>NC_067403.1:149939420-151311920 GCF_016432865.1 Antechinus flavipes
AGATGTTATACTTAACCACTGGAGAACTAGCCATAGTAACTTATTGGATGCTTCACATACTTGGAATTATATCTCCCACCTGAATGTATTTGTGCAGGCTGATTCCATAGCTCCTGACTCCTTCTTCCCTGTTCAGTTTTGTCTCCAAGTGCCAGAACCGGAGTTTATTTGTTCTTGGCACTAAATAAAATTTAAGTCATTCTTATATAACTTGGGGGTACACCTCCTGATATGTAAGCACACTTGCTTATATGTCCTTTCTTCCTCTTCCCTCACCTCATTTCCACCAGCCATCACTGTTCCAGTAAAGCAGTAAAGCAGAGCTTTTACACTTCTGAATTAGAGAGGAAAGGGGACTTTGTATCCTTTTTATTCCACAGAATGTCTTTTTTTCCCCAAAATTATAGGATAGAACAGACTAAGTTGCTTAACTTAACTCTTAAGAAGGAAAATAATAATAATCCCTTGGAGAAGCAGTGATGGCTAAGAGTTTATATCTCCACAGTTGCACACTGAGCTTTCTTTTCACCGTGTATGACTCAGAAATTCCAAGTTCAAAAGCTGCCCATGGCACTTGGTGACACCTCCTCCCTCAATATCCCCACCTCACTTGAGCTGTAGGTGCCTTTCATCACTGTTCATACCTCACTTGATCCAAGCAAAAATTCCCTCTTTTCTTGTTTAATAATTCAGGCAAAGGAACTAATAGTGAGCGTTAAAATAAGGCAGGCCTCATCCAGAGCCAATGTACAAAAGGAATTTGGACCCAGGGGGCTTTGATTGGAGGGATACTTCATAGAAAGGCCCAGGTTTTCTAGAAGTTCCCTCTTTCCTAGTCAATACCTTCATGACCAGTCCAGAACCATAGTCAGTTATGTAAGTTCATGGCAACTGGATTCCCAAGAAAAAATTATCTGACATACAATTTGACAAGGAATTTTTTGCAGAGTCTCATTAAAAGCAATCTTTATTTCACTTTTAAAACAAGTGGTTGCTAGAGCAGATGAGCTGCTTCCTGAGAGAGAAGAGAATTAACCACTTTGATTAACTAAGTATATCTAGTGAATTAATAAATGATATGGACTGATAATGAATATACTGAATTTAATTGGTCTCATTTAGTGATGTCCCTGAGATCAATCAAATCAGTTGATTAATTGAGCAATTATTATGTTTATAAAAATATGTAAATTATTCATTTCAAATCTAAGCTCACTTAGTTTATACATCACAGGATCTTGTCCACTATGTGGAAAATAATTTCAAACTCAGTTCAGTCACCTTACAAATGAAATGCAGAAAGCTAGGTGCTAGGATTATAAACATGAAGCCAGATATACTACTTCTCTCATGGAACTCACCATCTAATTTTTGGGGGGAGGAACAAAAGAGAAAAAATACACACACACACACACACACACACACACACACACACACACACATACACACAGAGAATATAGTTTGTTATAAGTTATAAGTTGCATTTGAGAGATTGGAACAAAGTGATATTAAAAATTTGAGATGGAAAAACTTAAGACTTAAGAGGCTCACTGGAAGACTTTTAATAGTCCAGTTTTGAGATAATGAGAACCTAACCCAGTATTGTAGTAATGAGGATGATGAGGATCCCCATTGCTGTTTGTGCAGGTTTTGCAAAAGAATTTGCAAACCCCCATAAATACAGGTACAGTGTTTGTGGTAAAAAAAAAAGGGGGGGGGATTTATTTACACTAAGAAGATGGCTTGCTTAAGAAGACAGCTTTCTTAGTGGGCAAAGAATCCTGTTAGGATAATTTTTTTGTTTGCAAAGATGGATTGATACTGAGAAGAAAATACCTTCCTCAGTGAGCTAAATCCAGAAGGACATGCCTTTTTGATTAGGAATTAGCAAAAGTGGGTTAACAACCCCACCTCCACCCCCCACCCCTAGTCTTGGCCTGGAGCTGGGGAGCCATTTGAGCCACTCAGTAGAGGGTGACTATGCCTTAGGCTGAGATTTTCAGTTAAATGAGGTTATCTGGGAGTTGTCTGGGAAAGTTGTGCCCCTCCCAGAGTTTGAGAGTCAGGAATACCACCCCTCCCCCCAAGGGGGACATAGTTTATATCAGCCCCTCCCCCAAAGGCTAAAGGGGACACAATTTACATCAAGGGTGTAGGGATAATTAACTGAGTATGAAGAATGGAAGCATGAAATTGGAATTCCCAAGTTTCAAGTCAGAATTCAAGAAATTACAGAAAATGCTCAATATGTTATGATTTTATTATCTTTTTTTAAACATAGACTTCTTTATCTCTAAATAAAAGACCCTTGGTGTAATTTTTTATTTCTTCTTTACCTTTTTTTTCTGAGTGTATTCTTGTTTACTGTATATCTAGAGTAATTTTATATGGTTTTTCTTTCTGTTATGAGTATAACTAAAATTTTGAATCAATTATTTTTGTCTTCATCACTGACTTAAAAGAATGCAGGTATTAAACATTTTATTAGAGATGAGGGCAAGGAGTTTCATTAACTCATTTGTAGTATTTGACTACTTATACTATTCTTGAGTGTTTTTGCCCAGAAAATAGGGAGACTCCTAGTATTTGTAATACATTCTGGGACAATCTATACCCTTCTTTAAAAAAAAAGAAAAAGAAAAAGACATCTTGTTCAAGTATACATTAATTGTTTCAGAGTTGCCCAAACAATGATTTGGAGATGGAAAAAAAGATGTGTAATTATGTGCTAATTCTGCATATTTTATTCCCTTTTTAGGGAGTAGAGGGCATTTAAGAATCTTTTACTTTTAAAAGCTTCTTTTAAATGCAAAACCCTTTTCAGATCCCCCTTAACCATAATTTGGAGACTGGTGGTGGTGGTGGTAGCTGTACTCTAAAGTCTGATGTCTCTTTGTAATGACCTTAAATTCTTGAAGAGTACACCAATAATCTGTATTAGTATTCCCATTAAATAATCAAGGATTCTTGAAATACTATTATAATGATAATTATTAATAGTAGTAGCAGAAATGATTTAGCACAACAAACATTTATTTGATAAATTTGAATAGGGCTTTATGGTAATGAAAAGCTTTGCTTCATTAATCTATGTTTCACTTGATCCACACTACATTGCTTCTTGCGAAAGTATTCTTATTCTTATTTTACAGATGAAGAAACCATGAATGAGAGGTTGTATAATTTGCCTAAGGTCACATAGATAAGTGGCAGACTCAGTTTTTTGATTCCCAAGTGCAATCTTCTTTAAATTATATGATATCACCTTCTAATAGCTTATCTATTGATCAGTCACCACCTTTTCTTTTTTAAATGTATTATTTATTTTTAGCATGCCTTGAATTTTTTTTTGAGTTCTGAATTTTCTCCTTTTTAAACCATTTCCCCACTCATTGAAAAAGTAAGACATGTGGTATCAGTTATATATATTAAATCATGCAAAACATATTTCCATGTTGCA
Source organism: Antechinus flavipes (assembly GCF_016432865.1). Lineage (NCBI taxonomy): Eukaryota > Metazoa > Chordata > Mammalia > Dasyuromorphia > Dasyuridae > Antechinus > Antechinus flavipes. The sequence goes on from NC_067403.1 coordinate 149,942,881, forward strand.
AAAGGAAAAGGCAAGAAAAATAAAGTGAAAAGGTTATGCTTCAATCTGCACTCAGACTCCATCAGTTCTTTCTCTGGAGGCAGATAGCTTTTTTTTTTTTTTTTTTTTTTTTTTTTTTTTTTTTTTTTTAAATAAAGAGTTCTTCAGAAAAGTCTTGAATCATTGGATTGCTGCTAAGTAAAACCAGGAAGTTGAGGACTTCTCAGAATAATGACTTTGGATAATTCAGGACTCAGCATCAAGGGTCTGTTTAATCTTTAGGCTCTGGGAAGAGCAAAGACCAGCAGAAAACATTTAAGAGATAACTCCCCTGACCTTTATTCAGTTGCTTAAAGAAGAATCTGACTAATTATGTAATCAAATAACCTGGAGATATTTGAGAAGTCTCCAAACTGGCTATCTCTTTTTGTTATTTACCTGAAGTAAAATAGACCAAATCTCCTTAGTTACTAGTTCAAGTAATCTAGGAAACTTTTAATCCCTTTGGTTTAATCAATTATTTACCTCTAAATAAATCTCCTTAGAAATTGATTATTAACCTTTGAAGCTGAACTGGACCCCTTTTTCTTAATAACATTGTGAAACATTTACTGTTTAGTCAAGACCCTACTACTACAAAAGCCCATCTGTATTCCAAAGACAAATAAAAGAATAAAGGTGGAGTTTGCCAATGATTTTAGGAGGATTAACAGGAGATGGGTAGGTGAATAGTTTCTGTAATTTTTTTTTTCTTGACTATTTAAACTGCCTTTTAATCTCTATAAAATTGGCCTCCTTTCTATGTACTGCTTGCTTCTCAGGAGATTCTAATAAAACTTCTAATCTTCACTTTGCGAGATCTCTGAGTAGTCATTTTTGGTCAGGAGTTGCACTGTTTCACACACTGCAAAATAGCTATCTTTTACAATTGATTATTATACAATATTATTATTACCGTGTACAATGTTTTCCTGTTTCTGCTCATTTCATTTTTTATGAGTTCATTGTCTTTCCAGGTTTTTCTGAAACCATTCTACTCATTTCTTATAGCACAATAGTATTCTATCATAATCGTATACCTCAATTTTCAAATCTTTGCCATCAGAAAAAGAGCTGCTATACATATTTTTATACACATAAATCCTTTTCTTTTTTCGTTGAGTTTTTGGGATACAGACCTATTAGTAGCATTACTGAGTGAGAGGTTATGCACAGTTTTATAGCCCTTTGGTCATAGTTCCAAATTGTACTCAGAATGTGCACAAAATGGTTGTATCAGTTCACAATTTTACTAGTGCATTAGTGGCCCAGTGTTTCCACATCCTCTCCATCCTCTGTCATTTAAATTTTTGATCCTATTAGCCAGGCTGATAGTTGTGAGGTCATACCTAAGAGTTATTTTAATTTGCATTTTCCTAATCAGTAATAATTTAGAGTATTTTTTCACATGGCCACAGATAGTTTTGATTTCTTCATTCAAAAGCTTCTTGTTCCTATCCTTTGACCAATCACATCTTTTAATTAAAAAAAAAAAAATTCAAACATAGTGCTTTAAACATAGGCAGTCAGTATTGATGTGAAGTTTAGATTTGGGAAACCCAAATGAAATTAGGATTTCTGGTGGTCAGGGAGTTAAATGATAAGGTCTAGTGACAGGTTCAGGGTTCAGGGAATCAAATGGAGGGGTTTGGCTCCCCTGCACTCCCTTGGGATTCGGCCCAAGGGTAGAGAGTTTTGGGGACTCCTTTCTGGCGGTGCAGAGAGTCCCTGTAAAGGAATTTACAGACCTGAAAACCTATATTGATAAAAGAAGTTTATTATGGGGATTAGAAGGTTAAAGTCTAGTTAGGAAATAGGTGAGGGTAAAGAGAAGATAGCACTGGAAACAGTATTTCAGTGGGCAGAGACTCTTGGCGTGCCAAGCATGGCATAACATGGCATGTTTGGAACCTCTGCAAAAAGAGGATTTTAGTTTGGCTCTTTTTATAATGAGAGATTTAGCTAAAGGGGGCCCGTGGGTGGAGTCTCAAGTTGACTCCTAGCTGAGTTTCAGCAAGGGCTAGAATTTGCTTGGTGGGGTTGGGAAACCCAAGCAGATCATTCTATGGGGACTGGGACAGCCCAAGTTGGCTCAGATCCGATGGGAGCTGGGACAAGCCCGGATCTCCTATTGGAATTCAAAGGGATGCTTTTGACCAGGATTTTTCCAGGAAGCAAAGGTGCAGGCTTCTTGATAATGCATCAGCCAGGAAGGGCTGGGAGTAATCTGAAAGGAATCACAAATCAATCTGAAAGGAATCACAAATCAGTTTCTGAAAGGGACCACAACCCACTTCAATATGTCATTGAGTGAATGGTCAGGTAGATAAATTAGATCAATAAGAATCAAATAAAAGGAGTTTTGATTGGGCTACAAAGGATAATTTGGAGGGTACTTCTGAGTCAGGTGGATGACTAGCTATAAAGCAGTATGAGAATATTAGGTGCTTGGGGGAGAGAAAAGGAAGTAGACTATACAAAAGATAAATTTTGCCTACTTTGCAATTTTGTTGTTGTTGTTGTTGTTGTTTTTTACTTTGCAATTTTGTCTGAGGCTCTAATGGTAGCTACTTTGCTAATGAAAATCTTTTCCTGTGCTTCCTTTAGGTGTTGCCTAAGTTGGTATATCAGCATTCATTCAGGAGGCAGGAATCTAAACACTCTCAATTCAGCTCTGGTGTTCTAGGCTGGTAGTTTATTGTAGAAAAAGAGACAGACAGACAGACAGATAGACACTTATAGGTCATTCAGCAGTTAACAGAAATTTACTTTGCCTTAGAGATGAGATTGACAGGTGGATTAGCCAGTGAGGACAAGCTGAGGTGATAGAGTTGAGCAAAGCTTCCTTGCCTTAGTTGTCCTTTGTGGTCTGCTATCCACTTCTCAGATGGAGTAAGGAGACCAGGAAGTGGATATCAGTAGGCTGAGCCAGTTAGGTTTCCCTGAAAACTTTCCATATCTTTTAAGGAACATTTAGCTCACATGTGTGAAAGCAAGGGTTAGGATATTGCTTTCATACTATACTTTTACCCTTGACAAATTTTTTAAAGCAAAGGGACCCAAAACTATCACAACCAAACCAGTTAGAAAATGTTTACCAAAGTAAATAAAAATGGGATACAACATGGAGAATGTTAATTTGTGGTTTTCTAAGTAAATATGCAGCACAGGATCTTGAATTGACATCATTGTTCTAGAGTGCCTTCTACCACTTAAATGACTTTAAGACTCTTACTAGTCAACCTTGACTTCCAGTGTTTAAGAAACCTGATGCAGAAAGCATTGAAGGAGGGAAAGAAACAGAAACAAAAGTAAAAACATTTATTGGCTTTCTGAAGAGTGAATATGGAAGAAGAAAAACTAGAAGCCCTGATCTTTGTACAAGGCCCAGTTCTCATTGGAGTGATGCCAAATCTTTGGACAGTGTATTTTATCATTGTAAAGGGGTGACCATGAGAAGCATCAAGGACAGCAGGGTTGCAGCAAAGATAATGACTTTTCCTGTAATAGTCCTCAACAGAGACTTTTAAAGATCATTGCCCTGTACCACCACCCACTCTCTGGCCTATCAGCCACGACTTTCTCAGGTCTTTAGAGAGAAGATGGGGGATATAAAATCTTTACTTCATGAGCGGTCTCTGGATTCACTCTCCCTTCTTGTTACAAAAAAGCACTGCCATCTCCCAGCAGCATTACTTCTTGGTGCTCTCCATAGAAAGGAATTGTACAGGGGCCTAATTTATAATAAGTTAAGGCCCTGTCTCTTGCCATTGCTCATTCTTCTGAGCTACCATTAGTCTACTGTCTGCTGCTACTAGGGCCCTCATCTCTATTAAGAACTCTTTGGCTGCTGCCACTGGGGTTTGTACCAGACCTTATGCTTCTGGGATTAACTACTGCCCTCTTATATCTTGAATGTTGTCTCAGGTGCTGATATTGCCTCTTTCTGCCAGTGCAGGACAACTACCATTACTGGGGCTTGAGTTCTTTTGCTTTATCTATGCTAGGTCAAGGTGCCTGAGTCTCTCCTCTTCTCTGCTAACACAAAATATTGCCTTAAACTTGAACTCTTGCATTGCTGGGGCCTGATTCTTCCCTCATATGACTGTGCCCGAATCTTCTTTATGCAAGGAATTGCTGACAGCCTGCCTTAACACTGTCCTCCTATATTTGCTAGGAATCCTGTGGATACTATTACTTCTGGGTTCTAAGTCTGCTTTCCTGTGATGGGTCCGGTTGGCCAGAATACCTTACATTTGCCTGTCCACCATAGTTAATCATGTCAGAAACTGCCACACTGGATGGTTTTGGGAACTCCAAAGGATTCTGGCCAATTATACTAGGGCCTCAGTTCTGCTTCCTTCCTAATCCTCCTGCTACCAGTTTGTCCATTCTGATCTCACAAGGCCTGCCCCCAAACTCTGAATGTCTAGGTCAGGATTACTCATCTAGCTTTAGGGAAAGACAAAAAACAAAGTCTTCTAAACTAATTTGTGTATTCTGTCTGCCACGTATAAGTGTTTTGTTTGTTGTGTGCAGAGGTCTCTCTCTCGAAGTTCCTAATGATTGAGAGTGAAAACTTTTTAAATTGATGCAGCAGTTCTGCTTGTGCTCAGTCAGTAACTAGGATAGAATTAGCTCATATATCCATATCTTCAGTCCCAAAAATATCTCTGGGTTCCATTGTCTTCCCAAATGCCTCCCACAATAGCTTATACAAAAGAATCATAACCAAGTCAGTGAGGCACAATTCTAGTAGGTATTTCAAATACCAAATTAAAATTAAGTTAAAAAAAAAACCTCAAACAGTTCCTTTAACATAGTTGTTAGATAATCTTAAAATACCGGGATCTCCTTAGGTTTGAACACATTGCTACACTGTTGGGTTCCCTTGTGCTACTACCTCAGTTGGCTGTCTGTTTATATAGTTATTAGACTGATGACTACTTGTTAAGCTACATTGTCACTTTTAAAAAGCTGTTCAAAACAGTGCACCACAATCACAGTATAGTTCTTTAAAATGTATTCTATATTCCCATTAATCTCTCTTTGCTGAATGGCAGATTTATAAACCTGTAGATATTGGGATGTTGGTATTATAGATATTGGAGTACTTCACCAGCACCATTTTTAAAGCTATCCCCAAAAGTACCATTAGGAACATGGAGTTCTCACTTTTCTGCACTGCCCATCCTTCAATTGAATGAGCTCATTCTAGTCCAATTCTGCATGACCACACAAATTGTTCTGAGCTGGAAATGACTTAGTTCAGGTCCTTAGTAATTGATGTTTGTTATTAAAGCAATTTGAGACAAGCGTTACTCATCCAGCATGGATAAAAGGAAATTTACTTTAGCCCTAAGCAGGAGATGGATATTCAGGAGGGATATACACTGAGGACATCCCAAATGTGTTCAGCTGAGAAAATCCTCCTTGCCTGGGTTGCCCATTATCGTTCATCAGCCAAGCTTGGAGAATTCATGTAGGTTTTCCTGACTGTTTTTTACTCTGGAGGTTAGGAAGTGATCTCAGCAGTCCTGAACCTATAGTCCCCTTGAAATAACCAAGACACCAGAAGGATCTCAATACCTTTTAAGGAAAAATTAACCGCCCATATGGGGAGAAGAGTTAATCTGTTGCTATTACCACACTAGGCTTTTTAGGTTAGGCTGAAAGTGATGAGAAAAATACAAAAATTTCATTAATATGGTGTCTTACAGTTTCCTATGCAGTCGTAAGGAAGTATACCTTTCTCTTTCAGACCACATATACTGTCTTTTTTCTTCATAATTAACTAGTACAGTATTCAAGGATTGCTCTATCCTTAAATTAGGATCTCTTATTGTTGCACTTGGAATGTAGGTGATTTTCTGTGAGTATTAGGCATTTTAAAATGATATTCAAGTCCTTTATTTGATGGCAAAGGCCTCTCTAAATGAATGCTCTGTGGCAAGTCAAGCTTGGTCTGTAGCGGGAAGGGAAAAGAAACACACATGATTTTGGTATCCAAATGAAATTTTTTTTAAAAAGGATATTCTGAGTACCTAGTCAGTGTAGACCTCTGGAGATCTGGTGATAAGGGAGAAGAGAAGATGCTATGGTCTTTCAAAAGCTCTAGATTAGAATAGTAGAGTGGCGACACCCAACATGACTTCCTCCCTTTCTCCTTTTGTACAGAGAAAGTTCTGTCCCTAGTGCATATTAGGGATCTTTCACTTTTCCAAGTTTCCAAGAGAATGAGGGTTGGGGATAGGGGTGGAGGAGAGTAGTGATTGATAGAGAAGCAGGGTTTTATCTGTTACCATTATTTCCAGATCTACCATTTGGATTTTTGAGCATTATAGTTAGTTAGTGGAATAAAAGAGAAAGAAGAAGCTATGGGGAAAGAGCCTCACTTATTCCATGGATAACTTTGAACGTGTCCTCAGAACAAACTTGGTTTTTATGGCTTATTCTGATTTTTTGAGAAGTCCTTCCTTGCATCAGTAGTCAAGATTTCATGTAAAAAGTCAAGGTATCCAAATTTATGTTCTGAACTTCTGATATAATTCATTCTCCTGAAATAGGCTAATATTCACTCAGAGCCTTTTATTCAGTACTTCCTCACTAAATTGTTTTGCTTACATGATGTGGGTCACTAGGTAAGAGCGTAGGCCTAAAACAGAGTCTAAGACAAACTCCCAGGATCTCTAGAACTTAACTCCAAAGAATATGGAAGGTCTAATAGCTGGGATGGTCCTCAATTAGCTGGAACTACTTTCTTTTTAACAAAATCTCTTTCATCTTAGATCTTTTCATCACCCATTCTTTCTAACTTTTATTGCTCACACAAATCTATCTTTCTGAAAGTCATATCCCTAGACATGCTAAGCTGGAAAGAATCAGCCAGATCTTTTCTACCCGTCTATTATTTCCACACCTTTCCTTTTCCGTCATCACTCTTCGCTATATCCTCCTTTGAGGTTTACTAATTTGTCTGTACCACTCTGTTGAGACATAATGTAATAATTTTGTTACTCAAAGAGTCTTCAAATCAGTTCAATCCTGGGCTATTTTCTCTACCTATTCTTCCTGTCTTGTGCTCAGACAAGGACTTCATATGTGTTTGTGGACATATGACCTAATTCACCAGGCTTCTTAAAGCCCATGATTTATATCTTCATCAACTACACCTCTTATACCCACAGAGATCCTCATGCCTTAGATCTCTCCAAATTGTTAGCATTTATATAGTGCTCTAAGGTTTGCAAAGTTCTTTACAAATATTATCTCACTTTTTCTCATAGCAATTTTGGGAGGAAGGTTCTCTTATTATTTCGATTTTATAGATGAGTAAATTGAGACAAATAGAGGCCAAGTGACTTGCCCAATGTCGCAAAATTAGATTTGAATATAAGTCTTGACTCCAGGCCCACTCTTCAATGTATTCTGTCATTGAACTATCATCCATACAGCAATAATGGAGACTGTTAAATTTCCTCCTTATCATGATGCCATTTTTTCTATTTTTTTGCCTTTCCTTCACTCTTCCTGATTCTATTGGTTGTCCTCGCCATAACCCCCAGTTCCTCCATTCATCTCTGTTTTCCTGATCAGTTACTTTTTCTCGGCCTTGCTGAGCATCTCTTCACTTTTGAGCCTCCTCAGAAAAAGGTCATCCAGAGAGATGTCTGAGTGCATATTTTAAAACCCCATTGCATCTATACTTAGGCTGTGTTCCTTTACTGTTGTCTTTGAGCAAGAGGCGGCCTTTCTTTGTGTTATGGCCAACCCCTTTAATTGTGCCTTAGATTTTATCTCCTGTATCAGCTTGTCCCCTTGATCGTTCCTTCTCTCATCTTCATTCTGTCTTAGCCACTGGCTTTCTTACTCTATAAATGTGCCAAATCTGATTCATCCTTAAAAAAAAATCTTCAATGAGGACTCCCATATCCTCTCAAGCCATCATATTCTGTGTCTCTTTTCAAACTGCCAAGAAATAACTGTCTATTCCTCTTGCCTCCGCTTTCTCTTACACTTACTCACTTCTTAGTCATTATAATCAATCAGACTTCTAACTCCACACAACTCACTCTGCTGAAACTGCTCTAAGAATCCAAGGTTGTATGTTTTCATTCCTCTGTCAAAATAAATCATTAGTTGTCAATTGTCTCTTGGTTTCTGTGTACTTTCTCAATTGTCTTTTTTCTTGATCCTTTTGAAGCAGTTTGTCCTGTTAGCCATGTCTTCCTGAATGCTCTTTCATCACTTAAATTCCATCACATCATTTTTTCTTCCTGCCCATCTGATCATTTCTTTTCCATCTCTTTTGCTCGTTTTCTTTTCTCCATTTCCTGCTTCCCTCAAAATTCTGTTCTTTCTGTTCTTTTTGGTGATTTTTATCTGGTTTCATGGACTCAGTTATGGTCTCTCTGCAAATTACTCCTAAATCTCTATCCATTTATGGTCTTTTTTTATGCTCTTGAAATCATTCTTTATTCTTCCAATTCTTTCAACCCAATATCCAATCAAATGCTAAATCTTGTCACTTTTAGCTATTCAGCACTTTCAATATCCTTACATTTTTACCTACTTTTTGGCAATTGGTCTCCTTAGTTCCTTTCTCTCTCCTCTCTAATTCTAATTAACTGCTAAAATAATATTCCTAAATCTTGATTATGGCACATTCTTGCTTAAGAACTTTCAATATTTCTGTGTTGCTAATAGGATAAAATACAAATATCTCACTTTGGTATTTCACAACCTCCACTATCTGTCATTGACCTGCCTTTCCAACATTTTCTCACATTATTTGCATATCTACATTCCAATTGAATTGAGTGAATTGCTAGTTGTTTCTAGAACTTTATAGTTAGCCTCTCATTTGTACAAAGCCTGTAATGTACTTTTGTTTCATCTTTTCTTCTTTGAATATTTTGGTTTCTTCAAGACCAAAGTCAGATTGATGTCTTTCTTTATGGCTTCTCTAATTCCTTAGTTGTTAATTCTCTCTCCATCCATAAAATCATTTGTATTTACTCTTCTCTTTACACAATTTTTATCTCTCTTGTTAGATTAAAAGCTCCTTTTGGGAAGGAGTGCCATTCTCTTTCCCTCATACTGCCTAGAACAAAGATTTGTCAAATTAAAATGGGGAAATAGAAGTATTTGTAGAAAGTTGGTCTGATTTGACTGGAGCTTAGGGTACTTGAAAAAGATAAAACTGGAAAAGGGAGAATGAAGACAGACTACCTAGGACCTTGATTATTAAACCAAAAGTTTACATTGTATTCCTCAGAGAGTAGAAAATAGATCTTCCTATTTAGATATTAAATAGCTAGTAGAGCCCTTGACAGAAACAGCATGATTAGAATAGGGGAAGCTAAAGAAAGACAATGATGCATTCCATTTTGGATAAGGTGAGTTAACAATGAGAAGTTGTGGGAAGCTATCCAGGAGGAACTTCTTTTGGACTTTAGGAACTTTAGAAAAGACCATAATTGGATATAGAGATTTAGGAGTAATTTGCACATAGACCATAACTGAATGCATGAAACCAGATAAAATCATCAAAAGAGATATTTAGATAGATGTTCCTCAAAACTGGATTATGAAATGAATTAGAGTAGATGAGATTAGAGTCAAGGAAACTGTTTTTGGCAATTATCAGAACTGGTGGAGATCAATTGTGTAGTGGTTGTGGTCTTAAACAGGACAGTCACAATAGGTACACGTGTTAGGACCTGGGGATAACCATTGTTTGTGTGTGAAAGGGACAGAGTATAGGGGAAAACCCTAATCTAAATCGGACTACCATTGACAGAAAAAAATTCAGGAGAAGGAACAGATTTTGGAAATGGAAAGATAGTGAATTCAGTATGTTGAATTTGAAGTGCTAGTGGGAAACCGAAGTGAAGGGGATATCAAAAAAGTCCTCTGATAGCTTACTAGAGAAAAGGCTGGCCATATAGGTTTGGGAATCCTTTTAGGGCTAGGGTTTGAAGCCTTGAGAGTATAGGCTAAGAGGTGGAAAATGTTTATTTTTAGATGATAGGAGAAGAAAGTACAGTCAGAGACAAAAGAACCCAGGGGCATGCTATAGGAGGCAGCATGGTGCCGTAGAAGCGGGTTCTTCCATAAAAGACTTGGATTCAAATTTTCCTGCTGAGATTTATTACCTGGGTTTCAGTTTCCTCCTATCTAAAATGAAGGTGTTGAACTTCCAGCTTCAAATCTATGATCTATATCACAGAAGCCAAAGAAAAAGGATTAAGAGTGAGGTACATCTGGGGCAGCTGGATGGTGCCATGGATAGGGCACCAGTCCTGACGTGAAGTCAGGAGGACCCGAGTTCAAATTTGGAATCAGACACTTAACGCATCCTAGCTGTGTGACCTTGGGCAAGGCACTTAACCCCAATTGCCTCAGGAAAAAAAAAAAAGAAAAAGAATGAGGCCATCCTAAGGCTTAATTAAAGTAATTTACTGACTTATTTCAAGGAATTGGTAAGGTAATGAGTCTAAGGAAAGGCAGTCACCTTCTTGCATCTGGCAATGAAGAGGTGAATGATGTCATCTGAATAGAAGCCAGATTAGAAAGTGCTGAGGAGACAAAGAATACAGATTACACATATTCCCAATATATACTCTCTTGTCTTTAATACAAACTTTTCCCTGAGCTGAAATAGAGAACAATCTACTTTGTCTCAAGACTGTTTTGAAGAGAGGACAGGCTTTGTAAATGTCATCAGTAACTTCTTTTACTTAGAACTTTTCACCTAACTTGAAATCAGAAATTTAATATAGTAATTGTAGACCACAAATGTACACACATCCCTACCTATAAAAATATTTCAGACTATTTAAGGCATTTGAAAAGCCAAAGCTGTTCTTTCTCGAAATGAGGAAGAGAAAGGGAGGATCAGGGGATTCTACCTCTTGCTCTTGATGGGACTCCAGAGGCCATTTTGCTCAACTTCTTCATTTGGATATGGAAAGCAAGGTCCAGGAGGTTTGATTTCCCTGAAGTCACATAGTATGTGTCAGAATCAAGATTCACATCCAGGTTCTGTGACTCTTCAGTTCATTTCCCTTTAGACTACACTGCAGAAATGACAATTCACTCAAGGCGATGGCAGATTGTAGTAGAGCTAATGTCTGAAATATAAGCTGTGTCAGCAAGATTGTTATTTATTCTTTGGGTGCATATCCCTTTCTGTCTGAATGTGTGTCTGTCCATGCATGCCTCATTGTTGATTTTGCTGCCAAGTGGATAAAATGTATCTTAATATAAACAGACTTCTGCTTTTGACAGGTCCCTGAACAGTAGAGTTACTTTTGGTTAAATTGATGCCAATTTTCATTTTAAAATTTTAGATAATGAAAAAAGGAATCTGTGTTGTCAAGTCACCTCAAATAATTAATACAGAAATTATATATATAGCAGATATAGATAGATAGATAGATAGAGATATAAACATACATAAACATATGTTTTTAGTAACAATGTTTTGTGGCTAAGTAATTATTATTTGAAAAAAATACAAAGTTAGACATTTCTAGAAACCAGTATTTCTTTTTCTTTCCAAATGGTACCCCTTAATTCAATCTTCAGATCATATTACAAATGAAGCTTCTTGTTGAAAGGCTTGTGAAAATCTAGTGATTCAAATGTCAGGATGTCCTGGCTATGTTCCATGTTGGTCATATCATTCTGCCCACCTGAGTTTCTTCTGAAGTATCAGTTGAAGATGTAATCCTTTAACTCCTGTATTAAATAACAGTATATTGTTGCTCTGTGCTGTCAAATATAAGCTAAGTACAATCTTGGGGGAGATTGTGAAGTTTTATTTTAGTTTCAGTTTGATAAATGTTTTGGGCACTGGGATATGGATTGGAAATGTAAGAATGCAAGAATGTTAATGCTATGTTTTGATAGAGAAATGAAAGCTAGTAATTGGATACAAGACTACCTTAGCCATGTCAGAATTGATTTCATGCTTGTGAAATTAATTTCGTTTCAAAAATTTCCTGGAGCAGAATAACAGTAGACAATATGTAGGCACTATCTTCATCTTTAATAAACTGTCTCCTTAGAAGGAATTGTGGTTCTTGCAGGACTTTGGGGGCTTTCTTCAAAAAGATCTTAGACCCTTCCCCTACTTTGTGAAAATAAAGGGAATCCTACACACACACATACACACACACACACACACACACACACACACACACACACACTCTCTCTCTCTCTCTCTCTCTCTTATTTGGACACCATGGAACTAGTTTTCATCACATTGATATCCTTCTGCCAAATGTTTCAGCCTACTAAAAGTAGTGGAACAGTAATCAGACTCACAACTGTTCTAGACAGCATTTTCTGTTGATTCTTTCTTTTTTTGCCTCTGTCTCTTAGAAATTCCTGACATCTTTTGAGACTCAGTTAAAAGGCTCCCTTCTGCAGGAGGCTTTCCTTGGTCTATTTTCTCCATTCTCAACCTTATTCCAACTTCTAATGCTTTCTTTTTTAAGATTACCTCTTGTGGGTACCTTTTGTGTATCTATGTAAGTGTGTAAATATCTGTGCACTTATTTTTATGTACCTGTCTCCCCATTAGAATGTAAGCTTCTTGAGAGCAAGAACTACTTTTGTTTCTTCTTTTTATCCACAGTACTTGCTATGTAGTAAGCATCTAATAAATGCTGATTGATGTGTTGATTCCTTTTCTAACAATACTTTTTAAGATGCAATAGAGCTAAATCTTCATTCCCTGGACCATCTGCCATGGAGGAATGGGTTTCTCAAACATAAGAGGTCAGAATCTGTATGAGCATGCCCCAGCGGGCATACCCACGTTGGTAGTAATTTCTGGTATAATGACACCAGAAATAAGAATGTTAGCCTAGTATTTTAGAAAAGCTAAATGAAGTTAATTTTTCTGCTTTGATGGAAGGCCTTGAAACTCTGAATTTATAACTTTACAATTTCACTGTTACTATGACAACCTATACCTTATGTGACTGTAGAAATTTAAAGCCTTGAGGATGATAATTTGGGTCAGTACATTTTTCCCTTCAAGCCTCCAACATCTTTTCTTTTACTCAGGCAATATTAAGTGTCAGGCTGAATTGTTTCTGTCTTTTAAAGAGAGTATGTACATCTGTGACTCATAATACAGAATGACCTGATAATGAATGTGAATGAAGTAGAAAAACAATTTCAGAACTTTGCTTATTTACTGTACTTTAATTTTCCTCTTATTTTGCAGAGTCGAGTAAAGAACAATTTGCATATACAAACATCGCGGAAGAGTTGGTAAAACTCTTCAAGAAGCAGATAGAACATGATAAAAAGGAAATGATTTTTGAAGTTTTGGCTCCTTTGGCAGAAAATGGTGAGGAAATAGATGGACCTTTCTTATTGATGATGTTCTTTCAACTTCTCTGATGAATTCTGATTGCTGCAAGCTATTTAAGGCTTTCTGTGTTCTATTAATAGATCTTGATTTATTTCACACTTACCATATTAACATAAATTTAGAATTAGAAAGTGATAGTTGTAGGTCTATTTGGGACCATATCTTCACTTTTTTTTTTTTTTTTTTTTTTAAGGTCAGACACTTGGGAACTGCAAAGATTTAAGTGACTTGCCCAATTCAAATTTGCAAAGCAACAGAGCTAAGATTTGAACCTGGGCCCTCTGGCATCAAATTCAAGGACTTGTCTGTTCTATATACCACACGCCCTCTACCTCTGGCATGATCTGTATTAGCTATTTCAGAGCTTATACTGAATGAACAGAGCAGACAATTTAGATCTTTTTTTTTTAAACCAAACATTAGTTCATATGTCCCATTGTATTGTACAATCCATGCCAGAATAAATCTCTATTTTTCATGGTCACATAGTAAATATTCAATGCTAAAGAGGGTAAGAAGAATTCAGAGGATTAACCAGAGCTGGAAGAGACTTTCGATTTAATCTGATCCAACTCCCTCACTTTTCAGATAAGGAGACTTGGGCCCAGAGAGATTAAACATGCTCAAGATCACACAGAAATCTTAATGCATGATGATTGAGTGGATGCTCAGGTTAATCATTTTAAGTTTATCTGAAACTGTTGGTCATCTAGTAGAATATATGTTCCTTGAAGGCGGGTGCTGTTTCTATATTGCTTTTAACTTTCAGTGACACTATGTACTATGTCATGCATATAATAGGCAATTAAAAGTGGTAAATAAGTAAATTAAACTTAAATTTAGAACTTCCTTGTCATTTTTCCAAATTATATTTGTCAATACTCTGATTTTTTGTGATTATTTTCATTTACAGAAAGTTTGCTATGATAGTGTATTAGCTAATACACCGATATCAGGACCTAGAAACAGCTTTGTTGTCATTCATAACAAATGAAAATTAGTTTCTTTGTTGGATTTGATCTATGAAAGAACAGTACAAGAAATGAAAACTTGTAAAGAAAAATACCTTTTCCTTAAAAAAGACCTCAAATGCTGATAATGACTAAAACTTGAGTGAGATGAAGTAGGACAACTTTCACTATTAATGCTTTCACCATCACACTATCACTTATAACCAAATCAAGTTTTTTTCATATTATTTGTATACTTGAAAGGAAAAAAAAAGATGTGATTGATATTTTCTTTTTTATTTGCATGAAAATTGAGAGGGTGTGTGTGTGTGTGTGTGTGTGTGTGTGTGTGTGTGTGTGTGTGTGCTGTGTGTTTTAACTACATGCTAATGATGGCCTTATGATATGTAGCTTACTTTTTTCTAGATTAGAATTTCATTCACAAATACTATGTTTAACATCCTCTAGAATATTTCAGAATCATGACATCTTTACTTCTTTGTCATCATCTTCTCCTGGCCTGTTTTAAAGCTTTGCAATGGATTGTAGCCTTTGTAAACTTGTAAGGGAACCTGCCTATATATTAGGTACATAAAACAACATTACTCCTTGTGTAATAGTTATCTCTGCATTTAGTCTTTCAGTGTTTAAATATGTTGGAACTCCCATTCTAAAAAATATGTACAATCTATATATTTCAGATTTTATTTTAGAAAGACCTCTTCCATCACAATTTTTTAATTCGAGTCAGAGCACATTTACAGTCCAGTATTCTGTAACCAAGGAAACGCCCTACTTTCAGTGTTATTTGGTGCAAATGCACCTATTTAAAAATTATCCTGGTTGAACATTCTCTGTATTCTTACAAACTTTATAGGGTCAGTGATTTAGGGGCAGGATGAAACCAGAAATTTTGTACTAGGAACTAACTGAGTAGGTGACTGTAAAAAGTATTCGTAATTGTTCCTTTTTCATGATTTTCTTTAGTCATGGTCCTTATGGTAGAGAAGAAGACACAGAGAAGGAAGATTGGAATTGCTCAGCACAATGAAATAGCCCTGTGCTTCTCTTCTAAAGACCTCCTGTTCAGTTAATTCTAAATACTTGAGAAACTCTTAACAAAATCAACAGAAATACTGGTGTTTCTTTTGAAGATCTGTAACAAAAGTGATCTGTAGGTTGAATTGAATATCATGAGTGAATGATTAATTCACGGAGAGAACACAAATACAGGCATTGTATAATAATAGCATTTGATTTGACAAATATTTATTAAGGGCTGACTTTATGCAGGAGCAAAGAATTTAAACTTTGAAAAGGACAAAATGTCTTTGCTCCAGGAGCTCACTGCCTTGTTTGAGGTGGGTGAAAACATTCAGCAAGTTTAATTCAACCATTATTTATTAAATTACCCATCATGTGCAAAAAAGAAATGGAAAACAGTTCATGTTTTCAAGGAAATTACAGTTTGCTGAGAAAATGCAACATATAAATAGATGAGACAAAGGGAAATGAAGATGTTCTAAAATGCTGAAAGATGTAATTCTCTTCTTTCTTTCCAGTTCCACTTAAAATCATTGCCAATCAACTAAATGGCAGAAGACCTGCAATTATGGGGTTAATCTTTACCCCTTTCCTTTCTTACCTTTCTCCTCCTCCTGTCTTCAGTCATCCCAGAATGATCCTTGAAAGCCACCAAATACTCTTCCCCACCTTTCTTTCCCTCACCTCTTCCTCTAGCCGAGGACCATCTAGAAGCCTTTCAGGTTCAGGGAGTCTGCTTTTTGCCTTAAACATGACCTTTGGTCCCTTGATTCTTCCTAGCCCTTTCTTATTCTCTCTTCACATACTTTCCTTTCCATTTTTTATCCTGTTGTCATTACATAAAATGAAGTCCTCTATTCTATGCTGGAATTCCTTTCTTCTTTTTTTGCTAAGTCAACCATAAGTCATTCCTGTCAAACATCTTTCTTGTTCCTATTCCTGAGTAGCAGAGTAATACTGGATGAAATTAGGAACACTGTTGACTTGATACACCAAAAAAGTATACTTTTAAACATCTGCTGAGTATTCACTGCTGTACAGTTATCCTTTTGTTTCTCTCTTAAAGCCAACTTCAAGTCTTTTTCTTCTCTGATGATAATAAACCAGAACTGACCAGATCAGGCTCAATCTTATAATAAAGGAGACACTGGAATCCATATCATAATTAACAAAAAGGATGTTTACTTAGCCATAGGAGAGAAAAGGCTCTTCATTCAGTCTAGGCCTGACTGAGCAGATGCTTCCTTGCCTGCCTAGTCTGCCATTTAGGCTTCAGGGCCCAGTTGGAGATACTCATGGCTTTTTGTACTTAAATGACCAGCTTGAGTACCTTGTTAAATCTGGAGGAAAGTTTCAGTGCTTTTTCAGAAAAAGAAGGTGCCAACCCCCCATCTCACCCTCACCTCACCCTGTAAGGGGCTCCAGCAGATAGTTTGGTTATCCCACCAATCCACATTCCACTGCTCAGTTAATCATCCTAAAAGTGCAGATCTGATGATGTCATTCTTTTTTAAGAATTTTGAGGAGCTTTATTTTGTCTCTAGAATATAATTCAAACTCTTCTGTTTGGCTTTTTAAGTCTTTCACAATCTGGTGCTAGCTTTTATAGGGTAATGATATATTCCATATACAACATTTCACCTCCTATCTTTTTACCTTTGCCCCTGTCAGGCTACCACATCTGGAACATTCTCCCTCTTCATCTGACTCTTGGAACACCTGCTGCCATAAAGGCCCAGTTTAAGATGCCTTTTCTAATCACCTACAGTTATAAATGTCTACTCTGAAATCACGTCAAATTTTTTATTTTTCCTGTATTTATTTATCTGTGAATATCTTACTCTCCCAGCAATCAGATGTCAGTAAACATTTATTAAGCCTCATCCTGTGTATCAGGCATCATTTTAAGAACTGGGAATACAGAGAAAAGCACAAAACAAGCTCCTGCTCTCATGAAACTCAAAGCCTTTTGGGGAGATGATCTGCCCCAATTGTGTGAGAACAAAGTACAGATAACACAGAGTGGAGGGAAGACCCTCCTGAGTCTGGTACATTGTACATTCCTATACTTTCTGACTTGCACATTCATATATATATAGCTTTTCACAGGCCTGGCCCATAGGAAATTCGAAGTAAATGCTTATTGATTGATTCATCATTTGATTGGAAGAACACCTGGCAGCAAGATTCTACATCTGTGGATTGTGTGGATTTTGCTAAATTGAATTTTTTAGATAGCCATTTCCCTTTCATAGTTTTTTTTTTTGGTTTTTTTTTTTTAATTTTTATTTAATAATTACTTTATATTGACAGAATCCATGCCAGGGTAATTTTTTTTTTTTACAACATTATCCTTTACACTCGTTTCTGTTCCAATTTTTTTCCCCTCCCTTCCTCCACCCCCTCCCCTAGATGGCAAGCAGTCCTTTATATGTTGGATATGTTGCAGTATATCCTAGATACAATATATGTTTACAGAACCAAACAGTTCTCTTGTTGCATAGGGAGAATTGGATTCAGAAGGTATAAATAACCCGGGAAGAAAAACAAAAATGCAGATAGTTCACATTCGTTTCCCAGTGTTCTTTCTTTGGGTATAGCTGCTTTTGTCCATCATTTATCAATTGAAACTCAGGTCTCTTTGTCAAAGAAATCCACTTCCATCAAAATATGTCCTCATACAATATCGTTGTCGAAGTGTATAATGATCTCCTGGTTCTGCTCATTTCACTTAGCATCAGTTCATGTAAGTCTCGCCAGTCCTCTCTGTATTCATCCTGCTGGTCATTTCTTATAGAACAATAATATTCCATAACATTCATATACCACAATTTACCCAGCCATTCTCCAATTGATGGGCATCCATTCGTTTTCCAGTTTCTAGCCACTACAAATAGGGCTGCTACAAACATTTTGGCACATACAGGTCCCTTTCCCTTCTTTAGTATTTCTTTGGGATATAAGCCCAATAGAAACACTGCTGGATCAAAGGGTATGCACAGTTTGATCATAGTTTCTTTATAATGGTAAAAAGTACAAAATTATATTCATTAGCTACTTTAATGTGTTTTTTTTTTTATTCTGTTCTACATAAAATGATTTTAAGGAGTTAAATTGTCCTTTTGATAACAGAATAATAGAGATAAATCATTACATGTATCCAATCCTAAAAAAAAAAAAAAAAGGGTTAAGGATGCTGAGTCACATTGAGGTGAGGCAGAAATGTACAGACATTTTTAAAGGGGAAAATGTGGAGGGAGTTTTGCTGTTATTTCCTGTTCTTGTTCTTGGGGTTCTGTTATCCTGTTATCAAAGACATAATTGCTAGATTTCCCTTTTTCTTCCTAGAGCAGCTAAATGGCACAGGAGAGAGTGCACTTGAACCTGGAATCAGAAAGATTTGAATACAAAGCCAACCTCAGACACTTACTCGCTGTGTGACCCTAAATAAGTCACGTTAATCTCTGCCTCATTTTCTCCATTTGTAAAATGAGGATGATGATAACAACACCTCCCACCCACAGTTGCTGTGAGGATAAAATGAAATAATATTGATAAAACACGTTTGCAAGCCTTAAAAAGGGTTATATAAGTGCTAGCAATTACTTTTAAGTGATTGCTTTCATTAGAGCTTTTACTTCATCTCAACCTTTGTGGATATGCAGACTCAATCTCAAACATGTGACCCTCTTCTCCTTTACCTGTGAAGCCTTGGTCTTCTTTAGACTTGGCTTAAGTCCTCTTCTGTAGACAGCCACTTTCTTTTTCCCCCTACCAGCTACCTTAGCTATGACCCTCTTAGGCAAGGATGTTTTAAATATCTACCCACATAAGCACATGTTGACTTTTCCATAAGAATATAAGCTTCTTGAAGACAGGAACCATTGCACCCTTATTTCCCCAACTACTCACCCAAGATGTTTATAGAATGCTTTAAGTATTGCAAATGGTTTCACATGTTACCTCATTTGAGCCTTACTCCAACCCTTTGAAGTAAGTATTATTATTATCCTCATCTTATAGTTGACACCAAAGTACAGAGGATCATTGCCATGCTCAGGATCACACAACTACTTGGTGTCTGAGGCAGGATTTTAATTTGGGTCTTTCTGACTCAAAGTCCAGCACTCTATCCACTTCACTCCCTAGCCAGCTAGCTGCCAGTCAGTAGGCATTTCCTAAGTGCTTGTGGATTAATTGATTGATTCATCGTGTTCCTCAGATGCTATTAAGTTGCAGTTGGTCGAAGCAGGCCTAGTAGAATGTCTCCTAGAGATTGTTCAACAGACCGTGGACAGTGAGAGAGAAGAAGATATTGCTGAGCTCAAGACAGCCTCTGATCTGATGGTTCTGCTCCTTCTTGGAGGTGAGTAGCGCAGACATGCTTTTCCTGCCCTCTAGAGAAGAAGCCTTCTTATGATAACTGTACCTGATTGTCCTCCAGTGATATTTATTAAACATCCATCCTCCTGTACTGGTTTCTGTAGAATGTTGTTATCCAAATAAGTGCCAGTCATCTTCTAGGAATAAGTTGCTTCTAGGTTAGACACTCCTTTAGTCTCTGAGTTATCCATTAAAACTAATTGCATTCTGCTTGTTTAATTGTGTGTTTGCAGATGAGTCCATGCAGAAATTGTTTGAAGGAGGAAAAGGCAGCGTGTTCCAGAGAGTCCTTTCTTGGGTTCCTTCCAATAACCATCAGTTACAGCTTGCAGGAGCTTTGGCCATTGCGAATTTTGCCAGGAATGGTGGGTTGATCAAAACTTTTTTTTTTCAATTCCCACTTGGTGAGGATTGCACTATTATAACAAATTTTCTAACCAGCATGAAATTTGACACTTTTAGGAAAGACCCAACATTTCTTTTTTCTTTGTTTTTTGGGGTTTTTTTGGCTGAGACAATTGGAGTTAAGTGACTTACCCAAGGTAACATAGCTAGGAAGTATTATCTGAGGTCAGAATTGAATTCAAGGATCTAACATTTCTATGTACTGTCTGAAAATCACTGACTTACCCTGGGGAACCAGGATATTAAGAAAACTTTTCATATTCCAAGGATACACTGGATAAATGGTTTGCCTTTTTCACTGTAAGAGACTATCTGATATAGGGCAAATCCTCCTTTGGTTTGTTCTTTTCATTTAGCTTTGAGACCTCCACTATTCAGACTGGATTCATCTTTCAGATGTTAAACTCCAGAGCTGCAAATCACCTGGATCCACATATACAACTCAATTTTTTTCGTGGACTTCTCAAGTCAGTTCTTTGTCTCAAGGTGTATTTAAGAGTAGTTTAGGGGCATCAGATATTTATGCTTATTTCTAAGTTTTATGATAATAATAGTTAACATTTATGTAATACTTTAAGGATTGCAAAGCACTTAAAAATACAACCTCATTTTATCCTTACTACAACTTAGGAAGTAGATGCTATTATTACCCTCATTTTACAAATGAGGAAGCTGAGGGAGATATGTTAAATTACTTTCCCAGGATCACACATCTTGTAAGTATCTGAGGCAGAATTTGAATGTGGGTGTTGCTGATTCCAGGTCTAGTGCTCTAGTGACTGCACTAGGTAGCTGCCCAATAACCGGTCAGACTTGTCATTAGTCTGGTTTTTTAATACTCTATTTAGGAAATTCAGGGGGAAGGTTGATATTTACTTCTGGTTTTATTCTAGGTAAGTGGTATGATAAGTGGTAGGTGTGATATATCAATTTTTATTTCCCTAGTTTGGGGAAAATACCTTGATTATAGACATGGTCAAAATAGCAGGTAACTACTGAGATATGAAACAGTATAATGCTCTTATTTTGTTCAGATGGAAATTGCATCCATATGGTAGAAAATGGAATTGTGCAAAAACTTATGGACCTGTTAGACAGGCATGTGGAAGATGGAAATGTCACTGTTCAACATGCAGCCTTGAGTGCCCTCCGAAATTTGGCAATACCAGGTAAGCTGCAGGGTTAAGAATGACTTTGCAAAGCATTTAATGTTTGGGATTGATTGACCCACCTACTTAGAGATTGCTTATTGCTATCCTTACTATGAATACAAGGAAATTAAGATATTAATGTTAGAAGACTTCCCTCAAACAGAATACAGAGGTGTATGCTGGCCAGGCTTCTATTGCAATGTCTATACTTCCTCCCAGTGAATCTAACTTTCCAAGGACCTCAGTCCACAATCTTGGATGACCCTTGACTCTTTTCTCTCATTCACTGTTTCCCACCCACTCTCAGTTCCCCCTGGTATCTTGTCTTGTTGGTTCTAACTCCACAGAATCACTTACATTTGACTCCTTCTGTCCACTTACATTATCATTATTTTAGTAATAATATCTGGTCTTGTTGGTTCTAACTCCATAGAATCACTTACATTTGATTCCTTCTGTCCACTTACATTATCACTATTTTCGTAATAAAGGTGTCCTTCATCATCTCTTAGTGGTCTCCCAGCTTCCTGTTTCTCTTCTCTTCAGTCTGTCCTCCACATTGTTCCCAAAATAATCTTCCTTGTGTACAACTCTGTTACTCATCTGCTCAAAAATCTTTAGTGGCCCTCCTATCCTACAGGATAAAGTATAATCTCTTTGGACTGGTATTTCAAGCCCATCACAGTCTAGGCCTAACATATTTTAGAATGCTCCCCTTCTCATAACCTACGTGCCAGCTCAGCATGCCTCCTGTAGCTAGCCCCTCAAATTGGCCTTGCAGCCCCTGCATCCACGCCTTCCCTCAGGCTCTCTGCCAAGCCTGTCCTCTTCATCTCAGACTCTTTAGAATCCTTCATTTCTTTCAGGACTTAGCCCAAGTGTCAGTGGGAGGTCTCTTATGATTCACTCCTCTTCAGATTATCTTGCATTTACTTATCTGCATACATTCCATGTCTCAGTGAGATGTGAGCTCCTTTAGGGCATGATCTGTTTTGTTTTTATCTTTGTCCCCCAGTTCAGGATAGTATACCCACTTGATAAATGCATACTGAATTATATAAATGCTATACCCTGATTGTACTCTTGTATAAGCTATGGTAGCATCATACAGAGACTGGAGCTATATTCATTTCCCTTGTAGTTTATTCTTTGATAGCATTCTTAGTTGAAGAAAAATAGGATTTTTACCCTCTCTTTACATAATGGGCACCTAAACTTTGAAAATTCCCATGAATCCTTGTAAGTGAAGGGCCACTAGCCTGCCTAAAGAAGAGCAAACTGGCCTACTTAGGACTTTAATGGAGTAGATGAAGCTCCTGTGTTTCTTTCCCCTTACTCTCCCCCAGTTCTTCCAACCTGGGCTAGATAGGAAGCTCTGTTGTCAAGTAAAGAAAAAAGAAATTAAGGAGAAAAAAATAATTATTGCAGCCTCCCTTTGGACTAAAGACTTTCTAGCTACCAAGTTTGTTTCAGATTATTTGTTTTTAAATTTCTGTATAGATTTATCTGAATGTGAATTAGTCCACATGAACTTGTAGTTCTATAACTTTGGTTTGTACAGGTTTGGGATGTGTGTGTGTACATGTACCTGTGATTTATTTCTTTGGTATTCCTGGTGAGTATACTCCCTCTACCAAATAGATTGACAACTATTCTTCTTTTAAAACTTTAATTTTCATTCTTATTTTGACCTTAATCATTAACAAACAGAAATATTCCAGAAAAACAAAGAACAACAACAACCAAAAAAAAAAAAATAAAGGTTATGAATAAAACCATGAGCTTCTGTTGGGTGCATTTTTTTTAAAGTATGTATTTAAAAGAAACAAATAACTATAGTCTAACAGACAGTATTCTCCCTTTCTGAAAAAATAGGTCTTGATTTGTCCTTCTAGACTGTCATTTCTCTGCCAAGAAGCAAAAAGCATATGTCATCCTTGTTCCTTTTAAATTATCTTTGGTAGTATTAATATCAGTTCTACAGACAATTTAAAGTCCTAGAGAGTTTCTTGGGGGACTGAGAGGCTGATTTGCCCAAAATAGGGGTTTTTTAAAGTATGCTTTATTATTTTATTTGTGTGTGTGTGTGTGTGTGTGTGTGTGTGTGTGTGTGTGTGTGTGTGTGTTTCTTTTTCGCCGAGACAATCAGGGTTAAATGACTTGTTAAACAGCTAGGAAGTGTTAAGTGTCAGAGATCAGATTTGAAGTCCTCCTGACTTCAGGGCTGGTCTTCTATCCACTGTGCCATCTAGCTGCCCCTGATTTATTATTTTAAATCGGGAAAATGTATTCAGACATTTAGTAGCAATAGTTCTACAGACAATTAACATCCATAGAGAGTTTCTTGAAAGACTAAGTGGTTAAATGATTTGCCCAAATTAGTTTTTTTTTTCCTCTAGATATGCTTTATTATTTTAAATCATGGAAAAGTATCCAAGCTATCTCTGGAAATAGAAATATAATAACATATTAGTCATGCAGAATCCAAATTCCATTTTATTAATGGGTCTCTTTTTCTTTTTCTAGTTGTAAATAAAGCTAAGATGTTGTCAGCTGGTGTTGCAGAAGCAGTACTGAAATTCCTCAAATCTGAGATGCCTCCTGTGCAGTTCAAACTGCTGGGAACATTAAGAATGTTAATAGATGCACAAGGTAAAAAATAGTTTTCAACCTAAATAGCTCTTTGTGGTCTAGTAATGTCTTACTGTGGTGTCCAGTTGAAAAATAAATTTTATTCAGTATTTACACTTATGAAAAGAATTGAAGTAAATGTTATCAAATAAAGACAGTTATCTTAAACTGACCATGCTTGAATATAAGTTTGGCTTTGGCTTGGACATTCCCAACAATTATACTAAATTATTAAAATCACTCTTATATTTAATTCCTTTATGTAGCTGTTAAGTTATTGGACATTCATCATAAGCAAGTTAGGAAAATGCCCCTTTTTATTCTAATTTATGTCCATTTTTATACCTTTTTTCCTTTCTTCCTCCATTAAATAAGCTAAGACTTCACACACATGCTAAACTCTTATTGAAAACACAATAAAGCTTTTTGTTTGTAAAAGCCAGCATTGGTGCACTCCTTGATGATGTACATTACCTGCAATACTTTGGAATACAAGGTTGAATTAATAAAACATTTCCTTAAATATTCTTTTTGCTTCCCTCAGTGGTCCTAAAGGACCATGAGTTTTACCTAGAAAAGGATGAATATATATCAGTTATTCATTTGCATTGTAGAAGACATTATTTTGGAGCAGTCCAAATAACACACTTTGGTAAAGTGTTCTGAGTTCTCTTTTTTAGGGAATGGTTTTGCTTTATAAGTCTGTGCTCTCTTTTAGCCTCATGGTATTTGCAGATTGTTTCAGCTGAATTCTTGACAGTATTTTGCCCCTTTGTACTCTGCCTTTTTTCCTTATAGTAGAAGCTGCTGAACAGTTGGGGAAGAATGTAAAATTAGTCCAGCGTTTGGTGGAATGGTGTGAAGCCAAAGATCATGCCGGCGTTATGGGGGAGTCAAACAGACTCCTCTCTGCCCTCATTCGACACAGCAAATCAAAAGTAAGTTTTAAAGGAGGGGCTGAGAAGCAATGTAAATGAAGATTCTGGGAGAATCCAATATATGCCAGACCAGCCTATTCCACCCAGGCAGTATCAGAAAAGGCAGAATTCAATTTTTGACATTTGTCGATGCCTAAGGTTTATAAATGGTCATATGTAACTACTTCTGCTTCAGACAAAAAGATGGAAGAATGAACCTCTTTCTGATCATTCTTTAACAAAAGGACTTCAATATTTTTTCTGTCAGGTATCTAATGCTGTCATCCCAATCTCTTTTCTTAGATTTCAGTTTGGGGGGAAAAAAAAAGGCAGCTGGCAAGGCATTTTATATACTGTCTTATATGTTGTCATTGTATGCCATGATTTATTATAATTTACCTCACCAACTGAAAAGCAATATTAAAGATAAGGAGGGTTGCCAAATATTTATTCACTGAATTTACATCTAGAAATGGCACAATGTAGGCAAATGAGGATGAACCATTCTGAATGAATTTCTTACTCTTTTTGTTTCATATGCTTTCTGAATCCTCTTTTTTTTTTTTTTTTTTGGTTCTTTCATTGCTGTTAGCACTTTCTAGAATAAAGGCAAGGGAAGAAAGATAATCTCAAACTCAAATTTATCAGGTGTTGTTACTTGTCAGCTACTCTAGGAAAATTCAGCAAAGAAAATTGAAATTAAAGGCTGATTTGAGGTTTGGGGTACATCAGTGAATCTTTTCTTTTCTTCCATCAATCAGCCATATATTTACTAATGTTCTGATGGATGGAGGATGCAAGAAATTCAACATGATCTCTTCCTGGTAGCTCCATTGAGGAATAGAAGAGCTACACAGTAAATAATTAGGAAATGGTACTTGAAAATAAATTATTGCTATCACTCAGTAGTGTTAAGTCTGAAAGATTTAACTTCCAAGTTGATTTGCATGCATGACCGTGTATGTGTGTATTTGCATTTAGAATGTGTTGCCACTAAATGGCTTATGCCTTAATATTCATAGTCTTGTCAATTCTCTAAGATTAGCAAGACTTTACTAGGTTGCCTTTTTTATTTAAGGACTTAATAAATATTTTAATTCTTATCTTTTTTTCTATTTATTACTAAATATAGCAAATAAAATATCAATAGATTCATGTGGAAGAAACTTTTCAAGGAAATAAATGCTCACATTCAAAAGGGTTTCTTTCTCACCCATCCTTGTTGTTAATCAAAAGTTGCTAATAGTATTTGTCTTCCTCCTAGACTTACACTTAAGTATTCCTTTCTGTCTCATTTTGAATCCTATTCTGGAGCCAGATTCTAGTTCACCAAGTTTCAAGATTTTTTGATAACATTGTCTCCATTTGTTATGGTTTCTTTCTATCTCAGCCACAGATTGTCTATATACTATAATTAAACTATTAGAATAAATTAAAGGGACAGCCTTAATTTGCCTTTTTAGCATGTCTAATTACTTAGGAAATTCAATTCTTTCTCTGCCTCATTTAGCAGAGAATTGAAAGTAACTACATAGGCTACACCTTACTGAGAGTGTAATAAGTCTCGTTTAGATCTGATGATAATAATCATCAGAACAAAAACACTTGATCTTTTATGACATACCACTGCTTCTGTACCTCTCATCTAAGAGCAGCATTAGGTTTTGACTTAAAAAAAAAAAAACACACCCAAAAAACTCCTTTACAAAAAGGTTTTTTGTTTTTTTTAATGATTTTTTTTCCTTGATTGCATTTAAAAACAATTTTAACAATATTTTAAAAGTTTTAAGTTCCAAATTCTGGCCCTCCTCTCTTCTTTTTACTTTCCCTGTGATAGTAAGAAATATGATATATGTTATGCATGTGCAATTATGTAAAACTTATTTCCATATTAGTCATTTTATGGAATAAAACTTGACCAAACTCTCCTCTCCCCTTTCCCCCCCAAAAAAGATGAAAGAAAGTGAAAAATAGTATGCTTTTTATATTCAGACTTAGTGAGTTTTTTCTCTGGAGGTGGATAGCATTTTTTATCATGAGTCTTTCAGCATTGTCTTGGAGCATTATATTGCTGAGAAATCCTAAGTCATTCCAGTTGTTCATCATGCAGTATTGCTGTTACTGTGCGCAGTATTCCAGTTCTCCTCACTGCAGTGTACCTCAGTTCATACAAGTCTTTCCAGGTTTTTCTGAAATCATCCTACTCACCATTTTTAATAGCACAGTAATATTCCATTACAATTATATGCTGCAATTTGTTCAGCCTTTCCCCAATTGATAACCCACCTCTCAATTTTCAGTTCTTAGCCACCACAGAAATATTTATAAAAACAATTTAGAAACCTCAAAGGCTATTGTGTCCAACTCCCTAATTTTACAAATGAGACAGCCAAGGCAGCTCTACCTGACTCCAGGTCCATTGGTCTGTCCAAGATACCACCTAGGTGTCCCTAGGAACAGTATGCTAAGTTCAAAGAAGAATTTTAGAATATTGTGAAGAATTTGAAAAGTGAAGCATTGCTTCAGCTAAGGTTTCAAGGCAAGTTTAATGGAGGATACAGTACCAGAATCAGCCACTGAAAGATTTCAGGAAAGTGATGGATTTGCAGAGAGACAAAATGATAGGTTTGTTCAGGATCAGTGGAGAGAGGAGCTGTTAACAAAGATGAGAGAAGACAAACTGAGAAATGAAGATGGGAGCAGGTAACTTAGCTGGCACTTACACTATGAGCTATATTATAATGTTGGAAAGGAAGGTTAGAGCCAGTCTGTGAGGGCCTTGACTGCCAAGGTAAAGGTTCTTAGCCACACTTAGTAGGCAGTAGAAAGCCCATGAAATTTTAGCATAGTAGAAATGTTACTTGGACAGGAGCTTGAAGGATAGGCTGAAGAGCGAAAGATCATTGAGGGAGCTATTAGGACAGTATAAGCAGCAGGTAGGTAATGCAGTGAGTAGATGAGGGCAGTAGTGCTTAGAGTGGAAAAGAAAAGAATGAATGTGAGAAAGATGGGGGTAGAATTGTCAAGATTTCATGAATCTTCATGACCAAAAAGATGCTGGTATCATTCCCAGAAACAAAGATAAAAGTAAAGGAGAGTTGGTAGGAAAAGTGACCTGAAATTTCATTGTATAAATAATGACTAGTGAGGAAAACTCTTGAGTTGCCCAGGTACGAAGACCGCTTTGACTTACTCAGGGTCACAAGCCAATATGTGCCAAAAGAAGAGCCTAAACCTGGCTCCTCTTGTTGCCAAGGCCAGACTTCTGTTCCCTGTGCCACATGGATTCACATTGTCACGTTGATGCCTGTCATTAATGAAGAAAATACTTGCTCTCCTTTAAAAGCAAACCTATATATGTAACTAGGTTGATAGATGTCATCTCCTTTTCATTTTCCTGTGATGATACAACTGGATAGTGAAGTAGAAATAACTGAGCACTTTTCAGGACTAGCCAAAGGAAGCCAACATGTACCTGTTTCCTTTCCCTATATAGGTTCCTCATCCAGTATCTCCTAGAGGTTAGTACCCTTATCTATTTAGAATACTTGGTTCTGATTTTATCATACTCCTGAATGATAACTAGGCCTTAGGTTCATTTTCTCATTTACTTTAAAAAAGATTCTACAATAACAAAGAAATTTCATTCATTAAAATAGGTTTAATGCCACAAAACAAATAAAAAAAGAAGAATGGTCTTGTTTTCAAGTTCTCATTTCTAATTAAATTAAAACTGTTTTTGGACTGCAGAGTCCCCATGAACTGCAATATGTCAGTGAAGCTTCATTTTCATTCAGTTGTGTATATCAGTAAGGGTGTGGTTATCCATAAAGGTTTCAGAATTCCTGAATCAGTAGAAATTTGAAGTATATCAAAATTATCCTTCTGCATATAGTATACTGCTTAATAAAATTGCTGAGCTTTTGAGGACTGGTCGTTCTGAACTCTTGTGTCTTCTAATGAGTTATGATTTATATTAATAATACAAATGATTCTGCCCCACCTTCCCTCTGTCTTAGATGTGAGTAACAGAAATTAAACTCTCAAGCTTTAAGAGTCAAGATCTGTTAAATTATGTACATTTCAAGGACTAGTGAATTGTTTATATGTGAAGTCAGTCAGCTTTCCATTTTCTGCAGGCAGATCACCTGCATTTGAGCAGATTTACAGCAATTCTTGCTTTTCAATTTCTTATTTACCTAATCACATTCACTGTAGCTTAGTAAGAGCTGGGAATCAGTTTTGATGGCAAGTGGCTGTTGGCCTGCATTGGAAAAAAACTACCTTGTATATGTGTTGTGCTCTCCTGCCAAGGTGTAGTAAACAATCAGGCCCTCCCACCTCAAAAGATTTTATGGCAGTGAAAGAAACTGTACTCCCTTTGCAGGGAAATAAAGAAACATACACCCTCCGTTATCTTTGGTTCCACTTTTATGTACATAAATTTATGTACATATATTTTTTATAACATGCTGTTATTCTAAGATGAGATAGGGGTCCTTATTCTCCAATTTGTGCTTATTCAAGTTCCTTTTTTTTGCTTAAGTTTGATTGATGTTTTGTTTTTTCCATTACAAATATTTCCAAATTATTTCTACTTGGTAAAATACCTCTTATAACAAAGTAAAACAGTTAAATAAAAACAATAGGACAGTCATTTGATTGTGCTGGCAGCATTTTATACCTGTAGTATTGCCCTTATCTCTGTTTAAAAAAAAAAAAATAGCATGTTTATTTTCTTTCCCCATGTAGAATGCTGCATAGACATTTTGGGAAGAAAGAAAAAAAAGTAATTTCTCATAAGAAATTTGCAGTCAATGCAGTCTCTCATTGGCTTTGTGCAAAAATATATATCTCATTTCGCCTGCTAAATCCATTACCTTCCAGAAAATGTATTGCATATTTCATCAATCCTCTAGATTCTTGGTCATTGTAATGATCATTATTCTTAAAGCTTTCAAAGTTGTTTATAAAATGATGTTATTACTGTATAAATTGTTCTGATTTTTTCCTCTCTTCACTGTGCATCAATTCATATATGTACACATCTTTTTGAAATCATCTACGTCCTCATTTTTATAGCACAAAACTTCCATCACATTCATATACAGCTCATTCAGCCATTCTTCATTGAACAACATGCCTTTAGCTTTCAATATTTAGTCACCACAAAAGGAGCTATTATAAATATTTTTTGTACACAAAGAACCATTTCTTTTCTTTGATCCCTTTTTAGTATATAGGATTAACAGTGGTATAGCTGGGGCAAAGGACC
The DNA here is from genome assembly GCF_016432865.1 of Antechinus flavipes. NCBI lineage: Eukaryota > Metazoa > Chordata > Mammalia > Dasyuromorphia > Dasyuridae > Antechinus > Antechinus flavipes. The sequence continues at coordinate 149,973,048 of NC_067403.1, forward strand.
TATAGAAGTTAGTTAACTTTTTGTGTATAATTCCAAATTGCTTTCCAGAATGGTTGAATATACATGTCCACAAGTCCACCAGCAGTGCATCATTGTGCCTCTTTTACCACAGCCTCTTCAGCACTTTTCATGTCCCTTATTTGTCATAGTTGCCATTCTGGTAGATATGAGATAAAATCTCATAATGGCTTTAATTTACATTTCTCTAATTGTGACTTATTCAACTTTTCCCAGGAGGCATATCTCCCAGTGATGTCAGGTAATGTCGTGTATATTGCAAAGATTGCCTTGTTCATTGAATGGCTTTACTTCTGAGGTATTAACCTTGCCTTCCAGATCTCAGCCTTCAAACTTTAGGACATTATAATTAAGTGAAAAGGGAGCTTGTTACTTTTTTTTTTAATGAAAATTTTAAAAGTTAATTTTTAAAAATACTTAACTCATACCAGTTATTTTAGCTAGCCCAAAAGAGGAGTCTGGAAACTAATCTTGCTTGGATTTGGGCTTTCCACTTATCTAATAGGCAATTTCAAAACTGTAAAGCTCCTTTGTAGGTTCTTTTTCCTTTTCCTTGCCCCAAAGACATTACAGGACATACCACAAACCATAGAATATGAGGTGTGGGACCAAAGACTTTGCATAAATAATTTGCAGGTAGAATTTCACATAGTTGTTTGTGTCTTAATTTTTTTTTCATTGACTTCCTTTTCCATGCTTTACTTACAAATATGAAGATTTTGGTGTCAATATTTCAAGTAAATGAACTTGTCATTGATGATACAGTACCCCGAGATACTTTTCTTTTCCTCAGAAAGAATATTTTCTCAACTTTCCAAAGAGGCTGACAAGGGAAAAGACTTAATGTGGAAGAATTAATTCAGTTGTGCATTTTTCAGAGTTAACCAAGACATTTTTATTGCTTGTGTACATGAGAAAAATCAAATCATGGGTGTGCCAGAAGATTTTACATTCATATTGTTTTCCTCCTACAGTCTACCCACATGGAATATAACTGGCCACTTCATAGTCTTACCTCTGGATTGAGAAGACAAAGGATAAATTTAGGGTGATGCAGAATCAAACAATGAGTAGGCTGTAATATATATGTGTATATATATATATAATGTTAGGACAAGAAAGTACAAAGGTAGGGGGTAATAAAAGTATTGTGGTTAGCAGAATACAGAGGACCAAGTTGTGACTAGAATATTCTGTGACCAAGCACTTCAGGTTAGCAAATACTTTTCATTGACTTTCCTAAGGGACATTTCCCATAAGAAGATATTTCCCTATGGTTTTTTTCATGATAACAATATTCATTCTAGACATTTGCAGTAATATCAATCTCTCTAAAAACACAACTAAGATAAGCCTTGGTTTGTGGTTCCACCCTTAGGTATTAGAATAGAACTGCAACTGAACCTCATGCAACTGAACAATTTGAAAGTTGTGATCTTTTGCTGTGCATTGAACTGGACCTGATCTTTTATATAGGAAGGAAGAATTTGCTCATTGAATAATATAGTGTAAACAAAATGGAGGTGTATTTAAATCACCAAAGAACAAAAATGTTTTCAGAACATTAGTATAGATCAGGGAAGCAGCAGGGTTCTGCAATAGAAGGATTGTTGGGTTTGGAATTAGAGGAACAGAGCCCCTCTTGACAATTTGCTAGCTATATGATTCTGGCCAAATCACTTAACTTCTTTCAGCGTTAGTTTTCTTATCTGTAAAATGAGGGATCTAAGCTAGATGACTTTTTAGATCTCTTCTACTTCTAAAACTAAAATCTTGTGATTCTTTTTGTTATAAACCTTAAGTCTTGTCATTGATTAAGCCTCTTAGAAGGTACTTCCACTTGTTAAAGTTTTTCTCTAGTAAACAAATAAAACCCTGAAAATCCTTCTGGGATCAGGTAAAATAATGAGCAGTAGAAGAAACAAATATGGCCTCTCTCTCCTATTGTATTGTAGATCTATACTCTATATAACCCCAGCAAAGGAGTCATTCAGTAAAAGTCACTAAATAAGAGATCATTTACCTGGAATCACTTGAAATCAAATAGGTGGACCTACTAATTTAATTAATGATGAGTCTTTTATTCCACAATTCTTTCCTTGGTTGATCAAGGAAAATCATTTTGGATCAGCAGACATATTTATATATTTGGTTTGCTATTTTTGGACATGTCCATTGCTTAAAATGGATGCTTTGACATAAGAAGTCTTGAAGTTCAAGATTTTACTTTTCCATTTAAATAATTTAAGTTGTCATATTTGACAAACTTATTTATAGCTAAAAAGCCTTTTCTGTTTCCCCCAATAATGTTTTTTTTCCTAATGGATAAATGTAATGATTCATACTGGATCCTGTCAAAGAACCATTCAGCAAACAGTAAGTTGATTGATTATAATGTAATTCATTTATGCTTAACGTGAATCTTTTTAATATTTATGTGATTTTTTTTTTTTAATTTTAGGATGTAATTAAAACCATTGTGCAGAATGGTGGTGTAAAGCATCTAGTAACCATGGCAACTAGTGAACATGTAATAATGCAGAATGAAGCCCTTGTTGCACTGGCACTAATAGCAGCTTTAGAATTAGGTAAGTACCTAATAGCAAATTCTTCTTTTCTATCACCTGTTTTTCAGATCAGGAGTGGACTAAAAGCAGGACTTTTGCCAACACATCTGAACTAAATATGTCTTTGCTCAAGAAAAATTGCTTTATGGGTTGACCTTGAGGCATTGATGACTGCTTTGTAATGTCAGTCAATCCTTATATACAGCATGTATACATGTTCTAAGTTCCTCCATTTCTCCATCTTCCTCACTAGAATATATGAGTGGTTGCTAGATGGCTGAAGTCTAAATTAACTATGTCTCTATCACTCTGTTGATCTATATGCCTTGTAACCCTATCCAAAAAAGGAGGTAAAAGTGATTTTATGTGATCAGGATTCCCAAATACTTATCTAGCCTTGTCCCACAACACTCGAAGTTAGGCATTTGGGAGTCTATACCAATGAGCTTTTATATTGTTCTGCATTCAATATATAAAACTTCATTGAAACCATGTGCTATATAACAAAGATGAACTCAAGTAAGTGAATCATTTATGTTTTTGAAAGAATAAGAGGGATGCAGAGATCTCCAGAAAATAGTTACCCCAGTGGCTTTACTTTCTCCTTCATGGCAAGTAGTCTATGTAGACATTTTAAACATATGATAAATATTTTTCCCCCAAAGGTAAGCATTGAGGCATAGCCCATTGGCTGATACTACCTTCTCACCCCCAACTCCCAACCTCCCCGTCACACTCTAAAGATACCTAAAGATTCTGTTCTGAGAAAACCATAGGCTTGCAATGCCAGGAAGGTGCTAGAGCTTCTTGAGGAAGTAAGTGACGTAGTTAGGCTGATGCTTTGGGGAGTATCATTTTGGGCCTTTTATGGAGGATGAGATGGGGAAAAGTTTTGGAGCTTTTGGAGAAGCTTTTTTTACCCAGAGAAGAGATTTAAGCATTTAAAAGCTTGTTACATGGGACTAGACTTACTCTGCTTGCACCCAGGATGCAAAACGAGCTTGGGTGAAAGGTAAAGAGAGGGGGCAGGAAGGGGAAGTGTTGTATATACATTCATGAATACACACACACACACACACACACACACACACACACAAACACAAAACGTAAACACCCACCCTTCTTTTCTCCCCTTTACAATTTAAAGCTTTCAATCAGATTCATGGCTGATAGACAAAAAATATTCATTTGAAGGATGAAAACTTAATAACATTTAATACTTATATAGTATATGAAGGCTTGCAAAAACATTTTCTAGATATCTCAGTTGATCATTACAACAAACTCTCTAAGTTCCCATTTTATAGATGAGGAGACTAAATCTGAGAAGGTTGGATGGCTTTCCCAGAATCATAAAACTAGTAGTTGTCTGAGTCTTCCTGAATCCAGGTTAGCACTTTATGCATCTAGTTGCCAAAAGATCCAAAATATCAAGAAAAATAAATGAGTGAAAATAGGACTTTCAGATCTCCAACTCTGTTTTAAAGCAATAATGATCAAAACTGCTTGGTACTAGTTAAAATAGATCAGTAGAAGAGATTAGCTAAGCAGGCACTTGATTAACTCTTTACTTTGTTATATGATGAGCCCAAGAATGTAAAAACTCTTTGGAAAAAAAGAATCTTTTCAACAAGTTCTGGGAAAACTGGAAAGGAATGGCATAAAACAAATTAAAACCAGCATCTTATACCATAATATGTTCTAAATGAATATGTGGCCTAATTTTAAAAGGCCAAATCATTTTTATTTTTAAATTAGAAGAGAATGTAACAATCTATCTTTCCTAATTGTGATTGGAGGGAGAGTTCTTAAGCAAACAAGGGAAAGAAAAAAATGTTTTGTTTTGTTTTTTTAAAGTTTCGAATACATAAAACTTTAAAGCTTTTGAATGATAAAACTACTGCAGGGATAATAAGATAAATTGCCAATTGAGAGGAAAACTTTGCATCACATAATTATGCTATAACACAAATGCAGTTATACAATACAGGAATTAGGAAACACAAATAGGAAAGACCATTCATCTTCATCCTTATTTATATAAAACCTACTATGTGCCAAGTAGGATTAAGCACTTACAGATATCTCACTTGATTTCTCAGTAACTCTGGGAGATAGGTATTATTATAATCCCCATTTTACAGTAGAGACTGAGGCAAACAGAGCTTAAGTCTGAGTCATTGTTCTGAAGCAAATTTGAATTTAGATGTTCCTGACTCCAAGCCTGGTAACTCTGTGCCCTGTGATGCTCTCTGTTGTTCAGTCATGTCCAGGCTATTCATGATCCCATAAACTATAAGGTCCATGGCATTTTCTTAATATCTTAGAGATATTGGAGCAGTTGGCCATTTGCCACTGGAGACAGTGGATGAAGGCAAACAGATTGAATGGCTGCTCAGTGTCACATACATTTTGTGTCTGAATTTGCACTCATGTTTCCTGATTCCACTTCTTATCCACTGAGTTGCCTCTAAGAGTTATTCTCTCATAAAAACTTAAAGCACATGAATGAACAGTTTTCAAAAGAATTACAAACTATCCATCGCCATGTGAAAAATTACATTTCTCTCTCTCTTTTTTATTAATGATTTGAAACAAAGTAAACCAACTCTGAGGTTTCATACCCAAGCATATCTGTTGAGAGTATGGGAAGACTTGACACAGTGGGGGTGAAATTGTGAGTTGGTCCAAACTTTCTGAAAATAATATAAAAAAAAATATGTCAGAAAAGTTATTAAACTTTGTTACTGTATTCTGATCTAATCATCCCCATGTTGATCATATGTTCCAAGAAGGCTGAAGACAGAAAGGCATAAAAAAAAAACCCTGGAAACAAAGACAGAACAACCAAAAAACTTAAAATCTGTTTGTTGACCATTCATATTAGTCTTTTTACTTTCCCTTTTTTCCCATTGTTTCTGTTTGCCTCTTCAGAATTTTATTCTAAAGAGTTTCCCAATTTCCCCCCCTGTTTTCAGTTTCCTAAAGTATTTTAGTCTTATAAAGACCTAGCTATCCCTTCTCTCTAAACCCTTTAGAAACTGATCTCCAGAAATCTTAGGTATATGTCAGACTCTATCAAATTATCCATCTTCTTTAGATTCTAAAAGGAAAATGCTCCCTTTCTCCCCAAGGCATATCATCTCTTTTTCTTCACCCAGTTTCTCCTTATTGATGAAAATTAGGATAAGAATAACAGATCTTTTTTTTTTTTTCATTAGTACTACTTTTTGAAGGATTTACCATTAGGTACAGCTAGAGATTTGTTAGTTACTTTGTATTGAGAAAGAGCTAGAAGTTGGCTGAATACTTGAAGTCTTCTCATTCCTCCTATCATCCTGGTTTGTGATGTTTCCTGAACTCATCAATTGATCGTATATCACATAATCAGTTAACATTACTTTTCATTACTTCTCTCTATGATCTTTAGGCAAATGCTCCTCATACTGTTTCTCTCCTCTGGTTCTTACATAAATTTTCTTAATATATAATACCACTTATGTTCCACCATTTATTCTGTTCTTTTGAATAACCTCTGCCCTTGCAAATTTGTGTTTTGACTATGAGCCTCTTTCCATCTAGTCTAAATAATAGCCATAGGATCACATTTGCCTTCTTGTATTAGGATCTGTAGTTCACATTGCTTATTACTCATATCATGTCTTTATATAAACATCTATAGCCATGAATTTTATTGCTGCATTTTTTCTTTAATTTTTTTCTCCTGTAAATTATTGAGCATTTCTGTGATTATTCTTCTTGCCATATTATAATGGCCACCCCTTTAGAGTGGCTTACCAGGATTGGATATATCTAAACAATTGTCTTGCCACCTTCCTCCCCATTTTAGTTCACAACCCTCTGGATCAGATTTAAAAGATTCCAGTGAGATGCATTGTTCCTAGCTTTTATTAGACATTCCCTTCCAAGCTTTTATTTTAATTTGTAGTACAGAAATTCAAATTCTGATTTTAGGTAACATCTTTTTAATCCATATAACCTTGTGAGATAAGTAGTATGAGTATTATCATCCTCGTTTTTAAAACAAGGAAACAGACTTGGAGATATTAAATTATTTGATCGTAATTACACAAGTGAGAATTTTTAAGTCTCAACTTCAAGTCCAGTGTTCATTGTTCATGCATCCTTTTCCTTTGTATCATGAAACCCTGTGGCTACTGGTAAAGACTTTTAAGCCTTCTTTTTAATTTTATTTCAATTAATTTAAATCTGTTCTCTCTCTTTTCCATTCCCCTTTCAGGAAAAAAAAAAAACAAAACCTTTCTAAGAAATATGAATATATGTTCAAGCAAAAGAAATTCCCACATTAGCTATGTCCAATAAATGTCTCATTTTCAGAACAATATTTTTAAATGTAAAAAATAAAGTATATAGAATACTTATATAATACTATGAGATTTGCAAAGTCTTAAAGTTACTATATAAATATCATTATATTTATATAGATCTTATTTTTCCTCACAATTCTGGAAGTACATCATTATCCTTTTTTTTTTTTTTAAATGGATGAAGAAATCTAGACCACCAAAAGTTAAATGACTCCTTTTAAATTGGACTGTAGACATACTGTACACATACCCTAGATGACAGTAGACTTTTTTATTGCTGTTGTTGTTGTTAAGGTCTGTGGAGCTTATTTCTAGAGAACAAAACATTTGAGAGATATTTTTACAATGCAGACTTAAAAGAGAAAGGTATTAGAACAGCATTGTTTTTAACATGCATTCCAAGTCCTATGAACTTGGATTTTATAGATACCTGCACTTCAATATAATTGGTTTCTTTTGTAATTGTATGTGTTTTATTGTATACATTAAAAACCTTTTTCTGAGAAAGAATTAATAGTTTTCACCAGATTCTCCAAGAAGTCCATGACCCTTCCTTTCCCCCACCCCCCCAAAAAAAAAAGGATTTAAGAATTTTTCATTAAAATGTATGGGGTTTGGGAATAGCAGCTCAAAGGGTGCAGTACACTCTTTTGCCATTATTCATGAGGAGAGATCCAAACAAAACTGCTGCCATACTGGGAGATGTAGCATGATACAGTGGGAAAAGCATTGGATCTGAAGTCAGGAGATACAGATTTGAATATTGACTCTGACAACTATTATTATGTATCCAGGACTAAATTATTCACCCTTTCTGGGTGTCAGTTTCCTCATCTGATAGATATCTATCTCCCAAGGCTTATTAGTGACCAACTAACTTGAACATTTAGGGACTTTATTTTCATAATGCTGTATTTGTTATTGGTCATGTTTTTCTATTCAGAAAAATTGCAAGAATGCTAAAACCATTAAAAACCATTGGCACCATTTTTAAATTTTTTCATATATTAAATTTTGAAACTTCTTTTTAAATTTTTTAAATGTCCAAATTCATCATTTAGGAGGCCTTTTTCCTCAAAAGATAAGCTATCTTTTACTTGATCTCACTTTTCAAATGGAAATGATTATTTTAACCACGTAAATACTTTGTCTTTCAAAATAATATTTTACATAAAGAAGCATTTTATCTTCAGTTTGTGCTGTTTTGATTCTGAATTCTGAAACTAAGCTACTGAGATATTTAATTAAACCAGTCCTCTGTTCATTGAGTCTGAGATAAATACCATATTATCCATCTTCTTAGTTTTTTGTCATAGTCATGTTGGGAGGTTTCATAAAGCTATTCTTAAAAAAGGAAGAAAAATGGTTAACAAGGTTGGGAAAAAGGCATTTAAAGGATGTAACTTAACACATAAATTGTATTCTATTCTAGTCACTGCTGAGAAAGATCTAGAAAATGCAAAGCTTGTGCAGATTCTACATAGACTGTTAGCAGATGAGAGAAGTGCTCCTGAAATAAAATATAACTCCATGGTCTTGATCTGTGCTCTCCTGGGATCTGGTAAATATTTTCTTTACTGTTTGATTTGTGGTAACAATTAAGTATAAAATATGGATGAGTAAACAGTGATTTTGGATTTAAGATTCCATTAAACAGTGGTTGAGCATGACATGGGATAACTTTTGTTATGATAATATCCTCAAAACACTTTTAATATAATTTTTGAAGGCTGTGAAAACTGTTCGTGAATAGCTAAAGCTGTGTAAAATCAATGTTAAATAAAAATAATGAGCAACTTTTTCTTTAACACAGCTTAGCTCCAGTATGTGTCTCATAGATATAAAAACAATGTTCAATGCTTGTCTAAAGCACCATTATCCAAGGAGAATACTGTATTGGAAATCACAATTGACATTTTTATATTTAATGTCATTTGTAGTCAGTGTTGCTCAGAGCTTCCCTCTAAGGACATTTGGCCTACTTACACAGGGCCACATGGGTGCACAGGAAGATATCAAGGTGGCTTCCATCCAGAGAGATACCAGGAGGTCCAAGATTCGAATTTACAGCCATTAAGTTCCTTTTTTAGTACCTTGACTCCCACAGTACTTCTCACATTTAGCATCTCTTCTAGATTGTTGATGTTTTAAAAATGTATGTCTCTCTCCATGTAGGTGGCTGGTTCCAGGTAGGTAATAAACGCAGCTCTTGTAAACTTCAGATGTGAGCCCAAGCTGTAATGCCATTTCCTCTATGACATCTTCCCAGTTTTTCTTCTCATGTATTTTTTACTTGTGTTACTTTTACTAAATTGGTACCATCTTCATACCCTCAGTGCCTCGAGTAGTACAATGAACAGAAAAAGACACTTAGGAAAAGCTCAGTGAATTTTTTTTTAAATTTTTTTTTAATTTTTTAAATAACATTTTATTGACAGAACCCATGCCAGGATAATTTTTTACAACATTATCTCTTGCACTCACTTCTGTTCTGATTTTTCCCCTCCCTCACTCCACCCCCTCCCCCAGATGGCAAGCAGTCTTATACATGTTAAATATGTCACAGTATATCCTAGATACAATATATGTTTGCAGAATCGAATAGTTCTCTTGTTGCACAGGGAGAATTGGATTCAGAAGGTAGAAATAACCTGGGAAGAAAAATAAAAATGCAAACAGTTTACATTCATTTCCCAAAATTCCTTCTTTGGGTGTAGCTGTTTCTGTCCATCATTTATCAATCGAAACTGAGTTAGGTCTCTTTGTCGAAGAAATCCACTTCCTTCAGAATACATCCTCATACAGTATCATTGTTGAAGTATATAATGATCTCTTGGTTCTGCTCATTTCACTTAGCATCAGTTTATGTAAGTCTCTCCCAAGCCTCTCTGTATTCATCCTGCTGGTCATTTCTTACAGAACAATAATATTCCATAACATCCATATACCACAGTTTACCCAACCATTCTCCAATTGATGGACATCCATTCATTTTCCACTTTCTAGCCACTATAAACAGGGCTTCCACAAACATTTTGGCACATATAGGTCCCTTTCCCTTTTTCAGTATCTCTTTGGGGTATAAGGCCAGTAGTAGCACTGCTGGATCAAAGGGTATGCACAGTGTGATAACTTTTTGGGCATAATTCCAGATTGCTCTCCAGAATGGTTGGATTTGTTCACAACTCCACCAAAAATGCATCAGCGTCCCAGTTTTCCGGCATCCCCTCAAATATTCATCATTGTTTTTTCCTGTCATCTTAGCCAATCTGACAGGTGTGTAGTGGTATCTCAGAGTTGTCTTAATTTGCATTTCTCTGATCAATAGTGATTTGGATTTCATATGAATGAAAATAGTTTCAATTTCATCATCTGAAAATTGTCTGTTCATATCCTTTGACCATTAATCATCTGGAGAATAGCTTGATTTCTTATAAATTAGTGTCAATTATCTATATATTTTGGAAATGAGGCCTTTATCAGAACCTTTAACTGTGAAGATGTTTTCCCAGTTTGTTGCTTCCCTTCTAATCTTGTTTGCATTAGTTTTGTTTGTACAAAGGCTTTTTAATTCGATGTAATCAAAATTTTCTATTTTGTGATCAACAATGGTCTCTGGTTCATCTTTGGTCACAAATTTCTTCCTCCTCCACAAGTCTGAGAGATAAACTATCCTATGTTCCTCTAATTTATTTATAATCTCGTTCTTTATGCCTAAATCATGGGTCCATTTTGATCTTATCTTGGTATATGGTGTTAAGTGTGGGTCCTTGCCTAATTTCTGCCATACTAATTTCCAGTTATTCCAGCAGTTTTTGTCAAATAATGAATTCTTATCCCAAAAGTTAGGATCTTTGGGTTTGTCAAACACTAGATTGCTATAGTTGACTATTTTGTCTTGTGAACCTAACCTATTCCATTGATCAACTAATCTCTTAGCCAATACCAAATGATTTTGGTGACTGCTGCTTTATAATATAGTTTTAGATCAAGTACAGCTAGGCCACCTTCATTTGATTTTTTTTTCATTAATTCCCTTGAGATTCTTGATCTTTTGTTCTTCCATATGAATTTTGTTGTTAAGCTCAGTGAATTTAATTAAAAGGGAAAGAAATCTAAGTTGTGGGAAATTATGGCATGTTCCCTGTGTGGATTTCTCTTGTTGATGCAGATGATTTACTAACTTAAATCCTGTGATTTAAGCTGTCATCTATCTAATCTGTCCCATTTGTAGGACTCTAGGAACTACTTGGTTAAGCAACAATAAAGGTTAAAATCACATATCAATAAATGTAGAAAAAGCTTTTGATAAAATATAAAACTTCTTATTGGAAGGCTATAGTATAGGCTACATATAGGCTATATATAAGCTAGAGTATCAAAGGATAAGATTTAGAACTGAAAGACTAGATTATCTAGAAATAGAAAGACAATTTAGAGATAATCAAATCCCTTTATTTTACAAATAAGGACACTGAGTCCAGAGAGAAGAAAGTTACAAAGTTAGTAAATAGCAAAGAGGGATGAAACCCAGGTTTCCTGAATCCTGACCTCATTTTACTTTGTTCAGACATCCTAAAATATAATAGGTCTAGGAGCCATACCTTCGGTTTTTTGTTTACATATAGAGTGAGAATTAAACTGGAGAAAAGGGAATAAGAAACCTAGAGGGAAAAATAAGAGTCAATAAAAAGTACAATAATAAAATGAGGTTGAAATGTTTAGTTATTATGTGGTTAATCCGATTTCTTCTAGCTTATCCCCATTACAAATAATGCTTGCTAATGGTTTGGGATTAATTTTTTTTTTTTTTTGTCAATTTAAAGAAAAATTCATTTAGACCAGTACTTTCAAGTATTTTTAATAGAAATAAGTTTTGTACTTTATCAAAAGCTTTTTCTACATCTATTGATATGATTTTAACCTTTATTGTTGTTTAATCAATTATGTTAATAGTTTCCCTTATGTTAAACCATCTCTGCATTTTTTTAAAATAATATTTTATTTTTTTCCCCAATTGTCAAAACAATTTCCTCCTCCTCCCCCTCTCCCCTCCGTTCCCCCCGCCCCCCCCCCCCCAGGCAATTGGGATTAAATGACTTGCCCAAGGTCACCTGAAAGTGGTAAGTGTTAAACAAGTCTGAGGCCAGATTTGAACTCTGGTCTTCCTGACTTCAGGGCTGGTTTTCTATCCACTGTACCATCTAGCTGCCCTCAAGACAATTGTTAGCATTGACTTTTACAAGATTTTGATTCCCAAATTTTTCTACTTCCTTCCAATAACATTCCTGTCCATGTCTTCCCATAACTCTTTTACAGAGGATCTGTTACAGAAAACCATCTGTGGAAGTCTGCTTGTTCCTTCTTATGTTTTTAGGAAGAATATCTGCAAAAAAAGGTTTTATACTTAGTATTTCAATGGATTGTAATCTCATTGATTTTGGAATTACCTCCAAAAATGCAGATCTTAAACCATTAATTCCTTTCTTTTTAAAAAAAAATTATTTTTCACTAGTTTTGTTTAAAACATTTTTTTTCCAGATTCTCTCCCTTTTCCCCATACCCAGTTTCCATTAAGAAAGTACATGTGAAGTTATATAAAACCTTTCCATAAAATCATGTTGTGAAAGAAAACGGAGAGAGAGAGAGGAGGGGGGGGGAAGAGGAAAGAGGAAAGAGAGAAAATGAATGAGAATGCTTCAATCTGTATTCAAGCACAGTCAGTTCTTTCTCTAGGTATTGATAGCATTTCAGTTCTTTCTCTAGGTATTGATAGCATTTTTCACCATAAGTCCTTCAGAGTAGGTATGGATCTGTATTGTGTATTGCTGAGAATACCAAAGCCATTCACAGCTGATCATCCTAGAGCTTTGTTATTACTTTGTACATAGCACATTTCACTTTGTTTGAGTTCCGTGGAGGACTTCCAGGTTTTTCTGAGAGAATTCTATTCATCATTTCCCATAGAACAGTACTATTCCATCATAATCACATACCACAATTTATTCAGCTATTCCCCAATTCATGACTGTCCTCTCAATTTACATTATTTTTTCCCTGTGAAGAAAACTGCTTTAACTATTTTGTATATATAGGTCCTTTTCTGTTTTTTAAAATCTCTTTTTGGATACATGCCTAGTAGTGGTATTGTTAGGTCAGAGGATATGCATGATTTTGTAGCCTTTTAAGTACAGTTCATATTTTTTGGTCATTTATCAGTTGGGACATGGTTCTTATTTTTAGTAAATTTGATTCAGTCCTCTAAATTTTCAAGAAATGAGGTATTCCTTAGCAGAGATAATTGCTTCAAAATTCTTTTTGTAATTATTATTGCTAACTGTATTCCCCTCCACCCCCATCTATTCTGTTCTCTCTCTCTTTTCAACTGTGCCCCTTATTAGTGTTTTACCACTGACCACTTCCTCCCCCAAAATGTTCTCTCTTTCATCATGCTCCTCTCCTTCCCATATCCCATTCCTCTCCTATTTTCCTGGAGGATGAAATAGATTTCTATACCCATATTAAGTGTGTGTAGTATTTCCTCTTTGACTCAATCATGATGAGAGTAAGGTTCCCTTCCCATCTACTGTAAAAGCTTTTTTTTGCCTCTAAAAGAGGCAGATAATTTTCACCATTCCACTTCTCCCTTTCTCTTTATCCCAGTGCATTCCTCTTTCACTCCTTAATTCTATTGTTTTACATATTCCTTTATATTCAAGTTACATTTGTGCCCTCGATCTAAATATATACTCCATATATGTATGTACGTGTGCATATGTGTATTTGTGTGTGTGTGTGTGTGTATCATATAATAATGAAAAAGTTCTAATGATAATACTTCTCCTGTAGAAATGTAAACAGATAAAGCTTAAGTTTCATATCATTTTCCTGGTTACTTCCTTACACTTTTCTTGAATCCTGTATTTAGCTTTGGTTTTTTCATCATGAATGCTTAAAAATCCTCTTATTTATTTCACTGAATTTCCATCCTTTCCTCCAAAGGATTATATTCAGTTGTGCTGGGTAGGTAATTCTTGTTTGGAATCTTAGCTTTGTGGCTTTTGGGGATATCATATTCCAAGCTCTCCAGTCCTCTTAACATAGAAGCTGCTAAATCTTGTGTGTCCTGACTTTGGCTCTACTATATTTGAAATATTTCTTTTTGAATGCTTGCAATATTTTTTCCTTCACCTAGGAATTCTGGAATTTTGCTATAATATTGTTGGGTGTTTTCATTTTGAATCAGTAGCTTCCATTTGCTCAATTCTAAATTTTAAGGAATTGTTTTTCTTAGTGAGATTTGTACCTCCTTTCCTATTTGGCCAATTTTGCTTTTTAGAATAGTCTTCTCCTCATTAGCTTTTTGTATTTCCTTTTTGACCACTCTAAATTCTCTTCCTAATTTCTCCTCTATCTCTTTCACATGATTTTCAAAAGACTTTGGATATAAGATCTTTGACTTTATCTTCTTCTGAGTGTATATTTTGGTCCTCCTTGTCACCATGGTAGCTTTGTGGTCAGGAACTTTTTCAGTTTTCCACTCATTTTCTTGGCCTATTACTTGGCTTTTAACTCTTTGTTAAGTAGGGCTCTGTTTCCAGGGTGGAGGGTGCCCTGTCCCAAGCTTCAGGGGTTTGTGCAGCTGTTCTCAGATTCTTCTGGAAATCAGACCACAAGCCCTCTTGTCTGCCCTGGAGCTGTGAGGGGGTCCCTGCCCACTGTGGCTGTGAGACCCAGTGTGCTAAAGCAACAGAGCCCTTCATCTGTGCTAATGAAGAGACCTCTTGTGAGCTGAGGCCTCCAGATGCTGCCACCACTACTCATGCCCACTCCTGGTTTGCTGGTTTCCCAAGGCCCTCTTACCCTGCTGACCTTCCAGATCATCTGGGCTGAGAGGTCAGCGGCCAGTGTTGCTGATTTAGAGCCCCCTAGGCCTGTTCCTTCTTTGCTTGGGCTGTGCTGCTGGGCCTGCACCGGGATTGCAGGTCGGACTCCCACCGTGGTGCCACTGACCTTCTAGGTTGTCATTGGCTGGAAAATCATTTTACTCCATCTTTTTGTGTATTGTGACACTAAAAATTTTTAGAGTTGTTATCTAAAGGAATGTGGAGCAATTTGGGGGAGAGCACAGCCTTAACTCTGCCATCTTAGCTCTGCCTCCTATTTGTTTTTCTTTACCCTGTGTGATTTTCATTCCTGTCTCCTCAAAAGTTCACCCATGGGGTCCACCTCTACTGGAGGCCTTTCTTACTTTCTTATTTACACTGTCTGAAGGGCAGCAGAGAAGCAGTCTAAGCCATGCAGCAGGCATCTTTTGCATTTGTTGCATAACCAGTCTGTCTTCTCTTTCATTCCCACCCTCTTTTACTGCTGTACCTCTTCTGAGGAGCTCCCTTTTGAGTATATACTACAGTTTGTTTATCCTCACTTTTCCAAGTAGCCATCTTTAATTCTTTCTAGGCAGTGATACTCCAGGTCTCACTGCCATATATTCCACCAAAATGTTGCTATTATGGAAATTTTGGAGACAGTGTTTTGCAATTTCTGAAAAGCTATCTAATTCTCTTTTTCTCCCCAACTATGGGCCCAGTTGTATTATTGGTCTTAGGTATATGTACTTAGCTTTATAGGATGTACATTCAAATGCATGTCGAAACTGGGTAATAGACATCCTTCATCCATTTTTGTCTTTTATGGATGGATGAGTGAGCTAAACTTTTTTGAGTGATTACAGATCTCATTCATGAGGTTCTGCCATGTCTTGGGACTTGATGCAATCAACACGGTATTATATACAAACAGGAATATCTGGAGTTCTTCACCATCCATAGGAAATTTCTCCTTGGACTAGTCTCTGCACTAGATGCTCTCCAGAACAGTGGGAAATACTTTTGACAATCAGACATCTCTGTTTTATACCTCTCCTAATGTTTATTGCAGTTATTAAGCAAGATTATTTCTGTGTTGCTTCTTCCAAGAAATCTTGAATGATGTTCATCTATGGGTGGGAGATACTTTGTTTTAAAAGGGCCTAAAAGTAGCATTTTATTCTACTGAATCAAAAGCTTTTTCATAATCACTGAACAATAAGCATGGTGCTTACTGCTATTTTCTACATTTGTTAATCAGTTGTGAGATATATCTATGGTCCATTATTGAATATCATTTGCAAAATCTGATTTCCTCTCTCTTTATAACCTTGTCATTGTTGCCTTCAATCTTTGTGATAAGATAGGAGAATTGGCATATAGATCTATAAAGGCTTATTCTCAAGTTAGTTTTTCTTGAGTATTAACAAGACTTGAAATATTTTCCTACATAACTTTATTATCTTTCCTTCCTTTGGATACCTTGTATATCAATCCTTTACTGCCCTCATATTAGAATTGCTTCCAGCACATATCTCTTCTATATAAATTAGATCCAATCTGACTGTTTTCCTCATCTTTGTTCTCTTTGGTGCCATTTATACCTCCACTATCTCAGGGATTGTGAAATTGAGATCCAAGTAATGATTTTATTATCCTTGACAGAAAAGTAAGTTTGTTGAAAAGATTTTGCACATTTTCCCATTTTTCTTCTTTGTATTCTTTTTTTTTCTCTTTACATCTTGCAGATGCTCTTGAGATTACATTGCATATTACATTATCTTGCTAAACTTTCTTTAATCTGCTTTTTGACTTTTAAGACAAGTTGCTAATAATCTTCTATTGTCCTTTCTAAGATGTTATAAAGAAGTGTGTATTCTAAAACTGTATTCCCTTTGGCAACCACAAAGAGAAATTAAAAGTTAAATGTTTGTTAACTAAGGTGCTTTCTGGGGTCTTTGGGTCTTTGTTGTAGCAACTAATTCACATTAATTTATGGATAAAATTATTATATTTCATTTCTGTTGTACTTTTCTCTTTTTTTAACTTTGAGTAATTTAATTCAGAGTTAAATCTTTTTCACTCTACTTTTTTTATCTCACTAATATGTTTCTACTTATTTATTATAAATTTGATCTTAGCTAGACTGAGTTAATGGGTTGACTGTTCAAAAAACTGACTCAGCAGTACCTCCCATATATCCATATACTATCTGTTAAAATATATTCATTTTCATTCTTTGTGATAATACTGATTAACTCTGTCCAGAAACTACCATTTCTTTCTTTTTTTTAAATGTTCATCCTATAGAGGTATGAGATTTTTGTGTGATTGACAGATCTTTGGTTTCTCTCCTTTCTTTAATCTGAACCAAACTTGCCCATATATTTTTATTCAGCCTTAAATGTCTTCATTCCTTTGCATTGAAGTCAATAATTAATATAGTGCATGTTGATTTGATGTAGAAAGTCTTAGCAAATTCTTTATGGAATTTCTCTATCAATTCATCCACTGCAACTTTTGGTACAGAAATAGCAAATATTTTTATGATTTTTTTTTTTTTACAAATATTTATCACTAATACTATAATATATGATTACCAAATAAATCAAGAAATACCATTTATTATAGTTTTAAGGGCATGTAGTAAAGTGCTTTCTGCCACCCTTTTCTTTGCATTTCTGAAATGTACCTATAAATAATCCTTTCATTTAGCTGCAAATTGCTTCTTCTGGTTTTGTTTATAGCAAAAATGTGAAGATTGATAAAATTTAGGTCCTGCAGCAGCAATGTCTATTCATTGCTATTTGAATTACCAATTTTGAAGTACCAAAATTCAAATTAAAGCTTGCTGATGGTCAAAAGTATTGTAATTCTTAAATGCTCTGTGCCCCTTTGCCTACAGCTATCATCCCAGTAGCAGAAAGATGGCACACAATATTGAAGGCCATTTTAAATTTTTTTTTTGTCTCAGTTTGCATGGCCAAGATTTGATAAAAATTTTTAAAATGTAGATAGGTGTTTATGGCTTTCTAGACATAATAAGGCCATCTGTGATCTTTTCCATCCTTTTGAATCTTTCTTCTCTTCAAGACATTTTGAAAATTGTTCTCTGTATACTTTTACTATTGTGTCATTTCCAACAGCTATTTCTTTTGTGAGTACTGGATTAGGTCTAAGTTAAACTTCATCTATTTAAGCCCATATCTACTTCTTCACATGATGTATCAGGAGCTAAGGAGCTAGAATCTAATCCAAATGAGAATATATTGTGTGACAACACTGATCTGTTTTAGTTCAGTTTATTTTCCCTTCAACTGTGTTTTACTGCTTTGTGAAATAATACTGCTCTTAACTGTGTCATTTTCTTCCGTAATATTTTTGCAAATTAGGTTGTAACTAGTGTTGCTGTTGTCTACCTTTCCTCTCCACTTTTTGAAGTGTAATATGTTTGTACCCTAAGTAGTTTCTCTGTTCTTTAGTCCTCCTTGTTTTGAAGACTGTTTTGCAGTGGTGAGAGTTGACTGTTGGTATCTCCTTTTATTTGTTTCCCATTTTTCAGATTTTTAAAATAGATTGGATTGGTACTGGTATAAATACAATGTCTTTTTCTTCTTATATTTGGTGTTCATGTGGACTTTTGTTTTAGTCAGTGATGTGATTGCAAACAATTCTGAAATGTCTTCCATGTTAGTAACCTCAAGTTTCCTATTTGATATGATAGACTCTTTTTCAGATTTGTTTTATAATTGCTGTTCCTTGTTACATCTAGTACCTTCTAACATTTTTCTTGAAGAAGATGTTTATACACACATGAGGCCATTGCATGAATTGGAGGGTTTTTTGGAGAGTGTGTTTGGGTGCACAATAAAACCTTGATCTTTCTGAGAACTTGTGAACTATGTATACTTCTATCCAATTGAAGTTTCTTTCATTCTTTGGGTTCCATTTATAGAAATACTTTTTCTTTAGCTATGGTTCGGTATCTTTCATAGTATATCAACTGTTAATGCCATTAAAAAAAAAAAAAAAAAAAAAAAAGTGCTTATCTTTAGATGACCAACAACTTGATTTTTGTACATGGCCTAAAGTCTGTATGATTCTCTTTTGAAAATACTTATTGGTATCTAGTGAGGGGGTTTTCTTTATAGCACCACAATTTTTTCCCAAAATCCCTCTTGCCTCTCCCAAGAAGATACCATACAGTAAATAAAATTTTTAAAGAAAAATAGAAAAAAAAAATTTAACTGATTACTAAATTAAAACATTCTGAAAATAAGGGCAGTGCACCACATCACATTCATGGATCTTTGAGCTCTGCAAAGGAAGACAAGTTGAAGACACTTTCTTTGACTTTTTTTTTGGAGCCAGGCCTTTTCTTTGTATTTTCAAAACATTCACTTTTGATTGATTTTAATTTATACTTTTTGTAGTCCCTGTGTGTTTTGATTTCTTGCTTTAAACCACTCTGTACTACATTGTGCAAATCTTTACATGCTTTTCTCTATTCTTTTCTTACAACTCAGTAATATTTCATTATGTTAATGTAAACAGTTTGTTTAGCCATTCCCCAGTCAATGGACATCTACTTTGTTTCCAATTCTTTGTTACCACAAAAGTGCTACTATAAATATTTTGGTATCTTTAGGAATTTTCTTATTAATGGTCTCCCTGAGGTAGATGCTTTCTAAAGGAATCAAATATGTATGAGCTTTAACAGCCTCTATTCCTTTTGGCATCTTTCTAACCCCGTCATTGCAAAAGTGGAAGGTAGCTAGCCAGGGCTGATTGTCATTTTGCATTTGTATGTTACTATAGCCAAAGAATTCAGCTCTTAGGAGCCAAGCTGCTGGGGAATGGGGGTGGGCCTCAGACATCAAACACCGTAGCTAACACTATTCTCAGTCATCTTGGTGGCTTCATGGAGAACTTGCCAGAAATGGCATTTTGCCAGCATTTTCAGGAATGCAGAGCTACCTCATGTGTCATGACGTATCTGGACATGGTCTTTCATGGAAAGAACCTTGTGTGTGTGTGTGTGGTGTGTGTGTGTGTGTGTGTGTGTGTGTTGTGGTTTACACTTAACCCCAGCTATCTAATGGTAATTGTGGCCAAAGGGCACTTCAAGCTCTTTTAGTCATTGTGGGAGGGGAGACAATATATAATAGTGGAAAAAGTGCAAAATTTGGAGTCAGACAATCTGGCTGCATGTCTTTGCTTCCACTTAAGAGATCTGTGACTTTGGATAAGCCCTAAGTCAAAATTGTAAAACAGGAGTAATAATATGAGCAGTATACTGCATAGAAGTATGATGAGGATTGGATAAAGTAACCCATTACATCTCATTTGAACCTTAGCAGATTCCTGTGAACTAGGTATTAGTATTATCCTTTTACAGATTAGGAAACTGAGGCAGACAGAATTTAAGGGCCACACAATAAGTATGTGCCTTAGGCAGGAATGATTGACTTTCTGACTCCCAGTCTAGCGTACTTTCCACTGTACCTGCTTTTATCCCTAAAAGAATATGGGACTAGATTAGAGGGTTTTAACATGTGGCCCATAAACTTGAATGGAGCGGAGGGAGGGGAAGAGGGAAATATACTTTTATTTTCACTAACCTCAAACTGAAAGTTAAGATTTATTCAACGGTTTTAAAATATTTTTTCCTGAAAAGTGGACCTTCATCGCTCTGCAAAAAAAGCTCTACAACCTAATGAATGATGTTAAGAACTCTAGATGATAGCACACTAAGATCCTCTCTCCTATGAGCCTAAGGTTTTAGACAGTTATTATTATTGCAGATTGCTCTGTTGACTCGGATTAGTATGAAGGTGGCCCTGAATTTCAGCACCAGCCCAGTGGATCACAGTCTCAGCCAGGGCCTACCAAGCTGGCAAGACTTCAATTAATGCCTCAACATCTATCACTTGAAACCTACCCTCACTCATCATTCAGCTTTTACTTTGTGCCAGGCACTATGCTAAAATCTGGGGATACAAAGCCAGTTCCCGCTCTCAAGGAGTTCACAGTCTAAGGGAGGGGTTGGGGGGAGTTGCAGACAAGCCATAGACAAGGATCAGCTGAAGAGACTATAATCAATAGAGGGAAGGTGCCAAAATGAAAGGGGAGTGGGAGAAGCTTCCTCGAGCAGGTGAATTTTTGGCTAGCACTTGAAGGAAGCTCATCACCAGAAAACTCTAGTTCATCAGGCGATGATTGTTTTGATGACTGAGGAAGGCATAAAGTGAGTTATAATCAGCATCAGTAGAAAAAGGATCCACAGCTCCTCCTCCCAAAGAAAACTTTAGGATGCCATCTGTGTTATCACCTGAGGGCACTGAAAGTGCATGGTCTCTGTCAGAGGCACTTACATTGGGGGCGAGGGGAGGAGATGTCTTGTTGTCCAAGTAACAGTCATCAGTGGAGATTCATTCCTAATTCATCTTAATTCTCTCTCCCAGAAACCCTTCACAAGGAGATGCAGAGTTTGGCAATTCTAGAAATTGTATCCAAACTCCGCAGCCACGAGAACAAAACGGTCGCGCAGCAGGCCTCCCTCACAGAGCAGAGGCTGGCTGTGGACAGCTGAGAACGGTCCCTGCCCGGCACCCGGCCTCCACCTCTGTCCTCCGTCCAGCTGCAGCTCCTGCCACGTCCTCCACTGTATCACTCGTGCATGCGTGTAATGTCCCCACACCAATGGAAGAACTGCCGTAGGTACCTTCCCAATAAGGTTTCTCAACCCGTAGTTGGTGTGAACGTGATCCTGTCTGGACCAGTCTCTGCCCATTACCGTTCTACTTGTAATTCTTGTGGCTCGAGTCCCATCAGTAGAATGTGCATGTTGTAACCCTCTAATGATGTAAATGTGGTACTACATGACAGCCTCCTTGCTCCCCATAAACTGCATAATAACTTACTGATAAAATAGAAACAATCCAGTACACAGCAAGATCTGTCTAGTGTGTGGAAGATAGGATGAAATAGTAAAAATAATGATAATATTAATAATAAATAGCTCCATTTTTGGTGCTTTGGAAGCACAATGACAAAAGAAACGTGTTGCTGCTCATTCACTGGTCTTGCCTATTAATGTCAAAGTCATGGTACCTAGAGCTAACAAATAAAATCCCAGTGCTTTACACTTGACCCTGTGGCTTGCATTCTTTTTTTTTTTTTTTTTTGCTGAGGTAATTGGGGTAAAGTGACTAGCCAGGGTCACACATCCAGGAAGTGTTAAGTGTCCCAAATTTGAACTCAGATCCTCCTGACTTCAGGGCTGGTGCTCTATCCACCTAGCTGCCCCTGTGGCTTGCATTCTTAACTGCAGTATCTCCAAATGGCACTGACTTGGCAAGGCTCCCTGCACCAACCGATCATGTCAGCAATAGCCCGATGCTCAATGCTGGACTGGCTTTCACACTGACATTAAGAGGGGCTCTCTTTCACATGAGGAAAGTGATTATAGCACATTTCTGATGTACGACAACATCCTCTGCTAATCTTTATCACTTAGCTACTTGTGTTATTTGTGGAATCTCAGACCATCTCTCCCACAGTGTCCTTCTGAATACCCTCGTAACAGAACTTGATATAATTAAGAGTAAAGACTGAGGAATGGAAGGCTTGGATAAGAGAGAAGACTGTATAGGAAACACAGTAACCAGCCCACCATTCATTTTCTAAGCAGTACAACAACCAGTCCTTCCCAAACTGTTCTTTCTCTTGGAGCCTTGTAATAAAAAGGGAATGCGTGTGTGATTTAGATCTTGCACCCCTGATATCTTTCCTTCTGTTCACTCTCCACTCCCACCACCCACAGATGACTTTGAAACTCTTGCAAGTCACTCAAAAACTCCCAGGTGATTCCTTGTCTCAGCTGACTCTTGCTGGCTCCATCTTCCCCAATACCTCTCTACAAGCTACAATAGAAAGATCCAACTTAAGGATGAGCTTTTCCCAAAAGTGGTTATAAAGCCCCAGAGTGGGCTGTCAAGGGGGGTAAGACAGCAAATGCTAAGTATAGAACACACTCTTCTCTTTGGGATGACTTAGGGGCAGAACTTGGCTTCTGACTCTAAAACAAACCTAATTCAAAGAAGTTAAGTCCACACAAGATGGAAAAGCCTCTTGGCTGTTCACAGACAACTTTGGCATCCCCCACAGAAGTGGCTTCTGTGGTTTATTATTTCCTTTCCTTGTATTAGACAATACCAACATTTATTGTCATTTTGGGAAGATATTAGTAATGTTGCTGTACAGCAGGAGTCCTTAATCCTTTATCTGTCATGGATCTCTTTGTTGCTTCACAGAAAAACATTTTTAAATGCACAAAATAAAATATATAGGATTGAAAAGGAAACATCTATTTAAATAGTTATCAAAATATTTTTTAAAACAAGTTTACAGACCCCTGGTTAAGAATTCTTATTTTAGAAGCTGACCGTATCAATATATAAATTGTACTGATAATAAATACATTAATTACTAATAATATCAAACTGGATCAGTATAATTTGATACATTTATTCAGTAAATTGGTCCTTCCTACTGTATACATTACATATCCAAATCCATGCTATAATAAGCTACCTACATGTATTTTAATTCCATTAAGTCATAGAATCAAATTACGTAGGAACTAGAAGAAATTAGGAGAGGTCATCAAATCCAACCCGTGTTTGGTGGTACAAGTAGGATAGAACTCTGAAATTGGAATCAGTAAGACCTGAGTTCCTATGAGACTTCAGGTACTTTCTTGCCATATCACTTAGTTTTTGTCTGCTTCATTGCAAAAGGGATGATAATACTTTCTAGGGTAGTTGTGAGTATCAAGTGAGATAATATTTGTATGGTGCTTAGCACAGGATTTAGAATATAATAGGCACTTAATAAATGCATGTTTCCTTTTTTCTGAAGGAAAATAAATTCAAAGAGAAATCATTAGCCTGAGTTCACATGGTGACTAAATGGTGAGCCAAGACTTGTACCCAGGTTTTGTGACTTCCAGGATTTGCTGCTATATCATCCCACCTTTATAGACTATGCTGATTGATTTACTGAACTACATATACTTCAGTAAGGTTCAGGAAAATGTTTCTTTTTGTTATATAATTATTCCTAGTGAAAAGCACTGTAGCTAAAGCCTCAAAACAGGGCCCTCTGAAACCAGAAGGGAAAATACTTTACAGAAATTGTACCTTACACCTCTTCCCTAATATAGGATTTGAATTGGAAGAACCTCAGAAATTATCTACTACAACCAAATAATCCCTATTACTGTGGCCCTTAAACAGGGCCATCCATCCTTTTGAGTCACAGAATCATAAATTAGAAAGAACCTCAGGGATCTCTTCCCATGGTCCCCATTATCGAATCATCTTTGATGAAGAGTTCTCTTAAGTCCAAGGAATTACAAAGTAGTTGCCTAAAAGAGACCTTTTCTTAAGATGAGTAAGCTATTCGTATAGCAGTGAGTGGAGTCAAGTAGATAGTATAAGCTGTATTGCCAATCTGGTGTGCGTTTAAAGACCATTAGCCAGCTGACATGTGAATGTTAGGACCGGTGACAGAAGAAAATTCTTAAGAGATTTTGCTTAGTCTTTGAGGAAACTGAGGGATAGGACAGAGTATCCAGAAGTAAGAAGCTAACTACAGTTATGGTGCTGGTTACAAGGTAATTTTAGTTGTGATCATTCTCACAGTTAAATAAATAGAATCAATTATCTGCCTTTTATTCTCTCTCTCTCCTCCTCCCTCTCCCTCTCTTCCCCTCTCTTCCTTTCTCCCTCTCTCCTCCTCTCTTCCTTTCTCCCTCTCTCCTTCCTATCTTTCCTCCTCCCTTTCATAATTGGGGTTAAGTGACTTGCCCAGGGTCACTGAGTTAGGAAGTGTTAAGTGTCTGGGAGCAGATTTGAACTTAGGTCCTCCTGACTTTAGGGCTGGTGCTCTATCCACTGCACCACCTAGCTGCCCTTAATTTCATTATTAACAAATAGTATATTTAGAAATTAATATTTTAATTGATGAGATTAAGGGATTTAATACTTAGATATGAATAATTTATTGGAAAAAGGGACTTCTCAGGTTTATTAAATAAACAATATTTGAGATACTGGGGAGAGGAGTTGAATTTAACCAATTGCTATGTTAAAATCTTATAAATTAATGAGAAAATAAACAAGACCTGGATTACCCAAACATTTAAGAGTGGTAAGGTTAAATACGCAAACAAATAGCAAGCTTAGGGGTTGATTGCCCCATGTGATTCTTTTCATCTTTCAAACTTGGCCACATAAAGAAAGGGATTTCACTATCATGACCGCCATATCTGGCCCCATTAAAGTTTTATAAAGTTAAAGTATCTTCAAGATTATGCAATAGCCCCATTATTTTCAAGATGAGGAAATTGAGATTCCAAAAGGGTAAAGTGTTTTGGAGATACCTGGCACCAGAGTAATCTAGCTTCTCAAATAAAATGGGCTCCAAATTGTGCATAAATGCTTTCGTGATCTCTCCATGGGGGTAAAAACAATTCTAAAGCTGGACAGGAATTCCTAAAAAACTGGATTCTTCTATGAAAACTTTTCTGGTATTAATTACATGTAATTTTATTAAATTTATTTATTAAATCAAATGTAATCTTTTTAATTCCGTTAGTCATTAAGAATTTATTAAATGCCTACTATCTGCCAGGCACTGCAATGCCAAGAAATGACAAAAAGTAATTCTTGCTCTTAAGGAGCTCATAATATAATGGGGGAGATAAGTAGACAAATACATAGATTATTTACAAAATGAATAGAAAATAATTGTCAGAGGGAAGACACGAATTAAAAGGAATTGGAAAAAATTTCCTGTAGAATGTGGGATTTCAAGAAATCCCTGAAGAAGCTCAAGAGGCAAGATGAAGAGGGACAACATTTTAGACATAGGGGATAGCCAGAGATGTTTCCCAGATTCTGAAGATAGAGTGCCTTGTTTAAGGAATAGCCAGGAGACAAGAGTCATTGGATCCAAGAGAACATGGTGAAATGAGGGGTTAAGGTATAAAGAAAGCCTGGCCCTATGGTCGGGGAGAGGGATTAGGTTAGGAAAGGTTTTGAGTGCCAGAGGATTTTGTACATCATTAGTCTCATCAACATTGTTTCCTTGGTTTAGAAGGATGATTTTTGCTTCATCAGCTATGTCTGAAAATTGTACCATTGTCTCGAATATTTCTATTTTAAAAAGAGATCTCACCTCTAGGTGAGTACTGTACATCCTAGTTCACATTATTATCTTAGGGCACCCAAAGAAAAGGACTAAATAGAAGCCTGTTACGCCACCTTCAAAAGTCATAGAATGTTGAAGTTATTTAAATTTGAGGGTTAATTCTGATGCCATCTTGCCTTGTCTAAGTTTAAATGAAAATCAGACTCCCCATACCCACCAAGAGCACTTTTGATGAAGAAGTAGCAGATGTCATTGATCTCTTTGAGTCTAGGGCAACTTAAAAGAGCTAGAAGGTAGCTACAGGGTTGTCTATCTTGTCTAGCCATCCTTCTTGTTTTACAAATAAGGAATCAGACTAAGGGAACTTAAATGGCTTATCCATGGTCACAAAACTAATAAATATCAGAAGCGAGATTTTTAACCCAGGTCTTCTCAGCTTGAGTTCATCACCGTATCCATTACATCAAAAGCTTATCCAATTCTCTTGAGTTGAGCCAAAAAAGGACTCAGATTCTATAGGTTCTTTTCAAAAGACTCAGAAGTCTTGGAAAGTACCTGCAGATGTTGAAGGAATCCTCACTGTGCTGTACACCTGTGTGTACACATATACAAACAAATATAACAAATGGTTCCTGGCTTGTTACATGCAATCTCATTCCTTGGTTTCCAGGCTCTACTCTATGCTTAAACTCCCCTAAGAATACTGCCCACCATTCTGTGAAATTCAAAGCTGATCTTTTTGAGATGTTAAGCTCAAAATTTTATCTGCCATCCCAAGAAATAAGCAGCTTTTGCAAATTAAACAGTCTGGTAAAATGAAATTTGAAACCTACCTTTCCAAAGGATCTTTGCAAATGACTGATGTCTTATGTTATCTGGCTTAGTCCTTATGATAGAGCTTAAGGGCATCTCAGAGGTCATCTGGTTCAATGCCTTCAGTGTACAAATAAAATAAAAACTGTTGAGTTCTCTCATAGGTACTAATGTGGGCTGATCTTGTAATCACACACCAAAAATAATTATTTTTAATCAACAAACTGATGGAAATTGACATAGCTTTAAACTAAATATCCCTATCTACTTCTACTTGCCACAATTGGATTTCCATAGTATTTCATATTAACCAGAACCTTGGGTGTCATCTGGTCCAAGTCCTTTTTTACAGATAAGGAGACAAATCTGGGGATGTTAACTGATTTGCCAAAGATCACACAAACTATGTCAGAAGCAGGATCTGAACTGGCATCTTCTACCTAGAGCCAGTATTCTTTCCACTCCACCATGCTGATTCTCTGTTTCAAAAATCTCTTGAATTAAGGAATGTTTCACTTTAACAACAGTATATTTTGGCAGATTTTACGGAGTAATCTACACTCCCACAAGTCCTTCTTTGAAAATTGGTGTGCTATTTGAGGCAGCTAGGTAGATTAAGAGTACTGGTTCTGGAGTCAGAAGGACCCGAGTTTAAATCCAGCCTCAAACATTTAGTAGCTATGGGACTCTGGATCTTAACTTTGAAGATCGCTTCTTGAACAAACAACCTTAATTGCCTCCCCAGAATAAATAAGTATACATTGACTAAGTGTGCAGAATTAAAATAACACCAATTACTTAGGAGAATTTTAGCTTCCAAGACCAAAAAGACCCTCCAAATATGTTGTTGTTTCATGAGTCGTGATAAATTAGCTCAGACAACTACTTAGTTGGAGGAATTTAACTTGATTGATTGTACATGCTTCCTTTATACAGTATCTCCCTGCCCAATCACTTCTACCTATTGAATACAGGAAATAAAATCAGAAGACTTGGGTCAGAAGACCGTCTGGTTGGGAACCACTCTGAGCCTCAGTTCCCTAATCAAAGAAGTTTGCAAGAGGGTGTCTAAGATGCCTGTCTTCTCTAAGAGTCTGATTCTGTGACTGCAGAGCCAGTCAACAATAAGAATAGCTGGCATTGATATGTACTTATATATATTTTAGAGATGTCATCTTCCTCCTCTGAGGTAGGTAATTTTCTTTATATAGATAAGTAAAAAAGTAAAGCTGAGGAAGGCTAATTCACTCATCCAAAATCAATTTCCTGCCTGAGATAGAATTTGCACTCCGATTACCCCAACTTCAAGCCCATACTCTCCACCCTACCAACTAACTTCTCTGTAACTCCCAAGAGCTAGTGCTCCGACCACTAAACCATGCTGCTGAAATACTGGTCCCAACCACCTGACCCTAAAGATTTTATCTTCCTAAACCAGACGATCAAGAGAGGGCAAGGCTCCCAAACACCATCGAACTGAACCCATCCCTGGACAAGGATTCTTTCTATAACATACCTGACAAATGGACATCTATCCTTTCCTTGAAGACTTCTAGTGAAGAGGAATTTCTCCAGCAGCCCATTTTACTTCTGGACCTCTCCAAGTTCTAGCAAGTCTTTCATGCTAAATTTCCTTATTTGTAATATCTATCGACTGCTCCCATTTTTGTTTCCCCTTCCTCCCCAGTCAGACACCAAGTGACTTGCCCAGGGCCACTCTGCTAGGAAGTGTTAAGTGTCTGAGGTCAGATTTGAACTCAGGTCCTCCTGATTTCAGGGCTGGTGCTCTATCCACCGCACCACCTAACTGCCTCTTCCTTTCCAGTCTTTAGCACATCCCCAAATAGCCATCTAAAACAGAGATCTAAACATAAATAATAAATAAATCCAAATATAGCCTTCATCTAAAATAGAGATTTCTCAGAAACAAGTCTATCCAATCCCTTTCATTCAAAATGCTTCCGTCTCTCTTTGTGAAACAAAGATAGGGTGATCTCCCTGTCAAATCAAGTTGTGATGACACCGGTAGGAGGAAAAAATTGCCTTTCCTTACAATACCATGTGGACAGAGCATTTATTCTGAAACTAGAACACCTTGGTTTGAGTCCCAGCCATGGGTAAAGTTGAAATTCTTATTTCCTTATCTATGAAATGGGGTTGATAATTCCCTCCATTTCAGTTTTGGTTTTTTTTGGGTAAGATTTAAAAGCACTACAGTGATCAACTCTGACTTAACTATTCTCAGCTATACAAAGATCCAAGATGATTCCAAAAGACTCATGATAGAAAATGCTATCCACATCCAGAAAATGGACATTGTGCAAACCAGGATATATTATTTTCACTTTTTGGGGGAAAGAGGAGGTGGTTTCCAGGGTTTTTCCTTTTTTTCTGTCTCTTCTTTCACAACTCATGTACATGATGGCACATCAATACAGATTGGTTTGCCATCTTGAGAAGGGAGAAAAATTTGGAACTCAAAATATTTCAATCTTGCAAAAAATGAATGTTGAAAACTGTCTTATATAAAGACATTGGAAAAAATGTCTTTATATGTATTGGAATATATGTATATATATTGGAAATATATATAATATGTAATTTACATATATAATTTAATATATATATGATATATATATATGTTTTATATATAATTCATATATATTGGAAAAAATGTCCAAAATGTCCCAAAAAAATACAATTTTAAAAAACAGACTTAAAGCAATACACTAATAATTATATTATGAGATATTAAAGAGACTTAATTCACCCTCCACTTGAAGAGATGGCTAGCTGGGACTAAGAGAGTCACTTGCTTCAGTTTCGAATAATGCAAAACAGCACCATTTATATTTGTAGTCCAATAATCTTAAGATCCAAGAAGAACTACATAAAAATGGAGACAATATCTTTTTTTGCAGCTTCATTAACTGAAGTTTTGGATTTGCTGGTGTGTAAAATTGTTCTTTATAATAGTCTTTCTTGGTGATAGCTTGTGGCAGATTTCTAAATTATTACCTTAATTAAGGGAGAGAAGCCACAAAGTGAATCTGCTTCTATATGCGAAATTTAGACAAATATTTATAATAAATTACAAATGTCCTGAGATTGGCAGAGTGTCACAAAGGCTGTATCATTGCCTCTGCCTTGCCATTGCCTTATTCTGAAAACTATTGCATTTCCTCCTCCCCCATTCATTCAAAACACCTCTCTGTAATCATACTTACTCTCCATATCTGCCTCAGCTCCATTCTGGCTGGCCTAATCCTGCTCCCCTCCACATTTTCATTTCTGTGCTTTTTGCTCAGTCTGTATTCTTTTCTCCCCTGCCCTCCTTCCCCAAAATTGTCTTCTTTCCTACTACTGAGTAATCTTTTGAAAAGTCCAACTCACATCTTCCTCCTCCTCCTCTGAAGCCTTCCTGGATTCTTCCAGCCTTCCCCAGCTCTTCCTCCTTGGAACTCAATCTAGACTGCATCATTTCAGAACTGTTCTGTAATTTTCTCCATTGTTTCAGGTGTGTGTCTTGAATTTCTTTGATTGAAATATGTGAGCTTTTTGAGAACAGGGACCAAATCTTAGCTTTCTTCTGTATCCTTCAAAGCTCATAATGTGGTATTGGGCACAAGATACATTCTATCACTGTACAAAAGAAAGCATTCGCCATTAGAATATTTGACCATTTTATTTATAAAATTTTCAGTTGCTAACAAATTGCATATAAAATGATTTACTTCAAGTGAATACAGAATACTGCACAACTGTTCAAATGATTTCCATTAAAAATTTAATAAAACATTCCTTAGAAAGTCCCCCTTCAAAAAACCTCACAAATGGCATCAAGACCATTTTCTGATTATTTGAAATGAATAGTAAGGAGCAGTTTGCACATGGCCTTCTCCATATAAAGGTTTCATTCCATCCATTTAAATCACGGAGGATACAATAACACATATAGTCTAATTATTCCACTGAACTTAGTCCTCTGACCACTTTTACTGCCTTCCACCGAAGACAGCCAACTGGTCACCGTCCCGAGATTCCAGGACACACCAACACTTTTAACAGTATCCTCCAAATCGCCTTGTTGCTTTCACAAATCATTTTGCAAATTCACAAATTAGAGCAACAATCCAGAGGATATATTCGACATATTCAAATGCATTTAACATACATTTATTAAGTGGGATATACAAAAGTGAAGAGAACATAAGCTTTGCTCTCTACGTTTATCGTCTAATAGGAAGAAGACACATGCACATATATGTATGAAAGAAGAATGGGATAAGATTCATACAAAGTGCTATTTAAAAAAAAAAAAAGGAAAGAGATAAAGAGGAAAAGAAGGAAGGAAGGAGGGAGGGAAAGGGAGGAAATGAAGGAGAAAAGGAAGGTGGGAAAGAAGGGAGGAAAGAAAGGAGGAAAGAAGGGAAAAGGGGGGGGGGTCTTTCTGAGATCAAAGAAGTTTCCCTGGAGGAGATGGCACCTGAGCTTGACCTTGAGAGGTTAGTATTTCAACAGGTGGAAATGTAATTAGAGTATATTGTGGGAAGAGGGGGCAACTTTTAAGAATGCAGGCATAAGCTTTAGAAAGATAATCCTGCCAAAAGGAAGGATTTGTGAAGAGCAGCAATGGGACATGAGATTGAAAAGGAAGGCTGGGCAGGCTGAGGAGGATTTTAAATGCCAGGAGATCCTATACCCCATGAAGGCTTTGAACAGGATAGTGATAGACCTATGCAGAAATAAATGGAGCCATCTGTGGGAAGGTGGTATCAGAGACCAATTAGGACACTGTTCTACCAAATCCTGGAAAGAAATGATGAGATCTTGTCCTAGTATACAAAACAATGCTATATTTTCTTTCTTTTTTTTTAGCTGCGAATGGAAAAGAAGTGGGAAGCACTGCATAAAATGACACATTCTTGTCACGTACATTAGAGTTGCCAGATTGTTCTTTCTCCTTAGATTTTATTTCTTCATTAGAAGGGATGATTGTAAGAGGGAAGGGGAATTTTGGAAAATATAGGTGATAGAAAAATTAAAGAGCTTAATAAAGCTACAAAAAACTACAGAAGAAAATGCAGGGCAGGGCCCATCTCACCACTCTTCTACAAGGACTGGTAAAGGAAGCCAGTTAAAATCTGCATTAATCTAGCACATTCAATCCCCTCCACAAATTTCTTTGTTTTAAACTGCTTCACCAATCCCAACTAAAATGTGTGTGTGGTTTTTGAAGGGGGAGGATTGATGCTTTTCCATGCAGGGTAGGAGCAGATGCATCTTTTTATTTTTCCTTAAGAAACATCAGAAGGCAATAAGTAACCAGTCAAATTTACACAGCACTTGGAAGCTTAGAGAGCTCTTTCCTCACAACAACCCTGTGAGGTAGGTCCTTACTAGAACTTTTTTTTTTTTTCCTAAATAGGTGAGGAAACTGATAGATAAAGTGATTTGTCCGACTAGTCTATGCCAGAGCCAGGCCATCAAACTCCTGACTCAAATGTCTATAAGCAGTCTTAATGGAACCTCATTTGTAAAGTGCTGCAAGTTAGTTAATGCAATGACAAATTAAGGTGTTGAAAAGAAAGGGAAAGGAAGTGGGGTGTGTGTGGGGGGCTTTGAGGAATACACAAGTTGGTGGCCTAATGAACTCCCAACAAGCAGCAGCAACAGCTGCAGGCACAGCAAGGTCCCAGGGAAAGAGCTGATGGCTTTTTCTTGACCATTTAATCACTTAATTTCCACATTACCCCAAAAGCAACAGATGCAGGAAGCCCAGATCTACTTTTAAGAGCCACTCTTGGAATAGGGTGACCAAGAGTTTCTCCCAGAGTCAAAATCTATGCCCCAATTCCCACACAAATTAATGCTTCCCAAAGCTCCAGGAGGGAAGGACTCAAACCCTAGTCCCCCTGGAACTCTGAATGGGACCGAATTACGTTCACCTCTCTAGTAATGTCTTTTTAGCTCAGTCCCACGTAATTCTCCGTGGTGGACACTAGAGGGCAGGACAATATAGCATTTCTGATCCAATTCAGTTGCTCAATAAAAGCTTAGAAAGGACCTCATCCTATTCCAGACTGGGGGATGGCGGGGGGAGTGAGCCAAATGCTGCGCCTTCTCAGGACATAGTTAGATGAGCAATTTTGTCTCATGTTGTCAAGTTCACTGACACGGAGGAGAAATCTGACCTTGTTCTTCTGATTCACTTCAATGGCTAGTGTTGGTTCTCTTGAGGAATATGGCTTGTAATTGAGCTTGCAGGACTAGCTCATCAAGTACTGAGGAAGACCTTTTCCCACAAAGTACCTAATACTAAACTAGCAATAAAAAAATCATTATTCCATCAGAGTAGAGACTACAGTAAGGAAACTAATGCAGTGAAATGCCTTTAAATGATTTTTAATTTTCTGAACTCTTTAAATTAGGCTTTTTAAAGGTCTTATTGGAACAGCAAGCAAGAAAACCTGCCAAATATAGGGGGGAAGGATAGGCAACTAGAGAATGGTTACTGATTTGAAATAATCTATTGCCTGCCTATCACTGATCATGAAAAATCCTCTCCATTCATTCACTGGCCTTCTGGGATGAAGGGAAAGAAATAAAGGAGAGGTAATTTAGGCAAAACAAAAACAAAAAATGATCTATAAAAATTTTATTTAAAAAATAAAGACAAAGTAAAACAAACAAAATCCTCTCCATTCTCCAGGACCCAACTGCCTCATTTATTGTTACCTATAGACTCTGCAGAGATTTTTCCCCTTTATGAACGTGGAAAGACCAACACACAGCACTTCCCCTGTGACTCAGAGCACTTGGCTTCCCACCAGCAGAGAAAGGGTTTGGAAACAAATATCCCTTCTACCCCCCCACCCACCCACCATCACTCCCTCTCTGTTGCCTTAAAGGTTGCCAGAAATGAAATTCAAACTGGCCAGTGTTCATGGAGAAGTGCCCAGGTCTTCTTCAGAGATCTAAATAGGATTTCTCTAGAGAAGGGGTCCTCAAAATGAAATCTAAAATCAAAGAGCTGAAAAGGGCATTTTAGGTCACCAGCATTCAGTATTCCCATTGTTTCCGGCCATAGATTTCATAGGACTTCTATTCATTGTGGCTGGAAGCCGGGTTTGAGCAGATGTATATAAGTGTAAAACTAAGCTCTGCCCTAAAGTATTTCCGTCCCAACCTTCAGATAATGTAAATGCATATATTTGCATATCAAGAAAAAGTCAACTGACCTACATCTCAGAAATTTTGGGGGAAAGCTGGTTAGAATAGGGGAAAGGCTAGTAGAGTTATAAATAGGGAGATAAACTGGGCCTCTATGAGCACAATTCTTTTATAAATATAGGTCATCACCTTTTTGGTCTTAAGAGAGTATTTTAGAGCGTTAAATCACTTGTCCCTTGTCACACGGCCAATCTGGGTTGGAGGCCAGCTCTCTTTCCGCTAAATCACGCTGCTTCTTCGGAACTCTGAAGAATACTCATTAATTAACAGTAGATAGAAAAAATGTAATAATGGCAAGCAATGATAAAGAAAGGGAAGCGGGATTGGGTCACTTAGCACTCTGGATCAGTAAGAAAGGTTGTTTTAACTGGGATGCTCAATGCAGCAAAAGGCTGAGACCCCAAATACTTTCAATTCTCCAGAAAATAAAAGCAAAACTCTGATTAGTTTCAATGACTCCTTTTCTAGCTGTAGCGAAAGAGTCCTTGTAAGTAAGTGACTCGTGTGAAATCACGCTGGGTCCTCGAAGGCCCACCTTGATCTGGATTCCCCGGCTCCAGATCTCATTCCCGGGAAGCCAGCCCAACGGCAGCGGGGCGGGTGTTTAGCCCACCCTTAGAGGAAGTGAAGGAGGAAGCCCTTCAGCCTCCCAGGGGGAACATGGTGAAGAAAAACGTAACGCTGTGGAAAGGTGGAATCAGGTTTATTAAGGACGATCTTTATTACAAACACTTTCTGAGTGTAAAAAATAATGAGTGATTTAAAAAATGAAGCTCACGTGGACTTGCTGCATTCACTGAAGGGAAGGCATGTTGCCTGACGATGAGTCTAAAGATCAGATGGCGTTCGTGAGGTAATTCATGGGAAAAAAGGCAAAAGTGCAACTCGGAGGACTCAAGTCTTCACCGCCAGGGGAGGATGCGACTAAATTGTAATTTGGGGGCTGGAGATGGACTAAGGTCAGGGTCTATCACCAGGACATGGAATGAGCATTTCTAACTATACAAGTACAGACAGACACATACACACATGCACACCCATACACACACCCAAATATAGAACAGCTCATTATTCAGAAGTTTGTAGATGGAGTTATTTTCTTCCTCTTTTTAGATGAGCATTTCAAAAATTGATCATCCCCAGGACTGAGACAGTGAAGGAGCGGGGAAGATGGTGCAAAATAGAAAAACACAAGCTCAAGCTCTCCCCAAAGTGCCCCGGCCACGCGGCGACCCAGAACGACGACGGCATGCTAGGAGAGAGTCAGTCCCCGGGCACCTGGAGCATCCCTGCTGCCCAGGGGAGAAACGCCCCGACAGACACGTTCTGGAGGGGAGCTGGGAGGCTCTCTCTGGCCTTCTTACTGGCACTAGGTCACGTTGGGATGGCAGCACCAAGACAGTGTCAAAGGGCCCTTCCTCCCAGCTCAGACAGCGGTCCTGGCTCTGACACTTGTGCTTCATTATCATTCTAGCTGTTAAGTCTCCTGGAAGAGGACGGAGGTAACTGGAGACCACACACGCGATTTCTTTCTTTTCCGTTGGGGGAAAAAAAAATGGAGAGAAGCCTTTTGAGCCATTGGGGCTGCTTCCCGTTGGCATTTATTCCATTTGGGGGAAGGAAGGAAGGTAGGAGCTGAGGGGGGAGGGGTCATGAGAAAAGACCCCAGGGACCACATTTCATGTGTCAAGGCTGATCCTTTCCCCTCAAGGATGCGGGGAACAAGCCAGAACTTCCCACAGCCATGCACTTAAAAAACAAAAAAGAAACAAAGAAAAAAGGTCAGTTCTGACCAAATTACAGTTTGAAATATTTCTGGGACATTAGGGAGGGAGGAATGGCTGGTGGATGTCAAGTCACAATTCATGCAAGTAAGAATCATTAAAAAGGAAAAGTCGAAGTTTTAGCTGAAAAAATCTTTTAAAGGAAAATGTAAAAGATTTGTATCAAAGCCTTAGCCACTAATCCCCCCCCAAAAGAGTATTCCAAAAATTTCCAAAGAACACAGCAACTGACTTTTTTTGGGAGGGAGGGGAAGGGGAACATTAGGTAACACCATTTCATTTAATGCACTTTCTTCTATTTCTATTTGAAATAAACCCCAGGCTTGCTTAGGAAAATTGCTCGGCTAAGATACGGCACCCTGAAGTCTTCCACTCATTGGCTCAGTGCAGATGTCTTATTGATTCCCTTCCCTGGCAAAGGGGGAAGAACCTGGATCGGCAGGCAGCGGTGCCTCTCGTGAGTCACAAATTCTGGAGCAAGACACTTAAAAGACCCAAGTTCTTTTCTTCTTGGTTCTTAGAATTTCTTAATATTTATAGTGGGAGATGAAAGAAAAATATTTTTGCCCCCAGTCAATAGGTTTCATTTTAGAAAAGAGAGCAGTTCCTTGCCACTGAGGACAGAATGTCCCTCCTGGGTATGATGCAGACACAAAACTCCCTCCGCCACCTCTGACAGCCCTCCAGGAACACAAGGGGAGGAAAACAGCCTTTTCCACAGATCACCAGGTAATTCTGTTTCAATTTACGCACATCTGTTGGAGTTTCCTTTCTGGTAAGCGTCCAACTGTTCACAAACCATGGCTACAGTAGATGCACGCTTCAACAGCTTTCAAATGGGTCATTTAAAAAAAATTGAAATCTGTCGGTGAGCAGCAGGTCCTGATAAGCCTCCCTGGGTTCACCCCCACAGGAGCAGTTTCGCGGCAATACCAGCCTTCGGGACTGAAGCCTGCAAGCATCATCCGCGGAGCTGGGGCTCGGCATCGGCACGGCGGGCTGGAGGCGGGGGAAGGTCTCGGGGGTCCAGTGTCTTAGAGCAGTCACTTCATCCAGCGCTTCTACCAGCTGGCCCTGACGGCTTCGATGTCACTAACCAAATTCTGGGCTAGACATATCCCAAAAATCTGGAGGGAAAGAAAGAACAGAAGCATCAGAGGGAGCCAGCGGGCTTCCTGGGGCTTATTTTTTATTGAACTTTTTATTTTTAAAAACATATGCATGGATAATTTTTCACCATTGACCCTTGAAAAACCTTATATTCCAACTTCCTCCCCCTTCCCCCATCCCCTCTCCTAAATGGCAAGTAATCCAATATATGTTAAACATGTTAAAATATATGTTAAATCTAATATGTGCATACATATTTATATAATTATCATTCTATATCAAATCAAATCTCTCTCTCTATATATACACACACACACACACACACACACACATATATATATATATATATCAGATCAAAAATGAAAAAAAGAGAAAGAAAACAAAATTCAAGCAAACAACAAAAGGTGTGAAAATGCTATGTTGTGATCCACAGTTCCCACTGTCCTCTCTCTGGGTGTAGATGGCTCTTTTCATCACTGAACAACTGGAACTGGTTTGAACCAACTCACTGTTGGAAAGAGCCATGTCCATCAGAACTAATCATCATATAATTTTCTTGTTGCCACATATAGCGATCTCCTGGTTCTGCTCATTGCACTTCTATCAGTTCACATAATTCTCTCCAAGCTGGGGCTTTTTAAAAAAAAAAAAAACTCCCTTTCATTTAAAACTCACTTTTAAAAGTAAAATCTTAGCCATCTGCACCTAGAGAGAGAACAGTGGGAACTGAATGTGGACACAACATAGTGTTTTCACTTTTGTTGTTGTTGTTGTTTGCTTGTACTATGTTTTCTTTCTCATTTTTTCCCTTCTTGATCTGATTTTTCTTGTGCAGCAAAAATTGTGGAACTATATATAGAAGAAATGCACATGTTTAACCTATATTGGATTATCTGCCATCTAGGGGAGGGGATGGGGGAAGTGAGCGAAAAATTTGGAACACAAGGTTTTACAAGGGTGAATGCTCAAAACTATCTATGCATGAAATAAAAATAAAAAGATTTAGTAGAAAAATTTAAAAAGCAAAATCTTTCACACCCACGTCAAGAAAAGTACAGTTCTATCATGACCAGGTTTAGAGACAGGAGCTCCCTGTATTAACTTTAAGCCCCCAAAATAAGGAGAAAGCAAAGTCATTGAGCCAATGATGAAAAAACACTACCTCGCTTCAAAAACAGAGGTGATGCAGTAAACATGCAGAAGACACATGTTTTCAAGTGAGAATTTTTTTTTAAAATATTTGTTATAGTTTTTTTCTTTTGTTCTTTAGGGGTAGGAGCGAGGGAGAAATGGGGGAGGGGAGGGAAGAATGCTAATTGAAAAAATAAAAACAAAAAGAAGGTAATGTTGACTCTTACAATCAAACCGGACAAACAGAAAGACACACACACACTGGACTTCAAACAGGAACATTAAATTTTGGATTAAATGAGACGTCATATGTTACCTCCCATAACAGCACTCTGCAGAGCTTAAAGTGCTATATAAACATTACTGTGATTATTATTTGTGCTGTTATTATTAATAATATACTTCCAGAATTGTTTAATGATTATGGATGCTAACTTGGAAAATCCCTGAGTTAGGAAGGAACTCAAACATCATATATTATAGACAGGGGTCCTCAAACTTTTTAAATAGGGGGCCAGTTCACTATATCCCTCAGACTGTTGGAGAGCTGGACTATAGTAAAAACAAGAACTTTGTTTTGTGGGCCTTTAAATAAAGAAACTTCATAGCCTTGGGTGAGGGGCTGCCGCATCTGGCCCACAGGCCGTAGTTTGAGGACCCCTGTTATATAACATTGTAGCTGGAAAAAAAATCAACTATTTCACCCTCTTTGTTATATAGGGAAATAAAATGAGACTCAGAAAGAAGTCTCAAAAAGTACTAAACTATTGAAGACTCCATTTTTTGACTGAGGTCTTATGAGATTAAATATTTACAGAAGTCTAATCCAATAATCTCATTTTACAAACAGGGAAACTGAGGCCCAAGAAAGTAAGTGATTTGCCAAGGTTACACAGCAGCTTTATTTAAATCCAGAACTAGGGTTCCTTGCAGAATACCATAATGCCTCTATGTTCCAAGAATCTTTTAAACTAAGCGAGATTTTACTTTAATAAGAGTGAGTTTGGGGAAATTACACTGAATAACTCACATTAACACCAGTTAGTTCTTTGAAAACTCAATTTTAATTTTAATTTTGATTGACGGATTGATTTTGGCCTTATATGCACAATTAAAATACACACTGGTTATTTTGGAAAGATTTTACCTCGGAGCAAAAAAAACATATCCAAATTGTTGTGCATCAGACAGTAAATTTATTCAGTTAACTGCTTTTGCAGGGGAAATTTATTTCGATTGACCATCCAAATACTTTTATCTATATTAGGTGAGAAAGAAAGCTGGATTTTCAGTGAGACCACTTGGAGTGGAATCAGTTACTTGAACTTAGGGGGATATGATCTTGGCCATCTTTCAACATTCAACAGGATAGTATAGCTATTGACCAAATGTCCCCATACATAGGCTAAGTGATGAAGCAGCAGAGTGGAGTCAGGAAGACTTGAGTCCAAATACTGCCTCAGATTCTCGTTAGTGACCAATCCTAGGCAAGCCATTTTAACCTTTGATTTCTTTATCTATAAAATAATGATAATAAGGGGCCTCAGAGGGTTGTTTGGAGGATAAAGTATGGTTTATAAAGCCCTCTGTCAACATTAAAGCAAACATTAGCTGTTATGTAATCTCTGGCTCCAGTTAAAGGGATGTAATGGAATGTTATTACAACATAAGAAAAGAGGAATGAGGTATTCAGAAAAATGCAGCAAGAAGAGCAAAATGATACATAATGAAGTAAGTAAGAAAAGAATAATTTGCATGATGATACTAATAGAATAGAAAGACAAACAACTTAGAAAGACCTCGGAATTATCATTAGAGCAGCAACAAATGACTTCCAAAGATTGATGGTGAAACATACCTCACATCTTGAAAAAAGGTAACTAAATTCAGAATGATGTTTTTCAAACATGGCTAGTGCATTGATTGTTATAAGTCAGGGTTTCAATGGGAGCAAGGAGGAGATGGTGATAGAAAACCCAGAGAAGGCTAGTAGACAGTGATTAAAAAGTCATTAACAAATCATTTTCTTAAAATATATGGTACCAAAAAAATTACAGAGGGGACCTAAGTGAATATAGCTGTTTCATTATCCTGTTAAAATAGATTTTTTTTTTTTTTTTGCTGAGGCAAGTGAGTTTAAGTGATTTGCCCAAGGTCACACAGCTAGGACATGTTAAGTGTCTGAGAGCAGATTTAAACTCAGATCCTGCTGACCTTCAGGGCTGATGTTCTATCCACTGTGCCATCTAGCTGCCCCTAAAATATATATTTAAACAACAAAGCCCTATGTATATTGAAATGTGTTTTCTTGAGCCTGTGATTTAAAAAAAAAGTAATTTTAACATTACTAGCAAATATTGAAGCCCTTCCATCATTGGGGAAAATTTTGACATCATACAGACAGTAATTACAGCAAACCAGGGAAAATTTTCAGATAACTCTATTGTCACTTCTAGATGTTGATCTATGGATTTAAATTAATTTATATCTGAAGCTTAATTTGGTGAATTTTTAAAAAAATTTTCCTATATACCAAAATCTATCATTTTTATTAAGGTTCCCATAGCACTTTTTATATGTTTGAGTTAACTAAGCAACATCCAAATGAGACTTAATTCTCCAATTCAGACAAGGCTTATAGTGAATCTATCAACATATTATAGCCACTGTATCAAAATTTCTGATGGACCAGGCATCAGAAGGTCCATCAGACCAGGAGACGGGAGCAGAGTGGTGAGAGGACACTTTAATATTCCAAGGATCTATGGAAGATGGTTCACTCTTCAACCAAGCAACGAAAAGAATATTATTAAGAGTGGTTCAAGGATAATGGTTATCATTAAATCTTAAGCTTCCACTAACGTCCTCTTCCAAAGCCTTATGGGATATATTTTTCATCCTGGATTATCAAAGATTCTGCCAGAACAAATGAAGTTCCTATTTCAAAGGAAGTAGAAATCTATTGAAAGAGGTAGAATATGCTTAGGATGCTCCTACATCCAAAGCCTCCAAGAAAAACATAAATTGTCTGAGGTCACAGAAGAACCCAAAAACAATTTTGAAAATAAAGTAAGAGAGAGAGAAGAAAAATGGGAAGAGAAATGGGAGTGGTGCAAGAAAATCATGAAAAACAAGTCAACAGCTTGATAAAGAAGACACCC
Organism: Antechinus flavipes; assembly: GCF_016432865.1. Classification (NCBI taxonomy): domain Eukaryota; kingdom Metazoa; phylum Chordata; class Mammalia; order Dasyuromorphia; family Dasyuridae; genus Antechinus; species Antechinus flavipes. Next base: position 150,014,299 of record NC_067403.1, read on the forward strand.
ACACCCACAGCCACACAAAAAAACTACTTTAAAAAACAGACTAGGCCAAATGATAAAGAAGTACAAAAGCTCACTAAAGAAAATAATTCCTTAAAAATTAAAATTGAGCAAATGGAGCTAATGACTTTATGAGACATTAAGAAATAAGAAAACAAAAGCAAAAAAAGAAAAAAGGAAAAACAACTGAACTGGAAAATAGATCCAGGAGAGATAATTTAAAAATTATTTGAAAGCCATGATCAAAAAAAAGAACCTGGGCATCATCTCTCAAGAAATTATCAAGGAAAACTGCCCTGAAATTCTTGAATTCTTGAATCAGGAGGTAAAATAAACACTGAAGGAATCCACTGATCACCTTCTGAAAGAGATCCCAAAATGAAAATATATTCTCAGGAATATTATAGTCAAATTCTGGAGCTCCCAGGACAAGGAGAAAATACTGTAAGCATCCAGAACGAAACAACTCAAGTATTAATAGAACTACAATCAAGATAACACAAGATTTAGCATCTTCTACATTAAAAGATCAGAGGACTTGGAATATGATATTCTAGAGGCAAAGGAACCTTAGATTATAATTAAGAATCACCTATCCTGAAAAACTGAGTATAATTCTTTTTTTTTTAATTAAAGCTTTTAATTTACAAAACATATGATGGGTAATTTTTCAACACTGTCCCTTGCAAAGCCTTCTGTTCCAAATTATCCCTCGTCCCCTCTATCCCCTCCCCCTAGATGACAGGTAGTCCAATACATGTTAAATGTGTTAAAAATATATGTTAAATCCAACACATGTATACATATTTATACAGTTATCTTGCTGCACAAGAAAAATCAGATCAAGAAGGAAAAAAAAACTGGGAAAGAAAACAAAATGCAAGCAAACAACAGAAAGAGTGGAGAATGCTATGTTGTGGTCACACTCAGTTCCTACAGTTCTCTCTCTGGATGTAGATGACAAGATCATTGGAACTGGCCTGAATCATCTCATTGTTGAAGAGAGCCTCATCCATCAGAGTTGATCATCAATATAATCTTGTTGCCATATATAATGATCTCCTGGTTCTGCTCATTTCACTTAGCATCAGTTCATGTAAGTTTGAGTATAATTTTTTAAGGAAAAAAATTAATATTCAATGAAATAAAGGACTTTTAAGCATTCTTGATGAAATTCTTGTCGGAGCTGAATAAAATAGTTGGTTTTCAAATACAAAACTCAAGAGAAGCATAAAAAGGTAAATAGGAAAAAGAAATCATAAGGGACTCAACATTAAGCTATTTCCATTCCTACATGGGAAGATGACACTTGAAACTCATAAGAACTTTCTCACTCTTTGGGCAGTTAGAAGTATAAATAGACAGAGGGTACAAGTGTGAACTGAATATGAAGGGTTGATATATAAAGGTAATGGAATATTATTGTCCTATAAAAAATGATGAATAAGCTAATTTTAGAAGCAAAGATTTACATGAACTGATGCTGAGATAAACAAGCAGAACCAGGAAAACATTATACACAATAACAACAAGAATGTGCAATGATCAACTATGAAAGACTTGGTTCTTCTCAGTGCTTCAGTGATCTAAGGCAATCCCAAAGAACTCTGGATAGAAAATGCCATGTGCATCCAGAAAAATAACTATGGAGAGTGAAAGTACATGCTCTATTCACTTCTTTTTTTCTGTTGTTTTTTTTTTTTTTCCTCCCATAGCTTTTCCCTTTTGTTTTAATTTTTCTCTCACAACATGATTCATAAAGAAAAAAGCTAATTTACATATATAATCAGAAAAAATAAAACAATAATAAAAAATAATATGAAGGGGTAATGGTAAAAAAAATAAAATGAGATGAGAAGGGGTGAGAAAGGACTATACTGGGAGAAAGAAAGGGAGAGGTAGAATGGAGTAAATAATTTCACATAAAAGAGACAAAAAAAAGTTTTTACAATGGAGAGGGAAAAGGGAGAGACAACAGGGAGTTAGCCAATCTTACTTGGTATCAGAATTGGTTCAAAGAAGGAATAATATACACATTTAATCGTTTTAGTAATCTATCTTAACCTATAGAAAAGTAAGAGGGAAAAGAGGAGAGAGGGGGTGGTAGAAGGGAAGACAGATTGAGGGAAGGGATAGTCAAAAGCAAAACATTGGTGAATTCAGTGTGAAAGGAGAAAGAAAATAAAATAAACAGGTAAGGGGAGAAGGATGGAAGAAAATACAGTTGGAAAACAACTGTGAAAAAATTTTGAAACAAGTTTCTATGATAAAGGCCTTATTTCTCAAACATAGAGAATTGAGTTCAATTTATTAAAATAATGGCCATTCTCCAGTTGATAAATAATAAAAAGATATGAACAGTTTTCAGATGAAGCTGTCAAAGCTATCTATAACCATAAGAAAAAAAAATGTTTTAACTATTGATTAAAGAAATGCAAATTAAAACAATTCTGAGGTACTACCTCATCCATTAGTTGGCTAATAGGACAGAAAAGGAAAATGACAAATGACAGAGGGGATATAGGAAAAATGCAACACTGGCCCACTTCTGAACTGATTCAACCATTTGTTTGCAACTCTATCCAAAGGGCTATAAAAAACCATGCATATCCTTTGACCTAGCAATATCACTACTAAGTCTCTATCCCAAAAGAGATTTAAAAAAGGAAAAGGAGCTATATATACAAACGTATTTATAGCTCTTCTTTTCTGCCAGCAAAGAATTGGAAATTGAGAGGATGCCCATCAATTGGAGAATGGCTGAACAAATTGTGATATATGATGATGATGATGTGCTATAAGAAATGATGAGAAGGTTGTTCTCAGAAAAACTGAAAAGACTTCCATGAGTTAAGTCAAAGTGAAAGGTACTGTGTACAAAGTAACAGCAAATCTGCCTCTGACATTTAACTAGCCATGCAATCACGGGCAAGTCACTTAACTTTCTAGCAACTATCAAAACCTAGAAGCTCGTGAAGAGACACACAACTAGATGGTGGAGTGCTTCATTTCAACAGGATGACCATCCTTGGCAAGTAAGGTCTTACTTACCTGAAGCAATGCAATGCCTATGAAAATACCAGCCACTATGGTTAGGTTGTCTTGTAACCACTTCTCAAACTGGGGCACGCAGCCTTTTGTGTAGATTACAATCTGCTGATCCACCTCCTGCACAAAAGACAGAAAGAAGAAGGTCACTCTGGTGGTTCCAAAATCCAATTGTTTAAAAAAAAAAAAAAAAAAAAAAAAAAAAAGAGGCTTTGTGTTAGGCAGGAACGAGGAATTCTACTTACTGGTTTTTGCCTGGCGTCATATCCACACTGAGTGTTGATGACATCTTCCTGATGGGAAAAGCAAACAGAGAAGTTTCTCCTTGTTACAGGATCACCATCAAACACAGGCACTGGTGATGGGTTAGGAAAAGAGCTGGGGGAGTTATTAGGATCACGTGAAATTGTGGCTGGAAGGGAAAATCACTCCATCGGCTCTACAGCTACCCACATGCTGACTTTTTCCATAAGGAAAAGATCAAAAAATATTTTTTACCCAAAGATCTGCTAAAGATTTAAAAGGCAATCTGGCAAAGATTTAACAACTAGTGTTCTGATGGCTAGGATACAAATTTACATGGAATCTGCAGTATTAACTTTTTCTCTATCACTTTTATAAACAATCAAATTAAACCATAAATAAAAATGTGTAGCTATTTCTGAGGTGTAAATGTTCACACTGACAATTTAACAATCAGGTCAACACCAACGTTCACACCAGCACTGAGGTGAGACTTGGTGGGGAGGGAGGGAGACATGTGAAAGGAGAGATAAGGAAAAAGTAGGAGCAATAAATGGAGGCTGCAAAAAAGTCATCTTGGACTTGATGCTGGGTAAATCTCTTAAATAATTTGAACTGCTCTAAAGGAGGATGGGCTGTTCCCTGGAAAAGATGGGTGTCCCTTATTTAGAAGGCTAAAGCCTAAGCTAGATAATCATTTATTATATAATATTATATTACATTACATTGTATTATATATTATAGTGTTATGTTATGTTACATTATATTTTATTAGGAATTCTGCCTCTTCCAACTCTAAAACATAATTCTTTTGAATTAATCAAAACAAGAACCAAAAGCCTCTGAGAAACAAGGAAAGGGTACCACAACAACAAATGCTCCAACTGTAGGTGGCTGCATCAGACATCAGGGACAAAAGAAAATCCTTCTTATAATGAGATGATGAGAAAACTGCATGATACAGGGTGGTAAGCCCGGGTCCAAAACCTCCAATAAAAGGAAAGCGGCTCATAAGAGAATCTCACTGTCTATTTATAGAATGAATACTGGTATTCTCTTAGGCCACTGCTCCCCAGAATAGTGACCCGTCCACCTTCCAATCAACACACAACAAATTCTCTTATTAGATTCCCATCTACCACTATTTTTATTATCACCTTGGGGGGAAAAGAACATAAAACAACTGCATTTATGATCTGCAATATATGCGTGTGTGTACATTCGCATTTGAGCCTCATAACAATCCTGCTACATGGGGCTATTATTATTCCCATTTTACAAATGAGGAAATGAGGCTGAGGGGGGCGAAGTGATTAGCCCAGGATCACAGTGTGTGTTTATGTGTATTTATGTATGTGTGTGTGTGCATATAAATGTATATATGTATATTATATATTTATGTGTAAGATGTGTGTGTGTATAAATGTATATATGTCTATATTAGATATAAAGAGTATGTATATAATCTGGATATGTGTATATATTTATGTAAAAGGTGTGTGTACACAAATGTATGTATGTATATATTTATGTATAAATGTAACACACACACACACACACACACACACACACACACACACACACACACAATTTTTTATGTATAAGTACAATTTGGACCTGGGTCTTTCTGACTCCAAGCTCTACCCCCCTGCACCACCCAACCGACATAACTGAAGCACAGGGGCCCATCTACCCTCTCTAACAAGCCTTCCTTGGCCCCTCCCACTGATTACGAGTTTGGCCCCCTCTGCCACGGACTCTAGCGATCTGTGCCACTTGCCCCCCCCCCCCCACTCTTGGAGGTCACAGACATGGCCGGTTCCTCTCCGGATCCCCCACTGCCCAAGGACGGCTCGCTGCATGCAGCAGGCGCTCACTAAGGGACGAGGGGCGTTTCGCCTTCGGTAGGAGGGCCCCGGGGACCCACCCGCCTCCCGTTGTGGACAAGGCCGGCTTTGCTCCTCCACTTACCGCCGGATCTTTTGTGCAGCACGAGAAGGGCACGCCGCAGCGCTCTCGGCTTGCGTTGGAATCTGTGCAATTGAAGTAAATATTTAGGTTCCAGTCATCCGCTCCAAAAGCCCCACAGCACTGCCACTAGAGCAAACAGGAGACAATTAGAACCTCTTCACTCACCGACAACCGCCCCGCTTGCATCCCTATGCACCGAAACCCCCAGGCCGGGGCTCCCGGCTCTCCAGAGGCCCTCGGGGGCCCAACGGGGCCCAAGCGGCCCAGGGAAAGCCTCGGAAGGGACGCGGGACTCTGCTTGTACCGCAGGCAGCAAGCGGCCTCGCAGCCCGGGGGAGCACGCTGCTTACAGGCTTAATCTGGAGCAGTTTGAAGCGGAGCCCGTGTCTGCCCGGTGGGAAGGAGGGACCTAGCCCGCCCTCCTCCCCAGGGGGCCTGCGCCGCTCCCACCCTTCTGGGGGCCGAGAACACAAGTGGACGGAGCTGCCCGAGGGCCTTCGGCTCTCCAACCAACGCAAAACGTGGAGAGGGACATTCCCCCCTCCCGCAGAGAGCCCTGTGGGTCACATCGAGTCAGGGGGCCCTGGGACGCTGAGAGGGTTCTTCTGGTAACCCAATGGGGAAGTATCAGAAGGGGGGAGCTCCGCCCCTCGGCCAAGCGACCTCAAACTGGAGGGCCGGTTCAGGAGGGACCGATGACACAAAAGGGAGGCTGCTCTGGCCCACAACCAAGGCTCGGCCGACCACGGAAAAGTATGGCAGACACTGCCCACAAAAATGGAGCTGGAAAGAACATTACAGGTCCCTTGTATAAGAAGGGAGGGGAGGGAAGAAGCATTTATGTAGCGCCTACTGTACACCATAATGGAGTTGGAAAGAAGCTTACAGTTCTCTTGTATGAGAGAAGGGAGGAGAGAAAAGAAGCATGTATGTAGTGCCTACTGTACACAATAATGAAGTTGGAAAGAACATCACAGATCTCTTGTATAAGATTAGAGAAGGGAGGGAAAAAGCATTCATGTAGTACCTACTGTATACAGGGCACTATTCTAAATGCTTTTTACAAATGTTATCTCATTCGGTGAGGGAATGGAGACCAGGAAAGGAGATAATGGCCACAATGGGACAAGGGGAGCCTGATTCCCTTCTCATTCCACCCTGATGCCTACCCAGGGTTTTATCCAATAAATAAGTGAATGGTCCCCACTGGTCCACAGCCCAAGATTAAATGTTTCAGATGGTTTATACAGAGGGAGGTCTATTCAAAGACCAGCAGATCTTTTATTCCATGTAAGTTGTTACCTTATTATCTTGTATACATTTCTATTAGCTATAAACTTCACGACATCCCTCTGTTTTACATGGCCTCACTTTATGTCATAAAAAGCCTAAAGTGACCTGCCCAAGGCCCTGGCATGGCTGGCTGCAGAGACCAGGATTCAAGTCTGGGTCTTCTGATTTCAAAGCCAGGATGCTTTCCAATTATATAACAGCCTAATTATGGGCTGAGGCACAGGGAAGCAGGTGCCAAAAACAAGTTATCTTTAGATACCAGGTGGAACTTTTAAAAATAAAAGCAGCTGATTGTCATTCACTGCTAATAGGAAGAGACCAGCTAGCACTGCAGGCACTCCTCCAAACAGCCATCCCACCTTCTTCCTCTTCACATCAAGTTAAAAAGCATCCAACAGAACCCCACCTGAGACAGCCGAAGGGCAAGTGAGAGGACCAGAAAAACTGCACGCCTGAGATGGGGCTTAGCAAACACAGTGAGGGGAAAGCAGTGAAATAGGAACATCCATTCAAACAGGTGTTTAGGCTGAAAAGAAACAGGATTCCAACTTACGTATTCCTGGGTAAAGTCTATGAGGTTTTGTAAATCGATGTCATCCCTGTAAGCTCTGATGTTGTTGTTTATAAAGAAATACAGCTGGTCTTTGATCCAGTCTTTGAAAACAAATGCCAGAACCCCAGCAGTGAGCTCCAGGAAGAAAATAATTCCCAGGAAGACAGAAAACTAAGACAAAAGACAGAGAGAATGGTTAATGATGGCTATTTTCACCATATTTGGTTAAAAGGCTGGCTTTTCTCTCTTTTGAAATCCTTGTCATTATATCGGAATGTTACTCAGCACTAAAACAGACAATCCTCAGTTTCTTGAGATTTATTAAGACAAAATTATATTTCAGCAAAGATTTTTTTAAATTCCATAATCACATTTTAGGTGCACTGGTATTGCAGTCAGTAATTAACCAAAGCCCGTAAGCAAACAAGAATGATTCATTATACCCAAATTAAGTCCAAATGGATTTCACATGATTGATGTTCCTGCCAGGAGCTTTTAACAATGACCAATTCCTAACCTGTAGGATGTTTTGCTAGTATTAAAAAGATAGTGATTATCCTAATATTGGAGCTTTCCTGCCATCTGGAATGGTGGTCAGGACTCCATCTTTCTTTAGAGGACTCAGATATATTTTTAATCCTTCCCTAGCACCTGCTGCACAGGGTGAAATAGCAGGTGGGTTCATTTGAGGGGAATGACGCAGCCTGAGAGGTGGTGAGGGGGAGCATGGCATTAAAATAATCTGCCCGCATTAGGAAGAACAGAGTGAGACAAACTGCCATCCACCCCTCCCGGCCCTCTGAGGGGCATTAGCTCCTTGGCCGCTCCCCTTTGGGAACAGCCTTGGCCCGGGCCAGCTTTTTAACATCCTTTTCCTTTTTTTTTTTTTTTAATAATTTTTTATTGATAGAACGCATGACAGGGTAATTTTTTACAGCATTATCCCTTGCATTCATTTCTGTTCCGATTTTTCCCCTCCCTCCCTCCACCCCTTCCCCCAGATGGCAAGAGTCCTTTATATGTTGAATGGGTTACAGTATATCCTAGATACAATATATGTGTGCAGAACCAAACAGTTTTCTTGTTGCACAGGGAGAATTGAATTCAGAAGGTATAAATAACCCGGGAGGTAAAACATAAATGCAAGCAGTTTATATTCATTTCCAGTGTTCTTTCTCTGGGTGTAGCTGCTTCTGTCCATCTTTGATCAATTAAGGCTCTCTTTATCAAAGAGGTCCACTTCCATCAAAATACATCCTCAAACAGTATCATTGTTGAGGTATATAATGATCTCCTGGTTCTGCTCATTTCACTTAGCATCAGTTCATGTAAGTCTCTCCAGTCCTCTCTGTATTCCTCCTGCTGGTCGTTCCTTACAGAACAATAATATTCCATAACGTTCATATACCACAATTTACTCAACCATTCTCCAATTGATGGGCATCCTTTCATTTTCCAGCTTCTGGCCACTACAAACAGGGCTGCCACAAACATTTTGGCACATACAGGTCCCTTTCCTTTCTTTAGTATCTCTTTGGGGTATAAGCCCAGTAGAAACACTGCTGGATCAAAGGGTATGCACAGCTTGATAACTTTTTTGAGCATAGTTCCAAATTGCTCTCCAGAATGGCTGGATGTGTTCACAATTCCACCAACAATGTATCAGTGTCCCTGTTTTCCCACATTCCCTCCAACATTCCCCATTATCTTTCCCTGTCATTCTAGCCAATCATTTCTGAATTCTAAAGTCAGAAGGGGCCCTTGTAAAATAAAAGCAAGCCGTTGGAATATTTTGACTCAGGTTCAAAACCATGAATCTAGTGGAAAATCTGCATGATTTCCCTTAGAAAATTCCAGAGATATGATAGCACATCTTGTACGGTCATCCGGCTTTTTGCACACACATCCCTTTTTCTTTCTAAGCAGCCTTGATGCTGCTAAAGCAGGGCCAACCATTACAGCAACAACCAGAACAGGTAAGTCCAGGTGGGGTCTCAACCCCTGCGGTTGAACACAGTCTCTCCCCAAAAGTGACAGGCTTGGAACAGCCAAGTTAAAGAAACATAAATAACACTTAAGAGCTATCCTTTTATTTATAGCAAATGGGATCACTAGATGTGGCTGAGGTGGACCTGTCTACTCCACAAAACTGACAAAGCGGGGACCGTGTGAGAAATATGGTTAACTTACAGAAATATAGCGTGGGGCCTCAGGGTTTGTAGATATATTTTAGGAGCCCCATGATGAATAGGAGTAAAATATTTTACTTTTATAAGGCTCTATTTATTTAAAAATATTACTTAAGTTAGTTAAAATTACTTAATTTACTTAAATTATTTAATTTGAAGAAAGGGTCTTAGGGTTTACCAGATGGCAAAAAAAAGGTCCCTTACTTTAGGTGGATATTACATCCTTTAGGTATCAATCTCGACCTAATTGTGTTCTATATATGCTGTTGCAAGCTGGAGCACTGTTAGGTCTAAAAAGACAGCCCAGAACTGCAAATCCAGCACCACCTTCTAAAGCCCTGTTCCACTTTAGGTTCCCTAAGGGCCTAATCTGTGATCTGGATTCCCCAGGGTAGAGCTTTAGAGACTCAAGTGCCTGGGATGTACGATGACACGAGTCAACAGAGAGCAAATACCAATAGACACACTCGTTAGTGCATGGGTCCTTTCAAATTTTTATATACAGATATTTTAGCTCCAACAGCATACATGGTTACTGGAAATTTAGTCCAGGTAGTATCTCCAATCTTGAACATGAGAAAAAGGAAGGTCAAGGAGAAAAAAAGCTTCCTTATAATTATACTTTTGGCTAGAACACAGAATAATTCCTCTTTTATCATTTACACATATGAAATTTTTTTATTATTTTGATAATTGATAATTTGATTATTTTGACAATTGATTATTTTGATAATTGATTATTATCTTGATTAGGGGATTAAACTCCCTTCTTTAGGAAGAACTAGCCCTAAGCTAAGTCAGACCAATATAGATCACCTCTTATGTTTAGATTACATGTAGATTTAGTAGCACATTCAGAAGAATTCAGAAGAATAAAATACTCATAACGTTTTTCCAAAGGCTAAATTTCTTTTTCTTGCAGAAAGCAGAATTGACCAGAGGCTAAATTCCCCTTTCTGGCAGCTGAAAAAAAGGTTGGTCAGAGGTTGCTTTTTTTTTTTTTTTTTTTTTTTCCAGTCTTAGTGGTTAAGCCCTTTTTATCTTGAGCTAAAGTCTAACTTGAGTAATGGACTCTAAGCAAGATGGGGGGGAATGGGGAGACTGATAATCACTGACTACAAGTTCCTCTTTCCCAGTGCACTTTCTGCTAACAAAAGGTACCACGTACCACCTGGAGAAAAGGAAGGCTGGCATAAGATTAAGAAAATCTAAGAGAAGCTAACTAACCAGATGACCTGTATGTTCCAATTAAATTATGTTCAAAATAAGTTTCTGTCATTTTTCAAATTCCTCTTTTTTTGTTTTAAAAACCATCTCTGTAAATTACTTCTCTCTCTGACCAGGTCACTTCTAATCTCTAACAAAAATTTGAGATTAAAAGCTATCTTACTTACCTAATGGATTCTATGCATCGAGATTTCTCTAATTATTTTGATGGCTTTCCCCCATCTCTTCAAGTTTGATTTTGGTTCCTTTATTGTACAAAATAATCTTCACTAACATACTTGCCACACTTACTTTTTCCAGGAAGGGAAGGGCAAGTTTTAGTATCCACTAGACTGAATATAGTCATTTCATTTGCTCTAAAACATGCACAATTAAAAACACATTTGGGGGAAGGGAGAGAAAGATTTAACTTGGGAATATTGTTATAATATTAGTTTCTGGTTTCTTGGGCAACATTCATCCTCTGTCAAAAATGACTATTTGTCAATCATGTGAACCACACAAATAATTTACATTCATTCAAATACTGTGGGGACTTTATAATTATTTTTTATTCTCAAAATCACTAAATGAAATTATTCTTTGATTTCATATCCAGGTACATGCAAGTGTTCAAGTCAGAATTGTCTTAAATGAGCAGAAATAACTCCTGACTTACTCATTCTTATAATCATATGGTCAGGTTTAGAACTGGAAGGAATCCTAAAGCCCAAAGCAGTTAAAGTGGTTTGCCCAAGGACACACAGGTAGTACCAGTGTTGCAATTTGATTACCTAGTCCCCTGACTACAAATCCATTGCTTTGCTGACTCTACTACATGCAGGCATGAGAAACAAATTGATCTAACTTTTTCAGGGATTCCCTTGGGCAAGTCACTTAACCCCAATTGCCTAAAAACAAAACATGAATAAATATTTTTAAAAAGAGATATCTATAACTATCCACCATTCTCCACTGGATCTGAGTGAGGATCACATGTGTAAATGCAAACATTTTGTAACCTGTAATGTCCTGTACAAAACATTATAAAATCTTGTAATCCTAATTTAATTCTCTAATTCTGATAATAACTTATAGCTACAAGGGTGTTTGCATTAGCAGACTTCTAAAAAAAAATATCATATACAAATTCCTCATCTGCTGCTAGAATGCCAAGGAATAGCATACCAACTTCAACATTTAAATGCTATCTTTGAGGAAGTTGCTTATCTTGAACAACAGTTACTAGGGTTTTTTTTTTTTTTAATCATAAAATAAACAGCAGCTCCCATAATGCTTTGCCATGTTTATAGTCTCTTCTAGGGTAGAAGTGTCAAATTCACATAGAAAGAGAAACCATTAACCCATACATAATAATCCTTGCAGGATGTATATTGACTTAGAAATTCACATTTATTTTTTATTAATACATCAACACACTAAAATTTGATAGGAACTCCATGTTTTTAACAGTATTTCATTTTTCCTCAATTAGATGTAAAGATAATTTTTATAACATTTTGAAGAACTACATTTTATTTTGGTTTGGGTCACATTTAAGAGTGTTAGAAGCTGACGTCTTTGTCCTAAGGTATTCCTAAATTAATTGAAAATGAGAACAATCACTTGATCATGAGTTTCTAAATAGTGAACTCTAATAGAAAGGAACACAAAGGAAAGTTTCCTTTTATTCCCATTTCATACTGAAACCGGTCACCTCGTTCATGTTTGCAAAAATCCTTTCTACATGAAACTCTGCCCTAAAAAGGAACTGAAATCAAAAAAAGTTATATACTTACAAACTTGAGAAGAAAAGTGTTTTCTCGAAGAGCTCCAATACATCCTGCAAATCCTAAAATGAACATAACTCCCCCTACAACCAGGAACAGCCAAACAGGATCAAAACCTCCCAAGTCTGTGATTGAAGAGATATTTGACAGTACTCCCTAAGAGGGGGAAAAAAGAAACAAAAATAGATGAGACATTTGAATTCTGGTTTTATGTGCTGGTTTCATGGGTTGTTTTTTTGTTTGTTTCTTTTTCAATTCACAGAACCAAAATCATATACAGAGGTACACTTTTCTGAAGTATTTCTTGATCTACCTAGATTCTCTCCATTTTCAAATTACTGTGTCTTTACTTAAGCTGTCTCTGACATGTGGCAATTATGTGACGATGGACACACAATATGCACTTGTGCCTCATTTTCCAAATCTGTAAAATGGGAGAATCTAAGATCTCTTCCAGATGAAATTTATGGTTCCATATTGTATACTCAACACAAGGTCCTTGAGTTTTCATTTTTCAATCCCCAGATTTTATATAAGATACTGCCTTTTAAGAGAACAGATCTTCAAAAAATGCTATTTGAATTAAACTGAATGGAATTGAATTGTTTCACAGAACAAAAGAGATTTCATGCTGCCCAGCCAGACAATACCCCTGGAAGAGGCAGACACTACCAGAGAAGAAGGCTCAATGAAGATTTCTTGGAAATGGGACAGAAATACAATTATAAAATAATTATTGTTCTTGCTCAGTCATGTCCAACTCTTTGTGACCCTGTTTCACATTGTTTTTTGGCAAAGATACTCTTTTGCCATTTCCCTTTCCAGTTCATTTTACAGATAAGGAAACTAAGGCAAATGACTAGCCCAGGATTACATAGCTATTAAATGACTGAGGCCAGATCTGAACTCAGGAGGATGAGTCTCCCTGGTTCCAGGGCTCTAATAATTAGGGCTATGGAACAATAAACCTGGTATTTCAGTGAGCAAGGAGCTCTCCATCACTGGAGCGTTGAGGGAATACCTGGATATGACCCATTTATCAGGGACATTGTTATAGGGATGCCTGCACTGGGTTGAAAACTAAACTTGGTGACCTTTAAGATTTCTTACTGGGAAGCTGGGTGGTGCAGTAGATAAAGCACTGGGGCTAGAGTCAAGAAGACCCAAGTTCAAATCCAGCCTCAGACACTTACTAGCTAAGTGATCCCAGGCAAGGAACTTAACCCTGTTTGACTCAGTTTTCTTATCTGTAAAAACGAGCCAGAGAAAGAAATGGCAAACCATTCCAGTATCCTTGCCAAGAAAACCCCAAATGGGGTCACTAAAAGTTGGCTACAACTAAAAACGACTGCATAACAACAAAAGACTATGTTTTGCACAGGATATTACAGGTTATAAAATGTTTGCATTTACACACGTGATCCTCACTCAGATCTGGGGAGAATGTTAGACCATTATAGATATCCTTATATTTTTTTAAATAAATTTTTGATTTGTGATGGGTCACACAGTTAGAATTTGTTAAGTGTCTTAGGTCAGATTTGAACTCAGGTCCTCCTGACTTCAGGGCTGGTGCTTTATCCACCACAAAATCTAACTGCTCCTAGATATCCCTATATTCAGTTAATACTCAGAGGTCAAGCGTCCCCAGGTGTTCTGCTTGGCCAAGGTCCAGCCTGAATCAAGGACTCTGGCTAACTTTCCTCTTAGGAGATTTTTCTTTTATAACTCACTAAGGCAGGGCTCACATTCAGATAATTCCTAAGGACTGATTCACAACCTGTGCCTTTAAAATTAAAGTCTAGTGGAAAATGGAAAGCTATTTGGGTGAACCAAGTATACCTTGATAGATGTGGGTTTTTTTTTTATATGTGTGTGTGTAGTATATAACATATATATATATATATATATATCTATATATCTGTTAATCTCAGACAAACTACTGAAATATGACAGAAGAGTCATTTCTCAAGTCACTAAGGGCAGTTTTATCTTCTCCACATTTCGGCCCGTTAAGCAATCTCCTCTGAATACTTACTCTTGGAGCAGCCTGCAGGAGTAGTTTTAATTGAGAGAAAGTCCCCATGTTGCCATGGAAACAGCAGCCAGTGTGGTCTGACCGGCCTGTTATTTCTCCGGCACTTAAAATTTCAACGTATCAAAGGCAGGGAGAGAGACAACTCCATAAAGAGCAGCAACAATTACTCCCGATATAATTTTGAACATGGACCATGTGCAAGGGACTAGTCTCAAGTCAAATCTAGGATAACTGTATGGAAGCCAGAATCCCAGGCCAAAGTTTCTATTTTTTAGCCCTGCCGGAGATGGAGATGAAATTCACAGCTCTTCTGCTCCTTTCATCCTTACAAACTTTCCAGTCCCCAAAGAGTATTTTTTCCTTTCTCTGGTTAGAAAATGGGATTGAGTAGTAACTAAATGTATTCCTCTTAATAAAGCCTTTGGGTTTCCAAGATGGCTAGTTAGCTGCCCTCATTAGCCCTTGCTGGGGCAGTGGATTGTGGGATAGAAGCCTTCAGCATGGGGCTCTGCATTTTGCTGAGAGTTTGACAGGTGAAAATGAAGAGCTAGAAAAAGCCTGCTGGAAACTCTTGTACTTGTAGCTCGTGACAACAAAAACAACTAATGAGAAAACTACTAGGTCTACACTGTGGTGACTACTGGAAGCCTGGGAATTCAAATAACAAGAAACCCTCTGGAAAAATATATACTGCAAGTTAACATATTAGGAATAAAGGTGTGAAAAGTCAAGTTTCTACTTAACTTTATAAAGACCTCACATTCAAAAGAAAACAGACAGGTGATCTCAATTTAATCTTCACCTCTCTTTACCCAGTTATCTTGTACCAAAAGCCAATATTTCCATGGAGTCAATTTGTGAATGTTTTTACTCATGATGGAAAAAGAATTATGCATTTCTTTTTGCTTTGTTTTTCCTTCACCAATAAACTTAATTCTACATATCAATATTTACATCATCCATACATATACATATATATGCACATATGTACATATAATATATACAATATATCAAAATTTGTGAGATGCAGCCAAAGCAGTAGTCAGAGAAAAAATTTATATACTTGAAAAAATATATTAATATGAGAGAAAAGGAGAGAATACAATATCTATGAATACAACATATCAAAATTTATGAGATGCAGCTAAAGCAATAGTCAGAGAAAAAAATGTATATCCTTGAAAGAATATATTAACATGAGAGAAAAAGAGAGAAATTAATGAGCTGAGTTTGGAGTTAATGAAATTAGAAAAATTAACATTATTGTTGTTCAGTTATATCCAATTCTTCGTGACCCCATTTGAGGTTTTCTTGGCAAAGATACTACAGTGGTTTGCCATTCTTTTTCCAGATCATTTTACAGACAAGGAAGATGAGCAAATAGGGTTAAGTGACTTGCCCAGAATCGTACAGTTAGTATGTAAGTGTCTGAAGCCAAATTTGAAATCAAGAAAAGTTTTTCAACTTCAGGCCTGATACTCTTATCCATTGTGTTAACTAGCTGCCCACAATACTGTATCAAGAGCAGATATAATAAAACTTTAAAATGAAAAAGGAATAAAAGAAACACTGAAATTTTTAAAGAAAACAAAAAGCTTTTTTTTTAAGATCAATATTTTCTCCTTATAAATAAGCAGCAAATTTAATTAAAATGGTGAATAATAAAACAACCCAAATCTAAAAGACATAGATAAAACATTCATTTCCCAATAGATAAATCATCAAAAGATATGATTAGGCAGTTCATAAAGGAAAAAAACAAAATTGTGAAAATAACCACAAAAAAAAAAAAAAAGTTTGAATTGCTCACTATCAAAGAAATGCAAATTAAAACAATGCTGAAACATGACCTCCTTCAGTATTCCAGACCTCTTAACTTTCCAAGTTTGGAACACCTTCTACTAATGCTGAATTTAAGCAAGTCCTGCCAAAAAATTCATTACACATTGGCCAACCTGGTGCCAAAATGCCACCTTACATGCATTAAATTGCTAAATACATACACACACACACAGTCTCTTTTTCTTTTTTGCATTAACAAAAGATAGGAAACCTAGGTAGAACTTTTCAATTGGGAACAACTGAATAAATTTTAGTATATAAATATGATGGAATATTATTATGCCACAAAATTATTATAAATATGGGTTCAGAGAAATTTTAGAACTTATCTATATGAACTGATGTAGATTGAAGTAAGCAGGACAAAAAAATAATAATTTATACAAGGAAAACAACATTGTAAAGGAAAATAACTGCAAAAAACTTAAGAACTTGTGATCAACATAATAACCACTTACACCAGCAAAAAACTGATGAAGCTTTCTACCTCTTTGTAGAAAGGTAATGGACTAGAGGGGAAGAATAAGACTAATGAATTAGAATAAAAATAATAAATAAATAAAAATAAAGAACAACGAAGAATACGTGAATCTTCAGAAATGACAATTGTGTGAATACTTCGTAGGACTATGCTTACTTAATTACAAGGATGAGCTTTTTATTTGAAGGGAACACAGAGATAAGAAGAAGGTAGTGATATAGATTAGGAAGGAAGAAAAAAAGGATCAAAAAAGAAGAAAATAATTTTTCAAATACACAGAGAGTGGAAGAATGTTCATAAGGGACCACCAACAGCAAGACAATATTGAACCCATACGTTTTTCTTTTTTCTTGCTGAGGCAATTGAGGTTAAGTGACTTGCCCAAGGTCACACAGCCAGGAAGTATTAAGTATCTGAGACCAGATTTGAACTCAGGTCCTCTTGATTACAGGGCTAGTGCTCTAAACACTGCACCACCTAGCTTCCCTGAACCTATACTTATAAACAGCAACTACAGTGATGTAGGTCAAACTGTAGAAATAGCTGATTTGCTATTCATTTGGGGGGACAGATTCAGCATTAATATTGGAATGCAAAGGAAAACAATGGCTTACATCACCACAGTTTTGAAATAGAAGACAATTTCCCTAGGTATTTTTTACTTTCAAATTATATCCAATTTGTGGATATAAGAAACAAAGTTTAAGTAGTTTTAAAACTAAGTTCTTAAGATTACTGAAGTTCTTAGATTACAAATGGATTTATCTAGTGATTCAGGAGCCAAACCTTTTCCCCTAATCTATAAGAGATGCTGGGAGTCTGAGTCATCATCCTTGGTATTTGGGATTGATTTTAACAATGTGATTTTTTTAAACACATTTTTTACATTTTAACATTTAATTTTCACAATTTAATCATGGCTGAGTGGTTCACAATGTGAGGTAATAGCATCTCTCATTTGCTGAGGAGCTGAAGACTGAAGGAACATACAGAAGGGAGCAGTCTATTCCTTCACTGTTTTGAGAAGTATCTAAGACCAGTTCTAATGATCTTGCGATGAAGAGAGCCATCTACACTTAGAAACAGGACTGTGGGAACCGAGTGTGGATCACAACATAGCATTCTCACTCTTTCTGTTGATGTTTGCTTGCATTTTGTTTTTTCTCATTTTTTCTTTTTGAACTGATTTTTCTTGTGCAACAAGATAATTGTATAAATATGTACACATATATTGGACTTAACATATGTTTTAACATGTTTAACATATATTGAATTATTTGCCATCTAAGGAAGGGGGTGGAGAAAGGAGGGGAAAAATTGGAATACACGGTTTTGCAAAGGTCAATGTTGAAAAATTATCCGCGCATAGGTTTTGAAAATAAAAAGCTTTAATTAAAAAAGAGAGAGAGAGAGAAGTATCCCAAGAACTGCGATGGGGAGAGGGGAGGTTGCTGGCCCTTTCTCTAGCCTGCCAAGTGGCCAAGAGCACATGGAACTAAAGTATGTAGTCTACCAAGACAAGACAAAACCTATGTTGGAATTGCTTCTTTGTTTGCTCTTTTGGGGTCTTAAGCTAAATAGTACCTATCTTAAGATGAACATGCTCAGGATTGAAGATAACTACAAGTTTGAGAGATCTGAAGGTCCTGGATCCAATTATAAAAGTGTTTGCTTGCAGGAATGGCAATGAGGAAAGTTTCTGAAATGGAGAGAATGAAAACCAACAAAAGGATTGACTCAAGCCAGGCAGTTTTAGTAACAGATATGAGTTAAAGTGATATGTAAAATGTCTTTTTACATGTAAATGTAAGCAGTCTTCAATGCTGCTTTACCTTCTGACAAGCTTAAGTAGAAGCCTCCCAGCAGATTGTACTAGTGTTAGTTTTAAGTTACTTACTTGCTTGGGCATTTTTTTTAACCTTTAGTCTTTTTTTTGTATGTGTGTAATAAACTACTTGTCTCATATTTAATTCAGATTATACATTGAGTGCTGTTTTGTTAACTTCTCATTAGAGAGGTCCTAGACACAGATTATAAGTAAAATCGTCTTAGGTAGGGACTGACTACACCAAAAAGTCTGAGAACAGAAAATTTAATCCCTCTCATGAGACATGGGCTGCCCAAGACTGAATCTGGTCCAAACCCCAGCTAGGGTCCAAAACAAGAGTGCTCCTTGGGGGGTGAAGCAGTGCCTTGTTACACTATGCCTGGTGGGCCCAGGAGCAATTTCTCAAGTTCAAACAGGCATAAAGTTGCTGCCCATTCATATTATCTTTATGCAGGCTGGAAAATTTTGCTTTCTTCTCTTATCAGAAACAGAAAAGAAATTCTCAGCTCTCAAGGCCTCAAAAATTCTTCTTCACTTATATAACAGAAAGATTTCTTCTTGGGGGAAGTTCAAGGCAAATCCCTTCTGCCTTCTCTATTCTTCTTCCTCAGTAAAATATGAGATAGAAAGCAAAGTATTATATATAGTCAACTCATGAAAGAATAAAAAGACTACCTTCTGTCTATAGAGGGTTGGATTAGATAATGTCAAACTGGTGGTGGACCTAGTCAGTCATTTGGCAGCAAAGGAGAGGGATGGCTAACTAAGAAAATACAGAATAGAAATAAACAAGGATTGGGGTTTGATAATGCACACGTGGAGACAGGACAAGGGGCTAATGGTGGATTCCAAGGTTGAAATGGTTAAGGGGCAAGATAGAAGTCAAACTCTTATTTTTTTTCTTTTTTGTCTTCCCTCCCCCACCCCCGAGGCAATTGGGGGTTAAGTTTCTTGCCCAGGGTCACACAGTTAGGAAATATTAAGTGTCTGAGATCAAATTTGAACTCAGGTCTGAAGTCAGGAGGACTGACTGTGCCACCTATCTGTCCCTGGAAGTCAAATTCAATGAAGGAAGATAATGGCTTGGGAATGTGAGGGATAGAGAGACCGGAGTTAGTTAATCACACTGTTGAGAAAAGAAATACTCATTTAGGAGGAAAAAAATATATGATGGGAAAGATGAAAAATAGAGGAAATGGATTACTATTACTAATGAAGATTTACATATAAGAAAGAACAAAAAAACAAAAAAAGCTACAAATATACAATTGTAAAACATGACATAATATAAAACAACCCAAGTGTTACACAAGTATTCTACAAACATTTAAACTATCCCACCTCTCCTCCCAGGAAGGGTCCAGTGGATAGGCTGAAACCTTGATGAAGGGTATACGTCAGAAAATGAACAAGAATGATAAAGGCTAGAAGTCATGGGTGAGTTAAATAACGGAAAGAATATTCATACCCAAGGAGATTACCAATCCATCAAAATACAAATACACCATTAAGAAACTCAAAATTTTAAAACCTCATAGAATAAAATGAGACATTATAACACATATAAACGTGACACAAAACTCACATTATAGTAACGAGATCATTTAGTGACAAAAAGAAAATGGTTCTGGGATCTTAGGAAAATAGAATCAATCTGATTTCCAATTAAGATTCAAAGAGCTATATTTTCCCCCCACTAAAATGTGCTAAATTTAATGTGAGAAGGAAATCCCAGTTATGAAAAGCAAGGCCTGGGGGCATCCATGCATGATGCCCCAAACTGAGGATTTGAGAACCTTATCGGGATTATTCAGAGCAGCAGCTGCTCATCCCATTGTACAAGAATATCTTGTTAGTAAAGGAATTTTTGGAACATCTTCACAGAATTGATCTAAGTTCAAATAACTGAGTCAGCTTTTTGTTCAAGTTATCTCGAACCCTGTTTCAAGTAAATGTCTCCTATTTGAATCATAGGCAGTTAAAGAAGAAATTTGGGCTCTGGGTTCTAATCAAATCTACCACTGATCTAGGGAAGTCACCCAAACTCTCTAAATCTTGATTCCTTATTTATAAACCAGCTGGCTTTCTTAGGTCATTTCTAGCTCCAAACCTGTAGCCTACAAACCCTGACTTCTCTTGTGATAAAATTACTAAGCATTTAATATCAATGGCCCTCATTTTCCTTATATAAAAATAGTTCCAAATACTGTATGAATTTAACAGGAAGGAACTTCAGGCCATATAAACAAAGCAAATGACAATGACTAAATCAAAGCCTAAGAAAAAAAATAAATAATCATCCACAGGAAGCCAAGAAAAAAGGCGTCTCTTTGGCTAAAGTCTTTCTGAGCATCCTTTTCCTACTGTTCCTGTCTGACTTTCAATATTATTTTTCAGAATAATCTATTATTATTATTATCAAGAAGAAAAAGAATCCTTTTACCCAAGTAACTTCTAGCTCACACCTAAAATTAACATTCTTCCACTCTGATTAATATTTTACTAACAACACTATTTTTCTTTTAAACTGAGGGAAAACAAAACAAAACAAAACAGGCTCTTGACCTGACTCTAATGGGGTATGGAATCCAACCAAAATGAACCATGATTGTTAATATTCTCAGTTAAGCTTGGTGAATGTAGGAGTTAGGCCATAAACATGACTACTAATTTAAATCAGTTTTTTTAAAAAGCCTATATTAAGCACCTATTATGTGTCAGGCACTGAGATAAGTGCTAGGGAAGGGAATAGCCTTTTCATTCAATTACTATGTGTCAAGCGCTGCATTGGGTGTTAGGGAAGGAAAGAGGGGAAGGAATAAGCATTTATATTATACCTACTGTGTGCCAGGCAATGTGCTAAGCACTGTTTATAAATGCTTCCTCATTTGATCCCTCAATACTTAGAAGAATATAGGGAGAGCTGTCAAGGCTCAATAGCATTCTGCAGTATCTATGATGACATTTTCTGTAAATAAGATATTCCTTTAAAAATAGTTACTTACATTTGGAATGATGCCCCTAAATTACTGAATGAATCAAACTCTTTGACCCAGTAATATCACTACTAGATTTGTATCACAAAGAGCTCAAAGAAAGAAGAAAAGGACCCATTTGCACAAAACCATTTACAGCTGGTCTTTTGACAGTAGCTCCAAAAGGGAACAAAGAAGGTACCCACTGATTAACAGTTAAAACAAATGTGTCATATTAATATAATGAATTCTTATTATGCCGTATGAAATGACTAAAAAAATCTAAGGAGTAAGCAGAACTAAAATGATTTATAAAAGATAATATTAGAGAGAAAACTATAAACTGTGAAAGGCTTTAGAAGTCCAAATCAATGCAGTGACCAAGGAATTAAGATGAAACATATTACCCGATTGCTGCCAGACAGATGATGGATTATAATACAAAATGAGACATACATGGTTGGGTCCAATCAAGGTGGAAATTAGTTTAGTCAGAATATGTACTTTTTAAAAAATCATATTTGTTATGTGGGCTTAATCTTTTGGTTTTTAATTGCATTATTGCTGCTGACATTAAAAAGGGAGGACAGTGAAAGGGAGAAATAATGCCTATTAACTTGACTTAATTTTTTTTTAAAAAACCCTAAATGGAAATTTCCACTTGCAACTGGTTTATCTATAGGAATGAAGAGGGAGGCCCAAAGAAAAGAATGAATGATGAAAAGGAAATGATTATTTCATTCTTCTAATTGTTTTTCTTCTAGGACTTAATACCACTTTTTTTTCTCCAGAATTGTAGAGTACCTAAAAAAGATTAATGACGTGGTGAAAGAAAGAGCAAAATTAGATTATTCATCTAATAACTGAACAGAAAATGGAAAGTGAACTTATTGGAGGGACTCAACAATTCACACTGTCATATATTGGCTAGTATGGATGGGTTCTAATCTGCCTCAATGCAGGAAATTCAAATTCAACCAAATTCATGAGATCACTGAACGAAAGGAGTATTTGAGTGTAGAGTTCAACCAATGTAGTAAGCAAAATTACCAACTTCAATTCAGCTCTGAATTACTGACCCTTGCACCAGAGATTTAAGGCAATCAATCTTTAACATTAAATGACCTAGAATACTTGAGGCTACCATTAACGGAAAAAATGTTTCATATAATTGGAAAAACAAGAGATTGGCCAAAGTTCTCTGTAATGTTTCAGGTAAATGGGATCATAAACAAAGGAGTTTTGTGCCATTACATTCTTCATCCTATTAAACACTTCAGCAACTAATGGCAAAATCTAGGCCTGGTGTGAAATAATGACTATATATATATATGTATATATATGTATATATATATATATACATATTATATTATAATTAGCCTTAAATATCAACAAAATAAAATTTTTCAAATTAATGTTTTATATTTGAATAAATAAATCCTGATACATGAAATATCCCCCTAACACTCTGTGACTTTTTCTGAGGTTCCATCACTTTGTTCAAATAACCAAATTCTGTACTCTGTTCTCCTGAAAACAACAAAAATACTTCATAAGTTTTTCCAAATCTCTTCATGTCTTTTAAAATTATCAATCTATATTACATTATACTATTACATGCCTACAGTTTAATTTGGCCTATCATTGGACATGTTTAATTATTTACAGTTTTATCTTCCCTCCCCAATTATAAATACTGTTTGTATGTTACATTTTCTATTAAAGATCAAAAGGCATGATTTAAAAAATATATATTTACAATGTACAGCAATGTTTCTTTCCCCAAAAGATTTCAAGTTCAACTTCACTGGAATTGTACAAGTCTATCTGTTTTCCCACAACCTGTTAGTACTGACTGTTCATACTTTTTGTCATTTTAGTCCATTTGGTGATTGTGAGGTGATATCACACTTATTTTAATTAACATTTTAAAGTAACTGAACATATTTCCCCAAGAGATCAACTATATGTTCTTCTCTGAAAACAGTACGCTCACATCCTTTTAACACTGTACAATTAGACACTATGTTGCCCTTGAATATTTTTAAAAATGACAAAGATTTTGGGTCACAATTTTATTCATCATATTAGCTATGTGCTTGGATATGCCCAATAGTTTGTATCTCAGAAGATTTCCTGGAATTTCCTAAGTAAACCATAATGGAATTAGCAAAAAGGAACAGTTCAATTTCTTCGTCTATCTTTGGATCTTTAATTTCTTTCTCTTATCTTATTACTGTTGGAAGCATTTCCATATTTATATGAAATAATAGTGGGGAGAGTAAGTATCCTTTGGGGAAGTTTCTTTTAGATTCCTACCCAATTATACTTATGCTCTTTTATTCTTTTTACTGTGATTTTATAACTGACTAGCTGTCTTTATAGAAAGACACTGTGTACCAGAGTATATGTGTAGGTAAGTTAATTCACAAGTATTTTTTATTGTTATAAAAAGAATTTTTAAAAATTTCTTTCCATGACATTTGACTGTGATATGTGACATATGAATGTATTTGGGGGGGG
This sequence comes from Antechinus flavipes, assembly GCF_016432865.1. NCBI lineage: Eukaryota > Metazoa > Chordata > Mammalia > Dasyuromorphia > Dasyuridae > Antechinus > Antechinus flavipes. The sequence goes on from NC_067403.1 coordinate 150,038,276, forward strand.
GGGGCTGAGGCCATTGGGGTTAAGTGACTTGCCTAGGGTTACACAGCTAGGAAGAGGTGAATGTAAATAATTTTAAGAGTTTATCTTGAAAGATGACAACCTTGCTAATTAATTCTTTGAAATATTTTTGTTTAGACTGATTTCTTCTAGGTATAGAATTATGCCATCTGAAGATGCTATTTTGACTTCTTAATTTATAATTAAGATATATAATCCTGCTAAAATTGTTTTCTAATTTCACTGTGATCACTAATATTTCCAATTATCATGTAAAATAAGAGACATTCATTGTTTAATAATGAATCTTAGTTTCCTCAGTCATTTCATCTTTCACCCACCAAATAACCTAATTTCAATGAGTGTTTTTCTGTTCATCCATGGTATGTTATATTGCACCTTACTTTCAAGTGGGTCCATCTAATTATAAGAAAGAAAAATCCCTCCATTTTATATTTTCTTGCTATTTTTAAGCATGAAGTAATATTGGTTTTTTTTTTTCCAGGCCAATTATCATCTATTGACAGTCATATGACAACCAAGTATTACATTTAATTACTTTGTATGTATTTGTATTTATTCAGTATATATGCACACATACACACGTGCGCGCACATACGCACGCGCACACACACACACACACACACACACACACACACACACACACACACACAAATGCATACTTATCTCCTTAGAATACAAACTCCTTAAGTAAAAACATAGTGCTTGGTACATAGTATGTGCTTAATAAATACATATGATTGGTTGATTATTATATTGATAGCTTTTCTGATGTTGAATAATCCTGCCATACTTGGTAAAAAAGACAATTGGTCAAGTCATAATGAATAATTTTTATTTTTTTTAATGAATGACTATTTAGCTACCTTTTAATATATACATATACATATACATATATATATACCATTTTATTGTGTTCATTTAAAATGGTCTATAGTTTGCTATGTTTAAAATTAATACTTCAGAAAAATAATAACAAAATGTTTTAATATTAGTTAATATCAAAATATTAAATAAATAATACTTCAGAAAAGTGGTTAGTCTCTCTTCTCTATATTTATGAATAACTGAAATACAGATAATTTGTTCTTCAAACTTTTGAAAAAGTTTACCCCAAAACTTGTCTAGACCAGGTAATTCTATGGATTAATTCATTAATTCATAATTCTTGCTGAGATAATCTGAATTTATATCTTAGTATTTCCTGATGATACCATCAACAGGTGTTTTAATTTTTTTTTTCCTTTTGTACCAATCAGTTTAGATTCTGAATGAGAAGAGAAGGACTTAAAGAAAAGCTGTAAAAAATATCCTTGCATATGTTTTTAAAATAAAAACCTTCAATTTAAAAAAATTAGCTGTGAAACTAAGAGGTGAATCCACCATGGAAGTTAGGGGATAAACCTGGCTGTCAAATGGTGAGATTGATGAATGTTAGCACTTATCTCTTCTGCTTTAGGGTTGACAAAGCACTTTGCAAATATTTCATTTTAATCAGCATCCCCTGGGAAGCCCCTTGGCTCCTGAGTTGTGGAGGTGAGAAGAAAAGAGATGGAGAAAAGCTTGGCCCAGACTGCAGAAACTGGACATGAAGCACTTGCATGGAGTTGTCGGCCTTCAGAAGGGAAATTAGCTGCAATGAGACAAGTTTGGCAAGCAGCTGCACTAGCTGTGCCTCCGGCCCTCCCACTGCTCAGAGACTTAAATCCTTTAGTGTTTGTGTGCTGTTGTGGGGAAGGGGGCATTTTTAGGTAGTTGAAATGTTTTTTTTTTAATTCAACATCATGATCATACGTATTAGGTGCTGAATCCAATATTGGTCTGAGCACCAAGTAGCACTGGAAAGTAACCAATGTTGCTCCCAGTGCTTCTGTTCTTGCTCTCATAAAAAATTTGTTTAAAGGCCCAGTTATTAGGAAAGCCAATCCTTCCAGCTGTGACCCAGTTCAGGGATTTACCTTTTAGGTATAGTAAATGTCACTTTATTGGACTCAGTGGGATTGACTGATTTCCTGGGCTGCATTTGAGCTCTGTGGAGACCCCCTACCCAGTCACCCTGAGCTGGCTACTCAAAAACTGTGTCTGTTTTAGAAGTTAACCCAAAGGGTTTCAATAACATGCCCTCTGGAGTTACCATGACAACCACACAGCATCCTCTTCAGAGCATCCCCAGGGTTCCTAGACTCATCAAATTATAAACTGGAGCCCAAGAACGAGGGATCAAAGAATGAATTGATGCAAGACTCTTCCCAGGAGCAGAGAGGATAACTTCATTCATTGTGGGTCATATCACTGTAACAACATAAGTAGAGGTGGGAGGTCCACATCCTAGCACTTGATTGCCAGAGAAAGGTGGGGCTATTATAGAACTCAGTGCTTAAAATGTTTTACTAATGAAACAGTTTAGTACAATCAAGCAAAAACAAATCAATACATTATCCCAAAAAATGGATGATTCATTCTGCACCTATAGTCTACTGTGGAGACACACTTTACTACCTCAAGTCCCAATTAATTATAGCATTGATCCACGTCTCTCTGAGATCAAGTTGTTTTCTTACTTTTGATTATTTTACTTTGAATCGGTTCATAAATCTTCCTATGTTTCTCTGAATTCCTCATCTTTATTATTTCTTATGGGACAATAGTATTTCCTTACATTTATGTACCACATTTGTTGTTTTTAAATTTTTTATTTAAATAATATTTATTTTCCCCAATTACCTAAAATAACTTTTAATATTTTTAAAGTTCCAAATTCTCTCCTTTTCTTCCTCCTTTCATCAGACAGCAAACAATTTGGTATAAGGCACTATTATCTGTTTAGCCATTCCCAAATCCATGGGCACCTACTTTCCTCCCAGTTCTATATGATTGCAAAAGAAAAAGTTGCTATACATTTGCCTATATAAATATCATTTTATTGTACTGAGTGGGATTTACTAATTACATTTACATATGCTTTTGAACACATGATTTACATATGTTACTGGAAACAAACAAGAGAGTTATCCAAGAAGAAATGGCTGAAATGCGAACATGAAAAATCACTGTGCTATAAGAAACAAATGAAGAATGGGAAGATATATAAATTAATGCAAAGTGAAGAAGAAAATCATATAATTACTACAAAAATGTAAATTGAAAGAAAATTGAAATTAAACATGTACTTTTAATAATCTAAATAACCAAAATAGCTAATATATATATATAATGCTTAAAGTTTGCAAAGCACTTACACATATATGTATCTCATTTGCATCTCCCAACAAAATTGTGAGGTGACTGATATTATCTACTTTTTTACAAATGAGGAAATCATGGCTATAAGAGGTAACAAAATTTGTCCAGGATTACACAACTATTAAGTATCTAAAGTATTTTTCAAGCTCAGGATTTGTACCTTCTCCCCTTTTTTTTTCCTTTGGAGATGGGAAAATGATGGGAAGGAAAAATGCCATACATTTGTGTTGGTTCCTTTTTGTTAAACTGGCTTTTCTTTACTTTTTTTTCTTTTTTATTCCCTACTTCAAGGAATGGCTCACATAGGGACAGAAGGAAAGGAAGTATTTCATTATGAAGACAATGTTAGAAAACAAAAAATGCCAATAAAAAAATCAGGTTTTTAAAAATCAGGTTCCATACATGGACTTCTCCCTCTGACTTCATTTGAATTTTATAGCCAATAGTATATAACTGGCCAAAGAGTATGTATAGTTTACTGATGTTTTAGTACAATTCAAAATTATTTTTCAGAGCAGTTGGACCAAGTATACAGGAATAGGTTGATTACTTTATTGGCTAATATCTCCTATCTATCTATTTGTTTATTTCTATCTATATCCATCCGCTGTCCCATTATATTTCATGACCATCTATAAAAGAAAAAGACATTGGATTTACAGTTAGAGAAGGGAGATTCCAATCCAGGCTCTTCATTTTCCTCTCTGTGTAACTTTAGGCATATAGTCATTTCACTCTTTCAAAAGCTTCAGTTTGCTCATTTATAAAAAAAAGTAGATAATTGCTAAGATATTGTTCAGTTTTAAGTGCTTTGAATTTGTGGATTGGAAAGTAGCCCACTATATACAATTATGCTCTTTAAGGCATATGTTAGGCTTCAAAAGAAAATTCCTTAGTTCTTTATTTGGCCACAGGATGAGTCAAGGAAGTATAAAGGAAAGGATAGGTAGAAGGTGACCGACCAAGAGAAATTTAAATTAGTATTGAGCTAACTAGAATAACTGTTCACTTAGTATCTCTTATTCTTCCAATTTAGCAAATAATAAAGATTTAACAGTATATGTTAATCATGGAAATTCATGGATAGATAACATTCCATGGTATTATCATATTTCTAAGAGAAAAAAAAGCGCATAGTTAATTATGGGTTCTACAGCCACTGCAGAAGTGGTTAAAATGTGAAAATTAAAAGCCTAAATGAATGGGAGCTAAAATAAAGACCTGGAAAGGAGTATGTAGAATTTTCAAAAGTGAATTATACTGCAAACTAAATGAATTCATTAAAACTACAATATTCACAATTTTCACATTTTCCTTCATTGTACAGGACTTAGATATATTTTAAGAAACATTTTTTATACTTAAACAATCAGCACCAAGCACTCATAATGGAAACTATTAATGCGAACTTCTCCCACCACTCTATGTTGTTTCTTATTTACAATGTGTTCCATACCACACATGCCCTTCTTTAATTTTTCTCAATTTATCTAAACACCATGGTCTACTACAAAAGTATTTTTATATTTTGAACATTTTAAGTTCTTTAAGAGGGCTTTTTAAAAAAAGAAATCTATATCCTAATTATCTAGCACTTAGAAGGTGCTTAGTAAAAATTTTCATGGTTGATCTACTAAAATTTAGAAACTCTGTTTTCTTTTCTAAAATTACATTTTAACAAACATGTGGGCATATATGTGTATTTATGTGAACATATGTTTGCATGTAAGATATGTTAGTTATGCCAATAATTGTTTTGGTGCAGCTGTCTATTAGGACCCTCTTTTTCAGTAGTCTTCAAAAAGATGGAATCAAATTATCTCTATTTGCTTATTATCAAATGGGCTTCTTTATACTCAAGTGTTAACAAGAAAAACCAGAAAATATGCAACACAACACACTATTTGTAACCACCACCAAAATTAGAAAGATAGTTATATTTAACTTACTTTTTCATTCCATGCCCACAGTCCAATTCCAAGAAATGCTATGCCCAAGAACTGAAAGAAACAAATAAAGTCATGTGAGCAGTGTTTATAGCCAATGTTTTTATATGCATAAATTGAAAATGCAACTTTTTCACTTTTTTCCATACTTTTTTTCACTTTGTCTAAAAAACTTCTTCTTTAGCAATATGGTTTTCTTTCTTTCATAGGGAGAGAAATCACAGAAATAATTTCACAATTAACCAGGATTGAATGAAGCAATTTGGGATTATTTAAGTATCTGGAGATCCATCATTCTACTAGTTATGGACAGGTAACAAAAATCATCAATCATGTCTAATGTTTCCAGATCCAATATGAGGGAACTATAAACTGCAGTTATTGATCTCATCATAAGCTATACTCCTAAAACACACATTCTTTGAAAGGAAATTGTATACACACACAGATAAACTGATCAAATTTTTGCATTAAAGTCCAAAAAGCTTATTTCTTCCAATTAATATTTTTTTATTTTTATCATAACTTTTCTCTCTTTATTTGTCACTTTCACTGGACATTCTCAATGAGAGCATTTGCATAAACCAAAGCTGGTGGAAAATATATTCAGATCAATAAAGTATACTGTTTGGTTTTAGGAGCCATAATTTCCACTCATCTGCTCCCTTAACCTGTACCCGATGATGATTTAATTTATTTCTTTCTCTGGATTAAGCAGAAGACTTCTGAAATGAAGAGTTACTTAATTCCTGACTTCAGGTCTGTTGTCCATCCTTGAAACTCATTCTTTCCTCATCTCTGGCTTCCTTCAATTCTTTTACGTTTTAACTAAAATCTTGCCTGATTCCCTCTTAATACTAGTGTCTTACCTCTGTTGATTTTCCTTAATTTATTTTGCACATAGCTTGTCTGTACCTAGTTATATGTAATTCTTTACATGTTGTTTACCCTATTAAACTATTAGCTCTTTGAGAGTGAGGACTGCCTTTTGCTTTTCTTTGTATTCCCTGCACTTAATACAGGGCCTGACACACAGAAGGTGTTAATAAATGCCTACTGACTTGAGTTGAATCAATGCACTCTAAACAGTATGTACAGAAGCCTTATATGAGATCATAAAATCTTAAATTTAAAGTGAAAGTGTATCTGAGAATCTACCTAAATCAATCCTCTTCTTTTATACATTAAGAAAAAAAAAAAAAAAAGCAGAGGTCCAGAAAGGGGACAGACACAAAGTCTCAGAGGCAAATGAAAAAAGCAGAATTTGAACTAGGTCTTTTGACTCTAAAGCCCATGCCACTTTCTTACAATCTCTCATTATCACTCAGTAAAATGTGTACAAGGATTATGGGCAACAAGAATCCCAGAATACTTTTTTTTGCAATTTTATATATATATATATATATATATATATATATATATATATATATATATATATATATATATATATACACACACACACACACACACACATACATATATGTATATATATGTGTGTGTATATATACGTATATGTATATGTATATATCTATATATATATTTTGTATACATATATTATTTTGTAATCTATTATGCAATTTATTATATATATTTTAAAATAACAACATTTTAAAACATTTTTTAAATGTTATTGTTTGCCTCTGTTCTTAGGTCATACATATTTCCCAATGTATTCCCTTCCTCATCTGTTATCCCTTATAACAAAGAAGAAAAAAAAGAAAGAAAAAAAAGTTTAATAAAATTAATCAAGATAAGCCCCCAAAGTCTGCCATACAATATAGCTTGCATCCATGGCCCCCACATCTGCCTCTGATGTGAGGAGCATCCCTAGAAATATTTACAAAAATTCAGAAACTTAGGTAATTGTTCTATATCTCATTCCTGACCTAAGCTTACCCTGATAATCTTTTGACCAAATTGAGATTAGGAAAAGATTCAATGTTTTGAGTAAAATGAGGGTTAAAAAACAACAATCACCAAAATTCACTCAAATGAATCCTTTCAAAAGCTATAGCACAAGCTTCTCATATGCAACACATCAGAAAGGGCTCTCTGGACCAAGAAGATACAAATTATCATGCTCCTGTTCAATGAATAAAGGACATACTCAACAATTTATCCAAATCCAAAATCCAGCCTAAATTCCAAAGACGGAAAACTTTGTTCTTGACATGGCAATTCCTTGATCTTTAAGCCAATAGGGTTTCCAGCATAATGGTAGGGGCTTAATAAATGCTAAGTGACTAACTTACTACATGAGGTCTTTACAAAATGATCAATAGTTCAGAGACTACATTCAAAATTATACTATCCTCAACATGCAAGGCAAGCATTTAGTCCAATATAGGGCTATACTTACTTTAGATATTATCAAAAACAACATTTTGATCAACTATATATCAAGATTTCTTCCTATAAAGAGGAAATAGGGCTTCCATAGGATAGAATCTGGTATATCTAATCTAAATCAACTGTTGATTAGTTAGGAGAAAAATTGTTTAAAGCACAAAACTATGAACAAAATAGTGTCCCTTTAGGCTTGTCATACTTCAAAATATTAATTTTTAAGATCTAAAAATAATATCACTTTCTAATCAAATTATTTAAAATATATTATTTACAGTATAGAAAAATACAAGAGATCAATTTAATTTTTATAGCTTAATGACAAATGTGATAGGAAGGATAATTTAGAAATAAAGCATATATTAGAATAAACCATTAGAAATAAACCATTAACCAAGTCACATTTACAATGTTCCATAATTTTAAAATTAGATTGTGGGTTGTTGGGGCAAGAGAGAGAGGATCCTTCCTTCCTCCCTTCCTCCTTCCTTTCCATCTTTCTTTCCTTCCTTCCTTCCTTCCTTTTCTTTAAAAACAGAAACAGACTTAGGGGAGGCCAAGAAACTTGCAAATGACTAATAACTGATGAATCTGGAACTCAAACCTGGGTCTTCTGAATCCCAAGTTCTAGTCTTACTGTTCTTTTCAAACATGCACTTATATGTGAAATTAGGAATGAGTCTACAATGGGAGAAGATGGTATTCTAAAAAAGTCGATCAGGGGTGTCCAGGAATGCTGGTTAGTCAGGACAGATGTCTCAAATCTCAGTTGCTTTATCTTTGTGTGGGACAGCTATAACCCTAACCCAAATTAAAATGAGAGACTTGAAAGGTAAAAAAAAAATTTTTTAAAGGATTTACTGCAATCTCAAGAGAAAAGGCAACTCCCAACACACAAGGTGCAGTCACAGTAAAGGAGTGCAAACTGCAAACTACAAGATTATATAGACTTTAATCAGAAGGGGGGGGCGAGGGGGGGGCAGGCCTGCAACCTTTTCTCCCACTGTTTGCAAGAGTCCAGTCTTACCCTAAACAAATCTATCCCAGAAACAAAAGAATACAAGTAAATAAACTCTTCATCTAATAAGTACTTAAATGCTAATTAAGAGGTAAAGGGAGGCAGAAAGGACATGTTTATCTAAGATAAAGGAACACCTGCAGCTTTTAGCTATAGCTCAACTTGTTATTGCAAAGTCTCAGGTTCCAATTAGGACATAGGTCAGAGTCACATTCTTACAAAAGGTCCTCACTCAGTTTATTCTATTCATCTTTAAAATGGTGAGAACAATACCCATTGCACCTATCTCACAGAGTTGCAGTGAGGAGCTCATAAAATGAAATACACAAAGTACTTTACAATAAAATGTAAACTAAGTTACTATCTAGTTCAAGTCCCCAATTGTACTTTGGAAAGCTAAAAGCATCCAAGGTAGATATAGATAGTTAATTATCTATCCCATTTTCAAAGACCTCAAGGGGCAGGCCCTTGGCAGCCTGTTCTAATGTTTAATCACTCATTACAGGGGGGGGGGGGGGGGTTAAATATAAGACATGAAATGAGCAATGCAGCCATGTGCCCCAATGGGACTTCTTCTGCCAAGTGCTCTTAACGCTTGGGACCCCTGCCTGGTAACAGCACAAAGCTATTTCCTCTGTGCTGCAGAGAGTTGAAAAGTTTGGATTACATGAGGCATGGCTGGGGTATCACAGCCTTTCCTTGGCCAGCAAAGGAAATGCAAATGGGGGCAAATAAAATGGTGTCCGTCCATAGAAGTTGGCTAGAGAACTAACAATCCGGATGTAGATGAGGTCTCAAAAAGGAAACAACGATGTGGGATGTCAACTGGGGCTTTCTCCTGTTTTAGCAATGCCTTTACTTTGGTTTATAATTTTTTGGACAACATTATCTTTGAGGAACCCTGAACACTAATGATTTTGCCAAAATGGTAAGAGAATGAAGAAAGAGCAATAGTATTTAGATAGAAAGTGAATTAACTTCAAGTAGCTAGCAATGTGGTTACATTGTTTCCAAGATGTCATTTTCCACACATCACAGAGATTTCAAACAGATTGAGTTTAATATAAAGAAAAAACATTCAACACCTTGCCAGACTTTGGTTTGTTTTGGTCAAAACACAAACAAACAAATACAAAAAAACCACAAAGACATACTACATAGGTTTTTGGAGGGATACTTGGCTCATCTGGAAAAAACACTGACCTCATTCTGAGAGGAATGGAAATTTAATTTGCAGTAAATCCAATTTTAAAAGATCAACACTTAATTCCTTTACAAAGGAAACATAAAACTCCCACTTTCCAACTCTCTGGCATTTCTAAATGATAGGCAAGCTATCAGTCAAATGTTATCAGGAAGCTCTAAGAGAGAATGCCTTTTAGAGTAATGAATACCAATTGACTGCAAAAACCTGACTCAAAACCCAAAACTAAACTCAGATCTCGGCTTTGCTATTTCTCTTCCTCATTGATCTTAAGCAAATAGGTACCTGTTCTCTCTCTGACCTCAGTTTCTTCATCTGTAAAAATGAGTTTTTTTGCAGTAGGAACAGTCCTGGAGTCAGGAGGACCCAAGTCCAAGTCCAACCTCAGACACTTACTAGATGAGTGACTCTGGCCAAGTAACTCTGATTATCTCCCACCCCACCAAAAATGAGGGGCTACAAGTAGACTCCTCTCAGATTCTGATGCTACTTCCCTAATTGCATACTAAATACAGACTTTCACAAAGGATAAGATCATAACTTTAGAGCTAGTTAGGATTCCAAAGGTTATCTAATCCAGCTTCTTTTTTTCACTAATCTTCCAAAAAAGGAGAGTTAAGCGTCTGGCCCAAGGAGTGTAAAAGAGGAGTAGGGATCTGAACCTGGTTCAAACCTAGTGGAAAGAGAGAAAAAAAGGAAAGGAGGAGAAGAGAAAGAGAAGACTCATTTAATAAGAGCTTACTGTGTGCCAGGAACTGTGCTAAGTACTGGGGATATAAATATGAAAAGCTTGGAGCTTACATTCAAATAGAGAAATGAAACACAATGGAGAGTGGGTGACCAGGGAGGAATATTGTGGTCCCAGTAGGGAGATGGAGAATGGACGCAAAGCAATTGATGTATACAGGAGTGATATTGATTTCATCACTGTTCCCAGAGCTAAAGGAGGAATCTATATTCAGAGATGTGTGTATGGAGGGGGGGTGGGGTGGAAGGTATTATGATTATGGTGCAATGGAATGAAAACAGCCTGCGAGGAATGAGGTGCTGGGTCTGTGGGTCTCCTTAGAATGAACACTGATTAGTCAGGAGCCCAAAGGCTAGAACTATTAGTCTGGAATTCAGTCCCCACTAGATCTTAGTCTGGATTGGGCTAGTTATGATTACAGAAACAGGATGTCTTATTCAAAGACTGCATTTCTGTAAAACTCTGCTTTTGACATCCAAAGGATTTTATGTAATAATTTTTCATGGTTCGTTCAAGATCTCAAGGGATGGTCATTATGTTACATGATCTTCCAGGTGACATAACATATGCTCAATTTTTCTTTGAAGCATATCTCAGCCAGAATGCATTTTTTTTTAATGATGTTTCAATTGCTTATATATTTTTTGGCCCTAGTTACTTTTATATAGATATATACAATACCATTTCTTACTATATCATATTTCATACATATCATTTTATGATATATATGATATAAATAACATTAAATAATAATATAAAATTTAAATTAAATCATTTAAATAATTATGTGGGAAAAGGTGAAGAACTTACAGCACATATTGATCAGAGACTGTTAGCTAAAGTAGATCAAACCTATAGGCCTCAGTTTCGCTTCTCCTGAGTCATGTGATTTTAGATAAGGCCTGGACTACATTCCATTGTCCAAGGAAGGGATTAATTACATGGCGGAAGACGCTGTACATCACCTTGTCTACTACATTCCACTGACCAACCAGGGGAACAGTAGACTTATGTGACCAATCACAATATATAGAGGGCGGGATTTTGGAGGTTCTTTGTCTGAAATGTATAAAAGCTGTAAGCAATTTCAAGGCTCTGGCTCTATCCTGCTGTGGAATTTTGCTCGCAGACCAGGATGGAGTCCGCTTCTCGAGATTCTAATAAATAATTTTGCTTTTTATGAGTGATCTCAGTAATAGTCAATTTGGGTAGGTCTTTTTGTCCCAAACATAATTATATATTATGATTGTTGTACTGTATTGTGTATAATAATATAATACTATATTAAATTTTATATTTATTATTATCTGTTTATAATTTTATTGCATTATATAATTTATAATTTATATTTATGTTATATTTATATAACATATGTTATTTATATTTATTATTTATTTATATCGAATATTTATATTAAAACTTCCTTAAAAACTGATCTTTCCATAAAAAAGGGAAAAGGCCCCACGTGTGCAAAAATGTTTGTAGCATCCTTTTTTGTAGTGGAAAGGAATTGGAAACTGAATGGATGCCCTTCAGTTGAGGAATGACTGATTAAATTATGATATATGAATGTGATGGAATATTATTGTTCTATTAAAAAAACAATTGGCAAGATGATTTCAGAGAGTCCTAGAGAGACTTACATGAACTGATGCTAAGCAAAGTGAGTAGAACCAAAAGAACACTTTACACAGCAACAAAGACTATTATGTGATGATCAATTGTAATAGACTTGGCTCTTTTCAACAATGAGGTAATTCAGACCAATTCTAATAGACTTGCGATGGAGAGAGTCATCTGCATCAGAGAGGGGAATATGAGGACTCAAGATGGACCACAACATAGTATTTTCATCTTTTTTGTTGTTTTCTTGCTTGCTTTTTTCCCTCCTTTTTTGTTCTTTTTTTTTTTTTCTTGTTCTGCTTGATAAATGTGGAAATATGTTTAAAAGATTTGCACATATTTAATCTATATTGGATTGCTTGCTTGGGGCAGGGGAGAAAGAAAGAAAAATTTGGAACACAAGGTTTTGCAAGGGCAAATGTTGAAAACTATCTTTGCATGTACTTTGAAAAAATAAAAAGCTATAATAAAAAATATAAATAAATAATGAAAAAAAACCACACCAAAAATTCTGATTTTTCAATCCCTTGTGTTCCTTTTTGGCACTAATTATTTTTAATCATAAAAATTAAAGTTGTGGAGGCTATGTACATTTATGCAAATTATATTCATCAGCTTCATAAAGTAACTTTAAAAAGTGAAACAACTTCTTTTTCTAAAAAAACTAACATCTGTTCATTATCCATGTGAAGTGGTATAAAAGAAATCAGAAGTTGTAAATAGAAATAGATTTGGAAGATTATAATTTTAAGAGAATATTATATAAAATAGCCTAATAGAGATTCAGTTCACAACATGGAACAAGCCCAGTAGAGCACACATCACAGATTACAAATTATTTGCTATTTTATTTTACATGAAAAGCTTCATAGGCTCAAGTAAATATAACAGTCATAAATGAAGGAGGAATTTGCTCTTGGGAAACCATAATTTTTAAGGTCTCAGGGGGAGCAGCAGCAGGAATAAGGGGAGAATAAGGGAATAAGGGGAGAAACCAGGGAGGAATTTGGGAAATAAAGGCAGGATCAAGGCGTCAGGTCCTAGACCTGTTCAAAAATATGCCAGTCAAGATCTCAAAGGTTGCTGTGACAGTATTTAAAGATCCTAACTAGGTAATTTTAGATGTTGGCGCTCTAGATCATGAAAAACCAAATGGGCTGATTAAGCATTCACATTTTAAGGGTTTGGGGGCTCACATTCTATGCATGCAAACAGAAGAGTCTGGTAGATTGACTAGATCAGAGTTGTCAAAGGAGCAGGATGGGCTCCTTCCTGAGGATGTTAGTTTAGGATTCACATTACATGGATAACTTCAAAAGAGAAAGAAAAAAAAAGAAAGAAACAGAAGATGAAAATAATGAGAGAAAGAAACAAATCAATTTTCTAACCTAAAGTTGTACTTTTAATATAGACAACCAAGGCAGCTTTTAAAATTCTCAAAGCCACCTCCAACTTCATCCCTTCCTCTCTTCCAAAAAAGCTTTAAAATACAAAAGAAAGAAGAGAGAGGAAAATGAAAGGAAAATGCCAAGTTTGCCTTTTAATATAGACGTATATGTCTATATTATAAAATTATTAACTGTTTTCTAAGACTTGACTCTTTAAAAAAAATTTATTTTCTGTAAATCATAAGGAATGGCATGCACAGTCCCTATCCTAATTATTTTTTGTAAATAAACCAGTCAAAGTTTCTGGAGAATGTGAATTTGTTCTGTTAAAAGCCACTGAAACTAATTGTTTCCATAACTGGAGGTAGACTGCTGCCAGCCACCACTGGAAAGTCTTCCAGGAATTCAAAAGTAGAAATCCTATTGCTTGCTTACAATTTTACCACTAATAAACTATATAGCTTCAGGCAAAAGAAGCAACCCATAGGTACTTAGAGACAATAATAATCCTTAGAGTTAGGTACCATGTCACAGTGGAATAAGGAGTCCCAGTTAAAAATCAAGAATCCCAGCTCTGTCCCTTAACTCAGCTGAGATTCAGCTTATCAAGAAATTTCCTTCCCTACCTTTGGGTATTTTCAGAAAGTCCCTCAAGTCCCTTCTAGATCTAAATCTAAGGTCCTACGGTCCTTTTAAAAAGCATCTTTCTAACACCTAATAGAAACAACAGCTAATAGGAACCTTAAAGATTATTTAGCCCATCCCTCTTATTTTTATAGATAACTATTAAAAGTCCAACTAGGATGAGTTATTTACTTGCCCAAAGTTGGACTAGCGAGCCTAATACATCTAGGATGCTGTTTTCTAGAACAAGTTCAATCTTCAAAACCCATCACTTTGCAACTTTTGCTCACACTGTTCCTCCTACCTGGAACTTCCAAGATCACCACAATTCTTCCCATCACAGCAATAGTTCACAGTGATCTCTCCTGTGTTTTAATTTCCATTACACTGCCCACTCTTTTGATGTTATTGTTCAATTGTTCTTGAGTAATGTCCAATTCTTCACAATCCCACTTAGGGTTTTCTTGGCAAAGAAAGTGTTTATCATTTTCTTCTCCAACTTATTTTATAGTTGAGGAAACTGAAACAAATAAACTTTGATGGTTTGACCAGGGTTGGTTACATAGCTATTAAGTTATTTGAGGCCAGATTTGAATTATTGAAGATAAATCTTTTGGACTCCAAGCCCTGTGCTTTCTCAATCCAATCGAGCTGCTCTGTAAATTAACTTGTACTCTTTGGTATTTTTAAATGAAAATATATAGAAATCATGCCATGTTTAACACTTAGCCCAGGCACTGGCACATAATAAGTCTCAATAAATAGTCGCTGAGAGACAGACACTGGTTCTGCTGGCATTCTTGTCAAAAGGTACAAGGGCTCCATGTTTTTAGTCCTTTTGTTTTTTAATTTAGTCCTATTCTTCCATATATCATTATTGATGAAAATCCATTTTTTCTCCAGTAGCTCAGTAATCACTAAGCATAACTGGGTGCCCTCTCATTGAACTTATTCAGGGGGATACCTTGAATCAAGTTGCTTTGCCATTTCAGGTATGGATCCCACTTTTCTGGGAAGTTAGATCTGTGGGAAATGGCTACAAGGATGGGACAAGACTGGGCGAGGCCATTTGAGTGTAGTGTGCTCCCCAAAATTGCAAAGGGAAAGTATTGGAACATTTGTCCATCTGGAACTTAAGAAACTTGATATGTTCAAGCTTGGATTCTTCTAGAGTTTATGCTGGTTCCCTAATATCGTCATTAGAACTCAGCATTTCTGCCATAGAAACTGACTAACCCCCTATTGTGAGGCTCCCTCCAAGACTCCAAACCCCCATCCTAGCCCCCAAATTTCCAAACCCTCATACCCCAGGGTCCTAATGTCTGCTGATTTCTAAAAACTCCTGGTTCTAGGCCCCTTATCCCTAAATGGGAATTCCCTGTGTTCTCCGTGTGGGCTGAAGGCAATAGCATATGGAACATCCAAACTGGCCACGCAAGAGAATAAATTTGAATGTCAAAAAATTTCAAAGTGGAGACCTACACATTTGAAAAACTGGCATTTTAAAAAGTTTCTTCCAAAGATGCAGCTTTAAATTTGTGTGCATTTAAATTGGAAATCTGATTCTAAAATGTTGAATTTAATTAAATTTTAGAAATGTGTGTATTCGATTTTAATATTGAAGTATTTCTATTAGAAATTTAAATCTGTATTTGTTTGATTTTAAGAAAAAACTGGGTACTAAAACAAAGTTCTCTGGTAACTTACCCAAGAAGTCACATGTTTGTATCTCCTCTATTTTAAATGAAACTTATTTAAGATGAATTACTGAATTATTTATTGTATAATTTGTAAAACTGTAAGAGTTACATTTAAAAATTCTGTCACCTTAGCTAGGCACGTGCTATAGGTTTTGTGAAGTTTCACCAAAAACTATTTAGCTATCAGCTATGTTCTGAGTTTCAAGATTGTTTAAGGGAGAAAATAAGATGATTTTAAAGACAAAGAAATTTAGAATCAGCAGGAAAAAGTTTGACAGGGATGCTTCCCAGTCTAGGGCTTAGTCCTCTCTCTTGCTAACAAGGTGAAGCTAGCAAGGTCATCAGTCCTCAGAAAAAAAAGCTTGGTATTAGAGATAAAATTCCCTTATACGGTGAAATAATTTTGAAATCTCTTCACTTTTAAATTGCTTCCATTACTTAAAGGGACAGGAATGAAATGCCAAACCCTCCAGAGAGTTACTACTTAGCTATCACTTATAAAATGCTTGATTGTGATTTTGGGTAGTTATCTGAAATTGGGGATTGAAAACTATTTACTAGTTATTTGCATAATTTTGTGGTTTTATTTTAGATCAATTAGCCTTGGAATATGAGGCCATAATTTCTATATTCAGAACAAGTGGTCAGCTTAAAAGCTGTGAGCAAAATGCAAGTTGTGTAAAATCTTGCTGTTTTTCACCTGAAATGTGTAAATCTTAGGTTAAGATGAATATCTGATCTAGTCATCTGCCTGTAACTAGTTACAGAACATTTAGCTACTGACATAAAAGTTTGTGAGACCCAGATGCTACACTAATGCAAACCATTAGAAGGTAGAGAATTTTAGTGCAAACAGTCTTCTTAGAAAATGTAACTTATGAATTATTCTGTATTACATCTATGCAAAAAGCCAATTTTATTTAAACTAGTATGAAATAATATCTACTTGCACTGTGTCTATGCACAGACCAAGCTCTGCAGCCATAAAAGAGGCTGGTGGCCAATCTAAATTGGCCACTCTATAATAGTCCTCTAGGATGGACCTATCTTTCCATCACAAACTCCTGCTTCTTGACAAGTAATTGTTAAAGTAAGTTCCACAAGCACTAGATGAACGAAGACCTGTTAAGAAAGGATTCTGTGAATAGCTCTGTTAATGTGGTGGGATTCCCCCTTTCTGAAAACTGCTTTTAGGTTAAATATAATTTCAGCTCCCCATAGCAAACTCTTTCATGGGGATCTTGGCTATTCTCTTTGCTTGGCACTCCACCATGGCACCCCACTCCAAATCATTTTCCCAATTTTAAGCAGGTCATTTATTCTTAAGTAGGCTTTTGTTCAATGGACTTTTTGGTGACCTCTGGAGACTCCTTCCTACCCCCTTTCCTTTGAATTGTTACCTCTGGATTTTCTTTGTCAATTTGAGTAAGAGCTCTCTCCTAGCTGATAACATAGTCTCTATGAAAAGAGAATGCCTAATTAGCTCCTGTCTTTTCCATTACTAATTGTTAAAATCCCTTCCCTTGCTGATTATAAGCTCTCCCAACTCTATTTCATCTTTACCACTCCAGGTGTCTATTATAACGCTTCATATTGTCTGTAATCTCTTCTAAATAAATGTCCCTTTTGGCAAAGAGAATGGCCATTGTGAATTCTATACATGACTGAACCCCAACATTTGGTGCTTTCATCAAACACATCAGGCTTAGCCCACTGAAGCTCAAAATTCCCAAGCTTAAATAACCTCAGCCAGTGTCAATGTAATATTACTACTGTCTCAACCAAATTAGAGTGTACACTCCTTGAAGACAAAGACTATTTTTGCTTTTCCTTGTATCCTTAGTATTTACCATAATGTACGGTATATAATGAACACTTAATAAATGCTTGTTGATTGTCTGACTAAGATCTTTTCTATTACTCTCTTTAAAAAGTGGATTTGTGAAAAAATAACAATCTGATTTTGAATCCAGGACAGACAAGCTCAAGATCTCACATTAACTTCAAAATCCAATTTTTAAAAGGAAATCACTTTTGTTTAATTTAAGAGAAATCACTATGAATTATAAAATATGTTTCTAGTCCTGAAAGTAATCCTGGAACAGGGTGCAGATTTAAGAGTTTTCATATAAACCCTCTCACTAACTTTGACTTCATTTTTCTAACAATCCATTAAAAAGAGCTTCTTTTATATTCCACTGTAATTTGAACATCTGGAGGATTTGGGGATAAGTGTGTTTAAGGGGAAATGATTCAGCTGTATATCTGATAGAAAACATGAATATAGTCTAACCTCCATTACTTAGATACTTTAATAATAGTTGAAGTTTATAAGGGATGCTTTACTTATTTCATATATCACTTGTTGCAAAGATACCCCAAAAGCCACTCATGTAGTCTGCTCCTCTCATTTTGCAGAAAGGAAAACTGAGGCACAGGATGGAAGATAAAACGTTTTCCCAAAGATACCTAGATTGTAAGCATCAAAGACAGGGTTTGAATGTCAGACATAGTTGCTTCCATGCTGCTTTATACCCACCCTGTGAGTAAGGAACAAGTGATTACATATATTTTGTACTTGGGGAAACTCAAGGTTTGGTGAAATTAAGTGATTGCTGCCTGTGGTCATATAGCTATGAAAAAAAAAACAGGTCCAGGAATTTAATTTACATCATGTAACTCTTAAATCTAATGTCTTAACTCTAAACTACACCACAAATGGATCTTTGATTAGGAATGCAAATCAATTTGGAAAAGGAACCCATGTGCAAGAGAGGGAAGACAATATAGAATAGTGATTATAAAACCTTTTGGGCACATAGACATTGCCTTTTAGCTGGTGGCAACTCTCCAATTCCATTTCATTACACAAGCACTATCTAGGTCCTGGAACTATAAAGATAAAATTAAGGATGTCCCTGCAATCTAAGGGCTTACATTCTCTGGTAGGAGAATATAGCTATAGAGAAATAAATGCAAAATATAGATGATGTAATTTGGGGAAAAGAGTCCAGAAATGGAAGTTGGACTATGGAGCCAGAGATTTCAGAAAATATAGTTGAAAAGAATGAACCGACAAGGGGCACAGCTTGTACAAAGGCTCCAAAAGGGAAGATGAATGTTGTGGGCTATCCAGATAAGCCTAGATTCTGAATATATGATGCAAAATCATCTTAGGCAGGTAGATTGTATCCTAACTATAAAGGACTTTAAATATGTCAAACCAGCTGTTGTTATTCCTCAAAAGAAACTGCAACAGCAAGGTAATAGTTAAGTAAGTTCAATCTTAGGAGTTAATAAAACATGTTCAGTTATTCAAACTGCATAATTTACAAATACAAAACAGTCTAAGTGCTTTGCTTTATTGTTTTTTAATTTTTTTCATTTATTACAGGAAAACAAACTTTGCTATTACATATAAAACAATGAGAAATGAAAATAATAACGGGCATTTACAGACAGAGAAGTCAAGAGTTTACAAAGTACTTTACGGACACTTATTTGATTCTCTATACTACATGAAATCCAGAGTCCTGAATCTGGCTAACATGTGCTACAAAGCCAAGCTCCCCTCTTGTTACACACACACACACACACACACACACACACACCCCTAAAACCAGAAGATGAAGGACATAAAGGCTTGTTTCCTTTCCTAAGTGCTTACAATACATGCCAGGCACTGGATTATATATGCAAGTTTCTTCTTTAGTATTCAGAATAATCTTTTTTTCCCTCCTCAATGAAACCTCCCTAATTACACTGACAGCAAAGACATTCAAGATGACTTCATGTAACATCAGAATTTCAAGCCTCACATCTATGTAAAAAATACTATTTCATCTTTCTGTCACAATGACAGATCAATGGTCAATGTTTAAGTGGTCACTTGGCCAATGAATCCAATCTTATTATTCTAGAAAAACAGGGTTTTCAGAAAGCTAGTTTTCATATATATTATTTATATCTATAACACACGCATACATATGTATGTTACATAGATCCATATATGTATATATTACACATATCTATTATTCCTTCTATAAAAACCCTGTCTCAAAAAAAAAGTTAACATCATTTTGTGCTCTTTCTACTTTTGCATATTCATTTATTATCAAATCTCTAACACTATTAGCTTAGGATGAAATCTCTTGACTTTTATTACAGCAAGTCTAGAAAATGAAAGCAGAACACAAGGAGTATATCTATCTGTGAGATCCAAATCCAAAAATCTTGCAATGGGAGAGACTAAAGGCAATGAATGAACTTCATCACACAACAAAATGTTTCTTATATACACAAGCGTGTTATCTGTATCTCTGGCACATTAAAGCAAAGAAAAGGAGGCAAATGGTACAAAAATGAACATGCAGCTTAAATATGCTGTGTTTGGGAAAGGTATTAAGCTGACTGGCTCATTTTCCTCCCCTCTCCAAATTTTCATGACAGTATAAAAAGAAATGTAATGGGCTCTTTCCAACCAAAAACATCAACTGCCTACTATAAGGTAAACGCCGATTTAACACAGAATCTATTAAGTATCAAGTGCCCACTATCATTTTGTGTTCATCAAAGAAAATGGGTTCTGATAAATCATTCTTTAACACTTGCCTTTATACAACTATTTATTATAAAGATTCATGGGAAATTGGATATAGAACAAAGTGCAGCCAAAATCACTCTGCAATGTGAGATAACAACTCTAGCCTTTGTCTGCAGCTACAAGTCACCTTCTTGGATGATCTCCATGAATGGGCACTTCTTAATTTTCCTTTTCTGCTCCTGAGTCTCGTGGTGAGCAGTAGTATGAGGAAGACAAATTGATGGAAGGTAAGTAGAGTGAATGTGTATACAGAATATCCCTACAAAAGTAAATAAAGTATTTTCAGGAAGAAGGAGCACTAATGGCTGGGGAATCAGGAAAAGCTTTATTATATAGATTCTGTGAAGGAAAGGCATCTTTTAAGCATGAGAGGCAGCCTCTCAGATGAATCATTAAGTGTAGAGTCTGAGGAATGAATGAACAGCTTGGAGCCTATTTGACTGGAAAGGGAGCTTTGTGAAAGGGGTTAGCCTAAAGTGCCTGGGAAATAAGTGGGAGTTACTTGAGGAAGGCTTTTAACCACTGGACTGAAGTTAACATTTCATCTCACAAGCAATGGGGAGCCACTAAAGATTTTTGAACAGAGGACTGACAACATGTTCAGACTTTCAAATTATATATATTTCAAAATCAATTCTTCAATTTAACCTGAGCTCTTTTCAATATTCAACAGATGAATAATGCCACAAGGAATGAATAAATGACACAAAACAAGTCATCTCACTTACCTAGTCCAGTGATTAGTAGATTTTATCTAATAATAAAAACTTTTTCCCTACTCAGCTCAAGATCAGACTTAATACCAGTTAACTAGACAGAAGCACCACCAGAAAGTAGATTGCTGACAACATTTATTACCTTCATATACATTTAGAAGAGTACCAAGACATTTATGAAAAATGGCTTGTGGCTTGCCCTTGAGTCACTCCCAGTAAGTGAGTACCAAACAATATAATTGCATGCAATGAAAAAACCCTGGATGATTAATTCATGTTCCAGTTCATTCATATCACAGGGGCATTTCAGTCATGAACATAAATCAGGCTGTTTGACTTTAAAACTTGCTCATCTTTTGAGCAGAACCAGGAGATCATTATACACTTCGACAACGATATTGAATGAGGATGTATTCTGATGGAAGTGGATTTCTATGACAAAGAGACCTAACTGAGTTTCAATGGATAAATGATGGACAGAAACAGCTACACCCAAAGAAGGAACACTGGGAAATGAATGTGAACTATTTGCATTTTTGATTTTCTTCCCGAGTTATTTTTACCTTCTGAATCCAATTCTCCCTGTGCAACAGGAGAACTGTTCAGTTCTGCAAATATGTATTGTATCTAGGATATACTGCAACATATTTAACATATATAGGATTGCTTGCCATCTTGGGGGGGGTGTATGGAGGGAGGGAGGGGAAAAAACGAAACATAAGCGAGTGCAAGGGATAATGTTGTAAAAAAAATTATCCTGGCATAGATTCTGTCAATACAAAGTTATTATTAAATAAAATAAAATTTAAATTAAAAAAAAAACTTGCTCATCTTCAATATGAGTTATATGGGAATACCACTGTCAAGCATTTTAAATATTGAACAAAAAAGACAGTCCCCAAAATCTCTTTTAAGACGAATTCCCCTCCTTTGTTCAATCTCTTTAGCTTTCATAAATGGCTCACTGCACATAAGAAAACTAAATTTTAAAAGCATGCCTAAGAATTTTTTTTGAGAAGTGAGTTAATTAAACTCTAACAAACTTAGCATCCTATCATTCAGTGCCTTAGAGAATAGTCTCAAATATCCCAATGGATCTCTAATGCCAATGCAATGATACAGAAGTTCCCTCCAATGGGGCCAATCAAAACTGATCCATGCTTCCCTATCCTGAGCAATTATCATCAGTATCACTGAACAAGGTCTACGCAATGTTCTAAAAGCCTTTCTTGATTTCTCCCCATAGGATATCTACCAGGGTTCCTGCCTACTCCCAGGAGAGATTATTTTTTCCCCCAAAAGGAGACAAAGTTACCTGTAGGAACTGAATAATACTTGCCTGTCATAACCTTTAAAAAGCTTCTGGAATATCATATGTGATCCTGTATATTGCAGCCTATTTACACCAAGCACATGCCTTTCCATTTGGAGACCATGGTATTCCAAGCCTTAGTGCCAATAAGCAAACAAACAAAAAAAATCAATCAAATGTTTATACCGAAAAGATGGACTTTTGCTGCAAGTAGAAGCTTGGAATCAGCAAAATTGCTTTGCAATTTCCCCTTAAGTTCAGCTATTGTCTATCTGTATTATCTGTCCCAGATATATTTATATATATCCCCCAACACACACATACACACACACACACACACACACACACACACACACACATATACACACACACATACACACACATTCTACTAGACAAGTTCTAGAGAGAGTCCATTCAAATGCAGCTGAAATCTGGGTAATAGACATTCTTCATTTATTTTATCTTGCCCGTATAGATGGACAAGTCAGATTTTCCTTGGTATAGATCTTGGAGCAATGTCTTCGGTCTTGCCACAATTAACTACCAATGCTTATCCACAGAAAGGAGCACCTGGAAGATTTCCAACATCTACAGGAAATCCATTCTCAATCTGGCCTCAAGATTGGGTCTCCTCCAATACAGTCCTGTTGTGTACATCTCTCCACTGCCTTGCCCAATGTTCAGAGAGTCAACGAAAGGGTTTTGTTGTTGTTGTTGTTGTTGTTACATGTTCCAAGAATGTGCTTCAAAAGTGAAAATTAATTTAGACATGGCTACAATAAGCTTTAATGGAAAACCCAGAAATCATAAATTGTTCCTCTCCCCCCATTACTTGGTGAGGATTGGAGAAATGTGGAATATCATGTCAGATTTTTTTTCCAATATATTGATCAGTTGTGCCGATTTTTCTGGGTATTTTTTTCCTTTTTAATTTTTGTTATAAGTGATGGCTTGGGAGGAGAGGGGAGGTATTCAGAGGGGCTATTAAAAAAGTCAAAAGAGATCAAAAAATCTATTTTAAGTAATTTAAAAAATTAAAGTCTAAAAACTATAGCTTAGAAATATTTACTAGTTTTCACTAGGTTATTAAGTTATCACTGTTTATTTTCTTGATTACTTAAGATATTAGAAAATGAAGGACTTAACAGATCATTTTTATCTAATTCCCCTATTTTACAGAGAGATAAAGTGAGGCTCAGAGAAATTAAGCAACTTGTCTGATCTGAGAATAATCACATCTTTGATTCCCTTAGACTGTAAGTACTTTAAGAACAAGGATCGTCTTTTTCCTTTCTTTGTACTTCCAGCGATGTACACAGTGTCTGGCACATAGTAAGTACTTAATAGATGTTGGTTAACTAACTGATCCCATGTCCACTGAAGCATCATGCTTTTTAATTTAGAAATCTTGTTTTTAATTTTTGGGTTTTTTTAAGTAATGCTTGTAGAATTAAGAACTGGAAACAATGGTCCCAAGGGCCAAAGAAACGAAGTCACTTAAGTAATGAGATTATCTTCCTTCAAATCTAGTGCCATTAACAGTCACAGATAAAAGGTGCCCTAGAAAAATCAAGTTAACTTTCTAATTTTCTGGATTTCAAGATAAGGAAGTTGAGATCCAAAAAGGATTAGCTCAAGGCACACTTTGCATTTGAGGCCTAAACTCCCCAAGTGTTTATATATCTGGCCTGGTTTATTTATCCATCTATCCCAGGCCCAGTACCTTAAGACTGTAAAGGCAGAAGAAAGGAAATAACTAGATTTCTTAGATCAAATCAGTTACCTTGAAACTAATCTTTTATGAATATAGTTTGTTTAAAGCAAAAAGAAAATATATCTCATTCTTTTAAGAATCCTGGCACTAATATAGGTTTTTACCCTTCTTTTAATAAAGCTTTTTATTTTCAAAACATATGCACAGATAATTTTTCAACATTGACCCTTGCATAGCCTTGTGTTTCATATTTTTCCCTCCTTCCTCCCACTCCCTTCCCTAGATGGCAAGCAATCCAATATGTTATACACGTGAAAATATATAACATTTAAAACAAAATATTCACCCTGAGTGAGACTTGTAGGCAATATATACTTTTTCCTAATATTTATATATTACAAAGAAAAAAATACCATTTATTCAATTTTTTCAATACATAAAATATTGGACAGAAAGACCTCCAAATACACAGGCAATATTAAATGCTGTCTTTTCTGCTATTAAAAGGGTTCTAATTCATCCTATACTCTGAACTTATTAAATAAAATAAGTCACAGAGGTATTCACTATCTTGGCTTGAAAAAGAAATCACAGAAGGGCATTTATAGATCACTGAATTTTACTGGGGGGAACAAACAAACTTAAATACCCATTCATTTATTACTCTTGTTTAATAGGAAGTAATAATGAAAACTGAAACTAAAATCCATGCTATCCCTGTCAGTTGTACCTAAAGATACTCAAAACTAATAATGCAGATGGAAACAAGCAAGAGAAGTAAGTCCTCAAAAACAAACCAAAAAATTCTGGAAATGCAGAGAAATTGAGAAGGAAATCTCTATTTAATATTTTAGCAGACAGACCCCAAAGAAAGGTAATGAATTAGAGTCAGCAAGTTACACTATGATGTATAACTATCAGTCTAAAGGGAAATAAGTACTGAATAACAAGGGTAACTGGCATTTATTTATCTGTTCATTTGTTGGGAAGGGGAGGGGAGATTGGGGTTATGTGACATTCCAGGGCCACGTGGCTAGTAAATATTCTTAGGACATATTTGAACTCAGGCTCAGAGACTTCCAAAGTGCTTTATAAATTCATTCTCATTTGCTCACCATGAGGAACAGAGAATAGCCAGTCAATATCCTTGCTTTACAGATGCAGAAACTGAGGCACAAAAAGGTTAATTGATTTGACAGAGCTTACACAAGAAATCAAAGTCAAACCCAGCTTTCTATTATTCCAAGTTCACGATTTTAACTCTCAGAAGGAATAAGCAAAATTATGAAAATGTTGTTCTAGGGCTGCAACCTAAAAGAAGGTGGTAAATTCTTTATGAAATAGTTTCTAATCTGATTGTTGTTTAGTTTAACAGTACTTTTATAGCACTCTAGTATGTAAAATCAATCAACTAACATTTATTAAGCATTTACTAATGCCTATAGGCATTTGTGAGAAACCCAAAGGATTTTTTAAAAGGCAAAAAGATATCAGTCTTTGCTCTCCCGGTGTTATAGTCTACCTTCCTGATCCTAAACTTGATGATTTCTTGGGCAAAAGATGAAATTTTTTTGCCATAAGGAAAGGACCTTCGAGGCCGATTCTCTCATTTTACAGCTGAAGAAAAAGGCTTTGATACACTAAGGGACTTGCTAAAAGTCACCAGGCTACAAAAGTGGCAGAGGCCAGATTTGGACCCAGGTTCTGACCCAAATTCTGATTTCCCTTTCTAGGGAGAACAAGGAGAGGAGTGAGGGGTGGGAGGCCTCTGTGATGAAAAAGAATAGAATTGGGTGCCTTACGCAAGCAAAATTACATACATCTGAGTATCATTTTAATATAATTTTGTACTATTTCAACACTCATGTATTTGATCAAAATATTATAATTTGATACTAAATGGATTTAAAATTTTGATCGTAAAGATATGCTATCTACCAATAGAGAATAAGCCTTCTACAATTTAATATACAGCTTATTAACTTATGGCCTATGGACAGATTCCAATGAATCCAAGAATAATAAATAAAAACTACATCTTTATTTTGATATAAATTATTTTGTGGTCATTGTATGGGTTTTAAATTATACCTTTAAAATAATTATTTTGTGAACAGGTCCATAGGTTTCAACAAACTGCCAGAAGTGTCTATGATAGAGAAAAGTATATTTAGATGATGGTCTTTGAATGGCAATGGACAAAAAAAATCATCACTTTGTGGCCAAATTGGTATTTAAACTCTCTGAGGTGCACAGAGGACACCTGTTATTTAGCAGAATAACGTTCTATTTCATATAGTTATATGAAACTATACTCATATAGTTGAGTAATAACTCAACTTTTTACAAAAAACTCCAGTGATTCCCAATTGCCTACTAAATAAAGTTCAAAATCTTTCTGAATCCCTTTTCTATTGTATTAATGAATCAATAAAGCCCTCCTTTAAAAAAAAACATATCTCTGTCAGCTGTACCTAAAGATTCCCTGTTAGGGAAAACTAGCATTTCTGGTGATTTTTAATTTTATATTTTTGTCACCAGAAGTTTACTATTCTCTTGGTCCTACTGGTTTTACTTTTTCTCAATTCACATAAATCTTCATATTTTCCAAAGCCTGATATTTGTTTTCTTGTTGCCCAATAATATTACTTGATACTACTGTTTTTTCAGTATTCAATCACCAGATTTCTACTTTGTTTTCATAAAGAATTTTTGGGGGGAGGGTAGGGTGTATTTCCTGCCCTTGACTTCCTTTTCTTACATGCACCATACTGGGATTGACAGATAATGGACATGGATAGTTCAGTCATTTTAATTGCATAACTACAAATAGAAATCCAGAAGGACAAGATCACTCTACAGTTCCAGCAGTGATTCTACTTTCCTAGAACACTTTCAATAATGGGTGAATATTTTCAATAAATGGATGTTCCCATCTTCTGTCATTTTTGACAATTTATACAGTGTTAAAATAAGCCCTCATTTTTAATTGCATTTTTTATCTTGAGTGATTTAGAGATTATCATATGGTTATTTATGGTTTCCAATTATTTTGAAACTTAAGTCATTTGTCTACTGGCATACTGGGAAAATGGCCCAAAAGTAGTCCTTTTCAACAGATAAGACCCCAAAATTCCAAGAAATTACAGATTTTTGAATTTGTGCAAAATGGAGATCAAGATTTTTTTTTAAGTTAATCACGCCACGAATACACCAAAAAAACTTATTTTAAGCATTGCTCTTAGAAAGTCAGTGCTTGTGCACTGACCACCAAAGTGTTTTGTTTCTTGTACTTGTCCAATTTCTATTGAGCTTAGAAACTCTGATCCCTCCATTTAGGTGTACAACATTCCATCCCCAATAAAAAAGAAAAGAAGGGGGAAAAAAAAGTGGAAAAGGCAGGAGAAAGGAAAGGAGGAGGAAAGACTAGCCCACTCTGCCAGAAGGCAGCTGAATATGGAAAATATAATTAAGAGAGAGAGAGAAAGAGAGAGAGAGAGAGTTGTGGTACATGATTTATAAGGTGATTGAAACAAATTGCCTGTGCTTTGGATACTCTTTTCTCTCAAGTTCCAGATTTCAACACAAGCATCTTTGATCATTATTAATGCTTCCCAACAAATGCTATTTTAGTTCTTTTAAGATCTAATTCATGGATATTCCAGAGAACATTTTGCTTTTGTGAATTTTTTGTTTCCTGGACTAGGATTTTTACACTGTGCCAGTGAGCTAATATTTTTATAGGGTGTGGGGGGGGGAGTGAGTTATGTGTTTCCTTTTTCCTGTATGAAACATGAAAAGTCAGAGTTATTACAGGGAACATCACATAACTATAATACATGGAAGTATGCAGCATGCATTCAAGTGTTTGTTTTTTTTTTAAGGAGGGCTTTATTGATTCATTAATACAATAGAAAAGGGATTCAGAAAGATTTTGAACTTTAGTAGACAATTGGGAATCACTGGAGTTTTTTGTAAAAAGTTGAGTAATATAACTATATGAAATAGAACGTTATTCTGTTAAATGTTATGAAAAATGGATTGGCAGGGAAGAAAGGCTACTCAATAAGAATACTCAAATAGCCCAGCAGGGTAAAAATGTATATACTAGCCTGGTGCCAATGGGAACAGAAGATAAGCTGAGATTACGAAGACTGGTCCTGGAATATCAGGGTTGGCTTTTATTCAGTAAGCAATGGGGAATCAGTATAGGTTTTTGAACAAGTAATTGAGTGTCTAAGATGTGTATTAGAAAGATTAATACGGCAGCCTTATGCAACTAAATTCCTGATTTCAATAACTTTCACATGTAAGAAAGGCTCCTTTTGTTTATTTGTATAAGATGGTAGATGCATGCAGTAAATAGAGCATTGGGCCTAGAGTTGGAAAGAGCCGAGTTCAAAACCCATTTCAGACACTGGCTGGGTGACCCTGGAGAGATCACCAACCTCTATCTATCTCAGTTTCCTCAAAAAATAGAATCTACTGCACACCACTGTTGGAGAATCAAATGAGATACTTTTAAAGTGCTTAGCACAGTGCCTGGAAACATAGGAGATGCTTAATAAATACTGGTTTCCTTCCATCTTTCCTAACCATTTTCATATTATGGGAATTTAAACATGCTCTAGATATAAAGCATAGTTACATTTCAAACTCAAACTAATAATAGTAAAAAAAAAAATCACTGCAGCTTAACAGGCCCAATATAATGCTTATTTCTGATATCTCTAAAACAAAGATTCTTATTTTCGGGAAATTGGGAAAATTTTCCATTCTTCCCAAAAATCCAAGTAAAACAAAAACAAAAACAAAAAAAGTCAGCACTTCCAATTCTTGTATTGTGGTTCTTCAGTCCCAATTATTCTATCAGCAATAATTTATAATATAAAAAAGGGTCTAGGACCCTCCATGTTGGAAGTTTAATGACACCTATGGATCTCTTTTATAACACTTTTAAATGCATAAATTACATAAGCTTACAAGAGAAAACAATTATTATCAAAATGTAACTTTAAAAAACGACATGTATGCCAGGTTCATAGTCTTACTCTAAATTAGCCTAGAAACAGTTTCCTGTCTGGACTTATTTTTCAGACTACACATTCCCCAGTTAAGAAACACAGAGATCACAGTGCCTGGAATCAAAAAGACTCAGCTTCTTAAGTTCAAATCTAGAATCTCAAATCTCAGACACACAGTGCCTGGAATCAAAAAGACTCAGCTTCTTAAGTTCAAATCTAGAATCTCAAATCTCAGACACTTATTAGCTGTGTGACTCTGGGCAAATCAATGAACCTTATCTGCCTCAGTTTCTCCTTTTATAAAACAAGCTGGGGAAAGAAACAGGAAAGTACTTTAGTATGTTTGCCAAGAAAATCCCAAATGGGGTCACAGAGTCAGACACAACTGAACAGCAAAATGAACACATTACCATTCTTGGCTTAATAAATGTTTTTTTTTTAATTCATTCATTATCACCTTTATTCCATCCAGAAATAATGACAGTTCCCAGTTCAGAATAATTAAAGTCAGAGAATGCTCAGGCTGATAGATCTACATGCCAAAGAGAGATCAGAGAAACCTGATAAGAAACAATTATAGTGACTTTGGACTTGACACCTTAAAGTTTTCAAAGATTATCTCATTTGATCGTCACAACAACCCTTTGAAGTATATGTTCTTATATCTATTTTATTATAAGTAGGAGCAAATAAAGCTCATTTGCCAGGATCCCAAAGTCTGTGTTCTGAGGTAGAATTCAAATCTAAAACCTTGTGATTCCCAACTCTACACTCTACCTATTCAGGCCAAGCTATTACCACAAAGACCTGATACACTGATAAAGACATAAAGGTCTGACTCATTGTGTTCCTTCCTCAGACTCCCTGGTTTCAATCCCGTGTTCTCACACACAGACACTTTGTCTTGATTCTGCATGCCTCATGGGGAAGATCATGAGAACTAATAGGATAATCTGTGAAGTGAACAGCTTTTTAGACACCATATAAAAGTGTGATATTATTCAAGGAGCTCCAAATAAGTATCAATATTAACTCCATAAAGTAAAAATTTGAAAGGAAAATTATAGTTGATAGAATAATTGAGACTAAGGAAACACAAGATAGGA
This sequence comes from Antechinus flavipes, assembly GCF_016432865.1. NCBI lineage: Eukaryota > Metazoa > Chordata > Mammalia > Dasyuromorphia > Dasyuridae > Antechinus > Antechinus flavipes. The sequence goes on from NC_067403.1 coordinate 150,068,609, forward strand.
AGTGGGAAGTGCTGACTATTTTTTGATGAACAGAATTATCAAAGCAAAGCCTTACTTGGGTATTTGGGAAGAATGGATGATTTTCCCATTTTCCTGAAAACAAGAATCATCACAAGAGTCAAGGAAGTTCTCCCAATCACAAAAAATGACCAAAGACACATCCTCAGTGGGAGAGAGACAAAAGAGCAAAAGATCATTCGTTCAACATAAAGGATGAAAAATGTGTGGCTTTAAGTATGGAAAGGAAAGATCCTTGAACTGCTGATGAACTAAGCAAAGAAACTAGGCCAACAGACATGATGATCAAGGGAGTCAAAGAATTTTCATCCAGAGTTTTGTGGTTTCTTTTTAGATTCAAAATATTCAAAACTTCTTCCAAAGAAAGTGAAAAAATTGGTACAAGCATATGGTGGAGAGGGAGAAGGCAACTCCACACTATTCTTATGGGAAAGATGAGAGTGGTACATTACAAGATGGCATCATCACATGGATTCACTCCTTCCTCCACCTCTCCAGGCTCTGATAATGAAGTACAAAAGCCAATCAGCTTGCTTCATGGAGAAAGAGAGAACATAGGCTGTCCCTCATGCCCGGAGAACTTTCACCCACTCTAAGGACACTGTGGTCTTCTCCATGTGTCTCAGTTCCACCAAAAGTACAACCTTTTGCATGAAAGGACTCCCTCAAAGCACCTTCAGTCCAGTTTGTATTTGTCTAACCATCTCTGTAAATGCAATAAGGGCTAAGTCACATTTGTTTTTCTGTCCTCAGCACCTTGGATAGTTCCTGGCATACAGTAGGCTCTTTAGTAAATACCTTAGTTGAGACATTTTTCAATTGTTTCTGATTCTCCATGATTCTTTAGCATTTTCTTGTCAAAGGCACTGGAATGGTTTGCCATTTGCTTCTCTAGCTCATTTTACAGATGAGAAAAGAGGCAAAAGCCAGTATGCTCCAGAGATTTCCCCACAGGCAAATCTGATCAAAGGCAAAATTTAAACGCTAAGGTCTTCCCGACTCCATGTCCAACATTCTATTGAACCACCAAGCTGCCTCTAGGGAAGCACATAGAATGATTACCTCACTGTTTGCAGGGAGAGCTTAGAGGTTTTAGATGAAATTGTAATGGACCCAGACACCATAATTTTGCGATTTTTCTCCAGCTCTGTTTAGCAGCAAGTGAACAGGAGTGAAGGTCGATATATGGGAATAATCACAGGCTGGAGTTAGGTGAAGTGTGAGTGGTGAGAGGGAGAAAGTAACTGGAGCCGAGGGAGTGACCAAGAAAAGACCTGAGTGGTAGCAGTGAGGGACATTGGGAGGAAAAAGCATTAGGATTAGGAGGTGTAACATGGAAGTAGAACATTGTATGTCACAACAATTTCAGTGATGTGGCCATCTGTGTGTGTTGTACAGAGGGAGTAGAGGGACAAGTTATAGGAATTAAATGTACTGAGGAACAGGGAAGTTTGGATATTCATAAGAGAATAAATGAGGTAGCACAACACAATATAACATGACATGAAATGACATATATGATATGATGACATAATATAACTATAACAATGCAATGTAACAAAACAATGCCATGATGACAGGATATTATGTAATGTAATAAATGAGGTATTTTAATATAATAATATAAATACTGAGGTATCCCAATAAAAAAGGTAGGAACTAGAAAAAAGAAAGTATAAACCAGGAATAAATTTACTGAGAAAGGAAGGAGAATATACTAAGGAGAGGTCACTAGTTAATAGCCACCAGCCACTGGAATGATGAATTTGGATAGTATGAACTTCAAAGGAGGAGATATTATTTAGAATGTGATAAGAGGGAAATCAAATTGGGAAGCAAAGCATATTCTAGCTCCCAGACCTTCACTAGTAAGTAAGTGCATGTGTAAAAGGAAAACCAGAAGATCTTAAAGGAGGGAAAATGTTTGTGCAAAAATGTTTGTGGCAGCCCTTTTTGTAGTGGCAATTGGAGAATGGCTGAATAAGTTTTATTATGAGATATTATATAAGTTGTGTTATAGAATATTGTGTTCTATAAGAAGGATGATTTTATAGAGGTCCAGAGAAACTTATATGAACTGATGCTAAGTAACATGAGCAGAACCAGGATTTAATTGTACAAGGGCAATGGCAAGAGTATATGATGATCAATTCTGATGGACATGGCTTTTTTCAACAATGAGATGATTCAGGCCAGTTCCAATAGTCTAGAGACAAAAAGAGCCATCTACACCCAAAAAGAGGATAGTGGGAAACTGAGTGTGGATCACAACACAGCATTCTCACTTTTTTTGTTGTTGTTTACTTGGATTTTATTTTCTTTCTTATTTTTTTCCTTTTTGATCTGATTCTTGTTATGCAGTAAGATAATAGTATAAATACATATGCCTATATTGGATTTACATATATTTTTACCATATTTAACATATATTGGATTACTTGACATCTAGGAGAGGAAATTGGAACATACGGTTTTGCAAGGTTCAATGGTGAAAAATTATTCTTGCATATGTTTTGAAAATAAAATGCTTCAATTAAAAAAAAAAAAAGGGAGACCAGAGTATCAAGAGAAGCAATGTCAAAGGCTCAGTGAGGATCAAAAAACATTAGTAGTAAACAGGGAATATGTTCAAGAAGGATGTTTGTTAATTATGGAGCAGGCATTCCAGAGTACAGCGGATGGAGCAAGCACCTCTATTTGGAATGGAGGAAAGTGGTGGGAGGAGAAAAGTAATTTAAGTTACGAGGGTTGGGAATAAGGAAATGGGGAACTGGGGATGAGCAAAGGTGTACATTGGTGGCTAGGAGTTTATTATCATTGGGTCAGGAAGTATAAAATGGAGCAGACACAGCATTTCATATAAGTCCAGTCAGAATATCAGTGATTAGAGGGAGGGCCATTGCAAAAGGTATGTGATTAAAGGATAGGTTCAAAGTTTCTCCCCACCTCCCACCCTCACTCATGAGCTTCAACCTGGTGGCAGATGGTGATTGGTCTATCTTGCCTCACAGCGGGCAGGAGCAGATGGAGGAACAGGAGCTGGTCAGGAAGCAAAAGTGTCTTCCTACACTGGATAAGGTCCTGGGAAACTGGGTGTGCTACATACAGCCCCAAAGTAAAAGCTGGGGAGGAAGCATTTTGCTGGGTGCTAGGAATGATGAAGAAAGCACTTTGTCAAACATAAACAGTCCTAAAAATGAGCCATAGAGTGACAGAGCCAATTCTAGAAGCACCAGCTGGCCGTCCTGCTTCCCAGTCCAGTGATCTCTTGAGTAGATGGGAGAAAAGAGAGGATATTCAGGTCAGCAATAAGCTCCCACTATGAATCTAAGGCTGTCCTTCAGGACCCAGATTCTGAGAGAAAGCTGGCAACGGCAGCTATTTTCCCTCCATCTTATCAGCTGTGGCTGTTACCTGAGTTAGAGCTCCCCAGGAGGAGAGCTTCTAGTTTACCTTCTTCAGTCCCTAGTGCTTTGTTCCTTGTGAACAAAGATGATAGTGTGACAAAGAAGACTGTGTACTACCTGTAGCACAGGACTTAAATCAGATACAAAAACAGACCAGGCTTAAGGGTCCCTGGTCTTTGATGCAGGCAGCAGGAATCCAGAGAAAATAAATGAACTGACTGGATAGAGCTCTGAACACCTGGGTATGAAAAAAGGCACAGGATGCTCTATGGACCAATTCCCACTCAATTCAAGAGACTGTTCAAGTCAATCAAATGCTCAGTTTCAGAACAGGTTGCATATTTTAAAGCACTCTGGGAAAGTTATTGATTAGAAACTTGCCAGATAGCTCATACTATAACAAGTGTGAAAATATTTGGATTTTCAGCATTTATTGTATCTCTTAAAGGCAAGATGCCTTCTCCTCTCACCCTCAGTGGTCCATTAAGTTCTGGCTCAGCCCTGGGGATACAGCTCAAGCACCAGAATGAGAATATGATAGAAAGTTCTAACAACACTTTCAGTCTGATCTGGGATTAGGTCAGTGATGTTTTCAGTCAAATTCAGTTTTATTAAATGCACATCAGTCCAAAAGCTGATTAAATAATGACAAGTCCTGAATTAGCTGAATCGGGGATCCTTAATGTCCATCCCAATATCTGCTATAAAAATTAATCCCATCTCTGATGAATTTCAGAACAAGCCTGACTTCTCATGGAATTCTTTGCATCAAGAGTAATCTTAGGCCCTGGTACATTCAGCAAAAATCACTCCAGGAAAATTTCTTGAGGGAGTAAAAGGTAGAGTTCACATTCACTGATGTTTGTTATTTAGAAATAGTGGAAAATTTAGTTGCAAAAATATTTGTTCACCAATAAAAAGTTTCCCTCTGTAAAATAGTGTTGGGATTTGTATTTAATCTTTTACAAACTAATCTTAATACTACTTAAATAGAGAACCACTACAAGACTTCCTTTCTCCCACCATATGTTTTTATGAGTCTCTGCTATTCAGTACCAGTAATGAGCTTCAATGGGCAACTGGGTGGTACAGTGAATAGAGAGAACATAGGGCCTAGAGTCAGAAAGACTTGTGTTACTAGTTGTGTAACCATAGGCAAATCACTTAAAGCTTTTTTGCTCAGTTTCTTTATCTGAAAAATGAGCTGGAAAAAGCAGTGGTAAACTGTTCGAATATCTTTGCCAAGAAAACCCTAAATAGGAGCAGGAAAAGTTAGACATGACTGAAACAACCCAACAACAAGTGAGCCTTAAATAATTCAAGATGCAAATCAGCCCACAACATAAACATAAAGAATACTCTTTTTCCTTATATATTATAGAGGACCAAACTAAAGGAAATGGCAATGATTAATAATGAGGGCGAACAGGCTATTAAATATATACACTGTCCCTGTTGCAAAAGGCTTCCTGGGGTCCCTTCTAGACCACAAAATCTATGGTCTTATGCTACAATAAGCTTTTATCTCAGACCCTATTAAATGAACATCAATGTCAACAAGAATCTGTACTATAAGAACACTAGGGCTTAATCAAATGCTCTCCTAGTTCCCCTCACAAATCTGGAATATTAGAAAGAGCTGGAAGAGAAATATGGTATCTCATTCTGGCTCTGGAACTAACCCACTGTGGGATCTTAAGCAAGTCAAATGGCACCCTTAGTCCTTGGTTTTGTCAACAGGAAAAAAAGGTTTTAACTAAATATCTCTAGTGAACTTTTGCAGCATAAAGAATTTATGATTCAGATGCTGGAGAAAGCCTTGCAGAGTGTGTCTTACTGTTCCTAATTGGCTCACACCATCTTAAAAAGGACTTAAACTTGGTTCTTATCAACACTGAGGTGATTCAGGCCAATTCCAATATTTGTGATGGAGAGAGCTATCTGCATCCAGAAAGGGGACCATAGAACACTAGAATATTTTCACCTTTTCGTGGTTTGCTTGTGTTTTATCTTTCTCATTTTTTCCCTTTTTGATCTGATTTTTCTTGTGCAGCATGATAAATATGGAAATATGTTTAGAAGAATTGTACATGTTTAACATGTCAATATTGGATTACTTGCTGTCTAGGGAAGAGGATAAAGAGAAGGGAGGGAGAAAAAATTAGAACACAAGGTTTTGCAATGGTGAGTGTTTAAAACTATCTTTGCGTGTATTTCAAAAATAAAAAGCTATAATTAAAAAAAGAGGACCTTAGGAATCATTAGATTTAATCCTTTCCATTTATATGGGAAAAAATGGAAGCAAAAGCTCAAAGTTTGAGTGACTTCTCCAAAATTCTGTGGGTAGTAACCAGGTCTCAAAAGTTTGTTCTAACAACACTAAATTCGTTTGATGTTTTTTTTTTTTTAAGACCCTTCATACAGAGGATGTATTCTGATGGAAATGGATATCTTTGACAAAGAGAAGATCTAATTCAGTTCCAATTGATCGATGATGGACAGAATCAGCTATACCCAGAGAAGGAACACTGGGAAATGAGCGTGATCTCTATGCATTTTTTGTTTTTCTTCCCAAGTTATTTTTACCTACTGAATCCAATTCTTCTTGTGCAACAAGAGAACACACATACTCTTCAAGCATAATCACTTAATTTAAGCATTAACATAACATGTATAAACTTAACAACAAGGGCACACAGTTGAAACAAACTCTGATGATGAATTCCATGATCTTAGAAAAACATGGAAAGATTTGCATGAAGTAAGAAAGAGCAAAATGAGCAGAACCAAGAGACAAGTGTATATAAAAAAATTAGTTTTAAGAATGTCTCTAAGTAAATCATTTTGACTACTACAGACGCCCAAATTAATTACAAAGAACATATGAAAAGGCACTATCTACATCAAGAGAAGGAACAGATAAATAGAAGTATGTACAGAATAATTTTACATGCGTGTATATATAAATGTATATACACACATAAGAAAAAAAAGAAATTTACATAACTATCACATATTTAAAAGGAACAGCAAGTTGTATATAATAAATTGGCAGTTTTATGTTCAATCATCTTTTTTTCATCACATTATGTTATGGAAATGCTTGTTTTATTCCACAAATTTAAAATAAAATAAATAAAACCATAAAATTCATAATCTCTGTGTGCATTTGCTTTACTTCTAATTGAATGAGTATTGCAAGTACACATATACAATACTTATTAAAAGTAGAACTATAACTTGTAACTTGACTGCCCTCTAGAACTCTGACACCCAATTCATCATCTGTTGTCCTGTCCATTGTCTTATGTTCCATCTATGGTAGTTTGTATAAGCAACAAGCATGTACACACATACTGTAAATACAATGAGACAGCTTTAATTCTACAAGATTTGAAACGTAATTCCAGGAAGTTTGACTTATCAAACTTAACTCCCTTAACTATAGGGAGAAGTATCTATAGAAATCTATATCTATAGAAAAAAGGGGGAGGGAAGGAGAAAGAAAGAAAGACAGAAAGGAGGAAGGGAGGAAGGAAGGAGAGAGGGAGGGAAAAGAGAGAGAGAAAGAGTGAATGAAGAAAAAGCATTTCGAATACAATAATCCTAAGAAACTGGGGTGGAAGAAGTAGAAGAAGTAGAAAGAACTGAACATTTCCACATAATCCTTCCATTTCCCATGACCACTTCAGTGCCACTGGTTTGAAGAACAGAACTTATGGTTCAGTAATGAGAATATTTACAAAAGAAGGAAAGTAAGAATGTTAGGAGGTGCAGAAATTTTACAATACTAGTATCAAACTTCAGGCCAATTTCAAAGCACATTTGCCTTAAAGTGCCTGAAGAAGTTAACCTGAGATGACTCTGTTGTAAAACTATTCAGTGTTGCATCTAGATGGCCAAGTGGATGGAACATTAGGTCTAGATTTAAGAACCCTCAGAAACTTACTAGTTGTGTGATCCTGCATAGATCACTTAATTTTTTTGGTTCCTCAACTATAAAATGGGGATCATAATAGCACCTTGCCTCACAAAAGTATTGTGAGAATCAAATGAGATAATATTTATAAAGTACTTAGGATAACCTATCACTTAGTTGGTGCTTAATAAACATTTATTCCCCTCCTTTCCCCCAAGGAAACAGATCAGCTACCATGAATGTTTTCCAATCATGAATCCCCAGAAAGAATTCCCCCACCAGTTGCAAGAGCACAAGGAGATAGAGTGAAAAGTAAGCAACAGAACAATCAAGTCTAATTAAAGAGATTGCTTGAATTTAGCAATTTACTCAAATAAATTGTCATTTCATCAACTTGGAGAATTCCTTCCACAATTGAATTCACAATAAGTAAACTACCAGAGCAATATCTAGTTTTCCCTGATTTCAAACCTATTTCTCTCATCCTTCTCTATCCCTCTGCTACATCTTAACACTTCACCTACACAAAATAATATTACAAATCACTTAAGCTATCTATTTCCTAGGGTTGCCTAACCCCACAGTCAGTAAAGGAGAGCCAGAAGAACAATATACACAATAGCTACAACTACATAAATAATAACAACTTCAAACAAAACTTCTATAAAAAAAAAGAACAACCCACAGTATATGCCCTAAATCATTAAAGGACACCCTTCTTTCTTTTTAACAAATAGCAAAGTACTTAAGTGTAAAGCTTCTCAAACATAAAGTTGCTTAATTAATTTTGGGGGGAACTATATATTGTTGGGGATGAACTCATCAGGGATGGCCTGGCTACAATAAGGCCCAAGGACAGTCAGATGGAGAAAGGAGAGATACCCCCTCTTCGTTTGCATTCAGCCCCCTAACATCTATCCAACTGATGTCCCCTGAAGACTTGCTACAGGTAAATTTATCAATTTTTTAAAAACTGTTTTCATGACATCTGATATTTACGAAGTGACTCAAAACGTAACCAATTCTTTGGCCAAGTTGAAAGTGTAAAAGTGGTAGCATTCAGCAGTATTTGCTCTACATTTTTACAAACCATGAGGGGAAAGCATTCTGAGCCTTGCCACAAAAGATAAGTCACTCTTGTGTCCTGATTGATGTAAGATACAGTTGAAAAAGAATTAAAAACAACCATGTACATAACATGGGAGCAAAGGCTTTTAAAATTCAAATTCAATATTTTATTTTCCACAACTAACTTCAGGCTCCATAATTTCCACTTTTCTGGCCACCTTTTTCATAGTGTCAAGAATATTTCTTAAATGATTATCAAAAGTTATTTGCAAAATTAAGGTGACATTCACAGTTTATCATGCCCCTTAAAAAAAAAAAAAAACAAAAAACTTTAAGACAAAAATTCTCGAGCTAACTTTAAAACATTGGGCCAAAATTTGTTGGCAGAAAACTTCCAATCATAACAGCAGTAATTGTAAAACTGATAAGTCCCTTTTTGTTATAAGTTTATCCCTATATTTTAGCTGAACTATGCAGAGACCAGATCATTAACATTAGATTTTCAAAAATGCATCCTTTTACACTTACCAAGTTTCAAAGTTTTCCTTTTTTTTCAAAAGCCCCAAATAGAGTATAGATACCAAGTTGTTTAATTCCTCTTAAAGGAGAGAATTATATATTTTTCCCTTTAATTTAGTCTCTGCCTCCAGCTATCTTTGACTTTTATGGGGCTGGATATACTATGATTACTCAATAAAGAGAAAGGCGATAGAAGAAAATTTCTCACTTGTCAGATTAAAATATATTACAATTAGACATTTAAATGCAAACACTGAACATTTTCTCCTGTTTTATTAAGCCCATAAATGGCCCATCAATGATATTTTAGGGCATCTATTATAGGAAAAACAGATGGGAGGATGTTGTGAAAAACAAAGAGGAAGGAAGAATGATCAATGTGCAAAAAAAAAAAAAACATTACAACCTAGTTCAGTAAGTAGGGAAAACCAACATATTCAACAATATCAATTAGATCAAAAATACTGGTGGAATCAGAGAGAGGAAAAGTCATTTGTTATTCTCTTATATTAAAAAAACAGCACCCCCATTTATTAAATATTCTTTTGTTCCAATTTTAGGACTCAAAAGTTTGCTTCATCCAGCAGGCTTCAATTTTTTTAGTCTCAGAAACCATTTACACTCTTAAAAATTATTGAGGATTCCCCTCCTCAAAGAGGTTTTGCTTATGTGAGTTTATGTGATGTTTATCATGTTAGAAATGAAAACATCCTATTATTATTATAAAAATAGTTTTGATCTCGGGGACTCCTAAGGCTCTCTGGACCATACTGCTGTTCCAGTCCAACTTTTTTCACTTAATAGATGAACAACAATAGCAGCTGGCATTTAAAACTAGCACTTTGAACAAAGATTATTATTTTTCACTTTTTTGGGCTTTTTTTCCTTTTGGTCTGTTTCTTCTTTCACAATATGACTAAATACAGAAACATGTTTTTACAAGATTACACAAATGTAACCTAATAAATTGCTTACCTTCTTAGGAAAAGGAGAAATTTTGGAATTCAATTTTTTAAAAAATTAATGTTAAACATATTTTACTATGTTCAACATATATTGAATTACTTGCCATCTTGGGAAGGGGTGGGAGGAAAGGGGGGAAAACTGGAAAACAAGGTTTTGCAAAGGTTAATGTTGAAAAATTATCCATGCATCTGTTTTGAAAATAAAAAAGCTTTAATAAAAAATAAATTAATGTTAAAATTGTCTTTACATGCAATTGTGGGAAAATACTATACAAACAAAATAAAAACATGTATGTATATATATATAGTGCTTTAAGGTTTGCAAAGTGCTAACTTACCCATTTCCTCAATATAACCATTTGGAAACTGAGGAAGTGACTTGTTCAAATTTACATGGTTCACAGATATATCAAATGCCCTCTTTATACTGAAAATAGTGAAAAATTCCTGACTTGATTTCCTAATTTCATCCTGAGGTGACCACGTAGAAAACTCATCAAACCAATCAAACTTTAAAATACCTACAGAAATCGGCAGCAAGGGCAAGTAGCTAAAGATGAATACAAGTGGAAAGTTCTCTCATAAATACTAAGGATAACAAAGGGTGCTTTATGAAGCTATGTTGAGGACAAAAACACACAAACACAAAATAAGGATAGAAACAAAGTTTGTGGTGGATGATTTTAAAAGGAAAACACTTATTTAATTGATCTTGGATCTGGAAGTTAAGGATATCCACAATATGTCTACCTCAATTCCTTGCTACTTACATAACTAAAAAAAAAGAAATATAACCTCTTTTAGCTTCAGTTTCTAAATTAATAAATGAAAAGTTGGGGAAAAGGCACTTCCCGCTCTATGATGAAGAGATATGGGACTTATTGACATAAAATATTGTCATTGGTTTATTTCAGCTGCTTTTTTTTTTTTAACTTTGAAAATCTTTGTCCTTAAGGAATAGCTCTCTAGGTAGGAGAGAGAAAGGATATATTAGGAAATGGATGTGATTTTAAAACAAAAGCCAAAGATTTTTTAAATGTCCCATATATACCAATTTGAAGGGGAGTGGGAGGGAGTAAAGAAAAGGAAAGTAAATATCCATTAGGGATTGGCTAAATAAATTAATGTACAATGAATGGAATATAATCTTGCCATCAAAAATGGTAAAGATAAACCCAAAAAAGCACTTAAACACTTATATGAATAAAGCCAAATATATCAACATAATCAGTAAAACAATATATACAATGACAACAACAAGATAAATAAAAAGAACAAAACTATCAAAACTGAAATCAGCAAACATAATGACCCAAGTTCAGCCCCAAGAAAGGGATATGAACACTTTTCCCACACTTGTCTGCAGAAGTAGGATTCCACAATGATAGAATTCTTCATAAAAAGTCATATTTTTAAAATAAAATGCTGGTTAGACTTATGGAATTTATTTTTTCTTTCACCTTTACTATAAGAGATCTCTGGGAGAAAGTATAAAGAGGATATAATCAGAAACATAAATTATACCAAAAAATACAGCAATAGAATTTATTTTTGAAAAGGTATTCATAAGAGAAAAGAAGCAAATTATCCTAGAACACACTCCTCTTTGGGCTCTGTCATAATTCATTTTGTATAACACTTGACTGTTTGCATACTGTATACCTGTGTGACTGTAAGCAAGTTACTTAATTTCTCTGAGCACCTTCCTCTCTGGAATAAAGATGATGAACAGATCACTTCTAAGACCCTTCCACTGCAAATCCCTATTCCTCTCATCCTTCTGCTGCCTTGAAAGAATGGACTTGTGTCATTTCCCAAACATCTAACAATTTCTTGAACACAGTAGATGCTTAAATGTGTGCTGAACTGAACTAATTACACAACCCTCTGAGTGCTGAAATGCTGAAAGGGGAGAGCACAACAAATGGTCTATTCTCTGACATGATCAATCAAAATTTCAAAGGTCACTGCAAAGAAGCAGTGTTGATGCAGAAAGAGAAGTAATTCTGAAATCAGAAGGCCAGGGCACTTAATTTCCAGTTCAATAAGTACTGGCTATTTTAATTCACATTTATTTATCTTTTCCCCCTCACTACTTAAATTTATAAAATATAGGAATTAGACTAGATTATTTTTTAAATTTTTGTGAAGCTATGTTCAGAATGTTTGCAAGTTGGTTTTTCTAAACATGAAAACAGCATCCAGGTCCAAGAGATAGGTTTATTCAGTAATGCTGTAATTCCCTAGTATAGAGTTGGAAGATGGGAAAGGGTTCTGCTTTGAATAATTTTTTTTTTTACCCTGCCTACCCTCACTCATCAATAAGTGCAGTGGATAGAGCAGCAGCCTTGAAGTCAGGAGGACCTGAGTTCAAATTCGGACTCAGACACTTAATACTTCCTAGTTTTTGACCCTGGGCAAGTCACTCAACCCCAATTGCCTAAGAAAAAAAGAAAAGTCTTTTGGGATGTTTAATTACTTGATTTTTAAATTGTTAACTTTTAAACATACTTAAGTCTCATATAAATATAAACTTGACCTAAATTACAAAGGAGAAAAAAAAGAGATAAGTTGCTGAGAAATGATTGATATTTTTAGATGGCATCTGACTAATTATTTAATCAGATAATTTATTTAATTATTTGACTAGGTAGTCACCCTATTTAAATAATAACTTAAAATAATTATGAAAATTGTAGCAAATAAAAAAACACTTGATAAAATAATTTGCTGATTTTTAAAAATCAGTACCTCAGTTTTTCCTGGATAGTTTAACTAATATCTGAATTTAGGATGAAATACTAGGCTGAAAGTCATATAAGTTCTTGAGTAATGAGAGGGAAATAAATGAGGTTTCAGACAACTAGCTGCTAATTAACCTAGGCTCAGTCCCTTAACAATATCTGAAGTCCTTGAACATCCATCTTACCCCAGGCTAAGATGATCAGTCTCTTAATTAACAAAAGTCCTATCTGCTAACTTGGGGAACTATTTTTCATTTAAAGGTTTTATAAAAGCAGTTTTTAAGTACAGATACTCATTTTAGGCTTTCTCCTGATCTGGGGCTTCTTAGGGTCTTGAATGAGTGTCCTAAATTCTAACTATCCGTGGACATTTCATTCTCCACAGCCGATGTGGTATCATCTTAACAGTTATGGTGAAATGTTCATATTATTTAGGATTCCTCACCCACTGCTCAGAATATATTTTAGGGAGAAGAGGGGAAAAAAGAAAGCATGAGAGGGGAGAAAGGAAATATTTCATTTGATGCTCACAATAATCCTATATGGAAAGAGGAAACAAAAGAATCATATTCATTCCATCTAACAGTAGAATACAAATTTTTTTGCCTCAATACAGTTTCAAAATTTAGAGGAAAAGAGAGAAACATTAAAATGAATCATTTGTCAAAGATTCCAAATGCATCAGGAAAGCTGTCAAAACAGTACCCCTACATGCTCAATGACTAAAAATAAGGATATTCTTATCAAATCAAGTTTTCCTTGATAACTCACCAGCAAATTGTGTGGTAGGTCATATACAAAGTTAAGTGTGTCTGAAATGATTTTTAATGACTTTTCTTGTATTATATTGTATTATACATATTTTTTCCTGAAAGATGAGGATTCCAATGTTTACTTGATCATCCCATGTGACTCTTGTCCACAATCTTCCAAAAATCTGGCAGAGGGGTCTACCCAACATCATAGGGGACTTTCTCAAACTCTTGACATCGCCAAGATATCAATAGAGTCTGTACGGTATAAATATGGGGTATCGGTAACTTTGCTGATCCTGTGTGCACTGGCATACTCGATATTGTTTGTAAAACTGTGCAAAGCACAGATTTACCTTCTCCCCACTTCGCCCTTTAAAAATACTCTAAAATAATACATCCTTTAGTCTACTTTTAGGGCAGACTAAACCTTGCAAGAATTCACATAAGCTAATTTTAAAAATCCTATCTTAAAAGTTGTAAACTTAAAGTAGACCTCGGATCAACAAAGAAAAAATTATAATAAAACAAAAAATTGAAAATGGGCTTTTCACTAGCACAACAACCAAGATGAAGGCATTTTTCAGGTTGGTACCTCTGTAATCCATAGTTTCAAAGGTAGCAGAACAAATCTGTTGCTGAGCCTGAAATCAGGCAGACTGGGGATAAAATCTGGCTTCAGACACTAGTTGTGTGATACTGAGCATGTCATCTAATCTGTTTTCCTTAGTTTCTTCAAATTGTAAAATAGGAGTAATAACAGTACCTACTCCATAGAATTTGTTGTGAGGATCAAATGAAATAATATTTGTAGTGTGCTTTTTCATTAGTACAGTGTCTAGCACATAGTAGGCTCTATAGAAATGCTTACTTCTTTTTCTTCTCCCCTTGTCTTACCCAAAGTTGTGTAGGGCTTTGAAAAGTTAAATGATTTGCCCAGGGTCCCATATCCAATATGGGTCTTGAACTTAGGTCTTCTTGATTTCAAAGAAGGCTCATTAACCACTATACCACAGTGGTTTTTTTTTCCTTTCTTTTAATGGTCTTTCCTTGTCTTCTTTTGTTGTCCTTCTTTCCTTCCTATCTTTAGACGTGGAAAATTTCCATGAAAGATTCTATACTCCATTGTAGTTTTCTACACATTAAAGCACTGCAAACAAATTCTTCCAAATAATTTTTCTGTGGTTTCCTATATTTTGCCCGAGGGTGTTTGCAAGTATAGTGAAGTTGACTTTAATAGCCTTTTTAATCCCACAAATGAAAAAGTCCCAAGGCAAGCTCAAAACTTTCTAGTTAACCAGTAGAGAAAGCCAAATGTCCCTTTCTTACCAGTGGGGAATTTGAATATCATACTATTAGGTCCAATCTACTACCCCTCTTTCTCTCAATATCTGCTCCTGCTTAGTCAAATAAGCATCCTACATAAACCTGACAAACTTTCCTAGTTGGGGATGTTCCATTCCCAATGGGGTTCCAGCAAAATTCACCTAAATGCATCCAGAGCTGACCTATTTCTTTTTTTTTTTTTTTGCTGAGGCAATTGGGATTAAGTAACTTGCCCATGGTCACACAGCTAGGAAGTGTTAAGTGTCTGAGGTCACATTTGAACTCAGGTCCTCCTGACGTCGGGCTGGTGTTCAATCCACTGCACCACCTAGCTACCACAGATCTGACCTGTTTCTAGCATTTCCCACAACCTCAACTGCCTTTTACATTCTAAGTTGTTCAATCATTTTAGGTGTGCCTGATGTTTCATGATGCCATTTGGAGTTTTCTTGATAAAGATACTAAAATAGTTTGTTCTTTCTTTCTCCAGCTCATTTTATAGATGAGGAAACTGAGACAAACAAGGATAAGTGACTTTCCCAGAATCACACAGCTAGGAAATGTCTGAAACCAGATTTGAACTTAAGAAGATGGCACTCTATCTATTGTGGCCCCGAGCTGCTCATTTTATTGTAATACAAGAGGCTTCACTTTTTTTTTTTTTAAAAGGAGCCATATCCAGACTCACTTTGGAACTAAGTCTTTTTCTTATGCTGTCTCTACCACTCTTTTTTTTAAGTCATTTTTCAATCATATCTTACACTTCATGACCCCATTTAGGGGGAGAATACTGGAGTGGTTTGCCATTTCCTTTTCTAGATAATTTTTACAACTGAGGAAACTGAGGAAAACAGGGTAAGTGAATTACCCAGCTACAAAGTATCTGAGTCCACATTTGAACTCAGAAGATGAATTTTCCTGACTCCAGGTCCAGTACTCTATCCATTGTGCTACCCTGCCCCCCCCCATATTCCAAGTATGTTCCCTCAGTAAGTCTGACTTGCTTTATGACCTTGTAGGCTCTGTGTTTCCTTGTACTAAAATTCAGTATCCCAAGCATCCTTAAATCTGCAGAAGACCACAGGCATAAAACAGGAGGCTTTTAGTATTATGTCTACATTTGCAAATATCTTTGGTTAAATTCCCTTTCTAAACACTCTTTTTAAAAAAAAAAAAAACTGTTTATACTCTGAAAGGACTTTAGTAAATACTACTTTAGATTTAAATTAAAATAGGAAACATCAAAATTAGAGTTGTTCTGGTCTATTTGAAACCACAAGGCTATTTCCCCCCACTCAATGACTGTTTAATTTCATTTAAAGAGGGAAGTTTAGGGGCTTTTATTTTCCTGTACTGTCAGTTCTTGGGAAACTTACACCTAACAACTCATCACTTAAAAGACCAGTAAGTTACCTAAAAGTCAATTTTAGTCTTTCTAAATTAAAACTTTGTAAGCATTAAAAAAAAAAAATCACTCAACAGAATCTTCCTTCAGTTTGATCCTTGGGCAACATGTTCATTCAATGAGTTTTTCAAAAGGTACCCAGGAAGCCCCTTGATGACTATCTTCTTGCTCCTATAAACAACTAATTTTCTCTTAAGTGACAAACGCCTCTTTATTCAAGTTTTTTTCTCCTTTCCCCACGGGTGCTATTATTAGCAACAGTGAATGTCTACAAGAAAGCTAAAGTCAGCCTGATCGTCTGAAACTGCACCATTCCCACCCCCCCCCCATCCCATCTTTCATATGGATTACACAATACTTCACTAGATTATCAGGATTTTCTTCATGGTGAATGCGCTAACTCATCTGGAAAGGGTGGTGGTGGGGGTAACCTGAAGAAGTTAAAACCTACAGGATAATACTCAAAATAAGTTTTCCTTTTTTTGTGCATCAAAGACAATCCATATTTCTTTTTTCTTTTCTTTTGCTGAGGCAATTGGGGTTAAGTGACTTGCCCAGTCACATACTGGGAAGTGTCAAGTGTCTGAGGTCACATTTGAACTCAGGTTCCCCTGATTTCAGAGCTGGTGCTCTATCCATTGTGCTTTCTTTGATCTGTTCTACAACC
Organism: Antechinus flavipes; assembly: GCF_016432865.1. Classification (NCBI taxonomy): domain Eukaryota; kingdom Metazoa; phylum Chordata; class Mammalia; order Dasyuromorphia; family Dasyuridae; genus Antechinus; species Antechinus flavipes. The sequence goes on from NC_067403.1 coordinate 150,085,399, forward strand.
CTATTGTACCCTCTGTATCTCTGCTCTCTATCCCACTTTATTCATAGGAACACTTCAGATTTCCAGAAGAATAATCCTTCCATATTGCCTTTTCCTCCCCCCCCCTTTCTTGATGATTTTTAAAAAAAACATAAGTATTTTCAATTTTTTGGCCTTTCAAAGTTGGCTTTCAAGATTGATGGGGATAGAATAAAAGTTTCAGAAATTATTTAAGTTTTCTGACAACAAAATTAAGGAAAGAATCAAAAGCGTGCCATAATTTACACCTAAGGCTTGAATTCCCCTCTCCCATTACTAGCTCTACTTCCAATTTTCCAGACCTTGCCACTATAATGTCTCAGCTGCTCCTACCCTGTGTATCCTCCCTCAGGCTCCTTGTTGGACTATCTGTGAGTTCCTCCTGGGGTCTTGATTTTAGGCTAGCAACCTTCATTTACCTCCATGCTCTATACAGTTCACCATCATGAATTGTCCTACTAATTTATAAATAATTAATGTTGGTGGCAGCTAGTCAGGAAGACATGAGTTCAAATACAACCTCAGACATCTGCTAACTGTTGACACTAAGAAAGTTACTTCAGATGTTTGTCTTCATTTCTTCTTCTGTACAATGGTGACAAAAATAGTACCTACCTCCCAGGATTGTTTTAAGGATCAAATGAGAATAATTGTAAAGTGCTTAGCATAGTACCTGGAACACAATGCTATATAAATCTTCATAGGAATAATACGAATGCACTGAGAGGATCTTAGCAAATACTGCTTCAGTCTTGTAACTGTGAAACATAAAAATATCTAATAATAAATCATTACAATGAGAATAAATGGTAATAAGCCTTTATTGATGTATGGAATTCCTCCCCTCCCCTTTTTAGTACTCTTTCCTCATTAGAATAAGTTCTTTGTATGTGGAATAGATGGATAAGGTGAAGAACTTACAGGAATATGTGAATTCTCTTTCTGTATTTTACTTTTATTATTTCTGTGTTTCCTCTATGACCTGTATAATTTGTGCAGGCCCATATTTACTTGAGCCTTGGCCAACTATAAACTAAACTTACTTAATCTGAGCTGATGACATTTATGAGTATTTGACATTTATCGATATTTAGTCTATTAGCTTGACCATTGTCTGCTTAATTATCTGAAGCCTGAAGGCCTTATTTTCTGTTTCCTAGAAATCAGGTGATTTTGGGGAAACAGAAACCTTCCATTCCAATCTCTCCGGAGAGCAACAACCAATTAGATGCCCCCCCCCTTCTCAGTGCTCTCTTACTTGTGATCTAATCTCTTGTATAAAAGCTGTGTATCTTTACTACTTCTTTAGCCCTCTTACCAGGAGTTTTCTTTTCCCCTTATCTCATGATGGGATGGCTCATGCTCCGGAGGTTTAATAAACAACCTTTCTGCTTTCTACTGAGTGATCTCTGAGTAGTCATTTGGGGTGCAGCTAGATTATGCAGTGCATAGAGTGCCGACCCTGAAATCAGGAGGACCTGAGTTCAAATTTGGCCTCAGACACTTAACACTTCCCGGCTATGTGACCCTGGGCAAGTCACTTAACCCCAACTGCCTCAGGGGGGAAAAAAGAATAAGTTCCTTGAAATCAGGAACTATGTTCATTTTTACCATATTTCTATTCCTGGTACTTAGCACAGTACCTAGAATACATTAAGTACCTAATAAATGCTTGTTACCACGTTGTGGTCTTCCATCACATCTGTATCCAACCTACTTTCCCAGCTTTACTATCCACTGGTTCTTCTCATACTCTCTTCTCTCCCTCTATACTATTTCATATGTGGGGATCTTAACAGCTCCCATGGTTTTAATGACCATCTTTATGTAGATAATTCCTAGATCTACTTGTCCAGCCCTAAGCCTCTCTCCAGACATCTAGTCTTACACCTCCAATTGCCTATCAGACATCTTGAAATGTATATTTCATAGACAATTTAAAGTCAACATGTCCAAAAGTGGACTACTTATCTTTCCTCCCAAATCTTCCCCTCTTCCTAATTTCTCTGTTACTGTAGAAGGTACTATCCTCCCAGTCACTTAAATTCCAGACCAGGTCCCCCCCCCCCACTCTTGGCCCCCATTGTCTAATTAGTGAGTTCCCTTTCTTCCCCTCCAGCCCGTTAACATCCTGCTGCAGCCCTCATCATCTCACACTTGAAATATCTTGTTAATTGGTCTCTGCCTCAGGTGCCTCCCTTACCACCAGCAGCACTATCACCTGTACCAGCAGCGCCACCACCAGCACCAATTCATCCTCCATTCAGCTGTTAAAATGATCTTCCTAAAAAGCAGGTCTGAACCCCTTCAGGATAAAATCTTAAAAGTATCTATTTGGGTTTGGGTTTTTTTTTTTTTTTTAACGTTTCTAGTTTTTTAAATACCTCACTTCCTCTTCCCTCTTCCTCCATCAAGTACTCTGTGATTCAGTGACATTAGCCAGTAAGTGGCATTATAGCAAATAATTTGTTTTTGTGTCATAAGTTAAGATATGTTTAAGATATCTACTATTATTGTTCATGCCCTTTGACACAAGATTCATTTGCTGAATATATATTCCAAGAGGTCAAGGATAAAAAGAAAGGTCGCATAATGCACCCAAAAGAAATAGAAAAGATAGATGCCAATCAATTGAGAAATATCTCAACAAATTGTGGCAAATGAACATAATAGAATATTACTGAAAGAAGATTCATCAGTACAAGTGGGAATTGGAATAATGACAACCAGTGTTTATATAGGCAGCACTGAATAAAGCCAAATTAAATTCACTAAGTTTGACTACAATGAAAAGTCACGGGAATGTGATATTCTCCCTTCTTTGCACAGACAGGGGATTGTGGTAGAGCAATACAGCATATCCCATATATCTTAGAGCAGTTTAAACTATTAAAATTTCCGATTTGAAACTTGTAATTTCTAACATACCGTGAATATGGAATATTTCCTATCATAATGAACTTAAGTTAAGAATATAACTCATTTGGGAAAACATAAGTTATGTAAAAACCAAAAATATAAGAACCTTTTGAAATGGTATTATTAATCATAGTAATGGATCTAAAATTATATAGAGTGTATTAATAAAGGAATAGGAAAAAAACAAAAACTTCTATTTTAATATACTTTTCAGACTTACAAAAAATAAAGTCAATAGGTGGTAGTAGTGAGCTAAAATCTGTGTGTGTATACATACATATATATATGAATGAATGTGTGTATATATATATATTAGTGTATGTATACATACATACACATACACACAACTAATGTTCTAAACTTCTTGAAAAATATCTTAAATTTCTGACAACGGTTCAACCAGCTGCCTCCAAACTCATCTAATCTTAGTTCCTGGAAAAAAAGTAGATCTGAACCATGATTAAAGCACCAAATCCACAGTTTCACATGTTTGAATAAAATTATTTTCAATAATTTTGATTCCACAGGAAATTGTGATATAATCCAAATTTTTAAAAATTGTCAGATACTTAAAAACACTCACATGTTCACAAACACACACACACACACACACACACACACACACACTAATATAAAATACTTCCTAATCACTGTGTCTCTGGTATTTGAAAAGTTCAAACTAAAATAATCAAATTTTAAGCTGCTAAAAAGCTAGATTTTAAAAACAACATGAATTAAAATCTGAAATGAAATAACTGCAGACCAAGTCAATCTCATCAGCATGATTTTTTAAAAATTTTATTCCTTTTCCTTCTCTTAATATTATTTTGCTATTTTTACCTTCTGAATCCAATTCTTCCTGTGCAACAAGAGAACTGTTCAGTCCTGCACACATATATTGTATCTAGGACATACTGTGACATATTTAACATGTATAAGACTACTTGCCATCTTGGGGAGGGGGTGGAGGGAGGGAGGGGAAAAGTACAAGGGATAATGTTGTAAAGAAATTATATATATATAATTTTGCTTCCAAAAGCAGGAAAGTTGAGATAAGCTTGGCACAATAGATTTCATGAATGACAAAGTGAACTTAACTTTGTCTTATTACCTACAACTTGATCTGACAGTATTCTTGAATAAGTTTGTACTTCTTTCTCCAATATAATGCACAAAAGGCTATCAGAACATAGTGGACAGCCATTAAATACACAAACACATTTATAATCATTCCCAATGAACTGGAAAAGAAGACTGAAAGAATATCAATCCAGTATCTCAGCATCTTCTTAACAATAGAAGAACTTTTTTCCCCACATTTTGCTAGACAATGGCTTGTTAAGCATCAGGGACACTGGAAGGGTAAGAATGACTAAATGAATTTTCATGGAGCATAAATCACAGAGCAAAGACCTGCCACTTACAAACTTTCTTCTCACGAACCTCGTTCCTCTGAACAAAATGACTTGTCACAACCTTTGAATAGCTGTGGCAGAAAAACTGTAGGAGTTGAGAAAGCATTAACACTAGTTTATGTTTCCATATGCAAGGAAAACAGGATTCAGGAACATATATCATTCCCACTACACATCAATTAAATGTGAATGTCTCATCAAACTGCTCACCAGTTCCATGTTCTTGTGGTTATTGTCTCCATTTCTACTAAGTTCCCATGTAAGCTGATTTCCTACACAGTCTTTCAATGATCACTTTGTTCAACAACTCAATATGATATCGGATTTTCAGTATTTCAAAGAAAACCATGCTAAAATACTTTGTTGATTGTTACAGCAATAGATAGAAAGATAGACAGAAAATATTGAACGATTTTCTATGTGCAACACTCCTAAAAGTTCTTATCTACTTGAAACTGGATGTGAACAACTTCATCTCATTTAGAGAAATAACAGAAGAGGAAAGGAAGAACTAGACCTGTGTGATTTCCTTGGTACAGGGAACTCCACGTGAGGAAACTCCTTCTACCAATACAGATCATCAACTATACTGCAATTATAAAGCTCTTAGAGATCTCTCCAAGGCAACACTTAAGTGACTCAGGGTCAGGATTCACAATACCATCTCAAGCCTCAAGACTGTAAGACCAGCTCAGTATCCTCTATTTTTGATATATTTAGTCAATTACACAGTATTTCCCTGTTATGAATCAGTGTGTTTATGTTGCCATATTTTTCTTAATTTATTTTTTGTGTTATTAACAATTAGATGCAGACTAAAGAACAGACATTTGGTTTTTGAGTCAGAATGTCTCTGAGTTAGAGGTTAGTCCGTCTGTCTGTCTGTCTGTCTGTCTCTCTCTCTCTCTCACACACACACACACACACACACACACACACACACACACACACACACACACACTCTGTAACTAATAAGATAGAGGACAAAACATTTCTCCAATCCTATCGACCTCTGAAACCTCTCCAAAATAATAATTATGTGCAAGAAGCAAACTAATTGCAACATTCTCCACAGGATAAGATTCTAAGAACTCTAAGGAGGTCACTATCTGATGAATTATAAGTAGAAAAGGGAACAGAGCCTAACATGCTCACTCAGCAACTCCTCCCCTCACCAGCTCAGCCAGGGTTACACAAAGGTGACCATAGCCTTGTGCTCTGGGATGCACTCAGCAATTCTCTTGCAGCTGCTGTAATCTGACATCAAAATGCCCTACTCTTGGTCTCAGCCTGTTGTGTCCTGCTTTCTAGAACCCCCAAGTTGGGGTGACAAAACGTACAGTTGCTTTCTAGAGCTCCCCTGCCGGGGTGATTAAAATATACCGTCCCAGTGGAGAAGTGATGAGGCAGGACTCCTGAGGATGGTGGGAAAAATGGAGTCCATTTATCTCAAGGACTTTCCCCTTTATATAATGTAACAAAAACAACACTGTGCATGTGGTACCACATAAACAACTTGCTATTGTACGCAGTTTGCCACCTGCTATTACTCTGCTTCAATCTTCACACAGGTTGCCGGTGCCCCCTGACTTCTCAGGAAAGCTGAGAGCCCTTAGGGGAGATGGGGAGCCGAACCAGAGACATTGTCAGCAGGTTCCCTCTGGGTTGAAGGGTCTTATACCTTACGCAGTTTCCTCACTGACCATGACCCTCTATAGTAGCCCACCATTCCGTGGCAAAATTAGTCAACAGACATTTATTAAGTGTCTATCATGGACCAGGCTGCAGAAAGGCAACGGAGGGGAGAGTGCCCTATGTGAGAGCATGATGAAATCTAACCAAGTGGAAAATTATTCAGCAGATGTCCTAGAGATAGTCCTTAAATGGAGGATCTTGAAGGTATTCTACAACGTCCATCCTCTTGCTCTCTCCAAACAAAGGGAGGGAAGGGTCTCAAAGAAAAAAGGAAACAAGGAGGTATGAGTTTCAGGACTGATGTAATCTTGCAAAAAGATTGAGATTCTGGAAGAGTATGATGGACTCAGAGGAATATAGCTGGGTGGGAAATGTTGCAACAAGCAACAGAATTAAACTCTGCACCCTTTCCCAACCTCTCACCCCATACTAAGATGATGGAGATGTAGAACAGCAGAACCTAGCTCTGCCTGAAGTGGCAACGTTTTTACTGCAACAATACTCAGCTGGTACTTAGAGCAGGGTTCCAGCATTGTGAGAAGCTCTACCAGGCCTGAAGGAAAACTGATATCCATTAGAGGCCAGTATTGTTTATCTCTCCAGGGCAGAGACTGAGACTGGGGAAGATTGACTTCCCCTACATAGAGATATTTAGACAGTTCTGAGTTTAAGCCTGGAAAGGATCTGCCAGCAAAAAGGAAGGAGACAGAAGTAAGCAATAGGAGAAAATTTAAAAAAAAATTAAAATGATCACAAAACTCTGGAGGAAAAAGATTTAGTTTAAAAACCTTATGCATAAGCAGATAAAAACAACAGGGAAGATACTAATTACAGAAGAGAAGATGACCTGAGTCCAAATATCTCTGAATAAGTATTGCAAGATAAAGAGAAATTAATCAATACCCAGTGAAGCAGAGAACCCTGTGGATTTCTAAAGAAGCATGAAACCACAGCAAGATATGCTGAAATGATTCAAGAAAGAAATAACCATAAAAGTAAATGTATGATCCACACAACAGAAATAATTGGCAGAATAAGAAAAATTTGAATCCACATTGCTAAGTCTCAACTAAGAACAAAAGAAAGAACAATTGGTTCACAAAAGTGAAGGACAATTTGAAACAAGAAAAGCAAACAATCATATTAAAATAAACATGACTTCTATATTAGCAAAATATACTAATTTTAAAATCAGGATGCATAGAGACAATGTAAGAATTACAGGCCTTCCAAAAGAATACATGTCAAATCTCAACACCAAAATGCAAGAAAAATAATATAAGTAAATTGCCCAGATTTTCTAAATACCAAAACCAAAGTGCCATTTGAAAGAATTCACTAATAATACCCAAAGGAAAAAAAAAAACCATAACAACCGTATGCTGCAAATTCCAAGATACATATAAGTTAAATTTAGCAACTCAAAAGACCAAAACTAAATTCTGCAACGGCCCAAGAGACTTACCTCTTATACATAGTAGTTTTGTGGCTCTGGGCAAACCCCTTAACATCTCAGTAGCTCAGGAAACTCTGAAAATGAATTAAAAAGCTATTTCTATTGGAAAAGGAAACTATTTTCCAGGAATTTCTTACATTGATAAAATCACAGATCTGATCCAAAAACTTTTTTTTTTTTTTTAAGAATAGGTATTTAATTGAGATAGCCTTAGGTAAAAGTACTTAAATTTACTTTTCTTTCTCCTGAGTATCAGTGCAGTACAAATGTTACCATCTCAAGAAAAGACAAGTTCTGCTATTCAAAACCTCCATCCTCCTGAAAGGAGAGAAAATATATATATAAAATAATCCATCTCCCACCTCCCTTGATTCTTTTGCCCTGGCCATTCCCTACCTCAAGAACAAATTACCCAGGCAGATAGGGGGTACAGTGGCTAGAGCACCAGTCCTGAAGTCGGGAGGATCTGAATTCAAATCTGGTCTCAGACACTTAACACTTCCTAGTTGTGTCCCTGGGCAAGTCACTTAACCCCAATTGCCTCAAAAAAAAAAAAAAAATTACCTTCCTCATCTCTGCCTCAAAGACTTCTTCTCTTCCTCTAAAGACAGAGGGAGAGGAGAAAGGAAAGGAATCCGTATTTACATACTGCCTATGATGTGCCAGATACTGTACTTGCTAAGTGCTTTACAAAATATCATCTGATCCTCAAAACAACTCTGTAAAGTAGGTGCTGTTATTATCCCAATTTTACAGTTGAAGTAATTCTGTGGTTAAATGACTTGCTCACAACTTATTAAGTGACTGAGACACATATGGACCCAGATTTTTCTGATTTCCCCAGGACTCTTCACTAATTCACCTCGCTATCTCCAAAAAGCAGCTCAAATACTACTCTTTATTTAAAAAAAGAAAAGCAAAAATAACTTTTAAAGAAACTTTTCCTAGTCCCTCTATCCCTAATTAACTAGCTTGCATTTTTTCCAGTACAGACTTTTCTATAAGTATTCTCTATGTACTTATACATGTATATAGCATCTTCTCCAACACATTAGAAACTCCGAATTTGTTCTTCAGTGTTTAGTGAGGAGTTCGGAGGTTCAACAACGACTGATGCGATTGGTATAGGCACCATATGAGATTTAGGAAAAAATAGCAAATGTTGAAGTTTGGTCACGTGATGGCAAAAGGTAGGTTTATTTATGAGAAGAGGTTACAGACAAAATGAAGAGGTAAAATAGACACCTGGAGTGACAAATAGGAAACAGATTTGGGAAAACATGTAGTTAGCAAGGAAAGGGATTTTAGCAATTAACAATGGAAAAGACAAGTTCCCTAGTGGAATTCACTGTTGCCCAAGAAAAAAAGGAAATGTTCCATGAGATGGGAGTATGTCATAGACTGGCAGAATCTAAAAGGGGCTGCTAAATACTAAAAGAGTTAGTTCACTCATAAAAAAATGGCAAACAAGCTGATTATAGAAAGACCTGGAAAGATTTACATGAACTGATGCTGAGTAAAACAAGCAGAACCAAGAATACAGTGTATACAGTAATAGCAAGAATGTGTGATGATCAACTATGAAAGGCTTGGTTCTTCTCAGTGGTCCAGTGATCCAAAGAAATCCACATAGACTTTGGACAGATGACATTTGCAACCAGAGAAAAAACTAAGGGAACTGAATGTAAATCAACACATGCTATATTCACTTCATTTTTCTGTTTTTTTTTTTAATCTATCCCATGGTTTTTCCCATTTGCTCTGATTTTTCTCTCTCAAAATAATTCATAAAGCAATGTGTATTAAAAAATTTTAAATAAACTTTAAAAAAAAGAGGATGGGAAGAAATCAAGAGACAGAACGTTCTTGTAAACTAACCCAAAAGGGATTCACTGGCCATGGACAGACTTATAGGGAAATTTAACCTCAAGGGTTTGACATCGGATTGGATACAGTAAAGTAGGGCTACCCAAGACCTCCACACCAGGTGGGCCTGTAAAATTGAGCTGATCCCCATCAGTACTTTTCCCTGCTTGCCTCAGGGAATAATCTTAGCAATACTTCAGGCTTTCTCTGCCAATCCCACCTAGTTACCCAGGATTCATTATTTAGCACAATGCTGGGCACATGTTAATTGTTTGATAAATGTTTATTGATAACTTCCACTTCCACAGTTTTGTCTTCTGTAAGATTAGGAAGCTGGATAACATGACCTCTTGAGGTTTCTTTCAGCTACAGAACCTATGATAATATAATCTTATTTCTACATCAAAAATAAGGTAGGGGGTAGAGAGAAAAAACAGGTAGGTGGTACAATGACGAGAGCACTGGTCCAAATACTGCCTCAGTCACTTATTAGCTATGTCTCGATCTCTTTCTGTCTCTATTTCCTAATCTATAAAAGGCAGGGGTGGGGAGGTGGGGTGGAGAAATATTAACACCTACTTCCCAGGGTCATATCAAGTAAGATAATGAATATAAAGCACTTTGCAAACCTTCACGTGCCATATAAATGTAAACTATTACTAAATAGCCTTTTGGCCCTGTTCTCGGAATGAATGCACTCTTCAGCAGAGCTCTAAGCTTTGGTCTGTGATATGCACAGGTCCCCCTGAAGTATTGCATGGATGAGGAACAATGTCTCTGTGTCTGTTGGGCAATCATGTCAAGGCATCTCCTGGCACAAAATTATGAGGTAATTTAATACAAGACTGGGTGAGATGCCAAGTGAACAATTAAAAGCCAAAGATGTTTAGAAAGGAAGGAGAGGGGATAAAGAAAGGAGAACAATCTCCTGTGGCTGTTTAAAAGCTCAGTAAAAAGATATTCCAACTTCTGTTCTTGGAATAAGTGAGGGTGCTTATAATTCTAAATGGATTCTCAGGCAGAGGGAAAGGAATTGGCAAATGGTGTAACCAAAGAGAACAAGAGTTATATGTGTTCACTGAGCTTAGGGTAAACTAGGCCCCCAGCATCACTGCAATTGGGAAGAATTGAACATCAACTCAGCATGCAAAAAACCCTGGAGGAAAAAAAAAGCATCAGTCTCAAGGGAGGTGGGGGGGGGGTGTCCCTAGCAATTAATGGAAGGGCCTTTGCATCAGAAAGGGAAGGCAGTGGAGATGTGCTCTGACAACCTTGAGAAGGATGCCAAAGACCAATCCAGCTAGAGCCAAAACATGTGATGCTAGAGATGGGCCAGAGACCAGCTGGACTAAAGAAAGCAAAGAAAGATACCATACAGCAGAGAAGCCGAGGAACAGAGCCCTGACTGAAGTGGGTGACAAATTAGTGCTAAGACACCACAAGCGGTGGACTTGTTTCAACGGCAGGAAAATGTAAGGAGGCATTTAGGAGCTGGTGGAGCAGGCAAGAGCTTGGGGAAGAGTTGGGTTTTTATTTGAAAAACTAAAGCTGTTTTAATGCTAAAGGAAACACAAGAAAAACTGAAATCCTAGACCTACTGAGGAAAATGGATCAAAATCATAGAACAGAGTGGATGAAAATCAGACACCGGGGCAGTACATTTCCCTCCAGACAAGAAATCTGCTAAAGGCTAGAAATCAAATGGTCAGGTTATTTGAGAAATGGTTTTCTAAGTCTTTGTGGATATATGTGGGAATTAACCTTCAGATGTTTTTCAAGAAGGCAGCAGCAGGACTACCCTTTCCAGGACAGCTTCTGAAAACGAGTAGCCTCAGGCTTACCCAAGTACTCGTCATACAAAGGGACAGTGAAGAACTAAGACTACAAGTGCCCTGACATTCAACCCACAAGCCCTTGGAAATCAATCAAAAAACATTTTGTCCGGTTCTTACTATGTCTTTATTATGGGTAGTGGGGAGAGGGGGAGACAAAAGGAAGACAGGGGAAGGTCTCCAAGAAGCTTGACATCTAGTTGGCAAAAGTGCAACAGGAGTTAGGAAGTAAGCTCAGAGAAGGTATGGTTTTAGTTACAAGATTTGGAGGTGAAAGAGATCTTAACTATTATCTATCTAATTCAAGTTCCTTATTTTACAGATGAGAAACCTGAGATCCTCAATATGTGGTAAGTAGGAAAATTAAAAATTCGAAACCAAGCACTCTGACTCTAAATAGGAAACCAGGTTAGACGGCTAAATTGGAACCAGACTGTGACTGGCTTTTTAGTGCCAAAAAAAAGAGAAGATTCTACTGAATCTCACTGAGCAAGAGAGCGATAACAAGATCAGACCTATACTCCAGGAATATTAATGTGGATATCTGTAACAGCAAAGAACCAGAAACAAAGTAGATGACTAGCAATCGGTAAATAGATAAACAAATCGTGCTTTATGGATGAAATGGAATATTACTGTGCCGTCAGAAACAAAAATGATAAACAGACATACAAAATGCTGCAAAGGGAAAGAAACAATCAACAAACAAGAATTCATTAAGCACTTAAGTTAGACACAGGCGATGCAGATACAAAATTGAATCGGCTCCTGCTCTCAGGGAAGTTATGTTTTCGGAAGTGCAGATGCATCCATAACTTACAAAATAGATACAGGTAACCAGAGATGGGAAAGGAGAGGAGGAAGCTGGGGAAGGTAAAGGGATCAAGAAAAACGTACCAGTAGTGTACCTCAGTTAATTGAAGGAATGTCTGTCAATTGGAGAATAATTAACAAGGTGAGGCACATGGTTGTTACAGAATACAGTATTATCTCTTGCTTTTTACCTAAATGAACCATGAAAATCTCTCTTTGCTAAACACTTTCATAATTTAAATGGGCCTGATGGACCCCCTAGGATTTGACATTAGAGAGAAATCTCTATACTCCACCTTGTTTTGTCAATCTGGAGTAAAGCAAGGAACATGAACCTTCATACTCTCATCCCTCTTAATCAATTATTATGCAAAAAGATTCAAAAGTATACTTCCAATTAGAACTTTGCTTCCCCACCATCAACAATCCTTGAATTACTGAAATGGAGGAAACATCTTTAATACATCAGAGATGGGACTTTTTCTGCACACAAAAAAAAAACTTGGAAGCCATATTTGGAGCTGGAGAAATGACACTCCATTACAATACAGAAATAACTCAGTTAAACTGAGTCTTAAAGGAAATCAGGATTCCAGGCATGAAATACAGAGAAGGCAATGAAATGGAACATGGCATGTCTCATGTGAGGAACATCATGCAGACCAGAATATTAAACGAAGAATGATGTATAATGAGTGATTCTTTAAAAATGAGTCTGGGAGATGATTTCAAAAAAAATCCGAAAAGACATGAATTGATGCAAACTGAAGTGAGCAGAAACAAGAGAACATTGTATACAATCACAGCACTACTGTATGAGGAATAACTCTGAATGATTTAGCTCTTCTCAGCAATACATGATCCCAAAAGACCAAGGATAAAGCATATTATCTGTCCCAGAGAAAGAATGATACTATCTGAAGACAGACTGTAGCATTTTTCACTTTTTTCCCAATTTTTAAAAAATTTCCTTGTACAAAAATACTAATATGGAAATATTTCACATGATTGCACACATATAAACTATCAGATCTCAAGGAGGCAGGAAAGGGAGGGGGATTGGGAGAGAATATGGAACACAAAGCTTTTTTAATTGTTTTAACATGTAATTGGGAAAACATAAAATATTATACTTTAAAAAGTGAGTTTGTGGCCAAGCTGGGAAGAGCTTTAAATTCTAAACAAAGAAGTTTAACTAGATCCTAGGGATAATAGGTTCTTAGTAAATGGGGGCCTCATTATATAGCAAGTACCTCAAGGTCTCCTTGAGTTCAAGAAATTCAAAAATAGGGAGATAACTATTTTCATTTCTTCATTTGGTAATAAATGTCTCCCTAAATGAATAATTATGTGGTAATCTAAGTATTCACAAAGGGAGGGGAAAAGAAAACTCATAATAAGACTATTATAAAGAGTTTTATAAAGAATATTCTTTATAATCACCTGGGGATAGAAGTGTAATACTACAGGCCTCCAAATCTGCATTCACTCTGAAGTAATGGAGTGTCATTTCGCCAGCTCCAAAAATGGCTTCCAAGGTTTTCTTTTTGTGCAGGAAAAGTCCCATCTCAATGCTTCCTTCACTTCAGGGATTTGAGGATTGCTGACAGTGGGGAAGCAAGATGCTAATTGAAACTGTACTTTGGATCTTTTTTGCATAATAACTGATTAAGAAGGATGAGGGTATGAAGGTTCATGTTCCTTGTTTTACTCCAGATTGACAAACAAGGTGAGGTAGAGGTAGAGAGAGTCTTCTCTCTAATGTCAAATGCTATGGAGTCCATCAGACTCATACAAATTATGAAATTATTATTTAGCAAAGATTTTCATGTTTGTTTTTTTAGGTAAAAAGCAAGAGACAATCAATATACATGGTATAGAATACATGTTGTGTGTGTGTGTGTGTGTGTGTGTGTGTATCACCTTAAGATACCTGGAAAATACTAGACTTTAGGTAATTCTCTCGAACAAGGAATTTGAAAGGTCTCAAAGAAGTTCAGTAGCAGTATGATTTTCCTCCTTTGAGATTTCACATGCACTATATTAACTTAAATACTAGAGAGGCTTCTCATTTACAATGATTCTATTTAAGAAATTAAGGCTTCACTTAATAAATGTAGCTATGTATGAAACTATAGAATATATATACAAGCAATATGAATTCGTATATTCCTTTGAAAAAGGGCTCTTGTTGGATGAACTCCCTTGGCAGTCTAATGAAATCTATAAATTCTTTCTTAGACTATCTTTAAATATATACAAGTCTCTCTATATACATATGTGTGTGTATAGTATGTATATTATATATATGTGTGTTTGTGTATATATATATATATATATATACACATGATATTGTGGATGGGGGGATGGGAGGATAAGGGGAAGGGACATGTTTATAAATATTTAGGGGAAACATATAGTGGGCTTATCAGAAAGATTGTAACCTGGAAGGTAGAGGATCTGTCTCTGAAAGGTGAGAATGCACCAAACTAACAAGTATAAAGCTTCTCCCCATTCTGTGCTCAGCATTCCAGAAACATTAAGACAAATTCCTTAAGATTCTTTTAATAAATTTTGCTTGATATCTGATTTTCAGGGTCAGGAGGTGTTTCTAACAGTGATTAAAAGGAAATCAATTATATATTTTAAAAATATTTTAATAAATTAAATAAAATCAAATAAAATTTTAATATTTTTAAAAAACAAAGTTCATGCACCTTAGATTATAAGCCTTTTAGGCGTAATGAAGGATAGCATTGCTGATACAAAATTCTGCATGGGACAGTGACCCTTACCCAAAATTAAAATCAGAGACTCTCAAGCAAAAAGCAAAAAGGGATTTATTACCATCTCATAAGAAAGGGCAACTCCCAACAAACAAGATGTCAATAGAGGAACGCAAAGTACAAACTCAAAACACAAGATTATACAGACCCTAACCAGAAGCCCCCACTCCACCTTTTGATATTTTCTCCCATTGGCTGGCAAGTTCTAATTTACTTGGAAACTAAATATTGACCCCAGAATATACTTTACCTATTAGGTACTTAAATGCTAAAGAAAAGGTGGGAGTGGGAGGAAGGACAGAAAGGAAATATTTGTTTATCTAAGATAATTGAACACCTCCATATAGCTTTTAGCTATAGCTCAACTTGTTTTTGCCAAGTTTCAAGTCACAATTAGGGCACAGGTAAAGGCCACATTCTTAGGAGAGGTCTTCACTCATTTTATCCCATTCAATTTTAAAAAACAAAACCATAAGTTTATACAGATAAAAAAAAGTCATCATAGAAATAAGTTACACCAGACATTACAGAAGTTTAAGTTTTGTAGGTCCTTGCCTATCTCAAACAGAAGAGCTTAGCATATGTCTGGCACAGGATAAAAGCTTAAATGCTTGTTGTATTTTAATTCCTTATTTTGTATTTGTACTCCATTTTTATTGATGAATTATTAAGTATTACATTCATTGTTATTAAAATGAAATTTAATCTTAATAATTGAAGGTGAGTTTTTTATTAAGACAAGATACTACATATGTATCAGAACCTTTAGATGGGTAGATCAAACAACTGTTCTGAGCAAAATGATGGGAGTAATTTGGCATTTTATAAAGAAACTACTGCAAAATTTCCCCCGATATGGGTCACAGCTTGCTCAAAGAAGTTTTTCTTATAGTTCTCCGAAACTCTCCACTAATACATAGAAAGAGCCTCTTCTTTTCATGTGCATGCTCTTTTTACTCATCTATAAGCTTGCTTTTAATATGATACATTACTCAAAGAAAAATATCATTTGACTGATATCTACCCCCAAAAAAGTCTATTCTCCTGATTCTACTTAGAATATAATAACAATTCTTCATAACTAAGAAGGGCATAAGAATGCTATGTTATTAGTTGAGTGTAGCTCCCATTTTACATTTCCCATTAGAGTTTCTATTATTGGTTTACTAAGAGTCCTACTTAAAAGGACCTATAGGATGACTTTTCATGGGTATTTTAACTTCAATTATTGGCAATAATAGAGAAAAAAATAGTTATCTTTCAGAGTTCACTGATTACTGAACCTTTCCACTGGATGTTTTGTTTTCAATTACATCTCAACAAGACAAAACTATACTCATCATATTCCCTAAGATCTTCTCTCTTTTTGAATTCTCCATTTCTGTCAAGTGTTTCCCTCCCTGTTGACTGAGGTTTGAACCTTTGAATTCATCCTTTTATTTTGCTCCACACCCAGGCAAAATCCTATTGACTTCTTTCTCTGAAATGAGTCATCTTTTGGACCCTTCTTTTTCCTTTTTTTCCACTACCCTATTCCACATGCTCAAGCTTGTATGTTACTCCCTCTCTTAGCTTCCTGACTTTACAAGAATTAGTCCTGAATGATAAGCTAAGCTCATGCTAATCTTTCCATATCACAAATATATATATATATCTATATATATATAAAATTTTCTTCTCAGAAAGAGTAACTGCCTCTTAATTTTTTTCTCAATGAAATCTAAATGCCTCTTCTTATAGTCATCCCACCTGCATCTGCTCCAATCTCATCTGTCATTATTCATTATAGTATAGTGCAATTGATCAGGGTCAGGAATTCCAATCCTTAGGATATAGTTTTAATTCTTTTCTTCCCTTCCTCTTTTCTATATTTCTTTTTCTTTCTTTCTTTTGAAGCAATCAGGTTTAAGTAACTTGCCCAGGGTCATATAGCTAGTAAGTGTCTGAAGCCAGATTTGAACTCAGATATTCCTGGCTTCAGAACATGTGCTCTATCCACTGAACCACTTAGCTGCTTCTAGTCCAATTTTATAATAGCTGTGTATACTTTGGCAAACACTTAAATATTTAAGCTTCGATTTTTTTATATATAAAAAGGTGTTAAAATAAGCATCATATTTAATGATCTTACTTACAAGAAAGTGTTGAACATGTAATCTTTAGTCGAAATAGGTTAGTTTCATTTACCAAAATGTAGCTCGATACTTTCTTTCCCTTGATCCCAACAAATCCCCTTCCTAACTTCCTTTTTTTTTGTCAAGGACATAATCATTTCCAGTTATTCCAATTTACCACATAGACTCATTCTCCCTTAATCTACATATCCAATTTACTGCCAAGTCTTGTTGGATCTTTTAATTTTTTTCTATCTCTTTTTTTTTTACAACATGACTAATATGAAAATGTTTTATATGATTGTACATACATAATCTATATCAAATTACTTAGCCATTTTTGGTGTGAGTAACCCATAGAGCTGTACTTCTAAATAAGGGCAAAGACTTAGAGAAAGATCTCATCAGCTTACTTAGTTGTATAAAACAATATCCCCACTGAACTGATAAACTGATAAAAATCATCCCCAAACAAGAAGTAAGTGAAAAGTACCTGGAAGCATTGAGTATATATATGCTTAATGAGCTAATTAATAGTAACTTCTCCCCAAAGGAGGAGTTTTCTGCCATTTTTGAACATATCAAGGAAGACCATGCAATGGGAGGACCAAAAAGTCTATTAATTTTGTCGTCATAGCCAAATGAGGTGATGAGGAAGGGACCTTGTGCTTCAGGATAAGAAATAAAAGGCTTGTTTTCTATGTAAGGAATGGCCCAGGGACTGCCCCTGGGAAGATAGCCCATTTCTTGCAAGAACCATAAATAAACTTACTTCATACATTCTTGAGTCATTTTTATCTTTGAAGCATATTTCTAACAGGAAGGGAAGAAGGAAAAGAGAAAATTTTGAAACTCAAAATTTTATAAAAATGAATATTGAAAATTGTCTTTACATATAATTGAAATAAAGTAATATTTAAAACAGTGACAACAACAAAACCTTAATATTCCTCGCTAGAATTCAGTCAAACCAGACTCCATTCATTCCCATTTCTGTGCCTCTGAAGGGGCTATCTTCCATGCCTTAAATGTACTCCTTCTTCCTCATCTTTACTTTTTAGACTTCCTAATCAATCTCTTTCAAGATTCAGCTCACAGGATACCTTCTAAAGAAAGACTTTCCTAAATATGTACATGCTGTCTCCAGGAGGAAGTATTTCCATTCATTGTATCCTCAACACTTAGAACTGTGCCTGATCCATAGAGGATTCTAAATATTTGTCAAATGATTGACTATAAAACAAACAAAAAATCCAAATACATAAAATGATTCTGTCTTAGGTCCTTTTATAGATCTTAAGTTATAGCCATACCTCAGATCCTATTTTTCCTCTATTAGAATGGAAACCCACACATAAAGAATAATTTCCTAACTAATATATCTAAGAATTATCCAATTTTTGTTTAAAGATCTTCAATAATGGAGAGTCTACTACTATGTAAAGCAAAGGCAATGAGAGGTAGTGGACAGAGAGCTGAACTAGAAGTCAGGAAAACCTGGCTCCCATCATTTAATCTTTCTGGGCCTCAAATTACTCATTTCTAAAAGGAGGAGGATGTAACTACATGGTTTCTCAGATGGCTTCTATCTTTAAATCTCTGTCCTTATGATGAAAAGAGATTATGATTATGATTATATTTTCCTTGTCCTTTCCCATGGCTATAGCCAAAGAATATATGCAATTCT
Source organism: Antechinus flavipes (assembly GCF_016432865.1). Classification (NCBI taxonomy): domain Eukaryota; kingdom Metazoa; phylum Chordata; class Mammalia; order Dasyuromorphia; family Dasyuridae; genus Antechinus; species Antechinus flavipes. Next base: position 150,104,000 of record NC_067403.1, read on the forward strand.
GGTTCTAGTCTGCTCATTTGCATCTCTTTGTATAACTTGTTCTATTATTTCCATTATTATATCATTTTAATTGCATCATAATATTCCATTTCATTCATACTGCATTTTGTCTTTCTCCAGTTGCTGCCAATATTAAATATTTTGATATTAAAAACAGAATGTCTACGGTTGGATATTTTGGTAAATTCCACTATTTTCTTTTTCTTTTTTAAGATAACATTCTAGCAATAGAACTGATTGGGCAAAAGACTGAGTTTTTGTTTTTTAAAAAAAGTTTTAAAGACAGAAAAGATGATGTTAATTTTATTTATGTCATTATCATATCAGAAATCAGAAAACACCTCCAATTTTTACTACCTTTGTCCAAAAATTAAAGAGAGAGTAGGAAAATTAAAAAACAAAATCCTAACTGAGAGGTTTTAACATTAGGTCCTGATAATTATGTACAAGAAGGTATTAAAACTGCAAAAAAAATTAAAGAATGTTCTGAAGCAAAAATTCTAGAAATACTTGACCAAATATTCACAGGGCTTGATCAGCTGGTACCAGACCTGGTACCTGGTATCTGCAGCTCAATTCTTGGATACTTAAGATCACTGAATCTCTGTTTAAGAGTACAGACATAATTCATATCACAATAGAAGGAGTCACAAGAATTTTTTCGTTTCCTAGTGCAAATAAAAATTCTGTGTACACTATTCTGTGGTCTATTAAGCATATAAAAGTATCATGTCTTTAAAAATGCACATACCTTAATTTAAAAATATTACTAAAAATGTTTACCATCATCTGAGCCTTCATCAAATTTCAATCTTTTTGCCTCCATGTTGTTAGCTGCTGATTTATCAAGATGGTGGGTATTTAAGGTTGGAATGGTCATGGCAATTTCTTAAAATAAGACAATGAAGTTTGCCCCACTGATTAACTCTTCCTTCCACTTTCACACTTAGAAACCATTGCAGGGTTATTATTTGGTCTAATTTCAATACTGATATATTTCAGAGAATAGGGAAGCCCAAGGAAAGGGAGAAAAACAGGGAATCACTGGTTGGAGAAGCAATCACAACAGACACAACATTTTTCAATTAAGTTTAGGTCTCATGTGGGAGTGGTTTGTGGAGCCCAAAAATAATTACAATAATAACATCAAAGATCACTGATCATAGACTACTATACCACATAGTATAATAATAAAAAAGTTTAGAATCTTGTGAAAATTAACAAAATGTGACACAGAGACATGATGTGAGCACATGCTGTTAGAAAAATGGCTCTAAAAGACTTGTTCAACGCAGGATTGCCATAAATCTTCATTTTGTTAAAAAAAAAATGCATTAACTGCAAAAAGCAGTAAAATGAGTACCTGTAAAGCAAAGAAGAGAAACTAAGAAATCTTAGGAATCTGACAACTTGCTGCTACTGACTTTCCCACAAGTATACATGCCAAAGGAAATACTCTGCGACCCCTTACTAGGAAAACTTCTGAAGAAGAAAGGGTCTGGTCTCTCTTCTGAAACGAGTAGTTATAGTTGATGACCCTAAATGACATCACTGATAGACATAAAAAGTATAAAGGTATAAATACGAAGGAAGCATAAGAAGAGATTTTCTCAGGACTAGCCCACTGTCCAATTGAGTCTACAGTATATTAAATTAGCAATAATTTATTAAGTGTCTACTATGTGTCAGGAACTCTGCTAAACCCTTTGCAAAGGTAATCTCATTTGATCCTCACAATAGGGAGGCAATGGCTATTATCATCCTAATTTTCGAGGCCAAACTTGAACTCAGATCTTCATTCTATCCACTGCACCACCTAGAAACCTAGGTGACTATGTATTTTCATAGAACCATAGTCTGGTTATGGTTCTACCAAGGCAGAAGGTTTAAAATACAATTTGAGCTAAAGATTATGTTTGGAGTTTGGTGACCAGTGTAGCAGAGGATAGAAGGAAGAAGTCTGCTTCAACAAGTTGGAAACTAATCACAAATTATTCAACTGTGGTAAGCCATGAAAAGGACTAAAATCCCACAAAGGTTTCAAGCCACCCACAAACAACAATTTAAATGCTGTTACTTTAAATGGGAAATATCTGTCCAACAACAAAAGATTGATAAACTATGACAAGACTTGAACAACAGCCACATTGATATTTCACTCGAAAAACATCAAGAAGTTGGTTAGTGCTGAACTAAAAGTTGACTTTCAACTTCTCCTCAGAAATGCAACTAAATGAATGATTCTCAAACATTTTGTAAATTATTATGAAAATGATATGAAGTATATGTATATGTAAATACAAAAAATGCAAATAAATGAATGGGCAGGGTTGATTTCTTCTTGTGCACACGGAATGTCCATGAAAAGACCACCCTGAAGTTAACTGTACCTTATATGTCAATATCTGTTGCACAAAAATTTGCTAGTCAATGGGAAATGTATGAAAATAAAGACATTGGCTCTGATCACAATTTTTTTATATTTGTTTAATAGATATGAATAATCTACACAACTATGAAGTTAAAAGAAGCACAAGAAGGCTTCAACCAGTAATGCCTTTTTAAAAGATTTAAATGGAAAGAAACGAAATTGCCATTACTTCTTCACCAGTCTTATTCTCATGATGACAATGGATCCATCACACTTGGACTAAATAGCCAGTGCAGTATATACGGTTCTTTCTGTGTCCTCATTCCTCTTATTCCTCTCTCTGTTTCTTAGAATTACAGGAGTTAGTGGTGGAAGGATCTTATCTGTAATCGACTGTAACCCCTTCTGTTACAGATGAAAAAAAACTAAAGTTGATAATCTAGATTCATTCTGTTCCTGGGGCCTCCTTACTGGAGAACATATTACCAGTTCCTCAGTCCACTCAGCATGGACTATTCTTCCATTCTCATTGGTAAGAACCTCTTGAATTCTTGGCTCTCTTTCCTAATTTCACTGGATTTCAAAACAATTCCATTTTTTATCCTCTTACTTCTGGCTCATCCTAGAACTTCCATCTTTGTCTGGAACACTCTATGAATAGCATGGATTATCCCTCCATGAGATCAGCTCTCCCTCTCCTTTCCCATCAGAAATTTTCTTATGGATAGAGAGTTTAAGCTGCTCTTCTTTCCTCTCCCAGCCCCATCCATGCTGAGTAGTTTCAGTCACATTCCCATATATCTTTTCTTTCTTTTTCTTTTTTTTTTTTAAATATAGTTTTTTCCCCCGAAGCAATTGGGGTTAAGTGGCTTGCCCAGCTAGGAAGTATTAAGTGTCTGAGGCCAGATTTGAACTCAGTTCTTCCTGACTTCAGGGCTAGTATACTACCCAATAAGCAACTTAGCTGCCCCCCCATATATCTTTTCACATTTTTATGAGTGTGTTGCCTCTCCCATTAGAATGGAAGCTCCCCAAGAACAGAAACTTTTTCTTTTTCCTTGTACAGTATTTGTATTCCTCAGCCCTTAGCATAATGCATAGCATAGTAAGTACTTACTAAATGTATGTTTCCTTCCTTACATTAAGTACTTGATATCATACTTATTATTCCATTTGTTCCAATAACATCTGCCATACTAATAAATTAACCTCAACTGGAGAAAGGAGTTCAGTAAAGACTCTCTTCTGGAACACAGAACACACAGCTGGAAGAGAGAAGGGAAAAAATTATGTCGTTCAGTAGATAATTGGACAAAACAGATGCACTGAAATTCATGAACTCTCTTGGGCAATTCATTCAGAATCTATGGATTCTTACATGATGTCTAAATAATGTAGCTTCCAAGTGGCTATCCATTGGTAGACCTATAATCAAGTTCAAATTTAAATTCATTTAACTAGCTGTGTAATCCTGAGCAACTCATTTAATCTCTGATTTTCTCAACTTTCTCACCTGTAAAATAGAGATAATTTCACTTACCTCTCAGGGCTATTGTGAGAGTCAAATGAGATAATAATTTTTAAGCATTTATAATACATCCCTGGCTATCTCAAAGCCTAAAGAAATGAATCTTTTGGGGGAAAATAAGTTTTGCAGCTAAGGTTTTCTACTTTATGTACTGAAACTTTTTTTTTGTTTAGCCTTACTTTAAATGATGCTATACCTGGCACCATACCTGGCACTTAGTAGAATGATATATGAATGCTACCACCACCACCATCATCACCATATCTTCAACAGATAAGTAACAAATTAACAAAATAGAAAATGCAATAAATGAGAGCTTTCAAGACCAGATTCAGAGAATATTCGAAAGTAAGAGAGGAGCCAATTAAAAAAAAGATGTAGACATAAAGACTCAGTTAAACAGCTCTAGCACCATTTAAGATAAGGTTAAACATGTCCTTAGCTCTTGAAGACATCCCTATGTCACAGCATTTTACAATAATTGATGTTTATAGATTTAAAAAAAAGTTTTAGTGCTTAAAAGTAGAAAACCCTTAGCTGCAAAACTTATATCCCCCCAAAAAGATTCATTTCTGTAGGGTCTGAGATAGCCAGGGATATATTATCACTAGTTTAGCTATTCAACTCCACTTTTCTTGGGCCCTTTTTAATGATTATCAAGAGGAGGTTTCCCGGAGTACCTAGCACAAGGCATCCTCACGTAAGATTAGTACTCTTAAGTGTTCACCTGGAACATATTTATGTAACATGGCAATAAAAAATAGAAAGCATCTAATTCATGCAGAAGAGCCACTTGAAAACCCCAGAGATGTGTTTAAAGAACCTTGCCCACTGCATAATTAGGCTAGAGGTCACCATCTGTTTCTAAGTCCTCATAAAACTAACCATATGTTGTTTTCAGCAATTGCTGAATAGGAGTCATACCCTCTTGTCCAACCAAAATTCTACAAATGCATTCATTTTGTTCCCCAAATTTTCTCAAGATGGTGAGGGGAAAGAGTAGGGCAAGAGAGGAAAATAAATTCTGGGTAGTTTCCATTTCCAACATATTTGGGGGTTCAAATGTTCTTGTTTTCCTCGCTAAAGAATTTTAATCAATGTTTTGATTTAGTTTGTCCCATCCTTAGTAATAGATGTATATCTTAGACATTGCTACCATTCATAATTCAGAAAAGTACATAGGAGAATAACCATGTAACTAATAATTTGTTTAAAAATCCCAATATACTATTTATACCATTTATTTTTGAAGTTTGTTCAAGGTAATCTTTCAAATTGGGACTACAGAGAGAATTTCATAGTAGCAAAATAAAACTTCTCTTCCTGGCCAAAAGTCTAAACCTAATATACAAAGCCTTCTTTTTTTTTCTACAGTCTTAATTCATAGTTATTTTATTCCCTAGTTATTTTATGCTCTACTGCAATTGAACTACTCTTCCAATATATGAATTTCCTGCTGCCTTATTTCTGTTTGCTCTCTCTTCCAGACCTCCACATTTCTATCCTCATTTTAACTGACTGAAATTCCACCCATTTCTCCCAATGCAAAATCATTACATATCTAGAAAGTCTTCCAGGGAACCTCGGTGAGAAATGATATTTCCTTCAAATCAGCAAGTTGGCATAGCAGATAGAACTGTGGACTGGAAGTAAGAAAAACCTGGGTTCAATCCCAGCTTCAGACATTTACTTGCTGGGTAATCCTGGCCAAGTCAACTTTTCTCACTCTCAATTTCCTTATCTATATAAAGGAAATAACATAACAGTAGCACTTAACTCCCAGGGTTGTTGTGAAGATAAAATGATATAATATTTTTAAAGCACTTTTTAAACCTAAAAGTTTAAAAGCTTAAATGCTACTTATTGTTACTGTTGTCATTATTCACATCTCACCTAGTACTTTTAAATTGGGTCTATTTTGTAATAGAGTTATTTATGTATAGTCTGTCAAGCATTTTAAGAGAATATAAGAGAACAGTAAGAGCCAATATGACTTCATCAAGAACAAATCATACCAGACTAAACTCATTTTCTCTATTGATAAATTTACTAGACCAAGGAAATGCTACATGCTTAATATAACTAGACTTTAATAAAGCATCTGACAAGTCTCTTATGCAATGCTTATGAATAATAACTTAAAATTATACTAAGTCTTTTGGGACACCCAGTAGTGGGAGGTGGGCTAAATGATAGCTAAATTAAGTGAATTCAAAACTGGCTGAATGAACTAAATTACCTAGAGAACAATCATTAAATGGGTCAGTGTCAACATGGAATGGTTTCTAGTAGAGGGCTTAAGGGAACTCTCTCCTGGTCTTATGCTCTTCAACATTCTTAATGACGTCTCAAATGAAGATACAGTTGGGATGGCTAGAAAATTTGCAGATTACAAAAATCTGGGAAGGATTACAAGTATATTCAATAATGGTAAGATCCAAAAATATTTCAACAAGCTAGAACAACAAGTCAAATTGAGTGAAATCATTTTTATTAAGGATAAAGCTAAAGTCCTATAACTGGACACAAAGATTCAACAGTACAAATAAGAGCTGACATGTTATTAACTGACCTGAGATTCAACCAATATTATTTCCATTTTACAGATGAGGAACAGTTCCAGAGATGTTAAATGACTTTTTCCATGGAAAAGTGCTTTAAGTCCTGACCTCTGAGTCACTCTATCCACCTTATCATATGGTTAAATAACAGTTCAGTTTATAAGTTCCAGGGGGATTCTGTGAATTGCATTATCATAAAAACAACAGCTCACATTTTTATAGCACCTAGTTTGTGTCAGGCACATAGTATAAATGAAGAACCGTGAGGAACCAAAGCATACCCAGAAGATACTAATCAGAACAATCAAAGGAACAGAGAGGATCAGTTAAAGATACCGGCAATGTTCACTCAGTGAATTGGTAACTAATTTTAGGGCCTACTATGTGCCAGGCACAGTGCTAAATGCTGGAGATAGAAAGAATGGGGAAAATTGACCCTGCTCTTGGAGAGCCCCCAGTCTTCTTCACAGTGTGAAGAGAAGCCTTAAAGTTTATTTATCATGAGATAGGTAGATTAAATTAAAGCAGAAAAAAATAAACAAATACTCAGTGTTGCAAAGAAAAAATTTTTTGACCAAGTACAAGGGAAAAGATCATATGAATCAGAACTATCAAAAAGTGAAAAGAGCATACTCAAATCTTAAAAGGTTGTCCATTAGCATTGGTTTAGACAGTGTCAAACCCATGTCTTAAGCTTGAGAGCGGCCTGAACCAAATTAAAATGTAACTGGGAAATGTTTAACAAAATAAATTCAATGCAACACAGTGTTAACTTGTGGTGGCTCTAAGTCAATATGTAGTGCAAAAAATCCCATTTCCTTTGACTTTAACACCACTAGTTGGTATGATCATTTATTTGTCAGGTATTTGTTTAGGAGAAAGGTATTTGTTTAGGAGTCCATTGAAGTATATGACCTCTCAAATTCCCTCCAACTTTAAGATATTGTAATCCAATCATGACACCCTCCTACCCCCAAATAAAACTCCTTGAAGTCAAGGGCCACATTTTACAGTTCTTTACACTTTGCTGATAAATTTAACTAGTCAAACTGAACAATATAAGATCTCTCTATATATTTTACACAAATTTTCTAGAATGCTAAAACATCTGTGAGTCTATCACAGCATTCATCACCATGATTTCAAAGAACCATATTATAAAATGAATAACAGAACTGAGTACAATCTTCTTTGTATAAATACGTAAAAACTGAAAAAAATGGACATGAAATGAAATTTTTGACTTTTAAGAGCAACAGATAGTTCTAAAATGCCAATTGTGTTCTCTCTCTCATAAAAACATTCTTCCCAAGAATGACTAAACAATCTGAATAAGAAACAGAAGAACACAATGTTCTGTTTTTTTAACCATAAGACAAAATAATAAAAAGTGACCTTTGAAATGTGTCAAAAATTTAAAGTTTTTAGGTATGAAGAAAAGAGACAACTAAATAACATAAGATATTATAGACTCATAATAGAAACAGGTCATTAACACCTAAACAATAATTTATTAACTTTTAAGTTAACCTTTAGTCACCAAAATTGTTGATCTTTCAATGCACTAAGGACACTGTGATTCAATGATTACTAAATGTAAGATGTTACTTTTTTTTTTTTTTGGGGGGGGGGGGGTGTGGTACTAATGATAAGAAAGTTCTGACCTCACAGGATGGAGACTCATGTGAAGATAGATTAATATCTTCTTTGCTCTGAGTGACTTTTTTCTTGAATTTTTCTCATTTGGACATTAAATAGTAAAAATTCTTGTTGAGTACGAGAGACAAATCTCCATTATCTTCCCACAGACTCTTTTGTTTGAGATATATATCTTGTATATATTTCGCAGTAAGGTCCTATTATTAAAATATGCCTCTATTTTGAATTGTTTCTGTAAATTTAGCTTGAATCTATTTCTCAAAATGAGGTAATCCCTGACAATCTGGGACTGAATAAATAAATATAAAAGAAAATTATTATGGCCAATGGATTACATCTTGTGCTTAATCAAATTAAACGTCTTTCTTGCCAATTTAAACTCACCTAGAATTCCTGATCATTCCCCAAAGGACTTCATAAACCTAATTATTTAACACCATCAACAAATCCCACTGGGGTTGCGACACCTATCTTATTCACCTCCTATAAGAAACCTTTGATTTTCAATCTTGGCCCATCTCACTGATGGGCTATACATGGGCTTATCTTTGGTTATATATTTTCTGCCCCATTCTACATCTGCTTATAAAAATGCTGTTTTTATTGATTTTCTGGGGGAGCCAGAGAGTTGGTAAAATCAGTGAGCAGAATCAAATAACCTACTAGATTTTGACAATCCAAGAATTAGACTATTCTTGAATCTACAGGACATGACTTCAAACTCCCTTGGGCTAAAGGCCAGTCAGTATGTGTATTTTCACCCAAGAAATTCTTCCGGAAGCCCAGATATATAGGCATATAAACCAGGTATACAAATCGGCTACTTACTGTTAGTAAATCACAAAGATGTTTATTTTAAAGTAATTCTTTAATATACATTCAATTTTACCATTTGTTAAAGATGAAAGCAAATTTGTATATTAATGAGATATTTGTGCTTGTTTATTTCTACATAAAGAATTAAATCTTGGCAGAATATTCAATACTTTTTATGACCAAATTTTTCATGACTCCCACATTCAGTCATGCAATCCCACAAGGGGTCTTGACCCACAGTTTAAGAAGCTTGGACTAGAGCACTAGCTGTGAGATCAGGAAGACTTATGGTCAAAATTCTGCCTTACATATTTACTAGCTGTTATGACCTTTGGCTAACAACTTAACTTTCCTTTAAGACTTAGTTTACTCATCCATGAAATGAGGTCATTGGATCATTGCAGTCCCTTCTAGCTCTAAATGAAGATCCAAATGACTAGAAAGAATAAATGAAAAAGGTATTTACTTATTATAAAGTACTTACTATGTGACCTGAACTGTGGTAAGTAATGGAGATACAAGCACAAAAGCACAGAGTAGTTTACATTCTAATGAGGGAGACATTTCACATAAGGGAGGGGTATTTTGGTCTGGTGATTTTCTGGGAAGTTGAATGGGACAATAGAGGGAGACAGATATATGCCTTCTAGAAACAATAGGAAAAGCTGATTTAATCCTGGTTCTAGAACTGGAGAAGTTATAGTAAAAAGGATATGGACATGAAAGATGACTAAGGGATTAGGGAGTAAAATGAATCATAGTTGGTGCAATCAGAGTGAAACAGAGGACCAGCTGAGACATTCACCAGTACAGCCACTGAGCTCCCACAATGTAAGTCTCAGAGATGAAAGGGTGGATTTTTAAACATTAGGTTGCTCTGTTTCATTATTTGGATAATTGATGCCTTAGTCATTTGGACACGCTTTTCCCAAATACAGGTAACATCTCCCACCTCATGTCAGAAGATGGGCTCCTTAAAAAACCTAGAAAGATAATTATACAGTAATCTACTCTGAATGTAATGTGATTAATGGATCCCCAAATTCATCAAGTTTTACAAAGGTGAATGTTTAAAACTACCTTTGCATGTATTTGGAAAAATAAAATACTATTAAATTTTTTTTAAAAGGTGTCCAGAAGAAGAGAGCTCCCTTAATCCTGTCCTCTTCTACCCTGAACAGATCATACCTGTAATGGTTATTATATTTTAGGAAGCACATTAACAAACATGAGCATTTCCAGAAGAAGGTACTCCTCCATTAAAGACTATAGAATGTGCCATACAAGCACAGACGGGTTAAAGGAATTCAGTATATTCACCAAATCTGATTAACCATCTCTCCAAGTACTGAAAGAGCTACAGTGTGGAAGACCTGTTCCTCTTGATCTCAGAGGGCAGAGGTAGGAGGAGAAAGGATAACTATCATAGAGACAGCTTTTGGTTCCATGTAAATAAAGACTCCCCCTCAAAAGAATTAGAGTTATCCAAAATGACTGCTTTGGGAGTTAGTACATTTCATATTATTGATATTTACATGCCAGTCAAAGCTGCATTGTCACTGAGGTAAGACATATTGTAAAAAATTCTTATCTCAGTGCAATTTGAGTTAATCTATCTGTTGTTGCCTACTTTGAGATTCTGTAGTTTCTTTTTTTTTTTCTATCATCAAAAATCACCTCAACTGAAATGCTAGGACACAGGAAATAGGCTAAATTGCAATGGGAAAGATTTGGAGTTAGTTACAATGAGAATCCTCTCTAGGATAAAAGCAGTCAAGGCAGGTTGTGAAGATAAGATTTCTAAGAACAAGAAAGATAGCCATCTGTCCCAAATGGATTGAGTAGACTGATGAGAGTCAGGGAAGAAAGATTGGATGGTCTCAGAATCTTCCTCTATGATTTACAGAAAATCAGCTAAACAGTAAAAACAGAAATATTAAGAAAAACACAGTGGCGGTCTCTCTTACCAAGTCCTCCATTCTGATTCTCAGAACTCATAAGGACCAATAATGGCCAAGATTTCATAAGCAGAATTAAAGAGAAAACAGGAATTACCTTTAAGCCAGGCACAGGAGATAAAGGATATACGACTGAGTTGGAGTTAGGAAAACACAAGTTCAAATGCAGCCTCAAACATTTACTAACTGTGTGGCCCTAAGTAATCCATTTACACTTCTCTGTGATTTAATGTCCTTGTCTCTAAAATGATGGAAATAAAAGCACCAAACTCACAAAGAGAATGTGAGGATAAAATGAGATACTGAGACCTGGAACAATCTATAAACACACACACACACACATTATATATATATATATATTATATATATATATATATATATTATATATATATATATATATTATATATATATATATAAACACACACACATATATATATACACACACAAAAATATATCAAAACCAAAATCCTGTCTTCCAGAATTTACATTCTACTGGGAGAATACATGTTCACAGTAAATGAATACCTCAGAAGCATTGGCTAAGTTTTTACTATATGTCAAGCATTATTTTAAGAGCTGGAGACACAAATATAAAAATATAATACATATAAAAATGGAGATGACTCCTGATGGGTAGTAGGCAGCTAAGGGAATTATGACTGTAAAAACAAAGATCTTGGATAGCAAAACAAGTCAGTCAGTTGTCCTCCAAAGGCAAAATAGTGTTAATTTGATTACAATTCCCAGATCAAAAGGTGGAAGAAGTAAAGGGGTAGAAGAGTAGTGGGGACAGTTTACTGGCAGACAAGATGAGAAATGACTAGAGAAAAGAGCAGGACCCATTGTCACAGGATTTCCAGATGCCAGAGGGTTATTAGCTCTTCCAAGACCAGTCTCTGACTTCCAGCAGAAGGTTATATACTGTAAAAATAGAACAGAGATTGATCTTAGGGAAGAAAGTGATAATGGGAATGGAATAAGGAAAAGGGGATAAGCTTCTTAGAGTAAAAGGCTTCTTAAAGGGGGTGTGGCTTTTGAGCTGAGATTTGAAATGAGAGGGAGTTTTAAGAGGCAGAAAGGGGAAAGGAGGATATTCCAACTTATGCAAAGTCATGGAAATGGAAAACAGAACACTATATATGGGGAACAGTCAGATCTATTTGACTGGGACACAAACTACTTGATGAGGAGTAATGTGCTAGGAAAGGCAAGCTAGAGGCAGTTTGAGAAGGGCTTTCAATTTCAAAATAGATGAGTTTGTTGTACTTTGTCCTAATATGGAACGACACTGAAACTTCATAAGTAGACATGGGCAGATCTGCATTTTAGATATATTAATTTAGCAGCTTTGGGAAGGAATAGCAATTTAAATGAAGTACAAATAAAATGACTGAAATATTTTCTCAACGGTATAAAAAATTTTTTCCCCTCAAAAATATTTTATTTTTTTCAAACAATTGTAAAAGATAGTTTTCAACATTCATTTCTGTAAGACTTTGTATTCCAAATTTCTTCTCCCTCTCTCCCAGGATAGCAAGCAATCTAATGTATGTTAGTATAAAAAAATGCCAATAATATTTTTTAAGCAAAAGTACTAAGATAAAATATGCTTCATTACCTCTTATAATCTTGGTTTAACAAGATTATATCTATCTGTGTTAAACAGAACCAAGCCTCGGATTACTTTAAATTCAATTTATTTTGATATTTGGTTTTAATGGAAGGAAGGAACAGAAGAGGAAGCAGATATTTTGAATTTGTTTGATTTGAAGGCCTGGGTTTGGGGGTTGGTTTTTTCTGGTCCATTCTTTCCACCAATTATGTAAGTCTTTTGAAAGTTAACTAAAAAGTCTGCATTTTCCTTCGTGTTCTATAAGTTGTTCTTACAAATTCATCAGGAAAGTTTGCATATTTGCATGATACTTCTACCAAATGGATTCAAAATAATGCTAAAATCTTTCAATTGGAAGATTTTTAAACATGTTAGAAAATTCTGCTCAAGTTTTTTCTTTAAATGTACAGACAGAAGAGCTGTGTAGCTAATGAATTTGCATCATTTTTAGCAACCTGAAGAAGAGAGACTAAATCTGGGAGGAGAGGATAGCAAACTGTGTTAAAGGTCCAGACTTTAAAAAGGTCCAGGAAGACCAGAACTCAAAAGCACTTATCAGATTTGATAAATACAATAAATATCACTGGCAACTTTGGAGAGTGCAGTTTCAATTGAATGAGAAGTAGAGGGGATAGTGAGAACCTGGGTAGTTACAAAGACCGTAGAGCTCTCAAAGGAGATAAGAAAATTCAGAAGTAGTTTCTTGGGAAAAGATAATGTAATGAGATTTGCAATATAGCTCCCAATTCATGTATGTCTGCTCATCTCGTGCATCAAATAGTGGATGTTCATACATGGGGGAATAGGTGTGGAAGGGAAGTAAGAACTTCCTTTCCCCCCAAAACAGAATTCTCTCACCAGCAGGTGCCTCAACATCATGAAGTGATGAAGGAATGGGTTTAGGGATGGGTGAAGGTTAGGCTGAGGATTTTGTATGTTCCTTGGGTGAATGCCTGGTATTTTCAACTACAATAGATGAAGGGAGGACATTGGAAATAAGCCCAGGATCAGTCTCCGATTGGTTGGCCACACACCTCTTGAAGTCTCCATTTGGGACACTGTACTAATCTAAGCAAAAGAAATATCCAACAACTTCCATACTCACCATCTGAAAGCAAAGTTCTGTTAATGAAAAGAATATAATTTCTCATCTGCAAGGCTAATCATTTAATGTGAGCACCGCAATATTGTTTTACACAGTTCATCCATCTATTTCACCAAAGCTCATTTAAAGGCATATTTTCATACGAAAGACTATGATGAAGGATTATATAAAAGAATGGGATGAAAGATAATACAAATGGCATATTAGTTAAGATAGCATCAAACACGGGCACCATAATGCCTGCTCAAAACTCACAGTGAACTTTTTTTGAATGAACAAATTCCTGGGAAGAAAAGGAAAACAAGGCTCAAGATTCCAATGACAACTTTTAATTGGTGGTACCAGGTCACAAGCCATGGCACTTTGTCAATCACAGAGAATTCCAGAAATGAAATATACTCCAATAAATTCACTTTGTCAACTAGTCAGAGTTGAGTAGAATTCAGGATAAATACAACTTTTCCTAATCCTCCTTCCAAGGGGGGATTAAGGCCACTGCCCTTATCCTTATGATTCAAAGTTAATCCCCGCTCCAGAAAAAATTCTAGCCCTGTCCTTTTATCTCCAACAATGTCTCTCTGTTCCCATTCTCTCATATGTATCCTTCTGACTCCCAAGGTTGGTATGAGGATAAAATGAGATAATATAATAAACCTTAAAGAACTATCTAAATGTTAATTATTATCATGATGTTGTCTATTATAACAATTATATTGTAGCACTTAATATAGTTATAATATTTAATAAGATAATATAATTATGTCATAATTATTGTGACAATTATATACTATATTTATCATAAAATTATTACAATGTAATTATATAGTATATGCTACTTATATATCCTATGTTCTATACATTGGTATACATCATACAATATTATTTAAAATATAGTCACAATATAATTACACATCTAATATATTTATAATAATGTGATTGTGATAACCATGTGATTATCATAATAATAACATGTATATAGCACTTTAAGATTTACAATGTGCTCTACAAATGTTATCTCATTATATCCTGACTGCAACCCAGAAAGGGGCTCTTATTATCCCCACCTAACAGGTGAGGAACTAAGGAACTTGAAATACGGATTCACTAGCTATGCATCTACATTCTAACTGAGGTCTTTCTGACTCAAGTTCCCCTTTCTAACTCTTTCCACTGTACTACCTCACTCATTGATCATTATTTTTAATCACCTAACCCTATCATGCCTTCTTTAGTCCGCTGATATCCTCCTTCAGTTGTTAAGAAATTTTCCTTAACTTCAGTTTATATGCTAATGTTTTTCTCTTGGGCAGATAAGTGGTGCAGTAAATAAAGTTCTGGATTTGGAGTTGGGAAGATTTGTTTCAGCTGAAGCATAATAAATTATCTTTTAGCTTTTAAAAAAAAAAAAGAAAAGAAATTCTCCTTTATCCCAGATCTCTTCATTATGCACACTCTTTATATTTTCTTATTAACAGAAATCTAGCTCTCCCTAAAATAAAATAAAACCAAACAGAGTACAGTCCTAGCCACTCTATCCAGTCCCACTCCCCAGCCTATTCCCTCCATGGTCTCATTCCCCTAAAGCACTGAGTTTGGAGCATAACAGGGATCCTACTGGCATCTCAGTGCCTCATCTCAGTGCCTCCTGAAGACTTTCTCTTTATGTTCATCACTAAGATTGCTATCTTGCCTCCTTTGATCCATCTTTAATACTCCTATTCAACTCCTTGTTCCTATAAATCTGAACTCTAGTTATTTCTCCCTCTTCTTTCAAGGAGTTTATCCTCAGGGAATGTCATCCCCTTGACTCAACACCCATTACTCATGACATTAATGCCTTATTCCATTGTTACCCCAAAATCAAGGTGTTGGGGTATTTACTCATGACTTCCCTCTAATTTCGTTCCTCTTATATTTGCAATCTGTTTGCAATCCAACTTTTAATAGAATACTACTGATACTACTCTATCCAAAGCTAACAAAATATTTTTTTATTGCCAAATTAGAAAGTCTTTTCTTAGTCCTTTCTCCTTTCTGACTTCTTCATAGCACTGCTGAATTAAAAAGGCCTTAAGATCTTACTACGTGACATTCACTATGCTTCCAACAATTGAGTCCCTGCTCTCAAGGAGTGTTAATTCCTATATTGCCAAGCAAGAGTTGGAAAGCAGGTGGACACATGCTTGGAAATGGCCTTGGAATGGTGTGGTAGGACCAAGGTAAGCAGAGTTCATCAATCAGAACCCAGATTTCCAGAGATGGAAGGGCCAGGGGATTACCTTCACCATATCTCACTTCCTGCATACTCCAAGATCCCTGGATTTTCATCACACAATTCCTGGTTCTCCTACTTGTATCCTCTGCTAAATTACCACCCATCTATCACACTTAGGAAGTGTATATTTCCCTCTCAAGGTTCTGATCAGCTGTTCTCTAGATTATAAAACCCAGCAGATTAAATTCAAAAATAACATTTCATAGAAATTTATCCCTTTAGTTAGGGAGGCAAGTCCAGTTATTTCTTTCATGATATTCTGAGTTACTTTTCAGTAAACAGTAAAATCACCTTAGTTTCTTGCTATGCCCAATCTTTTAGTGACCTGCATCCTTTTTTTAAGTAATAAGGAAAAGATAAGTACTGAATTAGGAAGGATGGGAGTGTTACAAAGAGGGATAAAAGATTACAAGAAAATTCAATATATTTTTAAACCACAGGGAAAGCAAAAAAAAAGAAAAAAAGGACAAATTACTTTAAAGCTACGAAATATTTTATAAAGTCTATTTAATATACAAAATGGAAATATTTCATTGTGAATCTGAGTGTCATGAATTAACTTGAAACTTAAAAAAAAATTCTTAGCTTGACTATTTCTAGTGTACTGTGTTTCATAAAGATGCATGCAAAAAAGACTTAGAAACCATGTAAGTAGGTTGAGATTAGAAAAGGATATCATTTTTCTGTGTCCTTGGTAGCAGCTTTTGGAGGGAAGGGAACAAGTATGTGCCAATGTGTCAGTATTATCTCATTTGATCCTCACAACAACCTTGGAAGGCAAATGCTATTATCCCCATTTTACAGTTGAGGAAACTGAGGCAGGAAGTGGTTAAATGACTTGAGCAGAGTCTCTTAGCTACACACACACACACACACACACACACACACAGTCTGAGACGATTGAAATTCATGTAATCCTGACTCCAACAGGTAGGTAGATAGAGTGAACAGTGTCAAAGCCTGAAATTAGGAAGAAGACATCTTCCTAAATTTAAATCTAGCACACTAGCTGCGTAACCCTAGTTACCTCAGTTTCCTCATCTGTAAAAGGAATTGGAAGGGAAATAAACGCTTCTGCCAAGAAACCACAAATGGAGTCACAAAGAGTCAGACGGGACTGAAAAATTACTAAATAACTGAAATTCCTGACTCCACGCCTAGTGCTCTACCTGGATGCCTAATAATGGTCCGTTGCACAACCATTATTACAGCTTTCAAATTTTGTACTTTTCACTAGGGCTTACACTTCAGAAATAGTGTCTTTAAACAAATATTTTTACAGTATCTAAATAAGTGAATTACTGGTCACTATTGGAAAAAAAAAAATGAGCAAACTCAGCGCCGCCCCCTTTCCCTCCCCAAAAAAAACTTTTAAAAAAGAAAATCTCCCTGAGGGAAATTCTCCCTGTGTAGTGTTTTCTTAAATCCCCTTTACTCAGCTATTCTCCTCCTTCAGCCTTACTCTTTCATATCTTTATTTTTCCTGCTAATCCCTTCCAAGGGATAATTACCCAGTCAAAATTGCATCGCACTACAAACAAGGCCCAACTCCACACAACAAGGAAGACCAAGACGGATTAACTCCTCATTTGTTGCATTAACAACTTGATACACTGTAAACTGTATTAAGACTGCTGTACATTTTGTATTAGCCTTCCCTCAGCAAAGAATAGGATCCTTTCTTTTTGTTCTCAGCTTAACTGACATCCTTGATTCAAAAAAAAAAAAAAAAAAAAGTGGAAGGAGGAAGAGGGGAGAAAACATTTTTTCAAAGGAATTTAGGCAATGAAAAAATAGAAGTATGGCTTATGGGGCACATTACAAATAAACCAGATTATGGTCGATTTCACAAGACGTTGATGTCACTTTAGAGACCCCTTGGGGAGCAAGCTCATATATAGACAGAAATTCCCATCCTTGCTGCTGGCTCAGAATTTGTATTTTTAAAAAATGTTGCCTAGCACTGAATTCATAAAAATCTGGAAAGGAAACACTAAAACTAAGTTAAAAGGGGATGAAAAAGACGGAAGAATTTTTTTTTTTATTGAAATCTATCTCCCTCTTCATAGAAAAGTATTTTACTCTTAAATAGCCATCTAAATAAGAGTCTCATAAGGGTCACCTAATGATGGAAGCCATTATATTAATGGCCAAAAATACCTGGGTAAACAGCTTTATAATGCAGTTTCCTGAGGAATGCCTTAGGCCAAGGCAAAAATGAGGTTAAAATCTTCCCACTCATCTATTTTTCACATTGTTATTTAATGTTAAGTGAATTCCAATATTAAATTATGTTCTTTATATACTACTTACAAAAGATGCACAATTACAAATAGCTTTGGGTTCTTCAACTGGGAAAAGAGTTCAATATGCTTTTTAGAAATATATCAGGGCAAAAAAAAAATCTAAATTAAAGTAAAAGGATGTTCTCTTTCATGAAGCTAGATAATTCAAGTGGACACCAACCATATCAGTTTAGAACCCTTCACTTTAAATATCCAGATAATTTTTAAAAACCAAGTTTTTTTATACAATTGCTTTGGCTTTTTAATTCGTTTTGCTAGTAGACATTCAGAATTATGCATTCTTGTCTCAAAGCTCTGACAAATATAATCCATTTTAGCCTTCTTTTGACTTTAAAGTAAAATGAATTCATATACATATCCTTAACCAATATTCAGAATAAGAATGAAAATTAGTCATTAAAATTACTACATGTTTTATCTTAATGTAAAAGGAGAAAAAAAAAATTAAGCTCTAATCTTGGTCAAATTCCAAAATGAACTTACTTCCTTCAACTAATGTGCTCTTTCTTCTCCTCTCTGTGCCTGTTCTCCCCTACAGATTTACTGAGTTTTTATGTACCATGTTTATGTTTCCCACGTGCTTAACACAGTGCTAGGTACCTAGTAGATCCTTAATAAATGTTTGTTGTCTTGAGTTGACCTGCTAAAACTATCTCAAAGAAATATGTAACTAAGGACATTGACCTGGAAATTAAATCACATAGAACTGACAGCTATGAATGTGTTCAGGACTTAAAAATGAATTCTATGAGATCTGCTTTTTGTTCTTTGTTCATTTGTTTGCTTCTTAAACTAAACAGAGTATGAAAGCTAATGGAACTGGGTTTGGTTGGGCGTTTTTTGACTTTGGTTTTGGTTTTTTAGGCTGAGGATAAAAAGAGCAAGCTATGGTTTATTTCTGGTAGGCAGGTAGGGTGTACTGAATGGGTAAAAACATTTTAATAATTATTTCAATAGTTCTTTCCTTAGCAATTCTAATTATTTCATCATGTGCACTTAAAACATTATTCAGAGAAGGGGTTCTTGGTATACATTAGACTATCAAGTGTTTCCATGACAAAAAACAAAAAGATAAGAACACTAATAGAATACAAGCTTCTTAAAGACAAGAATAGTCTTACTTTTATTGATACACACTCACCACCTAGCATATTTCTGGTAGTAGGTAGTTTATAAAGGCTTATTGTTTCCAAGGTGGTTCAAATAAACTTTCTATTTAGAGCTTTTATTTAGAGGTTCTCTTCCAATAGAATCTAGAGTCTAAGGGGAGCAAGAAAGCAAAGCCTATTTACGACCCTCACAAAAGAAAGGCATAGCACAAATGCAAGTTGAAAGAAAGCTATAGCCAATAAAGCCCAATTTTCCAAATTACTACTAGATCATATAGAAAAAATGCCTTGTCAAAACTATCCCCTTATGAGATCAAGCTTCTTTTAGTCCAGGTGAATGGTAGACATTGATAATCTTCTCTAATGGTTTTATTTTAATGTCAATAAACTTGGTTTAAAACTAAACATTAGGTTTTTGTTTTGTTTTTACAATGCAACCAGTTACTTAACTCAATTTTTTTTAAAAGTACAAACTGTTCTGAAACTTTAAAAAGCTTCACAAACATCTGCCATAATTACCAGGGAAATTTAGGCAAAAACAGTTTTATATTAATACTTTTCAAGTAAAGCTCCGCACATTTTATAAGAAATTGTTTTTTTCCTCCCTCTGATAATCAATGGAGACATTTTGGAAAACTACAACTCTTTCTTTTTACTGCTTTTTTAAGCACAAAAGAACAATGTACCAGATACATAGTGGCCCTTATACAATTGCTTTTCGATATACTAGGGTATCGGTTTCTTAGGTTACAAGTAAAAAAAGCACAGATATGTCTACCACATTTAATATGTAAATGAATTAGGTCACACCAGTCATATTTCACTAACAGGAGAGAAGGCCTATAAATCCTTCTATTTTTCTTCATGCAGCTAATAGGTAGAATTTGATTTGGAGCTATTATAAGCCATGAAATGGTTCTTCTATGGCAATATGGTTGTCAAAATAAGAAACTCCAAAAGAAAGTTTGGCACAGTTAATGAAATAAAATGAAGAAAGAGAAACAAGCCCTAAACGTAATCCTATACAATACACGACCCTATACAATACACGACAAAATATAAGATTTTTGAGGCAAGATTTTTCCACACACACTCCTACTGTTGTGTTTATTTGACTAACATGATAGCCTAGCATATATTAGGTTTCTAAAATAGGGTCCACAAATTTGTTTTTTTTTTTAATAAATATTTGATTACTATTTCAATATAATTGGTTTCCTCTGTAATCCTATGTGTTTTATTTTATGTGTTTAACAACTTTTTTTTCTGAGAAATGGTTTTTTTGGCATCATCAGCCTGCCAAAGGGATCTGTGACACGCCCCCCCCCCCCAAAAAAAAGGCTAAGAAACCCTGCTAGGCAATGTTTCTGCAGCTACTATATGCACCAAGAATAGCCCAGCACACCCACCCTTGCCAACTCTTAGGAAAACAAACAGCTGAAGTTCCCATTTCTCCTCCCACTAAGCCAGTGGTATACATGTAAAACTCAAGGTACATGGCAGATAAGAGACTTGGACTTCTTAAAACCAATGGGAAGCCAAGGACTAATGCGATCCTAGCAATTCAGACCAATGAAAATGAATCCACTGTATCTGCCACTGAAAGGCAGAAGAACAATGGGCAGAGGGTAACGGAAGAGTCACATTATCACTTCGATAATGTAACCTGCCAATAATCAAAAGGTAGCCCTGGTACCCAAGATGCTGGCAGCTGCTTCCCAGGCTTCAAGAAAAGTGGACAGGAGCCAAGACAAGGGGAACAGGTCAATTCCCAATATTTATTATTATTTTTTAAAATGTATGCATTTGGGATATGAGAAAGGGATAAGGAAGAAGCATTTCTTGCATGTTCATCTCCAATCAGAAAACTACTCATATAAGGGCACAACAAGCACCCTGACAACCCTGGAATGCTGGAAATAATGAGACACAATGATTTCTAGCTTTCTTAGCTGAAAACAAAGCCCCATTGTCTTTCCATGGGCATTTACCCTGCCAATACTGCTCACCCGATACAAAGCTACCTAATTATCAGTCTCTCCCATTCTCCTTGGATTATTTCTCTTCTTTGCAACCAGACACAATATTAACTATGTATTTAAGTATATATTTAACACCATCTTTAAAAATTGGCCTAGCAAAAACAACTTGGGGCAGGCCTGAAAGGGGAATCCTGAACAAAAGCATTGTCTTAACTTGTTAGTTTTGGTCTCATTGACAAAATATAAGATTTTTGAGGCAAGATTTTTCCACACAAACTCCTACTGTTGTGTTTACTTGACTAACATGATAGCCTAGCATATATTAGATACTTAATGAATGTTTGCTAACTTACTGTCTTTTTTGATAATTATGAAAATTATTATTCAAATACATTTTAATTAGCATAAAATAAAAATATATTTTGACTAAAACCCTTTTTAGTTCAAGAGAAAATAAATAAAATAAATAAATATTACTCCAACGGAAAATCCTTTACAAATTTTTCCCTTTTGGAATGTGTGGGGAGGATCGAAGGCCAAGAACAAAAAGTTATAAACCTTGTGAAAACAGGGGGAGTGGGGACTAAACTTAAAAAAATTAATTCTTGTCTAATTTTTGCCTCCCCTTCCCTGTGGGGCTATGACCTACATTAAGAACAGTGACCACTTTCTATTCTGAAGGAATTAGAATACTGATCCCAGAGAAGAGATGAGGTAAAAAAAAGATACATCTTCAAATAGTTTTTCTAGATGATTAAGCTATTTTTGCTCTAGACCTGGAGGAAACTATGGCCTAAGAATCAAATCCATCTCCCTTCCAGTATTTGTTTAGTGAATGCTTTTTACATTTTTCAATATAATAAAACTTTTTTTTTTAGTGAAAAATGTAAAAACCATTCTTAGCCTGCAGTCTTAATTTGCCAACCCAGTTGTAGAATTATCGATCCCAAACAGCTAAAGGCATAAATGTCAGGTTGGACAATGTTTTAAGTTAGAAATGCTTGCATTTAGAAGGAAGCTAACTTAATAGAAATTATTTTTGTCAGACTCTTGTACCTAACACACGTAAAGCCCAGAAATGTAAATTTCTGTTCAGCCTTCAACAAAGCACAGTGACCAAGCCAGGACCAAAGGAGATGGTAACATTTGGAACCACATCAGACAGAGAGAATATCTGTGACCTTGGAGGTCAATGAGTGCATTGTTCTCACATTTAAAATTGAGAAACCCATGGATCCCATGAGACAAAAAAAAAAAAAAAATAGATGTAACTTGCCCATAATCCATTAGTCCTCTCAGATTTTACATTTTCTAATAACAAGTCTAATTAGCATTTTTTTCCTTTATCCTTTTACTTTGATGCCTTAAACCAAACATAAAATAAATTTTAACTCCCAGTCTCCCACCCTGCCTTACGAAGAAACACAGGCCTTTGACTGTGTACTCTACAAACCAAATAATCTGGACAGAGGTCTCCCTTTCATTTTCCTATTTGTAAAAGTGATTGTGTCTAAGAAAGCTAAAAAGGAATTAATTTCATCGTGGCCTGAGGGATGAAAACATTCTAATAAAGAGGCATTAGGGGTTCCAACAAATCATTGAGCCTTTTAAAAACCCAATTGGGCCAACTTGGCATAAAACTAGGTGATTGCCATTAATAAAAAACTATACAAAAGTGCTGAGATCTGTTTCCAACACTCCCCCCCAACACCTCCAAAGTTAAAAGACTAGTGTTGAGGATGAATTTCCATTTAAATAATTCACTGATTCTGCTTTTCAACTTTTCTTTTTTTCTGCTTCTGTAGCTTTTGAAAAATACCACTGATTTTTTTTTAATAGCTTGTTCACTCTTCTTTCTTTTCTTTGGAAGATCCTCCTTTTATAGCTTAAAGCTATGGTTTCCAGATTTCTCTTTTCCCACAAGTTTTTTTGACCCACCTATCTACAGTTTCTTCATGTGCTCATAGCAACTCCATAAATTTTGTTCATTTCCTCTTGGTGTACACCTCATGACTTCCCTTTGTTGTTCAGTCCTTCTGTCCTGTACTAATGACTTTATGGACTATAGTAGATTGGCTTTTCTGTTCTCCATGTTAATCATGAAGTCTGTCCAAATTTATATTGTTGTTTTCAGGACACACTCTCTCTCTTTTTCATCCTCTCCCATCCCCTTTTCTCTTTATCTTCAATCTTTCCCAACATTAAGATCTTTTCCATGTGTTCTTTCCTGTCTTCTTATGTGGCCAAAGTATTTCAGCTTCAGCTTCAGTATTTAATTAATTTCTTTAGGTATTGGCTGATTTGATCTCCTTCTTGTCCATGGGATTCTCAAATGTCTTCTGCAGAATCACAATTCTAAAGCCTTGATTCTGTGGCACTTAGCTTTCCTAATAGTCCAACTTTCATACTCATACATTACTACTAATAAAAACCACTGCTTTGATTATACAGACCTTTGTCAGCGAGGTAATGCCTTCACTTGTTAGAATGCTCTCTAGATTTGCCATAGCTTTTCTTCCAAAGATCAAGGGTCTTTTAATTTCAGGGCTGCAGTCACTATCTGCAGTGATCTTTGAGTTTAAGAATATAAAATCTGACATTGCTTCTATATCTTCTCTATTTACTAGGAAGCAATGGGACTAGTTGCCAAGATCTTAGCTTTTTTTTTTTTTTAACCTTAAACTTCAAATCAGTTTTATACTCTCCTCTTTCATTCTCATCAAGAGAATTCTTATTTCCTCTTTACTTTCTGCCATCAGACTGGAATTGTCTGCATATCTGAGATGATTAATATTTCTCCTGGCAACCTTAATTCAGAATTTTGATTCTTCCAGCCTGACATTTCTGATGATATACTCTGCTGGCTTTCTTCAAATCCCAATTAAAATCCCCCTTTATACCACTAACCTTTCCCAATCCCCTGGAAAGCTCGTTTCTTCCCTCTGTTGATTATCTCAGATTTATCTTGTATTTAATTTTTTTGGTAGATAATTGTTTACATGTTGTATATTCTTTTTTTTAATAGACTGTGAGTTCATAGGAAGTAGGAAATATTTTTTGTTTTTCTTCTTATCCCCAGGGCTTAACACAATGCCTGGCACATAGTAGGTGTACACCTAGTATGACTCAGGCCATAAGCTTATTGACTGACTGACTAGAACTATTTGAAGAAACATAGGGCTGATATTTAAAAAGCAATTAATTTCAGTTACATAACAAAGGAGTTTCTTCATACTAGAGCATGTTTGTCTCTCATAATTCACTAAAGGACCCAACTCTTTATGTGCTGCCAGAAAGCCTAAAATTTTCTCTCAAATAGGAATGAACCTTCACAAAAAGTCTATGATGTTATCTTTGCTCTATAAGATGAAATGTTTTGGGTGTGACTTAGATATAAAGATTATTTCAAGTTAAGTGCTTGTTATTATTTGTCCAAGGACCAAGATTTCAGAGAAATGATGCTATGACTTGCAAATGAATTGGATTTAAATGAGGGAGGGCTGTGCAAAGTAAGGAACTTCATTTTCTGGAGCATCAACTAAGGTCTTTCCCAGGGTCTCAGTTTGACTGCTGCAACTAGGGATTAAGGCAAAGTAAGAAATGAGGCACAGAATAGCCTTTTTAACCTAATCCCTCCCCCAAAAAATCAAAAGGTGAGAGGAAGACCCTCTGAGTTTCTAGTCAATCTGAGCAATCAAGGCCCAAACAATAGTGGGCTGTTGACTAATCAGTAGAGAGAACTAAAGAAAAAGATGTTCAAATATTTTACACTGATATCAGCAAGAAGCGGTAATCAGTACCCTCAGTGGATAGAGCACTAAGCTTAAAATCAGGAACTCCTCTTCCTGAGTTTGAATCTGTCCTCAGACACTTTTCCTTACTGTGGGACCCTAGGAAAGTTATCTAATTCTTTTTGCCTCAGTTTCCTCATCTGTAAAATAAATTGGACAAGGAAACTTCAAATCATTCTAGCGTCTCTGCCAAGAAAACCCCAAAATAGGTTATAAAGAGTGAGACATAACCAAATAGCCACAACAGCTCAGTGAAAGAACCATTTTTGGACAGGAGTCCGTTTTAAGCCAACGAAGCAGTGCAAGTTATTTAAGACATCATGTCACTTTCTCTTTATGAGAGAAACAAATGTTGGCATTTAGGAAAACAAGTTCTAGGCATTTTCTGTAAGAGCCTCCTTATCTTTTTTCTTGTCATACTTAATAAAGCCCTGATCTAAAACCTCAGAACAAGCTACTGGAAGATATATTTGGTTTTACTTTCCTAAGAGAGGAAGAGTTCAACAAGTCTGCTTTTTGTTGTTGTTAGTTCACCTTCATTTTGCTGTAGCTGTCTTGAATTTGAAGGACTAAGAGGGGGGAAATAGGGATTAGATCTTTTGGGGTCCAGAAGGCAGAAGAAGGATTTAATTAATCAATAAGTATTTTATTAAAAGCCTATTATGTACCAGGCACCGTGAATACAAAGATAAAAATGAAACAACCCCAGACCTCAAGGAACCTACATTCTATCTATGTCCAAAATAGTTAAATACGAGATAACTGGGGGAGGAAGGGGGAAGGGAAGAAGGAAGCACTAGCAGTGAGAGAGATCAGCAAAGGCCTCACACAGCAGTGGTGCTTTTTAATCTTGGCTTTGATGCAAAGCTGGGTGATTCTAAAAGGCAAGAAGTGGAGGTTACAGAGAAAGAGATTTTGGCTGGAATTAAGGAAAAATCTCCAAACAATGAGAGCTTTCAAAAAAGGAATAAACTATATCTGAAGGAGGGAGATTCCCCTCCCAGTTAAGATTGAAAGCAGGGGCTCCAGGACCATGACAGAGATTCTTACAGGAGGGCACTCCCATTCAGATAAGAGTTGAGGGGGATGGTTTCTGAGGTCTCTTTCAGACTTGCAAATTCAGTGAATCTGGTTCTACAATTTTAGATGGAAAGCAGATAAAAAAATAAGTGTTCAGCTCTTATCCACACTGCCTTTAAAGTCTCCACTAGTCTCTAGGCTTTTAAGGCACAAAATGAATTATTTAAAATTGAATGGATTAAAGCCAGCAATTTGGGACCAAGACTTCAAAATGTGGTAGTTTCTGTGTAATTCACTAGAATTAGAAGTAATTTCTCATTTTAACCTGCATTAAGATACATGTTTTAGTTAATGGGAAGGATTACTAGCATACAGGTTAATGCCTTCCACTTAAAAGCCTCTAATGGTCATTTAAATCACACACAAAAATAAAAATAATAACAATAAAGTGGAGAGCTGAGCTATTACCAAATAATTTAATTATCTTTAAAGATCTATTGGGCAAATTTGGACAAAAAAAGACATCTTTATAGAAATTAACCAGAAAAGTACTTCAAACTTAGTTTTTCCAGTCCTGGCTCTGGTATATAACCCACATACAGCTTGCTAAAACTATGTGATAATACCAAGTAACTGAACGTTCCTGTTGCCTATAGTCTCAAAACTAAAATAGTAATAATATTTTTTAAATCACAATGTCAATCTTCTGAAGAAAAAAATAATAAAAGGCACTTTATCAGATCACTTTATAGTTTCACCAAATGTTTGAGCAAAACAAAGTAAATTTCATGTCTAATATTACAGACTCAAAACAATGTATCACAAAAATGTCTCCAGAAGGGTTTGGTTTGAATATGTTTTCAAAGGGTAAAAGAAATATTTGTGTTATTTCAATAGCATATTTACATTGTTCTACTTCCTTCCCTTCTTCTCCGGCTCAGTAACGATAGAAATCAGGCATTAAAATCCACTGACCAATTCATTATTAGCTTTCACATCCCATTCCAGTTATACCATTTCTAAAGGAAAGACAAGACAGGAAAGGAAATAAAGGAGTTAGTTCACAAATGAATCCATTTCTAATGTAAAATTTACATTTACATGTCATCTCAAAGTCACCTCAGCAGATTCCAACAGGCTGACCTAAATTTTATATAGCATACAATTTATCCATAGTGGTCTACTGAACACGTAAATATGCATTATTTTCACTGAGATGAGATTGGAGGCATAATTATGAAGAAATACTGAATCTAGATTTTGTATGCCCAAAGCTGCCTGCTCTCAGAACTACAGTTTTATTTATACCCTGGTCATCAGGTCACAAGTCAATCCTAGATCACAACATGTATATTTATTCCTAAAAGTAATTTAAACTGGTTGGGACCACCCACGTTCTTTCAATCTAGGAAGGAAGACAGAGGGATCGGGAATTCACCAACAATCCTAGTATGTTAGAAAATGCTTAAACTCATAGGAAAAATTAAGAAAATGGGGTTAGGGGATGAGTAGCAGTAGTGTTACTTACAGAAGCATCATGGTATAATAGAGAGAATGTAAAGACTTCGGTATTCTGTAGCACAGTGATAAAAAAAGGCACAATATGAAATGGGTGTTAAAACTCAAAATAAAAATGGGGGCCCTTCATACATGAGGATCCCTGCTGCAGCATTTTGATTTAGAAAATGGCATATTAACATATCAATGTTCTACTGTTTTTATTTATTTTGTTCAATATTTTATATAATATGTTATATTTTAATTTGGTTCAGACTAGGGGTTGGGTATAACCAGAGGTTATGCCTCCGGCATAAAGAATGTTATAGTCAAAGAATCTATGTTCAAATTCCAAATCTGTTTTCCTTAAAATCTGGGTGATTGTGAACAAGATGATTATTGGGCCAATTTCCTTCTCTATAAAAGTTGGGTAGCCAGGGGATGGGGAATAGGAAGGTAGAAAAACTAGAACACGTCAAAATTCCAGCTCTAATAGCTGGAATATATTTCAATATATTGGGCAGCTTCCAATATTGGGAGGGAATAAATATTCCCAATTTACCCCTTCCTAAGGAGCCCAGAAATATCTTGACTGGAGTGGAAAATGTGAGAAATAAATAAGGTCACTTAGGGAGGCTGGAGCTAGGTTTCAGGGGCCCTTGAAAAGCAGACAGAAGCCTCTGGACCTGACAAAGTGGGCAGCAGGGAGCTATTATAGATTCTTAAGTAGGCTAAGAGTATAAATAAAGGGTTCCCCTTTAGGAAGATTAGTTTGAGAGCTACACTTAATAATAATAGCGGTTCATATTTATATACTGCTTTAGGGTTCACCAGATGCTTTTCTCAGAGCAGCCCTAAAATACAATCATCATTACTCTGCTCTACAAATAAAGAAAATGAATCCTAGAGAGGTCAAACATACCACAGTCACACTGCTAATAAGTCAAAGTCACTCCTCAAATAGCAATCATAGAATTAGGCGGTGGAAGAAACACTGGGATCATTTAGTTCAAAGGGTTTATTTTACAGATGAGAAAATTGAGATCTAAAGGTTAAATGATTAGCCTGAGGTCTCTGGACTGGAGGAGAGCAGGGAGCAAAGTAGGAAACTACAGCAGGGAGGCAGGAATGAGGTGACCAGGGCCTAATTTAGAGTGATCCCAACGACAATGGCCCTGTGCTATAATAATAAAAAATAGCTACTATTTATGTAGAGTTTTAAGGTTTAAAAACTCTTTACATATAATCTCATGTGACCTTTCACAATAATGCTGCAAAGTAGGTGCTATTCGCATTTTATAGCAAGGAAACTGAGGCTAACAGGATAGGGGGAGGAGGAGGTTAAGTCATTTGCCAGGATTACAGAGCTAAGTAAGTATCTGAGGCAGGATTTGAACTAAGTTCTTTCTAAATCCAAGACTGATATTCTAAACATGGACCTATCCATGATATGATTAGGTCAAAACTGTATATGCTTCAATGAATTACTTGCCATTTAGGAGAGGGGATGGGGGAAAAGAGGGGGGAAAAATTAGAATACAAGATTTTGTAAGTGTGGAAATAAAATGCTTTAATTTAAAAAATTGTATATGATTAAGGCATATCCTAGAGTGGGCTGTGCTAGTCACACAGGGCAACTAAATGATGGGAACCCCGGTCCCGTTAGGAGGCTAGAGCTTAGATTTGATTCAATATCAGGCACTAAAGGGAAGCTGTTTAGATAATAAAAGTTCAGTTTTGGGACCTCTGGCAAATCTTTTTAGGTCTCTGAACCTCAGTGTCCCAATCTGTAAAATGAAAGAGTTGTACTAGATGGTCTATAAATTTTCATCCCTAAATTCATCAGAATCCACCCAATTCTATAATTCTCTCTCCAATAGTTCCCAGTTCTTATAGCACTCTAAAAAGAACAAAACCTTTCTTTACAATAGCTATTATGAGGCAGTAGTTAGGAAAAGCAGCATCTCCATGGTAAAGAATAGAGAACTGAGGACTGATATAATAGCATTATCAAAATAAACAACTCTAAAAGACTTCAAAACTCTGAACCAGCCAAGATTCTATATTTGATTGATGAAACATACCACTTACTCTTAACAAAAACATGCAGAATGAGATATTTATTTATTTGGACCAGGCTAATACAAGAATTTGTTTTGCATGTTCATTTGCAAGAATTTTCTTTTCTCCTTCCTCCTCAAAGAAAATAGATTTTTGTTCATTAAGAAAATAGAACTATTTTTTTAAAATAAGGCTCAGAGACACTTGCTTATTATCACATAACTAGCAATGTGATCTGTGGTTTGATCTGTCAGAATAGTATTTGGGAGTTTCTTATGACTCCAACACTTACTGCTTTTTTTGGACTAATTAATTGATGACTGATACAGTATTCATATACTCACACCCAAACTAAACTACTGAGGAACAAAAGGAAATTCAGTTCAATCTATATCTGAAGAGGAATTTCTTCTCAAAAAGATTCCTTCAGGTCTCCCTCCATTTGAAAACATCTTTCAGACAGCTAACTCCTGACATCCCAAGTCAATTCACTTTGGGGCAGCATGAATTATTCAGGTTCAAGCATAATAACTTAGTCCTCTTCCATGTGATGGTCCTTCAAATACCTTAGAACAATTTTCATGTACCCCACCTAAGTCTTCACATTTCTAACCTAATAATACTTAGTTCTTTCATTTAACTCTACCAATGGCAAAGTTTCTGGGCATCTTGCTATCCCAGTCTCTCCTCTCTGGATATACACTCTGTTTATGATTGTATGCTTCAGTGGATATGGGATTTAATCAGTGTGACTATTCCCTACACTGATAGGCATTTTAAATCACCCTTGACTTCCCTTCCATATAAATAAGATATATCCAGCTGCTGGAGGTCAGATCCTCCATCTTTTGGCATGGCAAAGCTACCAATAGAGCACAGAGGCTATCCACTGATTATCTGTACTCCCACAACATAGCCAGCTTATTTTATATCTTTTTGATGAAGACCATTATACCATCCTCTCCTATACACTTTGTTAGTAATGCATTTTGGAATATTCACATCTACCTTGTGCCTCTCTGTTGCCTTTTGGTTGATCCTTAACAGTAATGCTTACAAATCCATGATCACAACTATAAAGTATAACTGGAACTGCTATTTAAAATATAGAACATTATTTTAAGGAAGACAGTCTTTCCTGAAATGACACCCAGAACTGAATATAATACAAGAGGAATAAGTTGTCAAATTGTTTGTTTTGGCCACTACTCTTCCATAAAAAGCCTCCTTTGACTGTCACATCACTTATTGACTACCTTTGAGAATGCAGAACCTTAAAAATCCCAGTTTTATGGTGGTGCTTTTAAAAAAAGGAATATTGGGCTTAAAGCCAGAAGACAGCAGATCAAATCCCAGGTGTAGCACATATTAGTTGTATGACATTCTGAAGTCAGTTACACATCCTAGAACTCCATTCTTAAGATTCTTTCTGGATCTAAAGTTTAGGATCTGGTGCCATCTGGCCACATACTTTCTCCTTCTTCTATCTGTGAAGTTGATTTTTTAATCCCAAATATAATATTTTATATTTGTCCTTAATAATTTTATCAATTTACCCCCATTAATTTTAGCCTTAATTACAAAGATTAAGATTTCTGGTTTTGTTTTGTTTTTTAAGGGAGAAGGGGATCCATATTTCCTCAACCTATATATTGACTGTCCTCCTGGGAGATGTAGCATCTGAAAATTTTATATTTGCTGTTGTCATTGTTCAGTTGTGTGTAATTCTTGTGACCCCATTTGGGGTTTTCTTGGCAGAAAAAGTTTTCTTTGCCATTTTCTTCTCCAGCTCATTTTACAGATGAACAAATTGATGCAAATAGGGTTATATGATTTGCCCAAAGTAATGTATCTAGTAAGAATCTGAGGCCAAATTTGAATTCAGGAGAGTCTTCCTGACTCCTAATCTGAAGCTACAGTATTGCAAGATACACACACACACACACACACACACATATGTATGTCATATATAATATATATATTCTTATATACACATTAATAGTATATGTATATACATATATATTGTATGTCTGTGTGTGTAAATTTTTATATACATACACATATTATGTTATATGTATATATAAATATAGAGATACACATATACACACAACTTATATTTTCACTCAAATAAAATGAAAATAATAACCAGAATAGTGACAAAGACATACTTCTAGAGACCTCCATCCAGTCTAATGCTAATCCATTACTCAATCTACCATTTAACCAATTTCACTTCTACTACTCTCTAGCTAGCTCCAAAATCATTTTGTCCACAAGGGTAGTATGAAAGATACTGTCAACATCTTTCTGAAATAGAGAAATATAATATAATATAATATAATACCTGTGACCTATTCTTGATGAAACAATGCTAGGCTCTTCTCAATGGCTCCCAGAATCAAATGTCTTGATCCTGAATCACAATTCTGGCACTTATATTAGGGGGATATAATCATTTAACTCACTTACTTCCCTCAGATTAAGATTTTTTTATCTCTAAAAGGAGGAAAATACTAATTCTACTGACACCCTCAGGATTATTGTAAAGAAATTACTTTGAAAATGATAAAGGACTATGTTGGGTGTTCCAAAAGTCTTAGTGCAATTTCTGGCTATTAAAGCTGCACTGAGACTTTTAGGACATCCCTTTTAGGTGTGAGTTTGGTCATATTATCTTCTTAGATATTCTGGGTTGAGTATCTTTCCTTAATTTCTAGCATAGAAAAAAACGTTAACTATGAATTCAGAAAAACAGAAGGGATCATTAAGGATTCAAAAACTGTTTAACATAAAAGAAGCAGAAGGGAAAGAATTCCAGCACATAATTATTTTACTGTTTTATACTTAGTGCTTAGGGTACTAAAGTTCTACAGGGGAAATCCTGTTATAAGAAGAACTTCTAAAAAAAAATCCAAGTTTTTCAAATAAGATTTTTTCAAATTAAATTTAAAGTAACTTTATGTAAAACCTTCTGAAAGACTCAGAATGAAAAGTATCCATACGACATGAACAAAAAAAAGTGTCATATCCAAAATTTAATAATGGTTAAAAACATCATTTGCAAAATGGTTGTTTAGAAATCATAAAGCAATTTCCTAGAGAAATGATGTTAGAAATGTTGGTTGGATTCCCAAGTTTTCCCAGAAAAGAACAAGCAGTCCACATCTTCTTATTTTACGCAATAGTTATAATGCATATCTTACACCTCCTTCACAGGAAGTCTCTACAATATGCTAGGAGTTTTTTGATATGGCATGGATATCAATAAGATAAGGTGTACCAAAAATTTTAGTGCCATTTTATGTTTGAAAGCTTTGGAACCATAAAGGCTATCCTTTCATTTCCTTATACTTTCTATGTAACCCATAATACAGATGAAATCTTATTAATAATAACCCCTTGAAATTTAGGTCTTTGACTTCTTTTCCATGTAAATAGGACACATTCAACTTCAGGGAGCTAGGTTCTCCATCTCTTGTCTTGATATAGCTATCAAAAGATTTACAACTGGAGTTTAGTTCTTCCAAGTAGTCTTAAATCTAATACTTATATCAGTGTTTTCTATGTGTTACTTAATCTCTAAGTCATTTCAGAGATTACCCTGAAAGATATGTGACTCTTTGATTCAAAATTTCAGTTCTGCTACCTGATATTTTTAGTCGAGTACATTAATGAATGCAATATGAATATTTTTTATTTTTCTGGTAAAAAAACTTGGTAAAAATTACTTAAAATCTTCCTGGGATGCAGTTTCCTCATCTGTAAGATGGTGGAGTAGATGGTCTCTGAGACACATAGCACCTCTAAATCTATCATCCTATGATTCCTATCCTTTCTCTCCTCAAAGGAAATATCTTTTATCTCTTCAAAAATAAATGTTTTGCTACAACTGAAGAAATTGACTGGAAATTAACAACCCATCATCCAAATGACTTGAAGTACTTCTGTCAGTGATATTCAAGAACTTGAGTAAGGGTTGACTGTGGGCTGACCATGAATCAGTAATAAGTACTATTATAAAAATGGCTTATGTAATCCCGAGGTATATTCATAGGAATAAGACATTGCAAGTATGCTGAAGGAATCCTTCATATCTAATTCTGGCAGCAAGTAAAGATCTTTTTTGGAATAAGATGTCTGGTTTGGGACTCCCTCTCCTAAAAAAGGGATAAATGAGTTGGAGCAAGTCCAAGATAGAGCTATTAAAATAACTTGGTTTTACAGAGTGCCTTTCTGACTAAATGTGCAAGGTACTTTCTTACATCCATCTCCTGTTTGCCCTCAAAATATCACCACAAAATGCTTCTTGCATGAGGCACTATTTCTAATCTCCATGCTTTTGCACTACTCACCTCTCTCCCAGAGCTCATCAGCTAAATGCCTTTCATACTCTTCTGTACTGCTAGTGACTACCTTCAAAACTTACACTTGGATTTATTCTGTGCATATTTGTATATGTGTTTTCCTATGATAGACAGCAAAATCTTTGAAAGTGTTTCATTTCTTTGTTTCCCTACTGCCTGGAACATGAGGTAGCTAATAAATGCTTATTGATGGCTTAAGGAAGAAAAACATAATTACCTCCTCCTCTTCACAAAAATATGGGAAGATCTCTCTCTCTCTCTCTCTCTCTCTCTCTCTCTCTCTCTCTCTCTCTCTCTCTCTCTCTTTTTGCTGAGGCAGTTGGGACTTGCCCAGGGTCACACAGCTAGAAAGCATTTAGTGTCTGAGGCCAAATTTGAACTCAGGTCCTCCTGACTTCAGGACTGGTGCTCTATCCACTACACCACCTAGATGCCTCTGATAAGGGGAGATCTTAACAATGGCCCAAGATTGTACAATAAGAGAAGAATTACAAAAATGAAAGCTCAATTTCCTGGTTTCTGGGAGAGTCCTTCACCCATTCTACCAATCATATGATCTCTTGAAGCCTTTTTTTCACCCTGTGATCTAATAAAGTCCTTCAGAGAAAATAAGAAAAGCCAAGAAATCTTATCCATTAATGATTTTTCCCCTCTTGGGGAAAAGCTAATAACTCAAATCCCAGAGCCAAGACAGGCACAGGGTTGCTTGAAATGCCTTTTCCAAATTATCAGGCAAATTGAACGATTTCAGAAAGGTCTTTTGACAGTATTGTTAGCATGTTGTTTAAAAGAAGCCCTCACGCTAATACTTTCACAGCTACCTTCAGGCAGAAACTGAGTCAGTGCTGTCAAAAACAGGATGTGCCAAATACTAACAGACAACTTAGGTAATGTGCCCAAAAATGGGCAGCCAAATAATTCATCATCAAAATGTGTATAACGCTTCTGCCAGGAATCCTCCAAAGAAGACTAAATGGCCATTTGTCCGGGTATATTGTAGAAGGAATTCTTTTTCAGGAACAGAATGATCTATGGCTCTAGCAATAAAATTATGGAATATTGACTTTTTAAATCAGCCTGGTTTCACCCTCTCCTCCTCCAATACAGATGAAAATCTTATTAATAATAACCCCTTGAAATTTAGGTCTTTAAACCTTTAAAGCTCCCTTTAAACATCCTATAGGACAAACTTTCCTGTCCTCCGCAAGGCCTAGCCACCTGGAATTACTTTGTATTTATCATGTGTATATTTTATATTTCTACATCTTGTTTCCTCCTGTAGAACATAAATTCCTTGAAAACATATAATTTTGCTTTTTCTGTTCCAATGCTTGGCACACAGTGCTGCTGTTCAGTCATTTCAGTCCTGTACAACTCATCATATCCCCAGTTGAGGTTTTTTTTGCAAAGATACTGGAGTAATTGGCCATTTCTTTCTCCAGCTCATTTTACAGCTTAGGAAACTGAGGCAAACAGGATTAAGTGATTTTCCCAGGATTATACAGTTACTAGGTTTCTGAGAGCAGATCTGAACTCAGGAAAATGAGTCTTTCTGATTTCAGGCCTGGCACAATATCTACTGTGCCACTATAATAAGCATTAATAAAATAAAATTCTTTTCCCTGAAGTTAAAAATAAAAGTTTCTGTTTATTTTTATTTTTGTTAACTGGGCGGGGGGGTGGTGGTGGTGGTGTTACATGTGGTTTTTTTGTTGCTTTGTTTTGTTTTGGGAGTTTTGATGTTTTTTTTTTTTAATAACTTTTTATTGACAGAACCCATGCCAGGGTAATTTTTTACAACATTATCCCTTGCACTCAAGTCTGTTCTGATTTTTCCCCTCCCTCACTCCACCCCCTCCCACAGATGGCAAACAGTCCTATACATGTTTAATATGCCACAGTATAACCTAGATACAGAAGGTAGAAATAACCCGGGAAGAAAAACAAAAATGCCAACAGTTTGCATTCATTTCCCAGTGTTCTTTCTTTGGGTGTAGCTGCTTCCGTCCATCCTTGTTAAATTGAAACTGAGTTAGATCTTCTCTTTTTCGAAGAAATCCACTTCCATCAGAATACATCCTCATACAGTATTGTTGTTGAAGCATATAATGATCTCCTGGTTCTGCTCATTTCTTACCGAAAATTATGAATTATGTAAGAAATGGTTGGTCATTTCTTACTGAACAATAATATTCCATAACATTCATATACCACAATTTACCCAGCCATTCTCCAATTGATGGGCATCCATTCATTTTCCAGTTTCTAGCCACTACAAACAGGGCTGCCACAAACATTTTGGCACATACAGGCCCCTTTCCCTTCTTTAATATCTCTGTGGGTATAAGGCCAGAAGTAACACTGCTGGATCAAAGGGTATGCACAATTTGATAACTTTTTGGGCCCAATTCCAGATTGCTCTCCAGAATGGTTGGGTTCGTTCACAACTCCATCAACAATGGATCAGTGTCCCACAGTTTTCCCGCATCTCCTCCAACATTCATCATTATTTTTTCCTGTCATCTTAGCCAATCTGACAGGTGTGTAGTGGTATCTCAGAGTTGTCTTAATTTGCATTTCTCTGATCAATAGTGATTTGGAACACTCTTTCAAATGAGTGGAAATAGTTTCAATTTCATCATCTGAAAATTTTCTGTTCATATCCTTTGACCATTTATCAATTGGAGAATGGTTTGATTTCTTATATATTTGAGTCAATTCTCTATATATTTTGGAAATGAGGCCTTTATCAGAACCTTTAACTGTGAAGATGTTTTCCCAGTTTGTTGCTTCCCTTCTAATCTTGTTTGCATTAGTTTTGTTTGTACAAAGGCTTTTTAATTGGATGTAATCAAAATTTTCTATTTTGTGATCAATAATGGTCTCTAGTTCATCTTTGGTCACAAATTTCTTCCTCCTCCACAAGTTTGAGAGATAAACTATTTTGATGGGTTTTTACATTTTATTTTGTTTTGGTTTTTATTATTTTTGAGGGGAAAAGTAGGTCAATAATGAGTTTTTACAGGGCCTAAGTAATTTTTGTCAGTTGCAAAGCTGACTTAATAGACTAAAAAATAAATTTCTAAGAAGAGTCATTTCCCAAAAAAAGCATTTGATTGGTGTCAGAGGTCACAGGTTCAAATCTCACCTGGACCACTTTTATTACCTGGGCAAACTTGGGAACATCATTTAACTTTTCTAGGTCTCAGATTCCTCATTTGTACAATACAGGAATGGGACCAGACCTGGGTTCAACTACTACCTCAGACATTAGGTGTATGATTTTGGAAAAATCAACTGACCTCTTTGAGTCTGAGTACTTTCAGCTATAAAATTATAGGATTGGATCCAATGACTTCAGTGGTCTAGCTCTGAATATATGGTCCTACAATTTGTTTTCAAAGACCAAGAATAATAAGAAAGAGTGATCATTGGAATTAATTTGTCTTGAGCTCTTTTTTAGTATTGATTTCACTCATTCTTACAGCCTTCATGTATACTCTTTCTGTTTCAGGAAACACTGTTTCATTTCTTTGTTTCCCTACTGCCTAGAGCATAAGAGGTGGCTAATAAATGTTTATTGATGGCTTAAGGAAGAAAAACATGATTACCTCCTTCTCACAAAGCTATGGGAAGATCTTAACAGCAGCCCAAAATTGTACCATGAGTGAAGAATTACAAAAATGAAAGCTCAATTTCCTGGTTTCTGGAGGAGTCCTTCACCCATTCTACCAATCAAATGATTTCTTGAAACCCTTTTTCACCCTGTGAACTAACAAAGCCCTTCAGAAAGCATGAGAGTCTATAATACTCTGTTCAAAAAATAAGAAAAGCCAAGAAATCCTGTCCACTAAAAGATTTTTCCCTCTTGGGGAAAAGTTAATAACTCAAATCCCAGAGCTTAAGAATCAATTTGTTCAAATCATGAAGATCTATTTTTATTGTTAGTCAACTAACATTTATTAAGCACTTGCTGTGTTTCAGGCACTGAGCAATGAGTATACAAAAGAATGGAAAAAAAGAAACAATCCCTGCTCTAAGGAGTCTAACAACTAATAATTTTCGAATAAAAATGGTTATTTGTGATTACTTAAACCTTACCTGCTAGCTTTATTATCATCATCTTTTATCCTCTTTCTCAAAATAATGTGAAATATTTTTTTTCCCTGAGCCAATCAGGGTTAAGTGACTTGCTTATGGTCATACAACTAGTAAGTGTGTGAAGCTAGATTTGAAATCAAGGCCTCTTAATTCCAGGACTGGTCTTCTATCTACTTCTATCCTAGCTGCCCCAATATTAACTATCTTAATTTACAAATATATTCTTTCCTATGGGTTCCACTGCTGCTGCTCCATTCCTCACAGTCAAACACCAGACACTATACCTGAAAGGAGCTGTCACTTTTCCCCTGGCTCTTCAGTTGCCCTTGTAACCTATCCAATTTTTTCTCTCTGAGAACTCTATAATTAAACCACACTACTCTTGCTGCTAGAGAGACCATGTCAGCAGATTTTCTCTTGGTTTCACTTGCTATCTTTGTGATTTTTTTTTCATAATTCCCTTCCTAAGACCACCACTCTGCCATTAGAATGTAGGCTCTATGAGAGCAGGGATATCTTCCTTTTGTATTTCTATCTCCAAAGCTCAAAATTTGGCACATAAGAAGCACTTGATAAATGCTTGTTATTCATTTTTCCTACATAATTCACCAAGATAAATTCTTTTTATCAATAAAGTGTTAAATATTAATACTCGTCTTTTCCCAAGGACATTATAAAACA
Organism: Antechinus flavipes; assembly: GCF_016432865.1. Lineage (NCBI taxonomy): Eukaryota > Metazoa > Chordata > Mammalia > Dasyuromorphia > Dasyuridae > Antechinus > Antechinus flavipes. Next base: position 150,142,797 of record NC_067403.1, read on the forward strand.
TGTAAAATAGCAAGAGCAAAATTAATAACTTTAATTATGCTTCTCAAATTCTTCAAACAAGTTAAATGAAAATCCTTCTCCAGTTATTTTCATTTCTAGGTGACTATTTTCATAGAAAACTTACCTCAAAGGCAGAAAGGCAACTTAATCCAAACTTTTATTTAATGTTTTATGCCCCCTCCCCCCCCACCAAACAACTACAAATAAACCATCAAGAAAAAATTTTTCTGGAAAGACTTACAAGAATTGATATTGTGTAAAGTGAGCAGAACCAGGAGAACATTATACACAGTAACAGCAACTTTGTGTGATGATCAACTATGTTTTTGATGTTTCTCATCAAAACAGTGGTCCATGAAGATTCCAAAAGACTGATGATAGAAAATTCATACATAGTGTGAATGAAAACCAAAGCATATTATTTTTACTGGGTTTTTTTTTTCAAGGCTTTTCCCTTTTGTTTTGTTTCTTCTTTCACAATATAAGTAATGTGGAAATATGTTTACATGATTGATTACATATGTATAACCTATATCAGATTGTTTGCCATTTTGGGGAGAGAGAATTAAAAGTAGGGAAAAAATTGAAATTAAAATTTTATTTAAAAAATGAATGTTAAAAATCATCTTAATATATAATTAGAAAAATAAAATAGTATTTCCAAAAAAATAAAAATTTTTTTAAAAGAAAAGAGAAAAGGTTTGGTGTTACATGCTTTCTAAGTTAGGATGCTTATTTCTCATTGTCTGCCCCAAAGTAAAACTTCCCCTGAGTGACAGCATGTTTTAAGGAACTTACATAACTAAACTACAATAACTTACTATAAAAGATGGAAGAAAATTAGATGAATTATTTATAGCCCTTTTTTATTGCCAGAGAATAGAGCTGAATGCTGAAAAATCCTTAAGGCTATTTAAATCAACTGAGAAACTTCTGTGTTGTGAGTTAATGCTTATTGGTAGTGATTGAGAAAGGTCATGGTGTCAAGGGAAAAGCAGTGGTTTGAGCACCAGAAGATCCGGGTTCTAATTCAGAAAGCATTATCTGTTGTTCACATGACTAGGCAATCACTCCAGCTCACCGACCTAAATTTCCTCATCTGTAAGATAAAATCAAACTATTCACTGATACTTCTAAATGCTGCCAAGTATAAGTAAATGAACCAATAATAATAGTAGTAAGTGCTTATGTCATTCAAAAGTAAGACAATTCTAAAACATCGACATCAAAAACATTTATGGAATATCTAGTACAGAATCCAGTTGGTCACTTGTGTACTTAGAAATGCCTAGAAATAAATCAGTATTTTGAGTACTGCAGAGTACTCAGTCAAGATAACATTGCCAGTATTGAAACATCCTTCAAGATATCCATCTTTGGGACCCCGTTCACCATAGTCTTCCCACCAGAGTCAGACTTTTAACCAGAGTTAAAATACAACTGATTGGTAGAACCCCAAACCTAATTAACCCCTTTAACCTTTGTAGGTTAACCTATGTAGAGGAAGCAACAAGCAATGGGTCTTAGAATAAGAGGTATAGAGATATCTGGTACAGAGAAAATGCAGAAGGAAAAGTAGAGATATAACTGTGACAATATACTCCAGATGCCTGCAGGAGAAACTGGAAAATCTTCTGGTAGGTAGTTAGTAGTTACCACATTTTATAGCTATCAGAAATAAATTCTATGGATGACCAATTTTGCCCCACAAAACTGATGAAGAAATAATCTCTTCTTTCCTCAGAAAGATAGAGGAACATGTCTTGATTTGTGATGTGACATCATATACACAAGAGTTTTAGGTAAAACAAGTAAATCTCAGCACAGATTACTAGCTGTGTGATTTTGACAAACTCAATTTACCCAACTTTCTATTTCCTTACAATATAAAATGGGGACAAAAGTCCTTATCCCTTTCTATGTCATAGTTGTTTTAAGAAAAGCATTTTGAAAACCTTGAAGTGCTATGTAAAGTGTGCAATTACTTTATAATAGTAGAATAATGGTACATTTCTAGAAGAACATTTCTTTCATTATTTAAGGATCACACAGCTAATAAATGTCTAAGGCCAAATATGAGTTTGGGAAGATGAGACTTCCACTGTTCCACTTGACTGCTCATGGATAATAATAAGTGCATCAAAACTGAGCTCAAGAAAATTACTTGCTCAACACTCTAGTTATAGATTATCAGAGGAAAAACAAGGTCTTAAATCCCCAATCAATATTCTTTATTAAAATTGAGTTTTCATTCTGCAACGCCTCTCAACTTGCCCACTGGGTGTTCTTTGATAAACTTTTTCTCGTTTTCCAGTATTTCATTAATTTTCCAGGTATAACGTCTATCACACGATATAGCCATTATAAGCAAATGACCAATCTCATTCCACTTTAGAAATGAAAGACACCCCCTTTCTATTCTTGTTAAGATGGACTGCGTGCATAAAATGTTCCATATACTGTCGGATATGTAGCCAATTATTTTTTCTTCCTGTTTTGTTATAATGGAATGTAGGGAAATATTGGGGGAAGGAGATATGATACACTGAAATGACTTTCATGTCAAAATAAGAAGCCTCAATAAATTAAGAGTAAATGAAATCAATACTCTGCATTTCTGAAGTCATAGAGAATGAATATAATTTTGGATAAGGTTTCTCAAAGTAACTTTTCTGTCTCACAATAGTTTCTCTCTGAACAACCTCTCTTTCTACCTCCCCTGTTCTCTGGTCCAGAGACAGGCAAAGTGAAAACTGTATAAAGAAAAAGTATCTTTCTTTTAGAATTTTATTTCTCTATGTCTCAGGAGGATAATTTAAAATAACCCTATGGTAATATCTGGACTTAGAAATGATATATGCAGTGAGATAACTAAAAAGACTTATCTATGAACAACCCCCTTTGATTTATCAGAAGAATTTGCATTCAGCCTGATGACCAAGTCAAATTTTTCCTCCCCAGCTATCCCCCCCAAAAAATAAAAGGCATGAAATTGTTCATAATGAAATCTCCCTCTTCTTAAAGGTCTTCTCAAATAACCTGCCTGGATGACGAGATTCTCCAGATGTAACATTCCAGCTTCCATCACACTGTTTCTCAACTCCATCATTCTCTTGAAAATTGATGTTCCACATTGTACACAGTAACAGCAACATTGTGCAACAACCAACTACAACAGACAGAGCTCATCTCAGCAACACAATGATTCAGAACAATTCTAAGGGACCTGTGATGGAAAATGCTGACCACATTCAGAAAATGAATTATATAGTCTGAATGCAAATAGAAGCATACTGTTTTCAGTTTGTTTCTTGTTTTTTGTGGTTTTTCCCTTTGGTTCTATTTCTTCTTTTACAACATGACTTATGTGGAAATGTGTTCATTATGATTGTACATGTACATATGTAGATTGAAATTGTTTGCCACCTTGGGAAGAGGGGAAAAGAAGGGAAGGATAGAGGAAAAAATTGGAACTCAAAATCTTATAAAAAATGAATGTTGAAAACTATAGTTACATGTAATTGAAAAAAATACTATTTTACAGAGAGAGAGAGAGAGAGAGAAAGAGAAAGAAAGAAATTGATGTTCCCACATCCTATTGCTAAACAGCCCGGGCATACACAATGTGTATCTTGGTTTAAGAAATTCAAAAAGACTCCAGCTTTTATAAAAACTAAGCTATTGGTCATTAAGGAAACAAATATAAACTCCAGGTGGTCTGAGTGAAAAAGCAAGGAATGGAAAAAGCAAAGAGAATTTAGAATCCGATATTATGAATGAGGATTGGGGGTGGAGGTTAGGAAGAAACCAGACCCTCAGTGAGATGAACCCAAGAGCTACATTTTACCAAGTAGGATTTGACTGCATTTAGTACAAACAAGATTATACAATTTTACATGGCCATTAGCCCAACTTGCCCAAGACCCAGTCAGCATTTCACAATCATCATAAGTAGTCCATGTACATAACAGATTTAACTTATATTTAATATACTGTTAAAAAAGAAAGAAAAAGAAAAAGAAGAAAATATTTCATTAAAAAGTATTATCTCAAGTACATTAGAAATCTAAGTGGAGCAAAGGTTCAAAGATATTGGTTACCTGCTCAATGGGACAGTAATATTTTCAACTATAGAAATAGTAGTTTCTCAATGCTAATTTAAGCATTTATAAATAAGCACCCTTATGCATGCTTCCATTTAATGAAGATAATGACTTGAAAAGAAGTATGAACTCAGCCATACCATGTGAATAACCAAATACATTAGCCCAATACAACATAAGCTAGTAAGTGTACACTACTTAGATGTGTCCAGCTTTCTCTTTGCCCATATTTCATTCTAAGAAGACTACCTTCATAAGCTCATCTAGCTACAACATTCTTCCTCTGCCCTCAAGGAATGGAAAGATCCAAAAAGGAGGGCTGGTAAGACATAGAATGCCCAGTAATCCAAGTTTGAGTGAATTTTGACTTTTGACAGTGAGTGAATTACAAGAATGAAGAATATCTAACCTAAACAGGATTTGCAAAAAGAATAAGGCACATTTTACTGATATATTCTGTATATGTCAATCTTTCCCTTCTTGTCATAAAAGTGAAATGCACTTACAATCCAAAAGCATGAATATAACAAAAGCTCTGTCTACAAGGGTTATAAACCCATCAAGAGCAGTGTTTTTTAAAAAAAAGCAATCTTGGGCAAACTGTTGCCAGAATCATAATTTCCACTTGCACCCACAAATGAGGTTATATAATCAGGCATACAATGATTACTTTTTTTCCTCTAATCTGTAGTTCTTATGGCAAGTAATATAGCTGTGGGCTTGGGTTTTTGTTTTTTACATTCCATGGAACATTCATAAAAACTACAGTCAGCATTCTCATTCATCCCTAACTATTCAACTTGTTTTCAAATATGCAGAGGAATTAGTCAAGCCCCCAAATTTACCACCTGTTCCAAAATTAAATTAAAAGTGGAAAAAGTTTTCTAAAGTACTCTTGAAACTACTGTGGGAAAAGTTGTTGACTGTCTTAGCTATTCTGTAATCCTATAATGAAGAAAAATTCTTACTTGTTACATTTGCTGTGTTTTTTCAATCAAGGATAACCAACAACAAAGTGAGGTCTTTATATTTAGTATATTTCCAGTCCACAGGATAAGGATTTTCAACTGCTTTTTTTTTTTTTTAAACACAGCTAGTTCTTTTCTGCATTCTGATTCTTAATGGAAAATGAAAAACCAGTCATTCTTCTACAGAAGTTATATTGTGATCTTTATCCTTTTGTTAGAAACACCATCTTCAGAGAACAAGGAACAATATGACAATAACTCTGGCAGTCATACAAGCAATAGATATTGCTTATTTTTCTGGATGATAGAGAAACCAATTACAGTAGGACTCTGATCCATTCACAATGGCAGACTAAAAATGAATATCAATTGAACATTGAGTTTACTGAAAGTTTTCATGTTTTTCTCTTCTGACTGAAACTTGGTCAGATTTTTAGCAATTTAGGGGTGTAAACCAGTACCAATAGCTTTGATTTTATTTGTGTGCTTTGAACTTATTATACTTGATGTTAGATTTGCTAGACTTCTTACTGCTTACATATCCCACTGTGAGAAAAGGATGGAAAATATTCATCAGAGAGTTCAAATCAGAAATACTATGCCAATCTTCCTAGTGCTTAACGCATTCCTAAGAGTCAGGTGATTATTTTGAGTGCAACTTCACATTTGCTTTTTCTTTTCTTGGGGGGGAGAGAGGGAGGAGAGGGAGTGTACAATGAAATGAGAAGGCCCAAACGAGCTACAACACCGAGACTACCCAACACAAGAAAGTTCCAAAGAACCAATTTTCCAAAGAGTGGTTCTGCTGGCAATGTTGCCAAGTGGATTCCAAGAGGGAATCCCGTCTGTGTGTTTAAACAAAGCATTCGATTATGTTAAATAATTTATAGAAAGCAACACTACATCAAAAGATAAGCCTAATACCAATAGTGAGTCATCCCACCAGCCTTTAAATCTTCATTTGTAAATAAAGTTCTTCCAAGCATTCTAAAAATGTCCAGAGACAGAGACTGATAACCATCCAGAAGTTTTCTCAAAAGCCAGGTGAGACTTTATCATATGTGAAAGTCTACTAGTTTGGAGGTTTCCTCCCCAATCTATCCATGACTATGTGACTCTCAATCACGTCCTCCAAAAGCACACTACAAAAGGGTCCATCTAGCAGCTCTTTCAAAGACGGATTAGTGATCAAATAAATATCTTCATAAAAAAGAAACCCAAAGCAGTTAATTAACTCTAAAGTTATAATTATTCATTATCATAAATTCTCCATACATCTTGTAAATTTACTATGTATTTGATTTGCCTTATTCTTTTATCAGTGTCAATAAACATTCAATTCAAATTATAAGCATTTAATTTAATTTATGATAGAGAACTAGCTTTGAAGCCAGGAAGCCTGAAGTCTCAAACACTCACATGCTTGGCAAGTCAGTTAATTCTCAGCCTCATTTTCTTCATCTGTAAAAATGGAAGCCTTTATAACATCTACCTCCCAGAGCCATGGAGAGGATCAAATGAGATAATATTTGTATAGTGCTTTCTACCAGACCTGTAATCCCAAAGAGATCACAAAAAAGGGAAAAAACTGGTATGTACAAAAATGTTTGTAGCAGCTCTTTTTTGTGGTAGCAAGGAATTGAAAATTGAAGAGATGCCCATCAATTGGGGAATGGCTGAATATGTTATGGTATATGAATGTAATGGAATATTATTGTTCTCTAAGAAACGATGAGCAGGCTGACTTCAGAAAGTCTGGAAAGACTTAGCTAAACTGATGCTAAGTGAACTGACCAGAACCAGGAAAACATGGTATACAGTAACATTAATACTGTGATGATCAACTATGATAGATAGCAATATAATGACTATAATCAGGGCTATATGCAAATTTAAATGTTTCAATGAGGCCTTTTAAACTATTATAATTTTCTACTGAATCTCATTTAATTAATAGAACTAGGTGGGATTTATACAGAAAGCCATGGGAAAGTTAATGTGGAATGTGCCAACCTATCAACTGAGAAGTAGCAGCTGCCCAAAAGACATCATCCCTAGGACTCGTGGGATGGGACCTGGAATGGAAAATGCCATCCCTATCCAGATGGAGAACTATGGAGACTGAATGTGGATTAAAGCATACTATTTTCACTTTTTTTCCGTTTGTTTGTTCTTTATCTTTTTTTTTCTCTTTTGGTCTGATTTTTCTTTCACATCATGACTAAAATGGAAATAGATTTAAAATAACAGTACCTGTATAACCTCTATCAGATTGCTTACAGTCTTGAGGAGGGGGGAAAGAAGAAAAAATTACATGTAATTGGAAAAATGAACTACTACAGAGAAAAAAACTTTAGAGTGGTATATAAATGCAAGCTATCAGCTATCATCAAGGAAAACAGAGCAAGCACAAGATTACTGCTACAGACTGATTTTCTTGTTAAGGAATTTTCTTGTTAAAGAGATGGAGAAGATGAGACTGGAATTTCGACTCTAACTACCTGGATGATCTTGATCAGTTAATGTCAACTCTCTGGACATTTTTAAAAAATGAATCCCCACCTAAGAAACTGAGTTTCCAGCATGAATTGTTGTTTCTGTTTGAGTTCTTTACAGATGCAGCCTGTCTTTATGGATAGAATATGGATATGGGTTTAGAAGTCACTACTAGATTTTCAGGCAGGAAAAATTGATTTTTTTCTTCTGTTCACTGACCAAATAAAGATATTAGAAAGATTTGAGAGGTGGAGCCAAATGGCAGATTAGGGGAAACTATCCAGCTGAACTCTCCCAACATTCCCTTTCAAACAACTTTAAAATAATACTTCAAATCAAATTTTGAAGCAGCAGAGCTAATAAAAAGTCAAGATGAGATATATTTCCACCCTAAGAAAACTTAAGAGATTGGCAGGAAAGCCTCTATGGAGCCCACACATGCAGCCACTATAGCAGAAACTTTCAGAGCTCTCAACCCAGAGTAGTGGAGTTGGACAACTGGTTAGAAAGAGATTACAGGGGTTTGTAGTGGCTAGAAACTGGAAAATGAATGGATGCCCATCAATTGGAGAATGGCTGGGTAAATTGTGGTATATGAATGTTATGGAATATTATTGCTCTGTAAGGAATGACCAGCAGGATGAATACAGAGAGGCTTGGAGAGACCTACATGGACTGATGCTAAGTGAGATGAGCAGAACCAGGAGATCATTATACACTTCGACAATGATATTGTATGAGGATGTATTCTGATGGAAGTGGATTTCTATGACAAAGAGACTTAACTGAGTTTCAATGGATAAATGATGGACAGAAACAGCTACACCCAAAGAAGAAACACTGGGAAACGAATGTGAACTATTTGCATTTTTGATTTTCTTCCCGAGTTATTTTTACCTTCTGAATCCAATTCTCCCTGTGCAACGGGAGAACTGTTCGGTTCTGCAAATATGTATTGTATCTAGGATATACTGCAACATATTTAACATATATAGGACTGCTTGCCATCTTGGGGGGGGGGTGGAGGGAGGGAGGGGAAAAAACGAAACATAAGCGAGTGCAAGGGATAATGTTGTAAAAAAATTATCCTGGCATGGATTCTGTCAATACAAAGTTATTATTAAATAAAATAAAATTTAAATTAAAAAAAAAAGAAAGAAAGAGATTACAGGGAACCCTGTGCTCATACTGGGTACTGCTGGTGTTGATTGGAGACTCTATTGCCCTTATATCACAGAAGAGAATTTGAAATTCAAAAATTTTTTTAAAAGAATGTTTAAAATAAATGTTTTTTAAAAGAATTCATGACTTTGAAACATTCTTTTATTACACACTAGTTATACAACCCTAAGCAAGTTATCTAAACACTCTGTGCTTCAGTTTCCACATCTGTAAAAGGAGGAGGTTGGATTTGATGACTTTTAAATCTATATGGCTTCTACAACAGCAACTACTATCTATTCTCTAGAAAGTTTCAAAGGCTAAGTATTGGATGCTATGAAATATGAGGTATCCTCAATTCAGTACCAAACTGAGGGGAAAATAAAGGTGATGATTCCATCTGAAAGGGGCACTTCTTAACCAGATGACTATAAGGGAAACTCTAGAGGGTTAGAATCCAGACTATCACAGTCAGGAAAGAAGTAAACCTCAGAAGTATTCAGGAGCAAAAGCAGTCACATTATTCTTCAGTAGACTGTCTTCTTTCCTTCACTTCCCTTTTCCATAAAAATATCTGCCTTTTTTGTACACGTGTTATATGGGTTAAAAAAAAAAATCTGTTTTCTATTAAAAATGTCTTCATTCCCTATTTTCTTTGCCTCCATTCTCCCTTACATGGGACTAGTTCCTTCAATAAATTAGTGACATGGGTGACATTTGGATTTAGAATACAACCTTTGCTATCTTTGTATTATGCAATTTTCATCCACAAATCTAACCCTAGATGTTGAAATCAGGGTAATAGTAGGACTCCTGTCACATCCTGCGGTATTTCTATTCAGATGAGATCAAAACTGGTGCTATGATTTCAATGGTCTAGGGAACTCCCTCTGTTTTATAAGTCAGTACCTTCCCAGAAGCTTAAAGAGGCTGTCCAGTCAGGATTTGAATTCCAGTCTTCCTGGCTTCAAAGCTGGCTCTGTCCAAATGTCACAGCTGCCTTTTCAATCAAATAAATGTTTAATCATACATTTTATCACATGCAAACCATCATTAATGTTTAGCACGTAGCTTTCCATAGCTCACCTGAGTACTTATCATTTTGATCCATTGAAGATTCTGACATTCTATAGCCTTCAGCCACAAAACATCAAGGGTAGAATACTAATTTTAAAAAGATGGGTTTTTGTGAAAATGTGCTACAAAGGATCATTAAAAATACTGTTCAGTTTCCCAAATGTGATCTAACTTCACCTCTTCCTCTCCTACCCCCCAATTCTGTGCCCAGTTCATCTACGATATTTGTGGCACCTGTCCAAAAAAAAATAATCTATATATTGCTAAATTAATGCAAGGGGCTAACCATATAGTTGGATCATCATAATCAGGGCAATATGCAAATTTAAATGTCTCATTGATGCCTATTAAATCATTATAATTTTCTACTAAATATCCTTTAGTTAATGGAACTGAGATTTCTATATAAAGTCATGGGAAAGAACTAATGTGGAATGTACCAACCTATCAACTGAGAAGTAGCAGCTGCCCAAAACACATCATCCCCAGGATTCTGCTTCCTGCTCTGGCTACCCATGTTGTCTCAAAGCCAATTCAAGGTTTTAGCCATTATTTTCAAAGTCTTGAGCTGGACAGAATCCAAGTAGCAGAAAAACCATCTGTCCTTGGATTCGCCCCACCACAAACTATGTTCTCCAACAGCTGTTGACCCTCCCAAGTCACCTTTTTTGACCACAATGACCAGAACAAGCAAGGGTCTCTTAAACTGAGACCCTCTTAATACCTAGGGCACACCTTTAAAACAGGAGTTCTTAACCTGAAGCCCCTATGCTTTAAGGAAGGTCTGGAATTTGGATGGAAAAAAATCTTTATCTTCACTAAATAAAATTTAGCATTTCTTTCAATTATGCTTTTAGGAGAAAAAATATTCTCAGAAGAGCTCCATAGACTTCACTAGGTTGCAAGTGGTCTATTATATATAGGAGAAAAAAATATTCTCAGAAGAGCTCCATAGACTTCACCAGGTTGCAAGTGGAATAATCATTTTTATAGCACCTACTATGTGCCAGGCATTCACTATGCTAAGCACTTGGAATAATTATCTCATTTTTATTCTGATAGCTCTGTGAAACAGATACTATTAGGCACACAGAGGTTAAGGGGGTTGTTCAGGATCACACAGCTAAATTAGTGTCTAAGTTTGCATTTGAGCCGAGGTCTTAATTCTGAGCCCAGCACTTGAAAAACCATACCACCAACTACTATCAAGATACACATTATTTACCTGACAAAATTTGTTACCTCTTTTAAAAACCAAGATCCACTTAGTCTCCTCATATTAATTATGACTGTCTACCATCTTTAGAAAAAAAAAAAAAAAGCATGTACTTTTTACAAAATCAGAGACCTGCTTTCTCCTTGTTATGTTTATTCTTAGATTCTACAATAGGCATTTTTTCAAGCCCAATCACCCAGATTCTACAAAGAAAAGCAGGATCAGCAAACTGAAATCAGGAAGTAGCAGTATTACAGACTAGCTTCTGAGATGACACAATCCAGAAGAAGCCTCAGCACTCACACAGCACAGACCATCCTCCAATTGTGTTGTGCATATATATAAATATACATATATAAAAAAAATCAAACAAGCTACATCTGCATCTTTTGTATAGAAGCAAAAAATAAACTGAAAATGAATTTTAATTTCATGAACTGAAACCACCTGCACATCAAGTGGTTTCAGCATAAAAACTGCCCTGGAAATTTACACGGAAGGAAGAAAAGTTGGCACTCTCTGACATGGCTGTAATACAGATGTCAGAGCAGCTGTGCACAAGCCAGAGGGCTTAAGTGAATTACATCCCTGGCAAGGTTATATGTTTGTCTCCTCTAGCCCTGAATTTGTAATTTGGGGGGGGGGAGGGGATTTTCTGTGTCTTTGTTTCTGTGTGTTTTATTGGAGACAGAAAAGAAGAAAATATTTCCATTTTAAACACTACAGTGAAGAGACAGATGAACATTTTCATTGTTAAAATCACAGAATAAGTAGAAAGGAAAAAGAAAAAAGAAAAAAATCTCAATTCTTCCCTCATCCTTTTTTAAATACAATCTCAGTTCTCTTCTTGGAAGAACACAGTAAACAGTTCTATGGTGATACATTTTGTTAAGTTTTACATTTTTAAAACAATAGAAACATGACTTCCCTTAAGTTAGCAGTAGTAATAGTTAACAATAAGAGTGATGGCAACTGTGGTAGTAATCAGTCAACTAGCAATCCTTAATGCGAGTTAGCATCAGCTGACCATAAAGGTAGCTAGGAGGTACCATAGTAAAGTGCTGAACTTAGAGTTGTAAAGCCCTGACTTCAAATTTGGCCATAAATATTTACTAGGTGTACCAACCTGGACAAGTCCCCTAAAATATTTGCTTCATCAGATATAGCATTTTTACCGATGAAATATTTTTACATATAATAACAACTACTTTTTTTTACAGATAATAACACGTATATTCCAAGGTTGTACTTATTGCAATTCCAATAAGACAGTATTTATAAAGTGCTTTGCAAACCTTAAAGCTCAACATAAATGTTAACATAGTTATCCCTTCCACATCACAATTTTCCCCATCACAGTGTAAGATCAGTGTAAGAAATTAAATGGGAATTTTTGCAACATGCAAAGGTCAGCATATGACACATTAAAGTTTAGAAACTCAGAAATGCATAAAATATATACATATATAGTATTGTATAATATCAACATATTTTATCAATAATTCAGACATTTTCTCTGGTGTGAAGGGAAGGCCAGAAAATTTGACTCAGATTTTCCACATTGCTGAAGCACCATGTAGCTCGTCCCGGAGATATAGAAAGAATAACTATCATTGTTGTTACTCATCTACTATGGAAGGCTAATGTAAATGCTAACAATACAAAAAAGGCCCAAAAAAGTCCCTGTTCCCAAGGAGCCCACCATTTAAAACAACATTCATGTAACTACCTTCAAACAAGATATAGACAGGACAAACTAGGGATAATCTCATTGGGAAAGCCTTCAGATAAAGGAGATAGAAGAGACAGTAAAACTTAAGCTGAAACACAAGGAAAGCCAGGAAATCCTGGTGAAGGTGAGAAAAAAAAAGCAGTTCTACTCATGGGAAAATATCCATAGTTTGGAGATGGAATGTCTGGAGCACGGAAAACCAAAGAGGATGTTCATCAATTTCTTTTTTTAGGGGTTAGAATCAATCATTTCCTCCTGGGTCTTTTTGTGGTTGCTGTTTTTTGTCAGGAACTTGACTTATACTCTCAAGTGCAACAAGCATGAATCAATTACCAGGCACTGTGTTAAGTGCTAGGGATACAAAGAAAGACAAACGCTCTAGTTGCTAGTATTGTATTCATAACACTACTTCTACACCATCATTACAGTCTTGCCATTGCTTAACAGACTAAATTGTCATCATCAGATGGAAGGAAAAACTGATGTGGTGGCCCTGGAGATCTGATCACAGGAATGTCCACTGCAAACTCTACTTTAATACTGGGTAAAAGTGGGCAGATAGCCTCATATTTCTAGAGTTTGAGATGCTCATCTGTAAAATTCCAGGACTGAAAGACATAATCTATTAGCCCTTTCTCAGAATATTATTCCTAAATGTAGAAAATATATAGCAATGAAAAAAAAAACCCAATGATATTAAAATACAAATTATCACAATAGTTTTAAAGGAAAAAAACCCAAATCCACAGGCTTTGGATCCAAAACCTTTGAAGGAAAAAAAAAGAAAAAGAAAAAACCTCTGGACTAAGATGCTAGTGTGTTGAACATGGAATTGGGAAGTTTTTGTTGTTTTCTTATTTCAATCGTGTCCAATTCTTCGTGATCCCATTTGGAATTTTCTTGCCAGAGATACTTCTCCAATTCATTTTAGAGATGAGGAAACTGACGCTAACACAGTGAAGTGACTTGTCCAAAGTCAAACAGTAAGTGTCTGAAATGATTCCAGGCTCAGTACTTGCCTGGCACACAAGTAGGTACTTAATTGCTTTCTTCCTTTCCCCAACAAGTCACTGAACCCATTAGCCTCGATTTTTTCATCTGTAAAATGGGGCTAAGAGCAGCACCAACCTCACAGAATTGACAGGACTAAATGAAACAACATGTGTAAAATGCTTTGCAGTACATGAACATAACTTATTACTGTTCTTATTCTTTGCAACTATAATGCTCTATTAGATGTCTGCAATTCTGACAGTTAATTGTCCTCAATCCTTTTTAATTACTCTGTAATAAAGTGATAAACAAGACCTAGCAAAGAAAAACTGTCTACAGAACAAAATAATAGGAAGAGGTATAGGGAGGGGACAGTTATTAAATCAAAATAGTAAGTACTGGAGAGCATAAAATCTGATGCACCATTTTACAAAAAGAGATAACCACCATCATCATTAATAATAATAATAAAGTTAATATCTGTATAGCACCTAAAGTTTGCAAAAAGTTTTACAAACATTACCCCATGCTATTCCTAAAACAACTCTCTGAAGTAGATGCTATTATTATCTCTATTTTTCAGATAAAGAAACTTAGACTAAACAATTAAACAGTTAAATGATTTTCTTGTAGTCACACAGCTAGATAAAAATGTCTGAAGTGAGATTTGAATTCAGGCCAGCCTGATGACAAGTTCAGGATTCTCTCCACTAGGTCAATTAACTACCTTCTTTAAATTTTTTTTAATGTTTCCATTTATCTCTAGAAATGGCTTTATTTCCCTTAGTCTTGGTCAAGCTACACTAACTTGTTACATGCCCACTGAGCAGATAGCTCAATGGACTCTCACAAGATTTTATTATTTCAGGGCAAGCAGTTGGACACTACTTCAAAATATCCTTAGAAAGCCCAAGAGATTAGGGCAAAAACAAATAAGATTCTATCCACTACCAAAATAAATATTAATTAGATAGTGATATTCAGAGAGACTCCCAGCTCCTAAAAAGAAAACAGTCACCATCAAATGATAGGAAAAGTAAGGAAACATCTGTCATAATAACTTCTTGTTCCATTGAAGTTTGGACCTAAATTATTTCATTCCTCAAAAGCTATTTCTTCTAGAATTATAGAACAGGCTTTAGGTATCCATTTCAAATCCTTATTAGAAAAGATAAAATTCTAAATGAAGATTATGTGAAAAGGGATAACTTATTTTTTCGTGTATTTGCTTGGTTGGTTTTTTTTGGTGTGATTTTTGAGTACTTAAACCTCCTGGTATGAGAAGTTCCTTCACCAATGTAAATCTTCAACTCGAGTCCAAGAGTTCCCTTGGGACCCTTGACATGCCCAGGGGTCAAATGATATATTCCAGAAACAAGTTTAAAGTTCTTGACTGCAAGGTCATTTGCTTTTCACAACATCACTGTGTATCTTGCTTTTTAGAATTAATCCAATCATAAACAATGGGCAAAACCTGGGAAACAATTTATACAATAACAACACAATGAAGACAAACAACTATTAGATACTTTAAAAACTCAATGAACATTGATTAGACAAAGAATGTTTCCCATCTTCTGATAGAAAGATAGACTCAAATTACAGAATGAAATAAATATTTTTGAACATAACCAATGTGGGAATTTGCTTTGCATATTTATTACAAGTGAGATTGTTTCTTTTCCTTTAATGAGGGATGAGGAAGAAAGATTTTTTAATTAAAAAATATTTTAGAGAAACAATGCCTTTAGGACAATTTTCCAATCTGGATACAGATTTATATGTGTGTGTGTATGTGTATACATACACAAATACACATTACATATAATTATAAGTTATAATTACATAGTTATATAAAATTTAATTATATAAATAAAATATCATTTACATGAATATTATATATATATATATATATATGAATATGAAGAGTCAATGTTGTTTTACTATTAACCATTTACTGGTTAAACTTTGAAGTATCCTCATTTAATTTCTATTTATGCAAAAAAGTGACTAGAATGTACATACTTTAATCCAGTGATTTCCCCCACTACCACATACATCCAAGACAAAGAGAAAACAATGTCTAACATTTATCAAAATATTCATGGAAGCATTCTTCCATGCTTCACATTGGGGAATGCCCATTTACTAGAGAAAACACTGTGGTATATAAATGCAATGGAATATTTTTGTTCAATTAAAAAAAAGTTGAATATGAGAAATTCAGAGAAATATTAATACCTAATTCAGGGAGAAAAGAGCAGAATCCAGAGAATAATTTACATATATATATATATATATATATATATACACATACACATACACATATACATACATATATATGTGTATATATGTATACGTATACATATATGTATGTATACACATATACATACATATATATGTATACATATACATATATACACATATATATACACACACATATACACACACACACACACACACACACACACATATTTATATGACAACAATATAGGTTTGGCTGTGTATACCCTTTGACCCAGCAGTGTCTCTACTGGATCTGCATCCCAAAGATATCATAAAAAAAGGGAAAAGGACCCACATGGGCAAAAATGTTTGTGGCAGCCCTTTTTGTAGTGGCAAGAAACTGCAAATTGAGTGGATGCTCATCAAGTAAAGAATGGCTGAATAAATTATGGTATATGAATGCTATGGAATATTATTGTTCTGTAAGAAATGATCAGCAGGATGATTTCAGAAAGGCCTGGAGAGACTTGCATGAACTAATGCTAAGTGAAATGAGCAGAACCAGGAGATCACTGTACATGGCAACATCAATATTATATGATAATCAATTCTGATGGACATGGTTCTTTTCAGCAATGAGATGATTCAAACCAGTTGCAAATGTTCAGTGATAAAGAGAACCATGTACATTCAGAGAGAGGACGTGGGAACTGAATGTGGATCATAACATAGTATTTTCACGTTTTTGTTGCTGTTTGCTTACTTTTTTCTCTCTCTCATTTTTTTCCTTTTTGATATGATTTTTCTTGTGCATCATGATAAATGTGGAAACACTTATAGAAGAATTTCTCATGTTTAACTATATTGGATTATTTGCCATTTAGGGAAAGGAGTGAGGGAAGATATGGAGAAAAATTTGGAATACAAGATTTTACAAGAGTGAATGTTGAAAACTATCTTAGCATGTATTTTGAAAATAAAAAGCTATTATTAAAAAACAATACAGGTTTAGGTTTCTTTCTGGTCGTGTATAATGTAATAAAAGAGGATAAATGAATATAAATTATTATTTAAGGAAAATCTACACTAATATTACTTTCTCTGAATATAGTAAGGCCTTAAGAATATTTATGTGACCTAATTCTATCATACTAAATGAATGAATTATATAATTTGACAGAAGCAAAGCATCACACTGCAAGCTGAAAAACTAAACCCTAAGGCCAAGTCTGAACTCAGTAGAAAATTAACATCTGGATCCTTAAATTCATCCTTGTTTCTTATTGTTTTACACAATATAAGTGAGTTGTTTACTACCAAATGTGAAAGAGAAGACCAACAGAATCTGCAAGAAAGATTATTCATTTCTTAGTATATTAAAACACGATCTTAAAATAATTCAACAACCACTTGATTTTAGAAATGGATGTGGTCTCTTGACTATAGATAGGGAAACCTGAAAATGAAAACATTTTCTTCCAAGTGAAAAACATGCACATTAAAAACAAATGATACTAACAAGCCTTAGGTGCTTTCCTCCCTCAGTTTCTAAGATGAATATAATAATAATAATGATAATAATAGCAGTTAGAATGTATAAAGTGTTTTTATGGTCTGCAAAATGCTTTACAAATATTATCTCATTTTATCCTCACAAAAACCTTGGAAGGTAAGTGTTAGTATTATTATTTCCACTTTATATCTGAAGAAATTGAGACAGAAAGCAATTAAGTAACATGCTCAGGTTTACACAACTATCCGTGGTGAATCTAGAGCCAATGCTCTATCCACACTGCATTACTCAGTAGCCTCAATATTTGGATTAAAGAGACAGCAGGCATCTTAGAATGTTCTGTTCCCAAAAATAAATGACAAAAATCTTTCTCATAGATTTCAGGTATAAAGCATTAAGTAAGTTGATATTACTTTGTGATGGTACCAAAAAGCAGTAACTAACTCTAATTAGCATTCTAATTAGTTTGGGTAGAGCCCCAAACAGTCATTTATTCCTTAATCTTCACCATAAATCCAAGAAGCAAGCAAGATCATACACTTTCTTGTGTAACTGGAGAAAATTAACTGATGTTACATATATCTACAAACATATGTGGAGAAACTTCCACAAAAGAAACTTACAATTAGTGCTAAATTTCACCTTAAACAGGCATATTGATGGAACTGTTTTAACTTAAGATCATCAAAATAAGAAAATCCAGCTTTCTGTTGCAGAAGTCTATAATCTAAAACATTATGAAATACGCTTTGCTCAGCAAAATGAAGTTTTTAAAAATTCTACCCAAATGCACCTGACCTGGGTTAAGCTAATTTTATCAAGAAATCAGTCAAGCACAGTCTAGTGTAATACTAAGTACTAACAGAGATTAGATGTCAGAAAACCAAATAGTGTTCCTTTGCTATGTCCCCATTCTCTGAATGCAAACAGCATGAGTGACCCTATGCTGTCTGATGGCTTTTGCAAACTCAAGAAGCTACATTCAAAGAAGAGAGAAAAGTTACCCCAAAGGGAAAGCTGTCAAGTAAGAACAGGAATAAAAATAATATTCTAGTAATAGATCCTGATTAGTGTAAATAATAAATCTTCTGAAAAAAATCACATATACTTGAATTTCAATTATTTCAAGTTATAACCATGTAAAACATGGTTCCTGGCTCCAGCTCAATTGAAATGTTCTGTTCAAATTCAAATCAAGCAACCACTTTAGAAGACTTGTTATTTGCAATAATTGGAATTTAGCTGTATTCCAAACTCTCTGGTTACCAGAATTCACCCATAAAACCTTCAGTTTTGAGTGCCTAGTGCCTTCTGGCATCTCCAATATCTCCATAGTTTGTTCTCATTCTTTCTGGCATCAGATTCTCCCCTTTTCCCTTTGAGTAATTTCTGCCTCTTTTACAGGTGCCAATAGTTAATCAATGCAACTCTAAAAAAAATACTGGCAAGTCTCTCCCAACAAAACTAGGTGCTTCCTGCCAACAACTGGAAAGCTCCTTTTTTTCTGATTAGTTTCTTTATTAAATCAATTAGCAGTGTGCATTCATTCCTTCTGAAAGATACCATCATGATTACAGATGAAAATGTTGAATGCTGACATACATCTCTTGCCTAAGAGACATATTTTACAATTATTTCCTTTTCACATAGGGATAACTGAATATCAAGAGGATGTCACCTAGAATATCTCCTTGCCAAAGAAGGACCTCAGTAAGTGCAGCTGGCCTCCTAATGGAAAGGGCAATGAGCTTGGAGTCAGGAAGATCTGAGTTCAAATCCAACCTCAAACACTTACTAGCTGGGTGATCCTGGGCAAACCACATAATCCCTATCTGCCTCAGTATTCTCAACTATAAAATGGGATAATAATAGCCTCTCCCTCTCAGGTAGCTATGAAGATAAAATGAGATAATATTTATGAAGTGTCTGGTAAACCTTTCGTTCATACATACATACATAAACAAACCCCCACACACACCACACATACACATATGCATTTATATGCAAATATATATACATATGGATATATACATGTCTGTATGGGTGTATATACACATGTGTATGTATATATGCACATATATACATATAATTTTTTATTTTGTTAAGTATTTCCCAATTATATATAAACATTTTTAACATTCTTTTTTAAAATTTGAGTCCCAAATTTCCTCCATCTATTCTATTCTATTCCTTGAGAAAACAAGCAATATGATATCAATTATATATGTAATGTCATCTGGCAAACCTTAAATCTTATACAAATGCTAGCTATTATTATTGTTTTTGTTATTGCAATCAATTTTAGTTTAACTTGACAAGAAAGATTTATAAAGCAAAAGAAAAATGAGAAAAAACTTCTAACGTATGTCAAAAATAGTTTTCCAAAAATTACTTGCTATACAGGAAACAAAGCATTTTGGAAGAATCATGTGCATTTGCATAGATTTTCCCTGAGTAGCAGATAATTTAATGCTAAAATAATGAGGCACGTCAGCATTTTGTCCTCACTTTATCCTACTTTTATAAATAAATCTAGGAGATTTACCACAGCTGTAGTTTTATAGACTGGATGAAAACATAATTTCCACTCCCAACACAAAATTCCCTTCCTTCCTCTTTTTACCCATTAAGGTAAAAGTAATTGAAAAAGGAACAGCTGGGTAGAGCAATGGATAGAACACCAGCCCTGGAGTCAGATAATGTAATATATATATATATATTTTATATATATATATATAAGTATTGCATGGTTCAAGTAATGCCTCTGACACATACTGATTCTGTGATCCTGAGCAAGTCACACTGCTACCCCATCTCACCCCACCTCACTCCACAGTTCCCCCAGCTCCTGGCAACTCTCTATGCTCTGGTATCTCTGGCTTTGGACTCTGACATTCCTGGGTATTTTAATTTTGGAGTTTCTTTCATGAAATGACAGGTTCTTTCTTTCTACTTGCACTTTGCCTTCTTGTATTAGACTAGATGAAAACATAATTTCAACACAAAATTACTCTCCTTCCTTTCTTTACTTATTATGGTAAAAATAAATGAAAAAGGAACAGCTGAATAAAGCAATGGATAGAACACCAGCCCTGGGGTCAGGAGAACCTAACTACAAATGTGATCTTACCAGTTTTCATTTATGTTTTCTATAATGTTTAGACTTTGGGGAAGAAGGGAAAAGGAAGGAGTCATGATTTTCAAGTAGTTAGAAATGTTTAGATTATCTCTCTTAATCTGTTTTCCAGGTCAGTTTTTCAGGTATTATTTTCTGTGATTTTGTTTTAATGTTTTACTGTCTGATAGAGTCAAGACTATTCTAATTTTTAAGTTCAATTTTTATTATGTAAGGTCTGCCACCATCCATTCTCCACTATTAATTCTCCTTTTTCCACTCTAACCATCACTTCCTTTAGCATATTATTTTGTAGCTTTTTTCACCCTTTCCAGGTTTTCTTGTAGTCTTTTTTTTGGTGGAAAAGAACACACATTTATTAAATGCTTACTGTATGTCAGACAGTGAGTTGGTAAGCATTTTACAAATATTTATCTTATTTAAAATTTACAACAGCCTGTGAGGTAGATAGTATTATGCTCCACCATGTTGCAGTTAAGGAACCTGAGGCAGACAGAATTAAAGTGACTGAAGTCAGGGTTAACTCAGATCTGTATTCCTGACTACAGGTTCAGGCTCCATCCAACATACCATCTGCCTCTTCTGCCCTTTGGGATCCGAGCAATCTTTTCTGAAATCTAAAAGTTGAACTTCTTTTCTTCTGAGCTTACCTCTTGGGTGTCTCTCAATCCAAGGTATTTCTTCCTTGTGTTCTCTTTCCTCACCTCTCCACCTAAGTTTCTGGATCGGGACTTTATTTCAGTTAACTTCTCTACCCTTAATTGAGCCAAACTCAATTACACTTGGTTAACATGGGCAGACTTTGCTGGGTCCCAGATGCAGTGGGTAAGATCAGGCCCCCACTTACTTCTACTGAGTTTGGATTCAACCTCTTGGTGGAAGTTTTAACAGTAGATTCATCTTTGCCTCCTTTCTTGCACAGTTCCAAATACCAAGTTGGCTCTGTCCCTTGCTGTGAACCTGACAGACCCAAATTCAAGTCAACAAACATTTATTAAACACCTACTATGAGTCAGGCACTGATGATGTAGAGAAAGGAAAAAAAGAGTTTCTTCTCTCCAGGAACTCACAGTCAAATGGAGGAGGCAACATGCAAAAAAACAAAAACAAAAACAAAAACAAAAACAAAAAACTACAAAAAAAGATTTATACAGACAATACAGACAAATTGTCAAATTGACAATTTGAAATGTCAAATTGGAGATGGTCACAGAGGGCAGGCACTAGTGTTATTAAAAAGGTAGAAATTTAATTGGGATTTGAAGAAAGCCAAGGAAGCCAGGAACTGAAGCTAAAAAAGGTGAGAGTTTCAATGTTGGGCAATAGGCAGTAATATACTCAAAGTCAGAAGATGGGAGGGTCCTGTGAGGAAGAGAAAGAAGGCCCCATTCTGATATTACTTATGCAGAAAGACCTCCTACTTCCCAATTGCTGCCCCATCCTATCTCCTACTAGGTCTTAGGTGGGATAGCCTAAGCCTTGAGTAATATACTGCTTTGACCCCACTCAAAATTCTAAGTCTATCACTGGAGGCCTTCACTGGGAAAGGAAATTTCCTTACTTGGAACCCCCTCATTCAATAAAATTACAGATAGAAGCCCAAAATATGTGTGTGTGTGTGGGGGGGGGTTTGTGAGGGAAAAAAAAGTAAGTAAATTTAAAAAGTTAATTCCACAAACTGCATTTTCTTTCTTTTGTTAGAGTCTAAGAAAAAGTTTAGTTCTAGCTTCCATCCAAATATGGCCATTTTTTAATAAGTGGAACAAATAAATCTTTGTATTACAATAAAAGGAGCAGCTAAGTGGAACAGTGGACAGAGTACTTGCTGGGCTGGAGTAAGGAAGACTCAATTCAAATCTGGGCTTAAATACTTTGTAGCTATGGGACCCTGGACAAGTCACCTAATGTTTGTTTCAATTTCCTCATCCAAAAAAAGAGCTGGGGAAGGAAATGTCAAATTGAATTTGTTCATGTCCACGTTCAATGTCAATATCTCTGCCAAGAAAACCCAAAATGGGGTGTTGTGACCAAGAGTCCAATATGCCTAGAAAATGACTAAACAACAACAAACATTGCAAAGAAATGCACTGGCCAGAAGATTTGCTTCAATGATATCTGTTCACCCAGAGGAATAGAGACTTCATCCTCAGGAACTGCTCTGTCTTGTGGCATTCTTCTTATACAAGTGAATAGGCTGGAGATACAATAAATACATCTCTGGTCTAAATGTGCTATCATGAGCTGTGAAGCATAAAATATGTGGCCAGGTGTAGCATATTGGTGTCCCTTGCCATTAAATAATAGCTCAGCACAGACTTCCAAGACTATAGGGTTTGGGGTTTGTTTGTTTGTTTTTTAAATAGGTTCTGGAGCCTTGTGAATGGGCACTGTCCTATATTATCTTGTAGGGAAAAGAATTCTGACCCCTTATCATTCCTTGAAATTGAAAGCATGAAAATGCTAAATATCTAAATATCTCTAAGGACCCAAAGAATTCCAAGTCCAGATAAGGATATATATAATGCTAGCAATATTCAACAATATTTCAGTGGAAGATGCTCCCTTGTTTTAAAGTATAAAATCCAAATTTTCAGTCAGTAGTAAACAATCATTAAGCATGTACTCTATTATAGTGCTGAGTGTTAGGAATATAAAGATATAAATGAATGAATAAATAAATAGAAATAGTCCCTATCTTCCAAGAGCTGACATTCTACCAACAGAAGTGTATAGGATAAAATATATGCAGATAATTTTATTTCAAAGTGAGGAGCAAAAGTAAACATGAAAAAACTTTAGAAAAAATAAGGGAAGGGATATTAACAACTGGGGGAGAATCATAGAAGGCTACAAAAAGGAAAAAAGCCTAAGCTTAGGCCCCTTTTATCTTTCCCTTGGAGGCAATCAGGATTAAATGATTAAGTTAGGCCTTTAAAGAAAATAAAGAGTTCCATAAAATGGAAAGGAAAAGATGGAAAATGGCCTGCTCAAATGTACAAATTTGGGACACAATGGCCGGATCACAGAGTAAGCTGAGGGGAAATGGGAGAGGAGGCTAGAAATGGGAGAGGAAGCAGGATGTGGATGGCCTGAAATGCATGTATGTGTGTGTATATACATATGTACATATATACATACACAGTTTGTGTGTGTTTATTCATATAAATATACACATATGTATATGTTAGGCGTTAATTATTTGTTTATGGAAAAGATTCTAAAGGCTTCCTAAGAGTTCCTCTGGTATATTTAAAATATGCTTTAGTTAACAACAATAAAAACTTGTCAAAAACATGTTTACCTTCATAGTAGTTTGCTAGATGGCACAGTGGATAGAGCACTGAGTCTGAAGTCAAGAAGACCAGAGATCATAGTTATATGATCACGGGGAAGCCTGACTTGAGTTCCTCAGCTGTAAAATGGGGATAATAACAGCACCTACCTCACTGGGATTTTCTGAATATCAAATGAGAATATCTGTAAAGTATTTAGCAGTGTCTGGCACATGTGGGTACTTCATACATGGTTGTTTCTTTGCCTACACAAAATAACAGGAGCTGATATTTATGTAGTGCATTAAGAACTACAAAAAGTATACTTTAAGTATCTTTCACTGCCTACCAGCCCATTTTCTCTTAATTGCTCATTGAGGATATTTTCTGTTCTTCTAAGTTCTCCACTGATTATGTGTGGTAGCCTGCTAATACCCACCACTACTTTTCTATTTCCCTCGCTGGGATGATAATCATTTTTTAGTTCTTCCGAGGAAGTACTATTCCATATATTGTTGCCATACTGCAATTCGGCTAAAATGTTAGTAATTCAAAAGATGGGCCTTGGAACCCGTACAGTGTGTTGCAAATTTCCAAAAGGAATCAAGCCTAGTAAGCCCTTCCTTTTTAACTCTAAGCCCCATTCATTATCCATTTGTATTGTCTGTTTCAGATATAAATATTGTTAAGCAAGCCCTATAGGGTATCCATCTTAAATGCAGCTGAAATCTGAACAAAAGACATTCTTCATCCATTTAGTTTTTCTGCGTGGATAGATAGGCTAACCTCCTCTGAGGGAATATGTATTTCTTTCAGGAGGATCTATTATTTCTTGGAACGCTACAATCAGTTCCATGTCATCTGTAAACAGCTGCATTTGGAGACCCTCACCAACCACAGGAATAAGCTCAACTATGGCTCTGTCTGGTGAAGGCTATGGACCCTCCTTCTCATAAAATCCACAGGCTTATAGTTGTTATTCAGTCATTTTTTTAGTCATTTTTCACTGTTTATAGAGCCATTTGGGTTTTCTTGACAAAGATACTTGCCATTTCCATCTCCTCAGATGAGGAGCTGAGACAAACAGGATTAAAAGACTTTCCAGCATCCCACGGCTAGGAATTACCAGAGGCTGGATTTGAATTTATGAAAGTGATTCTTCGTAACTCCAGCCCAGCACTCAATCCATTGCACAACTCAGCTGCCAAATAAGCTTACCAAGGAAGCCCAATTACATTGACATAAAAATTGAAGGTCTTTTCTCCCCAATTTTCCCATCTAAATTAATCCCCCAACTTCAAAAAAAAAAAAAAAAAGTTTGTCCACAAACCAGTCCATGGGTCCAGGTTAAGAACCCTTAATTTAATGCCATTTCTAACACCTCTATAAGCACTTTAGAAATTGTAAAATTAGTATCTAAATGTGGTAGTTTCTTGATATCCTTGGAGAAAAGTTTGTTGAAATGGTTTTTGCAAATCTTTTCCATATTTCTCCTTTCATTTTCATCCTTAAATGCCCTTAGGATGATTTTGTGTAGTTGTCTAGCTTGCCAAGCTTTCTTTAAGCTGGTTTTACCATCCACTGTTTTTCTCTCCTTTATGAGATGATACCTCTCATAAAAACAAGTTTATAGGCTAACCTAGTATTGTTTTTGGCAGCCATCTCCATTTGGCAAGTAAGTCAGAGGCTTGCAAACTAAGAAGCTCTCTGGGCTCCTTGGGTCTTTTTCTTGTGGCTCTCCTGACTATAATCAATTGCTTGTCCATTATACCATGTATGTTACCACATATTAACTAATTAAGGCATATCTCTATAAAAGAATACCATGTTGATTTTCTTTCAAAGGTTGGTGTAAGGATTTTGACATTTTTTCATTTGAGATAAAATATCAGAAGAAAAATTAAATTAAAAAAGAAATATTTAAAGTAAATGTGCTTTAAATAATGAAAGAAGACATGTTAAGGGGCAGGCTGGAATGGCTGACTAGAGAACTCTTGTATATATGTAGTTGTTTGTATGTTATGTCTGCCATTAGAATGGGAACTGCTTGAGGACAGGAGTTGTTTTGTCTTTGTATCTCAAGCACTTATTAGTGCCTGGCACACACAAAATATTAAATAAATGATTGTTATCTGCCTAACAGGACTTGGAATCATTAAGACTACCTGGCCTATGCTGGACAAGTCACTTGATCTCTTGATTCCCCAGGCAGCTAAGACAATAAATTGCAGAATAGTAGTTGGTCTATATTGTGAGAAGGAATTTTCTCCTGGGGAATTCCTTGTAACAAATCGCTCCCCCTCAAAAAAAAAAAAAAAAAAAAAAAAAAAGGAGAGAGATTTAACATAGAGATGTTAAGTGACCAATCACTATAAAAACAAACCTTCAAGTTACAGCCTCTCTTAAGATCCTTTCCAGCATTAATTCTTGGGTTTGATAGTAGAACACTTGATGACTGGACTTTCCCCAAATTTGCGGCTTTCTCCTGTTTTTGCAAACCAAGTACAGCTTAGTAAAAAACAACACTACTGGATCAAGTGGAGTTCTGTAATACTACTTAGTGTAGGCTGAATAAGAGATAAAGATAAAGCCTTGAGATCTAGAGGTCACCGGACACCAGAAATCCTGGATTCATGTCCAGCTACTGACATTCACTAGTTTGGGTGGCCCATGAGCAAATCACTTGGGCTCTCCCATCTCTCTAAGTGCTGACAAACTGCAACGGAGGGAGCTATTCAACAACCCAGAGTTGAAACAACAACAAAAACTAGATTTTTTTTTCAAAGTGCCAACTCCAAAAAGCATCATTTATAATTCCAGTCAAAATGAACTGCTCCTCCCCAACCTCCCATCCCAAGCTGTTCCCTCTGCCTGCC
Source organism: Antechinus flavipes (assembly GCF_016432865.1). Classification (NCBI taxonomy): domain Eukaryota; kingdom Metazoa; phylum Chordata; class Mammalia; order Dasyuromorphia; family Dasyuridae; genus Antechinus; species Antechinus flavipes. The sequence continues at coordinate 150,169,566 of NC_067403.1, forward strand.
TATGTCCAACTGTGGACACTTGTATTCATTCATCCCCCATAAAACCAAGAACAGATGTCCTCAAATCTCCCCACTTATTGATATCATCCTTCCAAGAGCAGTTCAGGAGTCTTCCCCATCCCTCCAAGCCTTCCTGATGCCTTCCTACATTCTCATATCACTATCCAAAATCTCCAAAGTGCTCAATCACATTCTCACTTGCATTAGTGATATTTACACACGTCTAGACTGTAAATTTCTAGGGAGCAGGCACTTCATTTGAAAATTTCTACATCTCCTTTCCACACAGTGGGCACTTAATATGTTTCTTGAATTGAACTAAAGCTCTTCATTAGGGAGCTAATTTTTTTTAAGTCTTTTACTCAGCTCATAGACAGACATGTTTTTTTGTTATTAAAAAAACAAAAGACACCTGTAAGATACTCCCAAATGGGAAGATAATTAATTCTTAATTGAAATCCTCCTGAAAAGGTATAATGAGTAAGCGATATGGATATAAATCTTGCCTTAGGGACTAAAGGAATTGGATGACCTTGAACAAAGCATTTAACTTCTATGGGCCTCAGTTTTCTCATCTGTAAAATGAGGAAGCTGGATTCACTGACCCCTCATGTCCCTTCCAGCATGAATGACCTTAAAAAAAATTCTTTCTTTATTTGAAACAAATAACCATCATAATCCTATAAACTGACTGCCAGGAAAAGGACAAATTTTGTTTTCTCAGTGTTTGCCAATCTCTGATTCCTGAACTAACTACAGAATTTCTTCAGTTCCTGAAGAAAGAGTTTCAATGTATAACAAACACTTTTTCAAACATATCTATCATTTGATACACTGACAGGCTGACCTAAATAGTTTTTATTGTTCTGTTTCACAGAAACCCTCTTATCTCTGGCCCTGTTTTGTAACAAGAAAACAGTTAATGACTTTCCACACATGGCATTTTCCATTGTCTTAATCCAAACTGATGCTAAACTTCAGAAACCATTAATAATAAATAAATAATAATTAGTAATTAATAATAAACTGTGTAATTTATAGTCATTCCTATTAAAACTACTTCGGAGAAAACAATTAGCCACACAGAGGTATCCAAAAGCAATGATGAACAACACCCAATGAGCATATATCCCCAACACTGTCAAAAGCAGAAAGAATTTAATACCATACACATCAAAATTTTAATAGAATTTTTTGTGGTAACAATAAACCAAATACAAAGTGAATGCTAAGCAAAGCAGTAGAAACAGGGGAATACATGATGATGGCAATCATTAAAAATAAGATAACAATAAAAAGCAATTCTGACTGTGATATCCAATCAGGATCAGAAGACAGAAGATGGAAAAATACCTTTCTTCTGTCCATCAAGAGATGAGGGAATGGAAATCCATTCCTTGTGAAGACTTGTACCTAGTACAATGGTTGGCACAGTGTGTACCCAGTTAATAAATACTTGTTGGATTACACTGAGTCAAGGAGATTGGGAATGGATGTCCTGTAAAAACAAAAGGTAATTCTAAAAAATAAAAAAAAAAATGCAAAGAAGGGCAGAAATGAAATTTAGCATGTAGAAATTCCTAATAGAAGGGAAAGTCTAGTGTTTTATCAAGTGCCTGAATTTAGTCCAGGTTTGCCAGAAATCACTTGTGTGAACTTTAGGAAGCACTTTATCCTATAAACTTCAATTCTTTCATTTGTAAAAACAAGAGGATTATGCCAAAACTTGTCAGATAAATTCTATGAAAGGACTTCACTGGCATGATGCAACATTTCAGCCAATCCAAAATTTAGGAGAAGAGAGGGAAGGAGGGAAGGACAGAAGGAGGGAAGGAGAGAAGGAGGGAAAGAAGGAAGGGAGGGGAGAAGAAAGAGAGGGAAAGGAAGGGAGAAAGGGGAAGGAAGGAAGAGAGAGAGGGAAAGGAAGGAAGGGAGAGAGGGGAGGGGAGGAAGAAGAGGGAGGAAATAAATTTATAATCAACCTTGAAATGTTTTGTTTTTTTTTTTTCCTCATAGGTACAGTCATGTAGAAAAAGAAAAAGTATGGAAAAATAATCTGATAAATAATGATTGAGCACCAGAGCTGCCAGAGATTAAAAAAGATTGGCATGAGTGCTTCCTGCTTTTGCAGAGCTTACAACCAAGTCAGGAATAATTAGAATGACTAAATACTGACTTTAAAGTCAACTGGCATTCAGAAATAAGGCAGACAGAAGTGAGAAGAGACTGGCCATTCAAGAATGATTTTTTTCTCTTGCTGTTTCCCAACCCACTAATGCCTGTTCCTTTCTTTCCCTTTCACTGGTGCAGATATTCCCCATCCTTCAAGGTTCAGTTCATGTCCTTTCTCCTCCAACTACTGTCCTTAAATGCTCTAAGCCATAATGATAGGCAAGCAGTTGACTTTTGTCCCATTACTTATCTGTTTGACTTATGTCTTATCTCTCTAAGTAGATCATTAGCCCCTTAAGAATAAGGAGAAAAGGTGAGTATAGGGAAGTGTAAAGAATGAGAAAGAGAGGAAAAATGGGAAAGAAAAGAAAGGGGAAGAGAGAGGGGGGAAATGAGAGGGAAAGGGACCGAAGGAGGGAGAGGGGGAAGAGTATTTTCCTCCCCCAAAAGTTCACAGATATCCCCTAAAAATATCTATAAACTCCTTGGAAATCTGTGCACCCCAGGATAAGAAACTGTGCCCTAAAGCGGTTTTTAAAAACCAATTATTTCAAAATGTTAAAAACAACTGGGTTTGCCCTGATTTTTTTTAAATAGTAAAAAAGTAGAATAATCTATTTAGAGCTATACTCCCTGTACAAAGCCTTAAGCTAAAGATAAAGCTTCCTTCTTACAAGGTCACAAAATCACAGACCTAGAGCTTGGAGTGCCAAAAAAAAAAAAAAAAAAAAAATTAAGTAAATGCACATTGTCTTTCCTCTCTTCCCCAGAAACTACTCATTCTTTCTACAGATAAGGAAGCTGAAGCTAAGAGGTTAAGGGACAGACAGGTGCCTGAATGTGAACTCAGGTCCTCTTGACTCCAAACTCTATCCAATGTACCGAACTTTCCATTGACTTACTTTGTAAAAGCTCCTAAAAAAGCATTTTTAAACTGATGGGTAGTTTTTATCAGAAATTCCCCAATTTTTAGACCATCAAAGAATGGCAGATTCTGTCTGAAGAAACTGCTTCAGATACGCCTTAATCATTCTTCAAAGGCAATCCAGAGCTAAGGAAGTTAGTGGAAGGCTAGTATTCAGGCCCAATATTTAAGGCACAAATCAGGAAGACCAGTTCACTAGGTCAAAGCAAGGACAGAAAACAACTCTGTCACTGGCGCTGAGTCTTACTACCACCTTGGTCCCTGATCGAAGAGATGCCATCTGGAAAGCTGAGAGGACAGAGGGCATTTAAATTGTTCTGTTGTAAGGTTTCAGAGACTGGCAGGGAACACAAGAAACCAGAAGAGAACAATCACATATTTCTGATTACCTGGTTTTACCTTTCTCTTAGAGACTCCAATTCTGACATATGTTAGCAATTTAACCATTATAAGCAGCCTTGCAAATATTTTTCCAAAATCATTAGACCTGCCAAAAATAAATTTTCAAGCCTGAAAATTTTGAGTCAGTCCTACCCACGTGTCCATCTGATTTAGCGGTCCAAAGGGATATATGCATCTTCCTAAGCTTCCATGAAGCCTTATGGCAAGGAAACATGGGAGGAAAAAAAAAAAAAAAAAGACAGAAATTCCAAAAAGTAAATCCTTACTCTCCTATTAGACCTAAGAGATATGGGTTCCAAAGATAAGATTTTTACATTGATTTAGATTGTGACTCTTCCTGGCAATTAATAGTCCAGAGAATGCTATCTCTTATCCAGAGTATTAACTCTGCAAAAGTCTAGAGTTCAAATCACCCAATTTCTTTAGGTCTTATTTCCTCATATATAAAATAAGGAAGTTGGAATCCCTGGTCTCTGAGGTCCAAAAATTCAGAGATTTTTGTATACAGGACAATTAACTAATCAATCAAAAAGCATTAGGCCTACCACTGTGCTAGGTGGTAAACACAATTATAAAAAATAAAACAATCCCTATTTTTAAGGAGCTTACATTCTATTGGGAGAGATCACCCTGTGTCAGTGTATTTGGGTACAGAGCAGAAATATACAGAAAAATACAAAGTAAAGACAAGATGGTTAACTATTAGTTATTCAGAGAGGTGGGCTGTTAGGATCCAGAAAGCTTGCAGGAGATGATACTTGAGCTATATTTAGAAGGGAGAAAGGGAGATATATATATATATATATACATATATATATATACATATATATGTATGTATATGAGACATATAAATATGTCCTATTAATATATTTGTGAGGTTTTAAAAGTTCAAGAGATAGTTTCTGGTAATTTAATCAATTTATTAATAAGGCTAGCACATTATTAATAAAAGAGGTCAATGGCACTTTCTAATACCAAAAATAATCACAGGGAAGCTCATCCTTTACATGCCATTGGGGAAAAAAAAAATTCCAGAAGATGGGAAACAACTTTGATTGGTTAACAATGAAAGAATGAATATTACAATGAGAGGCTAGGCCCATTCTAATGAACTGTGAATAGGTCGTTTACTTCTAAATTGCCCAGTCTAGAACAATCTATTCAAAGAGCTTATCCCCATCCAAATAAGAATAGAGAAAGTTGGGTAGGGTCAGAGCAAGATTGAGAAGAAAGTTAATTCAGCCTTAAAAGACTGAGCTTTTGAAAGGAGGTCTTTAGAAAAAGGATGGAACTCTGGATCTCTCCAAATCATGGATTATCAATAATCGTTTCTCCCATATTGTATATAATGATTATGCTTTATACATTTTATCTTTTTATATTCACAACAAACTTGGGAGGAAGGTGCAAAAAGATGGAACCCTGGATCTCCCCAAATCATTGGTTATAAATAATCATTTCTCTCACATTAGATATTGCATATAATGATGCTGCCTTGTACGTTTTATCTTCTTTTCACTCACAACAAACTTGGGAGGGAGGTGCTCTTATTAAACCTATTCCAGATTTCAGTTTCAGTAACTCTAGTATCTGCCTCTCATCATGAGACAGGAAAAAAAGGTAGCAGTTCATTTCAGCATGTGAAATAGCCAGTGCAAATGCACAGAAAAAGAAAGATGATGGAATGTTCTCTATAAGGAACAAAAAGAAAGCTCATTTGGATTGTACTCTAATATACATTATAATGTACTTTATAGTGTAAGACAAAAAATAGCATAAAAGCTGGAATATTTGTTTGGGGCCAAGTTGTGTAGGATTTTAAAAGTCAAACTGAGAAGTTTGTATTTGATCTTAGAGGCAACAGTGAGTCACTGGAATGATATGATTAGATCTATGTTTAAGGGAAAATCACTCTGAAGCTACATGAAAAATAGCTTGTACTGGAAGGGGAAGAAAAGCAGAGGCCAGTTAGGAAGCTGTTGTGATAGGCTTTTCAGCCTTATTGACTCATATGGACTGTCACAAGATAGCCATTATATTAATTATAAAAATTAATAAATCTTCCATGTCACCATGGTGGGCAGGATTTTTTTGTTTGTGGAATAAACCCCAAGGCTTTGAAAAGATATTTCAAGACTTGTTATCCCAAAGAACTCAACTCTAACTCATAACCATCTGGCCAAAGAAGAAATGAAGGATTCCCTCAGGGTCACTTCCTTTCTGTACTTGTAACAGCTTTGATGGGCACAGAACCACAGAATGTTCAAGGACTTTTGGAGGCATCATACCCAAATTCATCCCCATCCAATGAGCAGGTAGGATGCCCAGCGCTGAACGATACAGAGAGAGCCAACTTTCCTTCCGTCAGCAGGCTGAGTGACCCAGGGCTAGCCAGCCCACGAAATCAAAGCTGGCTCCTGGGCCAACAACACAACACCCCATTCCTAATTTTACAGAAAAAGAAATAGACTCAATGGGAATTTGTCCCATGTCTCTCAACTGTCAGAGGTGAGATTTGAACCTAGAAAGGAACGAAGAGAGGGAGAAAGGAAAGGAAGGAAGGAGGGAGAGAAGAGATATACAGAAAGAGAGGAAAACTCCATTAGGGATGCCTTTAGGAAGAGGAGAGGTATTTATAAAAAGATGCAGCCCCAGGGAACAAAAATGGAATGGTTCCATGCTGGAACACAACCTAAGAGCTGCATTTTACAAATGGGAAAACGGAGGCTAAGTTGAGTGATTTGCCCAGAGTGTCACTCAGCTAGCAAGTATCCAAAGAAGGTTATGAACCCAGGCTTTCCAACTCCAAGTCCAGACTCTTACCCATAGGCTCTATGGGTGGCTCACCCAGCAATCTCATTTCATATAATGAAATCCATTCATTCAAGTTGTAAAATATACTTGCCAAGGATGTCTAATTCCCTTGGTTAATGTCATTTTTTTAAGGCCTTGAAGAAGAACTGTATATGTGTTCCCTGGATCAGGGCAGGGCATGCAAACTAGTAAGCCAGAACTCTGGAGTGATAACTATAAAAAATACAACAATGGCAAAGGTGTGAGCAGGGAGGAGGGAGCAGCCTAAGACTCCCAAGGCCTCTCTGCAGCAATAAAAGCAGCCAGCACCCCCCGCACACCACAGAAAGACGTGACTGCTGCTATAGAAACAAGTAAATACGAAAATTAGAGTAAAACAAGATTTTGTTTTGCATCGTTAAGTTGACAAATACAAACTGAATTAGAACACAAGTGACCATCATTCAGGAGACTAACCATGTTCTATCAACTCAAACTGAGCATGAATGCTTAGAAACAAAACCCTTAAATGCAACTAAATGCTTCAATTCTTTGGAACTTTAAGAGACTCCCAAAGAAATCTTAGCTACAAGAAGCCAAAAACTAGGGTTTTTCCCCCAACATTGTCTCTTCCTTGCAGTCTACAAATCTGCCCCCTCCCATATCCAACCTTCCAGCTACTTAAAGAATTTTAAGTTGTGAGTGAGCAAAGTACTATGTAATAATGTAAACTTGTTTTCACAATGCAATCATTAGGGTTCCTCTTGTGTTTTAGCCCTCAGAATACAACTGCAAGACATCAGGAAGGCTTTTTGCTTTAAGATAAAGCAACATGGCAATGTCTTGGCCAAAAAGTAATCAGGCAGTTCAGTGGTCAGAGGACAGAATCTAAGAGAAACGTCTTAGAGACTTAAATTTGTCAAATCATCTCTTGCACACTCCAGAGTATCATTTTTGGAGTCCGTGGGCCTAAGGTTCAAACCCTTTCTCTGACACTCCCTGTAAGACCTTAGACAGGATCCTTCCCTAACTTCTGTCCCCTTACTGTAAAATGAAAGGTCTGGACCACATAATTTTAGTATTCTTCCTAGTTGTAGCTCTAGAATTCTCTTACTTTATTTGATATTAGAAATGCAATCTGACTTAAGTACTTATGACATAGTGATGCCATTTAGATTTCCGATAATACAGATGCTTTCAAAGAGAAATATTAAGTATTATTAAGACAGTCACATCTTCAAAAGTGCAGCCTTGGTTAAGACTTTTGAAAGTGGTATCTAACTGGAGGAGAGTGAGTGCCAGTGAACTTGGAAATGGCTTCACAACTTGTGGTTTAAAAATATAATGGGATTACTTACCTTCTGGGGAGAGGGGAAGGGAAAGAAAAATTTGGAACACAAGGTTCTGCAAAGGTGAATGTTAAAAATTATCCATGCATATATTTTGAAAATAAAAAGCTTTAGCTAAAAATTTTAAAAGAATATTTGGAATATTATCAGGCTTATTAAATCAGTATACAAAACAGAACTGACTAATATGAGGTATGATAATTAATAATAATCATTTGCATTTCCATGGTTCTTTAAAGCTTATACTTTCCTCATAAAAATCTTGAAAGTAGATAGTATAATATTTTCTCCATTTCACAAATAAGGAAAATGAACTCAGAGAGCTGAAGTAAAATGCCTAAGATCACACAACTAGTAAGAGTAAGAGCCACGTCATTAGCACCATATTACCTCTAGTTAAGATGGAAGGAGACCCTAAAGACTGGGTGAATGTGCCGAGTAACATTGGGCCAAAAGGAGACCTTTTAACAGGGGCAGACATAAAGCCCTTCACTTAAAGGGGAAAAAAATCTAATATATAAATCTATATCACACAGGATATATTATGTATAATCTAATCTATATATAAAAATCTATTTCATATATATAAATTTAATATATATGTGAAGTGGAAGAGATGTGGCAATATGGGAGTTCACTTGAAAAAGCCCCAGAGAGCCTCAGCGTACTGTCAAAGGTTAATCTGAATCAAGAGTATAACATGGCAGCCAAAATAGCAGAAATGATATTAGGAGTCTGGACCAGAACAAAGGAGGTGAAAGTTCCACTTGACTCCCACCCCGATCCAACCAGTTGTGAACCCAAGGATGGGGGAGAGGGCACAAAAACCACACAATCCAATATATTCAGCCAAGGGAAGAAAAACCTGGAGTAAGGGTGGAAGAGATAGGGCCACTGGGAAGGGAGGAGCCCAGTACATGACTGCAGTCTTCAAATATTTAAAGGATTTCATCTAGAAAGAGTTTAAACTTATTCTTCTTGGCCCCAAAGGTCAGAACTAAAACCAATAAATGGAATTTTGAGAAAAGTAGATTTTAACTTAATATAAGGAAGAACATTCTAAGTAGAGCTATCCTAATATAAGATGGGTTCCCTAGTCAAGTAGGAAGTTTACTGTGATGTAGAGGATAATAATACTTCGGGAAGGGGGTAGATTAAAAGGTTTCTATAACCTTTTCTGAAATTACATCTTCTATTTCTAAGTCTAGTAATTATTATACTAGACTAGATTCTAGTAATACTCTAAATACTCTATAATCTTTTTTCCTAACGGTAGAACACTAATCTCTCAATAAATTAAATATAAAACCAGCTTACACCTGTATATAGTAAATTTCATAATCCAAAATTCATTATGAAAAATTGAATTGATTGGCAGAAGTAAAAGAAAAAATATCTTAGGGACAATGATACAGTGGATAAATCACTGACCCTAGAATGAGGAGAACTAGAGTTCAAATCCAACACTTACTAGCAATGTGATCCAGGGCAAATCAATTAACCCCGATTGCTCTCCTCCACCCCCCCCACACACAAAAAAAAAAATAGAAACAAATATCTTACTCCATTTGAACTTCTTTGTATTACCTGAGTCTGAATGCAGCAAAAAATTCATTGGTGTGAGCACTAAATACCTTTTTTTCTTTCCAAAATAAAATGTCTATGAAACTGTAGATTGAGTTAATTACCACAGAGTCTCCTAAAACTTGATTGCAGGTTTTAAAAATTAAACATGAAGGGTACTTTAGATGACTGAAAATTTTAAATAATGCCTATACCATCCAGCTTAATGAATCCAATATGCAATTTTTATGTGCAAATTAATTGAATTGCCTTCATGTTCTCTGCTAACTTAAAAGTCACATATGGAATCCATATGAGGCATGGAGTCTAAGGCTGTTCATTCCAAAGCACACTAGTAATACATAATAAATATCCAGAGGACTTATTTAACATATGTAACATTGATGTTAATCAAAGTGGCTGAGCCAAAACTGTTTAGTAAAACCAAATGGGAGAGAACACTTTGTGACTTGGAAACAGAGGTAATAAATGCATTGTGCACACATCTTACCAATAACACAGGCAAAACACTGATTTCATCTTAATGATATGTGTAAATGGGAAACAGATGCTTCTCCTCTTCCCTCCTCCTCAGCACATACACCCTGGTTCGTATCCACGGGGATTAGGCTGTTTGACCTGTTTGCTTCGCCACAGGCGGTCCACACAAGCACGCGAGAGCGCGGTATTTATAGAAAGCCACCTGTTTGTGTCCATGTGTCAGACATCTACGTGTCCAAGACCCAACAGGCACTTGAAGCTGATGCTGTCCCACTTGGATGCAGTCACCTTTGTTTGAACTGGGGGTGGGGGGCCGTGGGAGAAGAGACCAGCCTTATCATTTCAGTGGGGCAGAGAACTGAGGGTCTCCCGGACTTGATGAACATCAAGCCTTTTGTACTTGAAGGATCATAGCTTTAGAGATGGAAAGGAAGGACCTTATAAACCACATAGTCCAGGGATCAACAAATGGGACTGGAGGAATGTCAAATCCAGCACAAGCTAACAATAGTCTTTACATTTTTAGATAAAGTTGCATTGTGCTTTAAAACTATTCCTACCTCCAGCATCCCTTCCCCTGATCACCTGCTTGTGCAAAGTTGCTGAGGCCCTGAGTGGTAAAGTGTATCAGGATGTACCGAGACTTGTATTCAGGTGTTGAAGTGGATAGGAAAATCTGGGTTCAAATCCAGTCCTCAGACAGTTACTGGTTGTGTGACGTGGTAAGTCATTTAACCTGTTTGCCTCAGTTTCCTCCGATGTAAAATAGGAATCATAATAGTGCCCACCTTTCAGGGTTGCTCCTTAAGCAAATGAGATAATATTTATAAAGTGCTAAGTACAGTGCTTGGTATGCTTAGTGCTTAATGCTTATTTCCTTCTTTTCAGGCTGGTTCTTCATTCATGTGACACAGGTCTGCAAAGATGATGTAACTAATCCATTAGTGATTAAACTAAAAAAAGCATTTATTAAGCTGCCCTTAGGAAGAGATGGGGATTGTGAAGATCCCAAAACAAAATGCAAAAACACCGATGGGATTCAATAAAGGGAAACATGGACAGTAACCTCCATGTTCCCCTAAAAATACTCATCAACATAGTGGGAAAGAATAGGAAAAAAAAAAAAAGATGTTCATGAGAGAATGGAAACTCTAAGAAGTCACTCTCTTGGAAGCCTCCAATAAGCTGAATTGGTCACACCTTAAGATAAGACAGACTTGCTTGTCCATAGCAAGCTTGTTATGCTGAAAAGTTAGAGACTGTGATAGTGAACAAAGAAAGCTGCTGACAAGTCTGGGGCAGGTCTCCAATTTGTTGTTCCCCCAAAGAAGTGTGGATCCATTGGGGACTCAGCCAAAAAACAAGAAAAAATCTCCTAATAGACTCTAAGGTTGTTGTCTAAACCCAGGCCATATCTCTTAAGCCTTCTCTGGGACTCCACCACAGTCTTCACCCAAGCATAAACCTTTTTTTTTCAGTTTGAATTTGAATCTCACCCCCAGGGGACTCTGGGACCCTAGAAGAATTTTTCCAATGGCTTGGCTGGATCTTTCAGTCAGAAAGTAAGGAGAGCCTGCCAAAGCTGTCCAAAGTGGAGGGTCTAACAAGTTGGGGATTCAGCCAGATTCTTTTCTCCCAGAGAGAACAAGTAATCTTCCCCACATGCCCCAAGAGCTTTGAGAGCGCTTAATTTCATTCAGCATAGCTGGCTGGACCGAACTCATTTAAAACTACACTAAAAGTCTATATGAACCTAGCCTCCAAAGCATGTTCAGCAAGATGTTCAAGAATCTGCTTGCAGGATCTGTGATTAAAATGGTGGTTAAAGGTCCCAAAGGAGCCCTCCTTCTCACATGTACTCTAGCAAAGATGGAGTTGTGATCAAAATTGTCCAAGACTGCACTAAAAACAAGATAGAAGTAGTAGGCATTAAAATATAGTAAAGTTAACATCCATTCAGGTTTTTACCTGAATGACTGAAATTTGCATCTCTATCTACTCTAGTCCTAGGAGAGGATGCTACTAGAGAACTGAAGAATCTCAACTGGCAGAATACTGCACACATCTCACCCACGGGACCCTGAAGCTGGCCAGTTCTCTGAGCACAACTATCTCAGGAAAAGGAAAAGTCAAGTGGGGAGCTCAGGAAATAACAAGTGGGAATCACCAGGGGCCTGCCTAACCCATGCAAAAATAGGGGAGGAAATGGAACTAAGTCCTGATACAAAGTCCAAAACCAGGAATGGAGACTGGAGCTATGAACTAACAGAAAACATATACAACAGGGAATACAATGGGTCTCTCCCTGAACTTCATTCCAGTTGCACTAATCCATTGGGAGACATTTCAAACTGGATGTCCCTGGCACATCATAAACACATTATGTCCAAAACTGAAGTCATCTTTCTCCCAAACTAATTTACTTCTATCATGGACACCTCCATCTCCATCCTTACAGTCCCTCCTCAGCTTCATGATTTTGGGGTTATCCTGGATTCCTCACTACAAAAAAGTCAATCATTTGCCCATTCTTTCTAATCTGCTGCATCTGAGCCCTTCTCTCCACTGGTACTACCTTAGATCAGGCTCCTATCACCTCTCTAATCACCTTGTCAGGGGGTCCTCAAACTATGGCCCACAGGCCAGATGCGGCAGACATTTAACTCCCTCATCCAGGGCTATGAAGTTTCTTTATTTAAAGGTCCCCAAAACAAAGTTTTTGTTTTTACTATAGTCCAGCCCTCCAACCGTCTGAGGCTCAGTGAACTGGCCCCCTATTTAAAAAGTTTGAGGACCTCCTGATAGATTATGGTAAGAGCTTTCTAATTGGTTCTTTGCTTCAAATCTTTCCCCTCGCCAGTCTACTATACCCAAAGATAACAAATAATTTTCCTTAAGCATAGGCAGGACCATGTAATTCCCATATTCAACGAACTCAGTGACTCCCTATTATCTTTATGATTAAATAACTACTTGTGTATGTATTTATCTGTCCTGCATATATTTTTTATATATACTTGTCTCTCCCATCAGAATATAAGCTCATAACAAGCATTGTTTCATTCTTTGTAAGTCTCAGTGCTTAGCATGTAGTAGGCACTTTGTCAACTGATTAATAGCTACTGTTATCACCTGCTTCATACTGGTCATCCCACACATTTGAATATATTCTCTGATTTCCCCCTCATAAAATCCCTTTCCTCAATGTGAGGCTCAAACACCAGCACTTTCTGACCCTCCCAATTCTTAGTGCCTTCTTTCCCAAATTACCTAGTCTAACTACTTTGTATATACTAATATTTATTAATTTTTATATCTGTGCTGCATATATTTTATATGTACATGTCTCTCTCATCAGAATATAAACTCAAGACTAGCAGAGGCTGTTGTACTCTTTATACTTCTCAGTGTTTAGCACATAAAAGGCACTTTGTCAACTGAATAATAGCTATTATCTGAATCAAACAAAACAGAGTTCAACAGAAAAACAATTTGATCTAGGAAATATTACAAGCAACAGGGAAATGTGAAAAGAGAGACCCATGGATTCCCTGAAGGAATATAGTTCACATCAGGGAATTGAGGTTTAGGGTCCTGGTACCCCCAAATTCTAGAAAATCCATGTAAAAAATTTTGGCCCTCCTTTGGTAGCAGAGAAAATGTCTGAATTTCTTCTTTTCTTTTATAGGGTGTTTACCTTATTGTAAAATCTGGGTCAATTACTTGGTCATAGGTTATATGTAGGTCAACGTTAAGTAAAAATACTATTTGAAAAAAGAAATAGAAACTTTTTATTTTAATTTTTAAAAAGAAATTGTGTATATTTGTGGCATTTGAAAAAAATATGTTGACATCATACAATATCATACATATATTTTATGCATTTCTGAGTTTCTAAACTTTTCTGTGATGTCTACTGGCTTTTGTGTTCTGTGACTTCTACAAAACTCCCTCAAAATTTAACTTTTTATGCCAACCTGCAATATAGCAAAACTCTGATGGGGAAAGTTGCAAAGTGAAAGGAAAACTGTATTCACATATAGAAAAACTTTAAATTCAAAAAGTAGATCATAAACGATAATTAAAGAGAGAAAAAAAAAGAAAAGCTTAAGAGATGTGGATCTGAGCTTGGGAAAAATAGATGATGAAATTTAATGGCAAGAAAGAAATAAAGGCAAAAACTGTCTCTGATACCAAAATTGTGCCTTCAGTGCTTACTATGGGTACTCACATACAGTAAGTGCCTAATAAATGGTTTTTCATTCATTTCATTTCACCTAAGAGGATTCATTCCTAAAGGATGCCTGAAAAAGCATCTTTCAAACAGCACAGCTCAGAAGCAGTGTGAAAGGCTCACAGTACAGGCCTCCAGATCTCTGCTCCTTCCCCTACTGCCTCTGAAAACTGGAGCAGGAACACTAAACTTTACTGATTTTTGGTCCTCAAGATATAGATGACCACTGAGATCACTTCAGTGTCTGATTAGATTTCTTAGCATCAAACTGATCCAAGAGGCAGCCTACCCTGAAACTTGAACAATTTTCAAAGCTTCAGAAAGTCACAAGACTAGTTTTAAACTGCCTTTTTTCCCCACCTATTTTCTCCCCAGTTTATTACTAATATACCAATAAAATTAATTTAGTACCTTCCCCTTCACCTCTTAAATGTTTGTTAGAAATTCTCTACAAATGAACCTACATAAATCCTGTTTTCATTAGGCTTTTCTTTAATATTTCCTTCTCTCTTGAGGAGAATGCTCAACATTCAAAAAAAAAGAATATTCAATATAATTAACCAATTTTGTAGAACAGAGAAAGATGACAATAATTACATTATTTACTTACTTTATTCACTGACTTTATGCCTTTACTCACATTCTCCTTTCTAAAAAAAGGTCCAATTAAAAGGAATGATGCAAAGAATGTGAAAAGTTCAGAGATTTAAAAAAAATCCAGAAACTTAACCTTTTTCAAATAAATTGTCAAGAACCTTGAGTTAAGTCATATTTTTGAAAACAAAGGAAAGAACAGCAACAAAACAGGGGCTCAAGAAGTCACTAATCTCTGTTTATTTGTCTGAATCAAGGTCATTTGTTAATGTTCAGTCATTTTCAGTCCTAGGCCACTCTTTTGAGGTATTCTTGGCAAGAATATTGGAGTGATTTGCCATTTGCTTCTCCGACTCGTTTTACAAGATGAGGGAACTGGAGGAAACAGGGTTAAGTGACTTGGCCAGGAGTTCCAACAACTAGTAAGTTTCTGAGACAATATTTGACCTCATGAAAAGGAATCTTCCTGATTTCAAGCCCAGTGCTCTATTCACTGTGCCTTCTAGCTGTCCTAATCAAATTCATGCGGGAAATCATATCCACTAAAGCTTTTTAAAAAAACCCAACATTATTTGATATTATGAATTCTTCTTTGAAAGTACAGGGATTTCCAAATGCCTGGAGATGTATTGATTTTTTCCCGGGGTTCTCTGAAATTGGTAGTTCATTCACAAGACACTTTGTGTACAGAGAATATTTCTTCTATATGTTGCTCCCAAGAATAATAATTAATTGAAAAGAAAAAAAACTTGATAATGTAGAAAAAGATGCTTAAACTACAAAATAACAAAATTCTTTAAATTTCTAATCCTAAAATATTACAAATGACTCTTATGGCCTTCAACCAGAATGATCCTGGCCTCCAAATTCTTTGGCAGGGGAAGGCTGTACCCCAAGACACAATGTCCTCTACACCCAGATCCCCTTAACTGGATTCGCCCGACTTCCTAGTTATGGTTCTAGCTCTAGTTAAGGATCTCAAAGTTCTTATCAAACAAGTCATCTGTCCAAATATTATGAAAGTCTCCCTTATACTTCTGTCAGGCACCTTGGAAATAGGAATTAGTGGAGTTTTCCTAAATACTTTTATTTCGGAAATCTAGTTTATTCAATGGCACAAGGAGTAAAGGCAAGTGCTAATTTATGGTCTACCTTCTTCTGGATGGGGAAAGGGGAAGAGAAAAGAAAAGAGGCATATGGCTCTTAAGAACCTCATACCGCTACCCACAAGCTCAATAATATAGTCCCCTCAGATTCTACCATTCACAGATGTTTAGGTTAATAAGTTCCTCTTTAAAAAAGCAAATTCCATTTAGAACTGATGAGAAGCAGAATTAAAAGAATGCTATACCCAATGAATACAATAACATAAAATTAAATGACACTTAAAGACATCCAAAGTCATATTCTTTAGTGCCCAATTCTGATTCCAGAGGATTGATGATGAGTTCTATATCCTTCTTCCCTAAAAGAAGTGGTTTATAGTGGGTGTGAACTGTTAAACAGAGTGCATCTGTTTTGCTTACTTGTTCTGTTTTTATTACAATGGAAGGTTTGTTTGAGGGAGAAGATTAATTACTGGTCAGTATCTATGATGTGAAAAAAAAAAACCAAGAAAACTTTTTTTTAAAAAACTTCATAAAAGGACTCATTATTCATATCTACCTGGAATAGACTGTAAATACGCCTGCTACTTTCCTCCAAATAATCTAGAATTAGGTTGAGGGTTCTTGATATAAGGAAAGAGAATAAGAAAGCTATCATAGGATCTAAACTCTGAAGAGAATTTAGAGACCATTTATCCAACACCTTCATTCTTACAGATGATAAAACTGGAGTCCCAGAAAGGGAATTGACTCGCATAAGTGCTAGAACCAGAATTTGAACCTAGGACTTAACTCCAAAAATAGTTCTTTCTAATTCTCTATATTTGAAGAAAAATAATTTTGAAGAATTAAGTAATATGACTCCTGTGGCCTTCTAGAAGGGATTTATAGAAAATGAAATGGCTGTATATCACTTCCATTTATTTCTGAAAATATCCCTTGCTGGCACCCCAAACCTAGTAAACCATACCATATAATGTCATTTGAAAAACCAACTGACATCTCCAGAGTTTGACAGCACAATCAAGGTTCTATATCCTTAGTTCCCTAATTAAGACTATTGTCTTCTTGTTTCTTCTCCCTACCCAAGCGTTAGATACTATTGACTTTTGTGACCTTCTAGAAGGGACTTATTGAAAATGGAATGGCTGTATATCATTTTCTAGAAGGGACTATGAAAGTAGAATGGACAGTCCTTTGAATAACAGAGCAGGCAATGTGGGAAATGGTAAAGGAATGCCAAGGACTGGGAGAATTAAGAATTGTAGCATTATTTTTAAGGTGACAAGACAAATTATAATGGTCTGGACTGATTCTCTTTCTATTCCCTCCCTGTATTCTGGGAAGAAGAGAGATATGCCTAATTACCTAAGACATTATTACTCTAATAACATGAACATCACCATACACTAATTATGAAATTTCCTGATGAAAAATAAACAATAATTCTTTATCTGAAGCACTGAGAAAAATCCATCAAAAAAATTAGTGTTTATTGCAGTTTACATGTCAGAGAAAATGACTGTTGGGATGGGAATAAGGGAAGAAAGAAACAATCTCAGGTCTGGAGGTGATAAAACCACTCAGCACTATAATTATGGAGTGGGTCTTTGAGCCTGGAAAAGATCATGGACCAGGTTAGTCCAGTAGAACTTTAATTAAAGATTAGGTCAGCAGTCTTAAACACTGCCTAATCTTAATCTGCCTGTAGGCAATTTTATTTTGTTCACATTTCTAATGCTCATCTTCTTGATACATCTATTTAAGAATTTATATATTCCTTTATCATATTGTATGTTTTAAAAAAAATCTAGAAAACCGTATTCTATTAGTCTGAAATTTGTAGGAAAAAGGCATTGGAAAAAGGATGTGATCTACAGATACAGTGATAGGTGAAGGAAGAAAAGGTAACTAGTGATCCAATGCAGCAGAACTCTGAACCCAGGAACCCAGATGAAATACAGGGCCAAATGGTCCAAAAGATAATATGGCTCAAGAAATGCTTAGAAATGATCAAAAGTGAAAGTTCTAAGGCTAATGGGGCTGAAGAACCAGGACTCAATCGCTAGACAGTACCCAAAGCAAGTTTCAACAACTTTGCAATTTTGCCTGGGACCTTGGTCTACCCAGGGCCTGGCATCAAAATTAAATGGATTACCTGAGCTAGTTTACTAGGAAAACAAGCTTCCTGAAGTTACCACTTTGTACTAGACACATATAATACAAAATATTAAGAAGATACTATTCCTACTTTAGTGAGATTCATACATACTTTCTCATGAAGTCTTTTAGAAGACTGAAAACCCATGCCCAATCCTGCCCCTACCCAGTGGACTGCTTTTTTTTTTTTTAAACCAACTAGGAAAGACATAATCCATGACTTCCTATGTGATGAAAAATATAGGCTTTTACTCAGTTTGCTAGAAGCATGGTACAATATCTATCCTATTTTTCCTTTTAGGCAGGTTTAAAAACATTATCATTTTCAGTCACACTGATAAATTCTTCCTTATAAAAGAATTATCTCACTTTCCTTTTTTCTTCTGCTTAATCAACATTCCCTAAATGCACAGTAAGTGCAAAAGCATTAGGATCCAAAGGCAGGAATGAAGTTATCTCTATCTGTCCTCAAGGACCTTCTGAAGAGAAACAAGGTGAACACAAAATAGATCATTTTAATTACATGAAATTGAAAAACTTTTGAATGAACAAAATTAATGCAACTAGGATAAGGTGGGGGAGGGGAAGGATCAGATGGGAAAAAAATCTTTGTTCAATTATTTCTAAGACTCATCTGACAGCCAAAACATACAGATGACAGAAATAGTATCTGAGACCAAAGGCAATTACCCAATAGAGAACTGACAATATTTACTAGTAAAGAATTGATCGTTTATTCAAAGGAAATGAATAGTTCTTGAGAGGAATGATTTATTGGACTCCTATTTTATTCCAATCATTATTAATCAGCTTAGTGTGATTCCATAGGGATAATGATTGTTAACAATTATTAGTGATCTATTCATCTAGTAAAATACGTTTAGTCTAGTTAACTAATGGAAGATAAGAGGACAGCTAGGTGATACAGTGAATAACGAGCTCCAGTCCTGTAGTTCAAATCAGACCTGCCTCAGACTGACTGCAGACAAGTCACTTGCTCTTAAATTTTTTGCCCTCAAAAAAATTGCATAGGTTAATATATATTTTTATCTGGGATGGGTACTAGACCCCCTTCCCCAAATTAACTAATCAGGGATATCTTCAGATACAAAGAAAAAACATTTATTCAGTCCCTGTAGGGAGAGGTCCAAGCATACAGTGGAAGCATCTTAGCTCTCAACATGTGCTCAACCTGGCAAGCTAGAAATAGTAAAACTGGTTAAATAGCAAAGATGCAAGTCTTTTCATTGGATGGACTAAAAAGGAAATAATCATTACTAACCAATGGTCACCAATGTTGTCTGTTTCCTGTGGATCATATGTCACTTCCTGAAACTTAGACTCCAGAGACTTCTAGGCCTTAAGACCATGTGACTTCCTGCAACCTGGGCCTGGGAATAGGGATCATGTGATTTAGGCCTAAGATCTGACCTACTCTATCTCAGACTTTTTGAGAAAGCTTCACCTGGTCTCATTCATTTATATATTATATCTAGGGATAATTAGCTAAGATAGATTCTTTCTTATAACAGTTCTCAAATTTTGAATTACAAGCTCTAAGTTTACTGTTCCCAATGTTCTCTAACCTATTATAAAGTTCAATTACTTAAACCACAAGAATGTTGACTAGAGGGCCTCCACCCTTTAGGTGCTGAGTGAGTGAACAAACCCAGTCTGGGTGGGATGTCTTGACATGATATGGAAAGTCCCCCAAAGTCTGCCCTCTTGCTCTACATGAGGAGGGGCCATCTTATGACCCGTTAGGTCAGATGACCTGTGTCTTGCCCATTCTGTAACCAGCCATGCTGATGCATCATTCCCAGTCTTTCTTGGAGGATCATAAACAAGGACTATCAAACAATAAGACTGTTTTACTTTGCCTCTTCTGAGTCAAGCCCTATAAAAGTAAGGCCTTAGGGAAAGAGGACTCTCAGATATGAGAAAGATCTAGGTCCCATTCACTGAAGGGATCTGGTCCCTTTCTTGAATCTAATGGCTTGGAGCGCTGCCTCTGTGTGATTTTTTTCTTGCAGATTGCATAGTTTTGGACCCCATGTTCTTAATGTTCCAATAAGAGAAATTCAGATAAAAAATAGCTCTAGGTTTTACCTAGCAACCAAAAAAACTGGTAAAGATAACTTAAGATGGAAATAAATATTGAGGGAGTTGAGACAGGTGAATCCATTGCAGCTGGAACTCTGAATGATTCCAACCATTCCAGAAACCAATAGGAATTATTCCAACAAAGTAATCCAGGGATTCCACAACTTTCTCGCTCTCTCTCGTGCGCGCTCTCTCTCTCTCTCTCTCTCTCTCTCTCTCTCTCTCTCTCTCTCTCTCTCTCTGTGTGTGTGTGTGTGTGTGTGTGTGTGTTCGTTCCACACGAATCAAAGACAAAAAGCAAGGTTCTATAAACACTCAAATATGTATAATAACACTTATAGTAGGAAAAAAAACAAAGTAGGCATCTACCAATGGAGAATGACTAAAGTTGAGGCATAGGAATATCAGTGCCATATTAAGATTAATATAATGAACTCAGAGAAGCATGAGAAAACTTACATGATTTGATGATAAAGTTAGCCAAATCGGAAAATCGATAAATACAATGATTAATAAAAATAGTAGTAGCTCTCAACTACATAGAGCTTATTGTGTGCCAGACTATAACAATATAAGTAGGAAAAAAAAACACAAGAAAATAAAACTGAATGGCATAAACTATAATAACTAGACTCCAATAACAATTTTGAGGGGGGTTTTCTCTCACTTCTTTCTTATCAGTGTGAACCAATGCAGATGAAGTCAGACTTTTTCAATCAATCTCTTTCTCTCTCTCTCTCACCACCCCGCAGACTGAGAACAAGCTATACAAAATAATCAATCAACATGGGAGATGACCGAATATGAGAAAAATGAAGTGCCCATTATTTAGGTTAGATTACACAGATTTTGTGAAGGGAAATAATGTTTAAGAAGTTTGGAAAGAGAGGTGAAAGTCAAGCTGTAGGGAGTCAGAGAGATTTATATTTTAACATGCAGTAGGGAATCACTATGGTTTGTTGGGGAAAGGAATAGCACAGTCACACTCAGACTTTAAAAGGACACTGTCAGTAGGTACTCAAGTACAAACAAACTGGATAAAATTGAAGTTTGAGGCAGAAAACCAATTAGAAGGTTACATCAAAATTTAGCTGATTTTGTCTCAATTCAAGTCCCTGGTATTAGCTCCATTTACCCAAAATGGACCCCTGATCTTCATAAATCTACCTACAATTTTAGAAGGAAACTTCTATGTTTATATAAACACAATGCTATGATAACAGGAAGAAAGAGACAGAAAAACTGACGAACTGTGGAAGGCAGAGGAGCACCAGCCAAGATGCCATTTTCAAAGGGATTTCAACACTTTTAAGTGTTTCCAGGCAGCTTAACTGTTTACAGGCAATTCAAGCTAAAACCCCAAACTTTGCCTCAACTAAGTCCTAAAGGGACCATGATCTGTTTTGGTGGAAAGAATATCTATACCCCCGAAATTACAGATTGCTGAAGTGTTAGCATCATACAGACAGCCATAGAAAAAGAAACCAGAAGCCTCTGTTTCTCAGTCCTTGGTAACCTGATGCTCCAGTGTGGCAGAAGAATTGGATTAAGTTTGATTAGGGAAAGGAAAACAATAAAAGTATAATTAGCAAATAGCATGAGATGGGAATCTGCCTTCTGATGAGCATGATAGCAAGCATTGTGGCTGAGCCAGTCTTTGGAAAGACAGGAACAGTTTGAACAGCTAGGTACAGTGGGGAAAATGCTGGCTCAGGGAGGAAGAGGGGAGGGAGAGAGGGAGAAAATGGAGGAGCAGAAGGGAGACTAACAAGGGGGAGGAAGAAAAAAAGAGAAGAGGAGGAATGAAGAGGGAGGAGGGAAAGAAGAGGAAGAACATTCATTAAAGGTTACTTGGAAGGCATGGCACTAAGCATTGGCAATACAAATACATGCAAATAAGAAAATTCCCTAACCTTCAAGGAGCTTACATTCATTCCAAAGGAAGAATAAAACATAAAAAAAGAGCCATACAGACTTTTCTGGGATCCAGTTTGCCCACTCTGAAGATGATAAAATTGGATTTTGTGGCCTTTAAGGCCCCTTCCAACACAATTTATGCTTCTACTGGATGCAATACATTTACTGCACACACACACAAGCAAAGAAAACTTCTAAATCAAACAATGAAGAGATGAGAAAGTGGTTACAAATGACAACTTACTCTACATATGAATCAATTTGCACACCCATATAGCAAAGAAAACTTCTAAATCAAATGATGAAGAGGTGAGGAAGTGGTTAGAAATGACAACTTATTCTGCATGTGAATCAATTTAACAGTTTCTGCCACTGTAGATAATTTCTACAAGAAGTTAATGAAGTTCTGGATTATGACAAATTACAGGGAGTGAGCCCTTATTTGCATAAATGTGTATGAAAACTCTATCAATATCAAAGTATTTAGTGCCTTCTGTGGCACTCAAGATCTCTTCTTTGATTAGAACTACTGACTTGGCAGAATGAAGTTTTAAAGCTGTTTGGGGAAATTTAAGTTGGAAGCAAAACATTACACTTAGAGAAATGCTGAGGGCAAGTATTTCTCTTTTACTGGGACTAGTTAATTAAGTACAAAGCATTAAAATGGCTGGCCTGAATATTTATTAGAGCACCAGCTGTTCCCTCCAGATTTTTCGAAATTCGAGCCTCAGTGCCAAGCATAATGTAGAAAAGATTTTTCAGCAAAAATAAAAAAAAAAAGAGGCTTCTATTGCTTTTCACAACAATAAATAGTCATTAGATGTGCTAAAGAATTTTACAATGCACTTGCTAGGCTAGGAACCAAATGTTTGCCAGTCACCCTTCTGTTTTTCTCTTATCTCGCTAGAGAGTTTAAACCAAGATCATATTGACATTACTCATATTTATGTTCCGAACGGCTGTCCTTTGTATACAAATGATCATGGTTTAATACTGACAATGTCAGTAGTGCCTTGAATTTCTTTTTCAGTGCTTGGCAATAATGGTGACTACAACCAATGAAATCTCTCAGAGAACATTTATTTTTTTCTTTATTTACAAGCAGCTGGGTGGCCTAGTTCAAATTTTACCTCTGAAGCTAGCTGTGTGATCCTGGGCAAAGCATTTAATCCATCTACCTTAGTTTCCTCACCTACAAAATGAGGATAATGATAGTACCTTACCTCCCAGCGTTGTTGTGAAGATCAAATGAGATATCTGTAAAGTGCTTTATAAATCTTAAAGCACTATATAAATGCTAGCTCTATTATTACTTATTTTACAAGATAATAAATATCACAATTTTAGGGAAATTATTACATTTACAAAACCACTCTAGACCAGGCAAAAAGATAACATGACCCATTATCATAGAAGAGAGCGTGGAATAACAGAAAAATTGTTGACTTTGGAGGCACATCACTTGTATGCTCCACCACTCTTAACCTCAATTCCTTCACCCTTATGAGGCTGAGCAAAATGATGTCTAACCCTAATTCCACTTAGAATAATTTGTTATTCAATCATGTCTAGATTCTTCATGACCCCAAGGGTCATACTGTCCAAGAGATTTTTTTTGGCAAAAATAAAAGAATAGTCTGCCATTTCCTTCTCCAGTGAATTAAGGCAGAGGTTAAGTGTGACTTGCCCAGGATCACACAGTTACTAAGGTTAGGAGACTAAATTTGAACTCAGATCTTCCTGACTCCAGACTCTATCCATGAGCCATCTAGCTGCCTCCTAGACAAATAGAGGTTACCAGTCTTATCCAGTGTTGCTTAGCTAGTAAGTGTCTGATGCTGCATGTGAACTCAAGTCTTCCAGACTCCAGGTCCAGTGCTCCATCCACTAACCCTTCCAGCTGCCTCCTTAATATCACAGCATAAGCATTTTTTCCTCCCAAACATAACTAACACATACAAATGTATTATTTTCACATTAAAAAGGAAACTTCTTTGATCTACTATTGCAAACTCACCCAGAAATTTCCCATCTACAAAATTACTGCAGAATTCTGTTTATTTAGAAGTGATTCAGGCCAGTCCCAATGGTCTTGTGATGAAGAGAGCCATCTGCACCCAGAGAAACAACTGTGAGAACTGAGTGTGGATCACAACATAGTATTTTTACTCTTTTTTTGTTGTTTGCTTGCATTTTGTTTTCTGTCTCATTTTTTTTTCCTTTTTGATCTTATGCAGCATGATAATTGTGGGAACTATGTATAAAAGAATTGTACACATTTAACATATATTAGATTACCTGCCATCTAAGGGAAGGGATGCGGGGAAGGGGAGAAAAAATTTGGAGCACAATGTTTTGCAAGAGTAAATGTTGAAATTTATCTATGCATATGTTTTGAAAATAAAACGCTTTAATAAAAAAATTTTTTTAAAGAATTCAGTTTATTTAAACAAGTATTTATCAGGCACCTATTATGTATAATCTATGTAATCAAAATATCAAAAATATTCAGTGGGTAGAAAGAATCCCTAAGGGAGAGGTGTTCCTAGAGTCAGAAGCAAAAAAACTACAAGGTAGAAAAAAATCTCCTTCACTCAACACAACTTGGAAGAAATGATTGCCAACCTGACTGAGCCAGAGAAAAGAGAAGGGTCTTTCTACATATTTTGAAATCTAGTCCATTAAACTGAAAGCATGTACAATAAGCATATGGAGTGTTCTGGCTATGCAAGAAAACTGGCCCCATCAGAGGAATGGAATGCAAAGAGCTTGTCTTCCCTCCCAGCCTGGAAGAATTTACCAACTTCCACCCAAATATATTTATTTCTTAGCATATTAATTTCAAAGTTAGTACCTCCCTATACCAACCACATTCTCATTTTATTTTTGGTTTTCATAAATGGACATTTTTGACTATTTGAAAAAATCTACTAAAAGAAAAAGGACAGATTTCTACACAAGAGAACAAAAAGGTGTTTAGTGGAACAGCTAGGTGGCTCGTGGCATAAAACACAGAATGGCAGTAACCTACCTCCCAGGATCAAATGAGCAAAATGTCTGGCATGTAGTAAGCACAATATAAATGTTAACCATCATCATCATAATGGAAGTCCCAGACTTAGGAGCTTCCATCTATTCCTATCCATTTCCAGAATTCTTGGGATACCCTGCTTTCCTTCAATAAAAAGATACCTGTAGCTGAAAACATTCCCTGGAGTTGCTGAAAAATAAGAGGGCATTGAGATACAGATCTCCCTAAACTCCACAAAGAGTAACTGTCTGTGCAAGAATAAGATGGTAAGATGGAAAAATAAGGTCTTATAGAATTCATCTTAAATCAATGAGATTGTGGTTATAAAGGACTTAGACAAGGTAGTATATAAAAGTGCCAGTTTTGTTACTATTACAGAAAAAGCATTTCTGAGTTCTAATAGAGAAGTTCATAAATGGAGAGTCAGGAATAAGTATTTTGAAAACTTTCAGACAAATCAATTTTCAAAAAAGCTATCCAAGTTCTTAAGTTAAAACAAAAAAGAAATGTAACAAAATAAGGTTCTATGCTTAGTTTCAAAATATCAACAGCACAAGCATAGGATGGGGAAAATTCATTAAAGAACCAATCATTTGGGAGGGAACGTAAGCCTACCCACCCCACATGAAGATATTTTTTCCCTCAGAGCCAAGTATATCATTGTGGCTACAAGAGAAAGTTCTCCTGTTTCTCCAAGTTTTCTCTTTTTCCAGCATAAGCATTTCCATTTTCTTGAAATCTTTCTTCATCCACAGCAAATCAGCACAGACACCAGAGACACCAAAAATATTGTCTGGATTCTAAAGGAGCTGCTTAGAAAAATAGTAATATTTAACTATTGTCGGCAGAACAAAAATTTAAACTTTACCCTCTAAATAGGGACACATTTGATTGGAACAGAGAAGAAAAACATGGTAGAACAGATCTTCGGCAGCTGCAAACAGCTTCTAAAGATTCCTATGCTCAATTACCTCTCCAGTTTCAGTTCTAGGATTCAAATGCCAGAAGTGGGATAATATACCTTAGGAGGTTTATCAATAGTAACATGTAAAATTACATGTGACTCATTAAAATAATTTTTTCAAAATTACATTTACTCTTAAAACTTAATAAAAAATAACTTGTAAACGACCATCATATATGATGATTTATTCTGTTCTCTTCTAGAGACAAGGTAGCATAATGGAAAAGGGTGAACTTGGTGATCAAGTCTCACTTCTAGCACATACTGAATGAGTGACCCTGCTCAAATTACTCTCTATCTCCAGGCAATTGTCTAAGACTGTAATTTTCAGATGAGTTGGGAAGGCATCATCCATATTCAGGGCAGGTCCAGAGGCACTATCCAGAGGCTCATCTCCTCTGCCCTCCTCCCCTGAATAAAATAGTGGATGGATTTTTTTTTCCTTTTTGTCATTGTGCTAGAAGGTATTAAGTTAAATAGAACATGTCCACAAAACCAAGATCCTCTTTGGAATACCATCAGACATAAATAGTATACTTGTTTTTTTTTTTTTTTCTTTTAAAGTACCCAGCATCCTAATTTTGGTTCTTGAAAACAAATTTCACTCCAAGAAACTAGCTCAAGAATTCTAATAAAAGACTTTAAATTCCTAAATTGTCTTCCACAAAGACAATTAAATTCCTAATAAAAGACCTTTAAATTGAGACTCCTAGCTAGAGTACTCAATGCTCTTCTGTTTTAAGGAAAGAGTGTCCACATCTCTATGCTTAGATTTCTTGTGCTGTCAAATAGGAAAGATCATATGTTTTTAAAGTACTTTGAAATCTTCAGATCAAAGACTCCTCAATTACAAAGCATCCATAGTAAATGAAATTTACTTTCGCTTTTTGCCAGGGACTTAAATATTACTGGGGCAACTAGCTGGTGAAATGGATAGAGCACTGTGCTTGAAATCAGGAAGACTCATCTTCACGAGCTCACATCCAACCTCAGACACTTCCTAACTGAATGAGCCAGGGCAAGTCACTTCACCCCATTTACCTCAGTTCTTGAAAATGTGCTAGGAAATGGCAAACTACTCCAGTATTTTTTTGCCAAGAAAACCCCAAATGGGATCACAAAGAAGTGGACACCACTAAAGAATGACTGAGCAACAAAAATATATTATAGACATATCATGATGGGTGATCCATCTAAATGATCTCACCTTGACAATTTATTGTGGGTGTATTATATGTTTTCATACATTTCCTCTTTGGCTCCATTCAAACTCCCAAAGGCAACCTCAAGGGACTACATGGCAGTAGTTTCTCAGTGACCTAGAATGCATGCAACTGGGGTAGGCAGGGTGGTATTCAATTACCTTTCCCACAGAGAAATCCATGTCCCTTCCTTACACTTTTCCCATATGACACTTACATAATCATATTTAGCTTTCCTCCTACTATCTCCCTGTAACAATTCAAAAGGCAGTTTAGACTCCCATATGGTTGCCACTGAAGCTAACAGATGCCTAGCAAATTAAGGCAAAAATTATGACATATAAAATGCTGATGTATCATCATTCCAACACATCTTGCAATTTATTGCGAATCACAAGATTCACATCCCTATCCTATATATCCAAAGTTCCCTAAATTTCTCTGTTTTCTGAACTTAAGGACAAGTTAAAAAGATATCTGCCCTCTAGACAAGTCAATAAGCTTTGATTAAGCAAACACCCACACTACTTACCAAGGAGCCCTGTGCTACTAAGTTCTCCATCATACAAAGATAAAATATAATTCCTATCTTTAAGGAATTTACAATCTAAAAGGGGAGGCAACATGCAAACAACTATGTCAAAACAAGGCATATTCATAATAAACTGGAAAATATTTCACAAGAAGGGCACCTTCTTACAGAATATGGGATTTTGGCTATGATTTGAAGGATTCTAGAAAGCAGAAATGAGGATGGAGAGAGACCCAGATTAGGGAAAGTCTGTGAAAATACAGAGTAAAGAGATGGAATGTCTTGTGTGAGGAACAGCAGGGAGGTCATTATTACTAGGTTGAAGAATATGTGAAAGGGACTATGATGGAAGGATAGTGGCAGAAGAGGGGCAGGTCATGAAGGATTTTAAAAGCCAAACAAGAGGATTTTATATGAATCCTGAAGACAATGGGGAGTCACTATAGCATACTGCCTAGAAAGGGATGGTATAATCAGATCTGCAATTTAATAGCTAGAGTGGATTAGATTGGAGAAAAACTGAGGTAGGGAAAGCAATTAAATAATAAGGGCTTGTATCACTGTGACAGCAATAAAAGAAGAGAAAGGGGCTAGAGGGATGTTGAAAAGGTAAAAATGACAGAGATTGACAACAAATTGGAAGAGTAAGGGGTAAGGCGGATGACCCTTTCACCAAGATATATAACTTTACTCTACAAGCCCAATGTGAGATCTGTATACACAATTGAGAAATAAATTTAGGTGAATGTCTTCAACTTTGTTGGGAAGAACATTGGTTCAGACTCAAAGAAACCATGAGTTCCTCAAATAAATAAGTAGTTCTTCCATTACCTGGCTCTATGGATTTGACAAGTGTCATGGAAACTTTGTAGTTTCTCCATCTCCTCTTGAGATTTTACAAAACAGAGGGAGAAGAGAAGGGAAAGAAGCTAGGTGGTGGCCCTATAAGTAGAACTCTAGGAAATTAGGATGACTTGAGTTCAAATGTGACCTTAGACACTTAACTTGCTTTAGGATCTATCTAAATCATTAATCCCCGTTTGCTGCAATTTCTTCAACTGTAAAATGGGGACAAAAATAGCACCTACCTCCCAGAGTTGTTGAGAAGATCCAATGAGATTATCATTTGTAAAGTAATTAGCAGTGCCTTGCATGTAGTAGATGCTTAATAAATGCTTATTTTCTTCCCCTTTCCTATACTAGTTCCTTTTCAACTCTTCACAGTCTATGAAACAAACTGTTCCCTAAATTATGCCAATCTTGCAGTTTCTGTAAAGATGAGCAAAAGAGAAAAATACAAGTACACCTTCTGGGAAATGTAGAATTTACAATATGGGTTTTATATAAGTTGAAAGGAAAAAGAAAAATATCAGAATACAAAGCTGAATCCATTCTCTCAGTTTGAAGCTGGCAAAAGAGGGAAGATGGATGTTCCCCTAAGTCCTGGGAGGGTATAAGGGTGTTGTGACATGGGAATGTCAACCCAATGATGCTACATTATCTTATATGTATGCAGACAGGTATTTGTAAATAAGAGGTACTAAACCTACAACTTAGAGAAAACCCTCATGAAGTATGAGATAAAGACACTGGGCCTGGATTCAGAAGACCATTTGGACTAAGTCCTGACTGATGGCCTATGATCTAAGGGAATTCTCATTGACCTCCCTTGACCTTGGTTTCCTCATTTGTAAAATGAAGGGGTAGTAGTTGTACTAAATTATTTCTAAGGACTTTCATTTCTAACAACCTCTGGGTCAGTCCAGCTCACTCTTTGTCGATTCTGGATACCAAGTACAGACAGCCCAAGGGATATGATCTAACACAACCAGTGGAATTGACTTTTGTTACACCTTCATTATAATTTCCGCTCTTTCTCAACTTTGGCAGTAAAATGGTCAAAGGAAAACCTTTTTCACCTTCAATGTGGCCCAAACCATATTAAGTTTTAGAACTGGAAGGGACTTCAGACAAGTATTCAAACCTAATTATTTTAAAGTAAGGAAACCAAAGTCCCTAAAGGTTAAATGGCTTGGTATCTCAGCCAGAACTAAAATATATTGCCAATTTGCATCTCATGTCTTTCTTAATTTGTCAGAAACTATACATCTCTGAATTTCCTGTTTCAAATTAACTTTAATATTAACAGCTCAAGAGTGAAAGATTGTTTCCTCTATTATATTCATCATCCTTTGCCATCCACTGAAGAATCAGAGTTGTTGGCTTAGAATCTGTGAAAAGTTCATAAAACTAGGATGGACCCTATGGTCCATCATTAATTTTGAGGAATCATCCAGGAAGAAACTACTTGAACCCCATAAGTTCTTATGTCCTGGGATGTCTTTACAATCTAATGGTTATTATGGATCCTTCCCAAAATAATGTTTTAAATAACTAAAGTAAAAGATTAATGAAGATAAAAATATAAATTCTCCCCCTTCTTATTCTCTACACCTCATACTCTTAAAAATGTGCCTTGATTACATAGAATAAATGACTAAATCAAATTCGAAGTCAGTATGTGTCAGAGGTGAAGTTCGAACCTCAAATTAAGGGCAGAATGCTGCAACTTTTCAAAATTCAAGTTACAAGATGCAGACCCATTTTCTTCTTTGCGTAGTGGTAGTACTCAGGCTAATACAGAGAATAACTCACCAGGAGTAAACAGAGAAGAGAGAAGGCATAAGTTCAAAAGATCTAGCTACCCATCCTCCTCTCCTCCCACTACCACACCCCACACAACACCCACAAAGATTCCTAGGGTTTACCAATTATATAACTCCATTAAAATGCAAATGCCCCCAGGTATCGTTAAGTCCATGAATCATTCACACCTGAGATTCCCCTCTAGCTCCAACACTATGAAAATCTGAAACTAAGAATTTACTTTCATCTGATAAGCCTGAAGTTTCCGACTATGAGCAGAGATGCTGAGAAACTAGAATTTTAATAAAAGGAGAGTAGGGTGATTTTGGAATCAGAAACCCTGCTGAGGAGGAGAGTAGGAAAGCGGTGCTTTACTCAGTCAGAGGCCAGCATATTATATTAGGGTGGGGAGGGAAAACAGGATATAACAAGTAGAAAGGCTACTCAAAACAAACTGCACCCACATATACAATTTTGCCTAAAGTCCAGATGGGTAGCTTCATTTCAACCCCGCAAATATGAGTTCTTTCATTCAAAGTCCAAAACAAGGAAAGCACCATTATTGATTACACACTTTTAAAGCACAGAGGGAACAGCACACTACTTTCCTGCCTCCCCACTCCCCAAAGACTTTGAAGACGCTGCCTAAAAGTACAGTATTAGATCAGTTGTCTTAACTGACTACTACCCAACTACCCAAATCCCAGAAAACAGACTCCAAATCCCAAAATTTCCATTTTTTATCCTTTTCTATGAGACCAAAATAAAGGCCTAATAAACCCTTCCTGTTTCCTGGTAGCTGAATTAAATTGGATTATATATTATATTGTCTATGTTCAAAACAAGACAAGATTATCAACTCATACTACCAGCCTAGGGACTTTATATGTTGTAAAGTCACTCAAGGTCCAGTCCCCAGCAATTAAAACTATGTCCAAAAAAGTCATTATCAATACTTTTAGAACAATTCAGACAGAAAACTGAATAGTGTGGGAGAAAGAAAAAGGGTGAAAGAGGGAAACATGTTTCTTCCCATGAAAAAATAAGCCTACTTTAAGTTAGAAGCTTGGTTGTAATCCCAGAAAATAGGAGATTGTTTGACAAGAACACCAGTTATGTGCAATCAATCACCCACAAAAGCAGTACTGGACTGTTTATTATATTTATTCACCCATCCTCCTAATCTTATTCATCAGTCCTGAGGGCAGATGGCAAGATGGTACAGAAAGTGTTCTCCAATCCTGCTTCACTCTGCAAAACATGTGTTGTCAATGCGACACATGTAAAAAAAGAAAACAGTTTTTTTTTAAATGAAAATAAAATAATCCTATTAGGAAAATACGACAAGGGAAATAGCAACAGAGAATTCTTCTGAAAACATTTCTCAAAGATTGATATTTGCTCCTGTGAATATAAAAAATAAAAATTTAAGACACTGAACGAATACCTCATGTTTGGATTCTTTGGGCTTACTAATACCTCTTAATTTAATCACTCTACATCATCTTCTCCTTTTTAGGGGGACTTTTAAACTTACACTCAGCATTAACTTGCTGAAAAACCCAAGAGCCACCATTTTTACTTTTCATCGTGGGAGAGTGGGTAACGTGAAGAAAGGAGGTAAAGGGGAGGAAGAAATCAAGGTCTTTGAAACACCTGTGTCTCCCAGGTCCGGAGAAACTCTTTGTCTGATTGCTGAAAAGCATTAGGGAACTCAGAAAAAAAGCCGGAAATAAAACAAAATAGAAATAATTTCTATTATTTAACACTACGGAGGTTTAAAAACAAAGACACGAAATGGCATGCAAGCATTTGCTTTATTTCTCAATCTAGCACACCTTCTGGTTTACATTTCTTCGTCCAGCCAAAATAATAACCATCACCAAAAAAAAAAAAAAAAAAAAAAAAAAAAAAAAAAACCACTTTAACTCATCACTTAGAGAAAGACCAAAGACATGAGGCTAATAATTAATTGGGGAACTAGACTGAAATATATGTTGATGATTACTAGTTATTGTTCTGACAATGACAGATACAAAAATAAATCTTCCCCACCACCCACACCACAAACGGGCCATTATGCAAAATGCTTTTCGGAACGAGACTTGGAAAGAATGTGCTGGAAGTGTTATTTATGTACATATTGCATCCAGTACACGCTATACCATTCAAGCTGCATCATCCACACACAAAAGCCTGTGATGGAGAAGGCAGATAGCCTCTGGAACATACAGCAGTAAGAGCGGTGGCAACCTCATGTCCAATCAAATCCTTCTCACAAAGGTGGACTTCGAGGAGGGTGCTTTGCATGGTTAATCTGCCCTATTATTATCCAAGCTATGCACAACATCAATATCCCATGGGAACAAATCTATTCCATGTCGCTGCTTATTGTCCCAAACTGCCAAACCCTTGATCTCATTTTTATCCCAACAATAGTTCACTCTTCCCCTTTTCCAGGGACAATTTGAGGCCTGGGAGCTGCCTTTCAATCTCAGTTTTTCTTAGTTCTTTCTTCCCCATTCCCCCCTCCCCCCCGCCCCCAACCTACAAAGGAATAAAATCCTAGCCTCCTTACTACGAGCAATTAGGAAAGAAGAGGGACTAAGGCACCTTTTCTCGCTTTGGGGAAGAGCAAGGCAAAAGCCCAGAGGTCTGCCGAAAAGTAAAAAAGCACTTGGGGCAACCCAGGGAACCATCGTGAATAAAATCACCGACACCACGCCACCGAGGATAATAACGACACAACTTACCCAGAAAATAACATTGAAACCGAATATGAAATATTTGATGCAACAACTGACTTCAGGACCTTTGTAATGCTTCCCGGACATCCTCTGGGTTCATGAAGGCACTTTCCTGGGCAGCCAGAGTTCGGAGCCCTCGGAGCACCCCGACACGACCGCGAGCTTCCCACACCAGAGGGCACGGCAGCCCCAGATCCAAGCGGGACGCGGGTGCAGCCCCCGACGCGACCACTTCGGGCTCCAAAGCAGCAGCAGCAGTCTCAGCTGCCGCAGGAGGAGGAGGAAGAAGAGGAGGAGGAGGAAGCAGCAGCAGCGGGAGGACGATGACTGAGGTGGGCGCCGAGGAGCGGACTCGGAGCGCGGGGTTGCACTGCTCTGGACTGACTGTCTCCCTCACTCTTCAGCCCGCCTCTCTCCTGCACCGAGGCCCCGGCTGCCGAGCGGAGCCTCCGCGGTGGCGGCGGCGAGCACACCGAGAGAGGGCTCGGATCTCAGGCTCCCCAGCGAGCTGGAGCCCTAGTCCCGGCCCCTGCCCCCGGCTCTGCAGCTGCTGCTGTTGCGGCTGCCGCCGAGGCTCTCTCTCCGAGGAGCGCACGGCGTCCCACGGCTGGCAATCTGTCCGTCAGGCCGGCTGTTGCTGCCTGCCCGGGGCCAAGGGATGCTGCGTGGGAACCGGGCTCGCTCGCGCTCGTTCTTCCTCGGAGAGGAGCAGCCGAGGGGACACAGGGAGACCCACGCGCGCGCGCGCACACACACACAAACACTCCCGCATCCACACACAAGCACCGGAGAGCACCCGAACCCCTTTGACACAATAACTTGTCCTCTTCCTCCTCCTCCTCCAGTGCTGCGGCCTCCCACTGCCGCCTGGGCCCTCCCTCCCGTGGCCTTTCTCCCCGCCCCCTCGGAGGAGGGAGGTGGGGCTGGGGCGGGGCGGAACGGACCCTATCTCCCTACAATTGGGGCTGCTGAGAGAGTGGAAGGGGGTTGGGGAATTCCGCGGAGGCCACCAGCCTTTCTGATGGAGATTGGCAGCGTCTGCGCTCCTGCCCAACCACAGCCGAAGGGGGAGGAGTGGTGGGCTTCGGGGCTCCCCTGCGGGTCACCTTTGCAAATGGTGCGCGCACACACATATATATGTATAAATACATTCGCTCGCACGCACGCACGCACGCACCACCCCCCGCTCTTAGCCTCTGCTCTAGTCGAGCAGGGCAAGATGTATACTGAGGTGGCTGCCCGGGTCGGGCCGGGAGGGAGTAAAGTGGTGCAATGGCAGGAGAGCTGCCTCTAAAATCAGAGGTCCCGGGTTCGAATGTCCGTTTGCTATTTACTGGATGTAGAACTTTGAGTAAGTTGCTTAAGCTTTCTAGGCCTCATCCTAAAAGGAGAGGGTAAGACTAAGTGTCCCTTTTACTTCTAAATTCCGGAGGTTTAAGTATGGGTGGACTTTGCGTGAAAGGCGACGTGGGACGCGTGGAAAAGGGGGGAGGGGAAAGATACAGAAAATCCGAGAGAGACAAAGACCGTTTGCTTCCCTGAGAAGGAAGCAGGCTTCCAGAGGAAAGAGTTATCCATTTAGGAAAAAAAGATAACCAATTGATTTTCTCCTTGGAGACCTCAACTACTACCTGGAAAAAATGATCCGGGTCCGAAAAAATTACCTGCATTGGAGAGGCTAGCCCAATAATGAAATAAGGAACTGGGGTAGGAGTGGGGAGGAGGTGAGGATTCTGACTGGGTTTGGCACATTGGCAACATTAGGAACAAAAGATTCTGTAGAGGGCACCAGAAGTCTTACTGATTCTTGGTAATTTTCAAGGAAGTGGCCTATTTCCTGAACTTTGGGGTGGCATCCCTGAGAATGGGCTCTTTACAATCTTTAAAGGAATCTGATGTATCACCTAGAAACCCTAACAATTCTGTTGTTTATTCTCCCGGAGAGAGAGAGCGTGGGCTGGAAATTGTTTAAGGTCTCTTGTTGATGCAGAAGGTCCCAGGTCAGAAATAAAATAAGAAACCACCCCAATCTTCAACATGAAGCAATATGGCTTGGTGAAAAGGACACTGGTCTTGGAATCAGGAAGATCTGAGTTCAAATCCTGTCTGAGACACTTCATGGCTGTGTGACCATAAATAGGCTAGTCGCTATCCCTCTGCCCTAGTTCCCTCATCTGTAAATTAAGGGTATTGGGACTAGAGGGACTTTAAGGTCTTTCCCAGCTCTCAATTTATCATTTCATGTGAACTATTCTCATCTAAAATCCTTTGGGAAAGGGGAGGGGGCGGTTGGGAATGCCTTTCAGCTGCTGAAAAGTTGAATGAAAAATTAAGGGGCTCAAAAAATAGGATTGAAGTAACATCCTATTACATCCACCTTCTTCCCCCAGTTTAAGTCCTTGACACAATTCATTGACACAGACTGCATTTCTATACCTTAGAGAACAAAGATACTGGACAAGGCAGTTCTCAAGAGAAAAATCAAAAGATATACAATTAGAGCTGGAAAGAAGCTTGAGGCCATTTGAACCAACCCCTTCATTTTACAGATGAGGAAAATGAGGCTATAGAGATTGAATGACTTGCCTAAGGTTAAATAAGTAATAAGCATAAGAAGTGAGATTTGTGCCCTCATCTTTTGACCCAAGCGTACAGTGCCACTTCCCTAAGTCATAGAAATAGTGTCAGAAGCCATATTTGAAGTCAGATCTTATTCCAGCTCCCAGAGTTCTCCCTTCAGTATCAGATTGAATCACAGAAAATCCTTCAACACTTCTAGGGGAAAATGCTACAAAAGGCATGCTCTGAATCATCTTTATACATATATGAAATATATCTAGTATTTCACATATAAAATACTAGCTAGGGGGAAAAAGTCTTGAGCCTAACCATGAGATTCTTAATTTAAAGCAAAAACAAGCACTTTTGTCAGAACATCATCTGTGGTTGTCTTAGAGGTTATTGGTTTCCTTCTTTTTCAAAGGACTAGTAAACAAGTAAAATGCTGCAACTGAAAGATATCCAGCTTTGAAAGACCATGAGTTTGACCAAAGAAACTACACAGAGTGTTAACCTCCACATAAGTCTTCTGCCCATTCTTCCCCTTAAAGGTATTTTCACCAATTTTCCTTAGAAATAGTGTATAGGGTTAGCAAAAGCACAGGTTTGCAATGTTTATTCTCTAGTTTTGCAAAATTCAGTTAATTTGGCTCAAGGGAGAATCCTACCCAGACACTCTCCTATCTTTCCCCTTTCACTTTGACTGGACCTATCCCAAGTTCATTCAGCTGATTGGATAAAAAATAGCAGCCCAAACTGTTAACAAATGCATCAACTACAATGTTTGAAAGGACCAATTGGCTGTTACTACAGACTGCAAGGTAACTATGGGAACTCATCTCCACAGTATCCCTTTGAAACTATTCAGCCTAGAATCCCTGGCTTACATGGTACCTTGTTTTACAAACCCAATTGACTCAAGGATAACTGAGAATCTTCCACTCAAAGGTTCAGCAGAGGAATGGTTTGATGACTTTGAAAGAAACCATGAACCTGGATGTGAGTGCAACTTTAGAATGCCACATGAATGCTATCTTTCCATCATCTTTGTTTTACTGAAAGCTAGTCCTTGTTTCAGAGTAAGAACTGACCTTTATACAGTGCTTTATGTTGGCTAAGTTCTTTACTTACCTTATATCTTTTGATTATCATAACGACCCCATGAAATAGAAGCTACCATAACCACTTTATTATTGAGGAAAGAGACTTAACAAAAGTTAAGTGACTTGCTGAGCTTCATGCAGTTAGTAAGTACTGTGACAAAAAAGGAGTCTTTCTGACTCCTAGCTTAGTAAATGCTCCATAATAAATATATATAACACTATATATAATAAATATAATAAAATATACAACAAATATAATAAGATAGTAGACTCATATAGGAATATGCACGTAGTAGAGGTGGGATGAGTTGTGATCACATGGAATGTTAGGACCTTGGAGAGCCTGGGGAACATATTTGGAAATGGTTCTGTAAATAGTTCTGGCCAACTAGCCACTTATAGAAGAGGCTCTATGGTTGCCTGTGGGGGTGTCCAGAAAGGCATTTCAGCTTCAGTCATTCACTTTGTATCTCAGGGAGTAACTCCTACACTCATGTCACCTGGTGAGAGACTAGGCTATAAGAGAAGAGGATGTGAGATCTTCCTCCTTATGAGGCAATTTAGCTTAGTAAAAGGTCAAATCCATCTTTGGCCTGTGTCTGTTATTTTCTTTTTTTAGGTGAAGCCTAATTCGTAGCCTCTGACTTTGTGAATTTGAAACCCCAAGTGAGCATTCTGACATCCTGATGTTCAAGGTTTGGGTTCCAGGGCCAGAGAAGCAAATTTTGATACATCAAATTAATGGGTAAGTTGGAAATACCATTGTTTGATTAACTGAGGCATAGTTAAATGATATAAGCCTGGAAAGCTATGTTAAAGTCAGGGAAATGGAAGGCTAAGAAGTTTATTCTTTATTATATCATTAACATGGAACCAGGAAGAATTTTTGAACAATAGAATAACAGCCATTCCTTAGGATGGAGAGATTAGAGAAGAAGACTTAAAGACAATGAATAGTTAGTGGTATATTACAGTAGTTCTGGAAGAGGTAATAAAAACCCAAATTAAGGTGGTATACACATCATGTATGTTCCTAGTTATTTGCATATTGTCTCCCCTATCAAAAAGTCTTTGAGGGCAGGGACTGTTTCTGCCTTCCTTCCCATTCCCATGACTTAGCATGCTGAGTATCTAGCCCATAGTAAGCACTTAACAAATACTCTCTGACTACTTACAAATAGATCATTAAAAAAAAAAAAGGAACAATTTTTTAAAAAGAGAAAGTCAAGTCAAAGAAAGGATATTGGAGAAATGATGCCAGGAGTATTAAAATAAAATAAAACTCCTGTCTTTAAAACAGGGAAGGGTATTAGGGAAAGGTTGAATTTTAGAAAGACAACTATTAGTATAAAATAGTATAAATAAAATTAACATTGTTTGGTTTAACAATGTTATAAAATGTGAAAACTTTGTTTACATTTTTAAATAGCCAACAATAATTTAACAAATGGTAATATAAGATGAAGCAGCTTTATGACTCAGTATGTAGAGCACTGGATCTGGAGTGAGAAAGACCTGAGTTCAAATGTGACTCTCAAACACTTACTAGGTATGTGGCTTTGAACAAGTTACTCAGTCTCTATTGCCTTATTTCACTAGACAAGGAAATGGCAAACCATTCCAATATCTTTGCCAAGAAAGTCATGAATAGTATGATCCACCAGGTCACATAAAGTCAGACATGACTGAACGACTCAATCACAAAAGTATAAGATAAGACTGACTTATAAATTTTAATCTTAAATGTAAATGATTGAATTATCCCATAAAAGTAAAAAAAAATTAAGAAATGCAGTACTGTGTAAATTAACTGAGACATAGTGAAAAATGAAATATGTTAACTTATTCAGTAAATCTTACAACTTTTTAAACTTAAAATTTTTTTATTCAATGTCCCACTTTTTCTGAAATCACTTGTTTCCTATTTGATATTGAGTTCACAACCTAGTTTTTAGCCTATCTTCCAATACAATCCAATAAAATTTATTATTATTAGTATTAAATACCTACCATGTGCCCAACACTGTGCTAAGTGCTGTTAAGTATAATTAATAAAAAGAAAAATAGTCTTTGTCCTCAAGAAGCTTACAGTTTAAAGGGGGAAACAATTTAGAAAAGGAGTCAAGAAAGTTGGATAGGGAAAGATGAAAGTAAGAGGTACTTAGCACTGGTACATCTAAAGTTGAGTGACCTATGTTTATTTCTGCTATCTGTAAAGAAAGGCATTGGGAGGAATTTGCCTCTCTGACTGTAGTCTCTGATTTTCCATTCAGAGGGTAAAGGATCAGTGTTTAATCAGTTTTTGAATTTGAAGCATGGTGGTGAATTTAGAAGTGATGAAGTTATCCTGAGAGAAGCATCTTGTTCTGTGGAGTTGAAACCTGGCAAGGCAGCAGATGCAAACTGAATTGAACAATCCATTTTTCTAAGTCTAGTCTTGATTAAAGCTCAAAGCTTTTCAATTTAGTTTAAATCAAGTAGGTTTCAAGCATATCAAAGCTTGTTTGTTTCCAAATCTTGAATAAATATCTTAATCTTTCATGACATGAGGCATGGTATAGCATTGTGTTGTAGTATTACACTTCCATTTAGAAATTCCTCTAAATCTGGAACAATTCTGCTTCTCAGCATATCAGTCTATTTATTTGAGTTCATTACCCCCTCCATGGAATCAAGAAATAAAGATTGCAAGACACTTTGGGGGGCGTGTGTTTTATAATCTGATGAAAATGCCCAAATATTGTAAGATTACCTGACTTCTTTTGCCAATGGTTTTGGTATCACCTTGAATAGAAAAGTTAGTTTGTACAATAAACATTGCCTTTTCCTCATCTTCAATATTCCTTTGTACTATCAGAGGACAAACTTTTTTTTCTTTATAGCATTCATTAATATCTATTTTTTTACTAGTCTCTCTTCTTTCAATGTTGATTGGCCTATATTATAAAGGAACCAATAATTGTCCTTTCATCTGTCAGGTACCTCTGAGTTTTCAGAGGATTAACAAAGCTATTTCATAACAGTAGTTTGTCAGTTCTTGGAATCATTTTTCATTGTTTTAGTGAAAAATTCCATTTCATTTGTAGGTTTGAATGATCTTTGAAATACTTGACTTGACCACACCAACTACTACAATACTTCTAATAATCAATAAAGTTGCTCTTTAAAAGCTATAACTTTTCCCACATTTCCCATTTTTTAAAACACAGAATTAAAAACATAACAGAAGAGAGCAATGAAATATGTTTATATAGCACAAAATCCAGAACTCAAGTTATTGAGAACCAACTAAAGTGGAGGAAAAGAACTCAATCTAGTTTCAATTGGACAATTTCAGATCTTTTGAATCAATCTAGTGTTGGCAGAAGCACATACACACAATAATTGTTATTACAAAATGAAAGCATATTAAAATTGTTTCTTTGTTCCAAGTCATCAGCACACCATTGCTATATGTAAAAGGATCTGGAATTCTCTGTACTAAGTATCTGTGAGACAAGTCTGTTAATTCAGCAGCTGTCAACACATAGTTTGAAATGAGACTGAGACTGTCATAGTAAGATGAGATCTAGACTATAAATTTGGGCACTAGAACCAGGATATTTGAAAAGAAGAAATTAGTAGGAAATTTCCCATTCAATAGAAGCCAGAAAATAGTAGTATTGATGCTATGGAATAAAAGTAGCAACAGGAAGTATCACACTAGTACCAGCACTTTTTGGAAGATATAGTAATAGGAGTCTTTCCCCCCCGGTTACCAAAAAATATTAAGATTATGCTGAGAAGCCAGGACTTTATTATGGTCTTCTATTGGCTATTTCTCAGGTCCATGGTACTAAAGTGGTCATTGTCTCAGCCAAAACCCTTGCTTTCATAGACTTTCTCCAACAAAGCAAGAATACAATATATGATGCTATGCTTTAAAAAAAAATTTCCTTAAAATAAAAGTGGAAAAAAAAAACCAAGGAGTTAAATTACTCATTTTCCAGAGGAAACAATTCCTTTCTCAAGGAACTGGAAACTACAAATCTACCCTCTCCATCCTAGATTTTCAACATATGAAAGAATGATACAGATGGATCCATTTATGCCCTCATCAATTAAAGAATTTGGCATCATATAAGTGGCTCAGCTGTATCACTTTCTCCTTTTCTCTTTCTTCCTCATGCTGGCTCCTCAACAGAGCACTGAAAGCAAAAAGACAGAAAGGGTATTAAAGATTTGCCAACCAGACAAATGTTGAAGTCTCAGTGTCTGGAAAATGTGGCTTCTAGACAATAGAAACATAAAGCATTGTGGAGAGCCTTATTGCTTCTTCATGGTACCTGGAGGATGAAGTCTCCAGCCATTATTTTTTTTCCAGGGAGCTCTAGTGATGGTATGGTGTTTCATGTTGTTGGCATGTGATAATACAAGGATGTTTCAAGCACAGCTGAGGGGAAAATCCCTTCTCATTTTTTCTGTTTCTCTCTTCTCCCCTTTTTCCCTCTTCCTTCTCCTCTTCCTTTTCCCTCTCCCTTTTCCTCTCCCTCTTCTTTTTTTCTCTCCTTTTCCCTCTCTCTTTCCCTTTCCCTCTCCCTCTTCCTCTCCCCCCTTTCTCCCTCTCCCTTTTTCCCCTTCCTTCTCTTTTTCTCTCTCTCTCTCCCCCCTTTTTCTCTCCCTGTCCCTCTCCCTCTATCTCTCTCTCTGTCTCCTACTCTTCTTTCCTCTCTCCTTCCCTTAACCCCCTCTCCCTCTTTCTCTCTGTCCCTCTCTCTCATGTCCTCTCCCTCTCTTCCTCCTTGTCCTTTTCCTTCTCTTTCTCCTTTTCTCTCTCTTCCCTCTCCCTCTTCTTATCCCTTTCCTCCTTCCTCTCCTTCTCTGTCTCTCTCTTTCCCTCTCCTTCTCTCCTTTCCTCTCTCCTTCCTTTCCACTCCCCCCCTTCACTCAGACTCATAGACTGCATCTCAGTCCACTGGAAGAGTCCCACCCCTCTTTCAAACTGGATATTCTGAAAATTGCTGAGCTAATACACCAGCTTATGGGAGATATAATTCAGAAAACTTCAGACATTGTTCCAGTTAAAAAGCAGAATCCAATAATATGTTGTTAAAAGGAAAGGTATTTAATTCAAAATATGTACAGAAATATGAATCAAACTGACTAAAATTTATCATGCTACAGATAGTTCATGAGAATCAGGAGATACATAGGTGATGTCTGCCGGAGTCTAATTTAAACCATAAAATACTATATGAGATAAACAATAAGATATTTCTTGCATAATGGCACCACTAGGAATAACAACATATTGATTCAGTATGAATGCATTAAACAATAAAAATTAAATGTAGGGGAAAACTCATAGACTTGCAAGAAGAAAATAAGAGAAAACTAAGTAGGTTTCAACATTTTACAAATAAAATATGATAAATCAAACAAAGATAAGTGAGAAAATTGTTGGTTTAAATGGAAAATTGAAGAAACTGGATTTTTTTTTAAACATAGAGAATGAAAAGAAACATACTTTCCCTCATGTATGTATAGAATATTGACCCTTCAAAACTGATCATGTTTTCAATCACAGTTAAGATAGATAAATTTATAAAAGAAAAAAATGAATATGTTACATTGAAGGGAAGTATTGAACTCTCCCTCATTGGAGGTCTTCACAAAAGGCTAAATAACTTCTGCTTCTTCTGTTGCTCTCAAGTATATCAGTATAGAGATGACTGTTGAGGTCCCCACCAGCTCTTAAATTCTGTGAT
Source organism: Antechinus flavipes (assembly GCF_016432865.1). NCBI lineage: Eukaryota > Metazoa > Chordata > Mammalia > Dasyuromorphia > Dasyuridae > Antechinus > Antechinus flavipes. Next base: position 150,211,916 of record NC_067403.1, read on the forward strand.
CCTGATTTCATTCAGCCCAGTGTTCTAGCTTATGAGGGGCCTTTTTGAATCCTGAGAATCCTGACTCAGGCATCCAATATGTTAGCTGTCACTCCCAGCTTTATGTCATTTTCAAATCTGATAAGATGTCACTTGGCAGCCTTATTCACTCTTTAAATGAATCCCAGATTCATGGATCAAACCCATGTTTCTCTCTTCAGCTCTAGTCCCACTAAACCAAATATCTTTTGGATATTTTGAATATCCTACAGACACTGTAAATTCAAATTGTCCCAAAGAGAACTCATTATCTTTCTTCCAACTCCCCATACTTCTTTTTTTTTTTTTAAACTTACCATACTTCTAACTTTCCCTCTTTTTCATTAAGGGCATTCTTCAAATCATCTAGATCTAAATCTCAGTGTCCACTTCAACTCCTTACTTTGACTTATGACAAATCTAATCAACAATAACAACAGCAACAAAAATGTCATTTCCATCCATCCCCATCTCTTAAAGCAAAAAATACCCACCACTCTTAATTTAGACCTTATTACCTCTTACCTGACCTATTGCAAGAGCCTTCAAGCTATTTCTCCAAAGTGAAAATCCATTATTACTCCTTTACTCAAAAAACTTCAGTGACACCCTCCTACTTCTAGTGATTAATATAAAATCTTCTATTTGCCATTTGAGTCCCTTACAACATGATCTTAATATACTTTTTCTGTCTTGTTGCATATTACCCCAATTTTTTTCTACTCTGTGGTCCAGTCATGTTGGCCTTTATACTGTTCCTCAAACAGGGCAAGTCATTTTCCATCCCTGCCTTTGCACCTGCTATCCCTTGTACCTGTAATGCACTCCTTCCTTAGCTTTTCCTCTCACAATTTGTACTTTTACTTCTAGACTTATATGGGAAGCTTTTTGTAAAAAATCACCTCATTTGCTTGTGATCTCCCCTTTAAAATAACCTTACATATGTGTGTATGTGTACATACTTATTTAAATATGCATACATAAATATAATGTGAAGAGAATTCACACACACACACACACACACACACACACAAGCTTCAAAGGGCACAGAAGCTGTTGGACTTGTTCTCTTCCCATCAGTGTCTTAGCTGCATCCCAACAGCTGGAAGGGGTGAATGAATCGGGAGCTAAGGACAAGTTGATGTAAATTGACCATGCTTAAGGGAGCCCCCACAAATAGGGCAGTTAGGTGGAAATATGGATAGAGCACCAGGTCCAGAAACAAATTCAAATCTGACCTGAGACATTAATTAACCATGTGAGTCATTTAACCTTTGTCTTCCATAGTTTGCTCAACTCTAAAATGGGAACAAAAATAGCAACTACCTCCCAGGATTGTTATGAGCATCAAATGAGATAATATTTGTGTCTGGCATATAGTAAACATTATTATAAATGTTAACTTCATCATCATTATTATTAATCTTCTAGCAACCAGGAGTTTGGTGACTCAGAGTTTCTGGATATCTTGCCCAAACCTTCTGCTCTGGGGTCATCTCTTTCTACCTCTAGCAATGAAAACTCACCACCCCCACCCCTACCGCTACCGGGTTGACCCCTGATCATCAGTCTTACCTGCCCAGTGACCTTTCTGCCCTCTTGGAGGTCAGAATATGAAGGGAGTCTTTGTGTCCTGAGAACACTACTGCACTGTCCCTTGAGAAGTGGCTTTACATCACTGCTGTGCTGAAAAGCATAGATTTTAAAACCCAGAGGCATCTTAGATCATTTAATTTCCTCATTTAAAAAAAAAGGGTTTTCCTTTGGCCCAGAAATACCAAAGATGATTAGGGGAAAGGGAGAAGAATCTATATGTTCTATAATATTTGTAGCAGATCACTTTGTGGTGGCAAAGAACTGGGTATTTCAGGGATGCTTATCCATTGGGGAATACCTGAATAAGTTGCAGTGAATCATTGTAATGGAATGCTACTTTGATATAAGAAATTATGAGCTCGATGAATTTAGAAAAATATGGAAAGACTTGCATGAAATAATGAAAAGCAAAATGAGTAGAACCAAGAGAGAACATTGTATATAGTAAGACAATATTGTTTGAAGAATGACTTTGAGTCTCTTATAAATATCCAAATTAACTATAAAGGACATATGAAGAAAGTGCTATCAGCATCCAGAGAAAGAACTGCTTAATAAGAGTATGTATAAACTAATTGTGTATATAATGGGAGTCTTTTTTAGGGTGAGTGGAGGGAGGGAAGGAAAAAAAGAAAAAGAAATTTATATGATAGTTTTGCTGTTTGTATGTCTTTTTTATTGTTCCATGTTATGGAATTACTTTTTTATTGCATAAATTAAATAAAATATAACATAAAATAAATATTTCTAAATCTTGACAGCATCTCTCAAAGCATTCACTTCTCTTCCCAAATAGACACATGACTAGATTTTTAAAATGTCACTTCATAAGCAAATTATAGGAAAAGCAAAGAAGAAATCAAGTTATTTTTCATAGTTATGGCTATTGCTATAGCATATAATATATGTTGCTTATATATATATATATGTATGTATGTATGTATAAGAGCTATAGCTCTTGATCAAATGAGACAGGGAAGATCATAGTAAAAAATGATAGACACAAATTGCTAAGATTTTGCACCAGCAAAATGCATCCACAATGCATCTAGACCCAGAAGGAAAAAAGTCAAAAAAGGCAAAATTATAAGGGAAAGAAAGATACAGAAGAAGAAAAGAATATAAGAGGCAAGAAGAGTAAGAAACAGAAGTTTGGTAGGGAGAAAGAGATGAGGGAGAGAAATAGACAAAGAGGATTCTTAAGTGTGTTAAATAAATTTCGTAACACTTTGCTATTTGATTTAAGTATGTCCTTAAGAATATACTATCACTTAACATTACTAATAAGAAGTTTCAGTTACATTTTCTACAGTTTATCATGTGTCATTATTCTGTAACTGCTCTTATTAAGCATTCAGAATTAGAATGGAGCAATGGGAGAGTAGATGCTCTGGTACTTGCCTCAGATTATTATTATTGTTATAATTATTATTATTGCTGAGGCAATTGGGGTTAAGTGACTTGCCCAGGGTCACACAGCTAGGAAGTGTTAAATGTCTGAGGTCAGATTTGAACTCAAGGCATTCTGACTTCAGGGCTGGTGCTCTATCTACTGTGCCACATAAATATAATGTGCCCCTCCTCAAATTATTCTTAAAGCATCATCTCCTGAGTCCAGAGCCAGACTTAGAATATACAATATAAAATTTAGGCAAGTCATGTAGTCAGTCCACTTCTGTGTTTTGGTTTAAATTAGTCAGTTTTGTTTTATTATACTTTTTTTTTGCTCCAACAACTCTAGTTGCACAATATTTATATTACATAATATGAAGTATTATAATATATAATTAATTTTATCTTATGTGGCACCTATAATTTCAATGGTAAAAGAAACTCCTGTCAATGAAAATGCAGACTGACAATTGCTTTGGGATTTACAGTCTGAGAGAGTTTACTGATCCCCAGATTTTAAGTAACTTGCCGAAAGTCATACAACTAGTTTATGTGACAAGGCAACACTTGACCCAGTCTTCCAGACTTAGCTCTTTATTCATTATACCAGACTGCTTCTATTATCACTAATAAGCTAAGACAAATCACAAAAATCATAGCGTCTTTGCTTTGAAAGGGATATTTTGGGCCATCCAGTCCAATCTCCCAACCAATATAGGAAACTTCTCTCCAATATTTCTTACCTGCATTTGTCACTTTTCTTTTGTCACTTCAATCATATTTAATAGTCCTCCATTCCCAAGCTTTTACCTTTGAATGGAAACAGAAAACTTGAGTGACAGCCAACTCCATATTAATTGATGTTTTAAACTCAGATTAAAAGCTTGAAAAAGCTATTCATAAAACCATTTTTCACATTTGTATACTGTAAAAACAAAAACAGACAAAAGTAAATTTTATTGACTCCCCTCTTACTGTGCAGGAGCAAGAGATTACTTTAGACAGTCTTTTTTTTGGGGGGGGAGTTCTCATTCCATTGTTAAATAGATTAAATAATAAATAATAAATTAGTAATAGTTACTTCATATTAGAGAAATGCCCTACTAAAATACAGGGCTATATGAAAAAATCTCTATGCCCTTGAAAATTGGAAAACAAATATGGAAGTTTTCTAAATGGAGAGGTGTTGGAGCAGAAGGGAGGGAGAGAAGATTAATAATGTTCAAAGGAGCTGAAGTCCAGCCTACCAGTTGTAATTCATTGTTCTAGGTTGTTTTTGTTTTGTTTTGCATTTTTTATGTTGAATTTAACAAACACCAAATAAAAAGAGTATTTCCAAATTTATAGGAAATTAGAAAAGAAGATTATATATGAAACTATAGATCTCGATTATGTACAGCTTGGTTTTTTTAAGTATATAAATTCAATACATAATTTTCAAAACTTTGGTTCTTTCTGACTTTTCTTCCATCCTTTACTTTTGAGTTTTAAAAAGATGACTCAAAGATCCTCCTTTCTTTTTTTTCCTTCCCTGTCTCTATTCTCTTTCACATTTCCGACTCAATTCATTAGAAAAAAAGAAAAACAAAGTCCTTGTTATAATTGTGTACAGTCAAGCAAAACAAATATCCATGCTGGAAAAGTCCAAAATTGTATATCTTATTTTACATCTGGATTCATCACTTTTTTGTCAAAAGGTATGTAACTTGCTTCCCCATTTGCCTAGAATTGTTACATTCTATCATTCTATCAATTACACTGATCAGAGTTCTTAAACCTTTCAAAATCATTTTTTCTTTATAATATTGTTTTTATTTATATGGTTATCCTGGTCTTCCTCTTTTCATACTGCTTCAATTCATATAGATCTTTCTAAGTTTTCTATGAGTTTTTTTTATCATTTTTTATTTCCCTAAGAGGTATGTTGTATTATAACATATGACAAAATTTATTTAGTCACTCTCTACCACTGTCTCTAATTCTTTACTATAACCAAAAGTTCTGGTGTAAATATTTTTGTACAAGTGTCCTTCCCCAGTGGATCTCTTCAATAAAGAGAGCCTTAATTGATCAAAGATGGACAGAAACAGCTACACCCAGAGAAAGAACACTAGGAGATGAATATAAACTGCTTGCATTTTTGTTTTTCTTCCCGGGTTATTTATACCCTCTGAATTCAATTCTCCCTGTGCAACAAGAGAACTGTTCGGTTCTGCACACATATATTGTATCTAGTATATACTGTAACCCATTCAACATGTAAAGGACTGCTTGCCATCTGGGGGAGGGGGTGGAGGGAGGGAGGGGAAAAATTGGAACAGAAGTGAATGCAAGGGATAATGCTGTAAAAATTACCCTGGCATGCGTTCTATCAATAAAAAGTTATTAAAAAAAAACAAAACAAGTGTCCTTCCCCTTTGTCTTTGCCCTCTTTGGGATATTTATATGCATAAAATGAGAATTGTCATTTTACCATTTGTTTGTTGGAAAATAAATAGCATTTCTTGTTACATATTGGTATCATTTCTATATATATATCTTGGAAATCAGATGTTCATTACAAAAATTTGCTGCAAAGATTGTTTTCCAGTTAACCTTTTCTCTTATGATTGCTAAAACTAAAGCTGCATTGATTTTGTCTGTACAAAAACATTTCCATTTTCACTATACATTTTTTTCTCCTATGATCCTTGTTTGGTCAAAACTTATTATCTATCCATAATTTTGAAAAGTATCTGTCCAATCTCTTATAATTTGTGATGTGCCCTAGTTCCTTTTCAACGATGACTCCTTACATAGGGTCCTTGGTTTCACTAAACGTTGTGCTACTATGTTCCTGCACACAAGGATCTTATATTCTTAATTGGTTCAACTAATATACTTTCCTATTTTTTTAATCAACACCATATAGATCTTAATGACTGTTTCTTTGCAATATAATTTGAGATCACATACTGCTAAACTCATTTCCTTCCTATATATTTTCATTATTTCCTTTGAGATTTTTAACCTCTCCAGATGAGTTTTCTTATTGTTTCTAGCTCTAATAAGTAATTCGTTGGTAGTTAGGTTGTTTTGTCACTGAATAAGTAAATTCATTTAATCAGTATTTTCATTTTTATTAATTGGGCCATTCCAGATGATAAGCATTTAGTATCTTTCCAATTATTTGTCTCTTTCTTTTCTGTAAAGTGTTTTATAGTTGTCAAATATTTTATATACTCTAAAACAGATTTATATATCTTATATATTGTATAGTATTTTTCTCTATGTCTGTTGAATTAAATTAACAAATTGTAGAAAAGCTAATGATTAGTGTGGGTATATTTTATATTCTGCTACTTGGCTAAAGTTATTGTTTCAATAATTTCTTTTAGTTGAATCCCTAGGGTTCTCTCAGTGGATTTTATCTTTTCAAAAACAAACAAACTCACAATACTTTAATATGATTTCCTCTTACACTATACTTAGTCTCCCCACCCCCCAACTTTTTTCTTCTTGTCTTATTGGTAAAGCGCACATTTCTAATAATATATAAATTATGGTGATAATGACAAATTGACAGCTAGGTGGCGCAGTGGATAGAGCATCAATCCTGAGTCAGGAAGACCAGAGGTCAAATCATTTACCAGAAATATAACCCTAGGCAAATCATTTAATCTCTGTTTACCTCAGTTTCCTCATTTATGAAATGGGTATTAAAACTGCACAGTTATTGTGATGATCCAGTGAGATAATAACTGTTAAGCACTTAGCACAGTACCTGGCACATAGTACTCTAAGAGGGTTAGCTATTATTAATTTTGTTTTACTCTTATTTTTAATCAGATTACCTTATGTTTTCTCTAATTTGTGACCTTAAAAATCAACTGTTTTTATTGTTTTAATGGTTTTGTATTTTTTATTTTGTTTTATCTTTTATTTTTTAAATGTATTTTCCCCAGCTGGAATATTCTCCCTATATATCTCCAATTCTAACTTTCGAAGTTTATTCAAGCTAAAATACCACCTTCTGCAAGAAATCTTTCCCAATTCCTCCTTAATCCTAGTGCCTTCCCTCTATTTATTATTTCTCATTTTTCATATACATGGCTTATTTGTACATAGTTGCTTCCTCATTAGACTGAACTATTTCAGAACAGGAACTCGTGCTTCTTGCTTTCATCATGTTATCTGTAGAAAATTCATGTTTTCCGTATTTGCCTTGATCCCATAGTTGGTCAATTTAGATTCTAGAATTCTTCATCTCAATGACCTCCTGCTATTCCTGCCCCATAAAGTCTCATCCTTGAATATTTCTCTAATCCTACTCCAGGACTTCGGATATTACTACAGAAAATTATGCAACTGGAGCTGACTATACCTACTTCAGATTTCAGGTGCATAACTTTAACTAGTACCTGTCATTGGAACTTGACAACCTGTCTACTTGCTAACTTGATATTTTATTCCTCATAGAATCTGTCATCTTTTCTTTCTGTATCTTCGATTTCTCTTTCTCCACTATTATTTAATTATTTAATTATGTTCAACACTTTTTCCTCACAACAAGCAGAAAGAATTCTCTTTAACAAGGGGCATAAGGAAGGCTTCAAGGAGAAGGTGGCTTAGAAGCTGAGTCAGAATTCTAAGAGTTGACAAGAAAAGTGTTGAATTTAATTAAATCATAACTGTGAGTGAGAAATTTATTTCCTTTACAAAAATTCAATTTATAAACAATTTTCTATTTTATTGTATAAAGTGAGATAAGCCTATAATTGAGCTCATTTAATCTTCTTCATTCTATTCCCTCTTCAAAATGTGACTAAAAGATCGCATTTCTATTTCCTTTGTAACTTCATTGCTCCTAGAAAAATCCATCCAATGGATGAGCAATAATATTGATTGAATCATGACTGTTAAGGCAAAAAATAGCCTGCAGTATTTTCCTTATTTTTTAATAAAGGTGTAAAGCATATTAAACAGTCTGCTGATTAAAAATATGCATGACTTAACTTATACATATATCAAGAATAAAGCACACCAAATCTGATGTCTTCCTATCACCACATTTATAGTCATAGCCTGATGTAATTTTTTTCTATATTTCCTCAAGTTCATCAATTCCAAGCTGACACAAATTAAATTATGAAGTATAAAATATTCAGCAATGTTTTGGTTGATTTCTACTCAATGATATTTAAGCTTCTAAAAATAAAAAGCTTGCAAGACTTTCATTGAAAATTACATGTTCGAGTTTGCTCTATAAATATCTAATATCACCATGGGAAACTAATATTTTAGGAACAGTACAAGCAACCCTCAATGTGCATAATAGATTTTAAAGCAAAATGTTATTCTTCCAGTAGTTCCCATTATAAAATTCCCCAATTGGAAGGATCAGGGGAATAAGAGTCAAAGGATTAAGGAGAGAAAGATTGGGAGAATTGGGAAGTGAGATCAGTATAAAAAGGAAAATGAGAAAAAGACAGATAAAAGGATAGATCTATCCTTTTCTCCCAACATTTCTCATACTACTTCACTTTATGTAATCAATCACTTATGGGGAACATATTTCCCAAATAAAAAATTGGTATTGTGGTTTAATAAAATAGTCTTATTTTATAAAATCTTGTTAAAAGTCTTGAAATTGGGATTATCCCAGGGGATTCAAGAGCTATGGGTGTGGTAGTGGTCAGACCTGATCCTGGACTGTCTTCACTTTGTTGTTATAGTTGGTATTTGAATGTAATGGACCTTGTAGATCATTTCTTGTTGTTGTTGTTGTTGTCTTTTGTCCTGGAAGAAGACCAATGACATCAGGAAAGGAAAGTCTTGACTTGAAAATGAATTATATTTAGGTAAGGAAGGACTGTGCAAAATCACCAGCCTCAATCTCTCCTTCTGAGCCATCTGAGTCCAATGGCAAGATATGGATCTGTATGATGAGCGATGGCCCTGAGTGAGTGGGAGATCTTGGTATTAGATTTACTTATCCATAGCATAGAAAGAATATTCATCATTGATTCTTAGCTTGTGTGGATGTGCTTCTTCTCCATATACAAGGCAGGTTGGGGTGAGTCTTTGAGTCTGCATTGATTGGGTGGCCCTTTATTATGTCTAAGTCAATAAATCAGAGACCACTAGGAAGTCATTCAAAGGAGAAGTAGCTTGAGCCTTAGCCTCCTGGGCCAACTAAATACCAGGCTTTGCCACCTTTCATGGGAAAAAAAAGAACTGGTCCAGTTGGGTCGTTAAGAGGCACAATGGGGGCAGTTAGGTGGTACAGTGGATAGAGCACCAGCCCTGAAGTCAGGAGGAACTGAGTTCAAATTTGGCCTTAGACTCTCAACACTTCCTAACTGTGTGACCCTGGGCAAGTCACTTAACCCCAATTGCATCAGGGGGTAAAAAGAGGCACAATGAATGGAACAGTGGACTTGGGATCAGGAACACTCATTTTCATGAATTCAAAATCAAATTTAACTAGATATGATCCTGGGCAAATTATTTAACCATTTGCCTCAGTTTACTCACCTATTAAATAACCATTTGCCTCAGTTTCCTCATCTATTAAATGAACTAAAAAGAAATGGCAAAGCACTCCAGTGTCTTTGCCAAGAAAACCCCTAAAATGGAGTCACGAAGAATCAGACAAGATTGAATGACTCAAAAAGTGGAGGAAGCAGAGCTCTAGTCTCCATGCCTGTGTTTTAGCCAAACTGGATTACTCCTCAGTCTTTGAATTGGCTACAGGACTTTCCATGAATGTGTCTTTGAGATCAATACTGAGCATCCCTGGAGTATTCCTCACTGACAACTTGTTGAAATCTCACCTGGCTTCCAAAGCCCAATTTGGAGGCTACCTGCTCCAGGCAGCCTTTTCTGTCCCATCTCTCAGGAAAGATCTCAAAGAACACTTTGTTCTGCATGTCTTTTTTAAAATAACTTTTTATTTACAAAATATATATATGGGCAATTTTACAACATTGACCCTTGGCAAAACCTTCTGTTCCAAGTTTTTCCCTTCTTCCCCCCATGACCTCCCCTAGATGGCAGGTAGTCCAATACATGTTAAATATATTAAATTATATGTTAAATCCTACACATGTGTGTGTATACATATCTATACAGTTATCTTGCTGCATAAGAAAAATTGGATTTAGAAAGAAAAAAAAACTGAGAAGGAAAATGAAAATGCAAGCAAACAATAACAGAAAGAGTGAGAATGCTAATTTGTGGTCCACACTCAGTTCTTCTCTCTGGGTGTAGATGGCTCTCTTCATCACTGGACAATTGGAACTAGTTTGAATCATCTCGTTGCTGAAGAGAACCACGTCTATTAGAATACATCCTCATACATTATTGTTCTTGCTGTGTATAATGATCTCCTGGTTCTGCTCATTTCACTCAGCATCAGTCCATGTAGGTCTCTCCAAGCCTCTCTGTATTCATCCTGCTGGTCATTCCTTACAGAACAATAATATTCCATAACATTCATATACCACAATTTACCCAGCCATTCTCCAATTGATGGGCATCCATTCAATTTCCAGTTTCTAGCCACTACAAACAGGGCCGCCACAAACATTTTGGCACATACAGGTCCCTTTCCTTTCTTTAGTATCTCTTTGGGGTATAAGCCCAGTAGAAACACTGCTGGATCAAAGGGTATGCACAGTTTGATAACTTTTTCAGCATAATTCCAAATTGTTCTCCAGAATGGCTGGATGTGTTCACAATTAGTATCCCAGTTTTCCCACATCCCCTCCAACATTCATCATTATTTTTCCTGTTAAATTAGCCAATCTGACAGGTGTGTAGTGGTGTCTCAGAGTTGTCTTAATTTGCGTTTCTTCTGCATGTCTTTAATACCATTAACATGCATTATTGGGTGTTAGGTTTGTAGCATTGTTAGACTGGCCTATAACCAGCAGAGCATATATGGGGATTGGGCCTGGAGGGCCCATGCCATGAACATCCAAAAAGCTCCCCTGAGCTTGGGGTTGCCACACTCCATAGCAAATCTTGAGGGCTTCCTCAGTTTTTCAACTCCTGAAAGGAAAGAGGGGAAGTCTAAGTTGCTGCATCAAAGAGGAAAAGCTGCCCTGCTCAAAGGAAATGCCCTCTGGGCTTCCCACTTCCTTCCCCTCTCTGGGACAAGTAAGACACCCCATGAGGGTGGAGAAAGGGGCAGGCATTCTCCTCCAAACCCTGGGTATCATAGGCTCCATGTGCTCCCAGGAGATCCTGAATTGGGACCGTGGGGCCCTAATTGGCTTTTCTGAGCACAGGCTACGACAATCCTGAGATGACTGCTGTCAGCCTTGAAAGCAATTGTGAGTTTGAGAGAGTGGGATCCACTCCTGGCTCCCTCAGTTAAGAGCCTGCAGATATTTTCTGTATTGGCTTGCTAGAAAACCTATGGACCTTAACCAAAAAAGTGCAGAGTTGAGTTGAAGATGAAATGTTGATTCTGTAGTTCTACAGAATCTTTCGTATTCTGATGTTTTAAATCTCATCTTTCCCAGGAGAATATAGTTATATAAATTATTATTGCTTATTTTTAATATTTGTCAATATGCTGTTTTGAATTTAGGAGCAGGTATGTGGTGCTATAAATAAGGGCCTAGGGCCTGAGCCAGCAGGATGTGAGTTCAAACATGGCCTCAGATCCTTATTAGTATACTAGCCATGGCAAGTCACTTAAACTTTGTTTGCCTCGATTTTCTCATCTGTAAAATGGGGATAATAATATCAACTACCTGTGAAGATTGTTGTGAAGATCAAATGAGATAATAATTGTAAAATTATTTAATACAGTACCTAGCATATAGTAAGTACTAATTATTATTATCTTTTATGTTAAGCATTGCTTTTGTGTGGAGAAAATAAAACAGCTGCTATACCTGATTTTATATTATACTTTGAATACTTCTCTACTCCCTTCTATTTGGGGAGACACATAAGACATGAGCGCATCCTCAGTTTTAAATAATTGTCCCAGGTGCTCCAGAACTGAGAGCCTAAGGAACCAGAATGCAAGAAAAGGAATTGGAGATCTCTCTTTGAAGACCATGCTTCCCTAGGAAAGAACCACAATTCTGGGTCCAGATATAAGAAGGGTCTCCTGGAGGAGAGAGAAAGGTAAAAAGTCCCAAAGACCCAGAGCATTGACTGTGGTTGTGATGAATTTGTATTTTATCCTACTACTTAGAAGACTAAAAACTCCAGAAGTTCAGGAACTTAAACTTATCTAAACTTTGTGCCTCCCCCAGAGTCTGTCATAGGGTTCTGTGAACAGTAGTTACTCCACTTGGTAAATAATAATTGATTTTAATTGAATCAGTGTTAGGGTTCTCAATATTTCAACAACTCATAGTTTAATTGATGTGAATACTGTTTCCACTGATGTAGAATCCAAACCTGTCATAGTTTGATGTGTGGTTTTAGGATAAAAAGCTATTGAGCTGGAAGGAAATTCGGAGAGCATCCAGTTCAGTCTCTACACTTTATATGTAAAGAAATGAAAGCCCATGGAAATTAATTGACTCCCTTATGATTACCTTGGTGGTAAGTATAGACAATGAGATTTCTGGTCCAAAGAATCCAGGGTCTGTCGTCTTTTCATTGTAATATCCTGCCTAAGAGTTGCAGTCCAAGAATTCATTAACCTGTGGCCAACTTCTCAAAGCCTGTTCAGTGCTCTGCTGGCCTTCAAAGAGTCAGGATCACCTTGGAGTGAGATGTCCTATGCCACCAGAAGGGCCTTTGCCATAGGATGCCACTTTGCTCTAAATGGCCATCCAATTTCTCTATCCTTCATATGGACATCATCATTTCCCCTTTTAAGCTACAATACAAAGCCATGATGCCATCTTATCCTGATTACTAACTATGCCAATTAGAGTGAGATGAGCCCGATTTGGACTAGTTTAGTGAGTTATTTAGGTGTGATGTTGGAATAATATTAGACACACAGGTCATTCAGCAGTTAACAAAAAGAAGTTTACTTAGCCATAGCACTGAAAGGATGCTCAACATGGATAAAGACTTCAGGTCTAATAGACAAAGCTGTCCTTCCCTGCCTGTACTTTTATATAGAAATGTATCTGGTCAGCAGGACAAGGTGTAGTGACATACATACAGTTTAGGGATATCTGCCAAATTTGAATGGACTCTACATGAACAGGTCTTTTATGCCCTTAGATGAATGGGAAATTATGTTAATAAGACCATCATTATCCCAAGTTTTGAGTCTTAGCCATCCCCCATTCCCTTCTCCAACTCAATCAAATTTGAGGGATAGATTTCTTGTTCTTTTAGAAAAGATTTAGTCTAATCTAAATGGCAAAGAAATCAGGGAAAACCTTGATTTATCAAAGCACCCCTATTACCCTTTCAGGGGAACAACATTAGGAGATTTGAATCAGCCAGAAAAAGATCAATTAATTGATGGAGTATCTCAAAGGACAGCTCTTAACTTTCTTTAGGACTGTCTGGTCATAGAGCTTGAAATCAGCTGGCATGATGTTTGCAAAACAAAGATATGTTTTTTTAATGATGATAAGACTCCCCAGAAAAGACATTACATTTATCAATTCTATGATTTATTGTAACAGAGACAGGTCTTCTGAATTTGTAGTCAGAGTAATCAGACACTTAGGACAGCTGGAGCAAGCAGAAGGTAAAATTTTTACCTACAGTGGCAGCTTCTTGGTGCTCTCTGTTCTCTGATTTAATGAGAGAGATGAGTCATTTTCCCTAATTTTTTTGTTGTTGTTTAAAGGAGATGACAGTGAAAAACATATAAAGGTTGATGATTAATTTGTTAGTTTTGGCTTTACAGGAGGGATACATCTGTCATGAGATCTCTTAATCATAAACTGTTGACCAAGACTGGGACTGCTCATTTCAGCAGCCACACTTTACTTGCTAGAATTTTTCTTAGTGAAGGAAGAACTCAAGGACCAGAGAGAGTAACTTCATCTATCAACAAGAGGGACATCTTTTTTTTCTGGTCAACATTAGAGTTGAGACTAAGACTTCTGTCTGAACCTGCTTGTGATCTTCAGGAAAACCCTTCCCTCATGAAACTAACAAAAGAAACCATTGATTGAGATGTTAGAGTAAAGGATGTCATGAATGGAGCACAGGCCCTGGTGTCAAGAGGACCTGAATTCAAATCTAGCCTCACATACTTACTGTGTAACCCTGGGCAAATCACTTAACCCTGATTGCTTTAAAAAAAAAAAAAAGATGGATGAATGACAGCCAGTGACTGGATGAGGAAATGCATAACTTGCATAAGCCTGAAAGGAGACCTAAGGATAGCTGCCCTTGCAGCAAGAGCTCCTGGTCCTCAATGTTTAGATAACTAACCTAAGGATAATCTAAGTACTTTGGTATATTTATTTTACAGTGAATTCTCGTTATTATACTATTAACATGTTAATAGTATAATAGCATAAGTAATAATTAATGGTATATATTAATTAATAGTATATATACTATAATATACTGTTATAAATTATATGTATACTATACTATATTATGCTATACTATATATATTATGTGCTACATATATATTATAACATATATACTATTAAAATATTATAATATCCTATTTATTATGCAGTGAATTCTCAGGTGTCTAAGTAAACTCTTCTATGAGGGAGTAGTGTTGAATGTGGCTAGACCAATCACATGGCAAACCAAGAAAGCCTAATATGACTTTCTTGTTTAGATATTTTCTTTTCTAAATTCCTGCTGCTGCTGCTGCTGTTGAGCCATGTCTTTCTCTTTGTTTTCCATTTGGAGTTTTCTTGTCAAAAATACTTCATTGGTTTTCCATTTTCTTTTCCAGCTCACTTTTTACAGAGGAGGAAATTGAGACAAATGGGGGTAAGGGACTTGCCTAGAGTCCCACAGCTAATGGGGCTGTATCTGAGGCTAGATTTGTCTCTATCAACTGGGCCATCTAGCTGCCCCATAATTCCTCTGATATTGCCTTCTGTTTAGAACCATGATAAAAAAAAAAAAAAAACTTATATCCTGGGAGACTTTAGGAGAGAGTAAGCAGTATTTTGTTGGTGTTTATGCAGTATAGAGTACATGGTATCTGCAAGTCCTTGAATCATCAGCTCTTCTGTCTCAGCACAGACTTTTTCTCATCACACTTGCAATGAATCATTCATGTCCCGAAGAAGGCTCCCTGCAAGTTTTCATGTTAGTGGACTAGGCAGGGCACATCTGTGGACTTGCCAAGAAATCTCCATTGCTCAGCCTAACCACACTACATAAAGAGATCCATTTGTACATAATTTGCCTTGGGGCTTCAAAATAAAGGACTGAAAGGTCACAGCTTGATACAGAAATTTAACTCAGCAGCAATTATTAATATAGCTCTATGTTTCTTGATGCTTCTGAAGTTTGGGTTCTTTCTGCAATGAAAAAAATTTTAAACTCCTTAAAAAGATTGGATTTTAAAGAATGCATACAAACAAACAGCATTGAGTCTACCAAGAAAAATCTATTTTGTGTTGGATTATGGTATGTGGTTTAAATACTCTATATTGAGTTGGGGGGGGGGGATGAGCTTAAAAAATAGAAATTTTTTAAAAGGTACAAGTTTGATAGAAACTTATATTCTCCCGTATTTCCCCAAAAGTTTTAAATTTAAGAGGGTTTCAAAGTGACACTTAATAGATCCTGTATGACCCTGGGGTAACTCAGTTTCCCTATCTATAAAATGGAGATAAATAATATCTGTGTCATAGTGTTGTACGAATCAAATGGGATTTTATACATCCATACATGTGTGTATATACATTCTTTTGTAAGCCCTAAAGAACTATAATGATTATGACTAATATTACTATTATTATTCCTTCACTGGTAGAGGGAACTTCCAGAGAAGAAACTCTCTCTACTCAAGATCAATATCCACTCTGTAATTTATAGTTTTAAAGAGTTTGTTTGAGGCACTGAGAAGTCCAGGGTTACCCAGGATTAGGGACAAGACAAGACTTGAATCCAAGTACTTCTGAAGATATCTAATGTATTAATATACAATGATACTTTTTATATCACATTGAATTTTCCAGCTATGCAAAGATATTGACAATATATCCTTTGCCAATACTGTTAATTTCTTCTATTGAAATTTGCTCTTTAAGGGCTTATAAAATTGTGCCTACCCTTTGTTCTAGCAGTGTCACTTCTGAGATCTGTATCCCAAAGAGATTATAAGAGAAAAAAGGACCCACATGTGCAAAAATGTTTATAGCAGTTCTTTTTGTAGTGGCAAGGAACTGAAAATTGAGTGGATGTCCATTAGTTGGGGAATGGCTGAATAAATTATGGTATAGGAATGTAATTGAATATTATTGTTGTGTAAGAAATGATCAGCAAGATGATTTACGTGATTTACATGGAAAGATTTACATGAATTGATGTTGAGTGAAATAAGCAGAATCAAGAGGACACTGCACACAGTAACAACAAAATTATGAAATGATCAGTTGTGATGATTCAGGACAATTCCAATAAATGTGAGTTGGAAAATGCCATTCACATCCAGAGAGAGAATTATGGAGACTGAATGTGGATCAAAGAATACTATTTCACCTTTGTTTGATTACTTTTTCTTTCTTGTGGTTTTTCCTTTTTGTTCTTATTTTTCTTGTACAACATGACAAATATGGAAATACATTTAGAAGAATTACAAATAATTGCTTGCTGTCTTGGGAAAAGGGAAAGGAGGGAGGGAAAAATTTGAAAGATAAAATCTCAGAAATGAATGTTGAAAACTATCTTTACAAGTAATTGGAAAAATAAAATACAGGGCAGGAAAAGAAAGAAATTTTCCCTTTAAGCTGCATAGTTATCTTGGAATGATCACTAAATTCAGAGTGTGAGGTTGAGGGTTCCAATTGCTATTTTATTACTTTGTGATCTTGGATAATTCTCTTAAACTCTCTGAGCCTCAGATTTTTTCATATAAAATTGGGTTAATCCAACTTCCCTTGAGGGGACTTCCGGTTAAGAGAGGGGACTTCCGGTTAAGATGGCGGAGAGGAGGCTCACAGTTGCATAAGCTCCGCGCTTTCTCTCACTATCCACTTCATTACAAGCCTCTGAATCAATGCTTGACTGAAAAAAACCCACAAATAGTTACCAAGAGAAGCCATCCTTGAGATCCGCCAAGAAAGGTCTGTCTTTACTGGAGGGCTGGGGCGGTTTTAGATCGGGCGCAGGCTGAGGGCAGCGGCAGTGAGAGCACGGGAGCAGACTGGAGAGGGGGTGGGGAGTGATCGTAGCCGTCTCTGCGGGGAGAGCTTCGCTACAGGTTTGGAACCTGCAGCAAGTCAACAGCCCAGCAGAGAAGCTAAAAACACCGGGGCTGAAGAACACAACCCCAAACAGCTGGAGTCTCTCAGGACCTGGCCCCCCCCCCTTCCCCCCCCTCAGTGACTCAGCACGCTTTGGGATCTCAGAGCGCAGGCGCAGCACAGTCCTGCTAGTGCCTCACTGCTGCCCCCTGCAGTCTGTAGAGGAAGCTCGATAAATACCCAACCCCCCCCCCAAAGAAAGACTCCAGTTTTTTCTGTTTTTCTTTGGTAGTTTATCTCTGATTAATAGACAGAATGAGCAAGAAGCTGAAGAGGACTCTAACCCTTGACAGCTTCTATACAGATAGAGAGCAGACTCTAATTCCTGAGGAGACTAAAAACAGGCAGTCCCCAGGTGATTCCCCAAAGGAGGAAATCATCTGTTCCTCAGCACAGATGAACCTCATAGAAGTGATTAAAAAGGCTCTCACAAGGGAGCTAGAAGAAAAATGGGAAAAGAGTCTGGAGAAAGTTAAAGAGAGAGTGGATAAAGAAGTAAAATCCTTGAAAAATAGGATTAGTGAACTGGAAACAGAAAACAGCTCTCTAAAAAACAAAATTGGCGAAATGGAAAAAAATTCCACAGAACAAAAGAACTCAATTGGACAATTAGAGAAAGATTTTAAAAAAGTGAGTGAAGAGAATACTTCACTGAAAATCAGAATTGAACAAGTGGAATTGAATGACTCGAGGAGACAAGAAGAATCAGTCAAGCAAATCCAAAAAAATCAAACAATGGAGAAAAATGTGAAATACCTTCTGGGGAAGACAACAGACCTGGAAAACAGATCCAGGAGAGACAATCTGAGAATCATTGGACTCCCAGAAAAACATGATGAAAAAAAAAGCCTGGACACTGTCTTCCAGGAAATCATCAAAGAGAACTGCCCAGAAGTCATAGGAACAGAGGAAAAAATAAACATTGAAAGGATTCATCGATCACCCACTGAAAGGGATCCTAAAATCAAAACACCAAGGAATATAGTGGCCAAATGCCAGAACCCTCAGGTGAAAGAAAAAATATTGCAAGCGGCTAGAAAAACCCAATTCAAGTATCAAGGAGCCACAATAAGGATCACCCAGGATCTGGCAGCATCCACATTAAAAGATCGAAGGGCCTGGAATATGATATTCCGAAAGGCTAAGGAACTTGGTATGCAACCAAAAATAACTTACCCAGCGAGAATGAGCATCTTTTTCCAGGGAAGAAGATGGACATTCAACGAAGTAAGCGAATTTCATCTATTTCTGATGAAAAAACCAGAACTTAACAAAAAGTTTGATCTACAAATATAGAACTCAAGAGAAATCTAAAAAGGTAAAGATTAATCTTGGGAACTATATTTTGACTATATAGATGTATAAAGAATACATGTATACCTTGTTCTAGAAATTGATGTGGAAAGGACATTGTACCAGAAAAAGGGTAAAGTGGGGGTAGTACATCTCATGAAGAGGCATAGGAAACCTATTATATCTGAGAGAAAGAATGGAGGGGGATGAATATAGTGGGTATCTTACTGCCTTCAGAATTGGCTTTAAGTGAAAAATCTTAAGACATATTCAATCTATGGTGAAACTTCTCCCATCTCATTGAAAAGTGAGAAGGGAAAAGTGGAAAGGGAAGGAATAAGCTAAGCGGAAGGGAATACGGGAACTGGGAGGGAAAGGGGTAAGATAGGGGGAGGAACTCTAAGGCGGGGGAGGGACACTAAAAAGGGAGGGCTGTGAGAAGCAAGGGGTGCTCACAAGCTTAATACTTGGAAGGGGGGGAAGGGGAAAGAAGGGAGGAAAGCATAAACCGGGTTAACAAGATGGCAAGTAATACAGAATTGGTCATTCTAACCATAAACGTGAACGGGGTAAACTCCCCCATAAAGAGGAAGCGGTTAGCAGAATGGATTAAAAGCCAGAATCCTACAATATGTTGTTTACAGGAAACACACCTGAAGCGGGGAGATACATGCAGGTTAAAGGTAAAAGGTTGGAGCAAAATCTACTATGCTTCAGGTGAAGTCAAAAAAGCAGGGGTAGCCATCCTGATCTCAGATCAAGCTAAAGCAAAAATTGACCTAATTAAAAGAGATAAGGAAGGACACTATATCTTGCTAAAGGGTAGCATGGATAATGAAGCACTATCTATATTAAACATATATGCACCAAGTGGGGTAGCATCTAAATTCTTAAAAGAGAAACTAAGAGAGCTGCAAGAAGAAATAGACAGTAAAACTATAATAGTGGGAGATCTTAACCTTGCACTCTCAGAATTAGATAAATCAAACCAGAAAATAAATAAGAAAGAAGTCAAAGAGGTAAACAGAATACTAGAAAAGCTAGATATGATAGATCTCTGGAGAAAATGTAATGGAGACAGAAAGGAATACACTTTCTTTTCAGCAGTTCATGGAACCTATACAAAAATTGACCATATATTAGGACATAAAAACCTCAAACTCAAATGTAGTAAGGCAGAAATAGTAAATGCATCCTTTTCAGACCACGATGCAATGAAAATTACATTCAACAAAAAAGCAGGGGGAAGTAGACCAAAAAATAATTGGAAACTAAATAATCTCATACTAAAGAATGATTGGGTAAAACAGCAAATCATAGACATAATTAATAACTTCACCCAAGAAAACGATAATAATGAGACATCATACCAAAATGTATGGGATGCAGCCAAAGCGGTAATAAGGGGAAATTTCATATCTCTAGAGGCCTATTTGTATAAAATAGAGAAAGAGAAGGTCAATGAATTGGGTTTGCAATTAAAAATGCTAGAAAAGGAACAAATTAAAAACCCCCAGTCAAACACTAAACTTGAAATTCTAAAAGTAAAAGGTGAGATCAATAAAATTGAAAGTAAAAAAACTATTGAATTGATTAATAAAACTAAGAGTTGGTTCTATGAAAAAACCAACAAAATAGACAAACCCTTAGTAAATCTGATTAAAAAAAGGAAAGAGGAAAATCAAATTGTTAGTCTTAAAAATGAAAAGGGAGAACTCACCACTAACGAAGAGGAAATTAGAGCAATAATTAGGAGTTACTTTGCCCAACTTTATGCCAATAAATTCGACAACTTAAATGAAATAGAAAAATACCTCCAAAAATACAGCTTGCCCAAACTAACAGAGGAAGAAGTAAATATCCTAAACAGTCCCATCTCAGAAAAAGAAATAGAACAAACTATCAATCAACTCCCTAAGAAAAAATCCCCAGGACCAGATGGATTTACATGTGAATTCTACCAAACATTTAAAGAACAATTAACTCCAATGTTATATAAACTATTTGAAAAAATAGGGATTGAAGGAGTCCTACCAAACTCCTTTTATGACACAGATATGGTACTGATACCTAAACCAGGTAGGCTGAAAACAGAGAAAGAAAATTATAGACCAATCTCCCTAATGAATATTGATGCTAAAATCTTAAATAAAATATTAGCAAAAAGATTACAGAAAATTGTCACCAGGATAATACACTATGACCAAGTAGGATTTATACCAGGAATGCAGGGCTGGTTCAATATTAGGAAAACTATTACATAATTGACTATATCAATAACCAAACAAACAAAAACCACATGATCATCTCAATAGATGCAGAAAAAGCATTTGATAAAATCCAACATCCATTCCTAATAAAAACACTTGAGAGCATAGGAATAAATGGACTTTTCCTTAAAATAGTCAGGAGCATATATTTAAAACCATCAGTAAGCATCATATGCAATGGGGAAAAACTGGAACCTTTCCCAGTAAGATCTGGAGTGAAGCAAGGTTGCCCACTATCACCATTATTATTTAATATCGTATTAGAAACACTAGCCTCGGCAATAAGAGTCGAGAAAGATATAAAAGGAATTAGAGTAGGCAATGAGGAAACCAAACTATCACTCTTTGCAGATGATATGATGGTATACCTAGAGAACCCCAGAGATTCTACCAAAAAGCTATTGGAAATAATTCATAATTTTAGCAAAGTAGCTGGCTACAAAATAAATCCCCATAAATCCTCAGCATTTTTATACATCACCAACAAAACCCAACAGCAAGAGATACAAAGAGAAATTCCATTCAGAATAACTGTTGATACCATAAAATATTTGGGAATCTATCTACCAAAGGAAAGTCAGGAATTATATGAGCAAAATTATAAAAAAGTCTCCACACAAATAAAGTCAGACTTAAATAATTGGAAAAATATTAAGTGCTCTTGGATCGGCCGAGCGAACATAATAAAGATGACAATACTCCCTAAACTAATCTATTTATTTAGTGCTATACCAATCAGACTTCCAAGAAAATATTTTATTGATCTAGAAAAAATAACAACAAAATTCATATGGAACAATAAAAAGTCGAGAATCTCAAGGGAATTAATGAAAAAAAAATCAAATGAAGGTGGCCTAGCTGTACCTGATCTAAAATTATATTATAAAGCAGCAGTCACCAAAACCATTTGGTATTGGCTAAGAAATAGATTAGTGGATCAGTGGAAAAGGCTAGGCTCACAAGACAGAATAGTCAACTATAGCAATCTAGTGTTTGACAAACCCAAAGCCCCTAACTTCTGGGAAAAGAATTCATTATTTGATAAAAACTGCTGGGATAATTGGAAATTAGTATGGCAGAAATTAGGCATGGACCCACACTTAACACCATATACCAAGATAAGATCAAAATGGGTCTATGACCTAGGCATAAAGAACGAGACTATAAATAAATTAGAGGAACATAGAATAGTTTATCTCTCAGACTTGTGGAGGAGAAAGAAATTTGTGACCAAAGATGAACTAGAGACCATTACTGATCACAGAATAGAAAATTTCGATTACATCAAATTAAAAAGCCTTTGTACAAATAAAACTAATGCAAACAAGATTAGAAGGGAAGCAACAAACTGGGAAAACATTTTCACAGTTAAAGGTTCTGATAAAGGCCTCATTTCCAAAATATATAGAGAACTGACTCAAATTTATAAGAAATCAAGCCATTCTCCAATTGATAAATGGTCAAAGGATATGAACAGACAATTTTCAGAGGATGAGATTGAAACTATTACCACTCATATGAAAGAGTGTTCCAAATCATTATTGATCAGAGAAATGCAAATTAAGACAACTCTGAGATACCACTACACACCTGTCAGATTGGCTAAGATGACAGGAAAAAATAATGATGAATGTTGGAGGGGATGCGGGAAAACTGGGACACTAATGCATTGTTGGTGGAGTTGTGAACGAATCCAACCATTCTGGAGAGCAATCTGGAATTATGCCCAAAAAATTATCAAAATGTGCATATCCTTTGATCCAGCAGTGTTTCTATTGGGCTTATATCCCAAAGAAATACTAAAGAAGGGAAAGGGACCTGTATGTGCCAAAATGTTTGTAGCAGCCCTGTTTGTAGTGGCTAGAAACTGGAAAATGAATGGATGCCCATCAATTGGAGAATGGCTGGGTAAATTGTGGTATATGAATGTTATGGAATATTATTGTTCTGTAAGAAATGACCAGCAGGATGAATACAGAGAGGCTTGGAGAGACCTACATGAACTGATGCTAAGTGAAATGAGCAGAACCAGGAGATCATTATACACTTCGACAACGATATTGTATGAGGACATATTTTGATGGAAGTGGATTTCTTTGACAAAGAGACCTGAGTTTCAATTGATAAATGACGGACAAAAGCAGCTACACCCAAAGAAAGAACACTGGGAAACGAATGTGAACTATCTGCATTTTTGTTTCTCTTCCCGGATTATTTATACCTTCTGAATCCAATTCTCCCTACGCAACAAGAGAACTGTTCGGTTCTGCAAACATATATTGTATCTAGGATATACTGCAACATATCCAACATATAAAGGACTGCTTGCCATCTAGGGGAGGGGGTGGAGGGAGGGAGGGAAAAAAAATCGGAACAGAAATGAGTGTAAATATAATGTAATTATTAAATAAAAAATTAAAAAAAAAAAAAAAAAAAAAAAAAAAAAAAAAAAAAAAAAAAAAAAAAAAAAAAAAAAAAAATCCAACTTCCCTTGATTATGTTGAGAAAAACATACAATAAAATAAAGTCCTATATTAATATAAATTATGATGAACTTGGTTCCCTTTGATATCCCTGACAGTTTCTTTTTCTATTTAATCTTTGTAAAAATTCAACTTTCAAAGAAAAAAAGGGAGACATTTCTTCCCTAAGGAACAAAAGTGATGTAGGATGTGTTTGGGGAAAGAGTACATTTTAATTTACTTAGATCTTAGCTTTAATGGAGGGAATTAACATCTTAGAAATCTGGAAAAGTAGGATAGTGCTCTTAAAAGTCAGACTTGGGAATTGAAGCTTAATAGAGGATTTATATAACCAAATCTAAATATCTAGCTGTGATATATCAGGAGCCAGGAAAGAGCTGAGATCTAATCTTTCCCTAAGCACTTAGCTGAGTAACCCTGAGTAAATTACTGAATCTGCTTCAGTTTCTTCACTGTAAAATGGGGATAAAAAGGAGATGGAAGAGAAGGAGGGGGAGGAAAGGAAAAGACACATTTCTATAGCTAAGTAAGATTAGCAAGGCACTTAACAAATATCTCATTTAATCTTCATAATAACACTGAAAGAAAGGTATATGCATAAAGAAATGTTCAGTATTTCATATTAAAATTAAACGATTTCATATTTTTAAAATGTTTTTAAATTTTTTTAATCCTTCCTGTGTGATTATATGGAATAATGGATATAGGATTTGAATTCAGGTCTTCCTGACTTTGAGACCAGTACTTTATTCCCTGTATCAACTAAAAATTATTTAATGAATGTTTATTTTATCTGGTAAGCAATAAAGGTAATATAAAATATGTGCATAAAATTATCTATGTAAAAGTTTAATGTATAATATGATATATAATATATATTCAATAAGACAAATCAACATATATTAATAATATATATTATACATAATACTTAAAAGTATTTATAAAAGTATTCAGTTTTGCTTTTTTACATAAGTTTATACTGAATTTAAAATTTTTTATATTATTAATAGTTTGTGGTATTAAGTCATTCACTACTAATTGTACTTCTCTCTATTCCTTTTCTCAGTTGAGCCTTCCCTTGTAACAAAAACAGAAGGAAAACAAAAACAAGAACCAAACAAACCAAAGCTGAGGCTTTGAATAGCAGTTGAATTTGAATCAATAGTTAAGAACTCACTATTTAATAAAACTTGCTAGAAAGAAGCTGGAAACTGAGTGGTTGCCCATCAATTGGAAAATAGCTGAATAAATTTTATAGTATAGGAATGAAGTTGAATATTATTGTTCTATAAGAAATAATCAGCAAAATGATTTCAGAGAATCCTGGAGAGACTTATATGAACTGATGCTGAGTAAAATAAGTAGAACCAGGAGATCATTATACACAGCAACAACAAAGATTATACGATGGTCAATTCTGATGGAGATGGTTCTTTTCAACAATGAGATGATTCAGGCCAGTTCCAATGATCTTGTGAGAACCATCTGCACCCAGAGAGAGAACCGTGGGAACTGAGTGTGGTCCACAACATAGTATTTTTACTTCTTTTGTTATTTTTTGCTTGAATTTTATTTTCTTTCTCATTTTTTTCCTTTATGATCTGATTTTTCTTGTGCAGAAAGATAATTGTATAAATACATATGCCTATATTGGATTTACATATATTTTTACCATGTTTAACATATATTGGATTACTTGCCATCTAGGGGAGGAGGTAGGGGAATGGAGAGGGAAATTGGAACACAAGGTTTTGTAAGGATCAATCGTGAAAAATTATCCTTGCATATGTTTTGAAAATAAAAAGCTTCAATTAAAAAAAAAAACTTGCTAGAAAACTGGAAAGTTATCTGGGAGAAATTAGGAATAGGCAATACCTCATACCATATATCAAAATAAGCTCTTCAAACTTGGACATTAAAAAATTAACAAATTATAAATCATATTATATAATCATAAATAAATTAGAAGGTCAAAAGGAAAATGGCCTTTTCTTTTGATGGGGAAGAATTCATGATCCAACTAGAGACAGAGAAGATCACAAAAGATGTATGACTTTGATTCTATAGAATTGAAAAGGTTTTTCCAAACAAAACTAATGTAATTAAACTTAAAATGTAAAAAAAGGGGAAATAGGTAATAAGGAAAAATAAACTTTGCTGCAAGTTTCTCTGTTAAAGGTCTCATATTCAAGATATAAGAAACTGATTCAGATTCAGAAAGTTAAGAGCCATTCTCCAAAAGAAGAAATTTGAGTTATTAATAACCATACAAAATGCTCCAAATCACTAATAATTAGAGAACTTAAAATTAAATCTATTCTGAGGTTATACCTCATACCCTTCACACTGACAAAATATGATGAGGAAAATTACAAATGCTAGGCAAGCTATTAAAAAAACAAGCTTACTGATGCAGTATTAGTAGAACTATAAATTGGTCCAGCCATTTGTGAAAACATTTTGAATGATACTCCTTACACTGTCCATACCCCTTTACCCAGCAACATCACTATTAGGCTAGCCTACTCCAGGGATATGCTTGATGTTTAACAACCTTTAGGATTAAACTGCATTAACATTTTCTTCACTTTCTTAATCTAGACAACCAACCAAACAATATGTAAAGCCCTAATCTAAGCAAGATTTAAATGATCACGCTAAAAATTTAATAATCTTTTCTTACTAGCTGATTGGTATGGGCTCTAGCACATCTCTGCCAATATTCCAAAGGGATCAAAGGGGGAAAAATATTTATAGTAGCTCTTTTCATAGTAGATCCAAACAGGAAATCAAGGGAATATCTATTTATTGGTGAACAATTATATAAATTGTGGTATATGAATATAATGGGATATTATTATATCATAAGAAATAATAAAATCAATGTTTTCCAAGATTACTGGTAATATTTCTATGAACCAATTTTCATGAAGTGAAAAGTACTCAAAACAATTTTTAAAATGACAACATTATCAAGAAAAACAACTTTTGAAAGATTTTAGAATTCTGAACAATACAGTGATGAAGCCCAAGTCCAGAGCACTGATAATAAAGTACATCCCTTCCCTCCCCAACATATTAGACAGGTGATGGACTAATGATGAGACATACATTTTGGGACATGGCCAATGTGGGAACTTGTTTTGCAGGACTATGTGTTATCTGTTATAATATGAGTTTAAAGAATTATTCAGTGGGGAAAAGGATTGGTTTAAGAAGAATAGTAAGAAATACATATTAAAAACGCTTTTGAAAAATAATAGAGTAGGTATAAGCATTTACTAAACACCTACTGTGTGCCAAGTATTGTGTTAAGCACTTGACAAATATTATCTATTTTGATCCTCACAACAGCCCTGGTGGGTGGGTGCTGTTTTGATCTGCATTTTTAGTTGAGGAAGTTGAGGTAGAAGATAAATGGCTTACCCAAAGTCACATAATTGAAATTGTCTGAGACCACATTTAAACTCAGAATTTCTGATTCCAAGATCATCATTCCAGTCACTGTACCACCTAGTTATCACCAACAACAAAAGAATATGATTGATCAATGAAGGTTTAGAAGAACTTAAGAAATATCAAACCATATTTGACTAAGCCAAGTTGTCTTAAGGTTATTTGCTTTTAGGTCATTTGGTTTCCAGGAATAAACCTACTATCAAAAATTACTCAATATTTTTACAAATCACTAGAGTTGAAATTGTCAGATACTGTAATAAGAATGCAAATGCCTGGGCCCAATTGGTAATGTAGTAAAAAATGATGGGGACTTTTTTTTTCTTTATAGGTTCAGTGTTTTAATTGCATAATTTATTCTGTATGAACATAAAACTACATATGAAAAAAGTAATTTGAAAACATTTCTTTAAAGCTATCATATTTTCTTATTATATAATCTAAAATTTAAAATAAAAATATTTTAATTTAGATCTTTACATATAGTCAAATGAGGATAGAATATTTTTGTAATAGCTTTTTCTTTTTCACAATACATGCAAAGATAGTCCCCAGTATCCATCCCTGCAAAGCCTTGTGCTCCATATTTTTCTCTCTCCCTCCCTAGACAGCAAGTAATCCAATATAAATTAAACGTGCAATTCTTCTAAACATATTTTCATATGTATCATGCTACACAAGAAAAATATCTAAAAGGAAAAACACACAAGCAAACCACAAAAAAGGTGAAAATACTATGTTGTGATCCACATTCAGTCCCCATAGTCCTCTCCCTAGATGCAGATGGCTCTTTCCATCACAAGTCTACTGGAATTGGCCTGAATCAGCTCATTATTGAAAAGAACCAAGTCCAGAGGATAGAATATTTATGGACACAAACAATGCCATGCAATTTTAATAATGCCTTTCTTCTGTTTAGTGAGTACAATCGCATATATTTTTTTGCTTGATCTTTATTGTTTCTTTCTTTTAAAATTTTATTTGTTCTCTCCCTCCCACTCCTCCCCCACCCATTGTGAAAGCAGGAAATGTGCTGTACATGTGTAATCATGCAAAACATATTTCCATATTATCTACTTTGCAAAAAGAAGTAAAAAAATTATGCTTCAAGCTACAATCCAAGTCCATCAGTTCTTTCTTGGGAAATGAATAGCATTTTTTATCACACGTCTGTCACAACTGTTGTATAATTCTAGTCATCAGGGTAGCTAAATCATTCACAGTTGATCATCCTATTACATTATTGTGTAGAGTATGTTCAGGGAAGGCCAGAACCTTTGGTGTAAGAGTTGCCAAAGTCCTTTTCAGAGTTGCTTTCTGACAACTTTATGCAACTCTGCTTCCCTTAAATCTCATTTATGCATGAATCAAAAGACATCACTCATACCATTTGACCATTTTTACCCACCTCATACTCCTGTGGAGAGAGGTAAAAAATCAGCAGATATAGGAAGTGTAGTCACAGCCCTGCAAAGAGGCAGCACAAGCCCTCTTCTCAACGGACTAAAGTAGCAGTGAGATTTAGGGTGTCTGAGCAGCCTTTAAAAAAAAAAATTCAATAGTATTTTATTTTCCAAATACAGGTAACATTTGTTTTTGTAAGTCTTTGTTCCAAATTTTCCTCCCTTCCTCCCTTATCTCCCCCGAGAGCAAGTAATCTGATATGTTAAATAAATCTCTTAAACATATTTTCATATTTGTCATGTTGCTGAGCAGGCTTATTTATTTTAATAGTATTTTATTTTTCCAAATACATGCAAAGACAGTTTTCAACATTCACCTTTGAAAAACCTTGTGTTCCATATTGGATTTAACATATATTTTAACATGTATAACATATTGGATTGCTTGCCATCTAGAGGAGGGGGTGGAGGGAAGAAGGGGAAAATCTGAAACAAGGCTATGCAAGGATCAGTGTTGAAAAATTATCCATGTATGTTTTGAATATAAAAAGCTTTAAAAATTAAAATTAAAAAAAGAAAAGAAAAACCTTGTGTTCTAAATTTTTCTCCCCCTCCATCTTCCCTCCCTCCCCAAGATGGCAAGCAATCCAATATAGAGTAAATGTGCAGTTCTTCTAAGCTGATTTCCATATTTGTCATGTGTGCACATGCATGCACACACACAAAAATCAGGTCACAAGGGAAAAAAACACAAAGGAAAAAAATCTAGCAAACAGCAGTACAAAAAACAGATGAAAACTTTGATCCACATTCAGTGTCCATAGCTTTCTCTCTGGATGTGGATGGCATTTTCCACAAGTCTTTTGGAATTGCTATGAGTCACTTCACTGTTGAAAAGAGCTAAGTCCATCACAATTGCTCATCACATAATTTTGTAGTTATTTTTTACAATGTTCTCTTGGTTCTGTTCACTTCACTTAGCATCAGTTCATGTAATTTTCCAGGCCTTTCTGAAATTATATTACAGAAGATTAATATTCTATTACATTCATATACCATAACTTATTCAGCCATTCTCCAGCTGAGAAGCATCCACTTAGTTTCCAGTTCCTTGTCACTACCAAAAGATCTCGGAGCAGCCTTTTTTAAAGACTACACTGTTCAGGAAGGAAGCTAGAAAAGATGCCTTAAAAATTGTCTGATTCTCCCAATTCTGGCCTGTTTC
This sequence comes from Antechinus flavipes, assembly GCF_016432865.1. NCBI lineage: Eukaryota > Metazoa > Chordata > Mammalia > Dasyuromorphia > Dasyuridae > Antechinus > Antechinus flavipes. Next base: position 150,241,424 of record NC_067403.1, read on the forward strand.
CTGAGGTTAGAAATAGACGTACACAGAAAAAAAAAAGTGTATAAAATTTTTTTTCAAAAATGGTTCTAACACACATGTACATGGAACATGCACATGTGTATGAACAATAAGAAATCCAATAGACCTGAGAGACAAACAGATTTTATTGCAAAAAATAAAAAAAGCTCAGCAGATATTGCCTGCAAATAGTAACCCTGAATGAAACAAGCCTGGCAAACGAAGGCCATCTTACCCAAGTTGGAGCTGTATAGACATTTTCTGGAAGGGCTACAGTGAAGAGGAACACGGTGATGCTGGCATGGGTTTTATAAGGAAACCAATTTAGTTTATGCCTCCCAAAAGGAGTGAATGAGAGGTTCATGACAGTGCCATTGCCACTTTCAGCCACCATCAGTGCAGGAAGAAACTGGGAAGAAGAAAAATTTTATGATGTTCTGGACTCCTCATCATCAATGTTCTGAAAGAGGACAAGCTTATAATTCTGGGTTACTTTACACCATAGTAGGCGGCGGGGAGTCCTTGGGAGGAATGGGGTCAGAAATAGCAATGGTCACTTACTTCTGAAGACAAGTGCATTTGTTCAGCAATTTGAATATTCTCTTTTTTTTTTTTAATTTTTTGCTTGGGGTCATGTCACTTGCCCAGGATCACACAGCTAGGAAACATTAAGTTTCTGAGGCCAGATTTGAACTCAAGTCCCCCTGACTTGAGGGCTGGTACTCTATCCACTACACCACCTAGCTACCCCTCCTTTTCCTTCCTCCTTCTTCTATTTATAAAGCCTCATCAGACAGCCATTTTGTTTTCTTGCTCTTCTTTTTCATTGGAATTTTTTTTGTTGCTTAGAGATACAATATTGTAAACTTTTTTCCATAATTCTTCAGGCACTCTATCTCCCAGATCTAATCTCCTAAATCTATTCATCACTTCTACTTCATATTCATAAAGGAGATATCTATATGGTCTGATAATTTTCTCTACAGACTTCAATTGATGTCTGAATTTGGCCATAGGAAATTCGTTATCTGAGACATGATCAGCTCCTCTTCTTTAATTGACTATATAGAGTTTCTCCACCTGTGGCTGCAAAGTGCATAATCAATCTGATTTTGACATAGATTATCTATCTGGCAATATCCATGTATAGATTCGCTTTTTGGGTTATTGAAAAAAGAAAATTTGCTGTGATCAAATTATTTTGACAAAACTCTTATTTGTTTCTGCTCTGCTTCATTTTATATTCCAAGGCCAAATTTGTCTTTTATTCCAATTATCTTTTAGTTTCCTACTTTAGCATTCCAATCTCCTGTGATGAATATGATATCTTTCTTTGGTATTTTTTTTACAAGATGTATAGGTCTTCATAGAGCTGATCAACTTTGTATTACTGTGAAGCTGAATGGTTTGCCTTGGATTCAAGCATAGCATTCTGTTATTTCTGAGATTATACCCCAGTACTGCTTCTCTTTCATTGACTATGAGTGCTACTCCATTTCTTCCAAGGGATTTTTGCCCACAGTAGAATGTGTAATGATCACCTAAATTAAATTCACCTATTTCTCTCCATTTAAGTTCACAGACATCCAAGATGTCAATGTTTAATCTTTTCATCTCCTGTTTGATCACATCCAGCTTCATAGGCCTTGGATTACAGGTTCATATGTAATATTGTTGCAGCATTGGACTTTCATCACTAGACACATCTGCAGCTGAACTGCCTTTCAGCTTTGGCTCAGTTATTTCATTAGCATTGAAGCTACTTTTACTTGTCTTCTACTCTTCCCCAGTCATGAATTAGACATTTTCCAACCTGAGGGTCCCATTTTCTGGTGTCATATTTTTTAACATTTTAATACTGACAATGAGGTTATGGATTTTTTTGGTTTGTTTGTTTTAGCAGAATTACTAGACAGGTTTGCCATTTCCAGTGAATCTCCTTTTTGTCAGAACTATCTACTATTACAATCTGGCACAGATAATTCATAATTTCAGTGCTATGCAAGCCCCTGCACTATGACTAGGCAATGATCCAGGAAAGGCATATGATTATAGATAACTTTGATTTCTTTTTCTGAAAACTGCCTGTGTTCATATCCTCTAACCACTTATTAATTGTAGAATGAATCATATTCTTAAACATTTGACTCATTTCTCTAAATATTTGAGAAATAAGACCTTTATCAAAGAAAGTTACTATAAAATTTTTCTTTCCATTTTTCTACTTTCTTTATAATCTTGGCTACATTAGTTTTGTTTGTATACTTTTTAGTAATGTAATAAAAATTATTCATTTTACTCCTGTAATCTTCTCTATCTTTTGTTTAGTCATAATTCTTTCTTTATCCATAGATCTGATGGGTAAAATTTTCCATGCTCCCCTAATTTGCTCATGATATCACCTTTTATGTCTAAATTACATACCCATGTTGACTCTATTATGGTAGAGAGTGTGAAATATTGGTTTATACCTATTTCTTCCAAACTGGACTCATTTTTTATCCTTAACAACTAAAAACAATTCCTTAAACCTCATAGGACCTTAAAAAAAAACCCACAATTCTTTTTGATTGGTAGGCTCCAAGGTCATAGAAGCCATGAATATATCTGATGTCTTATGAGCTATAGGAATCAAACTATCAGTTGTGGAATCTGGTACTAGCTCCTTTGCTCTCCTTTTACTTCTAGGAGGAAACTTTCCTGAGCAACAGGTGTTTTCTAATTGTCTTTCAAACTAAGTTATATTTTTCAGAACAGTGGAAACCCAGAGCTAGTAAAGATGATCCAGGATAACAGAGAGAAGGCAGTGAATCTTCAGTAGACCAAGTATTTACTGAGTTTCTGCTATATACCTAGTACCATTCTAGGTTTTGTAATACAGAAAAATACACCAAAGCTTTCATGTATATAGAGTTTGTGATGTTATAGATTCAGGGATTTTTAGCATTGGAAGTAATCTCATGCATTATTTAGTCTAAATTCTTCATATTGTTTATACATTGATGAATATTTGAATATATTCCCAATCTTTTGTTGGGATTACTAATTATGACAATAGTGTAAAAGGTTGTAAAAGAGTCTAGATCTCTCATAGGTAGGGTCTCTAATAATGACCTGAAAAGAATACTATGTCAAATAATAATCAAAAAATTCAAAGAGAAATACTAGGAAGCTCTTTAATTTAACTTAATACTGCACAAAAAATGGCTAACAGCTGTGAAAGCTGGAATAGGAACCCATCAGGAAAGCCAGCTTGAGTCAAGTAAACAGATCAGAAGCTTATAACAATACTTGAACTGAAAAGGCCCAAGGGGGAATGGAAACCTCCAATAAGCCTGGATGAGAAAGGTCCTGGGGAGGATCTTAGCCAGCATTTATATGATGTTCTAAAGTTTGCAAAGCATTTTACAAATATCTCATTTTGTTCTCACAGCAATTTTGGGAAGTAGGTGCTATTATTATCTCAATTTTACAGATGAAGATATAGATGAGGAGATGAGAAGATGAAGTAGAGTCATTTAAGTATTTGGGGCTAGGTTGAACTCAGGCTCCAAGTTTAACACTTTATAGTTCCACCTAGTTGCCCGGGTTTGAAAGGCCCAATGGTGCCCATTCTGGGGAATGCCAACTGAAGAATCTGACCAAAGACACTGCAGTGTGTCATGCTTCAAGAATAGATATAGAAGGAGCCCAGGAAATTGTGGTCAAAAGCAAACAGGAACTGACCACACCATCCCAGAACATGGGAAGAGTATTGCCTGCCCCGGCACAATAACCCAAATCAGGAACTGAAGTTGGAGAATAAATAAAGAGAAGAGATTTTAATATATTGTAAAAACATCTACTCTGTCAAAAGATATTATAGGTTGATAGATGAACTAAGTTCAGAAGAAAAAAAGAAATTCTTCAATAATGATAAGTAGAGTGTTAGAGGGAAAAAATGGGCTGATTGTAAGGCCTAGAAGAGTACCTGTTAAAGTTAAAAGAGATTTAAAAAATTAAAAGCTAAGAAGCAGTTTGCTATAATAAATAGAGAATTGGTCTGAAAGCTAAGAAAGACTGGCTTCAATTCCCTGGTTCTGACATGTATGGACAGGTCATTTAGTCCTTAGACAACTCTCTAAGACTTTAAATTGAGACAGTGTTAACCTATATTAGTAAAGGAAGTTCATCTTCCTGGGAGCTTCCTATGTCAGTAAAATCACAATCCCTATCCATACATAGTCCATATTCCAACCCCTTAAGTGAATTAAGAGCCTTTGGGGAAAGAACTAGAAGATTAAATAGCATAGAATCAAAGATGAAGATCCTTATCCAAGTAACATACCTTGAAAATTATAAACCAAATAAAATTCAAATGTATGCACAAAAAAATTAAAGCAAAATCAAAAAAATTTTAAAAGTAAACATATGAAAAACAACTGAAAAAGAGCATTAGATTGGGGAAAAAGATTGAATTTCAAAAAATCATAAATGAAAAATACCCGAATTGAAAGAAATTCCCAGATAAAAAAAAACTGAAGAATGTCATAACCATAATTCAGAATTCCCAATTCAAAGGAAAAAAAAATACTGTAAGCAGCTACAAACAAGTATGCAGAAACCATAGTGTGAAGAATAAGAAAAGTTTATACTATGCTAATTCCTCACTCAAAAAATTGATAAAATTTTACAACCAAGAATAATTTACTCAGCAAGAATATAATTCTACAGAGAAAAAAAAGTGAACCTGAAGAATAGATCATATAGTAGGGATTAAAAAGAGAAAGGGAAAAAATAAGAACATGAGATCAGGCATTGGATGAGGGGAAGAGAATGGAGGAAATGGAGAAGAAGCAGATCACTTCAATTAGAAGCCACTAGAGCAGATCAATTTCCTTTTCTTTCACCATCCATTTCCTTATAATGTGGAAGCATATGAAAAAGAGAGGGAAAAGTATAAGACAACATGATAGAAAGGAATAAATGATTTGATAAGTAAAGTCAGTATTTAAGTATGAAATGATGTTCTAGATGCTAATAAAATTAGAATTGTTTGTAAAACCTGATAACAAATCTATAGTTTGTCTAATAAAAAAAATTATCAACATCAAATGTTTGAAAGTGTATTTCACAACAAATTTTCAAAAATAATACTCAGATCAAGAAGTGGAGATTAAAATAATTCAATCCCAGAAAAAGAAACTGAACAAGTGATAAATGAAGTCCCAAATAAAAATCCCTATACCAAAATAAATTTTCAAAGTAAATTATATCTAATATGCAAAGAATAATAAACTTAGACATTAAACATACTTACAAAAATAGAAAAAAAAGATGATACTAAATTGCTGATGATACAAAAGTGATATTGATATCTGAACAAAGCAGTAAAAAGAAACTATAGCTAGATATATCAGTGAATACTGATGCAAAAAAAAATAATTACTAGGCTATGGCAACATAATTAAAATGATTATGCACCATGATGATGTTGCATATATACTATAAATACAGAATTGGTCCAACATTAGAAAAATTTCAATTATAATAAGCCACATAAAATTTTAATAATAAAAATTACATGATTAATCAAGATTCAGAAAAGATCTTTTGACAATAGCACCCATCCTTATTTTTAAAAAGTTAAAACACAAAAGAATAATGGAATCTCCTCCCCAATAAAATAGAATTATTTATATAGAGAAATACTAAAGGCTTTTTCCATAAAATCAGAGATAAAACAAGGATATCCATTACCACCATCATTATTTGACATAAATCTAGAATGTTAAGTATAGCAATAAAACATGCAAACAAAATTGAAGGAATAGCCATAGACAGAGAGGAAACAAAATAATCCCTTTTTTAAAATGGTATTATACTCTACTTAGGAGATCATAGAGATTGAGCTAAAATTAATTTAAAATAATGTTCACAAAATAGTAGGATATGAAATAAACACTACAAATCATAAGTCTTTCTACAAATTACCAACATATTCCAACAGGAAGCGATAGAAAGAGAAATGTCATTCAAAATGTTTAAATAAAGGATTTAGAAAATATTTGGAATTCCATATACCAATATACATATAAATTATATTAATAATTTTTTTTAATTTTACAGAAATACAGATAAATAATAGAGAATACAGATAAACCATGACCAATAGTCATGGTTTGGCCATTTCAACATTATAAAAAAGGGTAAATTAATTTCATCATTCAGCTACCAAAGAGTTACCTAAGCTAGAAAAATAGTAAAAAAAAAAAAATCATCTGGAGAATAAAAATTAAAGAATTTCATGGAAAAAATAGAAGGGTGGGGACAGTGGGAAAGAATAGATCTTAGTAATGCCAAATCTCATATTCTATTATTAAACAGTAATCATTAAAAACTATTTAGTTAAAAGATAGGAAAGTTAATCAGTTGGGTAAGTTTAAGAATAAAAGATTCAAAAGCAAAAGATCTCATGCTCTTATTCTTTCCCTTTCTATTTTTAATCCCTACTATATGATCTATTCTTCAGGTTCACTTTTTTTCTCTGTAGAATTATATTCTTGCTGAGTAAATTATTCTTGGTTGTAAAATTTTATCAATTTTTTGAGTGAGGAATTAGCATAGTATAAACTTTTCTTGTTCTTCACACTATGGTTTCTGCATTCTTGTTTATAGCTGCATATAGTATTCTGTTGTTCAGTTGTGTCTGATTCTTCATGACCACATTTGGGATTTTCTCAACAAAGATACTGGAGTGGTTTGCCATTTCCTTTTCCTGTTCATTTTATTGATGAGAATTAAGAGACTTCCCCAGGGTCCCACAGCTAGTAAGTGAATTTGAACTCAGGATTTGAACTCACCTAATTCCAGGCTCAGAACTCTATCAGGTGTACCACTAGCTGTTCAGAAATAGTAGCATAGTGTTTGGTAAATGCAAAAATCCAAACTTTTGCTGGGAAAACTAGAAAGACAGAAGTTGAGTTTAGATCAGCATTTATACCATGTGCCACAATAAACTCCAAATGAACATCACATCATAAATTAAAGGAGTAAGGGAGAAATTATCTTCAGGAAATTTCTTTATTAACTATGGATAGGGGAAGAATTCCCAACCAAACAAAGGAAAGAAGTTATCAGAGAAGATAAAATGGATGATTTTTATTACATAAAAATTGAGCTGCTCTCAGCTCAAATTAGAGGGCAAATAGTTAACTGGGAAAAGTTTTAAGTTTCTCCAATAAAGGTCTGATATACAACATATGTAGTGAACTGATTCAAATATATAAGATCAAGAGCCATTCTTCAACAGATAAAACTCTCAACAGATGAATAGGTAGAACTCAAAATAAGAAAAGCAAGCTATCAACAACCATATAAAACTATAAAGAGAGGAGAATTAATGATATAATTGCTACACATCCTCAAAAAAGGAAGGAAAAAAGTCAGTAAAAAATTTAAAGAAAATTCACAGGAGAAATCAAAAGGACTTTCAGAGGGAATCCAGACAATAGTGAATCAGCAAGCATAAAGTTTGCTACATGCAAGCCACTCTATCAAATTCAGGGATTACAAAAAAAGGCAAAAGATATCTCTTTCTTTAAAGAGCTCACATTCCAAAGAGCAGGATAACATATAAATGTCTGTACATATATATGTAAACATACAGAAATGTTTATATGTAAATTTGTATGTACATATGTATATATGTATTTCTATAAGTATATCTCTAAACACATATACAAGATATATATAAAGTAAATAGAAATCTTTAAGACAGCTTTTTAAGATCCAAATTTAGCTCATCAGAAAATAATTGGGGTCACACTAAAAAAAGAAGAAAAATTTTGAGTTTTAATCATATGTTCCACCATTATTTATGTATAAAGGACCCCCCCCTTCTCTTTAATCTTTGATTTTTAGGATTCAGTAGGTAAGAAATGAAGACCATGTAATTGTCATTTAATGGCAATTAATAGATATCTAATGTTTTTCATACTTTAGCCCTCAGAAATAGGTAGTATAATAATTATTACTTCCATTTTACAATGTGGGGGAGAAAAAAGGGGAGAATAAGCAAAGAGGAAGGGGAAATAAACTTTTATTAAGCTCCTACTATGTTCCAGACCCTGTGAAAAGTTTTTTACAAATATTATCTCAGTAAATCCTCACAACAGCCTTTGGAGAGCACAGTTAGGTGATATTATTAATCCTGTTTTATAGTTGAGGAAACTGAGAGGTAGATGTTAAGTAATTTATTCAGGGTCACACAGCTGGAATTATCCTTGGTCTTTTTGACTCCAGGTTCATTGCTGTTTCCATCGTGTCATTTTATACATGAAGAGCTTGAGGATCAAGAGTTTAAGTGATTTATCCACAATCATACAGTATTAGGAGGGACTTTTCCTAGCCAGTGACTTACATGAGACCACCTACCTGTAGGAGGTCCCACTGGGGCATGACTCTCTGTTTGTAGAAGTCCAAGTCTTAAAACAAATTCCTGAGTATGATTAAATCCATTTGTTCCTTATTATAACTGCATGTGTGATCCCCATTTGGGAAACAACTCCCTCTCAACCTTTCCTGTCACACAGGCTGGCCTGTTATTAAGGGAAATATATTTCAGTCTTCCCATACATCTTTAATCCAGAGCCCAACTATCCTTTTCTTAAAGACCTGTGAATCCCCAAATTCCTAAAATAATCTACTCACTTTGGCACGATGATAATTATTACTCTGACTCTGACAACTCTGGCTCCCACTGACCAAAGACCAGGTTGTGACACTTTTTCAGAATAATTCAGTACTCTAAAGAGGGTTTGGAAGTGCCATTGACTCCAGCCCCTATCAGTGGTGTTTCCTCAATCTTAGGACGCCCCTTGCACCTTAATTCTATTTATTAACAGTCAAATTAGTTTTTACAAAGAAATATTTATTTCAAAGGTATAGTAAAAGAAAAAAAAAACAACCCTATCCCCCCTCACCCTTGCATAATTTCATTCTTCAGGTAGGGTAAAGAGATAACAGTTATAGCTTAGTCTGTTCCTATAAAGTACAGTCATATCAAGTTCCAAGTCCAAAGACTTTCTTGGGCTGGAGTCCCAGGTATCCTGGCTTATCAGGGCTTCCTTGTTTAGGGTTGGCTGTTACATCTGGCCTGGAACCAATTGCCTCCAAGATCATCAGGACTCAATTCTGGGTCTGAAAGTTCACTGCATGAGCCTAGAACGAAACAGACCAAGACAAAATCCCAAACTCATTTCTTAGGACTGTGGAACTTAAAAGGGAAGCTTATGTCATTAATCCTTTCTGGATGAACAGGAAAGAGAAAGTCACTGTCTCAGTCTCATACATTTAAAGGCCACTTCCAGCTATGTAGCCAGTGGGAAAAAACTCTTGCTATCCATGCAGTAGGGAATCAGGGTGCTTTTCTCCAGAAGCAAAATGCCTCCATGTTAGATGACGTGAGCATGTATTACAGAAGGAAAGAAACAATTTTGCAATTCTTTTTTAGAATATAGTTTGACTTTCTTTTCTAGAAGGTTTTTTTAAATAAAGTTGCTATTCATGAATAAAAATAAGCTTTTCCATATACAAATGAGCTTGGGTTTTTTTTAAAGTGTGTATTAAATTTAACAGAGATATCAACATTCCCTTGCTTCCCTGTGTACATCCTTGCTGAATTTCTTTCTGCTCTCTTTTACGTGTTTTTAAAATGATTCACTGAATGTTCTTTCTTCTTTTTGGATCACTCTAACTATCCTCCCACTTCCCTGTCATACCCAAATAAAAGCCCTCTCTTATAGCAACTAAGTACAGTTAAGCCTAACAAATTTGTGTTATATTTGCCAGGTCTGAAAACACGCGTCATTGTACAATTATAGTCCTTCACCTTTCTACCAAGAGTCAGAAAGCATAATTCTTTTGGAATTATGCTTGCTTATTGCTTTGGTCAGAGTTCTTAAGTATTTCAAAGTTGTTTTTCTTTTAAAATGTTGCAATCTTATAATTTTTTCTCCTGATTCTGCTCAAGATATCAGTTCATACAAATATTCTCAGGTTTCTCCAAATCTTCATTTTTGACATTTCTTATAAAATGGTACATTTTTTCTATGACAAATACTACATTTTCCCATTACATTCATGTGCCATATTTCTTGTTTCTTCTCCAAATAATACACTTCTTTTCTACAAATGAGTGAATCAATCAAAAAGCGTTTATTAAATGCTTACTGATTTTTCAATACAACAAAAGTGCTGCCATAAATATTTTTATACCCATGAGCCTTTTCCCTCTTTCTAATCTCTTTGGGTTTAATAAGGGTATTTTTGAGTCATAGTGATTTTGTCGATAGAATTCCAAATTACTTTCCAGAAAGAATGATTGAACCAATTTACTACCCCATCAACAGGGTGCTTTTTCTCCTAAAAGTCTCTCTAAGAATTGTCATTTTTTTAATCCTTTTTGTAAATTTTAAGATTTTGAGGTAGGATTTTAATTTTAGTGACTTGAAAGAGTTTTTTTTTCCTTCCAAATAGTTTTTGACAGATTTTAAAAAAAAATTTTAAATAGCTTTTTATTTTCAAAATACATGCAAATATAGTTTTCAACATTCACCCTTGCAAAATCTTGTGTTCCAAATTTTTCTCAATCCCTTCCTCCCATGCTCCACCTCTAGATAGCAAATAATCTAATATAGGTTAAACATGTATAGTTCTTCTAAACATATTTCCACATTTATCATGATAGCTGCCTCTTTTATTTTGTCACCTTCAGCAATTCTTTTATAGGAAATTAATCTCCCTTTAAGCTTGAATCCTTTCTTTAAAGGTCTTTTGTTGTTTATGTTTTTCTTGTATTGTTTTCTTTGGTTTTCTTTATTTTTGTTTCTTTTGATGCACTTTCAGAACTTTGTTAGGGCTTTTGTGAGAGAGAGCTGGGCTTTTCACGTGAAGTACATATGTAGCCTTACAATGGTGATTATGAGCCCCAGACTGATCCTTAATCGAGGGCAATCTTCCTACCTCCAGATCTGGCATCCTATCCATGGGCATCTAGCTGTCTATAATACATCCAGTCTCTAGATAGTGTGGAGAAGTATGTTGGTGCCTAACTTCCAGGATTGTATTATCCAGGGTCATCTCCAAGTGTACCTGATTTCCTTAGGAACATTTCTCAACCCTTCTTAAATTTAATGTTGTCTTTCTGTTATGTTAGGATCTTAATAAATTTTTAAAATTGATTATTGGCAGCAGATAGTTGTTGTGAAAAGTAAGGACAACCGATTGCAAGAGCCAATAAGTCTTGGGGCACAGATTATTTTTCTTCTAGACTTAGGGAGGAGAAAAATAATGTCTATGACTAAAGGAAAAGTGGGAGGTAGACCTTAAACTATCTAGCCCAGTAGGATCAAACTCAAGTAGAAACAGATCCCTGCAGTCTACATATTGACTTAGAAAATCACAAGTTAACATCATCTCTATTGTATTTTTATTTATTTTGTTAAATACTTCCCAATTATATTACAGTCAGGGCAGTGACTAAATGAAGAAACACACACACACAGAGATCAGTCCTTACCTCTGATTTTCCAAACTAGTCACAAACTAGTCTGTTGGGACCTCTTACAGAGACCACTGTAGGTGGGTGGGAACAAGTGGGACACCTTTGGTTCTGGGACAAAGACAGTAGAGATATTAAAACTCTTGGGCACTGTGGTTAGCCTGAATTTTTTTCTTTTTGATGAGAACACAGGGACAGGATAACAAAACCTCCTGCCTAAGTCCCTGCTTCTGGGTGGTCTTTGTGCCAGGATTATCACCTATCATGTTTCATCTGCCACTTAAAAATCCCCAAGTTCTGAACTGCCTGTCTCCAGCCAAGCCTTTATCAGGGTGAACAGAACCCTCACACAAGCTATGACATATGTCAACTTTGGTCTTCAATTAAATAGAAGAAAAACAGACTCCAAACTCAGCACAAATCAACACAGGATACCAAGGGGAAGAACAACGGGCTTACTTTGGGTCTAATTAGCACAATTAGAACAATAACAGCAACAAAAAAAGAGCATCCACATTCCTCATCTCCTCTTCCCACGCAGTCTACAACAACATGGAAGAAAGAGTCAAGAAATAGTCAGAAATTGTCCCCCTGCTTTTTTTTAACCCATGCAGAAACTTGCAGCTCAGCCCCTGTCATGAAATGGGAGAAGACCAGGGGACCCCTCAGGATTTGCCACATCAAATTAAAATATCCTCTTTTCTCAGTGCTGGATTACCACATTGCCTCTTCAGAAATGAACTTCTTCACTCTGATTTGGTCCACTCAAACCAAAAAGGGATATTGTGGGTATGGTGTGTGGCATGACTCCTGGAGAATAAATGAGCCTCTCTGATGGACAGAGATAGACCTGGAATCAAGAAGAATTGAGTTCAAATCTAGCCCCAGATACTTACTAATTGTGTGATGTTGGGGATACCTCTGTCTACTAACCACATGATCATGTACTCCAGAGATGGGAGAGTTATAGCCTAAGAGATGTCAGCAAAACAAAAAAAAAAACAAACAAAAAACCCTCAGTTTTCTAATGGGGCCATCATAGTACCTACCTGCCAGAGTTATTGTGAGGATAAAATGAAATATTTGTAAGTGGTTTTGCAAACTTTAAAATACTATGAAATGTCAGTTATTATTATTGTTGTTGTTATTACTCCATAAGGGTTTGTTGGTAGCAAGCCATCTCCTGTAATCAAAGTAATATGATTAGTGTATGATAATCTTTTGGTTGCTGTTTATTTTGGCTGCATTTAAATTGCTGACTAAACAATAAAATTAAAAGTTCCAGGGCCAGTTTCCAGACCCCCTGATTTGTTCACTTCCCTTTGGCATTGTTATGTCATCTTTTTCTTTACTGTTATTACCATAAATTTTTAAATTTCCTTGCTGGAGAAAACAAAGAATTTTCCATCTACTGAATTGCTAGGTGTGCTTCCCACCATCAAGCTGTGATTTAATTTACTGGCAAGAAAACGGCAGTGGGAACCTGGGAAGCCACTTTTTTTTCTTTTCTTTTTCTTTTTTCTTTTTTTTTCCTTTTCTTTTAGGTTGACATCAACTGAGTCTGGGAAAGAGAGTTCAAAAAGAAATCATTGTTAGTGAATAGCATAACCACTAGTGAATATATCAGACAAATATGTGATTCAAAGATGTGACCATTTTTTAATTGATGTTGTCAGAAGGGAAAACATCCAAGATGAAGGATGTGTTCAGGAGTCTGGTTGGCAGCTTATGTGTTCTCTGTTCTTTCTGTTTCAATTTTTCCATGATTATCATTGGAAAATCGAATGTAGGGGATTGATCACCTTGAGGTTACAAATCTTTGTCTAGCAATTTCATTGCATCTTCCTGCAGGAGGTAAGGACATGTTGTTCGGTGAATTCTGGATTGACTGACACTCTTGTGATATATACATTATGGTAGGGATTACTCCTTTGTGCTGTATTTATTTGGGAAGAAATGGGGTTAAGAGATTTACCAAGGTCATATAATTACTAAGTGTCTGAGACAAGGATTTGAATCCAGGTCTTCCCAACTCCAGAGCCACTTGCTCTTTCCATTGAACCACCTCACTTCCCCATTATTCTCTCTTTAAAAGAGAGCTAATGATCCCTTTTTTTTGGGGGGGGGTCATTGCTGTTCTTTCAACTGAATCAAGATTCAATTTACCAAATGTCACAGGTAGCTTCTTTGGGGTCAAGACACATGTGAGCCAAAGAAATAGATTAGTGGATCAGTGGAAAAGGTTAGGTTCACAAGACAGAATAGTCAACTATAGCAATCTAGTGTTTGACAAACCCAAAGCCCCTAACTTTTGGGAAAAGAATTCATTATTTGATAAAAACTGCTGGGATAACTGGAAATTAGTATGGCAGAAATTAGGCATGGACCCACACTTAACACCATATACCAAGATAAGATCAAAATGGGTCCATGACCTAGGCATAAAGAACGAGATTATAAATAAATTAGAGGAACATAGAATAGTTTATCTCTCAGACTTGTGGAGGAGAAAGAAATTTGTGACCAAAGATGAACTAGAGACCATTATTGATCACAAAATAGAAAATTTTGATTACATCAAATTAAAAAGCCTTTGTACAAACAAAACTAATGCAAACAAGATTAGAAGGGAAGCAACAAACTGGGAAAACATCTTCACAGTTAAAGGTTCTGATAAAGGCCTCATTTCCAAAATATATAGAGAACTGACTCAAATTGATAAATGGTCAAAGGATATGAACAGACAATTTTCAGAGGATGAAATTGAAACTATTACCACTCATATGAAAGAGTGTTCCAAATCATTATTGATCAGAGAAATGCAAATTAAGACAACTCTGAGATACCACTACACACCTGTCAGATTGGCTAAGATGACAGGAAAAAATAATGATGAATGTTGGAGGGGATGCAGGAAAACTGGGACACTAATGCATTGTTGGTGGAGTTGTGAACGAATCCAACCATTCTGGAGAGCAATCTGGAATTATGCCCAAAAAATTATCAAATTGTGCATACCCTTTGATCCAGCAGTGTTTCTATTGGGCTTATATCCCAAAGAAATATTAAAGAAGGGAAAGGGACCTGTATGTGCCAAAATGTTTGTAGCAGCCCTATTTGTAGTGGCTAGAAACTGGAAAATGAATGAATGCCCATCAATTGGAGAATGGCTGGGTAAATTGTGGTATATGAATGTTATGGAATATTATTGTTCTGTAAGAAATGACCAGCAGGATGAATACAGAGAGGACTGGAGAGACTTACATGAACTGATGCTAAGTGAAATGAGCAGAACCAGGAGATCATTATACACTTCGACAACGATATTGTATGAGGACATATTTTGATGGAAGTGGATTTCTTTGACAAAGAGACCTAACTGAGTTTCAATTGATAAATGATGGACAAAAGCAGCTACACCCAAAGAAAGAACACTGGGAAACGAATGTGAACTATCTGCATTTTTGTTTTTCTTCCCGGGTTATTTATACCTTCTGAATCCAATTCTCCCTATGCAACAAGAGAACTGTTTGGTTCTGCAAACATATATTGTATCTAGGATATACTGCAACATATCCAACATATAAAGGACTGCTTGCCATCTAGGGGAGGGGGTGGAGGGAGGGAGGGGAAAAAAATTGGAACAGAAACGAGTGCAAAGAATAATGTTGTAAAAAAAAAAAAAATTACCCTGGCATGGATTCTGTCAATATAAAGTAATTATTAAATAAAAATTTAAAAATAAATAAATAAAAAGACACATGTGAGCCATATATTCTCTTTTTTATAGCTAATTATCAGGTTTTGTATTTATTTTTGAAAGCTTTTTATTTTCAAAACATATGGATGGATAATTTTTCAATATTGACCCTTCTGTACCAAATTTCCCCCCCTTCCTCCCACTCCCTCCTCTAGATGGCAAGCAATCCAATATATGTTATACATGTTAAAATATATGTTAAATCCAATATACATAAACATATTTATACAATTATCTTACTGCATAAGAAAAATCAGATCAAAAAGGAAAGAATGAGTCAGAAAACAAAATGCAAGCAAAAAAGAATGTTTTGTTGTAATCCATATTCAGTTCCCACAGTCCTCTCTGTAGATGGCTCTCTTCATCACAAGATCATTGGAACTGACCTCAATCATCTCATTTGAGCCATATATTCTCAACAATAATGCAGCTGTAGAAAAGGTACCACATGGTCATGTGCTCCAGAGATGAAAGACTTATAGCCTAAGAGATGACAACAATCAGGAGGATCAAGAATATCCAGACATGGTCCTGAAGAGATAATAGTAGGGGTTAAATCCTCTCAACCACTTGGCAGCCATGGACAAAGGGCATGCAAGGTCCATGTGGTACAAGTTCCTGAATATCAGCGTCTAGAGGCATATTAAGGGTTCTTTAAAAACCTGAGTTAGGATTTCAGTTGCAACCAAAATTAGAGATGGTCCAAGACACAATCAAATATTGCAGCCCTGTGCCCCGCTCAGAAGCAAGTCAAAAGTTAAAAGGAGAAAATCATGCTCCACAATGAGCAGAAGGACTGGTGGTAGCTATAGAGTTAGCTGCCACATCCATATGTTACCTATGTATTCACCCAGCTTTTATACTTTTCAATTCTATAGGGATTCCATTTTCTTACTGACTGACTGTGCATATTTGTCAGAGGGTCTCCCAAATACACAAGTGAAATATTTTCAATTTATTTTCTAACTCAATTTACTTACTACTTATTATACCATATCAATAAATGCCTCTGCATTAAGCTGGTTCTGTCCTACAGGGCAACTAGGTGGTGCTATAAGTGGAGTACTGGGCCAGAGTCAGGAAGAGTCATCTTCATGAGTTCAAAACTGGCCTCAGACACTTAATAGCAGTGTGACACTGTGAGCAAGTCACCTAACCCTGTTTGCCTCGGTTCCCCATCTGTAAAATGAGCAGGAGAGGAAAATGGCAAGCCATTCTAGTCTCTCTGCCAAGAAAACCCAAATAAGGGGCAGAAAGAATTGAATATAACTGAACAACAGTTGTTGACTACCAAAAGGTAAGTACATGGGTGAGGCAGGACTTATGAGCTATAGTTTTAGGAGAAAGCTGATCCTGGGTAGCTAGCAGACCCCTTTTATGAGTTATGGCACCTGGATGCCATATGGTAGTCTAGGGAAAATGATCTCTTCAACTTTGGAAGCTCTGCCCTGGGACTAAGCCATTTCTCTTTGGGATTGAGCGGGTGTGAATTTGCCAAAAATAGATGGCTCCAGACTACACTGTGCTTCACATTCCATCCAGCCAGCCACTCTCACCATTTTGCCTTTTTGTCATTGCCACTCTGCTTCTCATCACCTGGAACAGCAATTTCTGGACCAGCCCTCCAGAGTCTATTCCACAGGTCGCTTGAGTAGGGTAATTTACTCAACTTTGGATCTCCAACTGTGGGGCTGAGACAGCTGGAATAATAACAGAATGAATATAAACTTGCCTAGATCACTCTACCTGGTCCCAAGCCAGATCAGACAATGCTTTACAGCCCATCCCACCATCCACTTGGGCTACTCTATCAGCATTATAATCAAATCAACACTCTGCCTTTAGAAAGGCCATGTCAGCTCCCTGTCCTATGGATCATCAGAGATCCTCTTCAGGCCAAAATTACTTTTGGAAGTTACATTGTCTAGTCTCAATAATACACAGTTTTTGATTTACCTACAGTGAATTTTTAATACTGGCTTAATTAACTTTCCCACAAGCCCCTTGCATGCTTTGGGATGCCATCATGCGGTTACTATTCACGTGAATTCTAGGGGTCTATTTATTCATTTGCTGACATCAATCATACTATACAAGCAAAATTTAAAAAAAAAAGAAATGTATCTTATATTTCCTACTTCTTAATTAGTAACGATCCCTGATTAATTAAGTATAATGGTGTAGCAGAAAGAACACTAACTGAACAAAACACCTGAGTTCCTTCTGCCATTTACAGGGACAATGATCTAGAACAATGATTTTACAATTCTATAATGGAGAAAGACAATATACCAAAGAATGCTTAAAAGGGGATGGAAGAAAGTTCCCTGGAAAGTCCTGAAACTTTATTTTAAAGCATTATTGTGAGCAACAAATGGAAACAACTGTAATGAATAATTTGGAGATTTGGGTCAGGCTTTGCAAAATGTACCCTCAGATGCACCTTTTAAGGTAAATTCAATTGAGAACAGAATAAGATGCTGGAACATTATCCTCCTGAAGAGAGTCAGAGGCCCTGCAACACCTCTGGGGAAACTTAAATGGCTGGATATAAGGGTGATAAGGTCAGTGCTAGGCTAGGAAGGAGCTAACTCAGGACACAGCCCCCAAGGAGAAGCTGCAGACTCACTTCCAATTTTTGAACAATCATTCTTGCCAGCTAGATGCAAAACTTAGTTGTTTCTATACTCTGAAAACTAATACTGTTAAGCTATCTCTAAACTTTGGTTCCCCGGGGGGCAAAATTTGGGCTCTCTCGCCCAGTTTATACCTGTGACTGGAATAAACTCATGTGAAAGCCCTTTGTAAGATGTGCAACCTTCTTCTATGTAAGGCATTATTAATTTGATTTGCTCCAACTCCTGGGCATTGCCAGGAGCAAAACAGGTTAGCCCACTGCATGTGATTCTAAGATCATATCTATATGTAGATGGAAATTTTGGCTATCTTGGGGAGGGGGGAGATAAAAGAGGAAGGGAGAACAACTGGAACACAAAAATGAATGTTGAAAACTATCTTTACTTGTATTTGGGAAAATAAAATACTATTGAGAAAAGAAAAAAAAAAGATATGTTCAAACTGGCATATTTCCTCTTGAATATGTCTTTTTTTCCAAGAAGATTTGAGGTAACATTGAGAAAGGAAACAAGGAACAAGGAAAAGACCATAATATATTTAATTTTGGGATTCACATTCAAGACCAAATTCCTTCCTTAATCACTCCCCTCCTGGAGTAAGCAAAAGTATCTCTTTGCTCTGATCAATATCTTAAATTCTTTCTGAATGGAAAATAGGGCATTGACTCTAGCAGGTCTATAGCCTAATCCAGTGGCTCTCAAACTTTTGTTTTCAGTATCTTTATCCTATTAAAAATTATTGAGGATCTCTCCAAAGGAGAGTTTTTGTTTATCTGGATTATATTTGTAGACACTTAACATATTGGAAATAAAAATTATTTTTGAATTTGTAGACCCTCTAAGAGGGTTTCAGAGATCCCCAGAATTCTCTAGACCATACTTTGAGAACCACTGGCATTTCAGGGGATGGGGAAATCACATGATTTTCCCAATACAAGAGGTACTATTTGTTCAAGGGTTGGTTTTCACTCAAGCTATTTTCCTGAAAAAGTCAGTTTTTTCTTGGTCTTTCCATACTTTCAAAGAGAGAAAAGACTAAAGAAATATTTCTTAATAATCCTAGAAAAACTGAGAAATAGGCCTTTAATATGTTTTAATATGTTTAATATGTTAAAATTTTATTTTTAGAATCATTTTATTTTCTCAATCATCACTGAATTTAGAGGATGAACTTCACTCCTATCACTGCTATTTATTACCTATAAGCTCCTCTGAGACTCAGTTTTCTCATCAGTGTTTTGTTTTGTTTTTTTAAAATGAAGATTTTGAATGGAACTAAAATAAAGTCTTTATATTGCCATAAAATCTGTTACACAAACAATGGCACCAACCACATGGTTATCTAAATGAGCCATGCAGATAGCCAAAAACAATGGACCAGCTATTTCTCAATCTGGCTTCATTGTCTCGATTTCCTTTCCTTTCACTCACTTTTCAGCCCTCAGCAATATAGTTCCCAAACTGAAACTGCCGCTCTCTCCAAAATTAACAACAATTTTTCTATTGTTTAAAATGGAACTTACAGTTTTATTATTTTGGGGAATTGCTGGCAAGGAAATTACCCCATAAATGTAAATCATCCCTTTCTCTACAACTGAACATTTCTAAAAGTTGCTTGGGAGACATGACTTGCCCATGGTCATATCTCACCTAAGTGTCAGAAGCTGGTCTTCCAGCACAGGGGTCTCTTGATAGCCTTTTCTAAGTCAGAAAAATTCTTGAATTTTGAACTTTGAATTTTGACCCTTTTGGCCAAACTCCCCATTTCTCAATTTTTTCTTTCACTGCTCTCTTTGGTTCTGCTCCTATCTGCCTGTTCTACACTTAGTGATAGTTATGTATTGTTGTTCTTGTTCACTCATTTCAGTCATGTCCCACTCTTCATTACTTCATTAGGGGTTTTCTTGGAATGGTTTGCCATTTCCTTCTCTAGCTCATATTACAGATGAGGAAATTGAGGCAAAAATTGGAAGTAAGGAGGGATGTCTGCTTCTCCCCTTTGGGGGCTGTGTCCTGAGTGAGCTCCTTCTTGGCCTAGCTAGTGGAGTTCCAGACTCCTGACTCCCTCCAGTGGAATAGTTCCCATCACTAGTGTCCAAGGCCATATTTGAACTCAAGATGAGTCTTCTTGACTCCAGGCTCACTGCACCACCTAGCTGACCCTTTTGTATATTCTACCTTCACTATCATTTGAGTAAAGGTTGAAAAGGAGACATCCATAGTCAGGGGTGGACTTCCCCAATGTCAAGGCAATAATAATTGGGTTCCATTGATCATCAAAGAAGGAAATGCACCATATCCACACAATCAATTCTCTCTTTTTTAGGAGAAAGTTGTAATAAAATGTAAAAAAGTTGTAAGAAAATTATATTCTGAAATCCCTAGGAATTTTCTTTGACCACTAAGCCAGAAAGTAGAGTCCTAGCTTATATCGTCTGTGAATTTTTGTGTAATAATGTGATGGTCAGCTGGCATATCACATAGAGCAATAGACTTGGATGGCAGGAAGACTTGAGTTCAAATCCTGCCTTAGATCTTATTAGCTTATATGACTGTGAGCTGTCACAACCTCTATTAGCTTCATTTTCCTTATTTATAAAATGAGGATATTAATGACTTCTACCTCACAGGATTGTTTCGAAGAGCAAATAACTAACATAATGTAAAGCATTTTGCAAACCTTAATGTACTATAAAAATGCTAACTATTGAAATAAAAAAGTTCTTCAGAAGATGTTCTTCCCCATTCTGCACTCTATGAGATTAAAAACACATTTGCATAATGAGAAATAACTCTTTATATAAAGGAATCAGGAATATAAAATGCCATTTGCCACATTGAGGAAGTAGTTTAAAAGGAAATAGGATAGTTTGGGTTGAAGGTGTTTTCTGAACAGCTGGGAAACATTTCCCTATGCTTGGCGTCACCTCTTCATCCAGTCCCTGCCGATGCTCCTGCCTCTGAAAGAGATGCTGCTTTTGGTTTTGGCCCTTAGCATCATCATCTTATTATTGTGTGGCAACTCCTTTTAAAAAGGAATAGCAAATTGTACATAATAGATTTGCAATTATACTGTTATAAAATTATACTGTTATAAAAATTCTTGTTTTATTCCATAAATTTAAAATGAAATAAAATTTTAAAAAGGAAAGAAAAAAAAATTCTCTTCCTCACCTCCTGTTCCTGATGTTGCTCAGAGAAAGGAAGGATACCTCTTACCTTTTCCTCTTGTAGAAACATATTAAAGGCCGATTTCTCAGTATTTCTAGAATTATTAAGAAATATTTCTTCAGTTCTTTCCCTCTTTGAAAGTATGGAAAGATCAAGAACAAACTGACTTTTTCAGGGAAATAGCTTGAGTGAAAACCAATCCTTAAACAAATAGTACCTCTTGTATTGGGAAAACCATGTGATTTCCCCATCTCCTGAAATGCCAGTGGTTCTCAAAGTATGGTCTAGAGAATCTTGGGGATTTCTGAAACCCTCTTAGAGGGTCTACAAATTCAAAAACAATTTTTATTTCCAATATGGTAAATGTCTATAAATATAATCCAGATAAACAAAAACTCTTTGGAGAGATCCTCAATAATTTTTAATAGGATAAAGATACTGAAAACAAAAGTTTGAGAGCCACTGGATTAGGCTATAGACCTGCTAGATCCATGTCCTCTTTTCCATTCAGAAAGAATTTAAGATATTGATCAGAGCAAAGAGGTACTTTTACTTACTCCAGGAGGGGAGTGATTAAGGAAGGAATTTGGTCTTGAATGTGAATCCCAAAATTAAATATATTATGGTCTTTTCCTTGTTCCTTGTTTCCTTTCTCAATGTTACCTCAAATCCTCT
Organism: Antechinus flavipes; assembly: GCF_016432865.1. NCBI lineage: Eukaryota > Metazoa > Chordata > Mammalia > Dasyuromorphia > Dasyuridae > Antechinus > Antechinus flavipes. The sequence goes on from NC_067403.1 coordinate 150,263,205, forward strand.
TGGAGAAAAAGACATATTCAAGAGGAAATATGCCAGCATGAACATATCTTTTTTTTTTCTTTTCTCAAATAGTATTTTATTTTCCCAAATACAAGTAAAGATAGTTTTCAATATTCATTTTTGTGTTCCAGTTGTTCTCTCTCCCTCCTTAATCTCCCCCCTCCCCAAGATAGCAAACAATCTAATATTATATACATACAATACTTTTAAACGTATTTCCATATTTATCATGTTGTACAAGAAAAGTCAAACCACAAAGGGAAAAACTCATGAGAAAGAAAAAGCAAACAAGCAAACAATAAGTGATAATACTATGCTTCAGGGCACATTCAGTTTCCATAGTTTTCTCTCTGTTTTTTTTCCATCCTACGTCTATTGGTCACCAAGTCTTGGAGCACCACAGTGCTGAGAAGAGCTGAGTCCATCCCAGTTGATTCTTACATAATCTTGTTTCTGTGTACAATGCTCACAATGAAGTGAGCAGAACCATGAGAACATTATATACCTGGGTCTGCTCACTTCACTCAGCATCACTCCATGTAAGTCTTTCCAGGATTTTCTGAAATCAGCCTGCTGGTCATTTCTTACAGAACAGTAGCATTCTATTACATTCATATACTATAACTTAGCCATTCTTCAACTGCCCACTCAATGGCCAGTTCCTTGCCACTCCAAAAAGGGCTGCCACAAACCTTCTTGCTCATATGCTCCTCTTTTATGATCTCTTTGGGATACAGACCCAGGAATGAGACTGCCGGATCCAAGGGTATGTATAGTTTTATAGCCCTCTGGGCGCATGAACATTTCTTTCTAAGTTAGAAATGCTTGGACATTAAATTACTATAGGTTAAGTGTTTTTACTCAAGGCCACATAGCTAACAAGTATTAGGTAGGTTTGGAATCCATGTCCTTTGACTTCAAAGTCAGTACTGTTTCCATTGTACGGAGCTATCTACCTAGTTAAATAGCTAAAATTGTTTTCCAGGTTTTAAGTGCTTTAATTTGTAAATTCACTACAAATCAAGATGACCCAATGGCCCATGAAATGATTGGAAACATAATACAGTCGATTCCACCAACTCCCTTTTTGGCTTCCAGTCAGTCTGTCAATAAAGGTTTATTAGGTGTCTGTTATGTGCCAGATGGGCAGCTAGGTGGCACACTAGATAGAGCACTGGGTTTAAAACCAGTTTTTCCTCTATCTATCCTAGCTTCACTATTAACTGTGTGACTCTGAGCAAGTCACTTAACCCTGTTTGCCTCAGTCCTTCATCTGTAAAATGGGCTGAAGAAGGAAATGGCAAACTATCCCAGTATCTTTGCTAAGAAAACCGCATATGGAATCACTAAGAGTTGGACATGACTGAAACAACTCAACAACAGCAGCAGCAATGTGTTAGGCCCTGTACCAAGCATTGTAGATATAAAGACAAAAGACATCCTCTATCTTTAAAGGAGCTTACCATCTAATGGGAGAGTAACATGCAAACAACTATATGTGAACAAAATATATCCAGTATAAATTGGAAATAATGAACAAGGGAAGGGACTGGAATTTTAAAGGGGAATGGGAAAGGCTTGCCTGTAGAAGCTGGATTTTTGGTTGGGATTTGGAAGCCAGAAAATTCAGGCAGCAGAGATGTCCAGGAGGAGAGAATATGAGATGTGCCACCAAGAAATACTGTCCCCAGCAGGACTTTGAAGAAAGGCCTTTCTGCAGATCAAAGCAATTTACTTCGAAACCAGCAAATGGCAAGAACTTTTTAAAAATCTTTGCTTCGGGATCTGGAAATTAAGATATTAATTTTATTTCAATTGAACTCGTGATTTGGCGAATGTTAAGGGCTCCTAGTGAAGGAGCCAAAAGCTGGTTAGCACCTTCTCTGAAATTTACAGTAGTAGAGAATTGCCTGTGTCATTGAGAATTCAGGTGACTTGTTCAAGATAATGCCTTGTCAAGGACATTTATATATCTAAAGTATGATTTGAATCTAACTCTTTCTAACTCTCAGTCTAACTCTTTATCCACTACTCTGTGCTACCTTGCATCATGTCATTATTATACAAATTTAAGGATTTTTTTTTACATAAAGCTATCTTTTAGTGTCTTCCAATTATAATGAAGTACTTAACTCTTTGTCAAGCAACAGAGACCATAGTTGTTTTTCAAATCATTAGGATCCTATGAAAATGGAATGTTTAATGACTTTTCTAATCACCTTGATTTACTCAAACTTCCTTACTGTCCAGAAGAGACTGCCCTGACCCAGGAATCACAACCAGATGAGCAAGAGATAAAACTGAGCATTCCTTAAGCTGGTGTATGACATAAAACCAGTTTAGATTGATTCATTTCTCAGTTCTGAAAATTAATCCAACTCAGGGATGATCTGATAAAACCCTCTCCCCCATCCTCTACTTCTTCCTCCTCCCCCAATCTCATCTACACCATGATTTTTGTTTCTGTTGTCTATGGCCACGCCAAGCTTGGTGCTAACTATGTTTCCATGTATAACCATACTTAGGAATAAATCCACAAAACAAACTAAATGTTTTGTCTTTCTGAATTTTAAAAAAAAAAAAAAAAGGTTGACAATCCTCATGGCAAGAAGAGCAAAAATTTCTGCTCAAAGTGAATTCTGTGTATGTGTGTGTTTGTGTGTGTGTGTATTTTACTGGAGTACTTCTCCATGAGTCAGTTTGTGCTAAATTATGTTCAGTCCTTGTCTAAAAACAGTCATAATCTTCAGTAACAGAAGGTCAGAGCCTGTAGTTGAAATAACTTCTATGACATTTGGGAAGCTCTAATTCTGTCAGTCATTTTCTGTTCTTTTATCAAGTTTTTCAAAGGGAAAAGTTGTTTCCCTGCATGTGAGAACATTCTCTCCTATCTAATGCTGTTCAATTGTCTGTTCCATTAGCACTGAGGAAAATACCTGTGGTTTCCAGAGAACTCAAAGTTAGCCGTCAAAGAGTCTCATTGTAGATTTTCATGTAGCTGTTGGTCAGGAGACCAAAGATTTGCCTTTCATGAACATAAATCATCTTCAGCAATATGACTATAGAATTTAAATGAATAGAACTATCAAGTTATATATATATTTAGCATTATATTTGCATATTATAGGTCAGGACTGTGAAAGTCAAATAGAAATTGGTCCACTAAACTATAGGTTAGGATCCCTATGGACCACATATTGATTTAGTTTCAAATTTATTTTGTTAAATATTTACCAGTTACATTTTGTGAGGACCCTACTTGGAAGTGTGGGCTATATGTCTGATGCCTTTGCTCTAGAGGCTAATAATGGCTTGGTTTTGATATACAGTCTAATACTTCTTCTCTCCCACATTTTTCTTTGGAGCCTCCCAAATGCTCAGCTAGCTCTGGAAATGTGTAGGTCAAGCTCATTATCTATGTGTACATCCTTGGAAAATATACAAGTTATTTATCCACAGAATTCAATATTTCCCCATTTACTGTAATCAATGGTTTTTAAGTATGTGAAAAACAACATTGATGTTTTGAATAAATTTTGTGCTTAGGAAACACATTAGGGATATTGAGTAGAGTTAGGATAATGATGTATAGAGCTTTGGCTCAACTTACCAAGAAATGTCCAAAAATAAATTAGATCATTTAACTGGAGAATGGGACCAAAAAGACATGTGGCAGTATAAATGTCTATACAAAGGTGGAAAAAAAATGAAATATTGCTCCAATGCCTCATCCTAACATGGAAATGGTTCTTAAAGCAGCTCTACCAAGCTGTAAGAACTTCATTCATGCACTCTATGATGGACTGATTGTCAGTCTCTATATTATACTCTATCCCATTAGACCACATATGAAGTACTGAACTTAGTGTATGTCTAGGAGTTATAGTTTAGAAGGATGCCAACAAGTGGAGGGCATGTAGAATAGGGTAATCAAGATGGCAAAGGGCTTTTGGGCTCATGCCAGATGAGGGCCAGTTGAAGGAAACAGAGATGGTTAGCTGGGAAAAGACTCAAAGAGTACAAAATAGCTGTCTCCAAGTATGTGAAGATAGCACATCACAGAATCTGATCTTGTAGCCAAAGAAAAATCTCAAGGTACCAACCTTGAAAGTTTCTTTAAGAGTATTCCCAAGTTTCAAAGACCATGACTCAAATCTAAAGAGAGAAAAGGTGTTTTCTCATGTGTTTTGGAGAAAATTAGGGAATGATTGGTAAGGGTTAAAGCCATGCCATTAAGAGAGGGGAAGGGAGGGATGTGAGAGCTGATCATGAATTGTCAAGGGATCTCATGTGGAAGAGAAATTTGCTTTCTTTGTCCCAGACAGAAAAGGCCAGAAGCAATAAGGAGAAGTTGGCTGAGAGGCAAGTGTAGGCTTGATGTAACTGGTTAATAATGAAAATGATATTTGAAAATAGATTGGAGGAAGCCAAGAAGTAGCAAATTCCCCTTAATTGGAAATCTTTAAGGAAAGTCAGATATAGTGCAAAAAGAATGTTGTTTGTTTTATTGGTTTAACCAGTGAGGTCCCTTACACAGCCCTAAACTTTTGTGATTCCACTCTGGTGATGGATCATATATCAGTAATGAGTATTGAAAGACATTTGGGATGGAACTACTTATTTGAGATTAAGACAAGTTTGCTTTGTCTCATATAGAGAAGGGAAAGGAAGGAATAAACAAACATTTGTATAGCATCTACTATGTGCTGTCTTTTTTTAAACAAGTATTATCTAATTTAATTTTCCCAACCTGAGAGGTAAGTGTTATTGTTATTCTTATTTTAGAATTAAAGAAATTGAAACAGAGCTTAAGTGACTGGTGTAGGTCACATAGCTAGCTAGTAATGTCTAGGATCGAATTTGAACTCAGATCTTTTTTATTTCAGGATAGGGGAAGTACATTTTTCTCTTTCTCTTAGTTTTCAAAAAGTACTTATGGCTCAAGACTGTTTAATAGTCAGGCTCACATAGACTCAAGTTAAATATAAGAGTACTCCTAAAAGATCAATATCTATTCGGCCCATTGCCTCTAACTGGAATTTACCATGGGAAATATTATTGTTGTTGTTTTTCTTTTGTTCCTCAAAGAGAACATCATGAGCATGATGGCCTGACTTGTGAATGAGTTGGATTTGAGTGAGCTAGAACTGTGCAAAATTGCCAGTTTCTTTCTCTTTCAGAGTCACATGAATCCAGAGGGAAGACAAAGGTAGCACAGTCTGGAAAGCAGTGACTGATCTTGATTTTTTAAAATTAAGGTTTTTTTCCTGAGTCTTTGTTTGAGACCACATCCATTCAATGACTAAGGGCTAGATAATAATTAAGACAAAAGATGTGTCAATTTACTATCTCAGAAATAGGTCTGTAAGGCCCATAGAGTTTCTGGCTGGAACAGAAAACAATATTATTTACACTCATTCTAAACCATCAATATCTCAACAACATGTAGAGGCTTGACCTAGAACTTTTGAAGGCCATTCAACAGAAAGTGAAAGTGATTTGGATTTAAAGGCTTAATGAAGTAGCTCCATTGAAAACACAATGGGCTTTTTTTAAAAAAGCCTGCTTTTCAGAGATATAAAAAAGTATTATAAAATAGATTATTATAACTACTATTTAGGTTTCCACAAATTGAATAATGGTGGCCCACATGCGCTCAAGGTAATAAATGTATTTTGCCTATAGGACAGCTGGTTTTTCTGCCTCACAAAAAAGTAGAAGAAACAAAAGGGGCCTTTAAACAGATACAGAAAACACTTGAAGCTCTTGCTTTATATTTGCCTTCAATATTACAAGATTTTGGTGAATCCTTAACCCTCACACAAGATTCTACACAATCCTTCCCAGTTCTATAAAGTGATCTAGTGATCACTTAGTGAATAAAATAATTGAACCTGAAGTGGAGAAGAACTGAATTAAAATTTGACTTTACTTGCTTACTAGCTGTGTGACTCTGAGCAAGTCACTTTACTTCATTTCTTCATCTATAAAAAGGAGATAATAATAGTACCTACCTCCCAGGGTTGTTGTAAGGATCAAATGACATAATAATTGTAAAGTGTTTTAGCACAACGTGTGGCATACATTAAGCATTATGTAAAATTTTTAATCTTTATTATTATTATTATTCTCTGTTTTGGATTTTCCACACCCCTTTCATCTTCCAAAGAGAAATACATTGGGCCTGTTACATGGGCACCAGTTAAACTTGATCTGTCTAAATAACTCCTTGTAAAAGCCACTCCTGTCTTTCTAGTCTTCTTCCATCTTATTCTTTGTGATCTTAAATCAGCAACACTGGTCCCCTTGCTTTGCTACAAACAAGACACTCCAATTCTTGACCCTACACATTTTCTTTGGCTGTTCCCCATATCTGGAATGCTATTCCTCCTCATCTCTTTGAATTAATTTCCCCAACATCCTTTAAATGCCAACTAAAATCCTATCCGCTATAGAAAGACTTTCCCAACCCCTTCATTCTAGTATCTCCCCACCACCACCACCATTTATCCCTCATGTAGTTTGTATATTTGTTAGCTAGTTGTCTTCTTCATTAGGTTATAAGCGACTTGAGGGTAGGAACTATTTTTTTTTCTATTCCCAGTGTTTAGTACCGCACCTAATATAAATTAGGTGCTTAATAATGTTTATTAATTGAATAACAGATAGCAAGGGAATGTGATCTAATGGAGTTCTGGAGTGTAGCCTGGCTTTCCCCATATGGGCCATGAAATGATGGGATTTTGCCTCCACCTATTGGGGTATGGAGCATTGGATCCCAAAAATATATTGTATATTGTAAATCATATATAGCTCCAAATCAAGAGGCAATGATTTTGTTATAGTGCTAATAGCTGGCTAATTCTGGGTTTTCAGAAAAAAAAGAAAAAAAAAAGGAATTTTAGCAATTAATGAGGGGAAGATGAGAATTAAATTCCCTAGCATAACTCACAGTTAGTCAGGGGAAGACACCATTAAGGCATGGCTTTATGAACCTTGTCTCCATAAGGCAGGCTAAATTCCTAAAAAAAAGAAAAAGAAAAAGAGTTTAGCAAAAAGTAATAAGCCATTGAGTGGCTAACACTAAAAAAGATTTATCATCCCAAAAGAGTTAGTCATTATGAAGTTTAACAAGCAAAACAACTCTAAAAATGAGTTAGCTGTAACAAGAAGAAAGAAGCCATAAGGGATAGCAAGTTCCTAGAGATGCCATAAGGTAGGCTAAATTCCTAAAGAAGTTGTGGGGGCAAGGGCCATGAGTTACAGGACAATTGACATCACAACTTGGTTTTCTGATTGAAATCAGTAAATTGTGGAGTCATAAAGATTTTGTCAATACAAGGAATTGACAAGGGACAAAAGGCCTATTTAAGAACCAAAGGCCCACTTAAGCCCTGAGATAATCTTATCAGTACTTGATTCTGCTTGTCTCCGGTATGGCTTCCAGATTGTATACAAATTCAGGTCTTCTCCAGCTAACCTCTTTCCTTGTTGAAATCATTTTGTTAGGGTCTTATTCATCCCACCAGACCTACTCCTCATCCCTCATGACATGACTTTAACCTTACTGTTCCTCCTCTCTCCTAAAGACATATTGTTCAGAAAAGCTTTATTTTCCTCCTGAAGGTTTGGTTCAAAAACTCTCAAATTTGAGAGTAATTCTCAAGGAAGCCTCCAAATTGCAATTAGTATTGCATAACAAATCTTTCTCTGATTATAAGGTTAGATTCTGGATTTAAATTTCTTAGCACATCCAAATGCTTCCTCTTCTATTTAGGAGATGGGAGTTCAAGAACATTATACATGAAATCCCTCTTTGGGCGATGTGGATCAACATGTAAATATTTCTGCTACATATTTCGGCTGGGATGTTATCATTGGGCTGCTGCCTTCTGAAAGGGGAAGCAAAAGCAGATGGTCAGAATCTGGATGTCCCGGAATTCCTTTTGTGAACCACCTTGTCAAGTACCCTACCAGATAGTGGTTGGGTTCAAATTCTGGTTCTCTTATTTACTAGACCTGTGACCTTAGGCAGCTAACAACTTCTCAGGAATTCATCTGTAAAATGGGAGAAGAGGGAATCGATTAAATGGTCTCTGGGATCCCTTCTAATTCTACCATTGTAGTTTGGTGATTCTATGTGTTTCTGCCACAAGTTATCATTGATTAGTTGTTCCTGGAGTGGAGAAGGGAAAAAAAATTGCCCTCCCTTTTCAGAACTCTGGAAGAAAGGAAAAGTTAATGAACATAATGGGGAAGTAAGAGGAGGAACAAAGACAAAAGAGGACTGAAAGTGGTCTATGACTATGTTTTAGGCCTGCGCTGAAGGATAACTCCTTAAACGATATTCTGTCCTCCCCAGTATTTTAGCCAAATGACTCATTCTAGGCGCAGCCTCAATCACTTTAAAAAAAGAATTTCTAAGTGTTTGTTCTCCTACTAAGGTGCCAATGGACATGTAAAAATCTTTTTTTTTTTAAGATAAGAAATTAAAATTATTTATTTATCATTCATTCTACAGTTAATCGTCTTTTTTTTTTTAATTTTATTTTATAATAACTTTATATTGACAGAATCCATGCCAGGGTAATTTTTTTTTTACAACATTATCCCTTGTACTCACTTCTGTTCTGATTTTTCCCCTCCCTTCCTCCACCCCCTCTCCTAGATGGCAAGCAGTCCTATATATGTTAGATATATTAATGATGTTATTCACTTGCATCTAACACTTTGTAACCCCTTTTAGGATTTTCTTGGCAAAGGTACTGCAGTAGTTTTCTATTATTTTCTTCTCCAGTTCATTTTACAGATGAAGAAACTGAGTCAAACAAGATTAAAAGATGACTTTCCCAGGGTCACACAGGTAATAAGTTCTGAGGTTGCATTTGAACTTCCTGACTCCAAATTTCCACAACAGTTTCAAAATAGTTCTCCATTTTCCAGAATGTTGTCCTGAGTTGAGAGGAGACTTGGTAGTAGGTAGTAGGTTAAAAATGACAGATTTAGAATCAAGGGATTCAGCGTTCAAATCCCTTCTCTGCCACTTATGTGTATGACCTGGGCAAATTAATTAACCTCAATGGGTCTCAATTTCTCCATCCTTAAAAATAAGATCAGATTGGATTATCTTTAAAGTTTCTTCCCACTCCAGTTCTTTGATCCTTGCCTGTGTGACCCTGAAGTAGTCACCCATTTTCCACATCTATAAAATGAGGTGGTTGGATTAAATTCTTTCCAAGGTCCCTTCTAGGTTTGGATCATATGAGTGCCTTAGCTCTCATTCCAGGGATGCAACAAGATTGCAAAATACTGCATCCCTGAAATGCTTTGAGAAAAGTGGCAGCCAGGAGCCCAGGAATAGAACAAGGTTTATTTTGTTGTGTTTCACAGCAAAGCCAAGTTTCTCTAAGTGGAAGGTTCAGGGAAAAATAAGATGCTGATTGCAAACTGCCTTAGGGAAACAGAGAGTATCAAACACTTCATGTCAAGCTCAAGAACAAAGGTGAGTGAAAGTAATGACTAATACATTGGCTTGTCCCTGAACTAAACAAGGGGACAATATTGAGGCCCCTTTTAGGATCTGAGACTACCTAGGAGCAGGTGAGTCTACAAGAGTCCCATCAGTTTTGTATAACTGAGGACATCAGTCAGCTTCACAAAACACTTCTGCCAAGGGCATGCTGGAGTCAGCTCAAATGGGAAGAGCCTTCTATTTTCAATATGAGCATTGCTGCCTCAGAAGTTGGCAAATAGTATGAATCAGGGTTTGAATTATTGTTTTCTCAAGTGTTTTCACTTAAGAAAATGACAGCAAAAATATTAATTATACATATTAAATTTAAAAGTTTGTCTTGTTTGCATCTTTTATTTCCAGAGGATTGTTAAATATTAATCAGTATACCCTTGCTATACCAAGTACTTCATACATACTAGACATTTAATATATTTGTTGAATGGCTGATGTGCAAAATGGATTTGAGAAAATAGGCCTAGTCTGAACAAGTTGTGGTATGTGATTGAGATGGGATACTATAAGAAATGACAAGTTAGGATGCTTTCAAAAAAAACTTAGGAAGACTTATATGAGTCGATATAAAGTGAAATAAGCAGAACCAGAATGTTGTATACAGTAACAGAAATATTGTATGATGATTAATTATGAATGACTTTGCAATTTTCAGCAATACAATGATCTAAGACAAATGTAAAGGACATATGATAAAAAATTCTATCCACCTCCAGAGAAAAAACTAATAAAGTCTGAATTCAGATCAAAGTATATTTTTTAAACTTTATTTTTCTTGTTTGTTTGTTGTTGGGGTTTTTTTGGTTAGTTGGTTGGTTTAATTTTTGTTCTCTTTTTGAATTATGGAATATGGAAATATGCATATGTATAACATATCATAGTGCTTCTCAAGAATTAGGGAAGGGAGGGAGGAGGAAAATACTTTAGAACTCAAAAATTATTTTTAAAATGTTAAACATTATTTTTACATGTAATTGAGAAAAAATAAAATAAAAAAAGAAAAACTGATTTAGTAAGAGTTAAAGACATTAAATACAAAGAATTCATAGACATATAATTTCTTACATTTCATGTTAACATTTATAATAAAAGCATCTCAATATACTTTTTAAAAGTTTTCTGTATACTAAATGTGCTAATCATTCTGTTAAAATATTTGTTTCAAAATAGTTGTTGAGCTTAATTAAAATTATAATTTAAAAAAGAAACCCCAATGGTCCTGGAAACTTTAGAAAAAAGAGAAGTTCCTTATTGGTCCATTGGCCATACTCCCAGGTGTGGGTGACCTTCTTTCCTCAATAGTTTTATTAATTTATATGCCTTTTCACACTTCATTGTCACTTTTAAAAGAAGAAGACAGATCTTTTTTTTCCTGATTCTCAGCTCCTCATCATTTTTCTTTCTTTCCTGAACCCTGGTGGTACACACTGCCAAAGTTATTGCCTTTCAGGGCCACCATTCATGGCTGGATTAAAAGATATATGGTCCTATGCTGTCCTTAATTCAGGGGCACTTTTTTGAGGCTAAAAGGCACTGATGAAGTGTGAAATGATAAGTATCTTACAAAAGCCTGACCTAATTTCAGTCCATAAAATTGTTGAACTCATTATTTATGTGGATTATACCCTCATTATGAATCTTCAGTTCTCATTTCATCTTCATCTTGTATTATTAGGTTCAAGTTCTTAGTTGCTTCAAAAATAAAATTGCTTCTAAAGAAAAAGTCTTGTGGATGAATCTGCCAGTGGGAGTTGGGAGAGTGAGCCTAAAGGGAGTATTACACAGACCTAAGCCAAATTGGGCTTATTATTTGTGACACATGCCATCTTGTCTCCATGACTGTACGACTGTTCATGGATCTAATACGTATTCCTGCCTCCTTTTCACATCTTAAGGTCCCTATTCTTCCTCAAATCATACTCTCACTACTATAGGAAGCGCAGTGGTCTTGTTTTTTTTAATTTGGGATCAATCCTCAAACACATTCACATTCACTCTTGCCAGGACACGTCAAATGAAGCTAAGCATGCACTTAGGTTCTTTCCCGTATTTTATGCTTTAGGATAGTTCTAATGACAGGTATGTGCTGGACTTTTGCTGAAGAGCATGTGAAAAGAGAAGGTCCTGATTGGTCCATTAGCTGTATGACAGAAGGGCCATGACAAATAGAATTGGCCACTGAGCAAAGATTCCTATGTATAGATTCTCTGTCTCTGTCTCTGTCTCTGTCTTTTTCTCTCTCTGGGAGATATGATCAATGACAGTGTAAGTGGGGAGAGGAGAGAAGGTAGAATAAACTAATGCCATGGCCTTGCTTTCTAGAAACTATAGACTTCCAGAGAACAACTCAGATTATGCAGAAAAAAAAAAATTTAAGTAAAATAAAGTCCTGCCTCTTCAACAATCCAGGCATTGGCCCTATTTGCTATCCAGTCTCTGAAGTTTCAGAATAGGTGGAAAACCTTATTCTGAATTTTCGCAGATGAACATATGGCTAACTGGAGCTCTGGGAAGGAATTTATGTTGGTTAGTTTTGTGATCCCCTGGCAGCATTTTATTTTTAATTTTTTAATTTAATAGTATTTTAATAGCCATTATGTAAAACATATTTCCACATTAGTTATGTTGTGAAAGAAGAAACAGAACAAAAGGAAAAAAAATGAAAAGTGAAAATAGTATGCTTTGATCTGTATTCAGATTCCATCAGTTTTGTCCCTGGATGTCAACAGCATTTTCCTTCATGAGTCTTTTAGAATTGGCTTGGATTATTGCATTGCTGAGAAGAGCTAAGCCATTCATAGTTGATCTTCATACAATGTGGCTGTTACCATGTACCATGTTCTCCTTTCTGCTCACTCATTCAGCATCAGTTCACGTAAGTCTTTCCAGGTTTTTCTGAAATCCTCCCAGCATCCCTGTTCTCTAATTGTTAGTTTCCCCTGCCTTTTTTTTTTTCCATTTTAAAAAAGCTTGATTGTTTGTGTGGCTTTATCTCAGGGATGAGATTATTATTTTATGTTTTTATGTGACCTTTTCTCTCAAGACAAGTGTTTGAAGTTTTTAAGTGTCACTTACTGCCCATCCCTGCAACCCCACCCTGTGTAACAGGAGGGAAGGGTGACTATCAGGTTTTAAGAATCTGCTGTGTGCACTTAGGATTCTTGTGGTTTAAGCATCTCTTTTTTGGTGTTGGAGGAAATAGCTGCCTTATACCTAATCTATTTTGGACATTGAGAACTATTTCTAGAAGAGACCGTGTTAATCCTTCTGAGAAAGGATCTAGATGTAAACAAACTAACCATAAGGAATTTTTCCTGGGGTGGAAGGGAGAGATATAATGAGCCAGAGTGGGAGAAGGCTTGGTGCCCAATTCAATGGGGTCAGGCTCCCTTCTGTCCCATTCTAAGTCCTCTTACGCAGAAAGGATACCTTATTCCTGAACCAGGCTTCCATTACATTTTTATTTTTTATGTAATTTGTATATGCTTATGTGTGCTGTATGTGCTTATTTATTGCTTCCTCTGATAGAGCATGAGCTCTTTAAAGGCAGATTTGTTTTTGAGTTTCCAGTACTCAAACCAGTGCTTGGCATTTAGTGCTTAATAAAGGATTGCTGATGATTTATTGAAGTTAAAATGTGCCTAGTTAGGGAAGAGGGGTGGGTTTGCCCTTGAGAAATTTTGTATTTTCATATTTAAAACATAGATGGTCTTTTATAGGAATGCTCACTAAAGAAGGATTTTTCTTCAAGTAGCTCCCTCCCTGGATGCCATTCAAAAGTTATTCTTTTGGATTAGGCAATTCCTCTTTAATCATATGTCTCTCTAGAGAGAGGTAGCTTATAGTACAGGGGATAGAGTGCTGGGTCTGGAGTCAAGGAGATGAGTTCAAATCTATCCTCAGACTTTTAGTAGTTGTGTGATCCTGGGCGACTCATTTAAAAAAAAAATCTGTTTGCCTCAGTTTCCTTATTTGTAAAATGGAGTTTTTTTTATTATTATTATATAATATTCCTTACAAGATTGCTTTGAGGATCAATAAGGTAATATTGATTTTTTAAAAAGTGCTTAGCACAATGCCTGGCACATACTAGGTAATATATAAATACTTATTCTCTCCCTTCCTTAAAATTTCACTGCCTTTTGGGAGAAGTAGAATATGGTTATTGTAAAAAGATCTTTCATCAATAAAGATAGCAGGAGAATTGTGTGTGTGTGTGTGTGTGTGTGTGTGTGTGTGTGTGTTGAAGGGGTAATGACTGGGGGAAAAAAAACTGCCTCACAGTTTTATCAAAGGTCAATCCTGTGTTTTGCTACTCAATCACCATTTTGCCAATTTCAAGACATGGGGAAAATCGGAGTCTCAAAAGATGAATATGTGTATGGCTGAAGTTTCCTGAATGAGTTCCCATTAATCTTGTGCTCCCCTTGGCAGCACTTTAACAGAGTTGGATAAGTCATTGTTAGTTTCCTCTGCTTTTATCTCATTTTAAAATGCTTTATTGTTTGTGTTGCCTTATCTCAAGTGATGTGAATGCTTTACTGTTTGCCAGGAATGAAAGAGCTGGCGGCCCCATATGCCCCTGCATATGTGCTGAAATGTTAGGCTTGGGCCACCTGCTTATGCTGTTATTTTCTATGCCAAAAATGTGATTGTATGCCATTGTACACATATGACTTTGTATCTCTGTTATTTTCCAATTGCTTAAAAAGTTGGTGTTTGTATTAACTTTAATAAGGCAGTAATAGTCATCTTATTTATGTAATGTGACTTTTATTGTTGTTGAATGTTTTCTTTATTTATATAACTGAAGTCAGTGTGTACAGGAGAGCTGCATCTTACCAGGGTTCGATTCTAAAATCAGCATTTAATGAGGAAATCATGCCGTTAAAATTGCCTTTGAAAATCCCTTAAATTGCTGTGAAATATACTACAATATCTTAAAACAGTTATAGCTGGAAGTGCCCTAGAGACCTTTAAAAGAAGGCAGCCTGAATTAGTCATTCAAAAGTCAATAAGTATTTATTAAGTGCTTATTACGTGCCAAGCACTGTGTTAAGCTTGAGGAGTAGAAAGAAAGGCAAAAACAAGGAGCCTTGCCCTGTATCTAATGGGAGAGACAAACATGAAAACAGCCAGGTGCATGTAAGATACACCTAAGAGTAGATGGAAAGTAAGTCTGAGAGGAGAAAGCACTAACAGCTAGGACATAAGCTGAAGTTCAGATTCTTCTGGGGATAAAATGAGACAGGACCTACACATGCAAAAATGTTTTTAGCACCTCTTTTTTTGTGGTAGCAAAGAATTGGAAAATGAGTGGACTCCCATCAATTGGGAATGGATGAGTAAATTGTGGTATAAGAAGATAATGCAATATTATTGTTCTATAAGAAATGATGAGCAGGCTGATTTTAGAAAAGCCTGGAAAGACCTACATAAACTGATGCTGAGTGAAGCAAACAGAGCCCGGAAAACATTGTACACAGCAACAAGATTGTACAGTGTTCCATTATGATAGACTTGGCTTTTAGCAATTCAGTGATCCAAGGCAATTCCAATAAACTTTGGATGGAAAATGCCATCAGCATTCAGAGAGAGAACTATGGAGACTGAATGCCGATCATAGCATGTTTTAACCTTTTTTTCCTCCTGTTTTTTCCCTTTTGTTCTGATTTTTCTCTGCCAATATGACTCATATGGAAATAGGTAAAAAATGAATGTACATGTATAAGCTAAACAAATTATTTATATATGTGTGTGTACATATATATAACTATGAAAAAAATAAAATGAGGCAACTGTAGGTCATTGATTAGTTATCAAAAAGAAGTTTATTTAGCCATACTATAACAGACAAAATACCCCTCTCTCTTTCATCTCAGTGTCTCATAACCACCAATAAGAAACCAGATATCTCAATCCCTATAATCCTTTGTTTCCTAATTTTTACTACCAAATCTGAAGGGTCCTGATCTCATGTGGGTCTATGCATCTTTAGGTGACCAGGAAGCCACTAGGAAGCTGTCTATGAAGAGAGTATCTCTCC
Organism: Antechinus flavipes; assembly: GCF_016432865.1. Taxonomy (NCBI): domain Eukaryota; kingdom Metazoa; phylum Chordata; class Mammalia; order Dasyuromorphia; family Dasyuridae; genus Antechinus; species Antechinus flavipes. The sequence continues at coordinate 150,278,777 of NC_067403.1, forward strand.
TAGCTTCCCCACTTCTCTTCAGTCAAGTCCCAGATTTATAACCTTTTAGGGAAAATCTAGACATTATAATCTATGTGAGGTGGAAAGGTAGATGTTGGCCTTATCACATAGAGAGACCAGGAAAGACCACCTTAAGAAAGGGAAACTTGAGCTGAGTTTCCTGAAGGCAGCCAGAGAAACTAAGAGAGAAGATGAGGAGGAATAGCATTCCAGGTATGGGGGATAGTGATGGGAAGAGAAACAAATCTGTCTATCAGAGAGCAGCTGGATCTGAAGTGGTTGCTATGGAAACAATTGAATATAAATTTTGTTTTCCTCAATAGCCAGGATCTATTGATCAGGAGGAAAGCAAAAACTTACATTTCTATTCAAATTTTTAAAAATACATACATATATAAACTATCACAAGGTTTGTCTTCAATACAACTGGTTACATTAAAAATTAGCAACGGTGACTCCATTTTGCTTTTATCCACCATTTTGTGAAATTTCAATTCCATTTAAGTCATCTAATTTAGGTTTTCAAGAGTGCTTCCCCTTCCCACAGAATTATAGACTGTCCTAAGAATATCCTTTTCCTTTTCACTTCAGTGTCTCACACATACACACACTCACACCAGTAAGAAACTAGATGTGTCTATCCTTATCAACCTTTGTTTCCTGTTTTCCACTCCTCCAAATTAAATGTTAATTGTGAAAAACCAAGCTCGTGGGTCTCGTTTATTAAGAGCCTTGATCCTGGTTTGTTTTGCAATCAAATCTTTGTTTTCCATCATAACAATCTATTTTACCCCCTTCATCTATCTCAATAATCCCTCATTCTGCTCTCTCCCTTCTTTGGTCTCCTTCAAGTCAGCCTCTTGGGGCCGTTAAGCTTTGACTGTAACCTAATAATCTGATGCTGCAAATCAACAGGTCTCCACACCCTGCCCCTCAGATTACCCCAAGGTAATTTTAGGTCTCTTTTAGGGAGCTGACTCTGTGCCCCAAGGCAGTGATGAGTACCATGATATTCCATTTTTCAGTGGAAAAGAGTGAATTGAGAGCAGAAGCTGAGTAGATATGGATGGATTGCTATATGTATTACAGGTCTCATTACATTACCTTTCCAAAACCCTATTCCTTTTAGTTTATGTATTTCCCTGGAGGGCAACACCATCTTTCCCAATACCTAGGATCTCAACCTTCTCATTATCTTTGACTGCTGTTTTAACTGAAGCTGCTTTCTTAAATGTCACCAATGATCTCTTAGTTACCAAATCTAATCTTTTCTCTATAGTAAGCTGTTGGAAGAGTAGCTAACTCCTCATTCTCCCAGATCAAGGTCAACTGTGTCTTTCTTTCAAGTTATAGGTGTACTTCTGAGGGGTTGGAAAGGAGAAAGCGTGTATATAGCTCCTACTACATACCAGGCACTGTGCTAAGCACTTAATAAAGATTATCTCATTTGATCTTCACAACAACCATTCAGAGTAGGTTCCTGCAAAGATAAAGAAAAGCTATAGAGCAATTCAGAGGTAAGCTGATAAATATGAATAACTGAGCTTTACTAAAGAAAAAAATATACACACTTTTTAAAATTATACATGTTATAGGCATGGGTAATTTTACAGCATTGATAATTGCCAAAATTTTTGTTCCAATTTTTCCCCTCCTTCCCCCCATTCCCTCCCCCAGAAGGCAGGTTGACCAATACATGTTAAATATGTTAAAGTATAAATTAAATACAAAATAAGTAAGTGTACATACTTTTAAAGGTTTTATTTGTGTTAGTAACATTTTCTTGAGTCTGGATAATCAATAAAACAATAATTTAAGCTTTGGTTTGTAGTAATTGCCATTTCTGAAGTGAAAATGCTCCTCCTGAAAATTGAAGAATCCAACAAGGAGTTAGAATGGGCTTTAGCACACCCCTCTTATAACACTGGCTCTTTTCACTATAGAATAACCCAAGGCGGGCATGATGAGGTTCAATGCAGGGCAGAGAGTTGTGGGAACCCCTTCTGGTTGGCGCAGGTCCTTTGTAAAAGAATTTGTGAACCCGAAAAGTTAGACTGGCAAAAAGAAGTTTATTGGCATTAAGAAGTCAGCTTTGCTAGGGAGATTGACTTCTTTTGTGTCGAGGTCCTGACAGAGAAAATTCTTAGCAGAGAAATCTGGCAGAGAAATCCCGACAGAGAGGTAAGGAGGGTGCAGTCCTGTTAGGGAAATGGAGGCTGGAACTGAGAAGAGAATGCCTTCTCAGGGGGCAGAGTCCTAGCAAGTTACTTGGGGCTCTGCAAGGAGTGAGTCCAGAAATTGCCCTTTAAAGGGAGTCTTGAGGCTTCAGGAATCAGGTTCCTAGGCTTAGATACTTAGCAATATCCAGCCCAGATCTCCTATTGGAATTAACAACACTTGAAAGGAATGCTTTTTGACCAGGATTTCTAATTGAATCAAAGGCTCTGGCATCCTAGAAAGATAACTTATCTGGGTGATATGCCTTCCCCAGGAGGGGCTAAGATTCCAAAAGGGATCACAGAGCATAAGGGAACACAGTTTCAGAGTGATAATCTTAAAGGGAACAGAGCTTCAGTAAAGGGAACAGTTTCCCTCCCATTTCAGGCAGAAGATGAAGCAAGAGAAGGAAGAAATAATGGCCTTTTGAATGAACATCCAGTCTGGGTTATACAGTGAATCAAAGAGGCTTCTCTTGACTACCTGGTTAGTAGACCAGAACCAGAGCATGCTCTAAATTCCAGCAAGGGAATATATCAGCCTAGCAACCAGTCTATGCATCTGGCTTATTGGCCAATTCTCTATTACATCTGAATCCTTACTTTTCTTGACTTGTATGAAGTAGTTAACACTTTTAATTATTCTTCTTTTTCACACTTAACTGTCTCTTCCCTGGGTTGCTAAAAATGATGTTAAGGTGTTATTATTAAAAGCCTGTAATTTTTTTTTTAAGTTGGGAATAAAATTTTCTTACTTTTAAAAATTAGCTAATTTTTTAATAAGTAAAAATTCCCATCATTTCCCTCCCACCTTCTTTACTCTTGTGTAACTTTTCCTTCTCTTTTATTGATCAACATCTAGATCCCACCTGGAAGGTATGAGGAGGGAAGTAGTGCCATCAACAGTAATAGGGAAGATGGATTGAGGGGCGGTTTGGGGGTAAAGGAAAGAAGTTTTACTTTGGAAATGTTACTTTGAGATGTACAAAAGTTTGTTGATGGTGTAAGATTTAGGAGAGATTTGAACACAGGACAAGATATATAGCTTGGGAATCATTCACAAAGGGATGACAATGGAACCTATGGGAGCTAATAAGCTAATAAGGGAGCTAAGTGAGACAGATGGAAAAGACTGGAGTATGGAAGACAGTGTTTTGTCTGGGAATGTGATATAGATGAAAGTCCTACAAGGAAACTGAAGCATAATAAGTAGGGGAAGAACCAGAAAACAACAATGTCATGAAAACTTGGGGAGGATAGAGTATCCAGGAGAAGTTAATAACAGTGCCAAATGCTTCAGAGAAGTGAAGAAGGATGAGAATTAAGAAAAGGCCATGAAATTTGGCAATTAAAAAATTATTGGCAACTTTACAGGGAAATTTCAATTGAATGATGAGGTAAGAAACCAGACTCCAGAAGGTTTAGAAGAGAATGAGAAGAACTGGATGGGAAGAACTGAGGATCAGAGAGATGATGGGATCATCTTCTGGAGAAGATGGGAGGTATGGGATTAAGAATATATATAAAGGTCAAGAGCTCACTAATTAGAAAAGATTATGGTGAATGAATATTAGATTTTCTTCCCTGGAGAGAGGAATCTTCTTCTAACTCGGCAGGTATAGGAAAAGAGAAATTTTAAAAGCAACACTGATAAAGTCCCATACCACTCACGTTGGGCCTGGGCCAAGAGAATTTGAAATAAGGAAGTGTTCCTTACCTTTCACTCCCCTGGGGATTCTATATTGTTTGGTATTAACTACATGGCATTATGTATATAGGATGTTAACTAGTTGGGAAATATTTCCATTTGGCAAACCCATAGAGCCTTTGCTGACAGCAATCTGCAAAAATACTGACTATTCAGAGCTCGTGATAGCCCTGCCCTCCATGACTTCCTTTGGATGGTCCAAATGGGACTGAGGTTTTAGGAGATGCTCTACCTGGGGTCCTCAAACTATGGCCCTCAGGCCATATGCAGCCGCTGAGAATGTTTATCCCCTCATCCAGGGCTATGAAGTTTCTTTATTTAAAGGCCCACAAAACAAAGATTTTGTTTTTACTATAGTTTGGCCCTCCAACAGTCTGAGGGACAGTGAACTGGTCCCCTATTTTAAAAGTTTGAGGACCCCTGTTAGGCTTTCTTCTACATTGCTATTGTTCAGTGGTGGATGACTTTTTCATGACCCCTTCTTTCTTTATCTTGGCAAAGATACTGGAATGGCTAGCCATTTCCTTCTCCAGCTCATTTTATAGATAAGGAAACTGAGGCAAACAGGGTTAAGTGACTCCCCCAGGGTCACACAGCTAGTAAGTGTCTGAGGGCAGATTTGAATTCAGGCTGGCACTCTATCCACCGTACCCCCAGCTGCATTAATTTAAATGGGATTAAAGGGTTTCTGATATCTTTGTTTTAGATTTCATAATAGAGATTTATTCATAAGGCCCCCATAAGTTGGGCATCAAGCACTTGTTCAACTTTGTCTTTCAAGAGTCATACCTAGGAGAGGAGGTGTCTTCCCAATTTACAGAGCAGCAGACACTGTTCCTCTTCCCACCGCTGAATTCACTTCAAATTTCACCAGTCTATCAGCCGGAAGCTGTATGATTGAATAGTGGAGGAGATTAATAGCTAAAGTTATTCTGAATAGAGTTTTACCTAGAAAGTGGGATCTAACCATTGGAGTTAGTCTAGTCTGGTCACAAAGTATGGCAAGGTTATATGGGGAAAGAGAGGTTAGGGAATACATACAATCTACCAAACCCATTTCCTTTAGAAACTTCAGTTCCTTTTTTGAAGATCTCCATTGGGAGGAGGCTATACCAGACACTCGTCTTTATGGGACCCGATACACGTATAGGGACAAAAGTCAGTTTTCATGTGGAGCAGAGTGGACAATGTCTGGCCAATGGCATAAGACCTAGGAAATAATTTGATTTGCTAAGGCAACTGCAGGCAATGGTGAGCTAAAAACTAGCTACAACAAACTTACTGCTTGAGTTCTCTAAGTTGATAATTTTGTACGGCCCACAAATGATGTTAAAAATATCCAAATGGCCCTTGGCAGAAAAAAAAATTCCCCACCCTGACATAGAATGTGTTATTGATTCAACTAGCCTTACAACAGTCCTCAGAGAGCTCCTCAAGTCAATGGAACACTGGTTAAAAGAATCTCTGCCTTGATTTCCATTAGACTGCACTTCTCTAGTGTTTTGTCAGGTTCAGTTCTTCATGATGAAAGCCCACCAATGCCCTTCTTTCTTGGTGGAAGAAAGCGCTTTCTTCCTGGAAGCAATAAGAGGATAAGGTTTTTTTGCATAGATTTCCAAGTCTTCTCTTCACTCTCACTCTCTTTCTTCTGTCTTATGCCTCTGTTCTCAGAGAAATGCAGGAAAAAAAGCGCAAATTTAGAGATGTAATTCCCACAAAAGATCTATGATGCAGCCTGTTGCTCTTGAATTCCCTTCACTTGTGCTGTTACCAGCTCCATTAGCTGATACACAGCCTTCATTGAACAGTCCTTAAAATCTGATAACTCGGCCAGTTTATTTTCAGTCTCATCATGCTACCAATCCAATTTGTGCAGGAGAGTTAGTAATAAACAGGGAATTCTGAGCCTAACACTTGGTTTACTCTTTTTGACAACATCCTTTTTTTTTTTTTTAAATAGCTTTTTATTGACAGAACATATGCATGGGTAGTTTTTCAATTTTGTTCCTTGCACTCACTTCTGTTCCAAATTTTCCCTTCCCTCCCTCCACCCCTCCCCCCCCAGATGGCATACAGTCTCATACATGTTAAACATGTTAAAGTATATCTTAGATACAATATATGTGTGCAGATCTGTGCAGTTCTCTTGTTCTGGCAACATCTTTTATATCCATTAAGCGAAGTGCTCCATGAAAATGGAGGTTTACTCTCTGTTCCATACGAATTTTATAAATCACAAGAAGGGCCTTTGTCATAGAGTACTTTAATAATGCTGATCACCTTGCTCTCCCCCACTTAGCAATCTTCCCCCACTTAAACCATAATGTGAGTCTTCTATGGTTGTAGCTAAAGCTATTCTGATAGGGTTCCATCCAGAATGTGGGATCTAAGTGCTCTTGAGCTAGTCTTTGTCCCAATTATCATTATGCTAAGAGTGAGTCTGACTCAAGCCCATATCTGTTCATTCAAGTTCAATGTTGAAATGAAATTAAGTATAAAGTACTCCTAGGGCATTTAGTAGATAAAAAAAGATTCAACTATCCATACTGTAACAATTATCTTCCACAAGGATTCTCTAGCCCTAATTTGGGTAGATGCAGTCCCTTTGTTTCTGTGTGGAAATGTGTCTGGTCAACAAGGCAAGGAAATCATGATTCACATGGTCTTGGGACATCCACCAATCTGAAGGGCCCCAATTCCATATGGGTGAACTCATTCATGCTTTTACATGACCAGGAAGCCACATCAGTATGATTAAAAATGACCAGAAATCTGTTTAAGGGAAAATAACTTGAGCCTTGGTCTTTGGTCCATCAAGTCTTGGGGGACATCTTTGCCACCTTTCAGGATAAAATTGACCTAACTCATGTTATGGAGGAGGGAGGCACTTAAGTTGGATTAGAACCTCCAGGCTCCTGATTGATTCTAAATCCAATAAATTTTTCATTATATCCTGCAATTTTATTTATTTTCATTTTGTGAAGCAAAGATTTCAGTCTAGGAACTGTCTTAATATTACAAATTCAACATTAACGAGGTCCTTCAGTAGGAATATATTGTCAGGTATGTGACATAAGAGCTAAGAAACGATCGGTTTTCTAAAGTTTATACTTTTTAGACCATGATTAGTGTTGAGTTCAGTTTAGGTCTCTGAGTTTTCAAAGTGATAGCAAGGAACTGGAAAAGAGCCAGAGAAAGGCAATAGAAATAATGAAGGATATAGAAAATAATGCCTCTAAGAAAGGTTAAGAAAGTTGTATTTGTTTATACCAGAACAAGACTGATTTAACAAATGTCTTCAAATATATGGAGGATTATTTTGAAAAGTGTTGGCAGTCTGGCTTCCCTCCATCTCTGGAGAAATGGAAACCAGGACAAATAGGATCAAAATGCATCAGGAGAGCTTCATTAGATTGAGGACAGAATTTTTTGGCTTTTAAATCAGTGACATTTCCATTGGAGATCTCTTAAAATATAATCAACAAACCTCTATTAGAGCAGGAAAGTGAAGATGGCGAACTTTTCAGGTCTGTGAATTTGGCATTTTGTAGTCAAAACAAATGTTAAGACAATCATGTAAACAGAAAGGGTAAAAAAAAAAAAAAAAACCCAACAACAACAACAACTATAAACTGAAAGCTATATAATGAACAAGACCAGTCCTGAAGAATATTGAGAAAATGAACCTCCTCTCTTCTTTGTAAACATGGAGAAGTATGGGCATTAAATGCTGCATATGCTGTTATTTTTGCTGAGTGGATGTTTTTCCTTTTTCTAAGTTACAAGCTATTGATCTATGGGTAGGAAATGAGAGAGGGAGACATTTAGCTATAAAGGTAACTTTTTTTAAATGAATAACTTTTTTGCAATATATTATACTTTAATGATATATCAGCTGATATATATATATATGTGTGTGTACATATATATATATATATATATATATATATATATGATGATGTCAATCATTGTTGGCCTTTATCAATAAATGCATGTGAGTCTTAATGAGATTTCTCCAAAAATGCTTTGCAATATACTTCATGCATTGCTCACCTACAGTCTCAAAGTTAGAGTGTTTTCAGAATATGATTCTTCAATAATAAGTTGCTTCTGTGGATCATAGCTTCCAAGAAGTTCAATTTTAGCTTTGCAGTTTTTGACTTGATTAATTTTTCTATTCAAATCTCTTAGATTGCTTTCAATTATACATAGTGTTTAATCAAAGGTGAGGAAATCTTTCGTAATCTGCTTGGCAATATGATTCATGATAATGCCATATTTCTTGATGAGAGTCAGCCCTTGATAATAATCAGCATTTTCTTATTCCTTTTGTAGATATTGCCCCACTATGTAGCTTCCATCTATCTGAAATATTTTGCTCATTTTCAAGTTTCCTAAAAACTGCTTCTTTTATCAATGAGCAACAAATACTATCCAGGCATATAAACAGCACAGACTTGTTCCTCCTAGGGTCATTTTTCATTTCTACTTAAACAATTTTTTAAAGAACTGTGTAAGTACTTGCTATCTGACAAAGATTGATGGGAAATCTAGATAATAATCTGGCAGAAATTAGGTTTCTGTCAAATCTCACACTATTCACACTATTTTTGAAAATATACTCCAAATGGATACCTAGATATAAAATGTCACATCATAATCAAATCAGAGAAGCAAGAAAGAAATTACTTTTTAGAGCTACAGATATGGGAAGAATTTCTGACCAAATAAAAGACAGAGAGGAGCAAATGAAAGAAAGTGGATAATTTCTATAATATAAAATTTAAGTTTGAGCAAAAACAACTAATAGAGCTAAAATTAGAGAGAAAATAGGTAACTGGGGGAAACAATCTTTGTAGCAAGTTTCTCTGGCAATGGTCTCACATCCAAGATAAATAAGGAAATTTATGAGATTAAGATCCATTCCCAATAGAAAAAGGGTCAAAGGACATGACTAGGCAGTTTTCAAAGGAAGAAATGTAAGCCATCACTAACCATATGAGAAAGTTTCTAAAAATTAGGGAAATGAAAATTAAAGCAAATGTGAGGTTCTATGTCACATCCATCAGAATAGCAAAATTTTTTCAAAAAAGGAAAATGAGAAATGTCGAACAGGTTGTGGGAAAAAAAGGCCTATTCTTGGTACAGCTATGAATTGGTCCAGACATTCTGCAAAGTACCTTAGAACTATACCCCAAAAGTTATTAAGTTGTTAAGTTGTCTTTGACCCAGCTATATCATGGCATATAGATGATTCTTAATTTTTTCTTCTCCTTGACTTGTTTTGCAGTCAGTTGTTTTTGCTATGAAATACTATATATTTTCTCCTAGTTTTTCAGTCTTTTGACTTTGTTTTAATAATTTATGGTGTCTCTGGAGTCATTGGCTTCTATTTGATTCATTCCAATCATCAGAGAATTTATTGTTTTGTTAAGGTTTTCTACCTCTTATGCCAAACTATTAATTCCCTTTCCAATTTTTTCTTCCATAGCTTTCATTTCTTTTCCTTTTTTCCCCTCAAGTGCTTTCATTTCATTTATAAAAACATTCTAACCTTTTTTCCCCTTTAGCTATCAAGGGCTCCACCATCCTAGTCCTCTAGACTTGCAATTTAGGTGTTATTCTTGATTCCTCACTATCCTTCAATCACCATATCCAATCTATTATCAAAGCCTATGGATTTCACCTTTGTAACATCTCTTGAATATGTCCCCTATTTTTTTTCTGATAGTGCTACTCTGGTGCAGATCCTCATCATCTCACATTTGGACTTTTGCAATAACCTGCTGGTAAGTCTGCTTGCCCTGTCTCTCCCAACTGTAGTCCATCTTTTATTCAGCTTCCAATGTGACTTTCTTAAAAGTGCAGGTCCAATCATGTCAACCCCCATCCCCTCCACTTCAATGACTCTTTCTTCCTTTTAGGATCAAATATAAAATCCTTGGTTTGGCCTTCAAAGCTCTTCATTATTTAGTTTCTCTATCCCTCACCCCTTTTTAGTTATCTCATACCTTAAACCACCACATCCCATCAGATATTCTTTGATCCATTGACATTGGTCTCTGTGAACAAAATAATACCTTCTTGGCCCCATTTTCTAACTCTATTACTTTTCAAGGTCATCCTTTCAGGCAATTTCTCGATTAATGCTTAGCAATGTGTTCTATGATTGTTGCTGATGTTTTTTGATTTTGATTTTGGTAAGATCTTATTATTTTTGCCTTTGCAAAATTCCAGGGCATTTGCTTCAGTATATGGCTGTGAATTGTAGAATTCCTAGACCTCCAAAAGAATTGTGATATTAGCTCTGTGGTCAAATACCTAGGTTCAGATCTTACCTCCAATATTAACTATGGGATCTGGTCTTTCTGTTCCTCAGTTTTCTAAACTATAAAACGAGATTAAACGAGATGACCTCTTCAGTCTATCCCAGATCTGTGAAAATGGTGTGTGCCAAAATTATACATTTTGAGCTAAAAGGGAACTTACAGGCCTTTATCTTTCTGGAGCCCCAAGCTAAGATCATCCAAGCAGTGTGTCAAGACAGGCTGTGAACTCAGGAATTCTATATGTTATGACTGATTCAAGAATTGGCAGCTACATGGCACAGATGAGGAGTCTAGAAATTGAATTCAAATCTGGCAAAGAAGATGGGCAGATCACACTTAACTGTTGTCTGCCTCAATTTCCTCACCTGAAAAATGGAGATAATAATAGTAATTACCTCCTGGAATTTTTGTGAAGATTAAATGAGAATATTTGCAATATGTATAACAAAGCCCTATATAAAAGTTAATTATTGTTATTATTATTATTAAAATTTCAAAGAAACTATCAGAAAAGGAGGTGGGCCAATTGTAAAGGTCTCTAAGAAAAGAGTATTATAAAGATTATTAGAAATATACTACAAAGATAAAAAGGACTCAGGAGTGTATGAAGTAAGTTGGTTTATTTACAGTTCTTGCAAGAAATGGGTGATCTTTAGACAGTCCCTAGACGGGAATGTGGGGGGAGAGGGGGGCAGTCCCTAGACAGATCCATGTTTATAGATGGAATGAGCCTTTTAATATTTATCCTGACGCACAAAGTCCTTCCCTCATCATCCCAAATGGCTGAGGAGGATGAAATTAACAGACTTGTTGGTCCTCTCATTGCATGTTACTCTGAGATGTTCCTCCCTGCCTCATCATATAATCCATATTCAAAAATGGCAGAAAACTTTGGAGGAGAAGTTAATATTAACTCATTATTCATGAAAACTTAATGCTTGCAATTACCTTTTACCCACTTCTTGTTTTGGGGTGATTTTTATTAGTTTATCAGTTCAGCGACGCAATAGCTATTTTTGTATAACTCAGTCAGCTAATATGACCTTTCTCTAAGTCTTAGTCCCAATATGGAAATAGAATAGAAACAAGATCAAATTAGATGGGTTTTGCAAACCTGAAAACTTATTATGGTTTTAGTTATTGCTATTATTATTAGTCTCCCAACTCTACTGCAGAGAGTTCAACTCTATTGGGCTGGTTTACATTGTTTAAATGTCAAATATATGTTTGCTAAAAAGGCTATTTTATGGAGGACTCAAACAGGGCAAGTGCTTGCGTGGTCAGAAAAAAGTGATACAAGGACACTCATGATCTCTTTTAAGAAGTTTAGAATTGATCATATGACATGGGAGACATTGGCGTAGGACCGCCTAGCATGGTATGCCCTCATCAGAGAAGATGCTGTGTTCTGTGATCAAAACAGAATTAGATTAAGTGCAGAAGAAACCAGAGATGCACAAAGTTAGATGATCTACTCCAAATGTTGATATGGACTATTTGTGTCTGATGCGCTAGAGCATTCTGAGCTCTATTGATCTGATCAGCCATAAACAGACACATTGTAACTCCACTCTAACATAGTGATATCCTTTCGGTCCTCGTTGAATATGATGGACAACAATGACAACCACTGTACCATGTGAGCATGACTCCCAAGACTCCACTGCAATCGTGCTGAGCTTAAGCAGGGGTTCTATAGCAATATGAGAATGTGCTAGCTTGGGGTGTAGACTTTTAAATTTTAATATGTATTATTTACACATCTTTAAATCAACAAAACAATAAATCAAGGACAGACTTCTGAAGAATAAATGCTCACACTGGAAATTTAACAATAAGCTTTTGCAGGCTTAGTAGAGCTAGCTCTAGTACTACTGATGTGGTTAGTGGCAGAGCTGAGAGTTGAAGTATGAGAATTCCCTTCTGATCAGCGCAGGTTCAACGTGAAAGAATTCAAAAGGAAGTTTTATTGTTGGCACTGAGAAGCCAGTTTTGCTAGGAAGACTGACTTCCTCAGTGGCAAAGTCCTGGTAGGGAAATAGAGGTCCTAGCAAAGAAATCCTGGCAGAGAAATAAAAAGGGGTTATCGCTGAGAAGAAAATGTCTTCATAGAGGGCAGGAGTCCTGGCAGGCAGCAGAGACGTTCCTTGACAAGGCATAATCCTGCTTCAGACATTCTGCAAGGTAATGAGTTTAAAATTACTTTTTAATAGGAAATCTGAAGTTTCAATTGAATGAGATTCCTTCAATGTTGTCACTGCCCCCCAGGTCTAGATTGCCAGTTAAATGAGACCCTTTCATTCCAGCAACTAGGAGTGGTCCTGGACCACCATTTTCAGCTCAATAAAAATATTAGGTCCAGATCTCCAGCTAAAGGAGACCTCTTAAATTCGAGCTAAGTAGGGAGTGGTCCTGGACTAATCTTAATGAAACCACTTACCTGCTCTGAAAGGTGGGTCTCTGTCAGAGGAGAGTTTCTCAGAGTTAACCCCATGGCTTCCCCCTCAGAGTCAAAGAGGACAGTTTCAGGGTACCCCTCAGCCCCACCTCACTACACACACACACACACACAGAGATATGTACATACTCTAAGGGATAACAGTCTGCCAGAGTAACCTGATAACCATAGAAAATTAAGACTTAACAAATGGGACATTGGGTAAATACTCAGGAGAAGATATGTGGGAGGTCATAGACCAGAATAGCACTGGATGAGAAGGTACCTCATGGGTGGTGATCTGCATTGATGGAAATTTGAGGGGAAAAAAAATCAGATTCTTATAAAATCTTTTTTTTTTTTTTTTTTTTTTTAAAGAGCCCTAACACTCTCCATTGTCCCAGTTGTTCATTTCTCAGAGCCAAACCCAAAGGCTTAATCCTGCTATGTCAACAGAACAGGAAACATGCTAGTGGTGAGGAATATGTCATTTGTGATCAGGGCTCTTTTGGGGGACTGGGGAAATTTTGGTCCCAGAAGTTTATACCTCATGGCTTTGAGCCTCCCTTTAATCCTGTCTCTCTTCCATCCGGCTTTCTTGGTTTTAATCTCCAGATTCTAGCTCCAACAGGGCTTTATCTGTTTTCCCCAAGGCTTTTTAAAAAAGGTTTCTCATATGCATTTCCCCTTCCTTTTCTCACAGAGAATTCCATCAAAGAACTGCAACTCAGAAGGAAAAAAGTAACAATAAAAGAAATCCCAAAAGGAGTGAGATTTGCTTTGTAGGCCCCTTGCCAGCCCTCTAAGTGGAGGTGGATGCCTCTCCTCCATCCCCTCCCCTTCCCACACCCCTCCGCCTCCACCTTCCCCTCCCAAGCCAGCTTGCCCCAGATGTTCTCTCTCCGCTGTGTTTCTTCCTGCCTCTCGGTGTGACTCCATTCCCTTGACTTCCAGGGGGCTTATGTAAATTTCCTCTGGGTCTCAGCTGCTCTAGACTCCTCAGATCCCTTTATCCAATGCCAACACAAAATCTTAATCCCGTTCTGAATCTTTGCCACTCAGCTCCGGAGGAGTTTGCCTCCCAGGCTCAGAACTTTCATCCATCCCCTCCTGGAGAGGCCATTTACCTGTTTGTTTTTGTCTTTTCTCAAGAGACCATGGTCAGGGGCATAGCCTCTCTCCGATTCTTCTTTGGCTTGGAAAGTTGTTTTTCTGTGTTTACTGGAACAGACATTCTGGATCCATCATCTTCACTTCTTCCTTTTCCAATAAATGAATAGAATTTTTTTCTCAGGATTTGCTCATTTCCAGTGCTTTTGACAATCGTTGGAACAAAAAGCCCAGAAAGCAAATTAGTGCTCTCTCTCTCTCTAAACAAGCTGAATTCCTGTTTCCTTAATAGGCATCTCAAATCAAAAGACCTTAGCTTTAGAATTAGAGGGACCTTAGAAATTAATAATCCAACTTCTCCCTCCTTCTTTCACAGATAAAGAGACTGAGACCAAGAGTCAGGTTGAGTTATCCTAAAATCACACAGGCAGTGAATTACCAAATTGGGATTAGAATTAAAATCTTCTGACCTTAAATCTAAGCAGTAAACTCTGCTGTTTACTTGTAGCACCTGGAGCTACCCCCTAATTGGTACGCGGATTCTGAGACAAGGCTACTCCAGGTTCAAGTGGCGCTTTGTGTCTGCTTCATTTCAATATTGTGACTCATGGGCTGCCATGAAGTCTTTGCTTTTACTAGTCCTCTCTCAAGTATAATTCATTCAAAGACATATGATAAAATATCACAATAAAAATAAGTACCTAGAATATTTCCTCTTGTAATCAGAGGCAGGTGATCATCAATGGGATCCTAAAATGATCAATACTAATTCTATATAATTTTATTTTTTGTATTTTGGCAAGGCAATTGGAATTAAGGGACTTGCCCAGGGTCACACAGCCGGTATTAATTGTCTGAGGCTTGATTTGAAATCAAGTCCTCCTGACTCCCACGGTCAGCTCTCTATTTGTGCTATCTAGCTGCCCCTCTATATCATTAAATTGATCCTATTTATGATTAATTGGCTTTGGTCCTGTAATTGTTTAAGTTATGGCTCTAGCTGGGGCTAAGTTCAGAAATTCAGTTTTATTGCTTATCACTATTCTTTCTTGCCTCAAGAAATTTTGCTAACTTTGGGGGATGCATGTGAATACAGGGGAGTTCTAATATTTTTATAATTCCAAGCTATCCTTCAAGAATGTCTGGTTTCATATTTAACATGTATTGGTCCACCTGCCATCTGGGAGAGGGGGTAGGAGGAAGGAGGGGAAAAATTGGTTCAAAAGATTTGGCAATTGTCAATGCTGTAAAATTATCCATGCATATAACTTGTAAATAAAAAGCTATATTAAAAAAAAAAAAAGAATGTCTGGTTTATTGTCCAAGATATCTGGATTATTATCTTGCAGGATACTCAAATAATGAACTAAAGACTAAGGTCTTTGGAACTTAGTCACTGGGAAGAAGGAGGGAGTCATTGCTGGGCCCCCCATTATCAGACTTCCAATCAATCATGTTGTTCCCCATGCCTTAGCTCTGTAACAATCATATTGTTCCCGGAGCCTTAGTTATTTGATGATGTTACCTACCCTGTTCTGTTCTTTATGCTATACTCTCCAAAATCTATAAAAGAAAATGTCCTCCTCTTTGGGGGGAGGCGGAGGTCCTCAGCTTCCCATTTATTGGTAAATGTATACTTTACCGACAAATTGATGATGCCCAGAATTTTTGTACCTCAGTTTACCTTATTTCAACTGTTACACTACACATACCATCAATCTGAAAAGTGGCTACATTTAGAGTAAGCAAGGGGAAATGCTGCTCATGTCTCTGACATTTGTCTTCAGGTGATTTGTTATGTTGCTCCTGCTCTCACCAAGTTTCTGCTTAGCATTACTCTATTAGTCTTGTAGTTGCTATTGGTCAACTTCCAAGTGTGTTTCCATTGAGTATCTAATTTTGAAGTTTTTCTTGTCTTCCAGATGCTCACCTCAGATAGGATGCTCTTTACCTCATGGAGGTTAAATAGACTCTACCATAGTCTTTTAATTTAAGCCCTAATGTTTTCTCCATAATAATTCTTTAGGAAATAAAGTTTTCTCAAAATAACTCCTTAGAAAAACTGAAGTCATTGGACTTGATTGGAAAAAAGGTGTGTTGCTTTCTACCTATCTGTTTCTTTTAGAGCATAGGCAAGAAAAGGCTTTCTGTTCCAGAAGAGTTTTTGCAAAAACTATCTCTTAGTTTCCTGGCTTTCTTCAAGATTCAACTCAAATCCTACTTTGTGGAGAAAGCCTTCCCTGGTTACCCTCCCTCACCCTCCATCCTCTCAGAGTGACTTCACCTCTGACATTATCTACTCAGTATATATCTTGTTCCTACTTAGTAATTTACATAATCATCTTTCCCATTTTAAAGTGAGATTCTTGAGGGCAAGGACTGTTTTTGCCTTTCCTAGCATCTCCATTGCCCAGGGCCTGATCTATAGTAAGCACTTAATAAATAC
Source organism: Antechinus flavipes (assembly GCF_016432865.1). Taxonomy (NCBI): domain Eukaryota; kingdom Metazoa; phylum Chordata; class Mammalia; order Dasyuromorphia; family Dasyuridae; genus Antechinus; species Antechinus flavipes. Next base: position 150,295,023 of record NC_067403.1, read on the forward strand.
TGACTGATGATTTGGACCATGGAGTTGAATCAGTCCCATATAACTGGTTCCTTTTGGCTTATTTCTATTTTTGAACTATATTTTCTGGTTACAGAGACCTGTAAATCTGTCAGAGACCCATTCCTCCATTCCCCTCCCCTTATAGCTTAGAGCTAGAAAGTCTATAGAGTTCACTGTTTAATTCCTAATTGGGAATCCTGTGCCCTCAAACTCATTGAAGCTGATCATTATTAAAGAAATTCCACAGAGCTCTATGGGTCTGATCCTCTGATGTATCTTTGAGAATTTAATTAAAAATAAACCTCATTTGCTTTTTAATGAATCTAGATAACAGCAAAAGCCTAGGAGGCAAGGTCAATGTCCATTTCCTCCAACTTTGTCAAGTCAGGTAATAAACATTTATTACTAGGTACCTACTAAGTGCCAAACACTATACTAAATACTGAAAATACAAACAAAGGCAAAAGACAATTCCTGTTCTCAAGGAACTCATAATATAATAAAATGACACATAAGAATGATATATGTATGTAGGGGATAGGTATGGCTTGGAGACTGATGAAGTTCTGAGAAGTACAGCTGAGTGGGAAATTAAGAGACAGATGGCCTGAGCCCTGGCCTCTATTTATGGAAGATCTAAGAGGACTTCTTTGTTTTCCATGAACCAACCTCTCCAATCAGAGGATGATGACTGATCTTGAAATGTCTATCTACTTATCTACCCATCTTTCATATGTTATTTTATATAGAGAGAAATATGCATACACATGATACATATATGTATCTGTGTATATATGTGTGTGTATATATATAGAAAGAAAGAAAGAGAGAGAGAGAGAGACTAATAATGCCCATTTAGGCTTTGAATCCCATTTACCCTGCCTGAATGACTTAAATTTTGTTATTTATTTAATTTTTAGTTTGGTTTTACATTTTGATTCTTTAATTTTTCTTGATTTTATTTTTCTCATCTGAAAAACAAGTGATGGAAAAGATCATAGATTTAGACTTGGAGAAGACTTCAAAATTGTCCCATTATTTTAATTTTATTTTTTAAAATGTATTTATTTAAAACTTAAATACAAAATAATTCTCTATTTTGAAAATAGGAAAAAAAACAGAAAAAGGAAAAAAATTGTCACGTGCACAGCAAAACATGAGAGGATTCAAAATATGAACAATAAATTTCCATTTCAAGAAAGTATATATAACAATAGAACACGTGGTATTCAGAATTGTCCTTCCTTTCTTTGATTCCTTGTAGTTTTTCTTTTGTTCTCAGCTGTGTACTTTTTACTTTATTCTTTTCCACCCTTCCCTCCTCACAACCTCCCCCAAACAGGCTACAGTTAAACATATATTTATGCACAAATCTACATACATACATATGTAGACATGCATATATATACACCTGCATATTTATTCATATACATAGACACTTATATTATACACAAATATCTTCATGTATATGTGTGTGTGTGTGGGGGAGGTTATACTATGCTTATTTGTCCTGTTTTTCTAATGATGGATAACAGCCTCATTTTTAGATTCAAATCCTTCCATATTTTTTCTAAATCTACCAACTCATCATTTCTTTTGCCACAGCAATATTCCAACTTTATACTATTTTCAATAGTCTAAAACAATATTTATAAGGCTGACATATAATGTAGTTTCCCTACTTTCCTCTTTAGATTGAAACTATGTTAACTTTAACTTTGTCTGAGTTCAATGATTATCACCCCTGCCTTTTTTTTTTCTAATAAATTCTACTCCTGATCATTATTATTATGTTTATATGTATTTCTTGTTTCCTCTCCCTGCTAAGGCTTCTACTCTACTTTTGGCTAGCTTACCTTGCTAATTACTTAACCTTCCCACATCTCCCACTTCCATCCCAAAAAGGATACCTCTCTTATCCCCCTACTTTTTCCCTCCCTCTTTATCCCATTCCCTTTAATCTGCATAGCCCTTTCATTTAAAGTCAAGGAAACTGAGGTCTAAATAGGGAAGTCATTTATTCAAAGTCACATATATATAGTTCACCAGCTCTAAATTCTATGTCTTATAACTTATCTTCTCTACTAGTTTTGTTTAACCTTTTTTTATTGGGGGGGGGAGGGGAAGGGGGGAAGAGGAACAATAAATAAAATAATAAAACATTCAAAATCAAATGCTGTAAAATTATAATGATGAAGCCTTGCCTCTGTGTGGGACAAGACCACCAGCTCAAATAAATCAAATAAATTAAGGAGATTTCTCAAGGCAAAAGCAGAAAGGAATTTTCTTATGCTTTTGTGAGAAAGGGTGTCTCCCTCCCCACAAATAGTTAGGCAAGGAGAGACAAGACCCAATTAACAGACAAGAATTATATAGGGCCCTGATTAGCTAGGACAAATATATAACCTCACATTCTAAGTTATAAATGAGGAAAAGCTTTCAACCCAACTACATTTTTAGGATTACTAAATTACCTTACATGGGATTTTCAATGCCAAGGTGGCCCCAACTTAGTCTCACAAAGAAAAGATCTTGACTGGGATGTGAAACTGTGTTCCCTTTAATCTGTAAAATTAATCACTCTGAAATTGTGTCACCTTTTGATTGGGACAGGTCCTTTGTGAAAGAATTTATGAACCAGAAGAGTTTTAGGTGGCAAAAAGGGAAGTTTATTGCTGCACAAGAAGCCAGCTTTGCTAGAAAGACTGACTTCTTCAGTGGCAAAGTCCTGGCAGAGAAATAACAAAAGGTTTTTCCCTGAGAAGAGGGTCTCTCTATAGTGGGCAGAAGTCCTGGCAGTCTTTGGACATTGTGCAAAGAAGTAAATTTAAAATTGCCCTTTAATAGGTTATCTTGAGGCTCAGGTTTCAGGTTGAAAAGAAAGCCAAAGTCCCCAGGCCTAGATCTCCAATTGAATGGAAATTGCTTTGAAGGCTTCTGGAATTTCCTGAAAAGGGTCTGCATCCACAAAAGATTAATGGGGTGATTTGCCTTAGAAAAGCCCAGCCAAGAGGACATGCTCTCTCTCTCTCTCTCTCTCTCTCTCTCTCTCTCTCTCTCTCTCTCTCTCTCTCTCTCTCTCTCTCTTTCATAAACTCTTTGGAGTCTGGGAGACCCCAATCTCTGTATTTTTGCAGATCAAAAGGTGACACAATTTCAGAGTGATTAATTTTACAGATTAAAGGAAATAGTTTCACACCCCCTTCAATCTCACTCCTTGTATAAACTATGTGATTTCTGGAGAAAGAAACCTGGCCCTGGGGCACAGTTGACTTTCCCTCTTTAGAATGCTTGTCTCCATCTTGTGAGAAAGCTTTCATAATTCACTTCATTCACCTCTAAAGGAGAAACATCACAAGATACCTTCACTACTCTTTAATGAAGGACTGTGGATATGGAATACTATGTATAATGTCAGACTTTTTTGATATTACTAAATTTTTTTCTCTTTTTTTTAATTCTTTATTAAAGAACTAGCTCTCTAGGAAGAGGGAAGAATATACTGGGAAGTGTAGGAAATGTAAAAACAAAAGATATTTTAAAATTATTTTTTAAAAATAATTCTATGGGCCAGAGGTGGCAAATGAAAATGAAAATAAAGTTATCCCTTCCACATCATGACTTTCCCCATTATAGTTTCAATATATCTTGGACTGACCTAAGTAATTATAAATGGGAATTTTGAGGGAGCTTTGTGGAAGTTGCCGACAACACACAAAGTTCAGCAAATGACACACAAAAAAGTTTAGCAACTCAGAAATACTAAAATACATGTATATTATTGCATAATATCAACATATTTTATCTTTTAATACCCATAATAATTCAGACTTCTCTGGTATGGAGAACCAAAAAATTTTATGTGGATTTTCCAGATCATGGGAACACACCTCTAACCCCAGTGCTGTAGAAGAGATAATTATTTTGGAAAATAACTGTAACACAAAAAACTCAATAAGCATAAATAAAACATTTTAAAATAAGTAAATCCTTTGTCCTAAATCCAATGCTTTTTCCATTAGATCAAGCTGCCTTCAGTAGATAAATTTACTTTGGTGATTTTCTCTGAGCCTGAGAACTAATGGAGCCAACTTACTTCCTCTAAATCAGCCGAACAATTTGCTGACAGGAACAGTTATTTTCTTGATAGGGTGGGGATGTTAGGACACCTGCTGTTCCTTTCCATTCTTTCCAGAGAATGTTCCCACTCCCCATGGATCTCCTCTGTTGGCCTCTTGTCTGTTTGTGCCCTCTCTTGGCCTGCTGACTCACCACATGAAAGGTCAGCACAGCTGGACAAACACTAAGTGACCAAGTTACAGTAACAAAAAAGGCCGTTTTCACCTGAGTCTTCACGTTTATTTATGATTAGGGATGGGGTCTCAAAAGCAAACAGTGCCGTGGAGTCCGGAATCATCTGCTGAATTGTCCTTCCTGCAGGCAGATCGACTGCAATCTGTGACCAAAATATGCCACAGAGGATTTTGTAAATGATTTTGAGTTGGTAATGAGGCATTCCAGGGCTGTTGGGCTACCTCAGAGCTGAGAAATGAGGAGTAGATTGGTAACTGAATGAAAAGTTAATTTACAAAATTGTGAAACAGGGGCACACATTCTTGGTTCTGGAGGTACTTGCCAAGAAAGACCACTATTGGCAGCAGGAAATGGGAAGGCAATCACACTTTAATTGAACACAGGTGGTATAGGGACAAAACCGCCCAGAAAGGCAGAGATAAGTGGTAAAAAGTGGTACAAAGAAAGATGATGGTGTAAGGACAGGAAACAGGATGATGAAGGAAGGCAACGAGAAGAGGATGGGAAGGGGAGAAGCAGAGAATATCCCATGTTTTAGAGTTGGGATCAACTTGAAAGAATGATGGGGCAGAGGGAGTGGGGAGTGGCAAGAGTTTGAGGCCTCATTCTTATGGAGTTTTGTGGGAATTTATTAAAGAAATAGCTCTCTGGGAAGAGGGAAGAATATACTGGGAAGTATAGATGTAAAACAAAAGATATTTTAAAATTATTTTTTAAAAATGATTCTATGGGCCAGAGATGGCAAGTGAAAAGGAAAATAGTTATTCCTTCCACATCATGACTTTCCCCATTATAGTTTCAATATATCTCTTATCTGTGCTATATTGGGGGTTAGTTCATTAACATAAACATAAAATTGTCATCCCAAAGTTATTACCAGGATTTTGATGTTCTATTGGTCTCATTTTGTCTGGAATTTATATATCATAGGACCAGAAACCTTAACAAGTAGCACCTTGGTGTTTTCTTCTAATTTGGTACATATTACCAGGATGTGAATTTTGGTTAATGTTTGATACCATTTGTAAATCATGCTCCTTTGATCTTTGGGGTGGTTTATAGATGACTTCCAGGTTCCTCTTTCTAATTTGATTTCCTTTTATTGTTCTTTTATGCTGACTACCTATATTTTTATTATACTAACTAGGAGCAGGCAGGGCAAGAAGGGAGGTTATGGTCAGGAATCAAAATAAGATTTAATTTTAACAGAAAAACACATATAGTAAGCAAGGCAAATACCTTTCCAAAAAGTGGAGGAATGGAGTAGGGGTAGTACTGCCTACTACCAGAATACTGCCCCTAGTTGGTCTAGCCTAGTTTTGTGGATAAAATATATGTATGCTTGACTTTCCTGCCAGAGATAGAACTGAATCCTCCTTGAGAGAACCTCCAATCTAGATGACCCTACTTAATCTGTCTCTTTAGGTTTGTTCCTGAATCTATTCTTCATCAAGTCATTCATTCATTCCACAAATACTTGTTAAGGCCAAACCAGGGACCAAGCACTGTGCTGGGTTCTTACATTTTGTTGGGGCTTAGAGGGTGAGGATAGAACAACATGCACAAAAATAAGTAAATACAAAACGTGCACAAACTAAACCAGCAATTAGGTTGATCAGAATAGGCTTCTTATAAGAAATTCTATAATTTTGTATTAAGCCTTAGAGGAAGAAAAGTATTCTAAAGGAATGAGAATATACAAGAAACAACCTTTGGAAGGGAGCAAAGGTGGGAAATGAAAGCCTTTGGGTATAATTTTTTTTTTTCCTGGAACAGGGTACATGAATAAGAGCAAAGCATAATATGGCTGAAAAGGTAAAAAAAGCCATATTCTGAAGAATTTCAACTGTGAAACAAGAGTTTGTTTTGTATCATGACTGTAGTAGAGTTTCTTGAGCTAGGGCATAGTATGGTTAGAGTCACTCCCTTGCTAAGAGTGACATGTATTTTAGGACATTACTTTGGCAGCTATATAAAGGATAGTTAGAGATAGAAAAGGCTTGAATAAGAAAGAAAAATTAGGAGGTTATTGCAATAATCCAGCAAGAGGTAATAAGAAGCTGAATTCAAATGGTGACTATGAAAGGAAGACATAAATGAGACGGAAGTTATGGGAGCAGAATTGACATGATGTGGCAATTAGTTGTATGGTCAGAGTATAAGGGAAAAGATAAATTTCATTCTAAGGCTTCTTATCTCTGTTATGAAGACAGTACCCTTGACAAAAACAGAAAAGTTTGGATATAGGATTGTAGTGTTCTCGCCAAAATGTAATCTTCCCTTATTGGGGTTTTCTTGGGGTCTCTGGGAGCAGTCTTTATTTCAGTTCAGTAATCACCACACGAGTAACCAGGGGTTAAAGTTCAAATCCTTTATTGTCTCCTTTCCTGGGGCCCCGTTAGCCTTCTTAGAGGCCTGTTTCTCTCCTTGGCTCCGTGAGTTTAAGCTTCTGCCAACCAGTCCTTTGTGTTCTCTGCCTCTGCCAGCTTCTTGAGGTCCTCCTGAATATGTCTTGGTTTCTGTGGGGGAAGCAGGAGGACCCCCATCCCGGTTTCTGTCTTCCCTTGTTCTGATTCTTGCTGAGCTTGTCCGAGCTTATATGCTCTCTTATCATAGATGTGAATCTTGTAGAACTATAGTAAGTACTAAATACATGTACTGAACTAGGGAACAGTTAAGCCCCATGCTAAACAACCATTGTCTCTATTCATTCCGCTGACTTAGCACCTTGTTTCAAGTTCTGATCCATAACATAGGGTTGTTTATGGGAAAAGATAATAAATTCTGTTATGGATAGGATGAATTTGAGGTATCCCTGGAACATCTGATATGAAATATCCAAAAGGCAGCTGTGGATGTGGGCCTACAGCTCAGGAGAGATATTAGGGATAGATAAATGTAAAGGCTGCCTGATTAATTTATTCAACCATATCCCACTTAAAATAAAGATGCTCAATCAGTGAATTATAGGATGAAAAGTCCTTTAAATTGTAGTGACATTGGACAAGACCTGTTCAGATAGTTCAAGGAAATGCTTTATTCCAATTGTTCTTAACATATCATTTTAGTTCTTACCATATCATTTTAGTTCTTACCATATCATTTTACTGAAATGGACAGTGTTAGCAAATGATAAAAAGAGAGTGGAAAAATGTAAATTGAACATTACAAATGAAAAAGAAGATGCTGTTACAATAACAAAAGAATTTAAGAACATCATGAGAGAATGCTAAGAACAGCTAGAGCCTAAAAAATTTAAGAACTTAAAGGAAATAGGTGACTGTTTATGAAAATATAAATAATCTGAAACTGACACAGCAGGAAATTAATAATTTAAATATAAGAATCTGGGAGGAAGAAATCAGACAATTCATCAATTAATTATCCCACCCCAAAAAATCCATCTGGCACAGATGGATTCACAAGTTAATTCTTTTAAATCTTTCAAGAATAAAAAAACATAATAATATATAAATTTATTTATAAATACAGAGAAAAAATGGAATGCTGCCTGTACCTTCTACAGTTCTTTTTATCCCCTCTGCCAAGGATACTAGTTTAGCTAGTAATAAATGTTTTTTCCCTCAAAATGAAAAGTGGAATTTTGATTTTAAAAGATATTGTTATTTTTCTCCTAGTCTGGAGAAGGTAGCAGTGCAGTTAATAATGTGTACCAAATCACAAGGATGGGCAAGGGTTGCATACTCAGTTTTAGAAGAGGAAAGAGAGAGATGCACAGGAGGAAAGAAACTTGAAGATGACATGGAGGTGATTAGCTGACACAGATTGTATTTGAGTAGCTGCTTGTGATGTTGCTGTAGTTACTACCATCGCCCCTGCTATTGAGACAGTGAAGATAGGTATGTCCGGAATAGACAGATTCCTGGGGAAACTGTTCTCTTCTGGGATCTGATAAAGATGATGAGGTACCTGATTCTAGTTTCTTCTCTCTCTTTCCCATTCTTGCTTCCTGAGAGGGCTGATGTTATATCTAATTTTTTCCCTGTTCCCTAAAGCTAAATTTATAATTTCTGCTTTAATTAGTATTCATGCCAACTTCCTCTAAATAAAGCTATGGTAAATCATTAGTGTACTTTATTATTTATGATTGGAGAATTGTAAAATAAAAGGGGGAGCATGACAAGGGGAGGGAAAAGGAGGGAAAGTAAGGAAGAGGAAGAGCAGAGGCAGGAGACAAAAAAAGACAGAAAGAGAGGGACAGAGAGACAGAGACAAAGGCATGATAGAGGCAAAGAGAGACAGAGGGAAGGCAGAGACACAGAGAGACAGAGACACACACACACACACACACACAGAAAGAGAGAAACAGACAGAGAGACAGAGAGAGAAACAGAGATGGGAAGAGAGAGAGACAGAGACAGACAGACAGACACAGAAAGAGACAAAGAGACAGACAAAGAGAAGAAGAGAGACAGAGATAGAAAGAAAAAGAGATAAAGACAGAGAAAGAGAGAGAGAAGAAAGAAAGAGAGGAAAGAGAAAGAGCGGAGAGAGAGAGATGGAAGGAGGAAGGGAGGGAGGAAGGGAAAGAGGGAAGGAGAGAGGGAGGAAGAGAGAATGAGAGAGATATAGAAAAGAGAGAGAGGGGGAGGGAGGGAGCAGAGAGAAAGAGACAGAGATAGAGGCAGACAGAGAGAAGAAAGACAGAGAGAGAAAGAAAAAGAGAGAGAAAGAGAGAGAGAGAAAGAGAGGGGGAAGGAGAGAGAGAGAGAGAGAAAGAAAAAGAGACAGAGACACAGAAAGAGAGAGAAGGAGGGAGGGAGAGAGAGGAAGAGAGAGAAGAAAGAGGAGAGAGACAGAGAGACAAAGACAGAGACAAACAGAGACAGAGACAGACAGACAGAGGAAAGAAAGAGAGAGGAAAGAGACAGAGAGAGAGAAGAGAGACACAGAGATAGACAAAGACAGAGAAAGAGAGAGAGACTTTTCCTCTTTTCCTGAAATGTTGGGATGGAAATTTTTTTTGTTCTCTCCCCAAATGGGAATTCAAAAGCTCTAAGAAAGAGAACCTTATATTTTATAAACTTCTCCATAGCAGAGAGACATCAAGTAATGTGGATCCAGTTCTTTTCCCCCTAGGCTACAATGGATAAGCACAAAACAAAAGGATACACTTTAAAATACCAGTATTACCATCTGATGGGGCTGGGGATGGCTAATCAGTTGGTTATCTTGCCTTTCTCCCACTATTTCTTTTCACTCATGCTCTCAAACACTCTTTATAGATGGTATAGACAGTGACTAAATAGTAGATAATCCGGTGAAAGAAGAATGCCTGGAAAAGGAAGGAACCAAGTATTTATTAAGCTATATTATATTAATTATTATATATAATATATATTATATATATTAATATATATATATTAAGCTATATTATAACCTATGATGTGTCAGGCACTTTTCAAATATTATCTCATTTGATCCTCACAGTAACCCTGGGAAGCAGGTGTTATTATTGTCCCCATTTTACAGTTGACGAAACAGAAGCTGACAGAAGTTAGTCCCTTGTTCATGATGGCAGAACACCTGAGGCTATTACACTGTGCCACCTAGCTACCTCTAGAAGCAGTGACACTCACAGTCTAAGGCTGGAGGCCAGCCAAGGAGTAGAGAGCTTTTCTTTTTAGCTTCTGCAACTCACTCCCACTGCCACACCTTCTATTCTTCTATGAGATAATATGGTCTTGTCTTTAAAACTTGGCAAAGATAACACTAAAAATAAAATTATATCCCTAATGAACATAGATGCAAAGATATCAAAGTGGGAAAGTAGGTAGACAGCAGCTTCCTAGGAAGTAACTAGGAGCGTAGTTACTCAGGGGCATCTCTGTGTGAACCATCAAGTGGTACTCCAAGTCTGTACCACCTTAATATACTCACTATGAGCCAATGGAAATTAGTGGGGAAACTGACCTTATTTTTCTTCTGCCAAGCTGTTTGAATATCCTATATATTAATCCAGATTCTAACTCATCTTGTTTAGTCTAAGGTTGAAAATATAAAGAGTATCAACTTTAATTTACAATTTATGAAAATAGCTCATTCCCCATTCTCATTAAGATTTGCATCTAAGTTCCTTTCCCATCTCATCCCACCCCTAAAAAAAAAATTATATATATATATATATATATATACATATATACATATATATAAAAATGAGAAAATATATATACATATATATTTTTTCTCACATTGTAGATGTATTAAATGGAACAAAATTAAAAAACTCTCGAGGGGAATAGAAGCCACTTCCAGAAAGGGCTCAACCTGGATTACTGCCCCCTCCTTTTAATATCTGAGTTCCTTATTTCACCCTCACCAAGGGAACAGCAGCTTCCAGAAGGTGTCCAGCATTATCTAGTATCTCCTGCAGTCATGTCTACTTCATACCAAAGTTGTAAAAGAGAATAGAAAACAGTCTCACCATAATGTGAATGGCACAATAGCTACCCCTCATCCCCCACTCATAAGAATATAAGTATATATAAGAATATATACTTCCTGGCCAGAGTCCTTTGACATTTCTAATAGCATCATATGCTGTATCATAAATTAATTCTGTAACATGTTGTCCCTCTCTATCAAGTCCATAGGTAACATGGCTCCCATTCTTAGAGTGTTTTTCATGAAGTAGACACCTCAGGTAGCTTTTGGAAGCCTACTGTATATTATTGAATGACTTTGTTAAACTATTTTTTAAATTTTTCAATTCCAAATTTTTTCTTTCCTCTATCCCTTCTCCCAGCCCAATGAGACAGCAAGAAATATAATACTCATTGCATGATTTTTTGACAACTTTATTAATGTTAGTACCCTGAAGCTATACAAGCCACACATTTCTCACACTTTGTTTTCAGGATGCAAGGGAATACTAAAGAAAATTCAAGCTATTTCAAATATGGGTTATGCTCAAATTTGTAACCATGGAAAAACAAATCGAACATTTTCAAAGACAATAGAATGAAATGACATTTTTCTAAAAGGTATTATATCAAAAAATTTTACAGTAAATTTTTGTTATATATATAGGGAACTACATAAAAATTATAAAAATAAGAGCCATTCATCGACTGATAAGTGGACAAAAGATATAAACAGCTGTTTTCAGAAGAAGGAAGGAAAACTGAAATCATATGAAAAAATGATCTAAATTACTACTGATTAGAAAAATGCATATTATTCTTTAACATATTTAACATGTATTGCCATTTAGGGGAGGAGGTGGAGGAAAGGAGGGGAAAAGTTGGGACAGAAGATTTTGCAATTGTCAATGCTGAAAAATTACCCATGCATATATCTTGTAAATAAAAAGCTATAATAAAAATTTTTTAAATGCATATTAAAACAACTCTGAGGTACCACCTCACACCTATCAAATTGACTAATGTGATGGAAAAGGAAAATGACACATATTGGATGAGATGTGGAGAAACAGAAACACTAATTCACTGGTGGTAGAGTTGTGAATTGGTCTAACTATTATGGAGAACAATTTGGACTATAAGCTTTTTTGACCCAGCAATATCACTACCAGTTCTATATCTCAAAAAGATCAATGAAAAAGGGGGGGAAAATATTTATAGCAGCTTTTTATGTGGTGGAAAAGAATTGGATATTGAGGGGATGCCCATTGATTGAGGAATGGCCGAATTAAATGTGTTATGATTGTGAGGTAATGCTATTATATTATAAGAAATGATGAGCAGGATGGTTTCAGAAAAAAAAAAAACTGGAAGACTTACATGAATTAATGCAAAGTGAAGAGAGAATTAGATCATTGTATACTAATAGCAATATTGTAACTATAACTTAACTACTCATAAATCTTTTTAGTATTTATAGAGTCTGGTTTTTTGTTTGTTTGTTTTTGGCCTAGGCTTCCTGATTCTTAAGAGCCTAAAATTGCATTCCCAAGAGCCTCTTGTTCCTTGGATTAAGGTTTGATCTATTTATAAAATTTTACCATTCTTATTATGATGGGAACTTCCACAAATGGAAATATCTAAAGGTAATCCCCAAATCTTACTTTAGCAACCAGGTTCCAGTTCACCTTTATTCTCAGGGTTTAAGGCTTCCTCCAATTTAGTTCCAACCTAATTTGTCACTTTGCTATCAACTATTATTTTTACTCTGATTCTCAGCCAAATTGGACCATACACTCTTTCCCAAATTTGACCCATCTTTTTTTGCTTTGTTTCTTTGTGTTAAATGTTTATTGAGACAAAAATTCACCTGCATTTTTGAGATGTTAAAGGTTTAAAAAAAAAAAAGATTTATCTACTCTAGTCAATTCAGTGGTCTAAAACAATTCTAAAGGACTCAGGATGAAAAAGGGCTATCCACCTTCAAAAAGAAAAATGATGAACTAAGTGTAGATTGAAACATATTTATATACTATTTTTCTTTATTTTTCTTGCTTTTTAAAAAAGAACATTGCTAATGTGGAAATATATTTTGTAAGACTTCATTTGTATAATTGGCATATCACTTGTCTTCTCAAAGGATGGGGGAAAGACTAAAGGGAGGGAAAGAATTTGGAACACAAAATGTAAAAAATAAAAAGAATGTTTTAAAAAAATGAAATTCTAGACTTAAACAAAGGATAGTTAGATAGGCAGTGTTGTCAGGAAAAAATTGGGGCTCAATGAGTTCCAGAAGGTAAAATGTGTTAATTGTAGATCTGGCACTGTGTAGACAGTGAGGTGGGAGGCAAGTTGATATAGATGGGTGTAAGTAGAAGTTGGGAATAGGGATTTGAATTCAGCCACTGGTTCTGAATCTCAGGTTGGAAGTAGATAAGGAGATCTAAGGGTACTAATCATTAAGGAATAGTGGTTGCAGAGATCCATTGAAGGAGGAAGATTCCTCCCTAGAGGTTCAACCTTAATATGTCCCAGGAGGCCTAGGAGGCCAACATAGGAGATCATCAGAGTGGAACAGATGGTGAGAAAGTCCAGGGAGTCAGAGAACTCAGATGAGGAAAATGGCTCATATGGTACCACACAAGCTGCCTGGGCCTGGTGCAGGATACATCCCAGGGGGAGAGGACTTTGAGGAGCTTTAAAGATGAATTTGAAATATGTCAGTGACTACCTTTAGATAGGCAGTTTTGGCATTTTCTGTGTCTTTCAGATGCTGTACTAAATAAAGAAAATGCAGGTCAGAGATAACGTAAATGATTTATAATATGGAAAGGGAGCATAAAAACCACAAGATCCTCTTTCTGTAAAATGAGAGGGGTAGATTAGTTGACCTCTATGAGTCTCTCTCTGCTCTATATCTATTACTCCAGTCCAGGGCTAGCTGGGCTAGCTGGGCCCACTTCAGCTGATGCTGTTGACATGTATCAATCTATGTGCATTATCTGCCATTTCAATTTGCCCTGTATTCATTGCTCTGGGATTTTTCTGATTTCTCAATAAGGAAATAAGGTTCAGTCAATCTTTATTCTACCCCCACTTCATATTTCTGAGAAGTCATTTCACCTTTGATGAGGGTTGGAAGGCAGTGAGGAAAAGTAAAGGAATTACTCAGTATAAACATGAATTGGCTATAAAACAGGTCCTTTTACCTCCTCAGAGAAACAATGATAGCCATAAAGACCTCAGTGCCCATTAAAGACCATTAGAACCTAATTCAATAAGCTGGGTTATCTTTCCTAAAACACTCAGCTAAGAGGCAAATCCTTATGCTTAATTGGCTGTTTGCAAGTCTTCTAATTGCTAAGGCTGCATTGACATTGTCTAAATATATGACTTAATGTTTTAACTCTTCTGGACAAGTCTCTAGACTTAATATGTGCTATATATAAGGGAAGAAAACAGATTCATTTCTTTTTTTTTTTTTTATTAGATTGTCTTGCATCTATTAGGTGATTATCAGGTAAGTACAGGAAGCTAAAAAATAGTCTAGTATTTTATGTACTGCCACTTCATTGTCCAAAAAGACAACATCAGTGTAATCAAGAAAAAGATTCTTGTCATATTGCAAATGCAGTGCAGATTTGTGACTCCACATTTACTTCCCTCTTTCCATTCCATTTCTCCTGATTTTCTCTTCTCTTCCAACAAAATATCCCCCAATTTCAAAAGAATTTACATCATGTGACCACTGTTCCAACAAATGCATTGGTCCTAAAACAAGGATGGTTTCTCCTTATTGCACTTGCAATAATAAGAGAGGAATGATATTCCTCTCTTTTTCCACATGCAATAAGTATAAATTATCATTATTATGTGATGGTATTACAACTCTTTAGTATTCCTCATTTGGTTGATTTGGCATAGGAACCTATTTCCTCCTCATTCAAATGAGAGTGATAAATTGGATGATCTCTAAGGTTCTTCCAAGCCCTGAAATATTGTGTCCATCTCATAGTGTCACCCCCTTTGGGAATGCCCAATTGGCATTCTAGTTGTAAGAAACAAAATATCTTACTAGGAACTTCACTGACTCACTCATGAGTATAGGAAAGAAATATTTTATTTTACATTTTTGCATGAATGCCAAGGTACCTAGGTTAGTAGACACATTTTTGAAACCCCAAAGACAGTATTTTATTTCTATAGCCTGAGGCACAAGTTTCTCCCCTGATTCCCCACTAATTGGGTATTACAGAAGTTCCAGAATGTTAATCTTCACCTCTCATTACATAGCCAGTCCCTAAAGAGCTTACATTATTTTGGGGGAAGATCACTATCAAGGGGAAGGGGGTAAAGTCCAGAGTGATCATTTTCAAATCTAAGACCACCATCTTCTGATTACAAAAGCTAGATCCTGTCTTCAAGGAGCTTCCATTCTTTGATTTCCTTGTGCATCTCAGTCTCCCATTTTTTAGGTTTCAATTTTCTAATTTAAGTTTCATTTCTCCAATTTAATTTTTCATAACTCTGTGGAAACTAAATCATCATCTGGCTCTCACATAGTCAACATCATGAACTTTCCCCACCCTAAGAAAATGCTGAGCTATCTTCTAATTGCTTCTTATACTCCTTGATAATGTGTGGAAAGGTGAAGAACTTAAAGATTAAGCACATATTGATCAGAGACTGTTAGCTAAAGTAGATCAAGCCTATGGGCCCCAGTGATTTTAGATAAGGCCTGGACTGTATTCCATTGTCCAAAGAAGGGATTATGGCAGAAGAAGCTGTATATCACCTTGTCTACTGCCTTCCACCAACCAAATGGGGATAAAGGTTTATATGACCAATCATAACATATAGATGGTGGGATTTTGGAGGTTCTTTGTTGAAAATGTATAAAAGCTGTGAACATTTTCAAGGGAATGACTCTCTGCTGCTGTGAATTTGGCTCGCAGACCAGAATGGGGTCCACTTCTCGAGATTCTAATAAATGATTCTGCTTTCTATTAGTTATCTCTCAGTAGTCAATTTGGATAGGTCTTTTTGTCCCAAACAATAATTTAGGGGTTTGCATTTATTAAGCAGCTACTGTTGTTCTAGGTTCTGGAAATACAAAGACAAAAATGAAACTATTAGATGACCTTAAGTAGTTTGTATTGTAGAGGTAAGACAACTTATTCAAGTATAAGTATATATGAAAGATATATTTGTAGGTGAGCTTGTATTTCTTAGCCCAGGAAGTCTTACAATGTAATCACAGGTTGTTAATGAGGCATTAAACTAACTGCAAAAATATGGCCAAAGCTGGTGAGACCTTTATGAGGTTTGATCACCTGATCACCTCTCTGACTGAATCAAGAAAGGAACAACCAAATTGGCTGAGGAAAGTAATTAGTCACACATCTAGGGATTTTAAATAGCTAAACCCTGGAAGAATTATAGCAATTTGATAGTAGAAGGCAGTAAAAACTCAGGAATGCCATTAGGAGCCCCCCAATAAGGGGGGGGGAAGAGGGGATGTCTTGCTCTTGACCCTCCTGATGGTCTTGGTTTCTAGCTGTGACTTGTTCAAAGAGACTAGGAATATAAGTTAGGGGTGTAGCCATTATAAGTGCTACATATGCAAAATATGTTTATATAGACTATTTGTGTCCAACCTGTGGCAGAGCATTCAGAGCTCTCATTGATCTGATAAGCTACAGTTGGCAACTCTAACACAGTGATCTCATTTTGGTCCTCTTCCAGAATGAAGCTCAACAATTATATGCAAAATAGTTAGACTGGTGCTATGATTTTATTGATATAGCAAGCTTCCTCCCTCCCACCCCCAAGAAATTCTCTACGGATATAGCTATAAAAAATGTATGAAAATGTACAAAACAAACACAAAATAATTTGAAGGGGAAGGTTCCAGCAGGTAGTGAATTTGGGAAAGACCTCATGTAGAAAGTAATATATTCACAGAACATTGAAGGAAATGAAGGATTAGAGGAGGTAGAGGAGTCCAGGCAAAGGCCGACATCCCTTCCAAAGGTATGGATACCTTTGTTGTCTCAAAGGTCCTGTAGTAGACACCACAAGACAGATCCAAACTAATTAATCCCACATTTCTAAAGTCCCAATTGCCAAGACTTAATTAAAATTGTCTAATTGTCTAAATTGTCTAAAATTAATAGCTTTTTATTTTTCAAAATACATGCAAAGATAGTTTTCAACATTCATCTTTGCAAAATCTTGAGTTCCAATTTTTTTTTCTCCCTCCTTCTCCCCCACTCCCCTTCTCTAGATAGCAAGCAATCCAATATATGTTAAACATGTGCAATTCTTCTTCTTCTTCTTCTTTTTTTTTTTTTTTTTTTTTTTGCTGAGGCAATTGGGGTTAAGTGACTTGCCCAGGGTCACACAGCCAGGATGTGTTAAGTGTCTGAAACCAGATTTGAACTTTGGTCCTCCTGACTTCAGGGCTGGTGCTCTATCCATTGCACCACCTAGCTGCCCCTTGTGCAATTCTTCTAAGCATATTTCCATACTTGTCACACTGCTCAAGAAAAATCAGATCAAAAAGGAAAAAAAAATGAGAAAGAAAAAACCAAGCAATCAACAACAACAAAAAGTGAAAATACTTTGAAAATGCTTTGATCCACATTCAGTCTCCATAGTTCTCTCTCAAGATGTGATAGGTATTTTCCTTCCCAAGTCAATAGAGGAATTGCCTTAAATCACCGCATTATTGGGAAGAGCTGAGTCTATCACAGTTGATCATCACATAATCTTGTTGTTAATGCTATACAATATTCTCTTGGTTCTGCTCATTTTACTCAGCATTAGTCATTTAAGTCTTTCCAGGCTTGTGAGGAAGTTAGATGGTATAATAAAGTGCCAGACCAGGAGTCAGGAAGACCTAAATTCAAATTCTGTCTGTACTTAGTACAGGATTCTGGACAAATCCCATAATGTTTGACTTTCTCAAATTCCTCATCTGTAAAAGGGGAATCATAATAGCACCCACCTCCAAAGATTGTTGTGAGGATCAAATGAGAAAAACATTTGTAAAGAGTTTATTACACTACCTGGTACATAGTAAGTGCTTAATAAATGTTGATTCTCTTCTTCTTCCCCAGACTTACTGTGTGACCCTGGGTACTCTGAGCCTCAGTTTCCTAATCTGCAAAATGAAGGATCTTTAAGATCCCTTTTAAGTTTAAATTAATGACCCTGTGATATTTATTGTTCATCAAGAAACTAAAACATTCAAAAAATAGCAAAAGAAAAGCAAAACAACCACAAAATCCCTCCAATTTCCTTTCTTCTCTTTAAGGATCCTTGAATTTTCTTTCTTTGCAAATATTGCATTTAATTAACAATTATATGCAAGAGATGATATTGTGTTATCCTCATTAAGGTGGGTCATCAGATTGTAGCTTTCCACTGTAGCAAATTCAATAAACTAGAACTATTTAAACAGGCTTGAAACAATAGCATCTTATGACCTTGATTTTCAAAAGGATCCTTCATGCTACAATGGACCAATAACAACCACAGGGTGCTTTCCTCCCTCTGGGGTGTTTGGTTCTAAAATAGCATGCTAAACATACAATGACAGAAGTTTAATAAATACCTGTTGTAGTCCATTCTTTCACTCCTAATTAAGAGGCCAGGAAAATCCAAGAAAAATCATAGACTGAGCCAGAAGGTCCAACCCCTTCATTTTATACTTTATTTATATATTTCATTATATATGCAGGAAAGCTGAAGCTCATAAATGACTAGTAATTGGCAGAACCTCTTCTTGAACCTAGGTCTCTAGTAACAATACCAGGAATACTCCAGGGATGTTTGCACTATACTACCAGCATTCCTGTGTAAATTTATCGTTCATTTGTTTCAGTGGTGTCTAACTCTTTGGGCCCCATTTGGTGTTTTCTTGGCAAAGATACTGGAATGGTTTGCCATTTCCTTCTTCAGCTCATTTTACAGATGAGGAAACTGAGGTTAAATAGGGTTAAGTGACTTGTTGAGCAACACAGAGAAAGTAAGTGTCTGAAGCTGAATTTGTGCTCAGGTCCTCCTAATTCCAGGCCCTCTGCGTCACCTAGCTGCCCAGTGTAAATACTCCATTTCTTCTCCATGTACTAGAGATGCCGACATACAACTTTAGAATTTTGCATGAAATTGTAAATGTAAGCAGATCTGCTCTAATTCATCAGTTCTGTATTTAACCCAAACTATAGATTGACCTGGATTGGGTAGAGATGGGGTCAAGGATAATTAAGCCCCTCATTGGCCAGAGGATATGTGGGCAAAGGAATATAATTCAAATTAATCTAACTAAATAAATATTAGAAGTCTCTAGTTCAAGAGAGAGAAAGCATGATCCAAAATTAAATTGTGCTGGAATTTGATCTCAGTCCAATAAAATCAAACAAACTTATTAAGCACTTTACTATGTTCCAAGCATTGTACTAGGAATTAGGGATGCAAAGACACTAGAAATCAGTCATTATTCTCAAGTTTCTTATATTCTTTTTTGGGAGAAGTGATATATGCACAGGCAAGTATATATCATAATCAGGGGATAAGAGGGTGAATATCAACACCTAAAGAAATCAGGAATAACCTGGTGGGGGTACACAAAGGGGAGCACAGAAGTGTGGAAAGATAACTGGAGACTTTGCAAGTAAAGATGGTTTGAATCTGAGTCTATGATCTCATTCTGAACAGCATGCTCTAACAACTCAGCTCTGATTTTGTCCCCACCATGACATGACACTATGTGTCTGTGTTATTGTTTTAATGGAGTATTCCCAGATCAGCTAACATGAAGGCACCTTACTCTGCTATGTTCCTCCACCACTGTGGATAATCTTTCTATAGCACAGGGGACAGTGAACAGAACTAGGAAGGAAGTGGGACACTTTGTATTTTCTCCTCTTTTAGGGCTTATAGCCTGGAGACATTTGTTTCTGTTCTGTTTCCTTTATCTGCAGTTTCCAAGAGCAGGCAGCAATCCCTATCAGGCCTGCTCAAGTCAACCTTGGAGGAGGGGGTGAATGAATCCTTGGAAGGGGGGAATATCTGGAGGATCCCAGGATATCAGGTAGAATATTGACGCCAGCTACTGGCAGAGAAACCCAAAGGAGCCAAGGTACCTGAGACTCAGGGGTGAAGGGCAAGGACTTGGACTTTAGTTCTGTGCTCTATAGGAACCAAGCTAAACTGCGTACCTAATCCCCATCCTCTTTCCAGTACCTGAGGTGGTACGAGGATGTAGGGTAATTATTGTGGATAAAATCCAAACAAAATCAGTTCTTAATTCCCCACCTCGGTCAGATCCTGAATTTTCTTTCTCCCAAGCCTTAGTCATGTGGCCATGACTCCTTATATGAACAAATAAAATATATTTAACTGCATATAACAGTTTACGTGGGGTAGAATTGATAACAATAAATATCAATGCCAAATAATGTAATAGCAGACTGGTCCAGGGAGCCAAAGAGCTTTCTCCTCATAGGGGGTACCAGTTTTGGGCTCATATGAGGACTAAGGTCAGTGTTTGGGGAGCAAGAGAGGATTCATGCTCTTTTCTCATAGTCTTTGGTTGAAGACATATTATGAGATCTAGGGGAAAATATTTAAAAAAGGCTTAGGTTTGACTTGATCTTGGATGAATAGTCAGAAAGGTATTCAATGTACAATGTAGACCAGAACAGTACAGCCATTTTATTTCTTCCGTGCAAAAGAAATACTACACACACACACACACACACACACACACACACACACACACATTGACAAAGACTCAAAACATGAAAAAGTAACCTATAATTTGAATATTTCCGGGAGATTGATACTTAAATCATGAAAACATGGAACACTTAATGGAACTATTGAATATGCATTTTGCTTTCACCTCAGTTCTGTATTGGTCCAAACTACTGTTATTCACAAGGTCTATACCTTTTGGCAGATCAGGCCATGGTTTAAGGTCATCATCCTATCATTTTCTCCAAGGAAGTTATCAGTAAAGAAAATTCCTCCTGCTGATAGTCAGCTCAGGAACTCCCAACCTTTTTAGTTCATAAAGCTATAATTACATATCCCAGGATTTCCAGGGAAAGCACCCTGAAGCTCATGGTTAGGTTCACCTAAGGAGCTCATGGGTCTTCTGCCCCATGTAACCAGCTGCTATGGCTGCCAGGGAATTACATGTTTCCCAGAACCTTCCCTTCCATCCAGAAGTTCAAGAAAGTATCCACATGCTCACTAGATAGGAAGAGACAGAAAGTGGAAGTTGTCTCTCCCATTAAAGTCTATCGAGTGTATGGCCCTTTTTGGTTCAGTGGCCAATCTTTTACATAGCCCTTCTTCCTTCCTCCTCCTCATCTTTCTCCTTCTCTTCATCTTCCTCTTCTTCTTCTTCTTCCTTCTCTTTTTCTTCCTCCTCCTCCTCCTCCTTCTTCTCCCTTGTAGTTGGGGGAGGGCAGGGGAATGGTACTGGTGGTGGTGGTAGAATAAAGTTATTATATCTCAAAAAGTAGATTCAACAGATTCTGACAGGCTTTACTAGTGTAAGTAATGCTTCAGCATTATTCATAATTCAGTAATCAGTGTATTCATAACATCTTTTAAATAATTCCCTCAGAAATTTTGTCGGACATGACTCTCTTCAACAACGAGATGATTCAGGCCAGTTCCAATGAAGAGAGACATCTGCACCCAGAGAGAGGACTGTGGGAACTGATTGTGGATCACAACATAGTATTTTCATTCTTTTTGTTGTTGTCCACTTGCATTTTGTTTTCTTTCTCATTTTTTTTCTTTGTGATCTGATTTTTCTTGTGCAGCATGTTATTTGTAGAAATATGTATAGAAGAATTGTACATGTTTAACATATATTGGATTACTTGCTGTCTAGAAGAGGGAGTGGGGGAAAGGGAGAGAAAAAATTTGGAACACAAAGTTTTGCTAGAGTGAATGTTGAAAATTATCCATGCATATGTTTTTAAAATTAAAAGCTTTAATTTAATTTAACAAAATTCAAAATATTCACAAATAAAAAAAATTTTGTCAGAAATATTGTAAAATAGTATTTTTCATAGAATAATAACACACAAACAATACTTTCACAACATACTTCATCTGCAGTCTTTATTTTATAACAGTCTACAAAAAGAAAGAAAACAAGACAGAAAGAAAAATAAATTTTAAAAGTACCTCTCAAATCACAGAACTTAAAACACAATGAATGACCTTGCACCATCTATTGGCTAGAATGCTACATGGCTAGAATGCTACATTATTTTAAAATAACACTTCAACAAATATGTTTGAACTTTCCTCATCTACACTTTATGCTATCCATATTACAGAAGGCCACAGCTGTCTTGTGGAAAATTAAGACTTCTCATTTGAACTACCCAGCTTTGCAAAATTTAAACAATGAAAATTATAGACCTCCTTCCACACATTGATTGACAAGGATGTAGATAGGGAATTGGGAAAGCAACAACGTGGTTCACGAATTTGACTGAATGAATGATTGTTAGGCAAAGATATACCATGTAATTGTTTGTAAACTTAAAGAAGGTGACTCTGTGATCAAGTGGCAAGTGGCAAGTATGACAGATGGATATATACTGTATTTTGAAAATATGATAGGAAAAAATATGTGATTTCTATTGAGGACAATAATTTGCTTATAGTCATAATTTAAAGAGATGCTAAATTTCCATTACAACTTAGTGAATAAAAACATGTAATTTTTCCTCATCTAAGTTTATATACCCCCTAAATTTTATCCATGGATTTCTGGTCTGAGCTATTTCACATGCTCTATCTTGTCCCTCTGTCTCTCTCTGTGTCTCTCTGTCTCCCTGTCAGTCTCTCTTTCTGTCTCTGTCTCTGTCTTTTTATCTCTCTTTTTCTCTCTTTTCCTTTCTGTCTAGCTTCCATAGCATTTATATGCAAATAACTCACAAATTTAATTGTTAGGTCCTTTTATCTCTTCTTAGCGCCAAGTCAGTATCTTTACCTTGTGTTAGGGCCTCTGCCAGTTATGGGCAATTAGTTGCTGTTCCATTTCATAAAAACAATACTCCCCAACATATTAAATACTGAATGGTTTCTTGTTCATGTTTACCTATAGCATGCTTTAAAGCAGGGATGCTTATCATAGAGAATCTGTTTTTAATAAAAAAAAAAGTTTTCAATAATTGTATTTCAGTATAACTGGTTTCTTTTGAAATCTTTTTTTGGGGGGGATGGGCAATTGAGATTAAGTGACTTACTCAGGATCACACAGGTAGGGAATGTTAAATGTTTGCGGTCGAATTTGAACTCAGGTCTCCAGAGCCTGTGCTCTGCATCATCGAGCTGCCCCTGAAATTTTTTTTTTAATCTTCTACATTTAAAAACATGATTCTGAGAAGAGGTCTGTAGGCTCCATCAGCCTGCCAAAAGAGTCTATCACTAAAAAGCCAAAAAAAAAATAAGAAACTTTGCTCTACAGTATGGAAGCTGGTTTGGGGAGAGGTAAGAGCCAGAAATTCAGACCATGAACAAACTTTGGCACCTTTGTCCTTGTATGAGCTCATAACTATCTTGTAGGGGAACATTTCTCTGAGGTCCAGCCAAGGTCAAGAAGAACAGGCTCCTGTCTTTTTGAGAACATGCACAAAGTCAGCCTAGAATGTCAGGCTCTTTCTCTTGTTGCCTTTCTCCCCACTCTGACCCTTCAACCAATGACGGTGCTTAAACATCTCCTGGTTTGGTAGTGGAGCTAAGAGATAACACCTTGTTTCCCAGAATCAGTCGCCATTCTGGAACCTTCAAAAAGGGAAGGAACATTCCTGACACTTGTATAAATGGAGAACTTCATTAACAAAAAGGGAGAGCCTCAGCGGCTCCACCAGCACTGCAGATTGCACACAGACTTGAAGAAATGCAACCTCCCTCCCTGGATTTTCTTCTTTTCCTCTCCCTAATTTAGGAGATGCTGGATTACTACCTAACCACTCATTAGGAGAGATCTTTGCACTCCTGTGCCGGAAGTGAAATGGGTGGGAGAAACTGATCATATTTCCATTTCACTTTAAGATCACTAGATCTCACACAAATAGTGTACATGCAAATTGTAGCAGTGAGTAACGCATTTCACTCCTGGATGTTCCATAGGATGTTCTCTTTCTTTCTGAATGTGTGTGTGTGTGTCTGTTTTTCTCTCCCCTTTCTCCTTCCCTTCCCTTTCCCTCTCTTTCTTTTTCCCCTTCCCCTTTTCCTTTCTTCCCTCCCTTTCTCTGTCTTTTTTTGTCTCTGTCTCACTCTCTCTGTCTCTGTCTCTCTCTCCTCTCTTTCCCTCTCTCCTTCTCTCTTTCTCTCTCCCTCTCCTTTTCTTCTTTTCTCCATCTCCAACTTTTTCTCTATCTGTCCAATCAGGATACTTGCCCAGGATCCTACAATAGACTCTGGAGCCAATGCTCTATCCACTGTGCCACCTAGCTGCGTCTTCCATAGGCATCTCAAATTTGTCTAAAATAGGCCTAACAGTCACATCTTCTCCTGGTGTATCTGTTCCTAAGAAAGACTCCATCATTCTTTCACTCACCTATGGTTGCAACCCTGAAGTCATTCTCCATTCTTTGTTCTCCCCATCCCCATATATGATCAATTGCCAAGTCTTATTCATTATTCATCTATTACACCTCTCCTATTCATCTTCTCTCAAGCAAGACAGCTATCACCTTAATTCAGTCCGTCATTACCTGTCACCTGAACTATTGCAATTACCTCCTAATAGATCTCCCTGAATCTGGTTCTCTTCATTCCAACCCATAATTACACAGTTATCAAATGGCTAATCCTAAAGTCAATCGATCAATAAGCAATTATTATGCCTCTACTACCCAAGTCCTGGGTGCATGAGGACAGAACTGAAACAGTTTCTGCCCTCAAGCAACTTACATTCTGTATAGAGATAAGAAGTACAAATATAAGCATATGTGGAATAAATGCAAAATAATTACAGGGTAGTTGAGGATGAGTTGAGGAAATAATGAATTTTTACCTAGAAGATGGCATCTGAGCTGAACTTTGAAGCAAGTAGGGATCCTATGGCAGTGGGTGGGAAGAGAACAAAGGCATTAAAAATATAAGGGATGGCCAGTACATAGGCACTGATTGCATCAAGAGATGGAATGTTTTGTGTAAGGAAGAAAAGACTAGTTTGACTAGACTATAAAAGGTAACGATGTACAATGATTCTGGAAAGATAACGTAGAACCAGATTGTAAAGAACTTTAAAAGAAGTAATAGGCTTAGAGGACAGATTTATATAGAAATTTGGGACATATAGAGATAGAGATATATATATCTACCACTATATTATTTATTGTTTTGCCTCTTTGTATCCCCATTTAGGATTTTCTTGGCAACAATGCTGGAGTGGTTTTGTGCTTTGCCATTTCCTTCTCTAGCTCATTTTACAGATGAGGAAACTGAGGCAAACAGGATTAAGTGATTTTTACTTACATACAACTAGTGAGTGTGAGGCCAGATTTAAACTTAGGAAGTTTGGCTCCAGGCTTGGCACTTTATCTACTGCTCCGTTTAGCTATGGATATGTTTATCTCTATATCTATAGCTATATCTAATTTAACCTATATCTATATCTATCTAGCTCTAGTTCTATCTATCTATCTATGTATGTATATGAATATATATGATGGAGAGATTTATTGTGCTCGACTATACATACGCATATTTGTAACGATTTTGTTTTTCTTTTGTTCTTAATGGGGGATGTGCAGGGAGAGGTGCCAATTTTTAATGATTGAAAAAAATTAAGTTAAAACAATTTAAGAAATACAATTAACATTATGTTTTCCAAGACAAACAATAATAACAAAAAAGATCCTTGGGAACAAAAAGTATTTCACTTTTTTTTTTGTATCTCCAATACCTAGAGGGCACCTGGCACAGAGTAGCACTTAATGAAAACTTTGTGAATGGCATTTTAGAAAGCCAAGTAGCATTTCTGTTTCATCCTAGAAGAAATAGGGAATTATTAGAATTTATTAGTCGTTCGCTGAGGAACGTCTACACTTTACAGAGCTACACTTTAGCAATTGTACAAAGGATGGGATTATACAAAGGAAAGAGACTTGAGTCAGAGTGACCAATCAGGAGATAAATACAATATTCTTTCTAGTCAATGGGAAATGAAATGGTTGACATGTGAGCATGTCTAGCAAAGGTAATTATTCATCCTTTGTAGTGGGAGAGAATCAATGATATCATGACCATGATGTCTTGATTTGCATATGATTGGATTTGAGTGAGACAGCTCCCCAAAGTTGTTAACCTTGCTATCTCCTCCAGAATCATTGGAGTCTAATAGCAAGACAAAGGTCAAGATCATGAGTAGAGGGAGAAAGATGTTGAAAGTGACAACTGATGGAATGTAGGAGGTGAAAGACAGTAAAATGCTCAGTATAACATCCAAGTTATGATCCTGCATTTGGAAGAGAGATGGATCTTGGAGTTACATTTAGCCTGTTTAATTCTGTTCTGGAACACTGAGTGTGAGATGCTTACAGGATGCATAGTTTAGAAAAGAGAAACCGAGGACATGGAGTTGGGACATATCCCTACTTAGGAGATGGGACATGATGATAATACAACAAAGGAGCTATCAGGCAGGTAGGAGAAGAATCAGTAAAAAGTGTGGTCTTCAAAAACTCCAGAGAAGAGAGAATATTTAAAAGGAGAGGGTGGCCAACAGTGTTAAATGCTACAAAGTCAAGAAGCATGAGGATTGAAAAAACAAAACAAAACATCATTTTTCAGCAATTTTTAAATCATTGCTAACTTTTTATTTGTTATTTGATATTTTTAATTGAAGTTTTTTATTTTAAAAACATATGCAAGGATTTTTCAACATTGACCCTTGCAAAACTTTATGTTCCAATTTTTCCCTCCCTTCCCCAAACCCCCTCTCCTAGATGACAAGTAATCCAATATATGTTAAACATGGTAAAAAATTTGTGTTAAATTCAAAATAGACATACATATTTATGAAATTATCTTGCTGCACAAGAAAAATCAAATCAAAAAAGAAAAAAATGAGAAAGAAAATAAAATTCACGTTGGTGACTTTTTAGAGAACAATTTCAGCTGAGTGATGTGACTGGAAACCAGATTGCAAAGGGCTGAGGACTAAAACGAAAGAAGTAATGAAAAAAGTGAGTGTAGATAGCTTTTCCTAGGAGTGTGGATAAGGGGGAAAAAAAGAAATATAAGACGATAGCTTGTGTGTATTGGTAGAGTATAATTAAGGGTTTTTGTTTGTTTAGGATGGGGAAAACTTGACCATATTTGTGTGCAGCAGGGAAGGAATCAGTAGATAAAGTTTTAAGATGTAAGAATTGGGAAATGTATGAAGAAGCAACCTGCTGGAAAAGACAGGATGGGATTGGATCCAAAGTCTTAGGCAGAAGGGCCATTATCAACAATTAGAAAAAAAGAAGATAGGATAGAGGAGGATGATGAGCTTTTTAATGATCAGAAAGGAAAAGGGGAGAGTAAACAGCTTCTATTTTCTCAGCTAACAAGGAGATGACATTCTCAGCTGAAAGAATGGGTGTGGTGGGAGGTGGAGAGGTTTGAGATATAAAAAGCTTTGGAACAATTTCTCTAGGAAGTGAGGTAGATAATCAATTATAAAGGGGTCAACAGATTGCCTCGAAGTAGTGAGGGTCTGATTAAGGTTAAATAAAATTCAAATTCCTCTGTACTTTTCACAACCTTGACTCCAATTTATTTTCCAAGGTGATTACACATTCTTTTTCTGGGTAAATGTTATTTTTTCTTAATAGAACATAAATTTCTTGGGCTATTTTTGTCTTTGTATCCTCAGTGCCTATCACATTATACACTGATAGCTACAAAATTGAATTGAATTGAGAGTCTATAGTCCATTTCCCTTTAGATCAGATTTTATGGCCTCTTTCAACTTTTCCTTATTCAGTGATATTTTTGATCAATTATTGTAGTAGATTTTCTTGGCATTGGGGGAAGTGGTGGGAGAAGCAAAAGAGGTCAGAGGGTAAAATGCATTAGTAACATTGAGCTCTGTCCTTGAGCATACAATCTAGTAGCTAAAATCCAATTTCAAGCTATTTAAAGAGCTTCTCTCTTTGTGTGATGTATTAAGATAGCCTTTATCTTAGATATATGAAAGAGGATGAGTGCATTATCTTAATGTGGGGCCAATTTCATCAGCAAGGCAAAGAAAGGTACTTTGTGGAGAAAATAGATTTTGTATTCAGTCCCAGGCACCACAGTTAAGGAAGCACTTTGATAGCTAGTTTGCCTTCTTCAAAGTAATTATAGTCCTAAATTGCCAGTTGGAACATGGCATTCCCTAGCCTCAGTCGTCCCATGTTGCCTCCAGGATAAATACTAAAGCCCTTTACACCCAGTCTTTAGTCAATTTTCTTAGTTTTATTACACATTATTCTCCTTTACTCACTTCTTGTAGTTCCTCATACATCATCTTCTATTTCCTGCCTACTTTCTTGCCTTTGCATGGGCAGTTCCTCCTGCCAAGAATGCTATCACTTTTCACCTTTACCTCTTAGGAAATCTGCTTTCCTTCAATGTCAGGCTCAAGTGCTATTCTTCTATGAGACCTCTTGTGCCCTCCCCCTCCCCAACCAATTAGTACATTCCCCCCAAATAACCTCTCTCTCTCTCTCTCACTCCCTTCCCCTCCTCTTTTTCTCTCCCTTCCATATATATGTAAAATACATATATGTATATATACATACATACATATATACATGTACACACATATATGTTGTGTGCATATTTAACTTTTTACATGTAATTTCCTCTGATAGTGATGCAATCAGGGAACCTCATGATGCAGTTAGTGGCAGTGCTACAGAGAGCTGACTTGTGAGAATCCCCTTCTGGTCAGCACAGGTCCACCCTGAAAGAATTCACAAACCCAAAATATTAGACTGTCAAAAGGAAGTTTATTGCTGGCACTGCAGAAATCAGCTTTTGCTAGGGAGACTGACTTCCGAGTGACAGAGTCCTGGCAGAGAGATAAAGGTCCTAGCAGAGAAATCTTGTCAGAGAGATAAATAGAAGTGTTAACACTGAGAAGAGAATGTCTTCATAGCGGGCAGGGGTCCTGACAGGTAGCTATGCCAAGGAGAGAGAGAGGTTCCTTGACAAGGTGTGATCCTGCTTTGGGCCTCTGCAAAGAAATGAGGCCAAAATTGCCCTTTAATAGGAAATCTAAGACTGAAGTTTCAATTGTATGAAATTATAAAAGTGCCATTCTACATCAGGCAGTTAGTCAACAGACATTTATTATGCACCTACTATGTGTCAGGTACCAAGTAAAAAAGACAAAAGATAGTCTCTGACTTTAAAAACCTCACAGTATAAGGAGGGGAGACAACTTGCAAAAAAAAAGGATGAATTGGAAATAATTAACAGTTGGAAGGCCCTGGAACTAAAGGTGATCTAGAAAAGCTTTCTGCAGAAGGTAAGATTTTAGTTGAGATTGGAAGGAAATCAGCAAAGTCAGGAGGTAGAGGTGAGGAGGGAGTGTATTCCAAGGTAGGGGGACAGTCAGAGAAAATGAGAGGATGGAAGGTCAATGTCACTTCATTGCAGAATGTCAGTCTGTCAGTGGGTGGCGGGGAGGGAGTAGGTGTAAGAAACCTGGAGAGATCAGGAGAGCCAGAAGGGCCAAGTGAGATCAGCAAATGAAATATTATACAGGGAAAAGAGAAGAGAGCCTCGGAGAGATTCTGGGGGACACTCCTAGTCAACTCGCACAATCTGGCTGAAGATTCCGATAAGGAGAGTGAGAAGAAGTCAGATGGGGCAGAGAAGAAACAGGAGACAGTTTAAAAAAACGATGAAAATAGAGAAGTGGTTATTAGATTTGTCCATTATTTTGCATACGAGATTAGTTGCATGTGTTTTGAAAATTAAAAGCTATTAAAAATTATTTTTTCAAAATAAAAAATAGATCATTAGTGAATGGGACTGATTGGATGAAGTATTTCTCAGTATTGAGTCACATGATCCCTGTTCCCAGAGCTGGGACCCTAGGGCAGTCACATGATCTCTGAAGGGATGAACTTTGAACCCTGGGATACAGGAAGTTAGTGAAGTTGCAGGAAGTGACGTAACCCAGGGAAGGCAGCCAACCTTGGTGACCATTGGTCAAGGATGGTTATGTCCTTTTAGTCTATCCAATGAGAAGGCTCGGGTCTTTTGCTTTTAAGTCCTGGGCAAGGCCGAAGCTGCTCAGGTTCCAGGAGCACATGGTGGGAGCTAGGGTGGCACCCATTGTGTCTGGGCCTCTCCCTGCAGGGATTAAACAAACGCTTTCTCTTTGTACCTGAAGATGTCTCTGATGAGTTAATTTGGGGAAGGGGGCCTGGCACCCATCCCACACATTAGTAACCCAGGAGAGAAAAGTTTGGTGAAATGGGGGGGTTGAAAGCCAGACTGTTGAGAGAGTGAGAGAAAAGGAAGTGAAGGCTCCTATCATCGGGATCTTCTCAAGGAGTGCAGCCACAAAAAGCAGGCACAACATGGAACGAGTTAGAAGGAATGGATGGATAAAATAAGAGCTTTTGAGCATGAGGGAGACATGGATACGTTTGTGGGCAGAAGGGAAGTGCAGTAAAGAAGATTGATGAATAGTGATGATGAGAGTTGTGACATTTCAAAAGTTAGAGATAATTGCTGGGTAGTCATTTTATTAATAATACCAATATTTTAATAAAGAGGTCAATGGCACTGTCAAATGCCAAACCGGATGATGGCAATGGGCTCTTGGCCTATACACTCTTGGAATGAGGGTGGCAATCAACTCTGGTTAATAATTAGTGAGATAATGGATATTACAATGCAGGTCCGGGCTACTCTAATGAATTACTTCTAAATTACCCTCAGCCTTGGGCAATCTAATCAAAGAGTTTATCCCCACCCAAACCTGAGCGGAAGTCAATGAGCTGGGAGTTTTGCCTTAAATTCTTTGTAAGGTTATGTTGGAATCTGATCAGGACTGAAGAGAGTTTATTGGATCTCATGATCAGTAAGGTCCCCCAAGAGACTAAACTTTGAAATGAAGACTTAGAAAAAGGAGAAACTCTGGATCTTTCAAAATCTTTGGTTATTAATAATTATTTCTCTCAGAGAAGGGGTAATGTGCTGGAGAAGACAGGCTGCGATGGAATCACTTGTCCATGTAGAAATGTTTGCCTTGGCATTTGATTATGTGATACAGGAGTGAAGGAGAAGATAGAATGAACAAGAAATGTTTAGCTTGGAGAATAAATGACCGAAGGCGTGGATAGTAGCAATCATCAAGTATAGGAAGATGGATCTTAATTTATTTTGTTTGGCAAAAGAGGGCAGGACCAGAAACTAAGGGTTGGTGTTGGAGAAGGAAATTAAGGCTTGATGCTTTGCTATAAAATCTTTTTACTACTAGCCATTAGAGCTAGTCCAGAAAATGAATGAGGAAAATGAATAAGGAAATGATCGGTTCCATTCCATTTGAAGCCTTCAAGTCGATGTTGGATGTCAACTGCATTGTCATATTAACAATAGCAATAACAATAGCTAACATTGATATCATGTTTACTATGGGCTAGGCACTATGCTAATTGCTATATAATTATTTGCTCCTCACAGCAACCCTGGGAGATAAGTGCTATTATTAATCCTTACTTTGCAGATGAGGAAATTGAGAGTCAAACAGGTTATATGATTTGCCCAGAGTCATACAGCTAGTAAAAAAGTCTGAGGTCTGAACTCGAGTCTTCCTGTCCTGCCTGGGCAGCTAAGGAGTACAGTGGATAGAGCACATGGTAACCACTTAATAAATACTTGCTCCTTCCTGTTCTCCCTCATTTACATTGTTGTAGTATTAGACCAGACTTGGAGGCAGCTAGGTGACTCAGTAGATAGAACTCTGGGCCTGAGTCAGAAAAGTTCTGGATTCAACTCCAGCCTCAGACACTAACTTGGACAAGTCACTTAGCCTTGTTTACCTCAGTTTCTTCATCTGTAAAATGAATTGGAGAAGGAAATAACAAACCATTCCAGTATCTTGGACAAGAAGATCCCAAATGGAGTCATGAAGAGTGGGACAGTAGAATGAAGAAAAACAACTTACTGACTTGAGGTCATTGCATCATATAGTTGCTCCAACTAGCTGTGTTTTATTATTACTTTTCAGATATACGTTGCACTGGATATAGGGGGCTAGAATTCTGATTTTTTAAACTTATTTTCAGTGGTCCTTGCTCCCTAAATTAATGCTTGAGATTCAGCTGTAAAATGAGAGGGTTGGCCCCTACCATCCCGCTCAGCACTAATTCTGTGATGCTATGAACACTTCATAACTTAAGTTTGGAGCACAATGAATTTTCTTTTGAAAGAAACAAGGATGATGACTAATACAATTCTGGGCTTAGTCAGATTTATGGGTGGTACCAGAAAAGGCCTAACCTGCCTCAAGCAGTACTGAGTCTCTAACAAAATTCTGCAAGTAACTGGGTTCAGCCAAACTACTCCCTTGCTCATAAACTGCATGAGTCATTCCCATGGCACCCTACCAATTACAGGCCAGGGAAGAAGGCAGGTTCCCTTCACCATCTTCCAGCTTTGCAGAGTCAGCTTCACAGGAAAAAAAATCATCTCTGCCTTTTTTTCTTTCCAGCAAGTTTCCACAAGTGTTTGAGGTGTTTTTTGGTGGCCATACAGAAACCTGAAGGAGTTCAGAAGATGATTGGGCCAGAAAGAAACTGCCTTCCAGGAGTAGTTGGAAAATTAGGAGCGCACAACTCTCTCCCAAGGCACCTGCAATTCTTCCATTACAAGATCATTTCTTTGAGTTAAGAACATCTTTCTGCTCTCTGAATAACAAACCCTAGGAGAGACTAAAAGTTGAGAGCTAGAAAGGATCTTAGAAGCCATCCATGATTGACCTGGAATTGTTAAATAATTCAACCAAGGGATTCTGTGACCTTGCATATATCATCGGATCTGCTTTCCCATCTGTAAAATGCAGAGATCGAATTAAATGTCTTCTGATGCTTCTTCTAATTCTCTAAGTCTGATCCTATAACTTGAGAAATGATCAGTGAATGCTGGGAATTCTAGATCTTAACGGAATATGATCACGGAATTTTAGACCCAGAATGGACCTTAGTCTGGACTTATTATTTTACTTTATAGGATAAGAAACTGAGGCTTTGAGAAGCCCACCATCAGACAGCCAAGTCATTGATGGGACCAGGTCGAGGAAATAAATTTGCCTGACCCTTAGTCTGTGGGAGAAGCACAGAAGCAGGGAGAGGGGCTGAGGAATGGAGGGAAGGGGCTGAGAAGAAGCCCAAAAGTAATTTCATAATATTTATATCTTGTTCACCACTAACCAGGGATATATATGGACATTTCATTCTCCTTGCCTTGATACTTCATTGTTAAAAGCTTCCCTAATAAGAAGAGGATCTTACAGGCCTTTCTGAGACTGTAGAAATTCTCAAAACAAATGATTTCCTAGGAAGTGTTTGAGCCACAAAATTGCGTTTCCAAAGATGGTAGACCACTATTGATTCTTCCCTATCTCTGGAGACACAGGGAAAATAACATTAAGAAAGAGTCTATCACTTATTGACTAGTCATGTCCAAGTCTTTGTGACCCTGTGGTCCACAGCATGCCAGTGGGGTTTTCTTGGTAAAGATACTAGAGAAGTTTGCCATTTCTTTCTCCAGTGGATTAAGGTAAACAGGCTAACTGACACAAGGTCTGAGGCTGTATCTATACTCAGATTCTTCCTGACTTCAGGCTCAGTTCTCTTTCAACTGAACCACCTAACTGCTTCCAAGTCTACATACATTAATATAAATGAAGAGGAAAGGAACAAATATTTATTAAGTACATACTAAATACTTTACAAATATTATCTCATGTGATCCTTACAACAACCCTGAGAGATTATTCATTTTACAGTTGAGGAAATTGAGGTAGATCCACAGTTAATAACTGAAGCTACATTTGAACTCAGGTTTTCCTGACTTGCTCTATCCATCTACCTGCCTCACCACTACATTGAATCTGACAAATGAAAAACACCAAAACTCCATCCCAAAGAAGAGCTTTGAGATGATATCTCTCTCCCTTGTTTTCAGGGTTAGAGAGTTATGAGTGTGGAGTACCACATATGTTGGACTGGAATGACCATTGGACTGTAGCTTTAAAACCAGAAGAAACTTCAGAATTCTTCTCATTTTACAGATAAGGAAATTAAGGCTGAGGAGAGTAAACTTTCAAAGTGGGATTTGAACCTCTGGCTCCAGAGAGAGTATTTTTCCATTAGATCATGTTGTCTCCATGAGAAGACACTGAATCTCCAGACATTAGTGGATCATTTTTTTCCATATACTACACTGCCTCCCATATATTAGACAGTTTTGCTGGACACCCCCACCCCCTTTTTTTTTTCAGTGTCTACTATATATAAATAATAGCTCTCTAAGTAAGGGAAAAGATGCATTTGGAATTGTAGAAACAAAATATAGCATTCTCTTTATTTTTCATTAAAGGAAGGGAGCTCATTGCCTTATGCCTTTATTTGTTTTCCTAACATCACAGAACTGATGGTTATCTCTATTAGAAGAGTGAGCCAGAACCCAAGGTGACCAGCATTAGTGGACATCCATGCCTTGGTTATGGGATGAGGAATGAGATGGAGTTCACTCCAGCCAGTATCATCCTTGGTGCTATGTGTCACATTTCATAAGTGAAAAAGAAAGAGGGAAGGCTATCTAGAAAGGGGAAGTGATTGGGGGAGAAGGATCATTTTGCTGAAGAAAGGGGAGGGGTGGAGTAAAGGAGACAAGTAAAGATTGAAGGTGAGGAACAAGTATAGGGTCAAAATCAGAGGCCATCTAGGGAACAGTGTTAAATCTCAAATCTCAGTCACAGTCACAGTCACACTATTTTCTGAAGGACATTGACAAGGTGAGAAACAGCGGAAGGTGACCAGGAGGAGGATCATACTGCTCTTATAAGGACAAGAATGGGGATGTCCATTAAGCCAGGAGAAAAACACTGTGGAGGACAGTTATAATAGATGAATTTAAGTATTGAGAGTTCATATGGAAGAGGGATTAAATTAATTTTATTTGATGAGACAGGATAGAACCAGAAATAGTGGATGGAAACTGCAGAGGCATATATCAGTTCAGTATACTACTACTACTATTGCTACTACTACTACTACTACTACTACTACTACTATGACTACTATTACTGTTACTACTACTACTACTACAACTACTACTACTTCTGTTACTGCCATTGCTATTGCTACTACTACTACTATTAATGGTACTATTACTGCTGCTGCTGCTGCTGCTACTGCTTATATAATCCTTAATCTGTGCCAGGCACTTTGCTAAGCATTTTACAATTATTACTTTATTTTATCCTCACAACTACTCTAGGATGTAGGTTATTTTATTAAATATATTTCACTAATATACAATTGAGGAAACTGAAGAGGTTAGGTCATTTGTGCAGGGTCACATAGTTAGTAAGCTCTTGAGAACCAGCATTGCAGATTTAGCACCCTATCTACTGTGTCAGCTAGCTGCCTCTAAGCAAAAATTCATAGTATCATAAGATTTGGGGCTAAAATCTTAGCTATCACCTAATCCAGCCTCTTCATTTTACAGATAATGTCATTTCATGGATAACTTGAAGGCAAGAAGACCCAAGTTGATAGTACCTCAGATATTTACCAGCTGTGTGACCCTGGACAAGTGGCTTAAATTCTCAGTTTTCCCATATATAACATGGGGATCATAATTATACTGCCTCTCAGGTTATTGTAAGGATCATATGAGTTGCAGGTATTTTCAAACCTTAAAGAGCTATGTGAATGCTAGCTATCATTGATTGAGGGATAGAAAATTGACTTGCCTAATATATAATAACTTGCTAGCTGAGGTGGGATTCAGATGTAGGTTCCCTGACACTAATTCCAGGGAGCTTTCCCATCACACTTTGCTGCCATTGTTCAGTCATGTCTAAATCTCCCTGACCCCATTTGGGGTTTTCTTGGCAGAGACACTAGTGGTTTGCCATTTCCTTCTCTAGCTTATTTTACAGATGAAAAAACTGAGATAAACATGGTGAAGTGTCTCAGGCAGGATTTGAACTTATAAGGATTAATCTTTTTGATTTCAAACCCAGTGCTCTATGCACTGTGCTACCTACCTGCCCCCACCACACTTCTCTCAAACAATTAGTGCTAGACCACAATAGAGTAGGCTGCCTTTTGAGGTAATGTTTCCCATTAATGGAAATGTTCCAGTTGAAGTTGATAGTCACTTGGGGATAAATTGTGAGTGTTAATACATGTATAATTATTTCAAACAATCAAGAAGTATTATACAATTGTAAGACATAGGCCATCCTTCAGAATTTTACAAAAAGTAGAATATAGTCAGTCAAGGGTTGGTCTTAGAGTTAAAAAAACCTCAGTTCCACTACTTACTAGCTAAGTGATCATGTAAAGTTACAATCTTTCTGCACCTCAGTTGCATCATTTGTAAAATAAAAATGTCGTACTCACCTTCTAGAGTTGTGTGGATCAAACAAGGTAATAGAGAAAGAGCTTCACAAACCTTAAAAATACTATAGAAGTTTGTTGGGTGTTATTGTTGCTGTTTTTTTTTTTTTTTTTAAATCATTACCTACCCCTTCTAGGCTTTTACGAATAAAAAAACTTTGTAAATTTTTAAATGCTAGATAAATGTGAGTTATTTTTAAGCTACTTTTTCTAACCATATGGAATATACAAGGTTATTACCAGAAAACTGTCATTTTTAGACGCTTTTAGAAAAGCAACCATTTCTACATTTGAAAATTTGAAAATTCTAAAACATGAAATAAGAAAGGGTTTTGAGGTTGCTGATTCCTATCACCTCCCTATACCTATGGTTTCATTGTCTTAGAAATTCCCAGAGAGGAACTTTTCTACCAGGATTGATCATTACTCTAGAGTGTTAGAATAGTCTAAGACACTGAGAAGTTGACTTATTCAAGATCATTCAGTGTGTTTCAAAGACAAGATTTTAACTCATGTTTTCTTGACTCTGAATGCAGTTCTCTATCACTTACAACATCTTGAACAATTTTCTCATTTCTCTAAGGCAAGATTTGGTAATCCAGTATTTAGCATTTCCTTTCATTATGAATACAGGTTTAAAAAAAAGTGGTATTACATTTCCCTAAACTGGGAAAGAATCCATGAGACCAAAAAAAAAGTTAACAACTCCTGTTCTTTTTTTAAATTGTATTTTTTTCCAATTACATGTAAAGCAATTTTTAACATTCATTTTTATAAAATTTTATGAATTTTTATAAATATATCCATACATATTACATATATAATATATTTATAGAAATATGATTTTTATAAATTTATATATAATATAACTATGTATTATATATAAATTTATGAATAAAATAATTTATAAATTTATAAAATTATAAAATTTAGGAAGGGTTCCCCTCCCTAAAATAGTTAAGCAAATTGATATAGGTTATATTTTATGTGCAATTATGTAAAACATATTTCTATTTTAATCATGTTGCCAAAAAAATGGAAAAAATAAAATGAAAATTATATGCTCTCATATGCATTCAGACTTCATTAGTTCTTTCTGTGGAGGTGGATAGCATTTTCCATCATGAGTCCTTTGGAACTACCTTGGATCATTGTGTTGCTGAGAAGAGCTAAGTGATTCATGACTGAACATTGCACAATATTGTTGTTTCTATGTACGATATTCTCTTTATTCAGCTCATTTCATTTTTCATTAGTTAATATAAGTCTTTCCAGAACAATCACTATTCTAAGGCTGACTGATGAAGATAAATAACTGTCCTTCTCACCAGGTGTCTGCAATACAGAAAACTCAATAGCAAGAGGATGGCCAATGATACCAATGGTTAAACAAAAAAAAGCCAAGATAGCGTTATATCTTTCCTTTTTTTTTTTTAAATTTAGACTTTTAATTTTCAAAACATATATGGATAATTTTTCAACATTGACTCTTCCAAAACTTTGTCTTCCAAATTCCACTCCCACTTCCCTCCACCTCCTTCCCTAGATGACAAGTAATCCAATATATGTAAAACATGGTAAAAATACCATATATCTTTCAAAGAGCTTTCTAGAATCTGGTCCTGTTGGTATCAACATTCAAATCAGTTTGAAAATCTATACAGCAATTGGTAAACAATACAACCTCCCTACCTTTCCATTCTTCTGATACCTTACACTCTCCCAAAACTGTGATGGCTAGTGAGACTGACTTTCTTGCTCCATTTCCAGACTCCCTGAATTTTCTCCCGTTAGCCTCTATGTCTGGAATGCTCTCTCTTCATTTAAGCCATTTGGTTTCTCTGCTTCTTCCAGGTTCCAGCTAAAATCATACTTTCTTCAAGAAATCTTTTCTTTATCCCTCTTAATTCTAGCATCTTCCCTCTAGTGGTTCTGCCCAGTTTGTCCATCTATATATTGTATATGCATAGTTATTTACATGTTGTCTCCCTTATTAGACTGAGCTCTTGGAAAGCTGGATTTTTCTTTCTATCCCCAGTACTTAGAATAGTGGCTAGCACATAGTAGGCTCTTAACATGTTTACTGACTGATTTTAAAAGCATTGGACAAAGAAAGACTTGGACTCGAATACCAACTTTGCCTTCAACTAATTGGGTGAAGCTGGATAGAACATTTAACTAATCTGAACTTGTTTCTTCATTTGTAAAATGAGAAGCTCTTGAAAATCCCTTTTCTGTCTTTCTTTGCTCCTTCCCTTCTTTCTTTTTCCCCTTCCTTCTTTCCTCTTCCCCTTCCTCCCTTCATTTCTCCTTCCCTCTATCTTTTCCTTCCTTCCTTCCTTCCAACTTTCATTCCTCCCTCTTTCCATTTCTTTCTTCCTACCTTTCTTTCTTTTTTCCTTTCTTTCTCTTTCTCCCCCCCTTTCCTCCATTGCTTCCTTCCTTCCCTTCTCCCTCCTTCTCTCCCTCCCTCCTTTTCCTTCCTTCCTTCCTTCACTTCTTCCTTCCTTCCTTCCCTCCTTCTTTCCTTTTTTTCCTTCTTTCTTTCAAAGTTAAATGACTTGTCCAGGATCACACAGTTAATAAGTGTCTGAGGCCAAATTTGAACTCAGGTCCTCCTGATTCCAGTCCTAGAACTCTATCCACTGCACCACATAGCTGTCCCTTTCTTATTTTATAAACTCAATTTATTTTATTTTATTTCATTTTCAGTGATATAATTGGTTAATTTTATCAAATAATCAAATATTAAACTTAGATCCAGTTCTAGTAATAATAAAAATGAAAATAATAACTAGTATTTATAAAGCATTTTAAGGATTGTGAAACACTTTATATGTTTTTTCATTTCATCCTTATATCATGAAGTAGATGCAGTTATCATTCCCATTTGACAGATGAGAAAACTGAGAATGACAGAGGTTAACTACCTCGCACAGGATCACACAGTTAGTAAATGTCAGAGACAAGGATTTAATGAAGTTTCCTATCTCCTAGTCTAGCAAAAATAGGCAGGCTTATAATGTGTGTGTGTGTGTGTGTGTGTGTGTGTGTGTGTGTGTGTGTGTGTGTGTGCAAAAGAGAATTTGATAATATATTCAATTCTTGATGTAAAAGGCAATATTATACAAAACACAACTTAATAATAGCAGAAAACAGCAAGATAGATAAAAACTAGCCTTAGAGTGAGGAAGAACTGGGTCCTACTTTAGCACTCAGGCAACTCTTTCAGACTAAACATTGCAGAGGAAGTGCCATCCTAAATTAGTAGGAGTCTCTTCCCTAGGATTTCCCTCTACCAGAGGGAGAGGTAATTCTCTTATTAAGCACTAACTTTGTGCCAGGCTCTGTTCTAAGCATATAAAAAATATTATTTCATCTGAGAGTCTTGATCCTGGGAAGAAGATGATATGCTATTATTATTATTCCCATTTTACAGTTGAGAAAACTGAGGCAAAGATTAAATGACTTATACTGACCACACAGCTAGTAAGAATGTCTGAGGACAGATTTGAATTCGGTTCTTCCTGAGTCCAGGCCTACCATTCTGTCCACTTGTACCACCCACGTGCCTCTAAGAAAACAACTGGTACAAAGCAAAATAATAATAACAAGAATGTTTTCAGTGAGTTGACAGAACAGCTGGCATCCAATGTTTTTGTTCAGCTACAAAAACCAATCATCCATCCAAGCCTCTGTTTTCTCATTTATAAAATGGAGATGGATGGAATAGATGACCTTTGAAATACTTTCCGGCTCTTATTCTATATTTTCTAACATTAAGTAGAAATGAATAAGAAAGAGACAATGACTTATCTCAGGATCATTTCTCTAGGAGCTCCATTGGAAAAAAAAAGAGAGAGAGAATGAAATAATATCAAAACTTCAGTGTAATAACACATTCCTGTGGTGTTTTAGGATCATCAAATTTTATAGCCATATGAAATGTACTTTTTGAGGCCTAAAACAATAAAAATTAGTCTCTTGTTGAAATAATAAGTGAAGTTTAGGCACTCCTTTCTATTGGTGACAGATGCCAATAAAAAGAATAGCAAAACTTCACATTCTTTAAATGCATGAACCATTTCTTATCTTAACATAATGAGCTCATACTCACACAGCATCCAGAGAGCTATGAAGCAATGATGTCTAAAGCTAGGGTGTGTGGAAGGAAGGAGGGATATCTAGTTGACTGGAGGGCATGTAACCTGTTAGAACATCTAGGAATCTAGGACTTATAAATTCTAGTTTCCTAATTAGGATTTACAACTTAATAATAAACTGTCTATCAACTCCCTGCCCTGCCTTTCATAACACAACAAACATTTTTACAAAATTTTGGGCCAAAACTCAGTACATGTACACAGTAGATGTTTAGTGTCTTTGTAGGTTATACATATTTTCACATAAGTTTGCCTAAATGTGGTTCTCAGGGAAGAATGAATAAATATCTCTATAATCTCACCCACATTGAACCAAGGAAAGATTTTTATTTCTGCCTGGAGGAAAATAAGAGATTGGGGCCATGAAGTGAACGACTCTGTTCTTCTTGAAAAAGAAATATTGGATGAGAATTTTTTCTACCAGGTCCCCTGAACATTGCCAATCTAGGGGAAATTATTTTTAGATCCAAAATGCTCACCTGGTTGCTTTCCTTTAATGGGGAAGGAACACTCCAAATAAGATCCAAAGGCTTAACTCCATTCTTACCAAATTCTTCTCTTGTTTTGTCCTTCATTCTTGACAAGGACCATGACATTGGGGAGTTTATGCCATGACATGCAAGTGGATTGGATTTAAGTGAGGGAGGGCTGTGCAAGGTCACCGGCCTCACTTTCTTCTCTAAAGCCATCTGGATCCAATAGCAAGATCTAAATCAGGACAGTTGGAGATGGCTCTCTTTTACCAAATGCTCGTTATAAAAAAACTATCCTATATCATAAAGAGCAAAGAAAATCATTTATCCAAGCTCAAGAGCAAATAGAATCAGAGAAATCATAAAGATTAGAATATACCTGAAAATACACAGTGAATAAGCTTCCCCAGTAGGGAGTAAGATATCTCACTTTAACGGAGACAGAGACAGAGACAGAGACAGAGACAGAGACAGAGACATATTCCCATGTTTCCCCATCTCACTAAAGAGGAAAATTCCCCAAAGACTTTAGCAGCAATTTGGAAACAGGTCTAAAGGACAAGCTTTTTTCCTCTTTCCAAAAACTCTCCCTAAAGAGAACCTGGAACTTCATATTTCCCCTCTCAAAACAGAAAAAAGAAGCAATTCTTTTTTTCCATGTTCTCGTCAACTTTTCCCATCATGCAGCCATGGTCCAACAATAAATCTCCCACCAATGAAGAAAGCAAATGTTCAAGCTTGGCCCCAAGTTATATGCACATGTGTAATATGTATATCTATAAAAACATTAACATAATCATCTATATTAAACAGGAAATCTAACTTAAAAGGCTTGTCATAGTTTGGTCTCCACTGATAGTAAATCCATATTAGTTTAATGCTTATTATAGGACTTGGGCTTCAATCCAGCCACATGTAAAACTTGGAACATTGGTCAATAGTTATTAGTCTATTTGTCAATAAAAGAATACTTCTGTCCATCTTGACCCTTTGGAGAGCCTTCTAGAGAATGCAAACTGTCATATGCATATGATTTTCACAGGACCAAGGGCACTATTTTGCTTGATTAGTTAATGAGGCCAAGGTCATTATTCAGATCTCTGAAACTGCAAGAGGCGTAGAAAACTATGTCCCATGACAACAGATTGCTTTCCTTGCTCAGTCACCTCACATGAGTATTTTCTAGGTCACAAGAGAGAATGGGTGAGTGTGGAGATGAATCAGCACAATTCATTCCCTATATTAAAAAGCAACTCAAACTACATATCCACCTGACTTGGGACAGTTGCATAAACTCCATAGGCAGCGGGCAACACATTTTCTGGCAATTCTGAAAGTGATGTGTCACCAGCACAGTTAGGGTTTACAGGGGCAACAGTCAGGGTACCCAAGCAGAGACAGAACTAAGGAAATCCTGTTTGAGTTGGGCAAGAAAGGGACCCAGTAAAAGTTGGCAAGCCCAGAAGTTTCTGCTAATCACAGAGCTAAGTCTGTAAATATGAAATTTATTCTGTGGTAAGTGTTCAGAGCGTGCCATATGAAATCATGAAAAGACAACATTAACTTCTTTTTGTTCTTTAGAGTTTCACTCCTACATCTTGTAAAGTTGAACTTCTTATTCTGCCTTGAACTTCAATTCCTGAGAATGCCCAGTTTTTCCCTGATGTTTCAAGTAACCAAGAGTAGGAGTAGGAAAATTTTGTAATTTTGAAAGCAAGATGAGTTGAATTAAATTAAATTGAATTGAATTTAGAGTTTTAGTAGGTCACAAGCTTACCATGAGTTAATTCTGTGATTTAGTGGCCTAAAAAGCTAATGGAGTCTTGGGCTGTATGAAGAGAATCATTAACTTACAACTAAGAACAAAGATCCTAAAATATTTGTTGATTGGTTAATTAACCAATTAACAGTATTAATTAATACTCCCATTTTAATCCTTCCTAGTCAAACTGTGTATGGAATACTGAGCTGAATTCTAGGCACCATATTTTTGGAAGATTATTGCTAAACTGAAGAATGTCCAAAAGAAGGTAA
The DNA here is from genome assembly GCF_016432865.1 of Antechinus flavipes. NCBI lineage: Eukaryota > Metazoa > Chordata > Mammalia > Dasyuromorphia > Dasyuridae > Antechinus > Antechinus flavipes. The sequence goes on from NC_067403.1 coordinate 150,338,069, forward strand.
CCAGGGTAGTGAGAAGACTGGAGAACATACCAAGTGAGGATCAACTGAAATATCTTAATGTGCTTATTTGGAAAAGGAAAGACTCGAGGAATACAAAATGTTTGTCATTGAGTCATTCAATCATATCCAACTTTTTGGACCCCATTTGGAATTTTCAAGGCAAAGATATTGGAGTAGTTTGCTATTTCCTTCTCCAGCCCATTTTACAGATGAGGAAACTGAGGCACACAGGATTAAATGACTTGCCCAGAGTCACACAGCTAGTGTCTGAAGCCAGATTTGAATTTAGGAAGATGCCTGAGTTCAGGCCAAACCCCTCATCCACTGTGCTCTCTAGCTGATTCTAGTCTTCAAGTCCTTGAAAGGTCATCATGTGGAAAAGAGACAGGTATAGGCATATTTCTGACAATTAAAGTTATCTAAAAGAGAGAGCTCCTGTTCCATGCTGTGAAGGATGCCTTGGATGAGGGTGGGATAGAGGGGAGAGATTTGAAATATGGAGACTGGCACATGGGCACAAGTAGAAGGGTCATAGTCAAGGCTTTCTCTTCTCCTAAATATATTATAGTTGGGAGAAGGTGACAGAATTCAAAGCTAATTATCCTGGCCAAGAATTAGTTAAATTAGACTAAAATTTGGGAAGTTGAGGTTGGACCAACCAGGATGCCCCTGGCTAAAGGGAGGTAGGATGCATAGTGGATAGGGAGCTAATCCTGGAATCAGGAAGCTCTGAGTTCGAATGTGACCTTAGTCATTGACTAGCAAGTTGTTTAACTTCTGACTGCCTCAGTTTCTTTAACTATAAAATGGAGATAATAAAAGAATCTTTTTCTCAGAGGGATTGGGAGAACCAAATAAAAGAGAATTTGTAAAGCACTTAGCTCATAGCAGGCACTTAAATGCTTATTGCTTTCTTCCCACCTTGACCTTTAACTCCAGCATAGTCATCTTGCGTAGGTTGCATTTATGCATGGTGATATGTGTTGATCTAACTAGGTCCTAATATTGAATTGGGGCAATGAGGATTATAGAAAAAATGTCTAAAAAGGTAAGGCACTAAGCCTTTATTAAGTGCATCATGATGCCCATGTCAAGTCCACTACTCTCTTTTTACTCCTCTTTTTTACTATTAGGAGACACCCTGTTTTCCAAAGCTAAGGTCCAGCAAGCAAGCAAGCCTTGGTGCTCATCCTCTACATGATCTCAGCCACAGCAAAATCCCAGGATTGTTTCACACCAGCTTCAGATGGTCCCTGAATTTGAACAAGCACCTGTAATACCCACGAAGTCCTGATATGAATCAAATTTGTCTCATTTTTGCTGTTACCCCTCACTGTTGGGCCTACAGCTCGCCACATGGCTACTAATATATGTATAAAGATTTGCCCACATTAATGGGGGTCTCTTACTGAGATGTGGGAGAGACAATGTGTCTAGTTTCCCTCTTCCAATCAAATAAAGAAAGCTTTTGGCTTATGACCACTATTATTTCTTTGGTGTTATTTTATCTTTTTTTAATTTTATTTTTCAGAGTTAACTTTGGTTGTGATAAGCTGTGTGAGTTCTTTGAGTTTTTTAAAGATTTAACAGCATCTGAAGGACTGCTGTGGTTCTTTGATTATTCATTGGATTGACTGTGCTTACTATGTGCCAGGCACTGGGCTAAGCACCGAAGACAACATAAATAGAATATAAAGAAAAAAACTTGTTAAACACAGCTTCCTTTTTTTTTCCTTAATTTTTTTCTTAATTTAAAAGTTTTTGGTTTCATCTTGTGATTTCATCACCCTAGAGAGTTCCTCCACATAGGAACTCCTCCATGATGAATTTCTCCCTACCAGTGCAAGTCAACACTTGCTTTGTAATTTATTGTCCTAAAGAGTTGTCTGAGATATGAAGAACTTAGTTGGCTTAACCACGGTAATGCAATCAACGTGTGTCAGCAGCAAGATCTGAATCCAGGTTTGGAGCTGGAAGGGAAATTTGAGATTATTGACTTCATCTTCCCTTGTTTTTTATATGAAGCAACCAAGACATAGTGTAAGTGACTTGGCAATAGTCACATAGATTGCAAAAATAATTTGAATTTAGGTCTTCCTGATTTCAAGTCTTGTGTTCTATCCCCTAAGCCATGTTGCTTCTCCTTAAACCCACTTCACGTTCTGCTCAGTTTGTGGAACATGACTTGGCGTTGTTCTCTAGCTTGGATGATTTCTGACAACAATGGTTCTTTCACAAGGACACAAGCCAGGTTTCCTTTCTTTCAGGAATTCTCTGGCACAAGTTGTCCATCATGAGTCACACGCTGATTCCAAGATGAGATCTGGAGCAGCTGCAGCTGGCCTACATCCTTGTGCCATTGGCAGTTTTATGCCAAGTGAAGACTCATATATCCCTCAGTTCTAATCAGGATGATTCCATTTGCAATTCGTGACTTCAAGAATTTCACACTATATATTTTTTCTGGGTTGGGAACTAGAGGCCTCTCTCTGTGGAGGATTCTTTTAAAGGTTATTTGGTTCATAATCCTCAGAGTGTAAGAAAGGAAACTCCAGAAATGAACAGCTGCTCCCCTGTCTTAGCAGAGTTGAAAACTGTCACTGAAGCAAAACCGCTGATATCCAAGAGAGTAAGGCTGAAAATCTCAAAGGGGGACTCTGAATGATGGCAAAGTGTCTTGGGAGATGTGGGCCCCTGTGTTCTTAACTCAGAAGAAGATGGAAGGCATTACAATGTGTAAAATAGCAGAAAGATTTGAGGAATTGTGAAATCTGAGGGTCAACAACAAAAGGGATGCAACAGAACAGAGGCAAAAGCCCCAGGAGAGAAGGGGTTGAGAGGGAGTTGTAATCCAGGTGTTGGCTGCATAAACTCAGTACAGCCAGAAGCTTCATCCACTGGAGGAATGGCATCCTGCAGTGATTGCACTAAGAAGTATCCCCCAAGGGATAGCAAATGTTCAGTCAGAGAGTACAGCATTCTCTTTCTCTTCTCCTTCTCTTCCATACTTTTAGAGATAGGAAAAAGCCTCATTTCCTGTCTTCCTAAATTCAACATCCCCTTCATTGATAATGGTATTTGAAAACCAAATTCTCTTTTTTCATCAAAGAATTTGTTCACATAATCTGAAGATGCCATTACTTATAGTCAGAGTGTGCAATGAGAAAGAACCCTGAAGGGGTCTCTCCAGTGTGTTAGCTTCCTGTTGGAGAAGCCATATGTGTTGGAATCTTTACAAACTTCTAACTCATTAGAGTTGATAGGTTATTGATCTGATCTTACAGGAAGATATTTTGGGTCAGAAACAAGGTACTAAGTAGAACTAATTGATACAATGCTTGTGTTCACACCTTTACTCATTGGAATTCACAAGTATGGGAGATTCACAAAGTAAACTTTGTAACTTTGTGAATTCACACCTCCCTTGAAGCTCTTAGGGCCAGAGAGCACTATGGGAGAAAACCCATAATCCCTCTGTCTCGTATCCCATAGTTCTTCTCTCTCGAATAAATAGAGCTTCAAAGGGGCCAGTCAGAAGAGTTTTCAGAGGAAGAAGCTACCAGTTGAGAGTTCAGCGGAAGATTGAGAAGGCTCTCTCAGAGGCACAAGCAGATTCATCTTCATCTCACACCACTGTGGTGGCTGGGCTCCTGCATTTCCCCCACTGAGACCAAGCTGGTCTGAAAGGCTCGCCAGAAAGCTAGCCAAGCCCCAAGTGAAGGAGACAAGAGATTCATTCCATCTTTGTGCTGGCTGAAGGCTGAAGAAAGCAGAGGCAGAGGCTGAAGGACAAACCTTTGGATTTGGAGACATTCGGAGCGAGCTCTTGGAACCAAGCGGAGAGATAAGCCTCTAAAAATCTAGCTATCTGGGCCCAAGGAAAGAGACAAGACTTGGAAGGAGAAATAAACATTTGTATTTTTACCAGCTGGCTGCATTTGGGGTAATTAAAGATCTGAACTTTTATCACCTGGCTGCGTTTTGGGTGATTATTTGATCTGAACTGAAACTAAGGCTTGCCTCCAGAAAACCTCCCCTAGAAACCTGCTCTCACCCAGAGAGAACCATCATATTTATATATTTTAAAAGAAGAAGAATACTACAAATATGCTCCCCCACTTCACTTCTACCAGAATTTACCAATGAACAGTTTACTTTTATGAATGACTTTAGAATGCTTCCAATAAGCAGAATCTTAAAGCCTGAATTTGGGCAATCACTTTAATTTCCCATTAGAAGAATGAAGTGGTTGTAATCAAGAGGTGGCTGAGAGGAATACTGATTAAGAAGGAAGGGTTCACTCCAACCTGGTCCCTTTTGGTGTGATCTGTGAAGATTCTGACCCCATGGCTTTTTTGTTTATTGTAAGGGGAATGAAGTGAGCATATACTGTTCTATGCATTCCACAGTCTTTCAGTTCATTGGTTATCCTTTTCCCCCCCATCCATTCAGGATTATACTGAATTTTGCTGGATATGTTTTTTTTTTTTTTTTTTTTTAATCTTTTGCTCTTTGAAATATTATGTTACAAGACTTTGGGTCTTTTAATGTAGAAGTGGCTAAAGCTAGGGTGTGTGGAAGGAAGGCGGGATATCTAGTTGACTGGAGGGCATGTAACCTGTTAGAACATCTAGGAATCTAGGACTTATAAATTCTAGTTTCCTAATTAGGATTTACAACTTAATAATAAACTGTCTATCAACTCCCTGCCCTGCCTTTCATAACACAACAAACATTTTTACAAAATTTTGGGCCAAAACTCAGTACATGTACACAGTAGATGTTTAGTGTCTTTGTAGGTTATACATATTTTCACATAAGTTTGCCTAAATGTGGTTCTCAGGGAAGAATGAATAAATATCTCTATAATCTCACCCACATTGAACCAAGGAAAGATTTTTATTTCTGCCTGGAGGAAAATAAGAGATTGGGGCCATGAAGTGAACGACTCTGTTCTTCTTGAAAAAGAAATATTGGATGAGAATTATTTCTACCAGGTCCCCTGAACATTGCCAATCTAGGGGAAATTATTTTTAGATCCAAAATGCTCACCTGGTTGCTTTCCTTTAATGGGGAAGGAATACTCCAAATAAGATCCAAAGGCTTAACTCCATTCTTACCAAATTCTTCTCTTGTTTTGTCCTTCATTCTTGACAAGGACCATGACATTGGGGAGTTTATGCCATGACATGCAAGTGGATTGGATTTAAGTGAGGGAGGGCTGTGCAAGGTCACCGGCCTCACTTTCTTCTCTAAAGCCATCTGGATCCAATAGCAAGATCTAAATCAGGACAGTTGGAGATGGCTCTCTTTTACCAAATGCTCGTTATAAAAAAACTATCCTATATCATAAAGAGCAAATAAAATCATTTATCCAAGCTCAAGAGCAAATAGAATCAGAGAAATCATAAAGATTAGAATATACCTGAAAATACACAGTGAATAAGCTTCCCCAGTAGGGAGTAAGATATCTCACTTTAACAGAGACAGAGACAGAGACAGAGACAGAGACAAAGACATATTCCCATGTTTCCCCATCTCACTAAAGAGGAAAATTCCCCAAAGACTTTAGCAGCAATTTGGAAACAGGTCTAAAGGACAAGCTTTTTTCCTCTTTCCAAAAACTCTCCCTAAAGAGAACCTGGAACATCATATTTCCCCTCTCAAAACAGAAAAAAGAAGCAGTTCTTTTTTTCCATGTTCTCATCAACTTTTCCCATCATGCAGCCATGGTCCAACAATAAATCTCCCACCAATGAAGAAAGCAAATGTTCAAGCTTGGCCCCAAGTTATATGCACATGTGTAATATCTATAAAAACATTAACATAATCATCTATATTAAACAGGAAATCTAACTTAAAAGGCTTGTCATAGTTTGGTCTCCACTGATAGTAAATCCATATTAGTTTAATGCTTATTATAGGACTTGGGCTTCAATCCAGCCACATGTAAAACTTGGAACATTGGTCAATAGTTATTAGTCTATTTGTCAATAAAAGAATACTTCTGTCCATCTTGACCCTTTGGAGAGCCTTCTAGAGAATGCAAACTGTCATATGCATATGATTTTCACAGGACCAAGGGCACTATTTTGCTTGATTAGTTAATGAGGCCAAGGTCATTATTCAGATCTCTGAAACTGCAAGAGGCGTAGAAAACTATGTCCCATGACAACAGATTGCTTTCCTTGCTCAGTCACCTCACATGAGTATTTTCTAGGTCACAAGAGAGAATGGGTGAGTGTGGAGATGAATCAGCACAATTCATTCCCTATATTAAAAAGCAACTCAAACTACATATCCACCTGACTTGGGACAGTTGCATAAACTCCATAGGCAGCGGGCAACACATTTTCTGGCAATTCTGAAAGTGATGTGTCACCAGCACAGTTAGGGTTTACAGGGGCAACAGTCAGGGTACCCAAGCAGAGACAGAACTAAGGAAATCCTGTTTGAGTTGGGCAAGAAAGGGACCCAGTAAAAGTTGGCAAGCCCAGAAGTTTCTGCTAATCACAGAGCTAAGTCTGTAAATATGAAATTTATTCTGTGGTAAGTGTTCAGAGCGTGCCATATGAAATCATCAAAAGACAACATTAACTTCTTTTTGTTCTTTAGAGTTTCACTCCTACATCTTGTAAAGTTGTCCTTCTTATTCTGCCTTGAACTTCAATTCCTGAGAATGCCCAGTTTTTCCCTGATGTTTCAAGTAACCAAGAGTAGGAGTAGGAAAATTTTGTAATTTTGAAAGCAAGATGAGTTGAATTAAATTAAATGGAATTGAATTTAGAGTTTTAGTAGGTCACAAGCTTACCATGAGTTAATTCTGTGATTTAGTGGCCTAAAAAGCTAATGGAGTCTTGGGCTGTATGAAGAGAATCATTAACTTACAACTAGGAACAAAGTGATCCTAAAATATTTGTTGATTGGTTAATTAACCAATTAACAGTATTAATTAATACTCCCATTTTAATCCTTCCTAGTCAAACTGTGTATGGAATACTGAGCTGAATTCTAGGCACCGTATTTTTGGAAGATTATTGCTAAACTGAAGAATGTCCAAAAGAAGGTAACCAGGGTAGTAAGAAGACTGGAGAACATACCAAGTGAGGATCAACTGAAATATCTTAATGTGCTTATTTGGAAAAGGAAAGACTCGAGGAATACAAAATGTTTGTCATTGAGTCATTCAATCATATCCAACTTTTTGGACCCCATTTGGAATTTTCAAGGCAAAGATATTGGAGTAGTTTGCTATTTCCTTCTCCAGCCCATTTTACAGATGAGGAAACTGAGGCACACAGGATTAAATGACTTGCCCAGAGTCACACAGCTAGTGTCTGAAGCCAGATTTGAATTTAGGAAGATGCCTGAGTTCAGGCCAAACCCCTCATCCACTGTGCTCTCTAGCTGATTCTAGTCTTCAAGTCCTTGAAAGGTCATCATGTGGAAAAGAGACAGGTATAGGCATATTTCTGACAATTAAAGTTATCTAAAAGAGAGAGCTCCTGTTCCATGCTGTGCAGGATGCCTTGGATGAGGGTGGGATAGAGGGGAGAGATTTGAAATATGGAGACTGGCACGTGGGCACAAGTAGAAGGGTCATAGTCAAGGCTTTCTCTTCTCCTAAATATATTATAGTTGGGAGAAGGTGACAGAATTCAAAGCTAATTATCCTGGCCAAGAATTAGTTAAATTAGACTAAAATTTGGGAAGTTGAGGTTGGACCAACCAGGATGCCCCTGGCTAAAGGGAGGTAGGATGCATAGTGGATAGGGAGCTAATCCTGGAATCAGGAAGCTCTGAGTTCGAATGTGACCTTAGTCATTGACTAGCAAGTTGTTTAACTTCTGACTGCCTCAGTTTCTTTAACTATAAAATGGAGATAATAAAAGAATCTTTTTCTCAGGGGGATTGGGAGAACCAAATAAAAGAGAATTTGTAAAGCACTTAGCTCAAAGCAGGCACTTAAATGCTTATTGCTTTCTTCCCACCTTGACCTTTAACTCCAGCATAGTCATTTTTCGTAGGTTGCATTTATGCATGGTGATATGTGTTGATCTAACTAGGTCCTAATATTGAATTGGGACAATGAGGATTATAGAAAAAATGTCTAAAAAGGTAAGGCACTAAGCCTTTATTAAGTGCATCAGGATGCCCATGTCAAGTCCACCACTCTCTTTTTACTCCTCTTTTTTACTATTAGGAGACACCCTGTTTTCCAAAGCTAAGGTCCAGCAAGCAAGCAAGCCTTGGTGCTCATCCTCTACATGATCTCAGCCACAGCAAAATCCCAGGACTGTTTCACACCAGCTTCAGATGGTCCCTGCATTTGAAAAGCACCTGTAATACCCACGAAGTCCTGATATGAATCAAATTTGTCTCATTACCCCTATTACCCCTCACTGTTAGGCCTACAGCTCGCCACATGGCTACTAATATATGTATAAAGATTTGCCCACATTAATGGGGGTCTCTTACTGAGATGTGGGAGAGACAATGTGTCTAGTTTCCCTCTCCCAATCAAATAAAGAAAGCTTTAGGCTTATGACCACTATTATTTCTTTGGTGTTATTTTATCTTTTTTTAATTTTATTTTTCAGAGTTAACTTTGGTTGTGATAAGCTGTGTGAGTTCTTTGAGTTTTTTTAAAATTTAACAGCATCTGAAGAACTGCTGTGGTTCTTTGATTATTCATTGGATTGACTGTGCTTACTATGTGCCAGGCACTGGGCTAAGCACCGAAGACAACATAAATAGAATATAAAGAAAAAAACTTGTTAAACACAGCTTCCTTTTTTTTTTCCTTAATTTTTTTCTTAATTTAAAAGTTTTTGGTTTCATCTTGTGATTTCATCACCCTAGAGAGTTCCTCCACATAGGAACTCCTCCATGATGAATTTCTCCCTACCAGTGCAAGTCAACACTTGCTTTGTAATTTATTGTCCTAAAGAGTTGTCTGAGATATGAAGAACTTAGTTGGCTTAACCAGGGTAATGCAATCAACGTGTGTCAGCAGCAAGATCTGAATCCAGGTTTGGAGCTGGAAGGGAAATTTGAGATTATTGACTTCATCTTCCCTTGTTTTTTATATGAAGCAACCAAGACATAGTGTAAGTGACTTGGCAATAGTCACATAGATTGCAAAAATAATTTGAATTTAGGTCTTCCTGATTTCAAGTCTTGTGTTCTATCCCCTAAGCCATGTTGCTTCTCCTTAAACCCACTTCACGTTCTGCTCAGTTTGTGGAACATGACTTGGCGTTGTTCTCTAGCTTGGATGATTTCTGACAACAATGGTTCTTTCACAAGGACACAAGCCAGGTTTCCTTTCTTTCAGGAATTCTCTGGCACAAGTTGTCCATCATGAGTCACACGCTGATTCCAAGATGAGATCTGGAGCAGCTGCAGCTGGCCTACATCCTTGTGCCATTGGCAGTTTTATGCCAAGTGAAGACTCATATATCCCTCAGTTCTAATCAGGATGATTCCATTTGCAATTCGTGACTTCAAGAATTTCACACTATATATTTTTTCTGGGTTGGGAACTAGAGGCCTCTCTCTGTGGAGGATTCTTTTAAAGGTTATTTGGTTCATAATCCTCAGAGTGTAAGAAAGGAAACTCCAGAAATGAACAGCTGCTCCCCTGTCTTAGCAGAGTTGAAAACTGTCACTGAAGCAAAACCGCTGATATCCAAGAGAGTAAGGCTGAAAATCTCAAAGGGGGACTCTGAATGATGGCAAAGTGTTTTGGGAGATGTGGGCCCCCGTGTTCTTAACTCAGAAGAAGATGGAAGGCATTACAATGTGTAAAATAGCAGAAAGATTTGAGGAATTGTGAAATCTGAGGGTCAACAACAAAAGGGATGCAGCAGAACAGAGGCAAAAGCCCCAGGAGAGAAGGGGTTGAGAGGGAGTTGTAATCCAGGTGTTGGCTGCATAAAATCAGTACAGCCAGAAGCTTCATCCACTGGAGGAATGGCGTCCTGCAGTGATTGCACTAAGAAGTATCCCCCAAGGGATAGCAAATGTTCAGTCAGAGAGTACAGCATTCTCTTTCTCTTCTCCTTCTCTTCCATACTTTTAGAGATAGGAAAAAGCCTCATTTCCTGTCTTCCTAAATTCAACATCCCCTTCATTGATAATGGTATTTGAAAACCAAATTCTCTTTTTTCATCAAAGAATTTGTTCACATAATCTGAAGATATGCCATTACTTATAGTCAGAGTGTGCAATGAGAAAGAACCCTGAAGGGGTCTCTCCAATGTGTTAGCTTCCTGTTGGAGAAGCCATATGTGTTGGAATCTTTACAAACTTCTAACTCATTAGAGTTGATAGGTTATTGATCTGATCTTACAGGAAGATATTTTGGGTCAGAAACAAGGTACTAAGTAGAACTAATTGATACAATGCTTGTGTTCACACCTTTACTCATTGGAATTCACAAGTATGGGAGATTCACAAAGTAAACTTTGTAACTTTGTGAATTCACACCTCCCTTGAAGCTCTTAGGGCCAGAGAGCACTATGGGAGAAAACCCATAATCCCTCTGTCTCGTATCCCATAGTTCTTCTCTCTCGAATAAATAGAGCTTCAAAGGGGCCAATCAGAGGAGTTTTCAGAGGAAGAAACTATGAGTTGAGAGTTCAGCGGAAGATTGAGAAGGCTCTCTCAGAGGCACAACCAGATTCATCTTCATCTCACACCACTGTGGTGGCTGGGCTCCTGCACCTCCCCCACTGAGACCAAGCTGGTCTGAAAGGCTCGCCAGAAAGCTAGCCAAGCTCCAAGTGAAGGAGACAAGAGATTCATTCCATCTTTGTGCTGGCTGGAGGCTGAAGAAAGCAGAGGCAGAGGCTGAAGGAAAAACCTTTGGATTTGGAGACATTCGGGAGGAGCTCTTGGAACCAAGGGGAGAGATAGGCCTCTAAAAATCTAGCTATCTGGGCCCAAGGAAAGAGACAAGACTTGGAAGGAGAAATAAACATTTGTATTTTTACCAGCTGGCTGCATTTGGGGTAATTAAAGATCTGAACTTTTAACACCTGGCTGCATTTTGGGTGATTATTTGATCTGAACTGAAACTAAGGCTTGCCTCCAGAAAACCTCCCCGAGAAACCTGCTCTCACCCAGAGAGAACCATCATATTTATATATTTTAAAAGAAGAAGAATACTACAAATATGCTCCCCCACTTCACTTCTACCAGAATTTACCAGTGAACAGTTTACTTTTATGAATGACTTTAGAATGCTTCCAATAAGCAGAATCTTAAAGCCTGAATTTGGGCAATCACTTTAATTTCCCATTAGAAGAATGAAGTGGTTGTAATCAAGAGGTGGCTGAGAGGAATACTGATTAAGAAGGAAGGGTTCACTCCAACCTGGTCCCTTTTGGTGTGATCTGTGAAGATTCTGACCCCATGGCTTTTTTGTTTATTGTAAGGGGAATGAAGTGAGCATATACTGTTCTATGCATTCCACAGTCTTTCAGTTCATTGGTTATCCTTTTCCCCCCCATCCATTCAGGATTATACTGAATTTTGCTGGATATGTTTTTTTTTTTTTAATCTTTTGCTCTTTGAAATATTATGTTCAAGACTTTGGGTCTTTTAATGTAGAAGTGGCTAGGTCTTAAGTGATCCTAATTGTATCAAAAAAATTTTATTTCTTGTTACTTTCAGTATTTTCTTCTTAATTATGGAGCTTTGAAATTTGACCATGATATTCCTCTAAGTTTTCATCCTGATATCTTTTTCAGTTGGTGATCAGTGGATTTTTTTATATTTCTACTTTACCCTCTCTTTTTAAACTTCAGGGCAATTTTTCTTAATGATTTCTTGTAATATTGTATCAAGTTTCTTCTTATGGTCCTAACTTTCAGGTAATCCAATAATTCTTATATTTTCTCTTCTTAATCTGTTCTCTTGATTAATTGTTTTTCTAGTAAAATGTTTCATATTCTTTTCTATTTTTTCATTCTTCTGACTTAATGTTTCTTGATGAATTATAATACTATTAGTTTCCTGTTGCCCAATTTTTATTTTCTTTGTTTTTCCATATTAGTCATATTGTAAAAGAAAACATAGATCAAAATAAAAACCCAAGGAAAAAAAGAAATTAAAAAAAAGTTATGCCTCAATCTCTTTCTGGAGATGAATAGCATTTTTCATCATAAATCTTTCATAGTTATCTTGTATTGCATTGTTGAAAATAGTCAAGTCATTCATGGTTGATCATCCTACAATATTGCTGTTACTGTGCACAGTCTTCTCCTGGTTCTATTCATTTCATTTTGCATCTGCTTATGTAAGTCTTTCCTGGATTTTTCTTGAGAGCATCTAGTTCGTTATTTCTTATAGTACAATAATATTCCATCACAATCATATACCACAAATTGTTTAGCTATTCCCCAAGTAATGGACATCCCCTAAGTTTCCAATTCTTTGCCGCTAGAAAAGAGTTGCTATAAATATTTTGGTATACTCCCCAAATGCTCTTCATAATGGTTGAATCAGTTCACAAGTCCCCAACAATGCATCAGTGTTACAATTTTCCCACATTCTCTCTAACATTTGTCATTCTTCCTTTTATTTTTGTCCTATTAATTATTATAATAAGTATGAGGTAGTACCTCAGAATTGTTTTAATTTACATTTCTCCAATCAAAAATGATATAGTGTGGCTATAGATAGCTTTGATTATTTCATTTTAAAATTTAATTTTTTTGATCATTTGTCAATTGGGGAAGAGCTTTTATTTTTATAAATTTGACTCATTTTTCTTTATATTTGAGAGATGAGGCCTTTTATCAGAAAAATTTCCTTCAAAAATTTTTCCACAGGTATGATTGCCAACTATATTTCCCTCCATATATTGCCCCCATTTATTTATTTTATTCTTTCTCTCCTTTCATTCTGTCCTCCTCAAAAGTGTTTTGCTTCTGATTACTGTCTCATCTAATCTATCCTCATCCTTTTATAAGCAATCTCCCTTATCTTCTTCCCCTTCTATTTTCCTGTAGGCTAAGATTGATTTCTATACTCAATTAAGTGTTCATGTTATTCCCTTTTTAAACCAATTCTGATGAAAACAAGATTCAAGCATTCCTGCCATTTCCCTCATCTTTCTCTCCATTGTAAGAGCTTTTTTTTTTTTTTTTTAACCCCATCCCATGTCTCTTTCACTTCTCCTAGTGCATTCCTATTTCTCAAATTAATTTTTTTTGGAAACCATGACATCATATTCAACTCACTTCTGTTGTCCTTTGATTTTATGTGTGTGTGTGTGTGTGTGTATTCCTTCTAACTGCCATAACAATGAGAAAGTTCTTATGAATTACAAGTGCTATCTTCCTATATAGGAATGTAAACAATTTAGCCTTAATAAGTCCTTATAATTTCACTTTTCTGATTACCTTTTTATGCTTATCTTGAATCTTCTCTTTGAAAGTCAAATTTTCTATTTAGCTGTGGTCTTATCAGAAATACATGCATGTCCTCTATTTCATTGAATATCCATTTTCTGCCTGGAGGATTGTTTTTAGTTTTTCTCGGTAGATGAGTTTGCAATACTTCGCTATCAATACTTTGGAATATCATATTCCAGGTCTTCTCATCCTTTATTCTAGAAGCTGCTAAATTTAGTTTTATCCTGACTGTGCCTCCACAGCACTTGAATTGTTTCTTTCTGGCTGCTTGCAATATTTTTCCTTGATCCCGAGAGTATGGAATTTGACTATATTTCTGGGATCCCATTCAGGAGGTGATGATTGCTACATTCTTCCAATTTCTATTCTACTCTCCAGTCCTAGAACATCAGCATAGTATTCCTTGATAATTTCCTAAAAGATGATGTCTAGCCTCTTTTTTGATCATAGCATTCAGGAAGGTCCAATAATTTTTAAATTATCCCCCCTGGATATATTTTTCAGGGTAGTTGTTTCTCTAATAAGATATTTTATATTGTCATCTATTTTTCATTCTTTTTATTTTATTGTTTCTTGAAGTCACATAGAGTTACTTGCTTCCACTTGCTCAATTCTAATTTTTAAGGAATTATCTTCTTCAGTGAGGTTTTGTATCTCCTTTTCAATTTGTCCAATTCCATTTTTTTAAGGAGTTCTTTTCTTCAATGAACTTTTGTGCCTCTTTTTCCATTTGGTAAATTCAGCTTCCTAAAGAGTTCTTTTCAATGATTTTTGTATATCCTTCTCCATTTGGCCACTTCTGCTTTTCAGGGAATTTTCCTCATTGGATTTTTGTACCTCTTTTGCCATTTGGTCTATTCTATTTTTTTTTTTTTTTTTTGGTTGAAGCAATTGGAGTTAAGTGACTTGCCCAGGGTCACACTGCTAGGAAGTGTGAAGTGTCTGAGACCAGATTTGAACTCAGGTCCTCCTGACTTTTGGGCTGGTGCTCTATCCACTGCACCACCTAGATGCCACTCTCCCCCACCATTCTATTTTTTAAGGTTTTATTTTCTTCAGTATTTTTGTTCCTGTTTTATTAAGCTATTGATTCATTTTTCATGCTTTTCTTGCATTACTCTCATTTGCCTTCCCAATTTTTCCTCTCTCTCCCTTATTTGATTTTCAAATTCCTTTTTGAGCTTTCCTATGACTTGAGACCAATTCATATTTTTCTTTGAGGCTTTGGATATAAGAATTTTGATCTTGTTTTCTCCTTCTGAATTTGTGTTTTGATCTTCCATGTCACCATAATACCTTTCTATGGTCAGAATGTTTTTTTTTTTTTTTTGTGTGTGTGTAGTTATTTTTATAGATACTTCTAGTGACTTGTAAATTTTCAATTCTTCCAAGGTGATGTGATCTAAGGAAAGATGTGTTTATTATTATCTTGTCTGTGTTCAGGTCTATGAACAAATACAGGCATTTTTTTCTGCCTTGGAACTATGGGGAGGGAACCTGTTTTACTGTGGCTGCAGCCTCTGGTATGCAATTGTTACTCTTATGCTGGGGCTGACAACCAGGACTGCAATTTATCCAAGTACCGACAAAGCAACAGAATCCTGCCCCCAATGCCAGGAAAGAGAGTCTTGTTATCTCCTGACCAGTTGTTTGACCCTTTACTATGAGTTAGCTGAGAACTCTGGAAGTACCCACTACCACCACGATTCAGGAGCTCTCAAGCCTACTCCAGAGCATGTCTGTGCTGGTTTGGTCTGCACTGAACTTTATACTCATCCTGGTGAGACAGACCTTTCCTGCTGACTTTCCAAATTGCCTTTTATAAGTTCTGTAGTTCCATAATTAATTTTAGGGCATTACTTAAAGATTTTTTGAAGGGTTTGAAGGAGTATTAACCAAAGACAAAACCATGGAGATGCTTGAATGTTAAATATATTTGGAAAAGGAGATGTCCTTGACAGGTGAAAATTAACCCTGATTGGTGAACAGTTAATGAGTGGGTGGACTTTTTCTAATGAAGGGGTGGGCTAAAAGTTTTCCACCTCTTTTATTGAGGATGTGGCTTGATCATGAGGCTCAGGCTGTCAATACTCTGTTCAATGCTCTGGACAAAGGAATCCATCTCTACTCACACTACTTCCATTAAACAATGGGAGGGAATGGGATTAGGGTGTCCCAGGATTTAAATCAAATACTTTTAGGGCCAAAATTTACCAGATTAGATTTTCTTTATGGGGAGTTATCTGTGCACTCTCATCTATCAGAAATATTTTTCAGAGACTGGTCACAGAGACTGGACTTTGAATAGGGAAGTAAAACAAAAAAAGTAAATTAAGGATTTACCCTGCATCCTAATACTAATAATTGGTTATTAGTATGATTAAAATTATTTTTCTCAGTTTGCTCATTGTAATTTTGTTTTATTTTATTTTTAGCCTTTTATTGTAATTGGCTCTAGTGTCAAGATATGGGAAATGGTACTTCAGACTTCAGGACTATCTTATTATTATTTTCTGAGCTCTGTCTAGGGGTCCAATCTTGGGCATTCTTCTCCACCCCCAAGCCATTGCAAGGACTCTTAGCCACACTGTCCCCCAATGTGGTCTCTCTGACAGTTACAAAGTTCAGCTTTCCCCTCTGTCCTGGAATTGAAACTAGGGACTCTACTCTCCTGCCAAGGCCCACAGAGTCCTTGCTCCTCTGCTACCATACTTAGTGTATGTGTGCTTGATATTTCTGACCCACAGCTGCAGCCTGGGAGAGAGTCTTGTCAGCAAAGTTGTGTCTGGTATCCCAAGATAGCAAGAAAAGGAGAGAGTCCTTCAATCTTTCCCTGCTCAGCTGTTTGACCCCCATACTTTCCATAAGGAAAAAGTTCCAGAGGCCCAGCCCAGGTTCCCCAGGCCTTGCTGTTTGTTGTTTTAACAGAGCCTGCCTAAAGGGAATTCTTCATTCTGGCCGATCCTCTGCCCCTGGAAACAACCTCTTTTTTGAGATTTTTCTCAGTTGCTTTACAAGGCAACTGCTTTACTCCTACTTTTATTCTATATTCTATGCCATACTTTGTTTCCTTTGTGGTGATAGTCTATCTTTTTAGTTGGAGAAATATGGAGAGCCTGGAATTTTCTGACTTATTCTGCCATCTTCTCAGAATCTCTTTAGATCACTGTTTAGTAGCTAAGTAGCTAAGTTTTTCAAAATTGATCATCTTTACAATATTGATGTTATTTATTATGTACAATATTCCTCTGGTTATACTTTACTTTGCATCAATTCATTCTTCCCAGGTTCTTCTGAAACTTGTCATTTCTTATGGCACAATAGTGACATATATATGGCACATATATAAATGCTGAGGCAGTAGGGCAGAGATACTGCTAGCTGTGGACACTTGAAGGAGGGGGAGCTTTTGGTTTGAGGTTTCAGGTCAGAGGGGAAAACTGAAGTGATGCTAGAGCATCATCTTCCCATCCCCCAATTAGAGATGCTTACCCTAATAGTTCTCATTTTTTAAAAAAATGAGTTGGCAAAGAAGAAAGACTCCAGTTATAGAAACTTACTATGGGAATAAGGAAGACCATGGTTCATCTTAAAAGGAGGACAATGAAGTTAAAAAATCATCTTCTACCCCAAAGAGACACATTAAATGGCTCGCTGCTCAAGAGAGAATTTATAAAAGAACTCAAAAAAGAATTTGAAAATCAAATGAGAGATATTGAGTAAAAATTAATAAAGACCATTCAAAAAAAATAAGAAAATTGTGAAAAAAGATTATCTAACTAAAAAAGGAGATACAGAGTTTTAAAGACAAACATAACTCTTTGAAAATTAGAATTGGGCAAGAGAAAGCCAGTGAAGCTATGAGAGACCAAGAAATAACTTAACAGAAAATCAAGAATGGAATGTGACTATGAAACATCTTATAAGAAAAACAACAGGTTTGGAGAATAGATCAAAAAAATATAAGAATAATTGGACTATCTGAAAGCTATGACCAAAAAAAAAAAAAACTTTGACCCAATGATGCAAGAAACAACCCACAAAAATTACCTTGGAGTGATAGAACATGAGGAGAAAATAGAAATAGAAAAATCTGACCAATAACCACCTCAAAGAGATCCTTTGTGAAAAACACATAGGAACATTATTTCCAAATTTCAAACCTCCCAAAGAGAAAAATTTTCAAGAAACAAGAGAAAAACACAATAATTCAAATATCTGGAACTACCATTAGAATTGTACAGGACTTATCAACAGCCACAATAAAAGACCATAAGTCCTGGAATCCTATCTACCAGTAATCAAAAAAATTAGGCTTGCAACCAAAAATATCATATCTAGCAAAAATTATTCATAATGTTGAATAAAAAATGGACATTCAACAAGCTTATAAATTTTCAGAACTTTCTTTCAATCAAACCTGAACTCAATAGAAAATTTAATCTATAAGAGCTAATATCAAAGATCAATTTTGAGGAATTTAACATGGACAATTTGTTTATGGTTTTTTTTTTACATGGGAAATGTATACCATATGTTTAGAATTGATATTAGCAACAGGGAAGCTCAAAAAAAAAAGATTGGGACAGAGTTTAGGTAAAAATAGTAATTATGTTATGCAAATGAGGTATAGACACAGAGGCATTAGGGGAATGGAAGGCTTAGAGTTCTGAAAACCTACTCACATTAGGAATGGACTAAATAGATAACACTACATATATACCATGAAAGGTATAGCATCCTCCAAAATCTATAAAGAAACAAAGGGATGGGTGGAGGGAGAAGCAAAGGGAGGGAAAAGAAGACAAGGGAAGGATGTATGGGGTAAGTTAAGTAATAGCAAGGCAAGTTAGGGAAAAGAATTAAAGCAAAGAGTTAGCAGAGATAAAAAAGATATGTGGAGCAGAGGTAGGTGGTAAGGGGTGTTTGTGTGTGTGTGTGTTTATATATATATATATATATATATATATATATATATATATATATTATACACACATATACATAAATATATCCGTGCTTAACTATAAAATTTGGGGAGGAGATGAGGGTGGGGGAGGAAGAAAAGGAAAAAAAAAGAATAAAGTAAATAAAGTGCACAGCAGAGAACAAAAGAATAAAGCAAGCAAAGAAAAGATAGACACTCATGAATGTAATTTCTTCAACTATTATCCTTTTTTGAAATGGTAATTTATTATTATATATTTTGAATCCTCCCTGATGTTCTGTTGGGCACATGACAGTGTTCAGTTTTGTTTTGTTTTCCTTTTCTGTTTTTATTTTTCTAAATAAAATAATTTTTTTAGAAATTTCTTTTATTTTTTTTCCATCAAAGTTTGCCATTTGTTGGCAAAAGTAATTCCTTGATTTCCATAAAATCCTACACAAGTATCAGTGGAAGAACAATCCATGTTCTTAGATTCTCAATTCTGTTTTCTATCTTCCATCATCAAAGATTAAATTCATTTATTCAATTCAATACATTCAATACAAAGGTAGAAAAGTAAACTCAAATATTTTAGGAAGATTTTTATCTTTCTTGTCATTCTACATCATTTGACATTTGAATAACAACTACTTCTGAAAATGCTTTTTTGACTTGGTTTCCAAGACATTGCTCTCTTCTGGTTCTCTTTTTTCCTGTCTTAGTCTCTTTTAGTGGTCCATTTTCCTCCTCTAGAAAGAAAAATCTGGGTGTCTCAGTTCTCTCATCTTGTCTCTTGTCTTTCCCCTTTTCCTCTTTTCTCCTCTGCTTTCCTTCCTTCTCCCCATTCCTCCTCTGTCCTCTGCCTAAGATCTCATCTTTCCCCTTAAACCTAATTTTCACGCCTCCAAACTTCACTATTTTCTGTTGTTAATACCTGCATTTCCCCAGAACCAAGACTGGAAACTTCACCTTTCATCAGTTTTCTCCTTTAATCTCTAATCAGTTTCCAAATTCTGACTAGTTTATCTCAATAACATTGCTCCCATTCATGGCTTTCTCTTAGGTTTCATGAGCCCCATTCCAATTCAGGTAGGCCTCATCTCTAACTTGGATTTCTGTAGTAATCTTCCTCTGATAAAATGTAACCTCTTTGATGAAAAATTTTTAATTTTTGCCTCTGTGTTTCCAGTTCCCAGCACAGCGCTTGGTAAATTATGAGTGCTTAATAAATGCTTCTTAACTGATAGGTTAACCAATTAGTTTCTCTGACTTTATTCTCTTCCCTCTCTAAACCGTCCCTCATGTAGCTATTAAATAAACTTCCCTACTACTATACAGGTCTGCAGGCCTGAACTTATCATTCCTTTGCCTTAAAAAGATACACATGAAAATAGTTTTTTTTATTAACTTGTGGGTGCTTACCTTGAACCATCCATTTTCTGCACATTCTAAGGAGTTGAGAAGTAATTATTGCATCATTTTAGCTTCTATGGAATATCTCTTGATTTTTTTAGGGAGAAGAATGGGGTAGGAAGGGGAGGGAGGAGGAAAATGGAGAAAACTAATAAGAGAACAATCTAGGGTATAAAGCTTTATTCCTTTCTCTGCCAAAGCTGTCTCCAGGGCCACCAAATTTACACATCAGTGTTCAATGCAAATTGTATCATGGTCATAGTAATTTCAACTTCTAATCAATTCTTTTGCCTCAAAGTAATAATGCAATATCTGAAATAATAAATTAGAATATATTCAGACCAGCCAAATAGAGGTAAATGTATCCATGAACCAAAATCTTTGAATAACTTCAACATTACCCATTAATAATAAGAGTAATTTTCCTCAATCTTTCCCTGGGGAAAAAAAGACTACTGCTGAATATAAATATGGAAGCTTTAACACAGCAGGGAACATTTTTAAGCTTAATTAAAGTGATTGGAGAAGGCATTGAGAGTTAGGGTATTGCAAGAAACTGTCAAAAATATTATAATAGTATTTTCTACCATGAATCCACATGCATAATATGTGATTTAATAAAATGGACTATGGGAGGATGAATGCCACTTTTCTTTAAAAATTCATGTAATATGAACCATGTGACAGACAAACCATTTTCAAGTCTTAATGTTAATGGAAAGGGAACCTGGAGAAAGAGGAAATATTTCACTTCATAATTGATAGATTCTAAAAACAAACTAAAAAACTGCCCTCATCTAAGTTCTTTTCTCCCAAACAGAGGTCACCAGGAGCAAAAGAATTTTAGCATTCTGTCAAGTTTAGTCAATAGCTACTGGCAGGAAAAAAAAAAACTGTGTCCTAATTGAATAGTACTTTTGCCATCCTCTCTCTTCTATAAACTTTCTTTCAAATGATTTTAATAGTTGACTTTTACATGAACACCGACGTGGACACAAGTCAGCAGTTGAAAGAAAAAGAAATGGTCCCTTCCCTTCTGATTGTTGTAGAACCCAATGGTGTTCAATGGGACAACAACAAAATCATAGATTTGCTGAATCTCTGGGCTGGAAGATACTTTTGTTCATATTTCACAGATATGAGTGAAGCTGGTGTAATTAACTATTGTCCTCTTCTAAGCACTCCTTACCCCACTCTCTCTCTCTCTCTCTTTCTCTCTCTCTCTCTCTCTCTCTCTCTCTCTCTCTCTCTCTCTCTCTCTCTCTCTGTATGTGTGTATGTTTCTCTGTCTCTCTCTGTCTCTCTGCCTCTGTCTCTCTCTCTCTCTGTCTCTCTCTCTCTCTCTCTCTTTTTCTCTCTCTCCTTCCCTCCCTCTCTGTCTAGCCAAAGATGTTCTGTTAAAGGGTACAGTGGGGAGAAAAATAATGGAGGTTTAAGGGCTTCATACCCTCACAGGCAGAGTTGTGGAACAGAGGAAAGCCTGATAGCCTAAAGAGGTTTGAGGGGGAGTCTCAAGAGTGAGCCATCATGTCAATACAACCCTGGGGGTAGTAACCTGAACACTATGAATCAAAACATTTACCATAGAAAGGAAGATCACCTTCCCAGTTATACAGAACAAATCCTCAATTGTCTGTAGTTGGAATAAATTACAGTTCTTCCTCTACCTGTTTTCCATTTCTTCTTCCCAAGACCAATATTGTCCACAAATATCTATGGCTATAAAATAATCATCAAGGGAGTGATGTAAGAAGAGAAGAAAAATAGGTCTTTCTTGAGAATTTTTTTAAAACAAAACTCATTTGTAGTTGATGTTAGCTAATAGAAGACATATGACTGCCCTTAGGCATTCTTCAATGAGATGTCTAATATGTAGCTTGTGTAACACTCATAAAATCAGCATGGAATAAAATGTTTCCATTTTGTTATTTCTGGAATACCTTGTGGTAAAATGGTAGTCGTGACCTGAATGATATTATAAAAAGAAGAGATCATGGAAAGTAAGTTTTTTGTGCAATTACATGGAAGTAAGCCAACAACTGGTTAATGAATTTTCTTATGAGGTGTATGAAGGGGCTCATTAAATATTTGTTGATTATGTTGATTTATGAGCATATAGAAAATATGAATATAAACATTTAGGCATTCATCTTAACTGATACAAAGTAAGCAAGGACCAGGAAAACAATAACTACAATGAAAACACAAAAAATCAATAGTAACAATGTCTCCAGTCTCATCCCTTCTTGCCTAGAATCCCAACAGTTAATTGAGCTCTCCACACTAACCCCACCCATATCCTGTTCAACATGTATAAGGATCTTTCTTTCCCAGTGATTTTGGACCAGGCCATAGCTGAGAAATGAACATGACAACTAATAACCATTGCTTCCTGCCCTGTGCTGCACCCAAAAGACCACAGGGTCCTTCCATACACCCTGAAGCTCAATAATTTTTATGCATTATCTCCCTCTATTAGAATGTTACCTCAGAGAGCAGTGACTATCAATTTTCTATTTGAATAACAGTCCTTGGCACATGATTATATAATAAAGGCTTTTCTATGCTTTCTGTTCCAGCAATGAGCAACAAAAATCTAAACTGAATGTAATTATAGTGACCAAGATTGAACCCCAAAAAAGGGATTTGAGAAGGCATTTCTTTCCTTGTCTGCAGAGGTGGGACACTACATATGGAATATTGCTTATACTATCAGATTCAACTAATATGTTAGTTTTGTTAACCTTTTTTAGTTCTTTTTTTTTTTTCTTCTTTACTATGAGGGATGGCTCTACATATATAGGGAGACAGACATATAATAGAAAATGGAGGGAATACATCCAAAGAGAAATTTGATGGAATCTGAATGCAGATCAAAGCATACTGTTTTCCCTTTTAAAAAATATATTTAAAAATCTTTTGATCTGTTTCTTCTTTCACAACTATGACTAATATGAAAATATGTTTTGCATAATTATACATATATAACCTATATCAAATTGCTTATTATTTTAGGAAGGGGAAAGAAAGGGAGAGAGGGGAAACTGCATTAAATTTGAGATCACTCTCCCAAGAGATTGAGATGAGGGGCACAGAGAAGAGTGTGCCCCAAAGTGTTTGGGAAGAAATATGCTTCTGTTCTTGTCATATTGTTGAAGTAAATATTTCTTTATAAGTGCTAATTGCTATTAAATTGTCTAAATGGATTGTTGTCTACCCTTCATACTCAAAGAAGACTGATGATATCATCATGTTGCGATTAGGGTGCAGTGCATTTGACTGTGGCTGATCAGTCCAATATGAGTTAGGAAGGCCCTATCACAGATCAGACACAAAAACCTCATTTGAACATTTGGGATGGAGATACCTCTAAATTTGCACATCTCACATTTCCTTTGTGCAGTTTCTGTGAATGGATCCAACCATTCTGAAGAGCATTTTGGAACTATGCTCAAAATGCAGGTCCACCATATTGGGTGGCTCTGTGCTGACATTTCCAATGTCTCACAATAGATTTCAAAGTTCTTCAGAGAGACTTTGAGATTATCTCTGTAATGTTTCTTTTGACCTCCATATGAGTAATTGCCTTGTTTGAATTCTCCATTAAATAGTCTTTTAGATAAATGTATATTTGGCATTTAGGTTATTTGGCTGTGCCATCAGAGTTGTAAGTAGACTGAGTATTGGTAGAGTTCATATAGTTCTTACTAGGTTTTTCTGATACATCTCCTTCATTATTTCTTATAGAACAATAATATTCCATCACATTCATGTACTATAACTTATTCAGATATTCCCTAATTGATGGGCATCCTTTCAATTTCCAATTGTTTGTAAGCCCTAAAAAAGCTGCCATAAATATTTTTGTACATATGGACCTTTTTCCTTTTTTGATGGTCTTGTGGTGCAAGCCTGGTAATGGTATTTCTGGATCAAGAAATATGCAATTTTATATTGTTGGATTAGTTTACAATTCTATTAGTGGTGAATTAATGTACCTATTTTCTCAAATCCCCTTTAGCATTTGTCTCTTTTTTTCTGTCAACTTAAGATCTGAGGGGTGTGAGGTACCTTAGGATTGTTTTAATTTGTGTTTCTCTAATTATTAGTGACTTAGAGAATTTTACAGTACTATTGATAACTTTGATGTCTGAAAACTGTCTGCTCATATCTTTTGATAAGTGGGGAATGGCTTTACCACTACTTTTAAAAGAAAAATCAGGGCAAATGAGCAAGAAGTGAAATTTTGATTTTTTAGTGAAGAACTACTAGAAATTTAGAAAGGAATAAAAAGTCTGTTACTAAGCAATAATTATGAAAAGATTTTTTTCCTATCTATGCCCTTTGAACACGTTCAAATCTGTGTACATATAAATTCCATCTGTGTAACTAAAAATATTAACATTATTTTCTCAAAGTTGTCAGCATTTTCTTTCTCTAAATTGGTAAATCATCACTGACCAAGTTGGGAATCTGCAGCTAGTGGCACTTTTAAAAAAAGTTATACTTTAGATTTTGTTGACTTTGTTTTGTTTTGGTTTTTTACTTCTTATACAATGAACAAAAGATATTTTCTATTTTGAAATTTGAAAGGAGAAGAATATTTAACTTTTAGTATTTCCTTCTTTTCTTTCTTGTTTCTTCATCCTCTCCTTTGCCTCTTCCAAAGAGTCATGAACCTCAAATTAATCTAGAGATTCAATTGATCCTAGAAACTGCAACTTGGAGGAAAAGAATTGAACATCTAAGATGAGTCACTAGAAGCAATTGATCAACCTAAATTATATATTCCTCATCCATTGCTCAGCCTTCTTATTTAGGAAGAGTTTTATGAAGAGCAAGTATTATTCTCTCCAAATTTACTAATGGTCTCTTATTTGTCAAATCTTATCTCAGTTCTCATCATACTTGACTTCTCTACAAGCTTTTGACACTATCAGCCACATTCTTCCCTCTAGGTTTTCCTGTTACTGCTCTTTCCAGGTTCTCCTTATTTGACTAAAGCTATTGAATATCCTTTACTAGATCTTCATCTAGCTTAACTCTGTTAATGTTGGGTGATCCCCGAGACTCAGTCTTAAGCACATTTCTCTTCTCCTTCTATACGATTTCACTTGGTGATCTCATCAGTTTCTTGGACTTAATTACCACTTCTACAGATCACACTCTGAACTATTTACCTAGTCCTAACCCTTCTGATTTCTAGTCTCACATCTCCTATTGCCTATTAAACATCTCAAACTAGATGTAACACAGATACTTAAATTCAATACTTTTAATAAAGAATTCATAATCTCCTTCCACCCCAACCTTTTAGCTTTCCTATTACTGTGAAGCATACCTGCATACGCCCAGTCACTCATCTTCACAACATGAATGTCATCCTCTATTCTCAATCTCTCTCAATCTCCTTTTCTAACCTGTTGCCAAGTCTTGCTAATTCTTCCTTCATGATAGTTTTCATATATACTCCTGTCGCTGCTCTGACACTGTCATCACTCTGAAACCTCATCCTCATCATTTCACCACTGAACTATTGCAGTAGTCTGCTGGTTGGTCTCCTTGCAAAGAGTCTCTCCCCACTTCAATCTATTCTTCATTCAGCTATCAAAGTGATCTTCCTAAAGCAAGGTCTGATCATGTGACTTCTCCCTCCCCAACCCATCAATAAACTTTTATTTACTGACTCCATGATCAAATATAAAATCTTCTTGATTTTAAAGCTCTTCATTAACCTACCTCTGCACTCTTTCTAGTTTTGCTACACCTTAATCCCTTTCAGGCACTCTGAAATCCAGTGGTACTAGTCACCTTGCTAATGCTCACAAACGATGCTTCATCTTCAGACTATGAGCTCCCTCATTCTGTTGGTTCTGCTCACTTCATTCAGCATCAGTTCATATTAAGTCTTTACAGGTTTTTCTAAAATCCACCTGCTTGCCATTCTTCCTCATGGCCTAGAAAAATGAAGATAAACTATCTTATTTTTCTCTTTCACTCCAGTCTTCTCTTCATCTATTTCTATCTTTTGCTTTCCTTAAGGCTTCCCCTTACCTTTTCTTTTATGCTCTTTTCCTTGATATTCTAGCATTGTTGTTCTCCCCAAATCAATTATCATGATTTTTGTCTGGTTCTATAAAATATTGTGTCCCTCCATCCCTTGTCCTACAATTTTATTGATATTGTATCATATCTGTAAACTACTCTAGCTAAGATTATCTTTTTCATTACTTTGATGTAGCCCAACCATGATTAGTAAATATTGAAAAGGAAGAGATTTGGGATTTATTAGGCAATATAATCTTGCAATCTATTCAGAGAAGGGAAATAAAGTTCTATACTTTGGGCATCCAGGTCCTGATTTGCTGGATCAAGGATTCTTATTTGTTTTGTTTATTTTTAACATTCATTTTTAAAATTTTAAGTTCCAGGTTTCTCTCCCTTCTTCTAGGCCTCTTCCACCCATTGAGAAAGTAGGAATATAATATCAATTATGCTGTGATATCATGGAAAATATTTTCATATTAATCATATTAAAAAAAATAAAGTGGGAAAAGTAGGCTTTAATCTGCACTCAGAGTTCTTCAGTTTTGTCTTTGGAGGTAGATAACATTTTTCATCATAAGTCCTTTGGAGTCGTTTTAGATTGGAACAGCTAAATCATAGTTAATCACCATTACATTGTAATTTTTTTTGCTGTATACAATGTTCTCCTAGTTCTATTCACTTCACTTTGCATCAATTCGTTGTCTTCCCAGATTTTTCTGAAATCATCCTGCTTTTCACTTCTCATGGCACTATAATATTCCCTCACAATAATATACTATAACTTGTTTAGCTATTCCCCAATTGATGAATATCCCATCAATTTCTACCACAAAAAGAGTTGATAGAAATATTTTTCTGCATGTGGGTTCTTTTCCTTGTTCTTTGATGTCTTTGTGGTAGAGACCTAGTAATGGTACATTTTTGTTTCTTTTATTAAATATTTTCCAATTTAATCTCGTACAATATATGGCAATGAACAGCCTAGAATGGATATTTGATACCTCTGCCTTATACTACTTTTCTTTCATTTGCCTTTTAAAAGTCTAAAAGTCTACATATTAATTATCATATTAATGAATCTTAATTCTATAGTCAACACATTGTCCCCTGGAAGGACTCGACTTAAAAACAAACAAAAAAGTACACGAGAAGCTTCATACTAAATGTACTTTTTTTCTTCCTAGAGTTTGGACAACAAATCAACTATTAAAACTTAAGCTTTTATTTATAAAGTGTGGGAAGCTAGAGTCAGAGTGACAGTCAGTAATGCTTACAAGAAATAATTACAGTTTCTTGCTGTTCAGAGCTGACATGTTAATAAGAACTTATACTTCACTCCTTTTTCTCAGAAACTTGAGGGGGTGAGTCATATTCTACTGTTAAACTGTCCAAGAAGATTAATATTGAAACCTCATTAAAAAAAAAGACAAAGAAAAATGAGGGGTTGGGGAAATTCCCATAAATATGTACCCTTTGAACTCTTTTTGTAGAAGGCCCTACTTGTTCATGATAGAAGAACTATTGTGTTGTTGATGATAAAATGTAATAATGAATGCATTATCACATGAAAAATGAAAAAAAGTAACAGAAATCTAAGCTTAATTCAATTCAACCACAAACATTTATAATGATGACAATACAATTTAAAAGGGAATATTCTGTTATCGGTATCAATATGGTAATAGTAAGGATGACTAGTTTTCTTCACCAGCCTTTTTACTAGTTATTTACGAAAAATGTGTATCTCTCAGGTCCTTTCTTCAACTTTGGAAATGGTGGAAGGAGAAGAAAAGGAGGTAGAGAGCTCTAGGAATTTCTTAGTTTTCTTTCCTTCTCCCCAGATCTGAGAGATAGACTATCCCTTGTTCTCCTAATTTGCTTATCACCCTTTATGTCTAAATCATGAACCCATTTTGACCTTATCTTAATATAGGTTGTTAGATGTTGGTCAATGCCTAATTTCTGCCATACTATTTTCCAGTTTTCTCAGCAATTCTTGTCAAATATTGAGTTCTTATCCTAGAAGCGGGAGTCTTTTTATCAAATGCTGGATTACTAAAGTCACTGAGTATTGTGTCTTGTGAACCTAACTTTTTCTACTTATCTACTACTCTTTTTCTTAGTCATTACCAAATGGTCTGATGACTGCTGCTTTATAATATATTTTTAGGCCTAATATTGCTAGGTCACCTTCCTTTGCATTTTTTTAGTTAATTTTCTTGAAATTCTTGACTTTTTGTACTTACAGATGAATTTTGTTATTTTTTCCTAGCTATATAAAATAATTTTTTTGGCAGTTTGATTGGTATGGCACTGATAAATAGATTACTTTAGGTAGTATTGTCATTTTTATTATATTAGTTCAGCCTAAACATGAGCACTTGATATTCTTCCAGTTGTTTAGATTTGACTTTATTTGTGTGAAAAGTATTTTATAATTGTAGTCATATAGTTCATGGTTTTGCCTTGTGAGGTAGACTCCTAAATATTTTATATTATCTATAGTTAGTAAATGTCCCTTTTTAAGGCTAAATGATGTTAATTGGTCACATGATATTAGGGCGTTATTAATTGATATGGGAAATGGTAAGGGAACCCACTATGTTTTTTTCAACAAGTGAATCTCAAAACCTATTACACTCCAGATATATGAAAACAAAAGACAAAAGGAAGTAGAAGCTAATTAGGAGGATGATCCCTAGGTTCTCCTTGAAAGAGTAAATAATGGAGTTGATTTTATTGTTTTATTTAATATTGATTATCCCAAATTAACCAGAAATATTCATTTAATGTCACACATAGTCAGTTCATTATGTGAAGCTCAGTGCAAAAAATCAATGCTTAAAAGGTCAACACAAAAATTATCTCAACTTTGGGACCAGCATCTCTGAAGGATAAGAAGGTAATAAAATTCCATGACGAACTTGATTAGAGGCTCCAGATTATGAGTAATATCTTAACCTCTCCCTCCCTGCAAGTTAGGCTAGTTTTTCCTTAAAAGATATTGAGACATTCATTAAGACTTGGCTGACTCAAGAAATTCAGATTATTGATATCCCTTCCTCATCTGTAAAATGTGAATAACCATAGCACTTACCTCCCAGGAATGTTGTGAGGATCAAAAAATGAGATTATAATTGTAAAACACCTAGCACAGTGTGTGACATATAGTAAGCACAATAAAAATGTTAGCTATTATTGTAATTATTATTATCACCAGAGCACAAAATAATCCCAAGGAGTATCAGAAACTCAGATGGTTGGCTACTGGATCATGATGAGAGCTTCATGCAGATGAATCAACTCCTCAATAGCTATCCTTATTGAATGTTCTATTGGGTAAAATTAATCTCTTTTTATATACTGTAAAATGACTTAAAGTATTTCATTTTATTCCAATATTGAACTACCAAGAGACTGGCCTGAGTTTAGCCTTGCCCCAACTAAAAGTTTAATGAATTTACAATGATGATGATATCAACATAAAGATGATGTATATATCAATGTATAGGTGACTATAGAAACAAAACATATTGGAAAATATAGTTCAAGAGTAAGGAATGTGAAAGACTTATAAAGATTTAAAGATTATACAGAATCCTTGCACATAAGCATAATAAATATTTTCTTTGAGAAAATAATTACTACAGAATTCTGGTTAAAGATGGTGACATGAAAACTCCCTGAAAAGTCAGAACCCTAAGATAAATAGCAAGAAGTTTCTTTATGCAGTAGACTGCTGGAATCCATAGGTGTTGTTTTTTTTAAGTTTATTTTATTCCCAATCCATAGAGTAAAACAACCATTTCTAAAACACAGTACAACAAAAAATATGATTGTATATAGAATCGCAAATCTACTATGTACAATTTATTATTACTTCCAAATATTCAACAAAATTATATGATTTCTTTTTTTTTCTTTCCTCCTCTCCCATCTCCCAGAAATGGCTAGATATAAATATAATATGTATGTAAAGTTACTCTATTTATCAATTCATCCTCTGAAGGCAAAGAGTAGCTTTCATATTTCCTTTATTTTATTTTATTTTTATTTTACTTTAATTTTATTAAAATATTTTATTTTAAATTTATTTATTTTTAATCTGTGTGTTTATAATAATCAAAATGACTTAGTCATTCAAAGTTGTCCTTAAAACAATATTGCTATGACTGCACACAATGTTCTCTTGGTTCTGCTCACTTCATTCTTCATCATTTTGTGTAGGTGTTTTGAAGAGAGATCAGACAGAGGAAGAGGAGAAAGCTCTTGCTGGAAGCTGGGGTCTGAAGTCAACCATTTCTTGGCCTTGGTATATCACAGAACAAAGAATAAAAGCATCCTCATAATTCATTGCATAAGGAGAAAGAACCTGGGAGTATGTGGCCACTTAGGACTTTCAAGGGTCCTGGAGGCAGTGAGCTGACAGATCATACCAGAGCCATAACAGGATAGAAAACCAGAGCAATTCCTCAATAGTCTGTACTGGATTGAGATTAAGAACTGAGCCAAGTAGCACCATCAATAGGAATTTGCAAGAAGCCGGACACAGGAACAGGATAGTAACCAGAACTGGCACCTGCAAAGAACCCTTGCTAGAAGATTATGACCAGCACAATTTCTACAATATGGTTGAGGTCACAGTAGGGGACAGAGCCAACTCCTGCTGGGAGGTTTATACAAGGAAAAGGAGAGAAAGAAGGGAAGAGGCAAAAACCCATATTAGGTTACCAGGAAACAGATCACAAAGCCAGAGAATCTGTCAGAAGGCAGGGCTTACTTCTCCAGAAGCTCAGCAGTAGTAGCATCCAGGCAAGCCGGGCAGTAGGAGCAAGTGAAGCATGCTAATCCCACCCAAGAGAGCAAGTTGGAGAAGTGTCTGGCACTACTACAAATTCCATTCTGGAAAACAAGGATGAAAATATAAGAAAATAGAAAGGAACACAACATAATAAATACTGTGGAATCAGATAATTGGAAAAATGTCAATTGTTCATGGGTAGGCTGGGCTAATATAATAAAAATCACAATTCTACTTAAATCTACTGGCAAAAAATTATTTAATAGAGCTAGAAAAATTATTTTATAGGACTAGAAAAAAGAACAAAATTCATCTAGAAAAACAAAAGGTCAAGAATTTCAAGGGAATTAATGGGGGGAAAATACAAAGGAAGATAGCCTAGTTGTACCAGACTTAAAACTATATTATAAAGTGGCAAGCATCAAAACTAGTTAGTACTTAGATTAGGTACACAAGATATACTAGTCAATAATTATAATAATCTACTGTTTGATAAACCCAAAGACTCCAGATTCTGGGATAAGAACTCACTATTTGACAAAAATTGCTGGGAAAATTGGAAAATAGGAAGGTAGAAACTAAGCACTGACCAACATCTCATGTCTTATACCAAGATAAGGTCAAAATGGTTTTGATTTAAACATGGTACATGATTTAGACATAAAGGATTAAACATAAAGATATAAAGGATGATATCATAAGCAAATTAGGAGAGAAGGAATAATTTACCTGTCAAATCTATGGAGAACCGGAGAATTTATGACCAAAAAGGAGATAGAGAACATTATGAAATGCAAGATAAATAATTTTGATTACATTAAATTAAAAAGATTTTGGACAAATAAAGCCAATGCGACCAAGATTAGAAAGGAAACAGAAAGCTGGGAAACAGTTTTTATAGCCAGTATTTCTGATAAAGTTCTGAGTCAAATTTATAAGAATACAAATCATTACCTGATTGATTAATGGTCAGAGTTTATGAACAGGTAGTTTTCAGATGAAGAAATTAAAGCCATCTATGATCATATGAAAAATTGCTCTAAATCACTATTGATTAGAGAAATGCAAATTGAAACAACTCACTTCACATCTATCAGATTGTTTAATATGACAGAAAAGGAAAATGATAAAAGAGGATGCAGAAAAATTGGAACATTAATGTATTGCTGGTGAAATTGTAAACTGATCTAACTACTCTAGAGAACAATTTGAAACTATGAACAAAGGGCTATAAAACTGCATATCCTTTCATCTAGCAATACCTCTACTAAATCTATATCCCAAAGAAATCATAAAAAATGGAAAAGGACTCTCAAATACAAAAATGTCTAAAACAGCTCTCTTTGTAGGGGCAAAGAATTGGAAATGCAGGAGATGCCCATCATTTGGGAAATGGTTGAACAATTGTGGTATATGAATGTAATTGAATACTATTGTTCTAATAAGAAATGATGAGCTGGTAGATTACAGAAAAACCTAGAAAGACTGACATGAATTGATATTGAGTATAGTGAGCAGCGCCAGGAGAATATTGTACACAGACAGACTTTGCTCTTCTCAGCAGTATAACAATCTAAGATAATTCTAAAAGACTCATGATGGAAAATGCTATCCAGAGAAAGAACTATGGAGTCTGAATGCAAATTGAAGCATAATATTTTCACTTTTTTGTTGTTTTTTTTTTGCTTTCTTGTGGTTTTTCTCTTTTGTTCTGAATCTTTTCACAGTACAACTAATGTTTTAAATGATTATACATGTGTAATCTATATTGAATTGCTTATCATCTTGGGGAGGGATGAAAGAAGGAAGAGAGAAAAAATGAACATTGAAATCTTATGAGGAAGTTATGGTATATTAATGTTATGGAATATTATTGTTGTATAAGAAATGATCAGAAGGATGATTTTAGAGAGGCCTGGGGAGAGTTATATGAACTGATGCTAAGTGAAATGAGCAGAACCAGGATTTCATTATACATGGCAATGGCAAGATTGTATGATGATCAATTCTGATGTGGCTCTTCTCAACAATGAGACAATTCAAGCCAGTTCCAATGATCTTGCGATGAAGAGGGCCATCTACACCCAGGGAGAGGAATTGAATGTGGACCACAACATAGCATTTTCATTCTTTTACTGTTTACTTGAATTTTATTTTTTTCTCAATTTTTTCCTTTTTGATCTGATTCTTCTTGGGTAGCAAGATAATTGTATAAATACATATGCCAATATTGGATTTACATTTTTTTTTATCATGTTTAACATATATTGGATTACTTGCCATCTGGGAGAGGGGATGGGGGAAAAAGGGAGAAATTGGAACACAAGGTTTTATAAGGGTCAATAGTGAAAAAATTTATTCTTGTATGTGTTTTGAAAATAAACAGTTTCAATAAACTGGGAAAATCTTTTTACAGTCAAAGGTTCTGATAAAGGCCTCATTCCCAAAATATACAGAGAACTGAGTCTAATTTATAAGAAATCAAGCCATTCTCCAATTGATAAATGGCCAAAGGATATGAACAGACAA
This sequence comes from Antechinus flavipes, assembly GCF_016432865.1. Lineage (NCBI taxonomy): Eukaryota > Metazoa > Chordata > Mammalia > Dasyuromorphia > Dasyuridae > Antechinus > Antechinus flavipes. Next base: position 150,371,208 of record NC_067403.1, read on the forward strand.
TTTTCAGATGAAGAAATTGAAACCGTTTCTAGCCATATGAAAAGATGCTCCAAGTCTTTATTAATCAGAGAAATGCAAATTAAAACAATTCTAAGATACTACTATACACCTGTCAGATTGACTAGGATGACAGGAAAAGATAATGCTGAATATTGGAGAGGATGTGGGAAAACTGGAACACTGATACATTGTTGGTGGAATTGTAAATACATTCAGCCATTCTGGAGAGCGATTTGAAACTATGCTCAAAAAGTTATCAAACTGTGCATTGCCTTTGATCCAGCAGTGTTACTACTGGGCTTATACCCCAAAGAGATACTAAAGAAGGGAAAAGAACCCACATGTGCAAAAATGTTTGTGGCAGCCCTGTTTATAGTGGCCAGAAACTGGAAGCTTAGTGGATACCCATCAATTGGAGAATGGCTGAATAAATTGTGGTATATGAATATTATGGAATATTATTGTTCGGTAAGAAATGACCAGCAGGATGATTTCAGAGATGCCTGGAGAGACTTACATGAACTGATGCTGAGTGAAATGAGCAGGACCAGGAGATCATTATACATAACAACAACATTATATGATTGATCAATTCTGATGGATGTGGCTCTCTTCAAGAATGAGATGAACCAAATCAGTTCCATTTGTTCAATAATGAAGAGAACCAGCTACACCCAGCGAAAGAACTCTGGGAAATGAGTGTAAACCACTACATAACATTTCCAATCCCTCTGTTTTTATCCGTTTGTATTTTTGATTTCCTTCACAGGTTAATTGTGCATTATTTCAAAGTCTGATTCTTCTTGTGCAGCAAAATAACTATGGATATGTATACATATATTGTATTGACATATGCTTTAACATATCTAACATGTATTGGTCTACCTGCCATCTCGGGGAGGAAGTAGGCGGAAGGAGGGGAAAAATTGGAAGAAAAGGTTTTGTAAGAGTCAATGCTGAAAAATTACCCATGCATATATCTTGTAAATAAAAAGCTATAGTAAAAAAAAAAAAAAAAAGAAAGAAAGAAAGAAAATAAACAGTTTCAATTTTAAAAAGAAATCTTATGGGGATAAATATCAAAACCTAATAAACAAATTATATATATATATATATATAATACTGTGAATTAAGAGAAACCCTTAAGGAAAACCTGGGAGAAAAAAGCTAATTTCACAATAATTACAAGCAACTACTTTGAGGGAAAAAATGGTTTGACCATGAAGACTCCAAGAATGTTTCAAAGAAAAGGTGCAAGAAATAACAAATTAAATTATAATTATAGTTAGAGCTCTTGAGAGAAAATATCGGAAGGAGAATAAATATACAAGGGAGTTATCCCTCAGGGAGGAGTGGGGTATAAGCCAGAACAGTATCCTAACTAGGGAAACTGCAGAAAACACAAAGCTATTCAAGGAAGCTTCAGGGGAGACAAAACACTGTTCTATATCCTGATCAGGGACAGCAAATACCAAAACTCTGACCAGAAGTCATGTGAAATTTGCCAATAGAGATAGTTCTTAACATAAATTCACACTATTCAAATTTGATTTATGTAAAGAATTCTGAAAGATTAACTGAAAATGATATTGCTTGTTTTAAGTCCCAACATCTCACAATAGCCTCATAAAAAAAGTTGCACAACCAACCACCAGTGATAAAGCCTAGGTGTGGTGAGTAAGGAAGAGGCAACATACTGCACACCCATTTTAACTTTACTATATAGTACTATGCACATATTTTCATTGACTTTATTTTTCATTTCATAATCCCATTTACAGTCATGATATACCATTTAATATTTACTATATCTGCATTTAGTATACTTTATGACTTGAATAAAAGTATTATTTTGTGTATGCCTTTCTTATATAGGCCAAGTGAAGTGGCCAAATTCACATTACATAAATTATTTTATGTAGAGGTCTATGGAATGGCCCACTTATGTAATGTTAGAACTCTCTGTACTTTGACAGCAGAAACACCAAGAGACGTAGAAGATCGACATAAGAACTCAGGAAAACAAGCTCAGGACCAAACTGGCACTAACTATTCCATCTGTGAGTGTGGGAAAATAACCCTAGTAGGAAATTCCAAATCAAGAACTGAGACTAAAGATATAAATAAAGAAAAAAGAAAACTGAACAGTATGAAGAAATATTGTAAGAATAAATATGAAACCCAGAAGAAGAAAATAACATAACTACAAGAAAAGTCTCAGAAAAGAAAATAGCTTGATGTCAAGTATTATATATATTCATTTCTTAATGAAGCAGACCTTATAAATGAAATGAAAGCTATAAAAGAAAGATTTGGAAGAAATTTGAATTAATGTTTAGAACAAAATGCTCATTCAAAAAATCAGTACTCTGTGATACAAATATATTAGAAAAATTCAAAAGATAAAAAAATAGAAGAAAATGTAAGGTATACCATACCAAAAAACAACTGCCCTAGAAATAGACCAAAAAAAGAGATAATTTAAGAATAATCAGACTACCTGAAAATTATGATGAAATAAAGATCCTAGATAAAATTGTAATAACAGTTAACATTTATTTTGGGTCTTCTCTGTGTCAGGCAAAATGCTTTACAATTATTATCTCATCTGATACAAAAATCCCAAGAAGTAGGTAGTATTACTATCCCTCTTTTACATTTGAGAAAAAGAGGGAGACAGAGATTAAGTGACTTGCCCAGAATCACAAATCTATGAAATGTCTGAGACTGGATTTAACTCAGGTTTTCCTGATTCCATATTTCAGGAAAAATAAACAAAAAATTCTAGACTATATTAGAATTAGAAGGCAAAATGAAAATCAAAAGAATCCACTTGTTACTTCTTAAAAAAAAAAAAAAACACAAAACAAAAATACCAGAAATACCATAGTCAAAAATCCAGAGCTTTCTGATCAAAGGAAAAATACTACAAATAATTAGAAAGAAAGAATTCAACTAAGGAACTACAGTCAGGATAACACAAGACTTAGCAGCTGTCATCATAAAGATGTTGGCACATGATATGTCAAAAGGCAAAAATTAAATATTTACAATCAAGAATAACTTACCCTACAAATATCAGAACAATCTTATAAGGGGGAAAATGGAACTTAAATAGGAGGAAGAAATTTCAAACATTTTTTATGAATACTCAACCTGAGTAGAAGTTTTGAAATTAAAACATGACTCAAGAGAACAAAGACAAAAAACATTTGAGCACCTGGAAGGATAGCATAGCCTATAGATATAGGAAAGTTAACCAGATTCTATAGAAAAATGGAGAAGAGAATTATAATAGTAAGAAACTTATATGTGCCTTTTTCATACCTAAACAAATCTAACAAAAAGTTAAGCATTTAAAGCCCTAATTAGAATTTTATAAAATTAAATAAAATAGATGTCTGTTAACTAATAAGAACAGAAAGGAGTTTACTTATTCTCATTCTTGGCATCTTTTCAAATATCTATGTATTAGGGCACAAAAATGTCACAAATGTAGAAAAACAAATATTAAATATTACTGGCTACAGTGTAATAAAATCACATTCATAAAGATATTACAAGATTATTATAAGAGCTAGAAGGTCTTCAAATGCCATCTTGTTGAACCTCCTCAAGGTCTTTAAAGAAAGGATTTAAAAAGTCAATTGCACACTAAATGATTTATTCTTAATAATTAACAGGTCAAAGAACACATCATAAAAAGACCTATAATTTCATCAAAGAAAATGATCAAAATAAGACAACATATCAAAACTTCTGGACTACTTAATAATGGAATATATAGATATAGATAAACACAACCATATATATATGTACATAAATATGCACATAAATTATTTCCTCAATTAAAGAAAAAAAGAACAAATAATAAATTGAACTTGTAACTAAGAAAGAAAAAACTCTAGATAGAAAATCACCAAATCAAAAAGCTCAAACTAAACAACAAAGTAGAAATTCTGAAAATGAAAGAGGAGATTAACAAAATCAAAAGTCAAACCCCATTGAACTGATAAATAAAACTAGGATTTAGTTTTTAAAAATAAATCATCAAATAATTAGCTAGGTTAATAGAAAGAAGAAATAGATTGTTAGTATCAAAAAGTGGAAAAAAAGAAGAATTCACAATTTAAGATTAAATAATTAAAACTATCAGCAATTACATTGTCCAATTCTAGGTCAAAAAAACTAATAACTTAGATTAAATGATTGAATATTTTTTAAAAATATAAAGTAGTCATATTAACAGACTAAGAAATATAAAGAATTTAAATAGCCCAAATTTAGAAAAAAGAAATTAAACAAGTCATAAATTAACTTCTAAAGGGAGGGAAGGGGTGAGAGCCTGGACCAGATGAATTTACCGGTGAATCTTATAAAAATTAAAAATACAATTAATTTAAATATTAAAACTGCTTGCAAAAATGAAGGAGAGAGTGAGAGACAGAAGGAGATGAATTTTTCCCAATCTCCTTATAATATATAAATATGTTCTTGATACCTAAACCAGGGAAAAACAAAGAAGAGAAATACAACTATAGATATAAGGATATTGCCTATGAATATCAACACAAAAATATTAAATAAGATATTAATAAGAAGGCTACAATGACATTTTAAAAAGATTATACACTGTGATCAAATTGGAGTTATATAATAAATATGTTTGATTCAATATTAGGCAAACTGTGAACATAATAAATCATATTAATTACAAAAATAATAAAGTCCATATAATTATAGCAATATATATTGAAAAGGTTTTTGACAAAATTCAGCAATCATTTCATTAAATGCACACAACACACACATATTCACACACACACAGGAGGGAGTCTTATGTGATTCACACAAAACATAAGAATAAATAGACCTTTCCCTAAACTAGTGAATATTATATATCTAAAATGAAGAAGCCTGAGGAGATTCCATTATAATCAACAACAAAGTAAGTGTGCTTCATTATTACTATTATTGTATATTAGAGTGATAGAAATGCTATTTTTATTAGTAAGACAAGGAAAACTCTATGGAATAAGCATAAGGAAAAAGAAAATATGTCAGTGTGGGAAAGCTAATTTCATACTTTAGTAGTGGGTTTTGAGGACCGAATTATATGTGTATTTTAAATACTTTTGCATAATTTTAAATTGATTTCTACTGATTTTATTTTTCCTTGATTTAAAAATTCTAAATTTAAATATCAAATAAAATGAATATTTTTATATACAAAGTGGAACAAAAATATATATAAAATCATGAATCTGTAACATTTTAATCTATAAGCTATGCTTTTAAATTATGTAATATTTTATGCACATAATAGTGTAGATAATTAATACTTATAAAATAAATTCAACAAAGCTAACCTGCTTACTTGTGTTTCCTTGTTTTTCATTATTTTATCCTACAGAAAGGTACAGTAATGTAGAATGTTGGATTTAGAGTCAGAAAGATATAAATTCAAATCCTGCCTCATATGCTTAATAACTACTGACCATGGTCAAATCACTTAATCTCTGTAAGTCTCAGTTTTCTTATCTGTAAAATAGGGTTACAAACACTTCACGGTGCTGTTAAAAGGACTGGATGAGATAACATGTGAAAAGGGCTTCACAAACTTTAAAACTCAATATAAATGCAGGAAACAATTCAGCAATCCTCTTTTCTTTCGAATAATGTAGCTCCCGTAGTGGGTGACGGCACTTCCACTGGGTCTTGAAGGAAACTAGTTATACCAAGAGAAAGGAGGAGGGAGGTGTAAGGTGTAAGGTGAGGGAAGATCATATTCTATGAAAAGGCAATGATATAGAAAATAGATTGTGGTGCATTTTTTTCAGCCATGCCCAACTCTGTGACTCCATTTGGGATTTTCTTGGCAAAGATATTGGAGTAGTTTGCTATTTTCTTCACCAGTTCATTTTACAGATGAGGAAACAGAGGGAAAACAGAGTTAAGTGATTTGCCTAGGATCACACAACTAGTAAGTGTCTGAGGCCAGATGTAAACTATCCACTGCACCAATTCGCTGCATTTTTACCACCTAGCTGTCCTTTACTATATAATGGGTGAGGAATAGAAAATTCTCTATTTTCTGGCATGTAGAATGTATGAGAAGGAATAATGTGAAATTCTCAATTGAGAAAGGATTTAAATGCCAGAGGCTTATATATTTAATCCTAAAGGCAATTGGGAACCATTGATGCTTCTTAAACAGAGGAGTAGCATAGTTAATTTGTACTTTAGAAATGTCAGTTTTAAGGACTCAAGTCCTTGGGACTAAACTCTGATCAAAGCAATGATAAGTCACAACTCCAAAAGAATGAAGGTGAAACATGCTAGTTTCCAAGAGGCATACATTTTTTACATAGTCAATATGGGATTTTGTTTTGCCAACATCTAAAACTATATATTAGGGATTTCTCTCTCTCTCTCTCTGTGTGTGTGTGTGTGTGTGTGTGTGTGTGTGTGTGTGTGTGTTTGCTTAATGATTAACGGGAAAGAGATAATTATTTTTTAATAACAGTTAAAAAGAAACTAAAGGTAGGGGTAGCTAGGTGGTGCAGTGGATAGAGCACCAGCCCTGAAATCAGGAAGACCTGAGTTCAAATCTGCTCTCTGACACTTAACATTTCCTAACTGTGTGACTCTGGGCAAGTCACAACCCCCAGTGCCTCAGCAAAAAAAAAAAAAAAAAAAGACTAAAGGTAACAGGATTTTTCAAAGTAAGCTGGATACAAGATAAATAAGACACTGCTTAATAATAAGTTATTAAACTTATTATAAATGAGTTTATTTATTATATTATGATAGTAGTAATAATAATAGCTAATATTTATATAATAACTTAGTATATATCACACAGTGTGCTAAACACTTTACAATTATTGCATTTGATCCTCACAACAATCCTGGAAGTATGTACTATTATCCCCATTAGACATTTGAAACCACTGAGGCAAAGACCAATTAAGTAATTTTCCGTAGTAAGCATCTGATGCTAGATTTGAATTCAAATCTTTCTTATTCCAGGCACAGCAAATTTAGTAGTATTGGAAATTACTTTTTTGGTTTTTGTAAATTTTTACTTGAATTTTTTAAAATTTAAGAAAAATTTTTAAAGTTCAGCAAAAAAGAATAAGTTGGATTCTATGGCTTATAATTTAACAGGAAATCTGGCCAAAAATAAATGGAACTCTCAAAACAAAATATAGACAATTTCAATAAGGAAGAAAAGTGGAGTAGACTAAAGAGAGATGCCCTGGGAATTTATCAAGTAATTTATATTTTAAGAGAATATATATATATATATATATATACATATATATACACACATACATACATAATAAAGTAGGATTACAAAATTATGACACAGTACTTTAAGAATCATATCAGAAACAAATTATGTTATGTGAATGCAATTGAAATAATATAGTATTTAGCCATAAAAAATGAAGGAGATGAAAGAGACAGTTTCAGAGAAGACTTGTATAAACTGATGCAGAATGAAGTAAGCAGAACCAAGCAATCAATTTATAATCAAACAGCAACACCGTAAAAAAAAAAAAAGAAAAGAATAAGTTTTAAAGATTTAAGAATCTTGATCAAATTTGATTCCAGAAAACCTAAAGAAGAATCCTACCTACCTCCTGAAAGAGAAGGGATGGACTATTGTGAAGAATGAGACATACATTTTTGAACATGGCCAGTGGAAGAATTTGTTTTGCTTGACTATGCATATTTGCTACCCAAATTTTCTTTTTCTTTTTTCCCCAGTGAGGATAGGCAGCTACGAAGGAGAAAAAATAAATAGTTGACTATAGAAAAAATTAACTTAAATATATCAATTTATTTGATCAAGCTTTTTTTTTTATTATTTCTTTTAAGATGAAGACCTAGTAGTGTTATTGTTGGGTCAAAGGGTATACATAGTTTCTTAAGTGTAGTTCCAAATTGTTCTCGTTGAATCCATTTTAATTTAACCAAATGAGGAATAGATGAAGGACTGGGGGTTTTCTCTGATCCCCACAACCTCTCGAATCTCTTCAAAACAGAAATTACATAGCAAAGATAAAACAATATCAGCTATCTCTCTAGTCTAGGTCACAGGGGTCCTCAAACTACTGCTTGTGGGCCAGATGCAGCAGCTGAGAACGTTTATCCCCCTCACCCAGGGCTATGAAGTTTCTTTATTTAAAGGCCCACAAAACAAAGTTTTTGTTTTTACTATAGTCTGGCCCTCCAACAGTCTGAGGGAAGTGAATTGGCCCCCTATTTAAAAAGTTTGAGAACCCATGGCACAACAAGAATACAAAAGATATTTTAAAACAACTCATGACTAGGGAATTCACATTCCCTGAATTCACTCAGCACCCTTCTCTCATCTCCTACACCACTGGAAGTGAGGTTGCACTGGCAGACCCTAGGACTGGATACAGGTTAATGATACAATGCATTACCACACTCTGATCTTCCACTTTGAGAACTGAGAAATTTGCCCTGGCTGTGACAGATAGTCAGCCATAGCCCCTCAAGAACAAAAGCCTGATGAACCCTACAACCCTGTAGCACTAGCATAGCAAAGTTCCTGTCAGTGATAGGATGGGCAACTCTGTAGCACCAGCACAGCAGGACAACGAACTAAATGACAGGAGGAGCAGGACAAGGCTTCGGGACAGAACACTGTAAAAGAGTGAGGGGGATACTGTGGGAAACCATAGTGGAAAGAGAATAGTATCCATTCAGAGTCAGTTCTGACCACCCAAAATTCAACTAGGCAGAAATCTAAAATGGGGAAACATTAAATGCTCAGCATAGGAAGAGACCAAGATGCTTTGAGATCCAACCCTGAAAGGAGGAGAAGGTGAAGTTTAAAAAGGGAAGAAAAAGAAAAGGTCTTACCTGGTGGTGGGAGAGAGTTCTGTTGAAGAATTCTCTTGTGAATAAAGAGAGATAGTCTTTGAAAGGAGATGGAGACCTTACACTGGATATAGCATGGGGAATTTGGGGCTTGAAAAGTCTAGTCTTCCTATCTTAGAGTTGGAGATAGAGGCAAGTAACAACTGGTGATATGGGAGATCATGAACCCAGGGAAGAGATTTTGAGGTAAGGGGGAAAGTAAACTAGAGGAGGGTATACCTCAGTGGTGAGCTGTATAATAAAAGAAGAAATTTTAAAAATGAGTATTAGGGAAAATAAGAAGGAGGGGGGAGATACCAAAATTATCAAAGATTTCAAGAAGAAGAAAATTCAAACACCTTATATATAAACATATAAATCAACAGGAAAAATGTGACAATGGAAGAAAATATGACTTCCAGATTTAGTAAATTAGGCAGCCATGAATAAATCCCATAAAACAAAGGAAAATGATCCAACTCTTGAGGATACAGAGGACCTTGGGGAATTGAAGGTGAATAAGATATTCCTAAAAAGTTAAATGGCAAATGAAAATTATGAAAGCAGAATTTGTGTTCTGCACAGCAAAAATAATGGGCAGATTTTTAAAATAAAAGCTAGAATCTATGATGGCAAATTTCATTAAGGAAACAAAAGAAAACATTTAATAATAGTGTTTCAAATGTATTTAGAAAGAAAATTAGAACTGAAAAGATCACTTGTTTCTCAAGCAAGGACAGGCAAGGACAATACTAACAGAGTAACATTAGAGACTAGTAAGAGACTGTAAAAGTGCATAAGGGAACAAGATCAAAGGCAGCAGTCTGGTAGAAATAACAGTGAAGAGATAGATGGGGGCAATGCCCTTCCTACAAGTGAATCAATGCTTTTTTAAATAACAGGACTACATTATAACATTGGAGAGTACATAAAAATGGGGAGGGGAATAGGGGGTGGAGAGGAGTACGTGATATGATAGGATCAAATCAAGGAGTAGTGTAGTCTCAGAAAGAATAGAGCATATAGAAGAGTGATTAAGGAGGAGAAGGTGAAGTTTAAAAAGGGAAGAAAAAGAAAAGGTCTTACCTGGTGGTGGGAGAGAGTTCTGTTGAAGAATTCTCTTGTGAATAAAGAGAGATAGTCTTTGAAAGGAGATGGAGACCTTACACTGGGTATAGCATGGGGAATTTGGGGCTTGAAAAGTCTAGTCTTCCTATCTTAGAGTTGGAGATAGGGGCAAGTAACAACTGGTGATATGGGAGATCATGAACCCAGGGAAGAGATTTTGAGGTAAGGGGGAAAGTAAACTAGAGGAGGGTATACCTCAGTGGTGAGCTGTATAATAAAAGACACAGTGAGGGAGAGACCCTATAATGGGACATTGTCCTCTCTGACCCCTGCAATCATTGACATTATTCTAAGTGTGAGACATAATGGAAAAGAGGAATTCATGGGACAAGTTCTATAAGGCAATGGCAGAAAGTAACTAGAAGGAAAAGACTAGAATTGACATGTTGGAAGCTTTGATTGCATGAGGAATACAGAGAAAAGAGAAATATCACATAACTATAGGGGTCATAAGTCATAGAATGAGGGTCTAGAGTAGACAGAAAGAAGGGATGAATAATGAAGAGATTGAGAGAAATCCTTTTTGGAAAGGGGCACAATAAAGGGAAATTTTTAAAAAATGAACACCATGTGTTGAAGAGGACATTAGAAAGGAAAATCCTCTTGATTAATAGAGAAAACGTGGAGAAACAATTATATCATCATATGAAAGCAAGAGAGAAAAAAGAATAAACAAAACTCCAAAAGGAAAGAGGTATCACATGAAGAAGGGGATTGTTGTCTAGGAGAGGAAGGAGAAGAAATAAGGAAAGAAAAAATTTGGAACACAAGGTTTTGCAAGGGTAAATGTTGAAAACTATCTTTGAATGTGTTTTGAAAAATAAAAAATTATTATCACTTAAAAAAGAAAATACATAAAAATTAAAATAAAGAAATCAAGTAAGTAAAGGAACATAATGTTCTGGTTAAAGAAGAGGAAAATTATAATTGAAAAAGCCCGATATTAAAGACAGAGGAAATATAAAATTATTAAAATATTAATTTGGTAGCTGTGTGGAGTAGACTATAGAGAGGAAAGACTATAATGTAATAGACACAACATTGGATTTGAAGTCCAGTCGACTTAGGTTTGAATTCCATCTAAGATACTTATTAGTTATGTTCTTTTGGGCAAATCATTCTAAGAAACTCAGTCTCATCATCTATAAATTGGGTAATAATAATAATACCAACTTCATGGCTCATTTGTAGGAATTAACTTCTGTTAAACACTTTACAGACCTTAAAACTATAAATAAAATGAGTTATTATTAAGGAAAACAATTAGGAAGCAATTTTGATTGTCTTCATGAGAGGTGATAAGGATGGAGATCAAGTGCATGGAAATAAGAGAACAGATAACAGAGTGATTTTGGAGGTAAAAATTAACAAGACTTTGCAGTTAATTAGATATGACTGGCAAGGGAGAATTAAGAGATCAGGATAACAAGTGAGGTTTTGACTGTATTGGGGGAGTAATGTAGATGCCTTAATAGAAATAGAGAAGTTAGAGAAAGTGTGCTTTCAAGTAAATGAAATAATTTCTGTTTTGGAGATGTTGAATTTGAGAAGCTTGTGGGACATTCAAGCAAAGATATCTAGCAAGCAATTTTTGATGTGGGATTGGAGCTCAGGAGATAACTGAAGACTGCATAGGTAGATTTGGACATCATCTGCCTAAAAATCACAATTGAAACTATTGGAACTAATATAATCACTGGAGAGGAAACAAGAAAGTCACTTATCCAATAAAACCTTAGAGAATTCTCTAATGTATTTATGATTATTTGGAGAAGTTTTTGGTAACATACGAAGTGTAGGCTAGCAAAGAAAATTAATTATATAAATTTCTGAGGACATGTTTGACCTACCTAAAAAGAAGCAAAAATCTATTCATTTAGAAAAACAAAAATTTTCATAATTAATTCATTAATTACAAAACATGCCTATCAATTCCTATATTGTTTATGCTCTGTTAGCTTAGATACTTTATTTAGCTACTTAAATGTAACAAAAAACTTTTCCTTTAAACTGCTCTATATTTAGACTTTTTATTCATTCAAACTAGTCTTCCCATTGATCAGTGAGAATTTGACTGTTCAAAGAAGTTTCAGACATTCCAAGGCTCCTAATATTGCTTTTCATTTCAGAACGGATAGTGCCTTGTCAGACATGTTCCCACAATCAATGGAATGAGGTAGCTTTTATTGTGAGAAAACTGGAATATCATCCTACCTTTTCTATGTTTGAAGTTTCAACAAAGAACACAGAACTAAATCACTGTCAGAGTACTGTCATGTTCAAAAAGGAAGAGATATAATAATATTTAACATTCCTAAATAAGTAAGTATTTGAGCTAATTAACATTTGGACTCACTTCGCACCTTTCATCCACAGTTCAGAGAATATTTTGAAAAGTGTTATTAGACAAATCAGCAGGATGACAAGGTGAAATTTTTTGGCCTTGCAACACAATTGCTATAGAGACTTGCCTCAGTGAGCTAGAATTATGCATGGAACAAAAGATCACCTTTTTACTTTCAAAGTCTTTAATTTCTCAAAAGGTTGTGAACTTAAGATTCAAATAATGGGATGAAATTTAAGAGAGAAAAAAATTGACACATGTTCAAAAAAAAATCATTGTACCAATATAGGTTTCAGAATAGTTGTCTTAATAGTTCCAAAGGGAAATAACTAGAAGTTTGGTTTTATTTTAAGTTTTAAAAGAGCCAAAGCTATTGTACAGCTATTTTAAAAATTAATGTAATCTTAGGTTTTGTAGCCAGTGAAGAATTGAATTATGCTGGAAGGAAGCTACATTATAGTTAAAGTGCTATTCAAACAATCTAGTCACTCACAATAATGATACTTTTAGAACTTAGACTCTTTTTGAACTTAACAATAAAGACACAAGAAATAATAATAGCATCACAAGTACTCATATATCAAAGCAAATACACTAATAATAAAATATTTCACGATACACACAAGAATCTGAGTCACATACTTCCTCTCATATCCAGAAACCTGACAAGGAGGCACATGGGTGAGGAAAACTTGTATGCTCAGAATTAGTCACAACTTAGGAACTATAAACTTGTGTTTTATTTAGATCTCAGGAAGAGTCCATAAAAAAATTCCTAATGAAAATAGCTTCTATGTTGAATAAGTGCTTCCACTGCTAGACAGAGTTGATCTTAGCTGTGTTTGACTAACAAATCAGTAATCATGGCATCTGAGTCAAGCTAATTGACTACCAAATGACTCCTCTCATTCTGATTCACTGTTACTCTATTCAGCTAGACATTCCTCAGCAGCAAATATCTAATACCCAGCTCTAAGCTTAACTAATTTAAATTTATTGTTATTAATCAAATTTTAATATTTTATCCAAATCCAAAAAATTACATTTGCTCCTTAATCCTATAATAGTTCCATTGTTCTTATCTCTCCAGTATAAATCTGCCATTCAAAACTCACCAATGAAAACAATCTGTCAGAAAGTAACTGCTTCAATGTTTTTTTTCTTATAGAACTCTGAGCAAACTTAGCTCTTCAACAAACTATAAAGTGATAATAATAATAATAGCTAACTTTTGTATAGTACTTACTATGTTTCCGACACTGTGCTAAGTGCTTTCCAGATATTTTTTCATATGATTTTCATAACAACCCTAGGAATTAGGTGCTATTTATTATCCCTGTTTTACAGATGGAGAAACTTAAGCAAACTGAGGTTAATTTACTTGCCCAAGGCCTCAGAGCTGGTAAATATCTGATATCAGATTTGAACTCAAATCTTCCCGACTAAAGACTTAGTGTTTTATCCACTGTATTACCTAGTTGTCCCTAAACTATACTAAGATGCTATGTTGTTTGTTACACACCCATAAATAGACCTGTTATCAAAGGCATCTATCCAAACCAATGGAGATCTGCCTCAAGACACAAACCTGAAGAATTACAGAATCCCCAGTTTTCAGCCTGCTTGAGTTCAGCTCTGTAAATCTTGAGATATCTATCTATCTATCTATCTATATCTACATATAGATAGATATATATCATCTCAACCTCTGCCATTCCCTTTTCCCTTTGCCTTCAATCTTTCCCAACATTAGGGTATATATCTGTATATATATATATATATACACACATACATAGAGAGAGAGACAGAGAGACAGAGAGACAGAGATAGAGTGAGAGAGACAGACACAGAGACACAGAGAGAGACAGAGAGAGAGAGACACAGAGACACAGAGATACAGAGACACACACAGAGAGAGGGTTTTGTACACAAACTCTCCTTCCTTCAGATGGCTGGTGATTTATTTTTTTTTAGTAATAGCCTTTTATTTTCAAAATATATGCAAAGATAGGTTTTTTTTTTTTTTCTTGCTGAGGCAATTGGCATTAAGTGACTTAACCAAGGTCACACAGCTAGGAAGTATTAAGTATCTGAGATCAAATTTGAATTCAGGTCCTCCTGACTTCAAAGATAGTTTTCAACATTCACTCTTGCAAAACCTTGTGTTCCAAATTTTTTCTCTCTCCCTTCTCCCCTCCCCCTCCCCCAGCCAGCAAGTAATTCAATATAGTTAAATATGTGCTATTCTTCTATACATTTTTCCATATTTATCATGCTGCACAAGAAAAATCAGATCAAGAAGGGAAGAAAATGAGAAAGAAAATAAAAAGCAAGCAAACAATAAAAAAGTGAAAATACTATGTTGTGGTCCACATTCAGTTCCCATTGTCCTCTCTCTGAATGCATATGGCTCTCTTCATCACAAGACCATTAGAACTGGACTGAATCATCTTATTGTTGAAAAGACTCATGTCCATTAGAATTGGATCATCACATATTCTTTTTCTTGTTGTGTACAATGTTCTCTTGGTTCTACTCATTTTACTTTACATCAGTTCAAGCAAGTCTCTCCAGGCCTTTCTGAAATCATCCTGTTGATTGTTTCTTATAGAACAATAATATTCCATAACATTCATATACCATAACTTATTCATCCATTCTCCAACTGATGGGTATCCACTCAATTTCCAGTTCCTTATGGCTGCTTATTTAGCAGGAAAAAAATCATTCATTATATAAATATTTACTGCTAAATATAGAAAATAGTGCAATTGGAAGAGATTGATCACTTCTTTCAAATTATCCCTGTGGACCTAGAAAATCACATTTTAAAACTTTACCAAAAATACAATTAAAAGGAAGAAATTAGACTTCTTTAATTGTAGAATACCTCTCATGCTGTAACTATTAGCTTTCTCACAGAAAAGAATATTGCAGAGAAAATATGTTATCTGGGTTAATAATAATGATGATAAAAATAATAACAATTATATAGCAGTTTAAGGTTTGCAAAGTACTTCACAAATATTATCTCATTTTATCCTCATGGTAATTGAGTAGTAGATGCTGTTATTATTGTTGTTCAATTGTTTGGTCATGTTCAGCTCTTCATAACCCTGTGGACAATAGCACAAAAGAGCCTTCTATCCTCCACTATCTCTTGAAGTCTGTTCAAGTTCATGTTCATTGTTTCCATTGACACTATCTATCTAAATCTCTGCCTTTTCCTTTTGCCTTCAGTCTTTCCCAGCATTAGGATCTTTTCCAATGAGTCCTATCTTCTTGTTAGGGGCTGTTATTCAGAGTAAGTGCCATTATTATCATTCTTTTTGAGATGAGGAAACTGAGGCAAGCAGAGATTAAGTTTCTTGCCCCAAATCACAGAGTGAGGAAGTATCTGAGGAAGGATTTAACCTGAAATTTTCCATATTCCAAGTCCACACTCTCTCTATTATGCTACTTGATTGTGAGGATTCATAATTCAATCCCAAAATCAAATTTGAAAAGAAGTACAGTAGAAAACAGTGGTCAAAAAGAATATTAGCAAAAACAAAGCTAAAGGGAATCATAGACAGTTGCCAGAACTTCCAAATTCTTCAATATTTGAGGAATTTCAGTTGGCTAATGAAATAAATATCAAGCAGAAAAAATATATAGAACCAAATAGCGGGTTCCCTGCTTTTACAACTGTATGGTGACAAAGAAGGTCCCTCTTTGGACATGATTAATGCTATTTAATAATGAGCCTCAATTTCAGAAATCACATTTAATCTATATCTATATATATATATATACATAAAATATATATATATATATTTGCTTTCTTCTATTTTATTCTTGTGCATGGTCAGTCTCTTTTTGTTTTGTTTTGTTTTTTATTTTTTCATTTTTCATTTTATTTCTTTTAAATAACTTTATTGACAGAACCCATGCCAGGGTAATTTTTTACAGCATTATCTCTTGCACTCACTTCTGTTCCAATTTTTCCCCTCCCCCAGATGGCAAGCAGTTCTTTACATGTTAAATAGGTTACAGTATATCCTAGATACAATATATGTGTGCAGAACCAAACAGTTCTCTTGTTGCACAGGGAGAATTGGATTCAGAAGGTATAAATAACCCGGAAGAAAAACAAAAATGCAAGCAGTTTATATTCATTTCCCTGTGTTCTTTCTTTGGGTGTAGCTACTTCTGTCCATCCTTGATCAATTGAAACTGAATTAGCTCTCTTTATCGAAGAGATCCACTTCCATCAGAATATATCCTCAAACAGTATCGTTGTTGAGGTATATAATGATCTCCTGGTTCTGCTCATTTCACTTAGCATCAGTTCATGTAAGTCTCGCCAGTCCTCTCTGTATTCATCCTGCTGGTCATTCCTTACAGAACAATAATATTCCATAGCGTTCATATACCACAATTTACTCAACTATTCTCCAGTTGATGGACATCCATTCATTTTCCAGTTTCTGGCCACTACAAACAGGGCTGCCACAAACATTTTGGCACATACAGGTCCCTTTCCCTTCTTTACTCTTTGGGGTAGAAGCCCAGTAGAAACACTGCTGGATCAAAGGGTATGCACAGTTTGATAACTTTTTGAGCATAGTTCCAAATTGCTCTCCAGAATGGCTGGATGTGTTCATAATTCCACCAACAATGTATCAGTGTCCCTGTTTTCCCACATCCCCTCCAACATTCCGCATTATCTTTCCCTGTCATTCTAACCAATCTGACAGGTGTGTAGTGGTGTCTCAGAGTTGTCTTAATTTGCATTTCTCTGATTAATAATGATTTGGAGCATCTTTTCATATGGCTAGAAATAGTTTCAATTTCTTCATCTGAGAATTGTCTGTTCATATCCTTTGACCATTTGTCAATTGGAGAATGGAGTCAGTCTCAAGATAAACAAAATCTACCTGGTCACAGAGCCCAATTCTAATGACAGATTAGTAGATTAGGGAATCTCTCTTTCATCTTTTTGAACACAACAAACTGACCTCAAGGTATATGTTGACTGTATTCTATAAAAACCTGTGAGAACAGGCTCATATTCTTCTCCATAGAGATTTTTCTTCTTATTTATTTCAGACAGATGTTAAGAAATTCTGCCACCATCAAGAGTGCCTTTCCATCCTATATTTGAACTGGTACTATCCCAGTCCCATGCTGTTCCAAGATAAGAGACTGAAGCTATGGACAGTGGGAAGTCCTAACACCACTAGGGATACCCTTCTTCCTTTGACTCCTACACCTGCCCTTTCCCTCAGATCCAGCATGTCACAATACCAACTGGGGAAACCTAAATGTCAGAAAGAACCATGGTACTGGGAGCACCCTCTACCCTTGACTTCTATCTTCATTCCCTCCATTAGTCAGGACCGCCCAGAACCCATCAAAGCTATTTGGTTATCTTTGATTGAAATGCTAGTGCTATTTTGATGTGATAAGAGTCACTTATATATTCATGTCAGTGAGCAGAATTGCCAGTTTTTATCCTCTGTCCTTCCACTGCCTCCTAAGATCTTCAAAGCCCTAACATTTGATCTACTTCCGTGTCCTTCAGATTTCTGAGTCACCTGTGGGACCTCTGAACTTCCCCATTCATACCCATTCTACAGCTAATTTTTCATATGTACATTGTTTCCCCTTATTAAAGGGTGAGCTCCTGAAGAATAGGAACTGTCTTGATTTTTCTATTTATATCTCCAATGCTTAGCAGATAATATGTGCTTAATAAATGCTTTTTTTTGTTCACTTTATCCATGCTAAGTTTGTAATTTGATTAAATAGTTGGTTTTTTTTATTGACTTTTGTCCTAAATTGTAAATTATGGATCTTTTTTTTATAACAACCTCATGAGATTTGTTCTGTCAATGAGAAGTTTAAACACACTTTTAAGACCATCTGTTTTTAGATATGCAACTCATATCAAAAGCATTCTCTCTAGAAGCTTTCTGTGGCAAAGTACCATGTTCTTTCAAGTGGTTCCTTTTCCTTAGATATCAGGAACTTACTTCTTCATCTAGGCTAGAAGAGATTACAAAGATAAAAATTTCAGAAGCAATTATCAAAAATTAGATGACTTGGAAAAAGCAGAATTGCTAAAATAATAGTGAGCCATCATTAAAAAAAAAAATGTCTTGAAGAGAACCATGTTATATGTTTCAAAGCTAATTCCAGGGAGAAAGTTCTTAATCAAATAAGGGGGAGAGACAAGAGAAAAATAGATGATTTTGACTATGAGAAATTGAAAAGCTTTAGCAAGAACAAAATTATGTGGCCAGGATGAAAGAGGCCATGGATTAAGAAAAAATCTTCACATTAAATAGGTATGAAATCCAAAGGTTTGTATATATATATATATATATATATATATACCTCATCATGTACATAGGTTCTGGGATCTTCTAAGTGCTGATTTAGTTACTTTTGATGGTGAAGGCCCTAGGAGAGATGACCACCTTCTCTTGTGCTGTGGATGGCTTTAATAAGTAAAGGTATAACCTGTCAGATTGGCTAAGATGACAGGAAAAAATAATGATGAATATTGGAGGGGATGCAGGAAAACTGGGACATTGATGCATTGTTGATAGAGTTGTGAACAAATCCAACCACTCTGGAGAGCAATCAGGAATTATGCCCCAAAAGTTATCAAACTGTGCATTCCCTTTGATCAGCAGTGTTTCTACTAGGCTTATACCCCAAAGAAATACTTAAGAAGGGAAAGGGACCTGTATGTGCCAAAATGTTTGTGGCAGCCCTGTTTGTAGTGGCTAGAAGCTGGAAAATGAATGGATGCCCATCAATTGGAGAATAGTTGGGTAAATTGTGGTATATGAACGTTATGGAATATTACTGTTCTGTAAAAAATGACCAGCAGGATGAAAACAGAGAGGCTTGGAGAGACTTACTTGAACTGACATTAAGTGAAATGAGTAGAACCAAGAGATCATTATATACTTCAACAGCAATACTGTATGAGGATGTATTCTGATGGAAGTGGATTTCTTCAACAAAGAGAAGATCTAACTCAGTTTCAATTGATCAAGGATGGACAGAAGCAGCTACACCCAAAGAAAAAACACTGGGAAATGAATGTAAACTGTTTGCATTTTTGTTATTCTTCCTGGGGTTATTTTTACCTTCTGAAGCCAATTCTTCCTGTGCAACAAGAGAACTGTTCGGTTCTGCTCACATATATTGTATCTAGGATATACTGTAACATATTTAACATGTATAGGACTGCTTGCCATCTGGGAGAGGGAGTGGAGGGAGGGAGAGGAAAAATCAGAACAGAAGTGAGTGCAAGGGATAATGCTGTAAAAAATTACCCTGGCATGGGCTCTGTCAATAAAAAGCTATTTTTAAAAAATAGTAAAGGTATATACCAGTGTAAGCAGAAACCTGTCAGAGACCCTGTGACTATGATTTGTTGGGCTAGCAGCAGGCCCTCGGGGATTTCTGCCCAATTCT
Organism: Antechinus flavipes; assembly: GCF_016432865.1. Lineage (NCBI taxonomy): Eukaryota > Metazoa > Chordata > Mammalia > Dasyuromorphia > Dasyuridae > Antechinus > Antechinus flavipes. Next base: position 150,391,054 of record NC_067403.1, read on the forward strand.
CTGGCTGCAGCTAAGGGAACAAAGCCACCCTGAACATTTCTGGGCTGATCATTACTGTGAAGTGTGACATAGTAATGCTTCCTCAGATCCTTTTCTCTGGTCTCCCCTCACTGTCCTTTTGTCTGGGTTGTTGGAATCCTAGTATTAATACAACTTGAAAGAAGGTGATAACTCAAGGGATTTGTTAGAATCCTAGTGTTAACTCAATGTAACTGATACAATGTTTGTGTTCACACCTTTACTCATTGGAATTTACAAGTATGGGAGATTCACAAAGTTAACTGTGTAACTTTGTGAATTCACACTTCCCTTGAAGCTCTTAGGGCCAGAGAGCACTATGGGAGAAACCCATAATCCCTCTCTCTCGTATCCTACAATTCCTCTCTCTCATATATAAGAAACAGACAGAGGCTCTCGGACAGAATTCAGCTGAATTACATGGAGAGAGGAGCATCAAGTCAGAAGAAGCTACGAGTCGAGAGTTCAGCTGAATTACATTGGAAAGGAGCACTCTGGGCCAGACACAGAGCACTCTGGGAAAGCCAGAAGCCCTCTCTCGGAGGCAAGAAAGATTCTTTATAACTTTTACCTTGGTGCTGGCTGGAGGTAGAGGCAGAAGCAAAAGATAAAGCTGTAAGAGCTCTTCAGAGGCAAGACAGATTCACCTTGGTGCTGGCTGGGCTGAAGGACAAACCTTTGGATTGGACACATTCAGAGGGAGCTCTTGGAACCAAGCAGAGAGATAGGCCTCTAAGCTAACCGAGCTATATTGGAGACAATAAAAGATCTGAACTTTTATCACCTGGCTGTGTTTGGGGTAATTATTGATCTGAACTGAAATTAAGGCTGCCTCCAGAAAACCTCCCAGAGAAACCTGCTCTCTCCCTCAGAGAGAACTATTATTATATTTTAAAGAAGAACAAGGACTCCAACACTGGGTGATCTCTTTTTTTTCCCTCTAAGTCTCCTTTCCCATCTCTCACCTCTATCTCTCCACTCCAGGTGCTCCCCTCTTATTTCTTGAGCTCTGTCACCTCCCCACTCTCAAGCTCAATTCAGCTTCTCCTCAGTTTTGGCCAATTCAGGTGGAGCTCTGGACCCAGATCCATCTGAACTCTTTTCTATCTTCAGGTTAGGGAGTCCTTTACACCCAGTCCAGGGCAATGAGACCTCAGAATGAATTCTTCCTCCAATGCCACTTGCAACACCAAGATTCTCCATTTTTTGTTTGGGGAAAAATTATTGCATGGTCTCAATCTCCTGAGTAACGTGTTAACTACAATGGAAAAAAAAGGACCAGGAAACATATATATTTGTGTATATATATGTACTGTGTGTGCATATCTTAGTAATGCAAATACTTCTAATACCAAGGATCTTCCCCACTGGATATATGGTCAAACAATAGAAGCAAACAGTTCTCAAAAGAACTGCCAACTACCAACAACTGCATGGCCACATCATTAATAATCAACTCAAAACAACTTTTGCTTCACAATGAGCAAATTGGTAATGCTGACAAAAAGTAAAAATGGTCGATATTGGATTGCCGAAAGGCAGATCCACTAATATACTTAATGATGTTGTGAATTGTTCCAACTAGTTTGGAAAGCAATTTGGAAATATACAAAGAAAGCAAAAGAAAAGCAATTGACCTCTAGATCTTACTGATCTTATCTATCCCAAGAGTAGATAGACCGAAATATTTTATATATAACAAGATATTCAGAGAAGCACCTTTGGAGACTGGCTAAATATTTTGGGTCATTCATGTAATAGAATATTAATTTGCAATAAAAATCCATGAATATGAAAAATGTAAAGAGATATGGGGAGAAATGTAAACTGTTGCAATATGAAGTAAGTAGAACCAGCTACAACAATGCAAATTGAAAGAGCAAAAAGAAAATGAAACTGAATGCTCTCTCATTGTAATGAATAAGGTTGGCCCTGGAAAAAAAATAATAAAATTGATCTCCCTTGGAAAGGTGGAGGATATGGGTATAAAGCATGCAGATGTTGTCAGATATGGTCAATGCATTGCTTGGTTTTAACCATTTGCTTTTTCATTTTCTTTCTTTTTCTTATTTTTTTATATAAAAGATGACATTCTGGGTGGAGGGGAGAGGAAAGATATATTTAGAAATAAAGATAATACATAAATAAGAGATATCAATTTAAAAAACCCTTTCCTGCCTCATTTTTTGGGGAAGTAGTGGACTTGACCCTTCCCTAAATTATAACCTTACCAGGAAATCAGTGTACTGTTTCCAGAGAGCCCTCTCCTCTAAACTGTTTGTGGATTTTGCTTTCATCTATTTAAAGCTGCCTCATTTCCTGCACTGGTTAATGTCACACCATGTCATCATGCCCCTAAGGACTCTCACATTTCTATGCATACAATACTGGGAAACTATTCTCTGCCCCCACACATACAAATATATATATAATCCTCTGAGCTGTGACAAGGTTTAGATAAAGCTTAGAACTCAGTCACATCCTGGGGACTGAAGGAAATGTTCTGAATGAAGTCACTTTGCCATTCTCCTTCATTTTCTTTAGGATGGCCAAGAATATTTTATGAAAATTCAATTCACTAAATATTTATTAAGCTTCTTTTAAGCAAACCATTTTTTTCTATGAAAAACTCCAGTCACAACACACACACACACACATACACACACACACACACACACACACACAAAGGGAAGATGAAGGAAATTACAAAAAAGACATGGAGGAACCAAGTAATGAAATACTTAAATTGTAATAATCCCATTCAACGAACACACTGTGCTCTCACTATGTATACAAATGTTTCTGACAAGGGCCATTTTACAGAAATTAATCAGAGAAAAGTCCTCTGTTTTTATTCTATTCTAAGAGGAATACATTGACAATTTCAACTCAGATGAAATAACTAGACAGTGATATGATCAATCTGGTTATTTCAGTCCCTTTAGCATCCAATTTGAATCTCCCTATCACTAATCTAAAAAGGTTGTTAATACAACTGAAAAAAAACAATGCAATATATCATGGCCAATTTATAGACTGAATATAGACACCATTAAGGACACAACCAAATGAGAAAAAAATAGCAACAGAGGTTGGAGCAACAAAGAACAACAAAAGATCTCATTTTTATCAAATGTGACAAAATTCCTTCAATGGGTTTGGAAAAAAAAATAAAGCCACCTGGTTTTCAAATCTTGCCACTCTTGATAATACTAGTGATGGATAGTCCTTAATTATATGAAAATGGAGCTGAGTGATTTTTACCCAATCAAGTTGTCCTATCTCCACTAAAAATGATGAGATGCTCAATCAATTAATTTCAATCAAAGAATTATATGCTATGTGTGAAAAATCTTTGAAAGCCGTTGAAGCGAGATGATGTCAAAGAAGAATTCTGTTCCAAATGTCTGAGGGCTTTCACCATGTGTTCTGAGTCTTGTATACAACTATAGTTATTTGAAATGGAGTTTTCCTAACTAGTGGCAAGTAAGAAGGAGGGGAAGGGGAAGGAGAGAGAGGGGAAAAGGGGAGGGAGAGGTGGAAGAGAAGAAGAAGAAGAAGAAGAAGAAGAAGAAGAAGAAGAAGAAGAAGAAGAAGAAGAAGAAGAAGAAGAAGAAGAAGAAGAAGAAGAAGAAGAAGAAGAAGAAGAAGAAGAAGAAGAAGAAGAAGAAGAAGAAGAAGAAGAAGAAGAAGAAGAAGAAGAAGAAGAAGAAGGAAGAAGAGATAGAGAGCAAGACAGAGAGAGAGAATTTCAGTAACTCCTAAGATGGAAATACCTGAGGGGAAGGAGAAAACTAGTTTCTTTACTATCACCTTCCTCTTTTACCCCTAACTCTGACTGGTAGAGGACATTTAAAAAACATTTTTATTAGAATTTTTTATTTACAAAACATATGCATGCATCATTTTTCAACATTGACCCTTGCAAAGCCTTCTGTTCCAAATTATCCCCTCCTTACCCCCACTCCATCCCCTAGATGGCAGATAGTCCAATACATGCTAAATATCTTAAAATATATGTTAAATTCAATATATGTATATACATTTATACAGTTATCTTGCTGCACAAGAAAAATCGGATCAAGAAGGGAAAAAAATTGAGGAAGAAAACAAAATGCAAGCAAATAACAATAGAAAGAATGAGAATGCTATGTTGTGGTCCATACTCAGTTCCCACAGGCTGGGTATATAGTCTTCTTGATCACTGAACAATTGGAATTGGTTTGAATCATCTCTTGTTGAAAAGGGCCACGTCTATCAGAATTGATCATCGTATAATCTTATTGTTGCCATGTATAATGATCTCCTGGTTCTGCTCATTTCACTTAGCATCAGCTCATATAAATCTCTCCAAGCCTCTCTGAAATCATTGCTTACAGAACAATAATATTCCATAATATTCATATACCACAATTTATTCAGCCATTCTCCAATTGATGGGCATCCACTAAGTTTCCAGTTTCTTGTCACTACAAAGAGACCTGCCAGAAACATTTTTGCACATGTGGGTCCCTTTTCCTCTTTTAAGATCTCTTTGGGATACAAGCCCAGGAAAAACACTGCTGGATCAAAGGATATGTGCACAGTTTGATAACTTTTTGAGCATAGTTCCAAGTTGCTCTTCAGAATGGTTGGATCCGTTCACAGTTTGGTGGAGGACATTATGAGCTTCAAAAATTTGGAGGAATTTTTACTTCTCATTTTCTCATCAGTATCCTAACATTGTCCCTTTAAAACAGTAATGGTTTCAGCATATCCATCAAGAGTCAAGGACACATACTTAAAAAGAATTTTTTGTGCTCATCTGGAAGAAAGGGATTACTAATCATGTGCCTAATAATGCTCACGACAACAACATGTATATAATGTTTACTATATGCCAGGCACTGTGCTAAGTACTTTATACAATTATTATCTCATTTAATCTCTGCAACAATCCAATTTACATTAGGTAAGGGATATTTATTATCCCCATTTTACAGATGAGAAAACTGAGGCAAACAGATTAAGTGACTTCTCCAGGATCACATAGTGTTTAAGATCAGATTTGAACTCAAGTATTCCTGACTTCAGGCTCAGTACTATAGCTGTTGTCCCACCAACCTACCTTCAAGTTGAAGACTATTTTCATTTGGATTTTATATGTACTTGTGAGTACATCACAGACTTCAGTCAAGGAGTAATGTTTTGTGTTTGATGTTCTTAGTCTACCACCTTAGTAAATATGCCTTTCAAAAAATATTTAAATATAATATATCTGATTGTTTACTGTCTCAGGGAGGGAGAAGGGTAGAATTTAGGAACTCAAAATTTTAAAAAACCTTAAATGTCAAAATTTTGCTTTAACTTGTAATTAGAAAAAGTAAAATATTATATGTTAAAGAATGGAGAAAAAAGATATTTAAAACTGGCTGACTAAATTGATTCTCAAGTAATAATCTTGAGAAGAAGCACACCAGTAGAGGCTTGAGCCAATGGTACTAGATAATCACTTCCAACTGCATAGCAGGTACATCTAAAACCCTTGTGAAGAGATATAGCAATGCTTTGGGACCTAATCATCTGAGAGAGTTATAGAGTTGAGATGAGGATACTCTGTCTGCTTCTATGGACTACATTTGCAAGAGTGGAAGGAATTAGGTCTGTTCCAAGAAAACACATATGCTGTCAGCATGGATTTACACAAGAGGACTTTGAGAAACCACAGAATTCATGCTATTTAGCAATAATTGTCTGCAAGTTACACATAGATGGGCTCCTGATGTGACAAAGCTCTTAACCAGTGGTTGATGTGGGATGGCCTGCCAGGGAAGGTTAAGTAATGAGTCATACATTGCTGGTCACAACATCTGCAAGGAAAGATGCACAACTTCACCAGGGTGCAAATTAACTACAGCACTAGCACCAGACTGTGTACCATAATAGGATCCTGGGATTTCTGACAAATGTATGAAAACACCTGCTAACTGGCCAGCCCACAATGATGGTCACCATAGAAACCTTGAAGCTATGAGATAACCTTTTCTCAGAAGCAGGATAACAAGAGTCAGGGCTGCCAGTTCTAGAGAGTGGAGCAGGGGTCAAGGCTAGCTTCAAAAATTTCAGAAAGTTTTCTCCCTTTCTTTTGGTAGGCTGGCATATAGCCCAGCCACTTATTGCCAATGTCTAGGCTTCTCAGAAGGCAGGCTGTAAAGGAAACAATAAAATGAGACTTTTTTCTCTTCTTTTTTGGAGCAAAAGCTCTTCCTGCTGTATATATATATACATATACATACATATATATATATATATATATATATAGTAAAATAACAATCTGACAGTTATAATCTTCAGTCATTTTCAGTCATGTCTAACTCTTCATAGCCCCATTTGGGGTTTTCTGAGTAAAATAGTGGAATGGTTTGCCATTTTTTACTCTAGTCCATTTTATAGATGAGGAAACTGAGGCAAACAGAGTTAAATGACTTTCCCAGAGTTACACAACTAGCAAGTTTCTGAGACTGGATTTGAATTTAGGAAAATTAAGTTTTCTTAACTCTGGACGTAGAAGTCCATTGCACCCTAGTTGACATAGTCATGAAAGATGAGCTAGAATTTTCTGATGAATTAGCTGATGAAGAGAATTATAGCACCACTGACAAAAACAGGATAAACAAGAAGGGAAGCTCATTTGGGAGAGAACATAATTCATTAAGTTATAGAAATTTTGAGCTTAATGTAACAGTGGAACATCATAGAGGCAAGATCCAGTGCATGCTTGCAGATATAGGACCAGAGCTAAGAAGAGACATAAAACTAGAAGGCTAATGACTGAACTGAGGGGTAACCAGGGGTCAACAAAGGAAATAGAGAAGTGGCTGAGAGGGTATAATGAGAGAACCAGGATGATGGTAGTGAAGTATCTCATGGTTTTAAAACAGAATGTAGAATAATTCAGAGAAGTCAGGGTTGATTTACCTGAAAAGAATGAAGATTGAGAAAAATTTACAGGCTTGTCAATTGTAATCATTAGTGACCTTAGACAGTAAAATTTCAGTAAAGACATGTTAGTATTAGTTAAGAAATGGGTGCTATGGAATTGGAAACAATTGGAAGAGACTTTTTTTTAAAAAATTTTTTAGTAACTTGCCCAGGGTCACATGGCTAGTAAATGTCTGAGGCTAGATTTGTATTCAGGTTTCTCCTGACTCGGAGGCTGGCACTCTAACCACTGTGCCACCTAGCTGTTCAAGTAGATCACTTTTAAAAATTCTTAGTGATTGACTAGGTACAATGAATAAAGGAATGGCATGGGGACCAAAAAAACTTTGGTTCAAATCCACTTTTGACTTAGCTGACATGTCAGTTTTGTGGCAGAGGGCAAGTCAATTAATCTCTCAGTGTGCTGGATTCCAGATTCTTGGGGTTTGGAACCCTTATATGGGGTTTCACAACTGAACGTTGGGGTCATAAAAGTGATTTATTGTCACTTTGTTTCATATATCTATTTTATATATCTATATACTGGGGGTCACATATAAGTTTCTCAGGTGAAAAGGGATTGTGAGTAGAAAATGTTTAATTAAGAAGTCCTGCTCTAGACAACTCTCTAAGACAACAAATGGAAAAGAAGTTGTTAATTTGCTTTGGAAAAGAACATTTCCTTGCCAAGGAGTACCCTACCTCAAGGAAATCACAAGTCCAATCCCTATCTCTTCTTTAACTAATGGACTGAGAACTTTGACTGGAAAAAGAAGAACAATTGTGCAGTAGCTAGGAGAATAAGGGAGAAAGATGTCACAGGATCAAACTTTGGGTTTTGTTTTTTGTTTTTTGTTTTTTGTTTTTTGTTTTTTGTTTTTTTTTTCCCCAGTAAGGAAGACCAATGACTATATGCAGGCTAGAAAGGTTGTCTTATCTAAAGAATGAGTCAGGCTCTAATTTATAAGAAATCAAGCCATTCTCCAATTGATAAATGGTCAAAGAATATGAACAGACAATTTTCAGAGGATGAAATTGAAACTATTACCACTCATATGAAAGAGTGTTCCAAATCACTATTGATCAGAGAAATGCAAATTAAGATAACTCTGAGATACCACTACACACCTGTCAGATTGGCTAAGATGACAGGAAAAATAATGATGAATGTTGGAGGGGATGCGGGAAAAATGGGACATTGATGCATTGTTGGTGGAGTTGTGAACGAATCCAACCATTCTGGAGAGCAATCTGGAATTATGCCCCAAAAGTTATTAAACTGTGCATACCCTTTGATCCAGCAGTGCTACTACTGGGCTTATACTCCAAAGAGATACTAAAGAAGGGAAAGGGACCTGTATGTGCCAAAATGTTTGTAGCAGCCCTGTTTGTAGTGGCTAGAAACTGGAAATTGAATGGATGCCCATCAATTGGAGAATGGCTGGGTAAATTGTGGTATATGAATGTTATGGAATATTATTGTTCTGTAATAAATGACCAGCAGGATGAATACAGAGAAGCTTGGAGAGACTTACATGAACTGATGCTGAGTGAAATGAGCAGAACCAGGAGATCATTATACACTTCGACAACGATATTGTATGAGGATGTATTCTGATGGAAGTGGATTTCTTTGACAAAGAGACCTGAGTTTCAATTGATAAATGATGGACAGAAGCAGCTACACCCAAAGAAAGAACACTGGGAAACGAATGTGAACTATTTGCATTTTTGTTTTTCTTCCTGGATTATTTTTACCTTCTGAATCCAATTCTCCCTGTGCAACAAGAGAACTGCTCGGTTCTGCAAACATATATTGTATCTAACATATATAGGACTGCTTGCCATCTAGGGGAGGAGGTGGAGAAAAGGAGGGGAAAAATCGGAACAGAAGCGAGTACAAGGGATAAAGTTGTAAAAAAAATTACCCTGGCATGGATTCTGTCAATATAAAAGTTATTATTAAATAAAAAAAAAAGAAATTTTCCAAAAAAAAAAAAAAAAAAAGAATGAGTCAGGGCAGCTAGGTGGTGCAGTGGATAGAGCACCAGCCCTGAAGTCAGGAGAACCTGAGTTTGAATCTCAGACATTTAACACATCCTAGCTGTGTAATCCTGGGCAAGTCACTTAATTCCAATTGCCTCAGCAAAAAGAAGAGAAAAAGTGGAGTATTACATCAACTGATGTCTGCTAAGTGGAGTAGGACTAAGAGAACATTGTGCACAGCAACAAAAAGATTATGTGATGATAAATTCTGATGGACTTGGGCTCTTTTCAACAATGAGGTGATTCAGGCCAATTCCAATAAACTTGTAATGAAGAGAGCCATCTGCATCCAGAGAGAGGATTGTGTGGGGACTGAAGGTAGATCACATCATAGTATTTTCACCATTTTTGTTGTTGCTTGCTGCTTGTTTTTTCTTTATCATTTTCCCCTTGATGTGATTTTTCTTGTGCAGCATGATAAATGTGGAAATTTATTAGAAGAATTGTACATTTAATCTGTATGGAATTACTTGCTATCTAAGGGAGAGACAAAGTGAAGTGGGATAGGGAGGGAGAAAAATTTGGAACACAAGGTTTTGCAAGGGTGAATGTTGAAAACTATCTTTGCATATATTTTGAAAAATAAAAAGCTATTATTATTTTTAAAGTTTAGTGACTTACTCAAGATCATACAACATGGAAGTATTCTTAGGCTAGATTTGAACTCAGGTTTTCCTGAGGGCAAATCCAGCACTCTATACATTGTAATACCTAGGTACAATGTCTTGGGGGGACTGCATATAGGGAGCTCTTTGAGATAGAAGGATTCATCAGAATGAGCTCTCTCCTGCTTCTCCTGCCTATATGACTACTCCTCAATCTCTTTTGCTGGATCTTTAGTCAAAAAATGCCAACTAATCATTCTGTCCTCCATTATCAATGTGACCCAGATCCACAACTTAGATTTTATCTAAAACTCTTTACACTCTAAAACCCCGTTACAAGACTTATTAATTCTACTTTATTACAATTGTCATATACAACCCTCTGCTCTCCTTTGTCACTGACATCATTATCAATTCATGTCCATTCTATGTTCCACTCAGCTGCCAAAGTGATCTTTCTCAAGCCCAGGTTTGTTTATGTAATTCCTCTGACTCAGTAAATTCCAGTGACTCCCTATCCCTTCCAGAATCAAATATATAATTTGTTCGGCATTCATAACTTGCCCCTCCCCACCTTTCCAGTCTTATACCTTACTCATCCTCACTAATTTTGCCATCCAGTGATGTATCCTTTCTGTTCTGTGCACAAGACCTACTAATTTCTGACTTTAGACCTTTTCACTGTCATTGACTCTGCCTAGAATTCTCTCCCTCCTCATGATGACTTTCTGTCCTCCTTAAAGTCTATGATTCCTAAGGAGCCTTTTCTTTTTTTTTTTAATTTTATTTAACTTTATTTTTAAATAACTTTTTATTGACAGAACCCATGCCAGGGTAATTTTTTTACAGCATTATCCCTTGCACTCACTTCTGTTCCAATTTTTCCCCTCTCTCCCTCCACCCCCTCCCCCAAATGGAAAGCAGTCCTATACATGTTAAATAGGTTATAGTATATCCTAGATACAATATATGTGTGCAGAACTGAACAGTTCTCTTGTTGCACAGGGAGAATTGGATTCAGAAGGTATAAATAACCCGGGAAGAAAAAAAATGCAAATAGTTTATATTCATTTCCCAGTGTTCTTTCTCTGGGTGTAGCTGCTTCTGTCCATCTTTGATCAATTAAGGCTCTCTTTATCGAAGAGATCCACTTCCATCAGAATACATCCTCAAACAGTATCGCTGTTGAGGTATATAATGATCTCCTGGTTTTGCTCATTTCACTCAGCATCAGTTCATGTAAGTCTCTCCAGGCCTTTTTGAAATCATCCTGCTGATCATTTCTTACAGAACAATAATATTCCATAATGTTCATATAACACAATTTACCCAACCCTTCTCCAATTGATGGGCATCCATTCATTTTCCAGCTTCTAGCCACTACAACCAGGGCTGCCACAAACATTTTGGCACATATAGGTCCCTTTCCCTTTTTCAGTATCTCTTTGGGGTATAAGCCCAGTAGAAACACTGCTGGATCAAAGAGCATGCACAGTTTGATAACTTTTTGAGCATAGTTCCAAATTGCTCTCCAGAATGGCTGGATGTGTTCACAATTCCACCAACATTTGTATCAGTGTCCCTGTTTTCCCACATCCCCTCCAACATTCCCCATTATCTTTCCCTGTCATTCTAGCCAATCTGACAGGTGTGTAGTGGTATCTCAGAGTTGTCTTAATTTGCATTTCTCTGATTAATAATGATTGGAGCATATTTTCATATGGCTATAAATAGTTTTAATTTCTTCATCTGAGAATTGTCTGTTCATATCCTTTGACCATTTAATCAATTGGAGAATGGCTTGATTTCTTATAAATTAGAGTCAATTCTCTATATATTTTGGAAATGAACCTTAATCAGAACCTTTGACTGTAAAAATGTTTTCCCAGTTTATTGTTTCCCTTCTAATCTTGTCTGCATTTGTTTTGTTTGTACAAAAACTTTTCAATTTGATATAATCAAAATTTTCTATTTTATGCTCTAGTTCTTCTTTGGTCATAAATTCCTCCCTCTTCCACAGGTCTGAGAGGTAAACTATCCTATGTTCTTCCAATTTATTTATAATCTCATTCTTTATGCCTAGGTCATGAAACCATTTTGATCTTATCTTGGTGTACGGTGTTAAATGTGGATCAATGCCTAGTTTCTGCCATACTAATTTCCAATTTTCCCAGCAATTTTTGTCAAATAATGTGTTCTTATCCCAAAAACTGGGGTCTTTGGGTTTGTCAAACACTAGATTATTAAAGTTATTGGCTGTTTTGTCCTTTGAACCTAACCTATTCCATTGATCAACTAGTCTATTTCTTAGCCAATACCAGATGGTTTTAGTAACTGCTGCTTTATAATATAATTTTAGATCCGGTACAGCTAGGCCACCTTCATTTGATTTTTTTTTTCATTAATTCCCTTGAATTCCTTGACCTTTTGTTTTTCCATATGAACTTTGTTGTTATTTTTTCTAGGTCATCAAAATATTTTTTTGGGAGTCTGATTGGTATAGCGCTAAATAAATAGATTAGTTTAGGTAGTATTGTTATCTTTATTATATTTGCTCGCCCAACCCAAGAGCATTTAATATTTTTCCAGTTGGTTAGATCAGACTTAATTTATGTGGAAAGTGTTTTGTAGTTTTGCTCATAAAGTTTCTGATTTTCCCTTGGCAGATAGATTCCTAAATATTTTATACAATCAGTAGTTACTTTAAATGGAATTTCTCTTTGTAACTCTAACTGTTGGGTTTTGTTAGTGATATATAAGAATGCTGATGACTTATGTGAGTTGATTTTGTATCCTGTAACTTTGCTAAAGGTGTGGATTGTTTCTAATAAGTTTTTAGTCGAGTCTCTGGGGTTCTCTAAGTATACCATCATATCATCAGCAAAGAATGATAATTTGGTTTCCTCATTGCCTACTCTGATTCCTTTAATCTCTTTCTCAACTCTTATTGCCAAAGCTAGCATTTCTAATATAATATTAAATAGTAATGATGATAGTGGGCAACCTTGTTTCACTCCTGATCTTATTGGGAATGGTTGCAGTTTGTCCCTGTTACATATGATGCTTACTGCTGATTTTAAATAGATGCTACTGATTATTTTAAGGAAAAGTCCTTTTATTCCTATGCTCTCAAGAGTTTTTAATAGGAATGAATGCTGGATTTTATCAAATGCCTTTTCTGCATCTATTGAGATGATCATATGGTTATTGTTAATTTGATTATTAATATGGCCAATTATACTGATAGTTTTCCTAATATTGAACCAGCCCTGCATTCCTGGTGTAGATCCTACTTGATCATGGTGTATTATCCTGGGGATGATTTTCTACAGTCTTTTTGCAGAAATCTTATTTAAATCTTATTTAAGATTTTAGCATCAATATTCATTAGGGAGATTGGTCTATAATTTTCTTTCTCTGTTTTCAACCTACCTGGTTTAGGTATCAGTACCATGTCTGTGTCATAAAAGGAATTTGGTAGGACGCCTTCATTTCCTATTTTTTCAAATAGTTTATAAAGCATTGGGGCTAATTTTTCTTTGAATGTTTGGTAGAAATCACATGTAAATCCATCTGGTCCCGGGGATTTTTTTTTAGGGAATTGATTAATAGCTTGTTCTATTTCTTTTTCTGAAATGGGACTATTTAAGCAATTTACTTCCTCCTCTGATAATCTGGGGAGCCTATATTTTTGGAGGTAGTCATCCATTTTGCTTAGGTTATCAAATTTATTGGCATAAAGTTGGGCAAAGTAACCCCTTATTGTTTCTTTAATTTCCTCTTCGTTGGTGGAAAGTTCTTCCTTTTCATTTTTAAGACTACTAATTTGATTTCTCTCTCTCCTTTTTCTAATCAGATTTATCAAAGGTTTATCAATTTTATTGGCTTTTTCATAAAACCAACTCTTAGTTTTATTTATTAGTTCAATAGTTTTTTTTTTACTTTCTATATTATTAATTTCTCCTTTTAATTTTTAGAATTTCAAGTTTAGTAATTGATTGGAGGTTTTTAATTTGGTCTTTTTCTAGCTTTTTAAGTTGCAGAGGCCCAATTCATTGATCTTCTCTTTCTCTATTTTATTCAAATAAGCCTCTAAGGATATACAATTTCTCCTTATTACCGCTTTGGCTGCATCCCATAAATTTTGGTATGATGTCTCACCATTGTCATTATCTTGAGTGAAATTATTAATTCTATCTATAATTTGCTGTTTCACCCAATCATTCTTTAAAATGAGATTATTTAGTTTCCAATTACTTTTTGGTCTATTTACACCTAACCTTTTGTTGAATGTAGTTTTTATTGCATTGTCATCTGAAAAGAAAGCATTTACTATTTCTGCCTTCCTGCATTTAATTTTGAGGTCTTTATGTCCTAATATACGGTCAATTTTTGTGTAGGTTCCATGAACTGCTGAGAAGAAAGTATACTCCTTTCTGTTACCATTCAGTTTTCTCCAGAGATCAATCATACCTAATTTTTCTAATATTCTATTTACCTCTTTAATTTCTTTCTTATTTGTTTTGTGATTTGATAAACAACATATTGTAGGATTCTGACTTTTGATCCAGTCTGCTATCCGCCTCCTCTTTATGGGAGAATTCATCCCATTCACATTTATAGTTAAAATGACTAATTCTGTATTTCCTGCCCTCCTAATATCCCCAGATTATACTTTTCTTTTTCTTGCCCTCCTTCCCTTCTTCCCTAGCATTAAACTTATTGGTCCCATTTGCATCACGCAGCTCTCCCTTTTTAGTATCACTCTCTCCTCCCTTTGAATCCCTTCCCCTTTCTTGTACCCTTCCCTTATTACTCTTTTTCCTTTTCCCTTTTCCTCTCCCACTTTTTAATGAAGTGAGAGAAGAATCTCTGTAAAACATATATGTCAATTATTTCCTCTTGAAGCCAACTCTGATGAGAGTAGGATTCACACAATGTTCCTTCCCCTCTCTAAGTTCCCTCAGATATGATAAGTTTCCTTTGCCTCATCGTTGCATGTAGTTTCCCTCTTTTTATCTCCCCTTTTCCCTTTTTCTGACACTATCCCCTTTCCATTTCTAGTTCCCTTTTTTATGTTATATCGGTAAAATCAAATTATAAATATGGTTTTTATGTATATCAATATGTATATTAAGAAATACAGTTCTCAAGAGTTTAAGGAGCCTTTTCTGATCTCCCTTTATGACAATGTCTTCTCTCCAATGATTATCTCCTATTTATCTTATTTGTACACATTTGTTTGCATGTTGTCTCTGTAATTAAAATCAGATTCTTGAGAGAAGGGACGGTCTTTAGCCTTTCTTTGCTTCCCCAGCACTAAGCACAGTGTCTAACACATAGTAGGCCCTTAATAAATGATTGTTGATTAGATTTTATTTCTATATCCGTTCTTGAGCTCCAGTGAATCCTTATTACATTGTACATTTCTTATGGAATGAAATAAAGTGGCGCTACATCTAATTTACATTTCTTCCTTTGATCCTTATATAGGATGTGGGAACCCTGTCATTCACATTTGTAGGAATACACAAATACCCACCCATACATATGTATATATATATATATATATATGTATTTTATACATGTACATGTATAAAATACATATATTTTACATATCTATATGTATCTCTAAATGTATATCTATGTGTGCATAAATATATATGTTTTCACATATTTGTATATAAATCTATATGTGTGTATACATACATACATACATACATACATACACACATTTACATATACAGACACATGAGAGACAAGAACTATTTTAGAGATGAGCCAAAGAGAGAAATCGATGCTTTTAGCAGCACCTGTGATTGGCCCGTTTCATAAGAGTCAGTATCTTGAAGGGCTCTGAGTGACAAATGATTCAGAGAAGTCCAGAACAGTTCACCCTTTTAGAGTGCTTTAAGGCTGACAAGTCATATTAACCCTGAGCAGTTAGTTTCTTGGACTCAGTTCCTTATCTACAAAGGTTCCTGCCAGCTCTAAATCTCTGACCCTATCGAAGTTTTTTCCTTCAAAAAACAAAACAAAAAAAAAACAACAACCAAAAAAACCTTCAATGGGAGGTATTGGTTTCAGCATTATTCAATGGGAGATGTAAGTAGCACTTTCATGATTTTACAAATGAAGAAACTGAGACTTAAGAGATGGGATTTGCCTAAGATCACACAGCTCAGGTCATGTTGTATCAGAAAAAAAAAAGAATTTGAACCCTGGTCGCTTGAGTCCTAGGCCAGCATGCATTACAATCGCATACAATCTCATTATTCCTTAAAGTACAGAAGACTGCAATTCCAGAAATGTAAACATATGCATAAAAGTATAGCCAGGGATCACTTATCTCTCTCTGAGCTCTAGATAGGTATGTTGGAAGCAACTATCAGGAGCCCTTGGCTACACTTTCTGAAGATCCCTGAGAAAATGTTTGAAGCAATTTATATAAACTTTGGCCGAGGTACTCTAAAGGAAGATGGAAAAAAGATAAGGGTAGTACTTCATGCCATCATGGTAAAGAACATAGAGTAATGGGGTAAGAGTTAAGAAGACTCAGTTAAAATCCCATTTCCAATGTTTAATAAAAGTATAATGCTGAGCAGTTAGTTTCTTGGACTCAGTTCCTTATCTACAAAGGTCTCTGCCAGCTCTAAATCTCTGACCCTATCAAAGTTTTTTCCTTCAAAAAACAAACAAACAAACAAATAACCAAAAAAAACCTTCAATGGGAGGTATTGGTTTCAGAATTGTAATGTAATTTACATTGTAATATACATACATAATGTAATAACAATGTAATTAACATTGTAATGTAATGTAATGTAAAATGTAATTTTCTCTGGCTAACACTCAGATTTGGAAAGCTCTTCCTTCACTTCTTCTTTGGTTTCTTCTCAGCTCCAACTAAAACCTGTCTTCTAACAGGAAGCCTTTCTCAACCCCTCATAATTATAGTATCTTTCCTTTTTTATCTCTCATTTATTCTAAATATAATCTATTTGTGCATGTTTGTTTGCCTCTTGTCTCCTCCATTAGACTGTGAGTTCTTTGAGGGTGAGGATTGCCTTTTTTTTTTTTTTTTTGTATTTCCAGCACTTAAAACAGTGCCCACCTGAGACATAGTAGGTGCTTAATAAGTGCTTATTAAATATTAAAATTTAATTATAGTTAATTTTGCTAATTAATTATTAATAAGTGGTGTGAGCAGGAGGTCAATCCTGCCTAGGTGGGTGTTGGGGAAAGGAAGGAAGAAGGTAAATAGTTATTGAGTCACATTGAAAAAACTCATTAATGTAAAAAGAAGGATCCAGTTGGACAGTCCATGAGTCATTGCCATAGCTACCTGAAGATGTCCTTTCTATTAAGGGTGTAGCTACAGAACCTATGAAGTCCTACGTGACCCAGAAGTGAGAAAGAACTATAACACTGTCTGCAGAAGTTTCAGGGCAGTCCCCTGTTTGCCAATGGTTTTGATGGGAAAGAAAGTAATTGGTACCATCTACTGGAGGAAACTTGAACAATGAGAAGCAACAAGACCAGTCTTCAGATAATGACATTGATAAGGACTCATGATGATGACCAGAACACAGTGAAAATCACACGTCCAAAAGAATGAAATTCGTTGTTTTTTCCCCTTTTGTTCTGATTTTTCTTTTGCAACATGACAAATATGGAATTTTAAATGATTGTACATACATAACCTATATCAAATTGCTTGCTATTTTGGAGAGAGGGGAACTAAAGAAGGGAAGAAGAAAAAATTTGGAACTCGAAATCTTACAGAAGTGAATGTTGATATGTAATTGGAAAAAATAAATACTATTGAGAAGGAAAAAAATAAAAATCCAAAAGAATGAGGATTAAGCATGCTTCTTGGGTACCAGTGGGTAAGTTATAGACTTAAAATGAAGAAAGAAGGGTATATTATTTAGACATGGTTAATCAATCAAGACTACCTGCTGGCTGACTACCCTTGAAATCTCCCACTTTGTCCCTGTGAATCTGCCCAGATATAAGGGTAGAGACCTAGAGATCTGAATTCTTAACTGGGGAATTCATTGTACTGTTCACTCACTATGAAGCCATAGGACTGAGAAGCCACATACTTATATATCTGTTTGTAACAAAATGCCTAACTTCTGACCCTTTAAGAGTTTGTGCTCCTTCTTGGTACCTCATCCATGATCCCCTCACAAAGTTTTATTTCATTGGTTTGCCTTTCTTAGTTGCTAAATTTGGAGGTGAGGGTAGTGGGAGTAACAGGTTAAGAAAAGACAAAGGATATTTATGCTGTGAGATATCACATTTATTTAATATAACACTGTTGAGTTGAATTTAAATTAGGCCAGAACCACATTGCAAATAAATAAAAAAGAAAAGATGCCACATCATTTTTCTTCTCAAAAAAAAAAAAAATATATATATATATATATATATATATATATATATATATATATATATTTGATTCACCAGATATGATCAGAGTTTTCTTGACTCAGTGTCCTTGAGTTCTCTGACTTGCTCTCCTCAAGTAATCTGATTAGAACCCAGTTCCTTGATGTAATTTTCTAACCTGAGAGCATAAAAGATCCCACCTAAATGTGGTCAGTGTCTTTCAGAATTAGTGGTAGTCTGAAACCATTTGAGTTGCTATACCCTAATCAATGACTGACCAGATCTAAGCTAAGTGCCACTGTAGTATTGAAATGTTTGGGCAAGATAAACCTCCTTTGTTCAAAGACTTATGAATGCATCATTTCATCCCAACATCAAAACTGAATGGAATGAATAGAGAGTATTTCTTTTTTGAAAGTCTGAAAAAATGCACAGGCTTTAATATGGATTATTTTAAAATCTTATTGCTAAGTGATATGTTGTGTAATAAATTAATTTTTAAATTATAATTTGCAGGAGCAGAGGATAGAGATAGTGATTTTTTAAAAAAAACCTAATGACCTCTGATTTAAATAAAGGGTAGTGAGAAAAAGAGCACTTAAGGAAAGAGAATTACAGGCAGAAATAAAATAAAACACAAAACATAGCTATGGAAATAAATCTCAGCCTTGTTCCTTACTAAAATCCTATTCAAGGAAGTATCCTAACTCATAGAAACTGTCCAAGTCCCTAAAGGGAAGGGTGCAAGAACTCCACCCCCCAACAGACAAAAGTCCTTTCTTTGTCCTTTACTGTATATTCCCACGTTTTCAAGCCTTGTGAGTTTGAGAGCTTATAAGATGAGCTGGTAGCCATCGTTGGAGAATACCAAATGCCAAAGTTGCTGGATTCCACATGGGCAAGTACAACAAGCCAAAAAAAGTATAGGTACCCAAAATATGTAAAAACCCTTCATGTCAGGACAGACTCTCTGCCATAAGTTTTACAAAGGTGAAATCTGTTACAGATATTTCAAGAATAAAAGAACCTTGGATACAAGTGAATTATGCTCATGATTGGGGATCACAGAAAAACATGTTCCATATAACAAGGTCCCATGCCATATGTTCCAGAAATCCTGTTTTATACAATGGTAGAATAGAAAATATATAGGCATACTCCATGTCACACAGTTAACTGAAAGCAGGATCAAGATATCTGTAAGCTCACATGATTAGGAAATAGAAATAGAAAGGATTCTGGGAAGATGGTAGTGTAGAAACTTCCAGCTCTTCAAATTTCCTTCAAAAAAAAAAAAAAAGATAGAACATTGCCTCAAAGAAAACAAATAAACACAGTAAAGGAGTTGTTCTCCTAAAACAATTTGAGAAGACCCTAAGAAAGATATAGAGGTTTGAGTCGAATAAAAGTACAAACACCTCCAGGCCAGCTCTACAGAATCAACAACAAGCCCTGGGGCAAGTAGGTTGAGAGGCAGCTTCAGCCTTCGAAATTTTCATCTTACAGTAGTGCGGATCTGATGACTAAGTAGGAAAAGATTGATGGACCTTCCATTGTTGAGGATTGCTAAGCACATCAGTATTGACCAGACATATCCTGGTTTCAGGGAGAAGGAGCTAGCACATATTTAGGAGTACTGTAGTTGACGGGCAAGGAGCCTGTTCGCTGCCAACACTTGCAGGAGAGCAGAGTTCCTGGTGTCATTTCTGGGACAGAGAGGACAGCTTTAGTTTCCAAACACAAGACTGACTCCAGGGAGCAAAATCTTGGGTGGGACAGTGTAGTTGGAGGCCCCAGCTGTGGCTTAGGAGTGGAAAGGAGAGTCAAAGTTTGGGCCCTGAAACAAACCTCAAAAAATGACAATAAGAAGGACCTGAGGGTTTGGGGCATCATTCTCCATACCTCAGAATTACAACTCGATTACAATAATAATTGCTAAAAACAAATAAATAAATAAAAATTAGTAAGAAAAGGAGAAAGAACTTAATCATAGATAGTTACTATGGAGATAGAAAAGATCTGGGTTCATATTCAGAGGAAGATAAAGGAGCTAAAAAATACATACTTTTTTCAATGAGAAATATCAAATGGTCCTAAGCACAAAATGAATTCTTCAAAGAATTTTAAAAGAACTTTTAAAAATCAAATATGAGAGATCAAGGAAAAATTAGGGGAAAAAATAAGAGCAAATCCAATAAAATCAAGAAAATTATGAAAACCAACTGGAGTTAAAGAAGCAAAAACTTAAGGAGAAAATAATTCCTTGAAAACTAGAATTGAGCAAGGGGAAGCTAATGACATTCTAAGAGACCAAGATAAAAATCAAAAGAATGAAAAAATAGTGTATTATTTTTTGCTGAGCCAATTGGGGTTAAGTGACTGGCCCAGGGCCAGATAGCTAGAAAGTATTAAGTGGCTGAGATCAGGTTTGAACTCAGGTCCTCCTGACTTCAGGAGTGGTGCTCTAACCATTGCACCACCTAGCTGCCCCAAGAATGAAAAAATAGAAGAGAAAGTGAAACATTTCATCAGATAAACATTTGATATGGAGAATATATCAAGGAAGAGTAATATAAGAATAGTTGAACTATTTGAAAATTATGATTAAAAAAGAATTTTCATACAATATTACAAAAAATAATCAAAGAAAAATTCCCTGGATTTAAGAACAAGAAGGAAATGTAGGAATAGAAAAAAAAAATCTACCAATCACCACCTGAAAGATATTTGAATAGAAAACCTCCAGGAATATTATAGCTAATTTTCAAAGCTCTGAGGTTAAGGAGAAAATATTGGAAGAAACAAGAAAAAAACAATTTAAATTGTTACAATAAGAACTACAATAAGAATTATACAAGATTGAACAGCTACTACTTGAAAGACCATAGATCTTGGAATACTATATTCCATAGAATAAAAGAGCTGGGTTTACAAGCAAGATAGCTTACATAACTAAGTTAAGTATAATCCTGTGTGAAATGGATATTTAACAAACTCAAAAGACTTTCAGATCTTTGTGATAACACTTCCCCCTCCCCCCCTGTCAAGAACTTAAGGAAAAATACAACATATAACATCCAGGAGAACTGTAAGGTCAACATTAAAAACCAATTATAATAAACTCAATAAGGTCAAATTACTTACTTCATATATATAAAAAATATTAGCAGTACTCTTGTATTGTCATCATTATTTGGGTAGTTTGAAAGAAAGACATAGTGCGAGCTTAGTGTGATGAGGTGTTTCTAAAAATATAAAACTGAAGGGAGAGGTTTAAAAAAGTAATTATTAAAATGTGGTATAAAATATTAAGAAGCTAGTAGAGGAAAGGACAATTTGTATGGAATCTTACTCTCATTGGAAAAGAGTTACAGAGAGAGAAATATATAAGTGTATGTATATGTGTATATATGTATGTGTCTGCACACACACACATATATACATATATATATGAATATAAATCTTCTAAATTCAAAAAGAGATAAGATAGCAAAGGAATAGGATAGGGAAATGAGAAAAGGACTCTTAGAAAGATGTGCAAGTTAAGGAACAGTAGGGCAAGTTAATGGGCAGAGAAGTGAGAAAGGATAGGATAAATAGAGTGAAAAAGATAATGAGGAAAAATAGGAAGGAGGAAAATAAGTAATTGTAACTTTGAATGAGACAAATTTATCCGTAAAAAAGATAGCAAATTAAAATTTTGAATTCAAAAATATATTGCTGGAGTAGCTAGATTGCACATTAGGGAGAACAGTGGCTCTAGTTAGGAGGACCTGACTTCAAATCCAACCTCAGATACTTAATACTTCCTAGCTGTGCAACCCTGGACAACTTATTTAACCATAATTATCTTGCCAAAAACAAAAACAATATGTTACTTTCAGGAAACATAAAAATGAGAGATACACAAAGATAAAGGGCAGGAGTAGAATTTAGTATATAAAAAAAGCAGGGATAGTAATTATGATCTTAGAAAATTTTTAAATAAATTTAATCAAAAGTGAAAAAACAGAGAAACTAAAATCTCTATTAGCAATATCATTCAATATTGTTTTAGATCACTTAAAATACCTAGATAGATAAAATACTTTATCACATACCTGCCAAAAATGACACAAGAATTACATGAACATAAATTTAAAACACTTTTTATACAAATAAACTCAAATCTAAATAACTGAAGTAATATTTATTGTTCATGGATAGGTAAAACCGATATAATTTTTTAAATGACAATTTTACCTAACTAATATTTTTATTCCAAGTCATCCCAATTGAATTACTAAAAAAATTGTTTTACTAAATCAGAAAAAAATTAACAAACTTCATTCGGAAGAACAAAAGGTCAGGAACTTCAAAGAAACCAGGGGGAAAAGATGTAAAGGAAGTAGATTCAGCTATCAGACTTTAAGCTATGTTATAAGATGAGAACTTTATTGAAGTATAAAAAGGATAATTTTTATTAAATTAAAAATGTCTTGCATTAATAAAACCAATGTAGTCAAGAATAAAAGGAAAGCAAAAAATTGGGGAAAATATTTTCATAGACAATCTCTCAGGTAGGATATGACTAGATTGGAATATTGCTGTGGTATAGGAAATGATGGGCTCATTGATTTAGAAAAAAATGTAAAGACTTGGACTTATGAAGGAGGATGCTGTTCATATTTAGAGAAACAGATGATAGGAGGAAATAAGCGTACTATAGTTATATATGTGTGTGTGTTTGTGTGTGTATGTGTATATGTGTATGTTTATAGATAATTATGTATATGTGTATATATATATCCACACTTAATTGTAACTTTCTTTAGGGTGATAGAGGGTGATAGAGAATAGTACACAACAGAGAATAAAGGAAAACCCATAGGGAAGCAAAGGAAAGCTAGGCAGCTTTGAAAACAACATACGGTGTTTCTTATGTAGGTTTTCTATATAATAAAAAATTGAAATTTATTATTTTATATTAAATCCTTTCTTGTGGTCTATTGTGTACATGACATTTTCTTTTTATTCATTTTCTCATTTTGTATTCATATTTAAAATAAATAATTTTTTAAAAAAGGAATTAGAAATAGAATTCTGAAATTGGCCCTAAATGCTAATCTCTTGATGGGGAAAAATTGGTGAGCTACCAACTTTCCAGATTTCCATGTGATTAGTCTAATATTCATTACAAGAACACAAGTGTGTTATATATAAATGATAAAATTTTCCTATGTATATCTAGAAAAGTGTAAGTCTGTGACTATAAGACTAATCTAAGAATTGCAACATTTATATCCATTTCTCTTTCATCAAGAGCGATGATACTAGAAGAAGCATTTGAGTGCTAGTGTATCAAATATACCATGATATGGTGTTTGATGGTGTTTTTTTGAGGTAGGGTTGAGGAGAATGTGTGTTTGGCCCTGAGCAAATCTTTCAGTGCTCTAGGAAACTGCCTGAGACTAAAAACAGCAGAGCAATAATAAACAGGCAGCATGTCAGTAAACTTCAAGGATAGTTGGGTTCAAGTCTTAGCTGTGACACATACTGCCGTTATCTTTAGGACTGTAACTTAACCTCTAGGAAAATCTTTCAAAGGCAAACTAGGTAGGCGCAATGGATAGGGTTCTGGACCTGGAATCAGGAAGACCTAAATTCCAATCCTACCTTAGAAACTTACTAGCTGTATAATCTTGGGAAACTCACTTAATCTATTAATAGCACCTACCTTCCAATAATGTTTTGATGATCAAGTGGGATAATATTTGTAAACTGTTTAACACAAAACTTGGAATACAATAGGTGCTTTGTAAATGTTAGCAATTATTATTAGTATAAATCATAGAGCAGGTGTCAATCATCATTGGTAATAGGAGCTGTTCCAGTTAAGGGGCTTCCTGACTAGGAAGCTCCAAGACCAAAACAGAATTTTAAAATCTTCCCCAAATCTAGTAGAGACTCTCCTTGATATAATCAGAAGACCTGAAGGAACATTACAAAATGGGGAGTCACATGGACAGCTACTTTTGTTAGGAATATATTTTCTATTTAGAAATAAATCCCTCTTGGCATATATACCTTTGCCAGCATTCCCCAGCAGCCTCATTTTCTGCCAATGATGAAGGCATCCTGCATTTTCTGGGGCTAAATTACTGAAACAGAGGATGACCCCATTGAAGTAATCACAAGCTTAATCACATGAACCTCTGGGCTGCATCAGCACAGAATGGAAGACAAGAAAAAGACAAAGAATCAAAGCATCACATGTGCTTTTTTTGTTTTCTAGAAGAAGAAAGCTGTGATTACTGAAAAGGAACAATGGGAACCTGGAGTAGGCAGCAATTGCATATGGATATTTTTCTGCTGAAATTTCCTTGTCTCTATTGTCTAGAATTGCTACTGGGCCAGCAAAGTCCTGAGATGATACATGCTCTTGTTTTCTGCCAAAAGGCCTCTCTCAGCTCTGGATTCTTGCACATTGTGCATGGGGAGATTAAATTAAAGGAGAGTGGTTAAGCTCCTTTTCTCATACTCTTTGGCTCTTTACATCCATGCACCTGACCCCACCCCTCTCCCCACCTCCCAAATAAAAATTTACTGTAAGCTTAGGAGTTGGCTCATGTATCCAAAGAAAGGAAACTAGAAAAGTATTCAATGCATTCAATTCAATACAATAATCTAATAATTCCTGTAAGCTCTGAAGTACTGCAAAAAGTCTCATCAACAATTTTTCATCTCAGGGAACCCAATGATTCTTGCTGGTTTTTCAAGAACTAAAACAGTTTCATCTTGTGTTAGGAAATCCAATGATTCCTGAAGATTTTAAAAGTCTTTTTAACAGTCTCCTTGTCAGCCATTTGATTCTTTCTCCATCTGTGGCAATATAAGCAGATCCTCTTCCCCAAGCAGTTAATCTAATTCCCTTCTATTTACCAAATTTGGGATTTCTCCTCATCATCTGGTAATTACATTGGAGCTGTTTGCACTGGATATTGCCTTGTTGTCTTAAAAGGCCTGTATTCTTCCCAACTGTAATCCTGATTGCTTTTCTGTTGGTTGATGACATCAGAGTTCTGAATTTCTAAAGTCTCTCTGGGTGTAACCTCAGCTGCTATCATGCCCCACCTGTCCTTTGATTGATACTTTGGAGCTGGGCCTTGCCTCTCCTTCCTCTGGGTCAATATACATTTAGAGGCCCAGTGAAAGCCTCGGTTACATTTTGGACATGGGGTTTGGGGTTTTCTCTCACCCTGTCTTCTCACTCTATCTCCATTTCTACATTGGGCTCTTAGATGTCCAACTTTTCTGCAATGAAAACATCGACGAGTTTCTCTAGAATTCCTCTGCCAAGAAGGACCTTGTCTTTCCATGTTCATCATAGTCTGGGCATGATAAGCATTTATGCCCACTGTGGCACAGCGTCTAATGATCTCCTCTAAAGGAGCATCTTTGTCTAGCCCCCATATAATTCTTTTGCAAACCTCATTGGCATTTTCCTTAGCCAAATGTCTAGTCATTATTTCTGTGGCAGCATTATCTCCAATGGTTCTTATTACAGCTGTTTGTAAACGTCCCACAAAATCTGCAAAAGGTTCACTGGGACCTTGCTCTATTTTTGTGAAAGCATTATTTCCATCTTTCTGTCCAGGGAGAGAATTCCAAGCTTTTATTGCAGCCTTAGAAATTTGCTCATACACTGTTATGGGATAATAAATCTGTTCTGAACTCTCTGCATACTGACCTTCACCAGCTAGTTGGTCAAAAGCAACTTGTACAATAGCTCTTGTTTGCCTATTGTGTTGGGCTTGAATCCTACATAATTCATGAAACTCTGAAAGCCACAATAGATAATCCTGTAACAATGTAACTCAGACAAGAAGAAATAAAAGACTCTCACAAATGAGTACTGACACACACACAAAAAAATTTAACCACAACAATAATTACTCTATTTGAGGTTTGACATTATCTTCAAAACGTAAAGATTTTGCTAGAACTCCAGAATATGCATTTTACACTTCACCTTGGATCTGCATTGGCTAACTCATAGTATATATTTTCTAGCAAGCCAAGCCAGGAATCAAGTTGATCCTACAGGTTATATTTTACAAGTACAGTAGGATAGTTGTCAAGGGCTTCTTCCCAGGTGCAGCCAGCATGACTGAGAACCCAAGATCACCAGTCAAATTCATGGATCATCTCCAAGCCTGAATATGTGCATTTCAAGATCAATGTTTAGGATCAGGCAAAGAAACACAAAGTAAAAGAGATAGTCAAAGGTTCAGGCTAAAGTTCTCTCAATTGAGCTCTCCTACTCTAGCAGCCATAGGGAAAAACTCAAATATATTATGGGAAAAGGAGAAGAGTCATTTCTCTACCACACCTCACCAAAAATCCCAGGACTACAAGATGCTATTTGGAGGGTGGAAAGAAAAGAGACATAGGGGTGGAACTATTTTTTTGAAGTCTATTGAGTAATCGGTTCTTCCTTTTCCATGGCCAATAAAAGACCTGAATCATTATCCCTATAGTACCTGAGCTAGGGCATGATGAGCCAGAAGCAGCAAGAGTAGTTCTTTGCATACTCTATTACAAGTACACTGGCTGATTGGACATTTGTGAAGTATGAAGCTTCTCCAACAATATGGGAAGGCTTAAAGCTAAATGATATAGTAGATCTACACTTTAAGAAAATCATTTTGGCAGCTTCATAGAAGATGGATTGGAGATGAGTCAGGGAGTTATTGCAATAGAACAGATAAAAGATATTGAAGACCTGACTTAAAGAGGTGTCTATGTAAGAAGAGAGAAGGGTATGGACGTGAGAGATACTGGTGAGATGGAGTTGACAAAATTGGAAATGGATTAGCTAGGTGGGGTGAGGAAGAGTAAGGAGTCAGGGATGACTCTGAAGTTGCAAACCTGGGTGACTAGAAGGATGCTTTTAATAGAAATAAAATAGTTCAGAAGAGGAGAGGGGAAGAAAGATAATGAGTTCGGTTTGGAAACATGCTGAATTTGAAATGCCAATAGGACATTTTGATTGAAATATCCAATAAGTAGTCAATGATATAAGATTGTAGCTCAGAAGAGAGTAATAGGCTGATTCATAAATTTGGGAGTTATCTACATAGAGATGATAAATAAAAGCATGGGAGATGATACCAAAGGGTCTACCTCCCAACCCAAACCTCAGTAAAACCCAATGGGCACGCATTCATCTAGCTTAGAGTCTTCTTACTTGTTAATAGGGAATTAAGCTTCCCCAGGTAAATAGGATCTGAACAAGATTAGGAAAATGTTGAATACAATCACATTATTAGGACTTTACCTTAAAAGACCTGGATTCCCTGATAGTAATTGGTAATGAATATAATTTCTCTCATATTTATTCAATAAGTGCTTCTTGACTGACTGATTCTATGTTCTTACTAAACTGAATTGTTCATAAAATTCAACATCCCATTTTTCATTGGCATGCATTTGTGTAAACTGCTCCCCCCTGCCCTTTCTCCTCATCTTTGTTTCTCTAAAATTTGGTCTTCCTGCAAGGCTCAGTTTAAATATTCCCCTAATCTGAGAAGTCTAAATCAATGTTGAACATTCAAAAATTTTCCTCTGCCAACTGACTTTTTTGCCCAGGTTACTTTCATCCCACAAACTGTAGCCTCATATGATACATTATGGAAGGTTACACATTCTCAACATGTTGTCTGAAGTCACCTCACTTTGGCACACTACCTGAAAAAGGCTCAAAGAAGGAAAGAAAAGGCATCATTCCTGGCATCTAGTCAGAGCCCCTGGGATGGTGGAAATGGGATACATTTAGAATGGATCCTAAAATACATAAAGCTCAAATTATCTTTAGAATGCTTTTTCAGAGGATATCTGAAGTTCCCTTAACTAAGATCAGATCCCACTGCCTCTGAGGGCCTAGTGGCACTGGCTTTTCAGCTTCCAATGTGCTCAGAAGATGGATGGAACAAGTAACGTCTTACATGTATTCAGCTTTCACTTAGTGCTCATAGTTTGTGTTTTGATGGTTCAGGGTAAGTATAGATACAGTTATTTCTATTCTAGTCAGAAACTCTGAAAGTCTTCCCCTCCCAGACAGATTCTTTTGTGGAGTCAAACTAAGTCATTTTTTTTTTACCTCAATTCTTACCCAAACTTTAATCACTAAATTGGGTTTGCCTTAGACAAACAAATCTGTGAAGGATCTTCGCTTAAAAAGCTAAGGTCTCTCACTCATCCTGGGCCATCAACAATTGTCCTGACCTGTGAGTTGCCATTAGACGCTATAGGAGAGAATGAGGTTATTGGCTTTCTGCAATTCTGCGAATTCACTTCCAAATCAAAACTTCACCTTCCTGATGTCATTGGTCCTCTTTGAAAAAGGATGAAAAACAAAAAAACTTTTATTTTACATTCTTAGCTAGCCACCAGTCAGGCAAGGACTTCAGAGGAAGAACAGTTCTATTTACTGTGAATCCTACCCACTAAACACCCAAGGAGGTCTTTTCTTTATGGCAATCAGACCAAAATCACTTTCTGATATTGCTTCCCTACTCTGGACCTAAAAATCCTGGCCCAGGAAAAATACAGAAAGATAATTCCAAGCTCAATAGCAGGTGATCAGAGTGAATTGGAGTGTTTTCCTATTCAAATGAGTATAAAAATAAACTTAACAGTGAAGGTTAGCAGGTGTGAAAATAATCGTTTTAATTTGCAAATGCTGTGCAAATGATTACTCATCAAATTAGATGAAAAGGTTGAATGAGGAAGCTAATTTGTTATTAAGACCTATACCACTTTGACAAACCAACATTTTTTCCCCAATAGTTTTCCCATCACAATGAAAACTTGAATATATATATTCATTTCATTCTTACTAGATTTCCTGGTGTGAAGATAAATTATCTCAGTAAAAACCTGCTAATGAATGAATGTTCCAAACTGATCAGAGCATACATGATAATTACTACTTGCTAACAAGCAAAATATACATGATAGTAATCACAATGAATGTACAAGATAGACCATTGGTAACCGTTATTTTTTTTTTTTTCTTCAAGCATCAATTTTGTACCAATACAATTTCCATTTGGGAGATAATTTTTAAAATTATTATTTAAGGGACAGCTGGGTGGCACAGTGGATAGAGCACCACCCTGGCATCAGGAGGACCTCAATTCAAATCGAACCTTTAAAAATCATTAACTGGGTGACCTCGTATAAGCCACTTAATCCCAGTTACTTCCAAAATTATTATTATTACTTTAAGAAAGGACATTAAGAGTGTATTAATAATGGGTTGGCAACATGGTATAATGGGAAAAGAGCCCTGTGGAGTCAGTAGAACTGGATTCAAGTTCTGTTTCAGCTACTTACTACATGACACTAAGCAAAGCACTTAATTTTTCTAGGCCTCTCAGAAAAATGAGAATGCTAGACCAAGTATACTTATGAATTGGAAACCAGATGCATACTTTCTTATATAAAATTGATGAAAATAATCTACATGCACACTAAGGGCATCCTTATAAGGATATTAAATGGATCCAACATCTTCGGTTTTTATTTTCTTTTTGATTGTGAACTTAAGTATCATCAAGAAACACAAATATTTCACTATTTTAAAAAAGCAAAAACAAAAAAGAGGGTTGAATTTGAAATGATGAGCTTCTATAGTTTATTTTTTCAAGTTACATATTAAATTTATCAAAACTGTAACAAAAATGTCCTTTTTTTGTTTAATTATTTCAGTTGTATCCAATTTTCTGTTATTCTATTTGGAGTTTTCTTATCATTTTCTTCTCGAACTCTTTTAATAGGTGAGGAAGTGAGGAAAACAGGATTTACTGATTTGCCCAGGGTCGCATACAAAGTGTCTAAAGCTAGATTTGAACTCAGGAAGATGAGTTTTTCTAACTCCAATCTGGCACTCTAACCACTGTGTCACAGAGAGTACATCTTTGCAATTGGGTGGGTAATGTAAAAATATGTTACACTGCTTGTTTGCTGATTCTGCCCCAATTCTCCTCTGGACTTACTCCCCAGCAGGAACCTTGGCTGGCAGGTTGGAGTTCCTCCGAAGAGCAGCTGCTACAACTACTCAGAGTTTTGGGAATAACCATTGTGACTATTTCCACTACTGTAGCTCCTGAGCGGTAACTGGTGAGCTTCCCATCAAAAATTAGCCAGCTGAATCAAGTAACTCTTTTTTTTTCCTTTTAAAAATTTTTGTTTAACATTTTATTTTTCCTGTTACATGTGAAAACAATTTTTAACATCCATTTTAAAAGTTAAAAAATATTCTCTCCCTTCCACCACCTCACATATAGAAAGCAAGCAGTTTGACATAGTTTATACATGTTGTGAAAGAAAACAGACAAAAACCCTTCATGAAAAATAAAATTTTTAAAAAAGCATGCTTCAGTCTGTATTCAGAAACAATGATTCTTTCTTTGGGGATGGAAAGCATTTTTCATTATAAATCCTTCAGAGTTGTCTTGGATTATTATATTGCTGAGAATAGCTAAATCATTCACAGTTGATCTTTTTTTTTTTTTTCACAGTTGATCTTTTTAAAATATTGCTGTTACTTTGTACACAGTACTTTGTATCAGCTCATGGAAGTCTTTCCAGATTTTTCTGAAAGCAACGTGCTTATCATTTCTTGTAATCACGATGGTATTTCATCATAATCATATAACATATTTTGTTCATTAATTCCCCAAACTGATGGGCATTCCCTCAATTTCCAATTCTTTGCCCTTAAAAAGAGCTGCTATAAATCTTTTTGAACATATAGATCCTTTTTCTTATTGTTTTTGTCTCTTTTGGAATATAGACCTAGTTGTGATATCGCTAGGTCAAAGGGTATGTGCATAGTTTTATAATTCCTTGGGTATGGTTCCAAATTGCTCTACACAATGGCTGAATCAGTTTGTAATTCTACCAATAGTGCATCAATGTGTCATTTTCCCTATATCACCTCTGTTTTGTCCCATTTTCCTTTTCTATCCTATTAGCCAATCTAACATGTGAGATAGTACTTCAAAATTGTTTTAATTTGCATTTCTTCAATCAATAGTGAGTTAGAGCATTTTTTCATATAAGTTTTGCTTATTTCATCGGAAAATTGTTCTTTTTAGTTTTTTGATACCACGTTAATGACAGAGGTGTTGAATCAAAATTTAATGTTTCTATTGTCACTGGTGGCACAAATAATTTGCTATAGAATGGTTGGCAGTTCTGGTCTTGTTTTCATTTTTGTGTTGTCTTCCTTTCACTTTTAAAAATTTTTGGGATAGTCAGGTTTAGTTGACATCAAGTTATTAATAGATTCATTTTCTTTATCATAGTTTTTTGCTATTTAGGGAGTTATCAATAATAATTTTCTATAACATTTACAAATTAACTTGATAATTCTAAATATGTTTGCCATATTTTCTCCTTATCAAGGGGATATTATAATTAAGTACCTCTTTGAAAGAGAAGTGAAGAAGGTGGTTTCCTGGGCATCTTCTTGTGTGTGTGTGTGTGTGTGTGTGTATATATATATATATATATATGTATATATATATATCAAACTTTTATAGGATGCGATAATATCATAGTCAATGTCTTTTTCTTTACCTATGTCCCATTTTTCAGTATCAATGGTTTGTTTAAATAGGGTAAGCTGAAACTAATGTAACTGCACCTAATATGTGTTTAACTTTCTTCAAATTCTTGACCCTTGATCTAACCAGTTAATGATCTAACTACACAAAACTGATTCAGAAATGCCACTTTTTAAACTAGTCATTTCTTGTTTTAAAAAGTATAGTTATCTTTTTTTTTTTTTGGCCATGTAAATCTTACTCCTTGTAACATGGAATTGATCCCTGGAGTTTTCATGACTATGCCAGAAATCCTCAAGTTCTTATGGGTTCTACCAAGTCTGAATAGTATCAAGCACTACTTATAACAAACTGCCTATCATCTGAAGACTACTATAACCAGTATCTTGACACTTCTTTGCCCATAACAGTCCATTAAATGAAGAGGGAGAAAAGCTTCATTTATACGTTATGTAATTTTTGTCAGATCATACAAATGTCTCAGTATGTGATATAAAAAAAGTTTTTGTAATTAAATTATTGCTAAGGTTAATTGTAATAATTAGCAATAGTAAGACCTTTCCTCAGGGGAGCAAGGTAGCCCGGTGGATAAAGGGAAAGACTCTTCCCGAGTTCAGATCTAGCCTGAGACACTTCGCATTTGTGATCCTGGGCAATTCACTTAACCATGTTTGCCTCAGTTTCCTCATTTTAAAAATAAGCTGGAGAAGGAAATGACAAACTACTCTAGTATCTTTGCTAAGAAAACCCCAAATGGGGTCACAAAAAGTTAGATGTACCTGAAAAATAACTACAAGGCCTTTCCTGATAGGCAGCATGATGATACCATTAGATTTAAGCTCCTTAGGAGGGGCAGCTAGGTGATGCAATGGATAGAGTACTAGCCCTGAAACCAGGAGGACTGAGTTCAAATCTGGCCTCAGACACTCAATACTTCCTAGCTGTGTGACCTTGGACAAGTCACACAATTGGGTTAGCCCCAATTGCCCCAGCAAAAATAATAATAATAAGCTCCTTAAAGGGCAGTGACTATCTTTTGCTTCTTCTTGTATCCTCAGTACCTAGCATATGCCTGACATATAACAGGAGTTTATATGTTTATAGATTGATTGTAAAGGACTAGTTTTAGAGTCAGGATGGGTTAGCCCAGGCAATTCTCTAATGCAAAGAATTGCCAGTCTGCCCTGGTGGAAGGAGTTTCTACAGCAGTATTTTTCTACACCAATAAAATCACAGGTCTCAAACATCCTTTTTAATCCTCTGCCTTCTCCACTCCACTTCTGAAAAAGGGCACTCATGAAATTTTTTGCTTAAGAAACTTATGGATATTCTCAGGCACCCTCTTCAGTAGCACCTCAAGATAATAAGGAAAGTTGTCAAGTCATTCATATTACCTTTAAAGGACTTGAAAGTTATTTTTAAAAATCTGTCATAGAATTGGGGTTTTTATTACAAGAAGTTAACTCTTCCTCTTAAATAGGGGTTATCAGTTGTCAAGCAACAATAGTATATAAATGCTCTTAAAAAAAAAGTCAAGCATGCATATACTCAGGAGGATGGAGAAGTTGTAGAGTAGTTGATGACATGGAAAAGTTTCTCTCTTGACACATGTTACTGCCATTCACAACATAAGATTTTATCTCAGGGACTGTTCCTTCATTATATGCTGAGGTGGCTAAAGATCCACTTTCAGGGACTGAATGGCTGCCAGCTTGAACATTCTGTATGAGGGACTAATCTGGGTATACATCTGACAACTGATCTACAGAACCTAGCACATTACATACTCTTCCCCACTCTGCCTGCCCAGGCTGCACAGACCATGTGAGACAGTGGGAGTATCCTTGTCTTTCCCTTTCATTTCCCCTTCCCTTCCCCACTCCAATGACCTAGGCAGCCCAGCCCCCACTGCTTCTATGACTATTTGTATGCCCTCCATCATTCACAGAATGTACTCCTCTCATGTTTTTATTGAAATTCTCACTTTCCTTCTAAGGCTCAAGCTCATATGTTATTTCATCCATAAAAACATCCCAAATCCTTAAAACTAAAAGTAATTTCCCCTTCTCCACTCCCAGAATTTGTCGTGCCATGGAGATGTTCATGCAATTCATATTATTCTAATGGACTTCAAATGGTTTATTCCAAATGGATACTCTCTCCACTGGTACAAATTCCAATCCATTCACAGCTTCACACAAAACTATCACTCTTTGCAAATGATATGATAGTATATTTAGAGAATCAACTAAAAACTACTTGAAATAATGAACAACTTAGAATATAAAATAAGTTCACAAAATCATCAGCATTTCCATATATGATTTCAAGTTGTTTCCAAGGAAAACTGGGGAGAGCTCATGCAACTTCCAGACTTCTCTCTGCCATCTTCTGTTTTTCAAGAATTTTTTAAAAATCATGGCCCCCATAGCAGAAATATGCTTGGTGAGAAGGCTACATCCTATTAACAAAGATGACTTGAAGGTGAGAAGTATCATCAAAGGTATGACCAGAAAGGGAAGAAAACTTACCATGTTGTAGATGCTGACTCATTTACTAGAATCCATGAATATTACAAGTGTTGAGTAGATATAATATGAAGCATTTATGGGAAAATACAAATAAGAAGTTTAGAAAGAATGGGCATAAGTGGCAATGAATACAAGTAAAAGGAATACTTTTCTTGATTAAAACCCACAGACTCATTGAAAAATTGAAGACTGTCTCTAGCACTTAGCATAATACATGTTGGGTTGTTGCTATTCATTCTCAAAGTGGATCAAAATCCCATCACTCTGTTGGGTTCAAGTCACAATATGTCTGATTGTGGCTCATCAGACCAATATGAGTTCAGAAGGCTCTAAAACAGATCAGGCACAAATAATCTATATAAACATTTGGAATGGGGATGCCTCCAAATTTGAGTATCTTATGTATCTTTTGAGCTACTACAATTCTACTTTGCTCATAGAACACAACATATTCTTTGATGCAGGCACACCATGCTAAGCATCTTTTGCCAGTGTCTCCTATGTCTCACAGTCAATTCCAAAATTCTTCAGAGACACCATGAGAGTGTCCTTGTGTCACTTCTTCTGATCTCCAGGTGAGTTCTTGCCTTGTATAAGATCTCCATAAAATAGTCTTTTAGGTAAACGTACAATTGGCATTTGAACAATTGGCCCCTTTGCAATTGAGTTTGAATACTTGGCAGTTAAACTTAAGGATTTTGCTAGGTGATTTTCAGATATGATCCACATTTCATAGGTATACCACAGTAAGGTGATCATAACATCTGTTTGGTTTGATAGATAGCCTTAACTCTTCTTTTCTCTTTCACAACTTCACAGCTTCCCAAATACTGAGCCAGCTCTACAATGTATGCATCAACTTCATCATCTATGTGGACAGTATGCTGGAAATGTATGCTGCCAATGTAAGTGAACTTATCCACAGCATTCAAAACTTCTCCATTTGTTGTAACATGGTTCCATGTATGGATCGACAGTGCTAGTTCATGGAGAATATCTATTTTCTTAGCATTAATTATTGGGCCAAAATTAGCTCAAGTGATAGAGAATTGATCAATATGGTGTTGCATGTCAGCCTTAGTGGCTGCATTGAGTGCTTAAAATCTCAGAACAGAAAGTTACACACCAACTTCTTTAATTTGGTCTTGGCTTATATGAAAATATGCTCCAAATCATTATTAATCAGAGAAATGCAAATTAAGACAACTCTGAGATACCACTACACACCTGTCAGATTGGCTAGGATGACAGGGAAAGATAATGGGGAATGTTGGAGGGGATGTGGGAAAAGAGGGACACTGATACATTCTTGGTGGAATTGTGAACACATCCAGCCATTCTGGAGAGTGATTTGGAACTATGCTCAAAAAGTTATCAAACTGTGCATACCCTTTGATCCAACAGTGTTACTACTGGGCTTATACCCCAAAGAGATACTAAAGAAGGGAAAGGGACCTGTATGTGCCAAAATGTTTGTGGCAGCCCTGTTTGTAGTGTCTAGAAACTGGAAAATGAATGGATGCCCATCAATTGGAGAAAGACTAAACAAATTGTGGTATATAAATAGTATGGAATATTATTGTTCTGTAAGAAATGACCAGCAGGATAAATACAGAGGGACTTGGAGAGACTTACATGAACTGATGCTAAGTGAAATGAGCAGAACCAGGAGATCATTATATAACTCAACAACGATACTGTTTGAGGATATATTCTGATGGAAATGGATCTCTTCGATAAAGAGAGCTAATTCAGTTTCAATTGATCAAGGATGGACAGAAGCAGCTACACCCAAAGAAAGAACATTGGGAAATGAATATAAACTATTTGCATTTTTGTTTTTCTTCCCGGGTTATTTTTACCTTCTGAATCCAATTCTCCCTGTGCAACAAGAGAACTGTTCGGTTCTGCACACATATATTGTATCTAGGATATACTTCAACATATCTAACATATATAGGACTGCTAGCCATCTAGGGGAGGGGGTAGAGGGAGGGAGGGAGGGAGGGGAAAAATCGGAACAGAAGTGAGTCCAAGGCATAATGCTGTAAAAAATTACCCTGGCATGGGTTATGTCAATAAAAAGTTATTTAAAAAACAAACAAAAAAAACTAAAAAAAAAAATTATAATTTAGTCTTGGCTTGTAGCCTTTTGAAGTTAAACAATTTATCATCAGTACAGAGCTGACCTTGATGCTGTTTTTGTCCTCTTTGAAGGCATCTGAACAGCATTGTTAAAAACATGTCAAAAAGCATGAGAACATTCTCAACAATGAGATGATTCAGGCCAGTTCCAATGATCTTATGATGAAGAGAGCCTTCTGCACCCAGAGAGAGGACTGTGGGAACTGAGTGTGGACCACAATATAGTATTTTCACTTTGTTTGAATCTTGTTTTCTTTCTCATTTTTTTTCCTTTTTGACCTGACATTTTTTGGTGGAAATCTGCATAGAAGAATTACACATGTTTAACATATATTGAATTACTAGCCATCTAGGAAAGGGTAAGAAGAGAGGGGAAAAAAAAATTGGGAACACAAGGTTTTGCAAGGATGAATGTTGAAAATTATCCATGCATTTGCTTTGAAAATAAAAAGCTTTAATAAAAAAAATAAAAATAATTGTTCCACCATCAAAAAATAAAAAAGCATGAGAACAAGCACTGTTTCACTCCATTGGTGATGAAAATGCATGACAGCAACATCCATTATCCTGAACCTGTGCTTGTATGCTTTCATGAAATGATGATAAACTCCGAGCAATCAGATTTTACTGTGATATTCTCAAACCCTCACAAATCACAGTATCAAAGTGAATGTTGTTTACAGACTTTCTGTTCCTGGTATTTCTCTTAGAGCTATCGAGCAACAGATATCCTCCACTATTTCTCTGCTCTTTCTGAAGTCATACTGGCTCTCAGTACATGGTCATCAAACTCTTCATATACAGAGAAGCCCTCTAACCTATTGACAGTAGGTCTGATAGTCACCACTTTTGTTGAAAGCAAATGGTTATCGTGGAGAGGAAGTCTATGATTCTCTTAGCAGTGCCCCCCACAACACCTTCATCATGTTCTCTCTCCTTCCAATGACATAGTCTATTAATACCAATGTTTGCTGCAAGGTGCATCCATGAAGTTTTATTGCATTTAAGTGAACAGAAGACCGTGTTAATGATGGAAAGGTCATGGCATGCACAAGTCTACATTAGTAAGTGACCATTGCTATTTCTAGCCCCATCCCTCCCCAAGGACTATCTTATAGTCTGTGCCTACTGTGGCATTAAAGTAACCCAGAATTATATGCTTGTCCCGTTTAGGCACATCATCAATGATAGTCTCTAGGTCTTCATAAATATTT
Organism: Antechinus flavipes; assembly: GCF_016432865.1. Lineage (NCBI taxonomy): Eukaryota > Metazoa > Chordata > Mammalia > Dasyuromorphia > Dasyuridae > Antechinus > Antechinus flavipes. The sequence continues at coordinate 150,428,586 of NC_067403.1, forward strand.
TCTTTGACCTCATCAGAATTTGTCATGGGGGGAGCACATACGCTAATGATGACAGAATGGAGTTTTCCTCTAAGTGGCAACAATATTATTGTGAATCTATTAATTCATTTTGGGAGATACAAGCTTGTTGACTAGATTAGTTTCATTGTAAAACTTATGTCAGCTTCACAATGCTCTTCATCATTGTGGCCATTCTCAAAGAATGTGTTATTCAGCTCTGACTTAAGCTGGCCTTCATTTGTCAGCCTTGTTTCACTCAGAGCTAGTATTTTAATGCAACACCTACTGAGTTCTTGCAACAAGAGCTGTTTTGGCTTTTAGGCCTACTGAATTTCATGTTGTCCATGAGCATGTGAAACATTTTATCATGAGTGAAATTATCTTCACAAAAATTTGTGTAATTATTTTGTATTTTTTTTACTACAGGATAGGATTCCTACCAGCAAGGAAGTAAACCGGTATTAGTAGGTGAAGCAGACAAGTTTTAGGGCTTCTTTTCTAGCTCCTTCAAGGCTGTTCAGCTATCCAGGTGGTTGCCGAATCATACCGCTGCTTCAGTTCAGGTAGACCACTCTATGGCCTGGGCCATCCGTGTGTAAAGTTATGATTAAGTGTGGATTCACACTTGCTAGTGCATTCATCACTTGCCCACAGCCACACAACTCTGAGGCAAGTAAAAATGGTAAAATGGTATGGGTGATGTCTAGTGCATACATTGGATTTAAGTGAGACAAAGCTGCACTTCAGTGGCCTATCTCAGACTCATTGGAGTCTAGAGGCAGGATAAAAACCAGCATCTTCCATAGCTAACCAAGCTCTAAATGCTCCATAATAATGGTTTCACTGTTAGAAGAACACATTATCATTCTCCCATTCCATTGAGGAAGTCTTCACATACTTAGGGTAGATACGTCCTAACTCTCTGATAGGTTTGAGGTCTGTCAGTTACCTCAACCTGGTTTAGAATGCCTGCTAAAATGATTTTCTCTGCATACTACAACTTCTTGAAGTCACAGGGGATAGTTGCATGGCAGGTGGACACAAAAGATAGAAAGCAGACCTGAAAAGGACTCAGCAACCCTCACAACAGAGGTACTGAATTTTTAAACTTAATTTTTCTTGAAGATTTTTATTTTCATTAGGGTGGGAGATCTATGTTTTTTCTTATAACTTGAATTTTATGGAAATGTTTTGCATAATATCACAAGTGGTTTCTCCATTGTAGGTGGGGATAAGAGAATTGAAAACTCAAAAATTTTAAAAGTAAATTTTTAAAAAGTTGTTTTCAATGTACTCAAAAGCAAATTGTAAAAAGAAAAATTGTTTTCAGTGTAACTGGGAAAAATATTAAGTAAACCATAGAATTTTTTAAAATGTTGAACGCAATATTCAAGATGTGATTTGACTAGAACAGAAAATGACAGAGAGATCGTTACCCTAGTCCTGGATATTATATCTCTCAAAGACGATGAAGATTATTTTAACTGTCATATTATACTGCTGATTCACATTGAGATTGTAGGTTACTAAAACTATCAGGTCTTTTATTTTAAAAAATTGCTATCTGTCCAAGTTTCTCCAACTGGGTTTTGGGAAGTCAATTTTTAAAACCCAAATGCTTGTATTTATTCCTATTACATTTTAATTTATTAGATTAAACTCCATATTCTAATTTGTTGATAGTGTTTTCGGGCTTTAAGTTGAAATCCTCATTTTGCTCCCTGAACTTGCCTGCTGATCTATCTCTAATTCCTCAATATGGGTAAATAATAATTGTTTACTGTGCCTCTATAGCACATTTTAAAGTCTGGAGATTGTCTTAGGCTATTTAAGTGAAATTGGGGCCATCAAAAAAACAAAAATGTCTTGCTTTTCTTGTCATTTGTCATCCATGCTTCTGGGAACATAAAGATAACAAAATATCTCAGACAAAGCCCAAGGTCATTAGAAAAGGCCTGAATATCTTTATGTGATGAATAAAAAAATTCACAAAACCAATCAGGGTGATTTATGCATTCCTCTCCTATAATCCTTAATCTCCTTGACCTCCTCAACTAGTTGTAACACTCAAAGATCCCAAAACATAATCCGGAGAATGGGAACAGATAACACCTAGTTTCACCATCATCACTTAAAAGAGGTAGCATGGGAAAGTAAAACAACAACAAAATCTATTTGTCAAACTCAATAGTCAATGTTAATAACACATTATTAAAGTTAAAGCATACATCCTTTTAGATAGTTACAAATGTGAAAAAAGATACCAATCAAGCTAGACAAAATTGGAGGAACAAAATTTTTAGAATTTCAGGGGAAATAAAAAATGAATGGAAAAGTAGAAATGAAAGGGTACTATTATCACATTTCAAATTATATTATAAAACAGTAATCATAAAAACTATTTGGCAATAATTTTTTGGTAATAGAAAAGTAGATGAGCAAAAAAAAAAAAACCACATTAAACACATTTGTGTAATTCATTTGGTAAACTTAGAAATATCCTATCTGAAGATCTGAAGGGAAACAATAAACTGGGAAAAGTTTTACATTCAAAGGTTCTGATAAAAGGTCTCATTTCTAAAATATATAGAGAACTGACTCTATAAGAAATCAAGCCATTCTCCAATTGACAAATGGTCAAAGGATATGAATAGACAACATTCAGATAAAGAAATTGAAACTATTTCTAGTCATATAAAAAGGTGTTCCCAGGAGATCATTATATACGTCCACAACGATAGTGTTTGAGGATGTATTCTGATGGAAATGGATCTCTTCCATAAAGAGAGCTAATTCAGTTTCAATTGATCAAGGATGGACAGAAGCAGCTACACCCAAAGAAAGAACACTGGGAAATGAATATAAACTGCTTGCATTTTTGTTTTTCTTCCCGGGTTATTTCTACCTTCTGAATCCAATTCTCCCTGTGCAACAAGAAAAATGTTCGGTTCCACACACATATATTGTATCTAAGATATACTGTAACCTATTCAACATGTAAAGGACTGCTTGCCATCTGAGGGAGGGGAAAAATCAAAACAGAAGTGAGTGCAAGGGATAATGCTGTAAAAAATTACCCTGGCATGGGTTCTGTCAATAAAGTCATTTAAAAATAAATAAATAAATAAAAGTAAAAAATAAAAAGGTGTTCCAAATCATTATTGATCAGAGAAATGCAAATTAAGACAACTCTGAGATACCACTACACACCTCTCAGATTAGCGAGGATGACAGGAAAAGACAATGCTGAATGTTGGAAGGGATGTGGGAAAACTGGGTCTCTGATGCATTGTTGGTGATTGTGAATGCATCCAGCAATTCTGGAGAGCAATTTGGAACTGTGCTCAAAAAGTTATCAAACTGTACATAACCTTTGATCCAGCAGTGTTACTACTGGGCTTATATCCTAAAGAGATCTTAAAGAAGAGAAAGGGATCTATATGTGCAAAAATGTTTGTAGCAGCCCTTTTTGTAGTGGCTAGAAACTGGAAATTGGAGGCCCATCAACTGGAGAATGGCTGAATAAGTTGTGGTATATGAATATTATTGTTCTGTTAAGAAATGATCAACAGGATAATTTCAGAAAGGCCTGGAGAGACTTACATGAACTAATGCTGAGTGAAATGAGCAGGGCTAGATCATTATATACTTCAACAACAATACTATATGATGATCAGTTCTGTTGGACGTGGCTCTCTTCAACAATGAGATGAACCAAATTAGTTCCATTTGTTCAATAATGAAGAGAACCAGCTACACTCAGGGAAAGAACTATGGGAAATAATTATGAACCACAATATAGCATTTCTACTCCATTCTGTTTTTTGTTCACTTGCATTTTTGATTTCCTTCTCAGGTTATTTTTACCTTATTTCTAAGTCCGATTTTTCTTGTATAGCAAAATAACTATATAGATATGTGTGTGTGTGTGTGTATATATATATAGTACTTAACATACACTTTTAACATATTTAACATGTACTGGTCTACCTGCCATCTAGCGGAGGGGATGGGGGGAAGAAGGGGAAAAATTGGAACAGAAAGTTTTGCAAGGGTCAATGCTGCTCAAAAAGTTATCAGACAGTGCATACCCTTTGATCCAACAGGGTTTCTACTGGGCTTATATCCCAAAGAAATTTTAAAGAAGGGAAAGGGACCTGTATGTGCAAGAATGTTTGTGCCAGCCCTCTTTGTAGTGGCCAGAAACGGAAAACTGAGTGGATGCCCATCAATTGGAGAATGGTTGAATAAATTATGGTATATGAATATAATGAAATATTATTATATTGTAAGTAAGTAAGTATGGTAAGAAATGACCAGCAGGATGATTTCAGAAAAGCCTGGAGAGACTTACATGAACTGATGCTGAGGGAAATGAGCAGGACCAGGAGATCATCATATACTTCAACAACAATACTATATGATGATCAATTCTGATGGACCTGGCCATCTTCAGCAATGAGATGAACCAAATCAGTTCCAATAGAGCAGTAATGAATTGAACCAGCTACACCCAGCGAAAGAACTCGGGGAGATGACTATAAACCATTACATAGAATTCCCAATCCCTATATTTTTGTCTGCCTGCATTTTTGATTTCCTTCACAGGCTAATTGTACACTATTTCAAAGTCCAATTCTTTTTGTACAACAAAATAACTGTTTGGACATGTATTGTATTTAATTTATACTTAACATATTTAACACGTATTGGTCAACCTGCCATCTGGGGGAGGGGATGGGAGGAAGGAGGGGGAAAATTTAGAACAAAAAGTTTGGAAATTATCAGTGCTGTAAAATTAACTATGCATATAACTTGTAAATAAAGAACTATAATAATAAAAAAAAAAGGGGGTCAATGCTGAAGTTACCCATGCATATATCTTGTAAATAAAAAGCTATAATAAAAAAGTATTTTAAAAAAAGAGAAGAAATATCCTGTCTGCCACAATAAGCTCTAATAGGACTATGATCTAAATATAAAATAGCACATTAAAAAAAATTAGAGACAGAGAAAGTACCATTCAGATCAATGGCTAGAAGAATTCTTAATGAAACAAGGAATAATGGTAGTCACAAAAGATAAAACAGAAAAGTTTGATTTCATAAAATTAAAAAAAAATTTCTACAAGCAAAATCAATGAAACTAGAATAAGAAGAATCAGCTGGAGGGAGAAAATTTTTTTTAAAATTCCAAATACATGTAAAGATAGCTTTCAAACATTTATTTTTATAAGACTTGATGTTCCAAATTTTTCTCCCTCCTTTTTTTTACCTCTCCTTCCCTCCCTAAAACAGCAAATAATCTGATATTGGTTAAATATGTAGTATTCTTTTAAACATATTTCCATATTTGTCATACTGTACCAAAAAATCAGACCAAAAGGGGAAAAACATGACAAAGCAAAAAAAAAGGTGAAGATATTATGCTTCAATTCATATTCATGGTTCAAAATTCTCTCTTTAGACACAGATGGCATTTTCCATTCCCAAAACTATTGGAATTGCATTGAATCATCATAATGTTGAGGAGAACCTAAGACCATCACTACTGATCAATGTTCTCTTAGTTCTGCTCTCTTCACTTAGCACCAGTTTATATGTCTTTCCAGCATCCGTTTAAATAAGTTTTTCCAGGCTTTTCTGAAATGATCCTGCTCATCATTTCTTATAGAACAATAATATTCCATTACATTTATATATCATATTTTATTCAGCCATTCTCCAATTGATGGACATCCATTCAGTTTCCAGTTCCTTGCCATTTCAAAAAGGGCTGCTGCAAACATTTTTGTACATATGAGTCTTTTCCCATCTTCTTTTATGATCTATTTGGGATACAGACCCAATAGTGATACAACTAGCCCTTTGGACATGCAAATTGCTCAAGGGAGGAAATTTTTACATCAATTACCTCTGATTAAAGTCTGATATCCAAGAATTGACACAAATATATAAGATCAATAACTATGGTCAAAGAATGTAAATTCTTTTTAATAATTCATTTATTTTTCATGTTTTTTTTAAAAAATAATATATTCTTTCTCACCAATACCACACCTACCATTCCCATTGAACACTTTAAAAAAAAAAAAAAAAACCTCTGAAAAACAAATTCCCTGAAATTTATCTTATATCTACATGGCTTGGCAAATTCCCAAGTTCAAAACTATGTCTTTTTCTAGATATTCAGTTCATCACCTCTAATCAGGAGATGAGCAGTGTGCTTTGGATTTGTTTATCACTACGTTATTCAAAATCTTTCAAAGTTGTTTTTTTTCCCCTATACTATTGTTGTATTGTTCTCCTAGTTCTGTTCATTTTACCCTGAATCAGTTCATAATGTTCTTCCCAATTAATTCTGAAGTTGTGTACTTCATAATTTCTTATAGCACAATATTTTGTAACATTTATATCCATAATTTTAGTCATTCACCAATAGGACATTCTTAGTTTCCAACTTTTGACTACCATGAAAATATAGTTTATAAAGATTTTTGCATATTTACAATACTTTTCCATTTTCATTTCTTTGGGGTAGATAGGTCTATAGGTCTAGCTTCATCAAAGGTAGAGAATAGGGAAGGGAAGAGATATTTATCAAGCTACTTTGTGTCGCTATACAGATATTACCTTTGTTCTCTATAACTCTATGAAGTAGATGCTATTATGATCCTCATTTTACAATTGAGAAAAGACAGAGGTTAAATGACTTGGCCATGATCATTTGCCCAGAGACATGGATAGTAAGTGTCTGAGGCTACAACGTTTTTGTCAACTTTCTGGACATGAATAGTTCTAGTTCTTAGAAGAACAAATTAAAATGTTTAACAACTACATGAGGGAAATAAAAGCTCCAAATTACCAAGAAAAATTCAAATGAAAACAACTCTGAGGTTTCATCTTATATATGGCAAATAGACAAATGAAAAAACAGAATCAATCAATATGAGACTATGGAAATATCGATACATTCCTACTGGAGCTGCAAACTAGTCCGAGTATTCTGAGAGTGGAGAAAAATGAAATTATAATTAGAAAAGTTCCTAAATTATTTTTATCCATTGAATTCTACCACAGGACATATATACCCAAATGAGTTAATGATAGGAAAGCTCCATATAGCAGAATACTCAAAGCAGCACTCTCCATGATAAACAAAAAAACTAGGAATAAAATTAATGCACATATATTGGGGCAATAACTGAACAAATTGTGGCATATGAATGTAGATAGGGAAGTTATTGATCTGTACCCAGATATATTGATGTATACTTGCTGAATATTCTTTGTCTTGCTATTGTTAAGTAAATATTTTTTCTCCCTTAAAGTTAGATGTCCTACAGATGTCTCATTTAGTTCAATTCCTGGGTGAATCACTGAATTGGTTTGCACCAGGCCTAGTGAGGAATTTGGGGCAAACTTGGCTTAATTGTATCAGAATGTCCTTGTGGTTTACCCTGTGCTTAAAACAGGACAGGTCGGAGGAAAGGGAGCCCTGTGTGATAAAAGGTCTTGATATAAGAACTTATGCACATTGTAGCCACCATGTTTCTATTAATATTGGTCTTCCCAATAGGACAGAGTGGGGAGGCCTCCATGGAACCAGAAGGATGAAGAATTTATCTGCTAGCATTCAGTAACTGGACAGATGTCAAAGTATGTTGGGGCTTCAAGAACTGTGTCATAAAAAAATGTTATTTGACGATGATATAACTACACTTCAGGGAATAACTGTAGTGTACCAGCCCACCAACAGTGGTAATTAATTTGGAAATTGCCTAAAAAAAACAATGCTAAATGCTGAAGAGAACTTTTTGTATATTTAGGAGGCCATTAAGAACTGTGACTTGTTTTTGTGCAAGGCATTGGAAACTTAAAAGAATAAACCTTGAGCCTGTCTAGGATCACAGAAATTTTTTTAGGATTGGGAATAATAGGGGAAAATGTGCCAGATGCTCCCCAGGAAGAAGAAAGGTTAAGGTTAATTCAGGTCAATGTAAATTTTAAAGGTGAATGAGTTTAAGAGCACATGGTTGTGACAAATGAATGCTTAACATAATTTCTGGATAATCTGTCATTTTATTAATTATCACTAGGAAATAATAAAAGGATAATCATCTGGCCAACCCTCATATACCAAAGATGGATCATGATGGTTCATTGCTGCTTATATACCCTTGGAAGAGGTGTTCGAGACAGGAAGCAATTCTATCTGATTAACAAATGAAAATAAATATCATGAGGATCTATTCTAATGAGGAGTTGGGAGTGGGAGAGATGTGACTTTAATGGTGGGAGTTGTCCTTCATTCTTAGAGGACCAAAATGACATCACAAATTAGTATCTAACTGGCTGTTCAGATCACTACAAACTGCCAGAGTTCAGATGCAAATAATCCCTATGAACATTTGGGGTGAATCATTAACTCTACACATCTCATTTCTTCTGAGCAGATTCAATTCTGTTTGACTCAGAGTACAGCACCTTCTCTGATGAGGGCACATCATGCTAGGCAGTCCTGTGCTGATGTCTCCATGTCATGCAATCAATTCTAAAACTCTTGAGACACTTTGAGTGTGTTTTTGTATCATTTTTTCTGACCACCTTGTGAGTGCTTGCTCTGTGCAAGTGCTTAAAAAAAAAAAAGTCTTTTTGGCAAGGGTAAATTTAGCATTCGAACAAATGTGTCCAGCCCAGTGGAGCTATGCTCTCTGCAGTGGAGTTGGAATGCTTAGCAGTTTAGTTCAAGGTACAAGATACAGTGTTTGTATCTTATCCTGTCAGATCTTCAGAATCTTCCCCAAGGCAATTCAAAAGGAAGGGATTCAGTTTCCTGGTATGGCAATGCTATACTGTCCAGGTTTCACAGGTATATAACAATGAAATCAGCACAACTCTGTAGACCTTCACTTTGATACCAGTCTAATACCACTCTTCTGCACTTCCCTTTGGAGCCTCTCAAACACTGAACTAGTTCTGGCAATGTGTGAGTCAACTGGTAAGTAAAGTGAACTTATTCAGGACATTCAAAACTTCTCTATTTGCTGAAATTGATAGTTCCACATATAGACGAGATGGTGCAAGCTGATGGAGTACCTGTGTTATTAGGCCAAAATTAGCACAGGCAATAGAGAATTAATCCATACTTTGTTGCATCTCAGCTTTAGGGGCTGCACTGAGCACACAATGATCTGTAAACAAAAGAAAAAATCATTCTTTCTACTTTAGTTTTCCTCTGTTAACTTTTTGGAGTTGAATTAACCATTACAGCATAGCTGACTTTGATGCCATTATATGTCCCTTTTGATAAGATCTTAGTTTTCCCAGTTGAGTAGGGTCTGAATAAGATTGAAGAGAATATTAAATATGTTATCAGCCCTATTATTCAGATGCTGATTCAACTTAATAGAGAATATAGAAACAGAATGGGAAAACACATATAACCAATAGTAATTGGTTATTTAATGTAAAAGGTGAAACTCCTCCCTACCATCCAGGGGACCTCAGGGATGAAGGACTTCGTCTTTCTGGATATAATAGTATCTTATTGATATTGTCATATGACATGCATAAGCCCTTCCCTTCCCTAGGTAACCACATTGAAGCTAAAGGACAGGCTGCTACTTTGTGCCTCTGTGCCTCTTTGATCTCAGTTGAGTGAATCATAATATTGAGATAAATGTATCCATCCTAGACAGCAGCCTGGTTGAGTTTCAGAAATTTTTAGCTCCTAGGTCCCTCAGAGTTGATTGTCCAGAGGAACCTCTTTATTAAAGACTTATGATGTATATTTTAACATATTCAACATGTAATGTACTACCTGCCATCTAAGGTAGGAGGTGTGGGGAAGGAGGGAAAAATTCGGAACAGAAAGTTTTGTAAGGGTCAATATTGAAAAATTACCCGTGTATGTTTTGTAAATAAAAAGTTTTAATAATATAATAATAAAAGACTTACGATCACTAATAGTCCAAACTCAATCCTAGTTACCAGACCCCTTTAAAAATGCCTAAACCAATACTGTGGTTAACATCAGCAGAGTAGGAAATATTGAGAATAAGATTTAGCCTTGGGAAAAATAACAACAGTAGTACTGAGGTCCCAGGCAAGGGGTAGAAATGGCAATATTCAGTACCAGCAAAGGAAGCAGAGAGGGCAGATCCATTGCAGCCCATTTCTTAATGTAAAATAGACTCATTCACATTATTGCCCATGGTCCTTGTCACCAAGGTGTGAAAGAACATAAGATCTCTTGCCATAGGTAAGGCTTTGATTTCTCCCCTTAAAAAGCAATAAAATTATCCTTGAGACTTTGTCCAAGAGTGTGATTAGACAAATATTTACCCACTCTTCCCTCCCAACTTCACTTCTCATTGTATTGCATGTTTTTCCCCTAAAAGGCTTCTTTGGCCTGGGGTCAGACTAAAGCCACATTGTTGATGCAGCCTTATAAACATTTCTGGCCACCTAAAGGGCATAAAAAGATAAGTAATTTGTAATTAAGGTAGAGCTTTATCCTGTTTACTCTTACATCGTCCTTCTTTTACAGAAGTATAGGGAAATTGAGACTTGTCCAAATTTCCACACCTAGGATCTACTTATACAGTAGCTCCTAGCTCCTGATACCCAGTCCAACATTCTCTGAAAGCACCAAACCCTTTATATTCAACCAAACAGATATTCAGCAACAATTTTCAATAATAAATCCAACATTGCCTATTTCTAAATATTCACATTGGGTTACTAATACCTCTTTTGCCAATTGATTCTCAATTTGGTAGGTGATTCTTTTGAATTCAATAAGAAAAATCATTCAGTCCAATAAATAATTTTATTAAAGCCTATAATAGGGGTGTGTGTGTGTGAGAGAGAGTGTGTGTGTGTGTGTATGAAAAACATTGTGCTGAGAGATGGAGAAACAAAGATCAAATGATAGTCTCAATAACCTTCATGGAACACTACATAAAAGAAATTCCTAGTTTCTTTAAAAGAAAAAAAAGATGACCATAATAGGCTTAGGAGTAAAAAGGGGGAAGGAGGAGAGCATAGAAAGTGGCCCAAGATCTTCTACAAACTACTTAATGGTGACAACCTAAAACTTTTAAGTTTTTTCCTTCTTTTAAATACAGAAACTAGTCAATTATTTCTATGACTGGTTGCTAGCAATACACTTTAGGCAAAAGAGAAAAAAAGTGAGGGAAGAAATGGAACAGGTGATATTTCAAGCAATTTGCTTTTGAGCAACTGTCAGCAACTGTGAAATCACTGAACTACAGTGTTCAGACTCATCTGAAAATGTAGTTTGTATTTCCATCTAAAAATTAGTTCATGGTTGTTTAAACTTCATTTAGATTAAATTCAACCCAAACATAGCAGTCATTTTTAATCTGAAAATATATTTGCCAATATTAACATGATGCAAAAAAAAGGGGGAGGAGAGGTTGGAGTGGAGGTAGTTAGATAGTAAGACATTACAGAAGCTGAGATTGCCTTCATTTGGCAGCAAAAACAGCAAAGGGGAAAATAAACCTGAAGAAAGCTTTGTTAAAGATCCAACCAGGACAGATTAACCCAAATTTACTTTTTAAAATGAAATTAGGGCAAGCAAAACGAAACTCATTTGTCAGTGTTGCTATAGCAATCTCTTCACATCATTGGTAAAAAGAATCCCTCTTTAACCACCATAAATACCCATGCCAGTCTTTCCTAATTTCCCCTACCCCCATAGCATGCAAGGTTCTTAAAGATATGACAATTTTGGGGATTTTGGTGATGGGGTTGGGGGGTAGTCTCTATCCTCAATATCTTAAGTGTCCTGCATATAGAAATTAACTAATTGCATAAGCAATTAATGCTTGCTGGTTTGTTTTGAAAGATGAAAAGACATTTGGTATTGAGAAAATTTGATCTGAGGTTAACAAAGATTGAGAGCCAGAGATAGATGACTTCTGAGGTCATCTAATCTACCAAGTCTTCTTTAAATAACTAAGAAAAAATAAATAAATTCAGGCACAAACTTGCTAAAGAACACATACCAAGGAGTTAAAATTCAAGTACTTTGACTTCACATCAAGGATTCTTTTTACTTCATAGAGCTCAGTGAATAAGGGTGCCTGATCCGAAGTTAGGAAGATTACTTTCCTGAGGTCAAATCCAGCCCCAGACACTTACTGTAGGAGCTGGGCAAATCACTCTGATATAGTTTGCCAAGAAAACCTCAAATGGAGTCATGAAGAATCAGACACAACAAAAAGTGAACAACAAAAATAACTGCAAAGCATTCATGACTGACAATTTACTTTAAAGAACAAGAAATGTTAAGTGGGGTGGACTGCCCCCTTAGTTAACAAGTGGGCTCCCTTCCAGAAATTACTCTGCATATTATAGTTTCCCATGTACATGTAGTTTTCTCCCCTCCTCCATTAGAAGATTGGAATAGATAGGACTTTTCTTCTTTGGTTAAATGAGATTTGTAAACTGCTTAGTATAGTGCCTGACACATAGCAGGCACTTGATGCTTGTCCTTCCCTGACCTTTTTGTACCCTACTGCCCAGCTGGCAAAGAGTCTGGTACAGCTAGCAAAGAGTCTGGTACAGAAGTCTGTTAGAACAATGAATGAACTGAAAAAAATAATAACTATCAATCAAGCCATGTGCCTACTTATGAGGGGGAGGGGATAGAACTCATTTTATTCGTTTAACAAATTTTATTTTTTTTTTTACTTTACATCACATTGATTCCCAAATCATACCTTCCCTCTTCCCTAACCAGTGAGCCTTCCCGACTTAACAAGATTTGAGAAAAACCACAGTTTAGCAAAAACATGCAACATTCCACAGCCATAGTTGATCAGCTCTTCAGCCAAAAGGGGCATTTTTTTTTCATCTTTTCTCTGGATCCAAGCTTAGTCATCATAATTAATATTTATTTTTAAAAATTGTTCTTTCCATTTACAATTGTTAAAGTCATTGGGCAATAGCTCCCCTGGGTTCTGCTGACTTTATTATCCATCAGTTCATTGTCTTCCCATGCTTTTCTGAATGTTTCATGTTGTTTTTTACAGTGCAATAGTATTCTATTACATTCATGTAACACATTTGTTTAGCAATCCTTTCTTATCTATATAAAAATCCATGAACATAATGGGGATATTCTTGAAAAACATTGACCAGGATACAGGCGGTTTTGGACAGACAGTTAGTTCCCTTTAGCAGACTATATCTGCAGTCACACAACTGACTCATAAAAAGATACACCTCTTAACTTTTTGATATTTAAATTAAAAAAAATTGATTCAGTAGAAGAAAACAATAAGGCCCTTTTTAAAAACATGGTGTCTCCCCATGTTAAAGGCATACAAGATTTCTTCTCAATATATACAGTATTACTATCAGATGTAAAGTGTAGGAGCCACTAAAGGTCTTTCAGCAGTGTCATGGTCCTGCACAGTCCAAATGGAATAGGAATTCCCTCCTAAAGATGAGGCTAAGTATGTTGCTGTTTGTGGGGAACAGTGAACACAAAAAACACCACAAGGACTCCTCAATGAAAGTCATAAATAAAACTGGCTGAAAAATTACACCAAAAAACAAACAAGCAGACAAAAAGAAAGTGAATGAGGAATGAATACTGTTCAGAGTGTGATATGAAGTTTGTATCACTATAGAATACAAAAGGAAAACTATCTTGGGTCCAAACTGAATAGAAATGTGGACAACACTGCATTTTAGAAACTGTATAGAAATGCCAATAATACCCAGCTAGTTCCCTTCCTTGACACACCATGACTTCAGAAAAATCAAAATGTAGTTTAAAAATGCACTGGAAAGATATGAGCGGTATCAAGAGTTTATAGCAGACCAATGATTTATTTGCAAGTAGCATAGAAAAAGCAAGAGCATGGACAACTAACTAGAGTCGGTTGTATCAAAAGTGGGAAATGAAATATGATTAACACAGTCCAAGGGTTTTGTTGATAACTACAAAATGTTAGAAAACTCAGATAATGGTCTCCAGTATTTTTCTTCTTTGAAGATTTATGTAAGTACATAGAAAATCTTATTCCAGTGTTTCATCATGGAATGGAGATACTTAATTCAGCAAGTGGACTGCCAGTTAAATGATGGATTCAAGTATGGTTCTAGAAAAGGTCTGTGTGTGCTTTCCAGGGACTAGCCTAAACGGGCACAAAGAAGCTTATTAAGTTTCTCATTAAATAGACCATTTAATGAATTCTTTGCTATGGTAGCCCATATTTAAAGTCAGCTGTCTGCAGTGACAGAGGTAGAAGGAGGGAGAAAGGAGGCAAAAATCAGTCTCTAAATATAAATTTTAATTTTGTCATCAGTATTCTAAATATGCAATCCTCACCCAAGAAAATTACTGAAGGGACTGAATCAAACATGCAAAACCAAAACAACCATGAAACTAATAAGCCAGAATCTTTTGAAGAAGGTAAAATCAAAATGATGGCGTAATAATACATTCCAGTTTCCCTAATACAATTCCCTCCACAAAGATCTAAAAATGTATTAGACTTGAGTCGTGATTAGGTAATCTAGGGAGGGGGGGCGGCGAGATTGTACTGATTCAGTCAAGCCCAGGTCAGCATAAAGAGAGCAGCAGAGATCGATGGATATGGGGGAAGGGGTCTGGACAGAAGCACCTCCAGAGAATTCTAGCACCAAGGGAATGATTATGGCAAGACTATACACTAGGGCCATAAGAGGCCCTAGAGGTTAATGCAAAGTATAGAAATGGGTACCAAATGACTTTTCTTCTAGGTCACAGATCTAGAGCAGACTTCAGAGGAAGCCTGTATGTGATCCGTGATAGGGCTTAAAGTGTACTGAACAAGGAACAAGTTCAAAGACAAGCCATAGCTGTGTGGTTCTGATCCCAAGGTCAGAGTAGGGACTCAGTTCCAGTCTCCAGGATAGGCTATAGGACTCGGAAAAATAAAGATTGGGGATGCCAACCCAAAGGAAACCTCAAGTTCAGCCACTCTGAAACTGCAGAATTCCCCAGCTGGCTAATATGAACTCAGTCTAGCAGAAGTCTACTGGAACTCCTTTACAACGACAAGCACAAAGGAATACAGCTCAAATCCAAATGTGGTTCAGTATAGAGAGGTAAATCACAAGCCTCTGAGAGCACTAAAAGCTTGCAGACCCCCAGCCCAAATTGTCCGTAAAATACAGGAGTAACATCCAAAGAAAGCAGCAGGAGGACAAAATTTCAGGTCAGCTATTTCCCCCCCCCAAGTTCAGAAAGTGTATCCCTATCAAAAATTCTGAAATCAGAAACTAGGTTGGAATAATGGGCAAGAATCTCATTATAAAGAGCTATTCTGGTGAAAGGGGCACACAATATAAATCCAGATGACCACATCTACAAGAAAGTCTCAAAGAAAGAATAGCTTGGGTATAGACTCAATCAAAAACCTGCAAGAGATTATATGTAAGACTTTAAAAAAACTACAAAAACTTGTGTCAACATCTTAAGCAATAAGTCCTTGAAATCTGAAAATTAACCAAATAGAAGACAGTAACTCCAGAATACATCAAGAAATTTCAAGATAAAGTCAAAAAAGTGAAAACAGAACAAAATGTAAGGTGCATCTCAGAAAAAACAGCTAAAAACTTGAAAACAGATAACAAGAATCAGACTACCTTTTTGAAACAATGACCAAAAGACTATAGACATCACATTTCAAGAAATAATAAGACCAAAGGCCAAAAAGAAAATGAAGGAATCTACCAATCACCTCCTTTAAAAAAAAAACTCAAAACGAAAATTCTCAGGAAGTTGATATCCTAAATACAGAACTTTCTGCTCAAAGAAAATATAAAGGAAACAACTTGAAAGAAAAAACTGAGCCAGGATCATCCAAGATTTAGCAACTGCCAAAATAAAGGAGCAAGGAGCTTGGAACACAATATTCTAGAAGATGGCAAAAAAAAAAAAAAAAAAAATCTAGGCTTACAGCCAAGAATAACTTACCAGAAAAAATGAAAATCCAATGGGGGAAAAATTAATCTTAATGAAATAGAGGACTACAACAAGGATTCCTCAAAAAGGCCAAAATAGCACAAAAAATTTTCAAACATAAATATAAGAGGTCAAAAAAAAGCAAAGAAGGTAAAGAAGCTAGCTTAAGAATAAACTGCTTACCCTATTCTATGAGATGTCCCACAAGACATTATGAGTCATGGATAGAGTCTTAATAAGATAGAGGGACTGAGTGCTAGAGATCTCGTCTATTCTGATAATCTTAAAAAGAATGAAAAGAAAAAAGAAATACAGTAGTAGTAGTGAGGGAAGGAAGGAAGAAATGGGAGGGAATTATCTTATAAAATGGAGGTTTCCAAGTAGATATCCATATAAAAAGGAGTAGTAGAGTACAAATGACCAAACCTTACTTTCACATAAAGTAATAAAAAGTAGGAAAAAAAAACACATGCATAGACAGATGCATGCAGATTTCCCTATATATATGTAGTTGAATGCAGAAATAGAATATAGGCAAACAGCAAAGAAAAAGTGATAAAAAGAGATAGTGTAGTTATTAAGGCACGGATTAGTGAGAATGGAAAACAAACTCATAGAGGGACCAGGAAATAAAGAAAAATTTAAGAGAATAGGATAAAGGAAAAGATATAATAAAGTCAGAACTATGTGAATGGGATGAACTCACCTCTAAAAAAGAAGAGGGTGGCAGAACAATCTTCTGATTGCTCCAACAATGTTATTTACAAGATACACTTGAAATAAAAAGATATGGGTTTCTTTTTTAAAGTCAAGAGGATCTGAGTTCAAATCTGGTCTCAGACCCTTATCATAGCACTTCCTAGTTGTGTGATCTTGGCCAAATTACTTACCCACCCCTCATTGCCCCCAGCAAAATAAATAAATACAAGTTTTTTTTTTAAAAGAACTTAAATCAAATCTATTATGCTTAGGCTGAAGTAAAAAAGGCACAGGTTGGAATCATCAAACAAAGCAACAGCAAAAATAAACTTAATTAAAATAAGAGAAACAGGAATGATAACTTCTGCTAAAAAGTATCTTAGACAACAGCAATATACATATTAAATACTAAACACATAAGTTACAAATGGCATAATATTAAATTCTCCAAAGAATGCGTTAGAGATAATAATACTAGGATCTCGATTCACTCCTTTAAGACAATCAAACTCAAAAAATAAGCACCTCCAAAAATTATAAAGTTAGTTATGATAGATTCCTAGAGAATGCTGAATGGGAATAAAAATAATAACTATTTCTTAGCTATCATTAGCATTTTCACACAAATTGTTTATCAGAACAAAAAACATATAACGAATGCAGAAAAACAGAATTAATGCTTCTTTAACAGATCATGAGACAAAGGTTATATTTTAAACTTAATTCTAAAAGAATGAATCAAAGCACAAATCACAGCAACAATTATTTCATTAAAGGTAAGTCTCACATACCAAATTTTGAGGTTCCATCTTTCAACACTTTTCATAAAAAAAAGACCAAGTGATACATATTTTAAAAAGAAAAACACACTTAAAAATTTTAAAAATAACATTGTAAGACATACTAATGTAACTTCAACACAATGATGGGTTAAGCAAAAAGAATATCGAAAAATGTTGGGGGAAAATGGATCAAGACTAAGAAATGTGAGAATTCAAAGATCTATAGACTATCTATAGAAAGCTTCATGTCCAAGTCACAAACATTTTCTTCAAGAAAAGTGAGCAATGCAACAACTAATCACAATTCCAGAGGTTCAATAAAACATGCTACTCATTTGACAGAGATGATATACTCAGGATTCAGTCTGAATCATTATTTTTGGACAAGATGAATGCAACAGTCTGTTTTGCTCAACTATAAATACACATTTTCCCCAGTGGAGGGAGATAAGGAAAAAAAATGAATTCTTGTTAATTATACTAAAAACAAAAATGAACCATTAGCCTCTTTTCTCCAACCCAAACCTTTTTACACACAGAGTATGATTTGTGGCTAATGAAAGTGAGATTCATTTTCAAACCAGCTATGTACAAAATACTTAAAATAAGAATCAAAGTTTCACACTAGAAAGAAAAGATGAGAAGATAATGAATTAAAGAAACTCCAACCTAACTGATTTAAGTAAACAATTGAAGGGAGAAAAATGCATGAGAGTACTTATTGAGAGATATCTTCTGAGGAAATGTAAAATTCTAGAAACCAGATGAGGCAGCAAATACAATCTCTTTGCCAAATGGTGAAATATGGCAGACTAGGCCAACATCAGTTCTGTTTTAAAAGAGTAGTAGTCAAATAAATTTAGAGCTAAACAACTGGAAGAATATCAAGTGCTCATGAATAGGCAGAACTAAATACAATAAAAATAACAATTCAACCTAAGTTAATCTACTTATTCAGTGCCATATCAAACTGCCAATAAATAGTAGTATTTCATAAATTTAAAAAACCAAAGGTAATAGGGTAATGGAGGGAAAATCAAGTTTTCAGTAGGCTGAAAGATGTCAAAAATTCATCTTGAGATGATTTAACTGGACACTGATGATTTAAATGGGCATTTAACTGGAAGAACATGAAAAACAGAAAAGATCTATAAAAATTTAACTTTTACCTCTTAATGAAAACAGAATTACAGTTAGGGTTTAAAATCAATTTCTAATGTACTACATGTATTAAAACATTAAAGGAAGAAAAAAAATTAGGAGAGCACCTTAACTTCTAAAGTGTATGTAGAGAAAGGCTTAGTGATGAGTGACATAGTTTCAAGAGGAGTTGTATTTGGAGGTAGAGGATACCAGTATAAATTCTATCCTTTCAACCCATACCACTCAACATCTTTAAGCCTATATCCTCATTTTCAAAATAAAAGTATTGGACTAGATGACCAAGATATCTCTTTTTTCAAGTTGAAAATTTGTGATTCAAGTCTGTAATTATAAAAGACATAAGAAAAAAACTAACAACATAATACTAATATAAACAGCCCACATATTTATTTTCTAAGGGAAAATACCCTACATGTGCATGTATGGAGGGTATCAGTATCATGAAGGCAAGAATAAGTCAAAGGTAGGGGTTTTTTTGGTTGCTATTTTTTGGCTAAGGCAATTGGGGATTAAGTGACTTGCCCAGTGTCACATAACTAGGAAGTGTTAAGTGTCTGAGGCCAGATTTGAAGGTCCTTCTGACTTAAGACCTGGTGTTCTATCCACTGTGCCACATAGCTGCCCCAAAGGTAGGTTTTTATAACCATTATTCTCTGGTAGACCTTTTCACAAAAGTGAAAGAAATTGCTCATTATTTGAACTAAAAGATATGGTAGAGCAAATGATACCTCTAAAGCCTTTTCAATAAAGTTATCTCTCATGACTAAGTCAAAAATCACAGATTCCTAGAAAGATGGAACAATGGTAAATAATAGCTTAGCCATAAAATAGGTGTGTATAAGCCAAAGGAGTGGGTCTAGGGCAGAGTACAAATAGTCTCTAGACTATCTTGTCTGTAGATGATTTTGTATTAATTGCAAGACTGGAAACACAAATGAACCTCCTAAATAAGACCCATAGTAATTCAAAATTTGGGGGATTGGAGGGGAATGGGGCGGAGCACCTAACTTCATATAGGAAAAACCAAGGGAACAAAGATGTTTTAAAGTTTAACAACTGGACAAATGAACTAGGTCCTAAATTGAAGATTAGGCATCTTTGAAAAAAATGTACAATTCCTTTAACGATTCCCACCTTCTCCCCAAAATAAAAGCTTATCACCATTACTTTCCCAATGCTAATATATTATCACTGTGTTGTGAATTAAAATTGAAGCTTAAGCAAAAGACAAAAGAAGTTCATGTGGGCCTTTTATCATTATCAATTAAAAACTAAGAGAAACAAAGACATAACCAAAAGTACAGGCAGCCAGTTGTCAAGAGGGACCATCACTGCACAACTTGCACACATTATCCATGAAAATATCAGGTCCATAAGAGTAAGGCCCATAGAACACAAAGTAGAACCCTGTAGTAAATTCACAATGGAGTGTGAGTTAGTGACCCATGCCATCATGGGTAGGATGAGCTTTTTTTTTGATGAGCTATAAGCTACATTGTTTGATCTACAAGATCTGAGATTCATCAAAATAATGAAGAACCAACAATAATTTTTCTGCAACCTAAGTGCAAACCAAGAAACTTAATTTCATCTTAGTCTTGTAGAAGTCTTCATTCTTACTGGTATTTGTGGATGAAAGCACCTCTTAATTAAGTTCACTGGTATACATTTTGTTTTTTTTTTAAACATTTTTTAAAAAAAAATGTGTCAACATGGTAGATTCAATCCAACATGGCTGGAACGTAAAAATGACTTTAGTTTCAGAGGATTTAAAGAAATGGAATTTAGTTATCCACTCCCTTACTCCCAACTCCATAGCAGAAAGAAATACTATCTTTACATTAAAAAGTATTGTCCTAAGTTATCTGTTTGAAATACTGTTGGACTTGATGGAGATAAGAGGCATAAAAAGTAATTAAACTCAAGCAACAATTCCAGTAAGTTTTAATTTTACAGCTACTTCTGGCAGGCTTATTATTTCTCATCTCTCATTTTCAAAAAGTAAAATGTGCAATCCTTACAAATTCCCCTTATTTATTAACTCAAATCAAATGCTTCTTTGTAACCTTTAGGAGAGCTAATAGTTATTATAACCTCATTCTCCTGATCAACTTCTCACTCATCCTTTTAGGTATCAACACAGTAATTACTGCCCTCTATTCACTCCATATATTAATTACCTCTCAATGAGGTAAATTAAATTTAAATTCAACTGTTCTTTTAACATTATAACTATTCTTAAACTGTATCAACTTAAAAGTCTATCTCTACTTTATATCTTGGGACATAAGATAATTCGACACATGGCTAAATACATCTGAAACTGTATACAAAAAAACTTAACTTATACTTCTTGTCAAAGTGCATATCTAACCACCAGCTATTAAACTATTTAATCAATTGCTAGTAGACAAATACATTTCTATCCACTTAAGTGGGCTGGAACCTAGATGAGGTCCCAGCAGCAGCAGGTACGGTTATTTAACAATTCTCCCTCTCCTCCCTCTCCCCCTTACCCCCGTTTGCAATACTGTGTCAATAGCTGCTACTACAAATGTTGCTTCTCACTTTCCCTAAAAAAAAAAAAAAATTACTTCAAGTAATAACTGAGCATAAGTATTTTGTGACATTGAAATTTCAATTATTCTAACAATATGGATATAGATACATTCAACCTAACCTTTTAAACAACTTATTCAGAATTTCCAATATATCATATTTAAAGCATGGATGAATAAGCTAAGAGGATCACCTGACCCTATGAGAGACATGGTCCATAATAAGCTGGACTTTTGCTTTTAAGTAAAAGTCCATAATAAGCTTCAATGGTAGCAGATATTTAAATTATACATATAAAAGAATATAGGGAAGTAGAACTGGAAGGAACCTCAGAGGTCATCAAGTCCAATTCCTTTATGCCTTCTGTCTTGAGATGCAATGCCCTTCCTATTGAACTATGCAAGTCCAAAACACAAAGTAAATTTGAGGCACTGGCATAATTCTTCTAGGAGACTTCAGACCCATAGCCTCAAGTTGTTTATCTGACTTAATTATGGAATACTCATGCATTTATGCCATCACCCTGGATTTGAGATCCTAATTCAAAGTATTCTTTAAAATCGTGAAATATTTTTTAAAATTTTTAAATGTTACCATTCCAATAATTTTGTATTAGTTTCAAGAGTATATAAGAAGGAGCATTATAAAGTCTATAATTAATTATATGATTTTCAACAATTTAGGTTATAAATTATATTTAAAGGAAAATAATTTTTTTCTCATTTTAATTCTATAAAGTTTATACTTCCATTTCTGGCAATCATATTCAATTTCACAGGCTCCAAAATAATTGCATTATAACTGTCTTAAACAGTGTCATGCAATTTTTCTAAGCTTAATATTTATTTTTACAGATATTTTAAAAGTTTTCTAAGTATATAAGAATTTTAAGATACTGAAGTATATGAATATCATCTTAAAAAAAAAAAAAACCCAAAATACTTATACCTATTTATACCAAACTTGGAGTGAAAAATAAACAAAATATATTCTTAGGGTATGTCTCCCTTTTCACTAAACTCCTGTTATCACCGTTCAGCAATTAAGCCATTTTATAATAGCTATTGCGCCTTAAATCTAACAATGATGCACTTAAGAGTCAAAATAGTCATACAAATTAAGTGGTAAACAAGTAGCATCAAAAATATACCGAGTTAATATGAAAATTACCTTAGTTTTTTTTTTTTTTAAAAAAAAGCCACATCAACTTAATTCCATATATATGGTACTACCTATTCAATTTATTAAAAATTTTAATAAACATAATAATCAAACTAGAGCTCCAAACTTATGCTGTTTTTTTTTTTTAAAGACACTACAACAGAAGACACAGTAAACACTGCCTTATAACAAAAAATACAAATACTGGCTGTAAAAGATGGAGAAATAAGAGGACAAATCTAGTTGTCTAAAAGACAATTCACTGTACACATTTTATTTACAGTTTTGTACACTGTCTTAATATGAATGGGACCGCTTTTCTATTTGAGCCATTTTTTAACCAAAGCAAAATATAACCTAAGTAATACAAAGTGTTAAAATACAGCATAAGATACAAAAACAGACATACTATTATATCTAGTTAGGAATGTAATTATGATGTTACATTTTTTTAAAAATCCACAATTATGTTTAGGAAATCACACAAACATAGATCACTGATTTGACTGAAATGCATAAATTTGTAGCAAAGCTCTAATGTTACAAAAAAACAAAAAAATTACCAAAGAATGCACAAAATTAATGTTTATTCCACCTTTATGTCATATTCCCAGATCCTTCACCAATGTTACATGAGCAAAAAAAAAAACTACAACAAAAAAATAAAATAAAATAAAATAAACAAACAAAAAAAAAAACCAACCAAAAAGAAAAAACCAAAACCAAAAACCAAAAACCAGAAAACAAAACAAAAACAAAACAAAACAAAACAAAAACCAAAAAACCAAATGAAATCAGAATCACTAATGTTATCAAGTAGGGAAACAAATAAATTAAATCTAGCAGCCATCAGCATAGATTACAGCAAAAAATAATGCTGTAAAAAAAAGAAACAAAGAAAATTGCTAGAAAATGGTATGCATCATACTCTTCCAAACCAGTAAAATATGTTACTGCATACAATGCAATGTACAACAGAAGTAATTCTCTGTAAGGTAAAGAAATGCAAGTTCTTTTCTGAATATTGTGGATAGATAAAATGTTTTTGTAATAGTAATGCTTCTACTAAGCTATTACAGAGTGGGCCAGGAACACATTTATGGATTCTGGGGATGATGTGTACTGTAATTCTTTGATTGGGATAATAGTTACTCTAGTCAAAATAGAAAAAAATTTGAACACAGAAGTACAAGACAAAGGCGAATGAGACTTCTCATATATCTTAGCAACATTTAGATGGAAATCAAATTTAAATGCAGTCCACTCTGCTTTTGAAGAGGCTTTGGTTCAGCTCCCAAATCTCGATTGCTTGACGCAGTCTCCTATGAAAGAATACTCAGAAGGTGTCTTCTTAAACAACAAACCTATTTTTAGTGGTGGAGCCGCTCTTAGTAGCTGTGTCTGCATGGGACTGATAACCAATCACTATCTTTGGAGGAAGTCCTAACCTTTCCTTGTATACCTTCCTGAAAAGGGGGAAAAAAAGAAAAGAATGCCATTACTTTTGTACTCACAGAAAAATATTTTATTATCTATTCTTCTAGGTAAGAAAATATATTACAGAGAATAAAACAGACAAAATACATGCATTTTCTTTTTCCATTTATTGATGTTTACACACACTTTAGTTTCTCATGCTGATTATTTCTAATCAGTTTCACATCTGCTCAATTTTAGGAATAGATAACTAATAAAATAACAATGTACCTAAAGATTTAGATAGTGCTTTCCTCACTAATCTTATAAAGCAGGCAAAATTTTGATTGCCCCTATTTCACAGAAGGGGAAAACAAGGCAGCTAGTAACACAATTTGAACCCAGTCTCTTCTGTTTCCAAAACTAAAGCTATAACAAACACATCAGCAGGATAAGCAAAATTCAAGACAAGAATAATAATATTCTATGAAAGTGATCTACAGTGGAAAATGGACAAAACAGTATACACACACACACACACACACACACACACACACACACACACACACACACAGTAAGTGCTTTATATATGGTTCAAAATAAAAATCCTTAAAATGTTGTTCTCTGACAAAGTACCTGCTGAAGAACTAGATAAAAAAAAAAAAAATGTGTAAAACAAAAGACTTTGTTGAAACAAAATGTCTTTTTTCACTGCTATATGGTATGACAACTATTTCCCCTTAACAGAAGGTAATCTAAAATGTGACTGGTTTGGAGTATTGATCAAAAATCGAAGGGAAAAGCCCACAATTATTTAGTTTAAAAAAAAAAGGAAATATCAGAAGGCTTTAAAATCAACAAAAATCCAACCATCACCACCACAATTATGGTCATTCATTCAATTGTAATGGGACTTTATTAACTGTGGGAGACATTTATGAGGCATGGCTGACTGGGATGAGACTGTTACACTACCTACACTACCTTTAAGCGCTACTTTTATAGGCTGATAGAAAAAATTTTGCTTGTAAAATCTGAAAATTTCTGGAACCTATGAAATCAATTTAAAGTGAGTGAAAAAATTCACACACTAAAAGCATAAAAATATGTACAAATAGAAAATATTTAAGAGAGACATACAGAATACCATTATGTGAACTATCACTCGGATCAATTCAGTTTTTTTCTTTTATAGTTACTTAAAGCATTTTTGTTCTGTTGTAAAGTTTTTGTGTAATTCATTTGCTTTTTGTTGTAATGGCACTGGAATTTAAAAACAAACTTCTCATCCATTAAAAAAAAAAAGAGAGAGACATATATTTCAGATAAAAAGTAAGGTATTCAAAAGACACACCACAAACACATTTATTAGAGGAGAATATGAATCAAATTCTTTCAATGTATAGGAAGTATCTTCCCCAATACTAAATACTGAACAATTTGAAATGAACATGGTTCACAGCTAGTATGAGTTCAAAAGCAAAATTTGAACCCAAATCCATTTACTTTAAGGCTTCTATGCACCATGCAATACAGCTTCTCATTTACTTAATACTTGCTGCAAATGTATATCCCAAATAAATATTCCTATTGGAATTTTTAGATACTAATTATTAATTTAAATGTATCTTTAACACAGAATGCTCACATAATTTTCATCAATCTGAGCAAAAAAATCAAAACTTAATGTAATAAACATTTTGAAAGAAAATCTAGCATGAAACCTGTACACATTTTGGCCTCTTATACTGGCCCATCCTTTACTTTTCCGTCTCATTCACCCCATTTTAAATATCCCAGAATTAAGATTCATGTTTTGGGTATGTATGAATGTATGGCATGACTTTTTTCAGAGTATCAAGAGTCAATGACAAGTATAACTGATACTAAAATAAGGGGAAAAGTGCTAGTGAACAAAATTTTGTTAATAGTTTTCTACACAATGGCAGAATATTTAAGTATTTTCATTAACTATTTCATTTTATTACTAGCCTCAAAAACACTGTGAGAGAAAGAATAAATCAAGTGTAAGAGAAGAGGGATCATGTAACTAATAAAACATAAATGTAAATTCTTGAGATTTTGTAAGAATGAAAATGAAGTGTTCATGGAAAGCACCCTCAAGCTATAAATAAAAATATGCTTCCTCATCTTTTAATACTCTAATATTGATAAATACTTTAAAATGCAGCTTACCCTATATGTGTAACAGCATCTCTGTTTTCACACTCAGTAGTCCATATTGCTATCTTATCGCCTTTAGCTCTAACATTAACAACAGCTCCACACACATCATCACTGTAGTCATCAAATGACTCCCCAATAAGGCACAGCAGCTAACAAAGAAAAAACTTTCATTAGATTACAATATATTTATGTATTTATATATAGACAACAGTTCTTCATTGATAGTCTTCTGCTTTTAAATTAACACTTTACATTAAGTCACTTAGTACAATTCTTCAGATAGCTGAGGAACAGATGAAATTCAACTTACATAAAAACCAGCTATAGATAAAACTGCTAGTTTCTCTGATTCTTTAAGGAAAAAATTCAATAACATATATTTAATAAAAAATTATTAATTAAGGTGATTCATTAATTAAACATCCTTTGTATTAAACAATATATTGGTATATAAGCAATTACTCACATTTTCCCAAATAGATGTTTCTTATAATCTTTTCAAACAAGGGAAAGACATTATTTAATGAAACATTGTTTCCAAAGGATTGGAATTATCATTAAGAGACAATACTCTTAAACTGCCTGTTGGAAAAATTATTTGCAATTTAAAAATCTTACTGTCTCTAGCCAAAAGCGATCAAGGTCACTTCGTCTCTGCTGTTTGTTTAATGTAATTAGCCATCGTCCTCCTCGTTTGTTTTTTTCATCTTCCCACATAGGCTCGATCCCATCCTATACAATAAAAGGGCAAATTATCAGGGAAAACTGTTTCAAAAACTGATTACTGAAGTTCAAATCAAAATATCAATTCCCCGTCATGCAACTTTGCAAACAAAAATTCTCTTTGCCTCAATAATGTCCACAAATAATCCTACTGAATATGAATTTAAATTAACCCATTAATGCAGTCCTTGAAACTATAGCATCATTACATACTACATTTAAGATAAAGATACTAGTTCCTTAATTCAAAATATACTTATAAAAACCACTTGACAATGCATATATGCATATATACGCACAATATTTGTATACTGTTATGCCATGTTTCAAGTAATAATAAGACAAGATTTCTTAGCTTAAATAATTCATGTCCACTTTGTTTTAAAATCAGCAATTGTTAAGTCATACCTTAAAAAGTGAGTAGTCACAGCCAGGCATTAAATTACTAGACAGCTGGATATGGTTGTATAAACTATGTAAAAGAAAATGACAGTTATGAACAAGAGAAAATGGGGCAGAATTAAGATCTTTTAGTACCACTTTTAAAGACTATGATGAAAACACAGATGACAAAATTAAGATATTTAAAATTCATACTTATCAATTAAAATGATTTATTAATCAGATTTTCATTCATGAATGAAGTTCAAGAATTTTCTTCTGATATCGTGAACAGTTTTTGATGTAAAATGCCTAATGTTTCTGTAATGTCAAACATCAGGTTGTCACATCTGATCCAACTTGACTTATTTAATATAGTAGGAACAATAAGGGTATATGTATAAACTTATATGACCACAAAGGTTTAAAAGATTTAAGTAAAATGAATTATTTAGCCTAGAGCAGAAGAGAGTTTTTTTTTTTTTTTAAACTGTTTTTAACTGTATGCTGGAGAATCACAAACTCAACAATTGAAAGGGATCTCAAAGTCCAGCTAAGCTACTTCACAGACGGCTGGGCTAGAAATTCCCTCTACAACAACCCTAACAAGCAGTCACCCAGACTTTAGTTTGAAAATCACTCCTTTGGGGCAGCTAGGTTGTGCACTAGCTCTGAAGTCAAGAGGACCCGAGTTCAAATCTGGCCTCAGACACTTAACACATCCTAGCTATGTGACCCTGGGCAAGTCAGTTAACCCCAATTGCCTCAGCAAAAAAAAGAAAAGAAAAAAAGAAAAAGGAAAATCACCCCCCTTTGATTACCAACCCCCTCCCACATTGCCGAAACATCTCATCTGACCAAGAGTCAAGTTTTCCCTTTAAATTAAGGGGTTGTGTTTCTGTAGCACTCACAAATTGTTCTTATTCTCAGATGCCTAAATAAATCTGTCCACAATCTCTGTTCATATGGCAATCTATTATTTCCTGACCAAACCTTTTCTACTTCAGGCTAAATATCTTCAGATTCTTTAACTGATCCTTTATATAGTATAATCTCTAAGTCTCCCTCTGTCCCCGAATCATTATTCTCAATCTATTCTCAATGCTCTCTAGGCTCTGTCAATGTATATCCCAAGATACATCACAAAAATAGTAAAAATGACCATTGCTACGTAAGGGACAAAATGGAACTGTAATCAGTGGTATTCTGGACACCATGCTCCTCACTATGTAGCTTAAGTCTGCAATTCTTTTTTGGTTACCATGTAATACTGCTGGGATAGACAATTAAAGTTAGCTTTACAAGAGGATGCTTACTAATAATCTATGCTGGGAGAAAGAACAAGAAATAAAACATGAAATGAGATATTTTCATGAACACAAGGAAAATTATCTTGAACACAGGGCAGTAAGAACACTGAAACAATACTCAATTCCCAAAGATATTGAAGACCAGAATAGAGAGTAGCCATCTGGGATGATGTAGGTACTCACTTCACTGGAAAAAGGGGGCTGGACTAGTTGACCTCTTGATGTCCCCCTTTCAGCTATATGATCCTGTCAATGAATTATGGACTCCCTATATGACAGTTTTGGGGAGGACATATTTCATACAGATTAAAAATACAAACTATGCAGAAATGATGAATATAATAGTAGGTTCATAATGTGAGCCTAATGTGGAAGTTCTACATAAAGTTTTCAAATACTTAAATTACCTAATATCTTATTAGTTGCACTCCCTCTTCCACCAACACAAACTAAACTGATGGCTGTTATAGCTTTAAATCATTCTTTGGTAAAACTGGCAATGCATCTTCCTACCCCAGATAGGCTGGTCCATAGGTCTGTCACCAGGCCTATATTTTCCACCTTCATGGAATCTGTTGAAGCTTTCCCATTGCTTGAGATAAATCAAAGTTACTTCTATGTGAAGATGAGCCAGCACTAAAGAATAAATCTCAGGTGGTCTTCCTTCAAAAATTTAACTTAAGAAGAAAATGCTTCAAGGAATGAAAGAATACAAACCCTGCTCTATTTCTCCAGACAATTTAGATAAATCTAAGATAAGAGTGTGGCTATTTATGGATCATATGTCAATTTTTGGTTCATATGATACTCACTTTTGGATGAGACATTGTTCTGGAAGTAAAGGGGACCCTTGTAACTATGATAGTTATAAATACTGCTACACTTCCTAAACAATCTATATTCCCTTTCCCCTGCCACATGAACTGAATAAAAATTAAAATATTAAGAGATATTGTATCAGAATTAATGTTAAACCTTTCTAATTTGAGGGAAATCTTCAAGTGGTTTCTCCTCAAATATCTCAAGGGGACAAAATACATTATCCTTTCTTCTATTTGCCCTGTAGTTTTGTCAGCATGAACTGTATTTAAGAAACCTGGAAAACCCACCACACCCTTATTAAGCCAACCGCATGGTCCCAACAATGTAAGGCCCTATGAGCATACTTGTTGCTGGCCTTTCCAGAAAGCAGCTGGAAGTAAACTATGTGATTAACAGAGAAGTGATCAAAAGGTATAAAACTTTCCAAAAATGACAATACAAATGATTAACAGCCATATTATTTAAAAATGCTTCAAGTCTACTACAAATTAAAACCACTCTTTGGTTTCACCTCATATCTTTCAAATGGTAAAAATGATAAAGTACAGAAATAGTCAATGTGTAAGGGCTAAGGGAAGACATGCATATTTAATAAATACAATGTTAGTGGAACTGTGATTTGGTCCCATAGCTCTCCTTCCTAGGTGCATACCCTAAAAGAGGTCACAAAAAAAGAAAGATTCCCATACAAACCAAAAATTATATTTGTAGCAGCACTTTTGTGACACTGATAGAAAAAAGAAGCGAGAAGAAAAGAAAAAAAGAACAAAACACACAGTATAGGAAGCCTCCCTAATCCCCCCCTTAATTGTAATGCCTTCCTTCTGTTGTTGAATTTATCTTATTCATCTTGTTCATATATAGTTGTTTCCATATTTTGTCCATTAGACTGTGAGCTTCTTGAGAGCAGGAATTGTCTTTTGTCTTTTTAGTACTTTAGGGCAGTATCTGACATATATTAGGCATTTAATAAATGCTCGTGGTACAAGGGAGAGTTAATGGAATGGATTTGAGAAATAAAAAAATATAATAAAATTAACTTTACATTTTAAAGAAAAAATGATAAATAGTTCATTTTTAAAGTTCTTTGAAAATGGAATGCTGCTTTCTAAGTAGATAGGAATCTGGGTGAAGCTTTGGTTTATAAATTTAGGAAAATTTTATACTTGCACTAAACAGGTTAATACATGAAAATAGCATTAAGGGAGCCTATTTATAGTGCTTTATAGTTTACAAAGATTTTCTTCACAACAATTCAGTGAAATATTTAGGTGAAAAGTATTCAAAACTCAAAAAGGACATTTTGCCTAGTCAAATACGTAGCAGAGCAGGGCTTGGCACCAGGTCTTCTGACTTCTGTACTTTTTCCATTATGCCACAATGAGGAAGGAGGAATAGTAAGATTTAAAAAAAAAAAACAAAAAAACTGAAGTTTATTTGGAACAAATGGTATAATGCTAACAAGCAATGGAGAAAATAGCAGGGAACTATTCAAACACTTTTTTAAAACACTTGTTTCCACTACATAAACAGTAATAAAACTTTCATGCTACAAAAGAGAGAATACAAATAAATGGTTAATAGAAAAATGAAAACCAAAACAGCTGAGAAGATAGTAGAGCATATATAGCTGCTCTTAATTAGTTTAAGTTACCAGGCACAGTGGATCATCTCAGGGGTACTACTGGAGAACTGTCATTGATTTCTGAGAAATTAGTAAAAGGGCAAGGTACCACACTGTACCAGATATGAGCAAATGTCCTTGTTTTCAAAAAGAGGTGGATACTTCAAACAAAGAAGGTGAGCTCCTTTTTTCTTACTATATTGTCAGGCTCAATATGCTAGTCACTGAGGATACAAATAAAAAGAAAAAAGGTTCCTACTCACAAGCAGTTTACAGTCAAAGGGAAAGAAAAGTACATATATATTTATGTGTGTGTGTGTGCACATGCACTATAAATAAAAGGTGAATATAGATATAATGGGGAAAGAGGCTTCACACCAGCAACTGGTAGAATCAGAAAAAGCTTCATTTAGAATGTGATGCTATGATCTTTGTCTTCAAGAGAAAGAGAAAAAAAGATAACCTACACAGAGGGAAAGTATTTCAAACAATTCGTATGAAGACAAGAGATTAAAGTAGAATGGGGGAAGAGAAGAAAGAAGGTCAGTATTGCTGGATTATTTAGTGTAAGAGGGGAAGTGATGTCAAATAAGGCGGGGAAGACAGTTGATAGCTGGTTATAAAGGGTTTCTATATAAGAGTTTTTATTTGATACCAGAAGCAATAAGGATCCAATAGAGTTGCTGATAAGACGCTATCATTACAGAAAATCACTATGGAGACAGTGTGTAGCATATAAGGGACAGATGCGGGTAAAAACTTGAGGTAATTAAGAGGCTGTTCAATAACCTAGATCAAAGGCTATGAGGGCCTGAGGTTAGACTAATTGCACTGAATAAATATGGGGTGGTTCAAACATGAGAGTCTAGATTCTAGACTTTATGAGCATTTCAAAGAGTAGATGATCTCAACAGATCATAATAAAATTGATTAATTTCTTATTCTTATTATCAAAGATTAAGAAAACTTCTTGGAAGAAAGCTAAGGACATACTATGCCTGGATTTCGTCAAGATTATCTTGACCAAAAAAAAAAAAAAAAAAAGTTATCTCGACACTCATGATGTCCTTGTGGGAGAGAAAGGAAAAGAAAGAGGAAAGGGAAAAGAATAGGGAAAGGAGAAAAAAGTATACTAGATAGTAAAATGGTCAGTTGGATTAAGAATTGTATAACTGATGAGATACAAACACACAATTTTGACCTCTCAAAATGATAGAAGTTTAACCAAAAGACTGAATTGCCCTGGAGTATGGGTGGACACAGATGGGGTAGAGTCTGGATCTGAGTATTTATTAAAATTGTATGTCCAGACAAGTACTTTCCAACACTGGGTTCCTGGAGACTATATACAATTCATGGTAAAGTCCCATTCCATTTTTATTGTGGTCAGTTATTTGGCTCAGAGTGAAAAGAAGTAAGCATATGTACAACCAATTTTGCTAGAAGTTACTCCCAAGTAGAAAAGAGGAAAAAAAAAAATGACTATTAATTTAGGCACTCTTACAAATTTTGGTCAATATTTTTCACTGATACAAACACCAGGCATACATAAAGAAACTCAGATTGAGGGCAGCAGCGCATGAGAAGGATCATAAGGGTGATTCAAATCATGAACTCTCTCTTTCCTCTTCTCCTCCTTTCCCCAGAATTCCTAGTCATGATCCAGTATAGTGAGGGGTTTAAATTACCAATGTCAAATACTTTTAGAAGCAGGAAGGAAAATGTCAGAAGCTGAAAGGATGCTGAGAAGATTCCCATGACTTCCATGTCTAATTCTTAGGAAAAAGTTTTAATGTTCACATTATTCAGACCACAGAATGAATTCAACAAGACTTATATAACTAATGGCTAATGACCCCAAATTACATAAAAATATAACCATTATCATAAAAGCAAACTAATCTAGAATTTAAAAACAAACCTCAAATAAAAGATTACTTACGCCCAGAAGTCCTCAACAGTATCAAACTTAGAGATCAGACGAAGGTTTGCTTGCCAAGTTTTGCTCTTATCATTTTTAAAAAACCAGAGCGCCCATCTAAAAATTAAAAAAAAAAAAAAAAAAAAAAAAAAAAAAAAAGAGAGAGAGAGAGTGAGAGAGAGAGAGATAACTGAAATCAGAGGTAAATATAATAAGGAACATATGCTTTTATTCAAATAAATGAAACTAACAGAGAAACTTTCTACAGGAGGTTAAGTAAACTGAGAAGTTGACTTGCACTGGAGATTAAGAATTATGAATTCTAACCTATTCTACAAATATTTGCAATTTCTCAAATTTCATATATATATAAATATTAAATATTTGTGTAACCATATTACATATTATAAATGTAAACTTATCTGGCTGGACTAATTTGCAAAGAAATGAAGGAGTCTGAATTAATGAATTTTCCATTTCATATTCTTAAACTCAAGTACCAAAACTTTTAAAGAGAGTATATGTCAAACTATTGTGATTTTCAAAAATTCTAACTGTAATACAGCAATATTTGACAATTCACAAGTGATTCCCTCAACATAAAGAATCACAACATAAAAGGAGCTTCTCATTAATGTCATAAAGACTACTCTGGCAGATTCAGATCTAGTTAAAATCTTATGGTAATCACACTCAAATATTTCAAAGTACATACACCTCAACTCAGGAGGCTTGCATTCTAATGTCATTCCTTTACTTCCAATTATAAGTGACTGGCCAAGTCTCTTCACCTCTGACTCGTTTCCTCATCTAGAAAATGGGGATAATATGATCGACTTTCAAAAGAAAAGCCTCGTCATAATGAGATGCAATATAGTAACTTATTAAAAATCAGTTATCTGACCCACAAATTTAACTCCTCATTCTCTGACAATGCTAAAGAAGTTGGGGGAGGAGGAAAGGGAGAATTGCTATTCACAAAAATGTCTCCCATTCTTTGGAAAATACATTGTGATAAAGGATCTGCAAAGACTATTTGATTTGAGACCTTGAATCAGGCATTTAATATTATGGATTTAATAAAAGGATGACATTACTTTGAGGCCTACAGTTGCAAAAAAATGGATGTAAAAGTAACAACACTGGAAATATTCCCTCTATACTATCCTTCAGCAAATTATCAATGATTCAAATCACACACACACACACACACACACACACACACACACGCACACCATTAAAGAACATTAATGCTTGCTGATTTATTTTATTATATACACTCTCTCTCTAGTCCTCCCAAATAACTAGGTTCACACTTCTGGATCAAACAAGATAATACTTTAAAAAATATTTAGCATAAGCATGATATACATGTGTAAATATGTTTAGAAGAAATGCACGTTTAATATATACTGTATTATAGTCTAGGAAAGGGAGGGAGAAAAATCTGGAACACAGGTTTTGCAAGAGTGAATGTTGAAAACTATCTTTGCATGTATTTTGAAAAATTAAAAAGCTATTATTGTATTTTTTAAAATTTGCACAGTTCCTGACACACAGATGTTTAAACCCTATTGCTTTCCCTGGATTATCCTTTGGCCATCAGCTATATGCTTATTTTTTTGTTGTTATCACCATATGGCATTTTTATTTGAATATCACCACCCACTGTAATGATGCTCATATTTAAAGACAAAATCACTATATTATTTTTAATATTTTTATTTCCAATATCCAACAAATTGACAAAGATAAAAAATGAGAAGAGTCAATAGAATTGATCAACATTGGAGGGTGTGTGAAAAGACATCACAAACATACTGTTGTTAGAGCTGTTAACTTGTAAAACACATTCTTGAAAGCCATTTGGAAAAAATGCCAACAAAGATCCTTTGACTCAGAACACATTAGAAGGCATATATCCTAAAGATGGCATTGACAAAAAGCTCCATATACATCAAAATATGCATAGCAGCACATTTTGGAATAGCACAGAATTGTAAACAAAGTCCGATAGTGGCTGAGAAATTGCATAGCAAATCATGATACCCAAGTATAGTAGAATACATAATGAATACTTGTAAAGTGAAATAAGCACTCATGAAAACCATACATACACACAGACTAAAGAATAAGCAAAAAACAAATCAAACTGAATGCTACGAAACGATGAAAAAC
Organism: Antechinus flavipes; assembly: GCF_016432865.1. Classification (NCBI taxonomy): domain Eukaryota; kingdom Metazoa; phylum Chordata; class Mammalia; order Dasyuromorphia; family Dasyuridae; genus Antechinus; species Antechinus flavipes. Next base: position 150,463,506 of record NC_067403.1, read on the forward strand.
AAGCATGGCCCCAAAGATAACATCTATGGAAATAGCTCCCCCACCCACTTCCTTCAACTTACAGATGAGGTCGTAGGTTTGCAGGTATGAAAAAATTATGTCATTTAAAAAATGTTGATTTTTACTTCTTCTTGTGTTAAAAAAAAAAAAAAAAATTAGGGGTAGCTAGGTGGTGCAATGGATAGAGCACTGGCCCTGAAGTCAGGAGGACCTGAGTTCAAATCTGGTATCAGACATTTAACATTTCCCTAACTCTATGACCTTGGGCAAGTCACTTAACCACACCCCAATTGCCTGGGGGTGAGGGAGAGAAGGGGTGGAGGGAGAGAAATATACATATACACATATACACACACACATAAACACATATATACATATACATACATACACACAAAAACTAGTAAGGTGCCATGGTCCAAAAAACAAACAAAAACCACCACAATTCCACAAAAACTTTGTTCTAAGAAATTACTATATAAAAAACATAGCAATAAAAAATTTTTATTTCTAGTGTCCAGCAAGTACAAAATTCAGCTCAAAACTTTATATACTACTTAAAGTTAACCATTTAATAGTACATTCAAGTTATACATGAGTCACATAGAATGTCTTATACTGAAATCAGTGCCGTTTAATAAAGTTCATAACTACATGAACTATATGATCCTAATGTACATGAATTATTTATGGAATAAAAGGGAGATAGAAGTGCCACAGGCACAACAGATTAAAGACTAAAGGATTGCATAACATATTTTTAGTGGTTATAAACTTCTAAGAGGCATACAAGTATAACAGAGCTTTCCGAAGCCAGAAAGACTTAAGTCCAAGTCTTCCGAAATAGTCCTCGTAATTCTCTAAAACCATAAATTACAGATAAATGGATGAAACTGTCACAGGAGGTCTTTTCTATAACAGATGAGGTCGGAATTCCATACAAACAAATCAAACCTAGGATATGTTCAAAAGGCTTACCTGTTCTGTAGTGGATGTTTAACGTAGTGTTCAGGGTTAGCAACCTCCTGATTGGTTTCAGTTTTTTCTTCTTCTGCAGGTGGGGGATTAGGAGTGGTGGTGGTTTCCTACAGAAAAATAACCAAATATTATATGGTTAAAATCTGGTCTATTAAAAAGCTTGATTTAACTCCAATCTCTAAATATCAACTCCATTTTACAAGCTAAGGATATAGATATATAAATGTCTCATATAATTATTAAAAATATTTGCATTCCTTTTTTTTTTTTTTTGAGTTCCAAATTCTCTATCCCTCTATCTCTTTCCCACCCATTGAGAAGGCAAGCAATACTTCGTTATTCATCAACTCAGGCAAAACATTTCCTTCATTAGCAATGCTGTTCCTCTCTCCTCCTCACATGAGACATGAGAAACAATATGCTTCAATCTGCATTCAGAATTTATCAGTTCGCTCTCTCTGGAGGTGGACAACATTTTTTATCATGAGTTCTTAGGATTTCTCTTGGATCATTGTATTGATAAGGATAAACTAGCTATTTCACAGTTAAATCATTGTTACAATATTGCTACTACTTATACAAATGTTCTCCAGTTTCTGCTCACTTCACTTTTTTTGTATCAGTATACACAAGTCATCCCAGGTTTTTTCTAAAGCCATCTCCTTCTGCATCATTTTATATAGCACAACCATATAAAAATTTTTTCAGCCAAATTCCTCAATTGAGTGGCATTTCCTCAATTTCCCAGTTCTTTTTAGTAGCTCATATTTCATTTCAGCAAAGTGGCATAGTTAAGTTATTTACAAGTAAAATGTTACTCTAGTCTAAATTCAACAGACATTTATGAAACAGCTGGGAAAATGCTTTTCTGAATTTAACTCCACCATGTGAATATCCCTAATACTAACCATCAGAAAGAAACCTACTACCTCTAAAGCTTATAATACAGTTTCCCCTCTTCTTTCAAGACAGACTTCACAGGCATCTATCATAAAAGAATGTAATAGCAGTATATGAGTATTAGTTATTGTTGCAAGGAACTTTTCATTTGACTACAAAACTCAAACTGGAGAAAGCTGGCCAAAGCAAGACCTTCTGGCCTAAAAGGAAACCCAAGGGGTAGCCGTACTAGAGTTTCCAAGAGACAAAGTCTATTTAAAGTCATGTTGAAATTGGGCTTGTATATTTGTTCTAATTGGTTATGGACCTGACTTCACATAAAAAACTGAATCTGAAATTGCTTTCTTATCAGTAATCTTTCCTACCCTTTTTACATGTTCAATTTCCTTTTCCATTAATAATCAACGATTTCTCTATTCAACACTTCCAAGTTCTCAGAAAATACTATTATTGAAATCTCATGCTTTTGAATCAGTTACTGATCCCTGGGCCTCTTTCATTTCTCTAGAACTAACCCTATTTCCCAAAATTATTTTCAATGATCCCTTCACTGAAGTCACAAAATATCAAGCTGTGTTGATTTAATTTGGAAGAGCTTTGGAAGCTCTTCATAGAGCTCCAGTACTACCTTCAATTTAAAGATGTTACTGCATAGTTACCTTCATGGTATTTACTATGAGCATATTTGTAATGCTTACTTAAAAGGGAGATAATCACATTTCAAAAGAGAAGGTATTTCTTACAGCCTCTGGGTGTACAATGAAATCAAATTTGCCATTTAACTTGATTTGCCTTTCATTAACCTCACAATTCACCTTCAATATGTGTATTTAATTTCGCTCAAAAAATTTTCCAAAGGCTAATATTAATAATAACTTTTAATGTTTCAAGATGCCAGAGCTTACTTCTGCTAGTAAAAACACCTATTCTAAGTATTACTTTCCTTTCCTTAAAGAAAGATCAAGGCAATAAGGAGAAAAACAAAAAACATAACCAAGTATTAGTTGTTAATATTTCGATAAACTCAGAATTAAATGTTTATAAATTGAGATAAAATTTAAAGACACCAAAAACATTAGGACTGAGACTTAACAATTATCAGAATCTTACTCCAGTTCTAACATAGTAGCTTACTAATCTTTTTCCTAATTTCTGCTTATCTAAATATTATGATTAGGACAAAATGACAAAAATATAGGTAAAGGGCCAGCTGGTGTTTGAGGGGGTCAGAAATAGGTGTGATTACCCCTCCATAAAGGTCTGAAATTCCCCAAAAGATTTTTTTTTAAAAAAAACAAGTTTCAAAAGTTCAACTTCTCTAAACATAAAATAAATATTTTGGCTAAAATGTAAAATTACTTCTTTGTATTATACATTTTCCATGACAGAGGCGGTGGGTACTAATCATCTCTCTGAAGTTTTCAAACATGATCATTTGAAAAGGGATGAATAAGGATTTCTTTCACATACAGATTGAACTAAGTGATCACTCAAGTCCCCAGCAAATCTCAAATTCTATGAATGTTTATATAACTTGTAATTGTGTTCACATTAACATTATTCTATTAATAATAGAAATAAATATCACAGAACAACACCTGGAACATTCCCTCCCCCATCCCCCTCTCTCTCACACATACCATTTTACACAGAGAATTTCCCTGATTTACCTGAGAACATACTCTAATAAAGTAACTGTCTACACTTGGTGTCACATAGCTTATTAAGGACAGGACTGGAATTTGAACCTAAGTGTGTGTGTGTTTTTTTTAAATAAATTCAAAACTCTTTCCATTTAGACTATTTATTTTTGTCTCTGCTCAATACCATTCCTGTCCCCCTTTTAAATGTTTATTTAAAAAGAGTAAAAATATGTTCGAATCCGATATTTTCTATTATTCTTTAAAGTCAACTTTTGTGGACTCTAAAAAGCTTTATGAAACCTAAGTTTTCCTTTATTTTTACGAAGTTCTAATCACTGTATAGTGATTAGGAGAACTTCTACAAACTCGAGTTTAAATGTAGCCTCAGGTACTTAATAGTTGTATGACTTAACTAAGTCATTTAACATTGTTACAATCTCAATTTCTCCATTTGTTAAAAAAAAAATGAGGCTAATATCACTTACATGCCAAAGTTGTAGTAAGGATAAACCAAGTTAAAATATATAATAGTTAATATTTGTAAAAAGTGCTTTGCAAAATTATTTAGGGAAATGATTAAAGTGCCTTAGTATTTCTGACTGATACCACATTTAAAGATTAAGAATGTATTAGAATAGAATCTTTAAAACTTGGTTATTGGGGAAAAGGTAAAGGGACCATTTGACAAATTCTAAAAAATTCCTTTACAACAGTCTAATTTTTCCATTAGTTTACTATCTTTTTAAACTTAAGTAAAACCTCAATCTGACTTCCAAAAGAACTATTCTTTTAAGAGAGAAACACAATTAGGGAAATCAATAGACTTCAGGAATAACCTTTTATTCCTTTTGACTTCTACGATATTAGGATCATTTAGAAATTAGACCTGAAAGGGACTTAAAGTGACAATTTTTTATCTTGAGGCCATAGATTGTGAGTTGGAAGGAAATTGAAAGTTTTGGGTTTTTTGCTGAGGCTATTGGAGTTAAGTGACTTGGCCCAGCGTCACACAGATAAGAAGTATTAAGTGTCTGAGACCAAATTTGAACTCAGGTCCTCCTGACTTCAGGGCTGGTGCTACATCCATTGCACCACCTAGCTGTCCCAGAAACTGCAAGTTTTTTGATTTATTTAAAGTGATGTGCAAATTATTTTGGACAAGCAGTGTCTTTGAAATAGTTTGATTTTGTGACCAAAATTGTCATGCACATAGATCTACTTCTGCTGCTGCTGCTGACACAAGACTGACTCAAAAAAGTTGACTTTAACCAGATGAAAACATACTAAGCTAATTTTCCAATTTTGCTTAGATCTCTGTCAAATGAGTACTGGATTTTATGCTACACATATTTATATCACTGCTCTTAATTTTGGAGGATTTATTTTTGTGAATGGCTATTATTCCAAGGAATTATTGAAAAAGCTGTAGCTCTTAAAGAGCACACTTTAATAACCATTAAGGTACTGCAATCATATAGTTGTTGGTATTGAGATATTTCAAGGAACATGCCAAAAATTGATAAGTTATTCCTGGAAAATAATTGTTCCTGAGAAAACAAACAAATACCTTCAAAGGAATTTGAATGCTGGAACAACTGTTATTGATTTCTTTTATAATGGACTTCTAGGAAATTGGAATAACAGTGAAATGATCAATCAAAAAACAGCTTCCAGGCCAGGTACAATAGTAATGCAGGTTAATATTATCTTTCTCCCAGGGAAGCTGAGACCAATGGATTTCCCCCAAGTTAAGTCTCCTGTAGTAGAGAGCCAACAGGACTGCTAAGGATGGGTAAAGGAGTTGGAGCTAGAAAAAGAAAAGCTCAAAGCTTCTGAGCCAATCAACTAGGCCAGGGAGTGGCTGCTATGTTTCTATCCTTGGTGGAGTAGGGAAACCTGGCCACAGGCATATTAGCTGCTAATTGATGCTATTAAATCATAAGACAATGCAAAGACTGGTAAACCAGAAAAGTGAATAATGGTAATTTTTACTGATGAAACTTCCAATTTTTCATTTCAGGCTACCCCTAAACTGCTGGCAGTAAAAATGGTAAGATCTTGGCACATTCACATTTTAAGATATGTAACATAAAACTTGGGGATTTTTCACCAAAAAGTTTTTTTCAACGAGGAAATGATAAAACTAATAAAGAGATATAATGAAAAATAGAATTCTGGAATCACAGAAATTCCCAAACGGAGACGAAATACTGTAACATGATCATGTATTATGCCACAGGTCACAAAAAGTTAAGAAATGTATCTAAAAGAGATTTTAAACATGCTTTAATGGCTTGGGAACTTGTTTGATTTTAACTATTGAACACCCATGGGAGGGTGGGGAGGGGGGGGCGCGCACCAGCTTTGGAAAAATGACCTGTTCCTCCAAGGTCACTAAGTCTGTTATATGAGATCAAAGAATTGAAATCCAGGTTTCTCCTGGTTTTAAGGCTGATTCTTTTTTATCATGCTGCCTCTGCCTCTCAAAATAAAAGTTATTCAGTGATCACTCAGAGGCATCTTCAAAGAAAGATTATTTTTCAATATATAGAGCAACAATAGTTCCTATGTGTTAAATTATCAACTCTATGCAAATACTTGTATTTATTAGACGGTATTTCTTTCCAGTTTCCCATTTCCCAATTCCCAAAACCTACTGAACATCTCAAACTAGGATGATGCCCCAAAGATATTTCAAAGTTAACTCATATAATACCTTTCAAAATCAAGTCCTCTTAATACTATCACGACCTAGTAAACACCAAGACCCTTACTCACTCAAGCATGAAAAAAAATGCACCAGTATACTGGTTGTTCTCCCTTCCTTAAGTTTATCCCCATTCCAGTCCATACTCCATCTAGTATCTGGAATGCTCTCCATTTTGCTCTCCTTGACTTGCCCAGCATCTTCAAGTCCTAACTAAAACGCCATCTTCTTTGTAAAAGAAAACCTAATCTGTTTTTTTTTTTCCTGTTAGTAACTTTCAATTTATCCTATATAAAGGATATATATGGATATAAGGATATGTTTATATAGTTATTTGTGTGTTGTCTCCCCTTGTTCAAATAAAACACATGTAGCCAAGATCAGAAGGAAAGCAAAAAGTTCACAAAAATTTTTATACAGAGATTCTCAGATAAAGGTCTAATTCTTAAATATACAAAGAACTTTGTCAAATTCATAATACAAGTTTATTCTCCAACTGATAAGTGGTCAAAGGATATGAAATTGCCAGTTTTTAGATAAATAAAAATACTATATAATAATGAGAAATACTCTAAATCATTATTGATTAGAAACCTTAAAAAACCTTGAAATATCATTTTACACTTATTAGAATGGCTAAAATGTTTAAAGGGAAAAAATTATTGGAAGGGATGTGAAAAAGTGAGACACTAATTAATTCATTGTTGGCAGAATTGTAAACTGATTCAACCCTTTTGGAAAGCAATATGGATATATGCCCAAAGAGTTATTACACAAGCAAAGAACTGGAAATTGTGGGAATACCTATCAACTGGGGAATGGCTAACCAACTTGTGGTATATGACTGTGAAGAGATGCTACCATCTTGTGAAGAAATGATGAGCTCAATCGGCTTAGAAAAACATAGGCAGGTTTGCACAAAATAATGAGCGAAATGAAGAGTCAAGACAGTATCATATACAATAACAATCTGAGCAACTCATTTTGACTATCATATCCAAATTAATTAAAAAGATATATGAAGACATTATCTACAGCCAGAGAAAGAACCAATAAAATAGAAGTATGTGTAGAATGATATTATACACATATACATATTTGTCTAATGGTAACCATGGAAGAAAAGGAAGAGGGTAAAAAGAAAAGGATAAAAAGGAAATTTTCATAATTTCATTATATGTTTAAAATAAGTTTAACAATAGAATAGAAACAACAGAATTAGTTTCATGTATAATCATTTTTTAAAAATTATATTGTTATGGAAATGCTTTATTCCATACATTAAAAATAAAACAATTAAAAATGTTAAAATAAAGCATTATTAATGCCAACTTCAACATCTGGAATGTTCAAGGAAGGGGAGGTTCAATGAAGGGGAGAGTGCCAATAACTGGTGCTGGAGAGCAAAAGTAAACCAAAAGGATGTTTATAAATTAAATTTTCATGGTAGAGATAAGTGCTGATACTGATATCTATAACCAGGAAGGGCTAAAACAGAGAAAGAAAATTATAGACCAATTTATATTGATTCAAAAAACTTAAATATTAGCAAAGAGATTTTAGCAATTTATCATCAAATGGAATGCAAAGCTGGTTCAATATCAAGAAAAATATCAGCATAATCATATAAATTAGAGCTAAGAAAAATCATATGACAATAGCTACAGAAAAAGAACTTGATAAAATGCAATACCCACTCTTAATAAAAACACTACAGAGCTTAAGAATGGAGAGTTCCTTAAATAAATAGCAACCACCTATCAGCAAACATCTATTGTGATGAGAATAAGCTAGAAGCATTATTAATAAAATAAGAGGTGAAACAAGGATGCCCACTGTCACCACTATTTTTCAACACCACACTAGAAATATTATCTTTAGCAATAAAAGAAAGTGAAGGAATTAAAAATATGTAATGACAAAACAAAATTATCACTCTTTGCAGATGACATGATGCTACATGTAGAAAATTCTAGAGAATCAACTAAAAACTATTAGAAACAATTAACTTTAACAAAGCTGCAGGATATAAAATAAACCCACATCTCAGGCACCTTTATGTTACCAACAAAGCTCAGCAGTAATAGATACGAGAAATCCCATTTAAAATAACTATAGACAAAATACTTGGGAGTCTACCTAGCAAAACACAGCCAAGAATTACACGAACACAATTAGAAAAACACTTTTCATACAAATAAAGTTACATCTAAAGAATTGGAAAAATATGAATTGCTCACAGATAGGCCAACATTGTACTAAAAATGACAATTCTATCTAAATCTACTTATTCAGTGCCATACCAAATTGCTAAAAAAATTACCTTTTAGAGAAAAAAATTACAAAATTCAACAAAAATACCAAAAATATCAAGGGACTGAATGGAGGGGAGGGGAGAGGGAGAGGGGGAGGTAAGGTGGCTTGGCTACAACAGACCTAAAACTATAATAAGTGGCAGTCATCAAAACTATTTGATACTAAGAAAAGAGTAGTGAATCAGAGGAATACAATAGGGACACAAGACCCAATAGTCAATGACTATAATATAGCTATATCTATCTATCAAATTTGTCTATAACAAGTGATAAGCAGGCTGATTTCAGAAAAGCCTGGAAAGACCTATGTGCACTGATGCTGAGTAAAGTGAGCAGAACCAGGAGAACACTGTATACGGTAACAAGATAATTAAGTGATGATCAATTGGGATGAACTTCCAAAAAAAACTTGGGGATGGAAAATGCCAATCACATTAGGAGAACAATGGAGACTGAATGTGGATCAAAGCAGCATAGTATTTTTTTGTTTTCTTCTTTCTTGTGGTTTTGTTTTGTTTTTTTTCCTTTTGGTCTGATTTCTCTTAGAAAAAAATGACAAATATGAGAAATATAGAAATATGTTTAAATGTATAGCAAATATTTAATCAATATCAGATTGCTTGCTTTTGGGGAGAAATAAGGAATGGAGAAAAAATTGAACACAATTTTTTACAAAAATGAATGTTGAAAAATTTTATTATATTACTATTTTATACTATTGCAAAAAAAAAATTATTAAACCATCATATTTAGCATCTGACAATACTAAACTCTAGCTCTGTAGTATTTTATGACAATCCCTTAAAAAAACAAAAAAACTCTCTCCCCTCCTCTGAGAGAAAATGAAAAGGAATTAAACCTTGTGACCTTCCTCCCAAATTAAGAAAAGTGTAAGGTAAAAAGGAGTCATCTCTCTGATCCTGGTTTAAATCACAACCTCTGAGCACTACAGATACAGTCTTGTTATAACCCTGACAAATAATTATCCAGGAATCTGCTTCACTGCTTCCTATGAAAGGAGCAACCCCAAGTCCTCTCAAATTATCTTTCTGTCAAGTTTCATACCTTTGTTCCTGATTCCTGATTTGGTCCTCTGGAGCAATAACATTAGATAATTTTTCTTCATGTACAATACAGCTTTTCAAATGCCAAAGGCGGCCACTGTGATCTACTCAAACATACAAATTTTTCTCCTCTCCAAGCTAAACTTCCTCAGTCCTTCAACCAAATATTATATAGCATGGTTTTCAATCCTCTTGAAAACTCTTTATTAATAAACTTTCTAAGGAATGTTCTAAGTTCTAAGGTAGGAAGGGGGCAGGTTATGAATATGAAAGGGGGAGGTGAGAAAAGACACCAAAAAATCAGGACATTTGCTAATTTCTACAGAGGATATATGGCAGAATAGATCCAAGCTCTGGAACTGAAGTCATTAAAAACTGAGTTCAAGGGGGCAGATAGGTGACGCAGTGGAGAGCATCAGCCCTGAAGTCAGGAAGACTGGAGTTCAAATCTGGTTGACACTCCCTAGCTATGTGATCCTGGCTAAGTCACAACCCCAATTGCCTCAGCAAAAATAAAAAAAAAAAAAAAAAAAAAAAAACTAGGTTCAAGACCCACCTCAAATACTCTATAACTGTATAAGCTAACCTAGAAAGTCAAAGAGGGAAGAATGAAGAGAACCAGGTACTTTCCTAAGTTTTTGACAAATATATTTCTTTCGATCCCCATAACTCTGTGAGGTAGATGCTATTATTATCCCCATTTTATAGCTGATAGCCTTTGAGTCTCATTTGTAAAATAAGGATAGTAATAGCATCTACCTCACAGAGTTGTTAGGAAAATTGACTCAAATAGTGTAACAAAATTTAGAAATAGAAACTATTATTAGTATCATTCAGCAATTTTACTGGGCAGGGGTTGACTGAGGTATTCCCTTTCCAGGTCCAAATCATATGGCATCCACAAGAGGTTACTCTAAATTTTGATTGCAAAAAGAATATAAATTTCAAAGAAACTTGTATTTATGAGAAAGCATGATATAGTAAAAAGAAAATCCAACTTGAAATCAGAAGATCTAGCTTGTTTGATGGCTGACACTAGTTGTGTGACTTGGAAAAAGTCACCCCACCCCAACTCTTAGCCTGTTTTGAAGCTATTGTTTGTACTATACCTCTCTAATAGGGCTACTGTGAATAAAGAGCTTTACAAATCAATAAAGGAGCTATTAATATGTTAAAAAGTAATCCTATTACTTTCATAAGTTTCTAATCCCTAAAGATGCTGTGTGTAATATTTCATTACATAGTAACTAAGTTTAATTACAACATTTCAAGTATTACTGGCATATGCTTGCTGCCTAACATCTCTAACTGGTTCCATGAAAAAAAAAAGGTATTAGATAAAAAATACTTCACAACATAGTAAACTTCGGAACAAGACTCTAAAATGGAAAAATCAAGTGATGGTAACAAAAGTTCTTTATTTTTTAGATGAATTACTACAAACTATATTATGACAGATATGCCTGCTCAAGTGTCAAGAAATGGTGATAATGCCACAGAAAGAAAGAAAAACTTCCTTAAAGCCAAAACCTTACTAGCTCCCAAAATTCAGGTTCATAATTAGTACTATAATACAGCTACAAAAGGAATTAAATACAAAACAGGTTTTTGAAAGCTAAGTTAGGATTTTACCAACTACTTAAAATACTCTTTCTTTGGGGAAATGCATACCAAATATAAATCCAGTATAATACAATAGACAAAGTCTAAGATATGGAATCAAAGGAACTGGGTTCAAATATATATCGTCGGGGGAGGGTTGAGGCAAGGGGGCTACTTTACTTCTCTAGAAGACCTCTGTTTCCTCACTTGTAAAAACATATGACCTCCAAAGGATATGAACAGACAATTTTCTGATGATAAAATTGAAACTATTACCACTCATATGAAAGAGTGTTCCAAATCATTACTGATCAGAGAAATGCAAATTAAGACAACTCTGAGATACCACTACACACCTGTCAGATTGGCTAAGATGACAGGAAAAAATAATGATGAATGTTGGAGGGGATGCGGGAAAACTGGGACACTGATGCATTGTTGGTGGAGTTGTGAACGAATCCAACCATTCTGGAGAGCAATCTGGAATTATGCCCAAAAAGTTATCAAACTGTGCATACCCTTTGATCCAGCAGTGCTACTACTGGGCTTATACCCCAAAGAGATACTAAAGAAGGGAAAGGGACCTGTATGTGTCAAAATGTTTGTGGCAGCCCTGTTTGTAGTGGCTAGAAACTGGAAATTGAATGGATACCCATCAATTGGAGAATGGCTGGGTAAATTGTGGTATATGAATGTTATGGAATATTATTGCTCTGTAAGGAATGACCAGCAGGATGAATACAGAGAGGCTTGATGCTCTGTTACATGAACTGATGTGATGCTAAGTGAAATGAGCAGAACCAGGAGATCATTATACACTTCAACAACAATATTGTATGAGGATGTATTCTGATGGAAGTGGATTTCTTTGACAAAAAGACCTCACTCAGTTTCAATTGATAAATGATGGACAGAAGCAGCTACACCCAAAGAAAGAACACTGGGAAACGAATGTGAACTATTTGCATTTTTGTTTTTCTTCCTGGGTTATTTTTACCTTCTGAATCCAATTCTCCCTGTGCAACAAGAGAACTGTTAGGTTCTGCAAATATATATTGTATCTAGGATATACTGCAACATATCTAACATATATAGGACTGCTTGCCATCTGGGGAGGGGATGGAGGGGGCGGGGGGAGGGAGGGAGGGAGGGGAAAAAATCGGAACAGAAACGAGTGCAAGGGATAATGTAAAAAAATTACCCTGGCATGGATTCTGTCAATATAAAGTTATTATTAAATAAAATAAAATATTAAAAAAAAAAAGATTATATGACCTCTCTCACATCCATTTCAGGCCACCAAATTTTAACTTGTGAACTGCCTCCATACTTCATATCAATTCATTATCAACTCCCAAATAAGTTGAACAGAGAAGAGCATTTAAAACTGAGACAATTATGTGGAAATAAGATTTTTGCCCAATCGGGACCTGAATAGACAGAGTGGACTTTCATAATTGGATGACAATAGAATGAACAAAAACAGCCAAATCCAAACCATCTCAAGAGTTTACTTTGCCATAACTCTCTATTACAGGCTGTACCCTAATCAACCATCCTGCAAATATCACAAATCACAAAAAGAAGTCTGGATGGGACAAATCAATTAAAAACAAAAATCCATAATTATAACTTTAAAAATTATTCTTACTGATGATGTGTATAAGTTCATATGAAGAATAACATGATAGACCATTAGCTCAACTTATATTTTAGAAAACCTCTTCAAAAGTACTAAGCATGGTTAGTTGATTCCCCCCCCCCCATACAATAACAATATTTGTTTTCTGGGGAATCATGATGCTATGGAAAGAATAATGAATTTAAAATAAGAGAATTCAAGTTCAAATATTAACTTTGATGCTTTTCAGATGTATGACCTCAAAACTATGCACAAAATAGGGCTGTGGGTTATTTAAGAGGTAAAAGTAAAATATAATTTTCAAATAATATAATACAAACTTGTATGGTTTATCTAATACAACTAGGTGAATATAAATCTAATCTATTCTTTCTGAAAACAATAACGAACTGTGAAAAAAGCCCCTTCTTTCTCAATATCCCCAGAGTCAGGATTTGAACTTAGGTATTTCTAACTCTGACACACACTATGTGACATATAACTAAGATCACATATTTTAGAAAAGTGGCTGATAAAAATCTATAAAGAGAGCTTATGCCAAAAGGATTCTTTTTGTAAATGAAATCCCTGGATCCAGTTCAAAAATAAAAAAATAAAAATACATGTGTATGTATGTGCATGCATGTGTATACAACCCTAATCACAATTCCTCCAATTTCTGGGGGAGTATTTTATACCACAGGATAGCTAAGTAATGTAGCAGACAGAACATAAGAGAAATCAGGAAAGATTTCTCTTCCTGAGATCACATCTGGCCTCAGACATTAGTTGTACGACCATGGGCAAGTCATCTAACCCTGTTTGTCTCAGTTTCCTCATCAGTCAAATGAAGAAGGAAATGACAAATTTCTTTGTCTCTGCTAAGAAAACCTCAAGAAAACTTATAATTAATAAGCATTTCACCAAAGAAAGAGTACTTTTTAAGTTGCTGGTAAAATCTTAACCTAGCCTTCAAAAAGTCACTAAGAGTTGGACAGGGGCACATTTCAATAGGCAGCTACTGCAGAGATACCATTTAAAAATAAAATTAATTCTCATGTAACTATCTGGCAAAAATGGGAATTTAGAGGATTTGTACCCAATATGTTAAATTAAATTCAGGTTTTAATGACTCTAAAACCAGTATACCATGGTCATATCAGGCTATACTGACTCTTATTGTTTATCTATATTATGGAAGGCATTTATCTCTTTCCTTAGATTGTAACTTCATTTTTTGTGTTGTGTGCCCAAGGGCCCGGACACATAGTAAGCACTTTATAAGTGCTTGTTAATTGATTCCTGCCTACAAGATTTATTTGCTACTCACCAATCCATACTACCCCATATGAGGTTTATGCAATGTAAAGCTGGAGTTCAGGTCAATTTAGCAAATGTATTAATGCCTATAACAGTATGAGAGCAAGTATGAGAGCAAGCATGAGAGTCAGTAAAGTACTGATCATGATATACTGCGCCTTTAGTCATTAAAACCTAGATGTAATGGTGTATGTTTGAGGAAGAGAAGGAAGGCCAATTTGGATAGACTGAGGCAAAAGAAGGCTTTTGACAGTTCCAGAAGGGCTTTAAAAACTAAAAAGAAGAATTTCCATATTGCTAGGGGAAATAACCATTGAAATGGAATGAATTGAAAGGGACTTGACATTTCAAGCTTTGTCTTTGACATTAGTTTTTTTATGATTCAGAGGCAAGTCTCAAGCTCTCAAGCTCTAGTCTAGACGCACTCTAAGACTAGAAATTGCAAGGAAGAAAAAAAAAAAAAAACCACTGATATAGTTTCCTCATCAAGGAAGAGTTCCTTGTATCAATAAAAACCAGAGGTTCAAATCTTATACCTTATATTGCTATTACTTGAATCTTTCTCAAAGTGTAAAAGCTTATTATATTACCCCTGGAGCAGGCACATTGCCTGGCAAACAATAATACACAATCTCAGAGATGGAAAGGAACTTAGAAGGATACTAGCCTTGTCTGGCTAGTATCTTAATAAAAATGTCCTTATATCATCCCTGACAATTCTCATCTAGTCTGTACTTGAAGACTTCTAGTTAGAAGAAACATGCTCTTTCTGCTTCTGGACAATTCCTGTTTTGGTTTGTTAGCCAAAACCTTAATCTCCACTGTGTATACTTGGTAAATGTTCACTAAACTGAGCAAGAATTAACTTTTATGTCATTATCCTAAGTACCACATGAAACTGAAGATCTGTACTAAAGACAAAGAATTAAAGACACACAGGAAAATAATACACTCTTGGGCAATTATCACTAATGCTATTTTTAAAAATGAGAAAACATTTTTTTTTTAAAACTTGGAAGCTTCCAAGTAACAAAAGAGACAGAAACAGCTATCTATCAGAGCTGAAGGATCAAAAGGCAAACCAGAATTAACATTAAGGAAGTAGTAAATAAGAAATTATCAAGAGCTATGACTAATATCAATGCTTCCACTGCAATGAGTCCTAAAAATTTTGAAGGAATAATATGTGAATTAAGAGATTTGAATATAAGAATATTTTAAAAGAAATTCTAAATGTTATTTATTTTTGTGGCTTCCTTTCAAATTAAATTTTGAAGCATGAAATAATTAAAACCAATGGCTGGGACAACTAAGTATCACAGATGTGGCTAAAATTAAACATGCTTTAACAGCAAGTTTAATAACAGCAAATAAATTTCACAAAATAGTCTAGTAATTTTTCATTAAGTGCAAAAAGTCCAAACATAATTAAACACAATCTAAAATTCTTTAAAGTAAAGTGACATTATTATTTCAGTAGTTTCATTTGCAGCATACTTGTATATATATCATTAAGAACGTGGCAGAACTTCAATTCTCTCCTTCATTCTCATAAACATATAGTTTTAACTATATAGAAAAAGTTCACTCTTATCTTTACTACATCTCTGTAACAAGCTAGACTGATTATCTCCATTTTTTTAACATATGAGAAAATAAGAGATTCACATAAATTGACTTATCCAAAGTTACATGTCATTAATGTGGGAGGAATCAACACATATTTGCATATCACTTCTCCAATGGAAAGACCAAGAATAAATTATCTCCTAAATAAATAAAAACTTATTTAAGATATTAGGGGGGAGAAAGTGCCTTATTAGAAGGGAAAATTTTAATCTAAATTAATCTCAATATAGTGGTAAATGTCTCACAGAACCTGTCACTGTCCACTGGAAAAGACCAATAAAAACCATACTTTGGAAAGCACCTACAATTCAGAATTTGGCCTTCTGGAAAATAAAGAACATCAGCATTATTCCCATTCTGCCACTAACTAGCCATGTAATCTTAGCAAAGTCTATCCAAGCCTCAGTTTCCCCATTTGTAAAATGTAGTTTTAACTAGAATTCATTAAGATACCTTTTCTTGTTCTAAAATTATCAGTTTTAGTTGGTCTTATTTCCTAGGTATCCCTTTCTCCATCAAACTCCCAATACAAACAATAAACAACATCTAACAAGCTTTAAGAGCAAGTTAACTTCCAATCAATATTTAAGAATCTTTGCAAAATATAAATACTCCTAAAGGGGTGCCTATCAATCAGAGAATGGCTGAATGAATTATAGTATATGAATGCAATGTAATAGTATTATTATGCTTATAAGAAATGATCATAGAAGTAGGTTCAGAGAAATATGGGAAGATTTCTTTGAATTGATAGGAATTGCAAAATAGTATTGCAAAATTTTGCAAGACCAATTTTCTGCAGTCATAAAGCTAAAAAGTGCAAATACAAAAATCTCACCGTACTCATTTGTTTAAAATCTATTCTAAGAACCCCAACATGTAAAAATCTCTGTCCCATTAAGTGTTTTCCTAAGCACTTGTTCAAAAACTCCATATAAAATTCCTTAAAAGACAATGGAAAACAATTTTATCATAATATCAATCATAGTTAAAAATAATGTGCATTCACTAAAAGAATTTGTCATTATGGAGACCAATGTCCA
Source organism: Antechinus flavipes (assembly GCF_016432865.1). Classification (NCBI taxonomy): domain Eukaryota; kingdom Metazoa; phylum Chordata; class Mammalia; order Dasyuromorphia; family Dasyuridae; genus Antechinus; species Antechinus flavipes. The sequence goes on from NC_067403.1 coordinate 150,480,325, forward strand.
ATATATAAACCAAATCAAAGAATTCCCTATAGTCTTCCAGATGCTCCCACTTTAATGACATTGTGCTAGCTGCATCCAGCTTTAGAATTTTAAAAGCCTCCCAAAATAAGATTCATAATCACTCAAAAGTTTGGCTTAAGTTATTTACATCAGAAAAATCAAATGGATATAGAAAATCTATCATCTAGATTTATAATAAGCAACTGGACAAATAACTCAAGAATTATATTTACTATGCAAAACAAACGAGTCTGGAGATACAAATGGAAAATTGCTTCTATTCTATCTAATAAGGGGGAGCCAATACACATTAAGTTTCAAATAAACTTCAAAACAACCTTAAAGGTCCAGGTCCTTAAGTATAGTTAGTGGCTAGGTATGAGATAATATTTTCTAATTTGTCTAATCGTTTCTACTAATAAAACCAAATTGGTTTCTTTTGCTGGTCTAGCATCAAGGATCTCTAAAATTCCCCCAGCTCTTCAGTTGCTATTTTTGCTGAAGAGATGAGGGGGTAGTTTTGCACTGAGAAATGCATCGTGCTTATACAATAGTTGAAGGGAGGGAGGGCATAATCAATGAACTGGGAGAGGAGGGAGATAGAAGTTGATACTCCTAGGGTTCTCAGGTTTACCACGAGTAGCAGCTGATAAGCAATTTTGGATGTAGTGGTCAAGATGGAGGAACCTTTCTTCAAAGATTGCTTCACTCAATCATGACTTAACTGACCAGTCTGGTGTAGCATAATTGTTGGTTCTTGGTAGCACAGCTATTCTCTGGACAGGCGGAAGACTGCAGACTGGATTTTCAGAAATTATAAAAGTCTCTTACTAATTCAAGAGTCTCATAGAGTTCTATCTTTTTTTTTTTGAGGCCTATCTTTTTAATGCTACCATTCTGTTGGCTTTGCTATATGAAAGATACAGAATCTCTCTAAAAAATTAAATATGAATATCATGCAAGTGAAAGAATCTAAGAACTTCTTGCCTAGATGAATGCTGAAATGGGAAGCAAACCTATTCAGCTCACATATACTTACCCAATGAAGCAAAACTCTGAAATGCACTTCACAATAGATTGAATAATGGTCAACAAATCTATCCAATGAGAAATTATATTAAGTGATTTCTCCAACCACAAACTATTAAAAAAAAAAAAATCAGCCAGGCTCTCCAGCAAAGCCAAAGCTAGTCCTGGGTAGTCATGCAGACCACAAACTTGATACTTACAGCCTCTCAAGGTTCAGTGGCTTGAGGCAATAATAAAGAATTCCCAAAGAAATCAAGAATGGGAACTTTAAGTAAAATCTTTATGAAACTCTAGCCACAGAGGTAACAGCCTCAGATGAAGGAGTTTCAGAGAAGGCAAAGAGGTCCCTGAAAATATAGTACTATAAACCTTAAAGATGATAATAGAGATTTAAAAAAGAACAAAAGGCCAATCAATCTATACTACTAAAGTTCCTTTAAGGAGTTAAACTTGGCCCAGGTTAAGAGCTCTAAATCCTTAGGAACTAAATAAAGCCAGAAAGGTTTTAAGTATCAATAATTAGTACAAATCATTAAGGCCTCAAAAAGATTTAAATCTATAAAAACTGCAATCAAAGAATCAAGAAGGAAAAATGGATTTTCCACAAGGGGTATATAAATCTCTAAAAGAAATTAAGCAAGAGATTAAATCTAAACTAAAAACTCTCAAAGATTTAGAAGCAGAAAAGGAAAACTAATCCAGCTAAATCCTGAAAACTAGAACAAAATAGAAAACAAATTCATGAAACTTTAATAATTAGAACAAATTCAATTTCATTAACATCTGGAGTTCCCATGTCAAATAAAAATACTTTAAAAGCATCTAGAAAGCAGTGGTTCCAACATCAAGAACTAATCAGGATTGTAAGACCTAATAACTACTACTTAAAAATACAATTATCTCAAAAAAAAAAAGTTACAGCCCTGCAAAGATGGGTCATTGAACCATTAGCAAGATTAGTCACTTTCTAAAACTTTTCAAGAAAAGTCTAGAGCCAAGTGGGAATCTAGAAGTAAATTTATTTGAGCAATTATAATGATGGTGTATTCCACAAGGTGCTAACATTTTAATGGAGGAAACAAAATAAATATACCACCAAAACCTTCAGAGAATTACAGGGAATTAAATAACAAAAACAGATTCTATTGGTTGATTGGTTCTAATCTATGGGTTTGAAGAGGGACAGGAAATAAAAGGTAAAAGGGATATACTAGTATAGAAAAGGAGGCGATGGGACTTGCTATTTCTCTAAATAGGTAACATGAGAAAATTATACAAACATAGTGGGGAAAGGAAGGGAAATTTGACTTCAACTGAACATTTTTATGGGAAACGGACAAAGAGGATCAAATACACAGTTTGATGTAGAAATACATTAAACTCTATAGAGGAAAAAAAGCGGGATAAGGGAAAGTGACTATCATGAGAGAAAATACTAAGAAAGGTATAGTCAAAACAAAGAGCAAAAGAAACTTGAAGGGGAAAAGGAAAAGAGAGGGACAAGGAGGGGGAAAAGGAAAAACAAGGAATTACAAACTCAAGGGTGACTCTCAAGCTGTCTCTTCCAACAAATGAATAATGTACAAATAGTGGTAGTGGTATATGAATGTAATGCAGCATTATGGTGCCTTAAGAAATGTCAGAGATGATTTTAGGAGATCCTGGATACAATGAAGCAGAAATAGAATACTCTTTAAAGACAACAACATTGCAAAGAAAAACAATTTTGAAAGAAAGAAGATCCTGTGTATGTTCCTTGCGTATTATTCACCCATTCACCTGTTCACCTGATGTAGCAAAATAATCATCACTTCACTGGTTTTTCCCACTTCAGTCCATCTTCTACTCAACTGCCAGAGTGATCTTAAAAAGCACAGGTCTGACCATGTCACCCTTCTACTCAATAAACTCCACTAATTCCCTATTATTCCACAGGATCGAATATAATAAAACCTGTTTGGCCTTTAAATTCTTTCATAATGTGACACACCCCCCCCCTTATTCCACCCACCCTCAAACAATACCCTGCAATTCAAAAACCCTGGCCTTTCCCACCAACAAAGATACTCAAACAAGATCCTTCATTCCTTTCAGAGAGTTCTTATTCTTTACAACCATCCCTTCCACTTACTCCGAAAAAAATAGAATATCCTCCATGCCATTCCTCAAATTCTCCATTCTCCCAAGCTCCTCTTCATGGGGTAACCATCCCAAGACAAAAAATATTCTCCCTCCTATCTTCTTTAAGACTCAGCTCAATTCCTACCTTCATCAAATGGCCTTTTTCCTGATTTCCTGGTTCCTGCTCCTGCATGGCTCCATTGATAACCTAAGATTACTTTGCATTTACTCTACATAATTTTAACTATACATCTTGTGTTCTCATGGTCATTTCCATTAGAATGAATGTGTACTCCTGGAAGACAGGAATCCAGCCTTTCCCTTTTTGTGTATTTAATACATATTAAGTATTAGGCCATATATTAAGACATAATTAATTAACACATAAGATGGTTCTCCTAAGCCACCAGCCCAAATAAATCTTCCAGAGAAACTCTGAAGAAGCCTATTACCTCACTGTCTGACATAAGGAAAAGAGAAGGCCACCATGTAGGTTTTGGTCAGTTTTACTTGTTACAAAAGAGTTGTTTTGTTTTGTTTTGTTTTTAACTTTTTTTCTCTCAATTTCTACTTGAATTTCTGAGAGGTTATAGAGAGATATATAAAAAGAAAGGCCACTACCAATTTTAATTGAACAAAAGCCAAAAGGAAGTAGTTCAAGGGAGAAAAAGTTTTGAAATGAACATGGGGCAGTATGAAATAGATTTAAGTTTCGTATAGAATTCTTTTTTCTTCAGTGTGGATAGAAATGCCTTAAGTGGAAAAATTTTTAATTAAAAAAAAAAATCAATGGAAATATAATGGGCAAAAATAGCCTGCAATACATAAGCACTGAAGAACTCCAAAGTAAAAATAAAGAATTGCTTTATATTCATTTGAAAACTGTGTTTATATTTTTCCCTGAATTGCTTTCTTTTGAATTAAATTAAATCCATTTGAATTAAAAATCCAATGAAAAACTTATAATTTTTCCCAAAGACGTACAGAATGTTCAATCATCAAAATGATGATTTTTCCAATTACCCTCTCAAGATGAGGTCCAAATACATTTGTGTCCAGGAACCCAAATCTTCTTCCTCCAGGAAATCAAAAATCTCTAATCAACACTCTTCTGATAACATAAATCTTTCCATGTGGATAACTTTATACTTTTTTATTTGCTTTCACCTATCACAAATCTTATTTGATCTAAACTTCTATCTTGCCTCATAAAAATTTAGCCTTACAAATAATAAAAATTTTAGATGAGTTTATTCAATACCAAGTAATGGCACACAGCAAAAAATAAAATTTAAAACAAATGGGTATGTAAAAGAGGGAAAAGGCAGTTTTTGCTCCAGCTAACAATGACCTAATCAAAATATCACAATATTTACTGCCTGGGGAGAACAGAAATATTGGGGAAGCTCTGCAGTAACTTAAAAATTAAGGCTGAAGGAGGAATATTAAGAAATGCATTGATTTATAATACAGTACCAGTTTTACTTTTCTTGTCTAAATTGTTAATAAATTAAAAAACTATGGTATATGTAGGATTTAAGAGTTCAAACTTCAAAAACTGAATAGTACAGTTGGCAAAAAATTCAACACAAATTTTGCAAATAAAAATACAAATCAAATTATCAATAAATATTGTTCTTGTAAAATCTGGGATATACCATTAAACTTAAAAATTATTTAGCAACACACAAATTATCTAAATACATTATTAAAACTACATCTCAGTTCTAATTCAAGTCCATAGAAATTTCCTAATGTCTTTAAATAGATCCTTTTGAGCAATATCAACTTTACTCCTAAAATTGGAGTATCATTTTATGCACATATCCTTTCCCATCTACTACCTACTTGATGCTTTAGCATTGACAAAAAAACCATATGTAACTAAAAGCTGATAAACCATATTTCCCTATTATTGCTTATGAAACCAGTAAATTAACAATGAAAGGTATAGAATTTGTTCCATATTCCACCTTAAGTTTTTTTTTTTTTTAACCTTTCTTTCAAATATAATTACCTGGTTAATTGCCACTATAATAGTCAAGTATTGAATTTAAATATACACAGCTAATTTTGGTTTTAAAGATTTCCTATTCACTTGTAACAATTTTTATGATTTTTTTTACAAGTTCTCTAAACAGTAGGAAATTATGCCAATTACTATTTATTTACAAAACACTGTAATCTTATTAAAATTTAATAGGCTAGCATAACTGGGGAATTTTTTTTATTTTTTCACATGAAACTGCAAATCTATTATGTGCAACTCGGCTTTTCCTTTTAAACATGTAGCTTTTTTTCCTTCTTTCCTCCCCTGGGTACAATTATATACATTGTGTGCATGCTCATGCTTGTGTCCATGCTAGATACATTTCTATTTATCAGTTCTTTCTCTGGATGCAGATAGCATCCAGATTTTATAAGTCTTTTGTAGTTAATATGGGCACATGAAATTATTCTTTACTTACAAATAATTTCTTTCTGCTTGTACTACCCCTTCACTGGCAAAGTATCATTTTCACCAATAAATATCAATTCTAGTCACATCAAATAGAATGGGGAAGGAACTAAAAATTTATTTTAAGACACAAAAATTTTGACCAATTATTAATGCGTGCTTTCTTAGGTTTATTTGGTCCCCAAATTCAGTGTTATTTCTTGGGTTTTTTCTTTATTATTTAAAATCATTTATATATAAGCCAGTAGAGTAACTTTAGAAATACAAATAACTGGATTTAAATATCCCAAATGTTAATATCAAATACCAACTTAATCAGAACTTGTAAAAAGTACCACCCAATACACATTCACTCAAATTAAGAAATATGAAGGAATTACATGTTGGGAGCAGAGAAATACATGAATTATAAACAGTTTATCATTCCAATAGTTCATTTGTAGAATACCAACAAATGCAGAAAAAGCCCTTGTCAGAAGATAGCACTCCTTAGGCTACTAACATTTTTTTTTTTTTAAGTAGGGTTATATAAAATGAATGTTAATAAGATGTGAGTGTTTTGTTAGACTGTATTCAAGTGATTTCTTTAGTATTAGGTACTCCAAATAAAGAACTCCCACAGCTAATACAGATTAGCCCTTCAAGGTTCCTTAATTTGAAATTGATTAGGGCAGAGAGATTAAGTGACTGGCCCAGGATCACAAAACCAATATGTCTAATTTGAATACAGGTCTCTTCCTTATTCCAGATCTATTCTATTCACTATCCTCAGTAGAATTTTGAAGACTGTCTAACCCAACCCCCTAAACTACCATTTAAAGGAGAAACACTAGAAGATTTTCCAAGAACATCAGAGATAAAGCAAAGATATCTATTACTATTATATTATTTCATATAATATTAGATAATATAAAGGAGGAATAAAGAAAGTATAGGCACAAAAACTTATTGACTACAAAACTGTTTATAATAATCAAGAAAAATTCAATGGCTTATTTTGCCAATATATTATTTTTAAATTACTAACTTTAAGAGTTAATATGCTAAAAAAAAATAAATAAATAAAAGTTAATATGCTATCAAATAATTAAAGGAATACTTTACAGGACAAAATAAAAAAAAATGAAGTGTCTAAGTGATCAGAAAAGCTACATGATTTTAATAGATATAAAATGTATTTTTTCAAAAAAAAAAATCAATGCAGCTAGAATAAATGAAGTTGCTGATTGAGAAAATTACAGCAAACATTCAAATCAATTCAAAAGGAATTGATTAAATAATGTTTGAAGATAAAAATACTTCAAAACATGAAGAGATCCTACTCTTAATGGGCCTACATTCTATTAGATGAAGGAAGAGAAGGAAAGAACAAGGGAAGACACAACATAAATATTAATAAGTAAATACAAAAAACATAAGCCAAACATTTGAACAAGTACTTATGTGCCAGGTGCTATACTAGGTGCTGTGACATAAACAAATGTGCAATTTCTGCCTTCATGAATCTACACAGTACATGTATGATGTCATGTACAAGAAAAAATAGAGGGAAATACCAGGAGCTAACAACTAGGTAATCAGGAAAGGCTGCATCTTGAGCAGTAACCAAAGAAAAGGAATGATTTCCAAAAATAATGCAAAGGATTAGAAATGGGAGATGAGATGATGTATATAAGGAATAGTAAAGTCGATATAAATACCTACAAAAATTAAACCAGGAAAGGGGACTGTGTGTGGAGGCATCCATTAGCAACCGGGGAAATCAGAAGCAGCCTATACAAGGGATAGAGGAAGAGATATGATGGACTATGGATAGAAAATAGGTGATCAGCTGGCTGGCAAATAAGAGTACATGGCAAGAGCAATGTAAAATCAGTATAAAAAGATAGCTTGGAGCCAGATTGTGAAAGACTTGGAAATGCCACAGAGATAAGGATTTGTATTTTATCCTAGATACAATCCGAGAGGCACTGAAACGTTTTGATCATAAGTAAATTTAGTCAGACCTGTCCTTTAAGAAAAGGCAATCAAGAGCACCAGCCCTGAAGTCAAGAGGATCTGAGTTCAAATCTGGCCTCAGACACTTAATACTTTCTAGCTGTGTGACTCTGGGCAAGTCACACAACCCCAATTGCCTCAGCAAAAAAAAGAAAAAGAAAAAAAAAGAAAATCAATGAAGCAGTTGTGTAGAGATTAATGATTTCTGCAGCAGAAAAGCCAAGAAGTGATAACTTAGTAACTAAAGGGGAGAGTAATATAAGCGATGTTTGTGGAAAAATGACAAGAAAAAAAAAGTTGGACATTCAGAATGAGAAAGAGTGAAGAGCAGAGAATGACTATGGTTTTAAGCCAAGGTATCTGGAAGAACTCTTGACATGACAAAGGGAAAGAGATGTTGAGAATGGAGAGATTAATAGTGTGTGAGGGGATAAATTAAATTTTGTATTATTGAAGCCTATGGGGGCATCTAAGACATGTTCAACAGAAGGTTTATGACAGGAGAATGATGCTCAGGAGAGTGATGAGAGCTAGATGTGTGACATGTGATACTAAACAGAATCCAAGCATCACCAATTTATAGAGCTGATACAAAACAAGGCAGCAAATTATCAATAATCATATAAATGACGCAAATCACTAACAGACTTGAATTGGATCAGATGAGCAAATTAGCTCAATTTGTGCAATTAACACCTTTCTTGCAACTAAAGAATCTTAAAGAACTGCTTACAACACACACACAGAGACAAACCTGGTTCCTGACCATGGTCACAGTTACTATATTATAATAATGTTAGGACTTGAATCCAGATCTTCCTGATTTGGGAGACCAGGTCTATATACACTATCAAAAATAAAGAACTAACTAACTAAATAAAGGTTTGGGAGTTTTATCACTTATACAAATAAAAGTGATATTGAAGGGATGATTAGAAAGACATGTCTTGGGGCAGCTAGGTGGCAATAGCACCATTCCTGAAGTCTGGAGGACCCGAGTTCAATCTGGCTTCAGACACTCAACACTTTCTAGCTGTGTGACCCTGGGCAAGTCACTTAACCCCAACTGCTTGGGAAGGAGGAGAGGGAGGAGATAGGAGACATGTCCTAAAGTAACATTGTTCAAGCTATTAAATGATTCAAGCAAATTTTTTTTTTTTTTGGTGGTACCATTTCCTTCTCTAGCTCATTTGACAGATGAGGAACAAAGGCAAACAAGGTTAAGTGACTTGCTTAAGGTCACACAGCTAGAAAGTACATGAGATATGAATTTCCAAAGCTGAGTTTTCCTGACTATTGGCCCAGCTCTCTACTTCACCATTTAGTTGCCCCTGTGAACTGGTCCAAATGTTCTGGAAGTCAATAGGAAAGCATAATAGAAAATTTACTAAACCGGAAGAACATCACACTATTCAAGATTTATCCCACTGCAGATCAAAGACAGAAGGAAAAGTACCATATACAGAGTATGTATGTAAAAACAGCAGTTTTACTTAGTAGCAAAGAAATGGAAACAAAAGAAGAATCCATGAACTGGGGAATTGTTAAACTGTGCATTTGAAGGCAGCTAGGTGGCACAGTATAAAGAGCAATGGACAAGGAATCAGAAGACCTAAGTTCAAATTCTGTCTCAGGCATTTATATGTACAAACACTTAGCAAATCACTTAACCTCTTAAATTAAGTGCCTCAGTTATCTGTAAGCCCAAATAATCATAATTATAGTACCTAATTGTAAGGATCAAATGAAAAAAATATTTGTAAAGCAATTCACAAACATTAAAGTACTAGATAAATGGTGTTATTATTTAATAGAATATTACCATTCTTTCAAGTAAGTATTTTGAAGTCCCAGAAACAGCAAGCAAGAAAGAAGGTAACACGACAAGATTTGAGGGGGGAAGGGGATTAGAAGACTTGGATTCAAATCCCTTCTCTATTTAAGTGACCTACTGCAAGTCACTTAAACTTGATAGGCTTCAATAGTTTCATTAATAAAACAGATATAAGAGTAAAACTGGAAGGACTCTGAGGACCTTCCATTTTTAATTTATTATCCCATGATAGCAAGTCTATTATAAAATGGATTATACCTAATTCAAAGTCACCTATTTTCATATAAATTTAACAGACTGGGTAGTTGGCTAAAATTTTCTATTTTGCACAAATCCAACACTTTAAAGATATGATTTCTCTTTATTCAACAGGTATTCCCTTTAATAATTTTATGATTAAAAAATCTGAATTTCCATATGCTGTTTTCTTTAAAATAAGAATGCCTGTTAAAAAACTTGCATAAAAGTATGACAATCAACCAACATCCACCCATAGTTAGAATTAAACTATGCATATATCCCCTAGTAAATAAACCTGTAGAAATTCTAAAGAGACTTTTCTAAATATTACCCCCCAAAATGAAGAGATCAAAGAAAAGCTTCTGTAAATAACAGGTTCACAGGATACTAACATAGTTAGGGCTGAAAACCACCTAAAGGAAGAAAATAATAGCCAATTCAACTCAAAATCAATTTAAAAATAACACATACCATTTTTAAGTTCCTTAACTGTACAAATCCCATCTGAGAAGTCCAAAGTTCTATTTACCAATCATTTATTAAGCACCTACAATGTATTATACCTTGTTAGGCACTTAGCATTTCAATCAAAAAGAACAATAAAAAATACATTCAATGGCTAATATTAAATATTGTTATATAAATTATTACATATCAATATATACTATTATACATGTTATACTATATATACTCATGTATATGTACTGTATTATATAATACAGTAATAAGAAAAAATCTCATAAGAAATATTAAATTCAAATAAATTTATAAGCTGTACCAGTAACATTTGGTTGTGGTGTAGGCTAAGAGGTAAGTAAAAGGATAAAAGATTAAGTTAATGTTTTTACCTCAAATAATTCATTCGACAGAAAATTCTCAAGAAGTGAGAAAATTAAGTGTTCTCTTTCCCCAAAGGAAAACTGAAAAATAAAAGTATCGCACATTCTGTGTTCATAGGGTAGATGTTCTTTGCCTCAGGAGAAGCTAAATCATGAAGAATACATTTTACATATGCATAAACTCCTAGCTTAAGACTTAATTATGATGAATGTCTCGAAGATTTCTATATAAAAGTTGTTTCCACTTAAAACATTATAACAAAGTTTTGATAACCTCTAACTAATGCTAAAGTTTTCAAATTACAATTTTGTATACAGAGATAAGGAACAGAGGTTATGGCTTAGGGAGCATTGTCACTAAACTAAATCAAAATAAATTGAAAGCAGAAGTGAACATATTTATTTGTAAATCTTTTTTAAAATTATTACCTGGCAGTTTGTGGAAAAGACTTTATGGTTTGAATTTAAGTTTAAAGCATATGAATCAGAATAAAGCAACTTCTATTTTAACGACACTTTGTTGGGTTATTAAATAAACTTTAAAATTATTTTCCAACAGTCAGTAATATATTAATACATCTGTTTCAAAGTTGAAGATATTATCAAACACACTGATATTCTGTAAACTCTAAACCAAAAGGTTACATATGTTTTAATGCCTGAATTTTCATAAGATTAAATGTAACAAAAGCAGTATCAAAATTCAAATGATTCATTATTTGGTGTAATCCAAATACATAGCAGCTTTTTAAATGCCTACTTGAAAAGAGAACAGGTAGAAAGAAGTCATGGTAATAAATGTTCCATTGTGAGACAATCAAGCTACCTGAATCAGTCTTTCACATGCAAGTTTTTCAAATTATAGTTCAGATAGAATGAAATAGAAATGAAATAATTTGCTTATAAAGTTCTATTCAGTTAAGCATTTTCTCAAAATTGGGTGTTTTACAGTGAACATTCTTTTAAAATTAAGTAATCCAAAAAGCCTGTAATAATTTAAAAGTAACAAACACTCCTCCTCCTCTCCAGAGTCAACAACTTCCTTTATCTGTAAATAATAACAGGGAAAAAAATTTTTTTAAAGTTTTTTTTTTTAAACGACTTTTGGGGGATCAACTAGTGGAGGAGCTCAATTCAAGGGACCCATAAACTTACTTGGGGAAAAAATACTTTTCACTAACAATAAAATTTAGCATTTACTTCAACTGTAAATTAAAAAAAACAAGACAAAACAAAAATCAACCACACTATTCTCAAAAAGGACCTATAGATTTCACCAGACTGTCAAACAGGTCCAAATGACAGAAAAAAGATTAAGAATTCTAGTTCTTAAAGGCTCTCCTGCAAATCATACCTTTTAACAAACATGCAAAACTGAGGCACAGAGAGTATTTTTTCCACTTAGAAACACGTGACTTTTTAAATATTTAAAAGCCCATAAATATGGGGAACAAAATAATTTAAATACATTTTTATACATATTCTGAATACTACACTACCCAAGTTTTAATATATATGCACATACACACACACACACATATATACATGTGTATACACACAATTACTTGCCAGGGTCTGAGGACTACCATCTAGATGTACACATGCAACAGAATCTTTCAAGAATTGATTAAATTTATTAAAAGGCCAAAGGATATTGTTCAGTGTCACAGAATGTTTCTCCAGAGTGCTAGACTCTCAATATATACTGAACAATGGTTCTCTGAATTAGTACTCTTTGTGTGATAACCAAAGCAATAGGTTAACTTTGAAAAGCACAAAATAAAATTCCTAAATATTAAAAATTCTTCATGGAATTACATTATTATTTTAAAAGTTACTTACTTTACTCAAGTAACTATTGCTACTAGTTTGGTTTCATGCAAAATCTTCTACAATGGATGCTACACCAAGTCCAATTTGAATATGCAAATATATTTGAAATATTTGGCTTTGTGAAGAAGTAAAATTCTTCTATTTTTCCTTTGTAAAGCCTCAAGAGTTCTAATTATACTCATTAATCCTTGATCAAAAATCACCAACGTCATTTAGCAATTAATACTACTCAAAAAACCTATTTTATACAGGCCTGGGGGAAATATTATTAAAGTCCAGAATAAAGTAATAACAACAGGAAAAGCACTGAATTTGTAGTTGAGTACCTAAATGAAAACCTTGGCTCAGACATATTAGAAGACATCTTTTTAACCTCTCTGGACCCCAGTTTTCCCATATAAAAAAATGATTTAATTTTACATATACGTGTGTATTAAAAAATAAAGCAACTGTAATGTTAGTACAAAGGCTGGATAAGAGGTTTTCTTCAATCACAAGAAAACCAGTATATTCAATGATAAAAAGCATTTTTCACGACAGAAATTTATGGTCCCTATAGAAAGAACACAACTCTGGGGTGGGGACTAGGCAAGTATTCCTCAACATGGAGGAAACTTGATACCTGGAAAGGAAAAAAGTTCTGAAGGAATTATTAAGCTTTTAAATTATTTACTATAAAACTGATAATTCAGTTCAATTATCACTTAAGTGCTTTAGCGTCTCGATGTTATATGGATTTAAAACTGCCACGTAGGGGCTTTAAGAGGTTTCAGCCAATAGGGCAGATGGCAAGCTCCACATTGTGACACAAGTTTCAATCTTTCTTGGGGGGGTGGGGGAGAGTAGGGGAAGAATGCAGTATTTTATTTCCTACCCTAGATTAGTTCTCACAATCTAAAATGGGGCCTGACTGAAATTGATTTGGGAGAAGAGGGAGGGACTAAGATTGAATAGGAACAGGCAAGAAATAAAAGACCCAGTTTTATAAGAAGTTCCGCCCTCCCCAGCCCAAAAGGGCAAATTTCCCAATCCATCTGGACTCCGAGGAATCGAGGATTCCGTCCTCCTTCCCACTCCTCCCAAGGCATGCGCAATGCGCAGAACGGGGGCAAGGATGAATGAATGGAGGGCAGTCGAAACCCCGAAGCTTAAGCCGGCCCCGGCAGCACGTCAAGTAGGCCCAGTAGGGTCAGCGACTGCCTCCCCCCCTTCTCTATAGCTCCTCTGTGACAGCCCGGGCCAACGCTGAGGGGCAAAGATAATGTGTTACTGGGAGTCCCCGCTCTCACGTTCTCCTTTCCCCCAAAAAGGTAGTTTCGCGAAACGCGATTAGGAGCCGCTCCCTCCTCCTCGCCCCCCCACTCCAGTCCTCGGCCCCACGCGCCGCCAACCCCGGCCGGCGGCTCTCGCGCGCTCCCCGAGTCCTGGCGCCCGCCCCTTCTCCCGGCGGCCGGCGCGGTCCAGGCCATCCGCGCGTGCCGCCGCCCTCCCCACCAACCCCCGACATCTCGCGGATACCCAGCGCAAGCCCCGACAGTAGCTAGTGGCCGGCTTCCCCGAAGCCCTGCCACCAACCTCCCACTTCATCTCGACCCCCGTCACAAGCGAGCTTCATGCGCTCGTCCCTAGCCCGCCAACCCCGATTAGAGACCCGATCTCGCCGCCGCCGCCCCCTAGCTTGGGCCCCCAGCCCCACGTCCCACAACTTCCCCACCCGGGCCCTAGCCGTACCCCTCCCCCCCCCCGCCCATCCGGGCACCTCGCGCTCCCACCACCGCGGCCTCCCCGCCGCCCCTCCCCCACCTCTCCTCTCGTCTCGCCAGCCCCCACTAGAATGTGTGCGCTACACGCCGCCGCCGCCGCCGCCACCTCCCGGCGCCCCCAGCCGCCGCCGCCACCAGGGGGTCAGCACCCGACAGAGGGGGAGGGGGTGGCGAGGATTTGCGTGCGCGCTGGGAGCGCCGTCCCGCGGAGTCTCCCGGGCCCCAGGGGAACCGGGCGCGGGGACCCGGTAGGGGGTGGGGGGGCCGAAGGCAACACTCACCGGTTCCACAGTCGCCATCTTAGATCGATCTGATCAGACAACCGCTCCTGAAGGGGGGGTGAGAGTAAAAAAATGAAATTCAAACCGGATTGGCCGGTCGCCCCCCACGTGACGAACGTGTCCGTTTGGCCCGGGCAGCGCCTGCGCAAGGTGGCGGGTGCGTGGGTAACCGAGGGCTTCTGGGAAGTGGAGTCTTTTTTTTTTTTTTTTTTCTCTCCCTTCCCTCCCCTCCCCTCCTCTCCAGTGAGGAGGAAGGCTGGGAAGAGAAGGGCTGATCACGTGGCTACGGAAACGGTGCGGCGCTGCGCTGCGGGCGGGTGAGTGGGGCTAGGAAGGTGAGGCAGGGGTGGGGCTCGGTCCGGCTGCGAAAATGAGACTGCTGCGGGAGGGGGTTTCCTCCGTCTTGCGTTCTTCCTCTGCCTCACAGCTGCCCGTGCGCCACCGGCCCCCGGCTCCCCCGGCTTCCCATCGTCCCCGTGGGCTCAGCTCACAGGAAGAAACCTCATTGGCTGGGCGCCTCTGCAAGGCTCCCTGGGGCCGCCTTCACTTGGAGTCGTTCGTTCCTCCCGCCACCCTGGTCCTCACTGCCGCCTTCATTCTCTTTTTTTATTTATTAGTGAACTGAAAGAAGCAGCGGGGACGTGCGGCCGGCGCGGCGCGGGGCGGGCGCGACTAGCGCCGGCGCCTCCCGGCCATGCCTGCGCGGGGGCGGGGACGACCTGCCCTGAGCGGGCTCTAGCAGCGGGGACGGCAGTCGGGCTTCGGAGGCCCGTAGCTCGGTGCTCGCAGTCCGGCCGCGTCAGGCGCCTGAGGTCAGTCCCCCCCCCCGGAGCAGCACCCGGCGGCCCTGGTCACCCAGCGCCGGACTGACGGCCCGGGGTGGCGGGGCCTGGCTAACAATGACCCCGGACCTTGACTCACGCTCCTTCGGCGAGTGACTGCCTTGCAGGGACCTCCGCTTTTTCACCGCCTGTGGCCCAAAGATGACTTACCTCACAAGGGCGCGCGGCGGCCCGGCCGGTCCCAGCGGGTCCCAGGCTGTGAGGAGCCCCCGGCCGGAGAAATGCCGCCTCCGAGGAAGCAGCCGCGGCCGCTCGAGAAAGCGCCTGGGGCCTCGCCCCTGCTGCTTTGTTAAACTACCTGTTGGATTTTTTTTCCCTCTTTTTGTTGACTATGTAATCATGAATTTCCCTAATAATTAAAAAAAAAAAAAAAAAAGGTTTCAACGCCTAATCTCCCCCTCCCCCCAGGTAAGTTCACCTTCCGCAAAAGGTTAATTTCAGTGAAATAGATTGTGAGGTTTTAAAGAATGTTGGCAACTTGAAATATGCCCACAACCCCAGGTTAATCTCATCCTTCATCCCCTCCCCCTGGCTGATAACTTTCGGTACCTATAATTTTCCAGGTTGGTGCTATTGCACATGGTCTGTTTATTAATAAAACAGGCAGAGAAAAAGAAATCTAACGTGCTACCAAGAGGGCCTTTTGAGGAACAACCCTCCTCACCACTATTTCCCATGCTTTTAAGAATGTTGTCTCAGAAAATTATAAACTATAGTATATACCTGTCTGCTGTTACTGAAGCTGATGTCCAAGGCTGTGTCATATACCTATTGTTGAGTGCATAATGGAAGTTGAATTGGCTTACACATAATTGGGGCTTTCCATGAGCCCCAAAGTCATAATCTTTTAATATATGGATTGACCTTGAGTGTCAAAGGTAATATATCAAGCTTCGATTTTGTACAGATATATTACACAAAGTTTGTGAGAAAATAAAAAGATTATTGTTGGTATGAGATACCATTCTTGTTTAAAATGTTCAAAGCAGTAACTTTTGATTTTAACTGATGCTTTCTTTTTGATAGAATCAGACTATCTTCTTGCAAAACACATAAGGCTATAGACTTAATACCAGACTTTATTGTAGGAACCAGAGGAAGATTCTGAAGCAAAAATGGAAATTTTCTACTGCCCACAAAATTTAACACAGTTGATGTAATAAAGCTTTTTACAAAGACTTTGGTGTTAATCACATCCTTTATTGAATCCAGATCCTCTTTCCATGGGGGAGAGGGGGAGAAGAGGGGAACCAATTCTTGACAAAAAGATCAGTTTCTAGTCACTCCAGCATCTTCCTGGTATTTACATATAGATATAGATATATATAGCAAGCTCTTTACAGCAGGATTTATTAAATTTGAGTATTTTCTTGAACGTATTTTTAGTTTCATCTTTAGTATATTTAAAGTAATTTCAGTGGATTATAAAGTTTGTCAAAAAGCAGTCAATACCTGTTTCTTTTGTTCCCATAGTAGCATCTTATCTCAGAAAGATTGGCTATTAAATACATATGTTGATTTATCAATTCTTTTTTGACACCTCCAGACAAAACCAAGGTCATAAAGGTTATATTCCTAGTTACCTTGACTTAAATGTTTACAATTTGATGGACTGTATCTGCTACTGCGTTGCTCTTTAAAGATACTGCTTATTTTGAAAGTAATTTACAAAAATTTCCTAAGGGAATATCCTGCATTTCTTACTAAATCTTTTTTACTTAACTGAGTCCTCTTATATAACAGTTATGAACAATTTCAGAAACATAATAGACCAGATAGAATGTTGAAGCTGAAAGGAATCTTAAGATTATTTGCCTAGCTTAGTTTCCTAATTTATTTCAAACATCTTAAAATTCATCTAGAAGGGGAAGGAGTGACCCCAAAGAGTCATCATGGCATCATCAAAAACAGGTCATGCCAAACTAAGCTCATTTCCTTTTTTTAATCAAGGTTATTAAGCTATTAAAATGGGGTAGTGTGGTAGCTATAGTTTATGTAGGTTTTAACAAAGGATTTGGCATGCTATTCTTAGGGAAAAAGAGAGATGTAAGCTATATGACAAAGAATTTATAGTTGGTTAATGGCTGAACCCAAGGAGTCAGCATTAATGGCTTTATGTCATCTTAGGAGGAAATCTTCAGTGGTATGCCCCAAGGATTTCATCAGCAGGTTGGCATGTTTGTCAAATAAATGGCTGACCCACAGATGGTAAGGATAACTAACTGGGACTGGTTGTTATTCAGTATTCCAAAACACTTGGATGGGCTTAGAACACTGGGTTGAATCTTAATAAATGTGAAGTCCAACATGTGTAGAAAAAAAATACAAATAGAATATATAGGGAGGTGTGATCAAGCAGTACTTCATGTAGGGAGAGGGGGAGGGGAAACTAGGGAATTTATATTTAACTGGAAATTCAATTAATAGGATTTAACTCAGGACATAACCCAGCCAAGAAGTGAAATCATTCTTGAGAGATGTATGGCAAAAAACGCATGAATAAGTAGATAATTGTCTCACTGTTTTCTGCCTTGTTAAGATATCTATAGGGCATATTCTGGGTATGACATTTTAGGAAGGATATAGGATAAGGTCAAACATAAGAGCTGGGAGATAGATGGAGATGAATTAGTCTTATTTTACAAATGAAGACCAGAGAGAAATGACTCCTAACATCACAGGGAATAATAACCAGCAGAGTTAAGAGTTGTACCCAGGATCTCTTGGCAGTCTTTTTTCACCTTTTATCATTGTATCTGCATTAAACTATTGAAGGATTGGAAAAAGGGCAGCTTAAAATAGTAAAAATCATTTGAAAAATATCTTCTTGGAAAAGAGAAGATAGTATATGGCAACTATCATATAGAAGGTTTAAATTTGTTCTGAGAATTGGGAGCAGTGCATGGGTATTGTAAAAAAGGTTAGGTTTTTATACAGAAAAACTTCTGACAATGAGAGCTAACCAAAAGTGTAAAGAACTGCTTTGGGAGATAAAAATTCATTATTCCTGTTTTCCCCCACCTTAACCTGAGGACTGCAAACAAAATTTGAATGGCCCCCAGTCAGATATGTTCTACAAGGGATTTTTTAAAAATTCTGATATAGGTTAGATTAGTGGTGACTAAGGTTTAAGAACATTCCAGTGGCTTTGAATTCAACAAATAAGTACTTAACAAATGACACATGCATTATCCTAAGCAGTGACAAGAAACAAAATGTTAACTTCACTTGAAAATCTATTCATTTAGAGACAGTCCATTTGAGAGTTATAGGGAGATGTACTCATTGGCTCTCTAGCCCAACTCACATACCAAAGAACTCAACATTAATTAAATAAAAATAGAATGATTTGGGAGAGAACACTTAGTAATTAGAGGTCTCAGAAAAGGTTTTTGCATAACAAAAGATACCAGACCGGAGGAGGAATGCTATTCTAACTTGCCCAAAGGCTTAAGAACAGACCTGGGACATAAAGTTTGGAGTAGAATTGGGCAGAGTTTATAAAGGGAGAGTAACATGAAATAAGGCTGGGGAGAGGGAGGAGAGAGAGGTTATATAGCTTAGCAGAAAAAGCTAGAGTAGCCTCTTGTACTGAAGTATTGAAGATCATAGAGCAGGAAAGAAACAGATTAGATTGCAGGAAGATTACTTTCGCTATCTATGGGGTGAATATATTGAAAAGGAGGAAGACTGACTAGGAGACCAAAAAGGAGCCTGTTGTAATAATACATTAGACAGGAATTGAAGTCCTGAATGAGATTCATGGCCATGTTAAGTGAAAAGATGGAACAGAATCAAGGAATGTGACAGAGGAGTCAGAAGAGTCATGGATGACTGAAGTGATTACAAACATTTTGGTGACCTCAACAAAAAGAAGTCTGGAGGAGGAAGAGTTTAAAAGAAAATGTTAAAAGATTAGAATTCTAAACTATTTTTGACAGTTATTTGCCCAAACACTTAGGAATTTTCTTGAGATAGGTTGAAGAGAAATATACTCTGATTTAAAACTTTTTAACCTAGGAAATACAATTTGAATATACACATTTTTCTTTAATCATGCTTATACTACAGTATATTCAGCAAGTCATAGAATTTCAGAAACATGAAAGGAATCCCCACTAAAACATATCCAAGAAGGAAGTCATGCAGCCCTTACTGGAAGATGTGCAGTGATGGTCACCTTCAGAGACAACCCATTCTACTTTTAGACAGCTAATTGTCAGAAAATCTTTCCTAACATCGTCTTTATTGGCATCTTTCCAATTTTCACCTACTGCTCCTGATTTGAGACTGAAACCAAATGATAAATTTGATACCTCTGGTTACTTGACAGCCCTTCAGATACTTGAACAGCTATCATATCTCAAATCTTCCAGGCCAGATAATCCCCCATTTCCTTCAACTAACCCTCATATAATAAGAACATAAATTTTTCACCATTCTGGCTATCTTCATTTTGACACTCTCCTGCTTCATGACCAGAACCAACTAAAATATTACGGTTGATGTCTGAGTTAAGTAGAACTACTAGTACCTTTATTCCTGGAAGCTGTGCCTTCCTTAATTGACTATTATATCACATAAGTTTGCAGGCCAAATTTAAATAGAATGCCACCTATGTATTCTAGTTATTGATAAACACACACACACACACACACACACATATATATAAAATTACACAGCACAAAACCAAAACTACCCCTGGAGTATTTCACTGGATACCTTCTGCTGTACTCTTTCCATCCATCCAATCAGTTTTTAATTCTTCTCATTGTAGTATAGTTTATTTCAAATTTCTCTCTCTTATCCATAAGAATAATGTTAGATGTTTTATCAAAAGTTTTGCTATAGATCTAGGTAAGCTGCACATAAAATTTAAGAGCACTTCATCTTGTATGGAAATGGGGTTAGTGTTTTCTTGATAAAGCCATCATAATAAATCACTTTCTAAATATTTGATAACTATCTCTTTAATGATCCTTTCAAGAATTTTCCCAGGAAATTTGATGTCAAGCTCATTAGCCAATAGTTTACATATATCTTTTTGAAAAGTGGGATGCTTACTCTTCTACACTTTTGAAGGACTTTTCCCATTTTTCATCTTTCATATATATCACTGGTAGTGACTGCTCACTAGTCACATCTGCCAGATGGATGTGGTTCATTTGGGACAGGTTCTTTGAATTTATGTGCAAGATGCAGTTCTTACTCTCCTTATTTTGTGGGTCAGCTCCTTATAAGTCATTTTCTATAATTTCCAGTGCAAGCATTATTCTTCCTAGCACTAAAAACAAAATCAGAATGGAATATTTCTCCTTCCTCTTATGTGTTAGCACTTCATGCATCCTAAGCAAAAGTTCTGTTTTTAGTCTCTTTTTCCAATATAGTTTTGAAAAAAAGAAAAGGAAAAAAATGAGTCGTCCTTAGCAGTTTCACTAGCTCATTTTTAGCTTCAGCATTTTTTCCAGGCAGTGTTACACACTCCTGTACCTGTCCTTGTTTCCATCTTTTGTACATTTCTTATTTAAGTCTTAAGTTGCTTGGTGAGTTTCCTGTGCATCCACCTGTCTCTTGAGATATCCCATTCTTTTTTCTCTGGAATTTATTTCCTTTGTATCTTTTGAATTTTATTCTTAAGCATTTCTTATTCTACCTAGTAGTAGCATTTTGCTACATGGAATATTATGTTTCCTCTGAATCCTTTGAAATCTGCTTTCCCAGAACCTTGGGGTTCCTGCCAGACTGTCCAGATTTCTTCTTCTTCATAATCTGGTAAGGAGTGATCATTTTCCTTCTTGAGGGTTTCCATTAATGATTGAAGCCTTGGGTTTCAATACTGGCCTTATTCTTGGTTTTTGTCATTTTAAAATAGAAGAAAATCTTCCATGTTTGAATTATTCCCTTTGGTATTTGATTTGAGTGTATAACCTTTGTTAGGTGAATGTATGTTGAACTCTTATAGGCACTCTCTGATGCTTTCCACTTAAATCCATCTGTACCAAAGTGGCTTTTTTTTCCCTTTTTGGCTGAGGCAATTGGGGTTAAATGACTTGCCCAGGGCCACACAAGCTAAGACATGTTAAGTGTCTGAGGTCAATTTTGAACTCACGTCCTTCTGATTTCAGGCCTGGTGCTCTATCCACTGCGCCACCTCGCTTCTCCCAAGTGGCTTTCTTAAAGTACAGGTGGGATAACATCATCTATACATTAAATCCTTATTAACATAAAATTTGACATTTAAAGTTTTTCTCAACTAGGCACCTTCTTGCATTTTCAAGCTTATGTGACTTTCCTCCCTGATAGTCTGAAATCCAGCCACACTGTATGTATTTTCTGCATAGGATTCCCCCTCTCTTTTCCCCTGCTTTTACTCGGCCTGGCTTCCCTCTCCACCCTTCCTTCCACTCCTTAGGATTCCGGGACTGGAAGTCCGCTTCTACACGAAACCTTTCCAGTTCATGGACTTTCTTCGCATACCGCCCCCTCGTGGCTTGCTGGGTCCAGTCGTTGGCCTCTCCGATTGAGCTCCAGCAAGTACTGTTTGGCCCAAAACAAACATCTAATAAATGCTTGCTGGCTTACTAACATCAAGAAGAAAAACTCGTTTGGATTTGTCTTTTTCAATTGAGAACTAAAAACATTTCACATAATCTCTCGACTAGGGTGGCCGCTCTCCAGAAAGATTGAAAGTGAAAATGCGCAAGCGCAGGACTGCAGCGGCAGTACGCTCGCGTGCAGAGCTGAAAGCCGTAAAGGACTTCTTTATGTACGTCCTGGCTGTGAACAGAGCCGTAAAGCACGTCTCTGCACGCCGGCTGAGGAAGCGGTGGGCTGGCGAGCCGGAGAGCGTGGTAGTCGGATCTCCGCTCAGACTAGGCCTGGCAGAGGGCATAACCTAATGTGGGCGGCCTGACAGACTGACCGAGGAGACCGCCATCGCTCGTGGACCTTCCCACTGTGAGTGACTAGATCTCCGTGTGCCTCGGCCTCGGCGGCACTCTCGCCTTTCCGCCTCTCCCGCGCTCCTTAACCAGAATCCGACCCGCGTGTGACCATGTTTAAGAAATTTGACGAAAAAGAAAACGTGTCCAACTGCATCCAGCTGAAGACGTCAGTCATCAAAGGCATCAAGAACCAGTTGCTCGATCAGTTCCCGGGCATCGAGCCGTGGCTCAACCAGATCATGCCTAAGAAGGACCCGGTCAAGATCGTGCGCTGCCATGAGCACATCGAGATCCTCACAGTCAACGGGGAGCTGCTCTTCTTCCGACAGCGGGAGGGCCCCTTCTACCCGACTCTGCGGCTGCTACACAAATACCCCTTCATTCTGCCGCACCAGCGAGTAGATAAAGGCGCCATCAAATTCGTACTCAGCGGGGCGAACATCATGTGTCCCGGCCTTACCTCTCCGGGGGCCCAGCTGTACCCCGCGGCCGCGGACACGGTAGTGGCCATCATGGCTGAGGGCAAGCAGCACGCCCTCTGCGTGGGAGTCATGAAGATGTCTGCGGAAGACATCGAGAGAGTCAACAAAGGGATTGGTATTGAAAATATTCATTATTTAAATGATGGCCTTTGGCACATGAAGACGTATAAGTAAGCTGCCAGGGAGATGTACTTAGCCTGAACCTTATACGTTCTTCTCTTACCAGTGACTCAAGTAAAAATTAATGTTCTATGTCTTTATTGAATAAATTAGATGCTTAAAAAATTAATAAATAAGATCTGTTAATACAGCAGAAGAATACCTGTATTTTAATCCTTCCTGGTTGGCTAAGAAATGTTATAGAATCAAGGAGAGCTATGAGGGGCTGTTGCAGATCATACAGGTCACGACTTTTTTCATATGAGAAAAGTGAGGCTCTGAAAGAATGTGCCTTGCCTAGAATTACACAAATACTCTCTGTGGCAGTTTGATGGGGAAGTTGTGTGACTGACCCTGGGTAAATCACTTGTCTGTCTGCCTCCATTTCTTCATCTGAACAACAGGGATGATAAGCAGAGGGTTGTCTGTGAAGATGAAATGGGATAACTTTGCAGCTTTGCCAACCTTAAAGTGCTGTTTTATTTCCGCCCGTGGAAAGAGTGAAGATCTTGCCCTCTGACTCTAAATCCAGTGTTCCTTTTATTGCAACAAGCTGTTTACCTTGTAATTCATTTTTTACCGTAGAGATAAAAGTTAATGTTTCTGATGTCAAATCTGAATTTTGAATTTAATTATTACTGATAAAATATGAATTTGCTCTCAAGTATTTTTATGTTGTCAATAGTCTTGTTGTGAAATTGGCAAGAGATCCATCGAAATACTGGTAAAATATCTCACATACCTATATAGGTTTTTGTTAAGCATCAGTTATGGGTGTTAGCAGGGCTGTAGTGTTGAAAAAAGATATGGTTGTCCATAAGACCTTTCCTTAGCCTCTTGAAGCTTACATTCTAATGAGAAGACAAGAATAGGTGTTTAAGTAGCAATGCATGGAAATAAATGTTTAAATCTCATGTAATATAAGTGCTCCAGGAATATATGAAAAGAGATCAGTATAGAGGCAGTTAGTTGTTTTAGTGGATAGAGCACAACTCTGAAATCAGGAGGACCTGAATTCAAATCTGGCCTGAGACACACTTAACATGTCCTAGCTGTGTGACCCTGGGCAAGTCGGCAAAAAAAAAGATCAGTATAAATTAGACTCTACTTTGAAGAAATGCACTCACAAAGGTATTTGGACTTGATTTGAACCTTGAAGAATGAATGCTATATGGATGGGGAAGTAAAGACATTCTGGAGTTCCAATAAAGACAGGAACTTCAAAAGCAGAAATTTGGTATACAATTTCAGAATAGAAACTGATAGATAAATATATACACATATATATGTGCCTATGTGTGTGTATATAAATATATGTATGTGAATATTATGTGGTATATATACATTAAGTATTATATGTAATATTTTTTGCTGCTGTTAAGAATCAGCCCAGGAAATATCACTGCAGGAAAGCAGTTCCAAAGGTTTGCTATTTAATTAAGACAACTCTTGAGATACCACTGCACATCTCTCAGATTGGCTCAGATGACAGGAAAAGACAAGGATGAATGTTGGAGGGGATGTGGGAAAACTGGGACACTAATATATTGTTGGTGGAGTTGTGAATGGATCCAGCCATTCTGGAGAGCAGAGAACTATATTCAAAAAATTTTTGCTATTTAAAACTTTTTCTTTTACTAAGCAATCTTTCAGAATAATCTAGATTTCTGTGAAACACAAACTCAACTCAGATTTGGCTCTGTGATCTAAAAATCTAGGGGTATTTTTTTCCCCAGCAATGCAGATTATAATTTATCCTGAATGACTCTTGACCATATACTCCCATAATTTCACTGCAGAGCACAATCTCCTATCTCCCTCTCTTTTGACAGTTTGAAGATACTAATAGAGTTAATGGTCTGTCCAATAAATACTTGCTCAAATATGATCACCCCATCTTTATTTGATCTTAAAATCATAGAATTAAGACTGGAAGGAGCCTTAGAGATCATCAAATCTAGGTCCTTTTAGAAGAAACATTCTCAAAGAGACTATGTAACTTTTGTAGGATCACACAGCTGGTAATTATCGGAGGTAGGATCTGGGCCCAGTCTTCCTACACCATGTTACCTTAAATCATTTTCTTGGGTGAAGGCCCATCACACCTCCATTATCTTTTGAGTAGATTTTAATATTGTTTCTTCAGAATGTATCATGTTCCATGACTTGCAGCCATACCACACCAGGAGAATATTAATATTAAAAGGATGGGTTTTTGCTTCAGGGAGAAGTTTTATGTCCTTAAAAGAACTTTGCATCTTCCCAAAACTAATTTAAACAGTTCTCTTTACCTTAGGTTTTAGACCAAATTTATTATCTGTTCACACTATTTAAGAGAGAGACTGATGAACAAATTAGTAAACATAAGCTGTTATCATGCTTTGTCCATCTGATTTTTTTTGTGAGAATTTTTAGGCCAAACTTTAAGAGCTATGATGGTTCTCTTTCATGAGGCCATGCAGTTTTGGAGGCTTTGTACTAACTGCTTGTAGGCATCTACAAATCAGCATCTAGACAGGAGTAAGGAATGTCTGGCCCATGGGCCCTATGAAGTCTTGAGATTTGCTAAGGCAAGTGATGATGAGCTGAAAGGTATAACAATCTCCCACAGCTTGAATTCTGATTTTAAGATAATTTTCTATAGCCCAAGAATGGTGTTATAAATATTCAAAAGGCCCATGGCAGAAAAAAGGTTCCCCACCCTTGATCTAGATGAATAATCACAAAACTTTCTAACAGAATTATTTCTGCTAAATCTTTCAAGGAATCTTCCATAATTTTGATATACTCAAAGGATGTACCTCTTACTTGGAGAAAAGCCTTTAAGAGAAGTTCTGAAAACTTAGTGGTTTTCTTTAAAAAAAAGTTTTGATAACTGAATTTCAATATAATTGGTTTGCTTTATAATTTTGTGTATTTAAATATATTATCATGTATTATATATAAATACGTATATCAAAGTTCTTAGACTTTGCAAAAGACTCCATGATACAAAAAAGATTAAGAACCCCTCCTTTAAGATGACATATTTCTCTACCAAAGAAAATCCTTTCAAATATTCAAACACTAGTGGAATCTTGTAGTTTTTTTTCTTACCTTATTTATTTTTGTTGGATGAGAGTAAAAACGTGATTTGCTTCAGATGCCCTTGATACATATGTATATTATTCTCAAAAATTTTATGTAGATGGGAAAGTAGGTATATGGTTTCATAATTAACAGTTTGTAGCCTTTATAATAACATCTGCACTTTTTTCACATTTCGCTGGTATTTTTCCTCCTTCAGACTCCTTGATAATATTTTGGTGTCCTCAAAATTATTACCTTCTATAAAAAGTTCCTCCATTACACCTAATTTAGGTCAGTTGCTTTTCCCTAATTTTTAATCTTCTTTGTTTAGCCAGTATACACTGATAACAAAAGACTAGTTACCTCCCAGTAAATTCACAATTTCATTAGCTGACTTCATTAACCCTTTATTTAAGATTTTCTATTCCCTGCAGAAGTATACAGGACAGCCTTGAAGATCTATACTTTTTGGCCAAAACTTGGCTCAGAATTGTTTCCATTCTCTCCTTTGGTAGCATATGGGTAACTTGTTTCTTTTGACATCTTTGTTAATGGTAGAATCTTGGAATGTAAATAGAGTCCTTAGAACTTCATAGGAAAAGTGAGTTCAATCTTAAAGGCTTCTCATAATAAACTATTTTCCCCACCCCGGCCCTCCCAGTAACAAAGATCCAATAACCATATTTGCTAACATTTTTATGTTAGCAAAGAATTAGAAACAACTTGTGCTCATCAGTTGAGGAATAACTGGGAAAAAAAGTTGAAATGCAATATTATGCATTAAAAAATGACAGATAAGAGTTTGGAGAAGGGTGGGAAAACCAGTATAAACTGAAGCAAAATTTAAGTGATATGAATTTAAAACTCACTAAAAAGTTAAATTCTAAATAATGGAAAAAACAAGAGAATCATCTGGAGAAGAAACTGAATACTATTTCCTCAGAGGAGTGGACAGGGAACTAAGCCAAATATTTATATTACATTGTCAGTCAAAATTTATAAATTTGATATTTTTCAAATAAGATAGTGTTTCAGTTTTGGATGGGGAGTTGGTGGCAAATGATCTAAAAGTTAAAAAGGCATAAAGGATTTTTTTGAACAATCTTTTAACTATCTACCAAGAGTTCTTAAGACATCTATTAGGTGCCAGACATTGAATCAAGCTCTGCGTGGATGAAAAGTAAATGTGACTTATTGGCCTCTTCCAGAAATCTTCATTGAGACTTTTAGAATCTTCATGGCTCTCAGAAGTTCCTAAACCCCCAAGCTTCGAGTTCAAAGCATTTCCATAAAACAAACTTACTAAATGAGAAAATATGAGGCAATCCTCAATGGACAGGTCTGAATGCAGTACTAGAACTTTATAAAATTTCCTGATCCAAGGATCCTACTTTTCCCATCCCTTTCCCTACTCATGCTTCTCTTATCGTTCTTTGCTTATATCCTTCCCAGACAATAAAGGTAAATGAGTCCCATGGCTTGGAATCCTTTGATTTTCTTTTTTAAATAACTTTTTATTGGTCTTTTTTTTTTTTTTTTTTTTACATTATCATTGTTCCTCCACCCCATAACCTTCCCTTTCCCCTTCCAGACTTTCCAAATAACAAATAATATTTTTAAAATCCCTTCCTCTGGGAAAAAAAATAGCTTAAGTGTAAAATACTTTTATATTGAAAATATACTTTGAACAAGTTTTTTTGTTTTGTTTTTCCTTTTTGCTGAGATAATTGGAGTTAAGTGACTTGACCAGGGTCATACAGCTAGGAAGTGTTAAGTATCTGACTTCAGATTTGAACTCGGGTCCTCCTGACTTCAGTGCTCTATCTACTGCATCACATAGCTGCCCCTTAAAAGTCTTAAAACACATATAAATGTGCAACACTTGTCGGCCTCCCATGAGGCTTGGAAATATTCTCTCATCTCTTTACTTGGGTTATGCTTGATCTTTATAATTGTGTTCTATTCATTTCTGACTTGTGTGTGTGGTTGTTCTTTACATTTGCATTGTTGTAGAATCATTGTGTACATTGTTTTCTTGACTCGGCTTATTCTACCCTGAATCAATTCATGTTGATTTTGTGTATGTATTACTCTGCGTTTAACACATATATCATTTCTCACAGCACAGTAATATTCTGTTACATTCATATGCCACAATTTATTTAGTCATTCCCCAGTCAATAGATAACTACCTAGTTTCCAAATGTTTGTGTCACAAGAAGTGCTTCTGTAAATAATTTTACATATATAAAGAACTTTGTTCTTCCTTGGAGTATAAGCCCAGTTTTAGAGTCTCTAATTCAAAAGGTATAAACATTTTAAACACTTTATTTGCACAATTGCTTTCCAAAATGGTTGTACTATTTCAGAGCTCCTCCCACAATGTATTTATTTACTGTGCCTAAATCATTCCCCATCAGTCCCTCAGTATTATCAACCATTTTTGTCAACTTTGAAAATTTTAGAGGGCATGAGAGAAAAACTCAGGTTTGTTTTAATTTGCAATTTTCTTGTTATTTTTGATTTGCAGCATGAATTTCCGATTCATGCAATTGTGAATACTTTGCACTTCTTTTGAGATCTGGTTTCCTATTCAGAACTTCTGGAAATTTGTTCCCCGACTTTTTCTTGTATTTGAATATTTGCAGTGTCTAACAATACAGTTTCTAAAACGTTATGTAATACTAAATAAGTTTGAGGCTTTAATTCAGTAAAACAAATAATCTTTTAAAATAAACAATAATTTAAGTCTAAAATTCTTTAATACTTAAAACTTTATGGATCCATGGAAAGAAAAAAATTACAAGGCAAATCTCAGTGCTTCAGTGATTCTCTGCTCTTTTCATTTTGGATATTATGACAATGCAGATCACTACCTAGCCAGGTCTACCTATTCTATGAGACTTTTTCTTTTCCTCTCAAAAAATCTACCATAAAGACACTTAAGTTTCTAGAAGCCTTCCTTATATTCCCCTGATATTACATGATACCAATAAAGAATTTTGGTTATCTCTTTAAAACAATTTAAAGAAAAAACAACTTTAGAAAACAAATTTGTAAGTTAAGTGACACTAGACCTGAAAATATTAAGATTCATTTGTTGTCCTAGTTGTCTTTAATGTTTTCAGTAAATTAATATAGGTACAATTTTACTGTATTGTATTCCTCAAAATAAACTTTTTTCTCCATAAAATTCAGGTCCCAAATTCTATTTTCTCATTCTCTTTATATAGATTGTCATTTGTATTACACAAATCATATTTAGCTAGTTTCTATGAGTTATTTTGAGTCGATACTAATTTTTGATATTCTTTAGATTCTGCGAATTATCAGTAATTTCCCCAGTTAGTCTACTACTCAGGATTTCAAAATTCTGATAGTTATAAAACTAGAACTTTAACAAGGTAGAATTGAGCTCTTTCTATCTCTACAGATGATACTCATTGCCACTCTGAGAGAATTGGAATTTCTTGCTAAAATTCACAGGGATATCCTGATATTCTAGTAGTTAAAGTAATGGTATTATGTAAAATGAGTTAGAGAATTTTATCTAATTTGGTATACAGATATTAAGAAAGAATGTTTATACCAATTAACCAGTAAAGCACATTTTCACTAGATCATTCATATTAAATGTGGAAATGTGTATATTAGTGGTATCAAATTCAAATAGAAAGATGAAAGATCTCTGTAGGCTAAATATTGACTTAAATTTTTTAAAATAATTTTATTGTGTTTTATTTTATTTTCACTTATTTGTTAAATGTTTCCCAATTATATTTTAATTTCATTTGGGTTGCATTCTGGAATATTAATGATTGTATTTTTGATACCTCTGGTCTAGCTCACCCACTTAATGGGTGAGTATGTAAAACAATACTAAGGATGATAACCAACTCATAATAGTGCCCTGCTTCACTGAGATCACCAACATAATATTCCTCAACTCCCTTCCTTCCTCACATTTGAATATCATCTCATAAGTTTACAATCAAAAAGAAGAAAATCTCTATTTCTCCCTTAGGCCAATCCCTTTGCCTATAACCTTGATCTTTACCTAACTAAAAGCTTAGTTTTCCCCAATTTTTCTTAATTCTAGTGCCTTCCGTCTCATAAGTTTTCTATTTAGATTCTGCTGGATAAACAGCTTGTTTGTACATATTTGTTTGTTTCTCCCAGTAGATTGTGAGTTCCTTGAGGGCAGGCACTGACTTTTGCCTCTTTTTGTATCCCTATCCTTAATACAGTGCTTCAAATATAGTAGGTGCTTATTAAATGTTTACTGACTGAATACCTGCCTGCTCATTCCAGGAACTTTATTTCTCTCAATCATAAGATTATAAATTTAAAACTGGAAACAACCTTAGAAGTCATTTAGTCCAAGCCCCTCATGTTAGAAATGAGAAAACCGAGTACCAATTTTAAATCATAATAGTTTCTGTAAAGTTACTGTAGTAAGCAGAACTATCCAATCCAAAAGGAAAAATTTTTTATATTATCTTGAACCTGACAACAAATATGAATATTTCTTTGTTCAAGGGACACGATCCTTTGTTCAAAGGATTGTACATGACATTGTATATTGCATACTGTTTGGATTTTTTAATGTATATATATGCATATATATGTTAAATCTAACTCAGTTCCAACAGAGTCCTGTTTGTTGTTGTCTCCTTTTGACTTCCCTTGTGTATACCACAACCCTTCCATGACATTCTCCATTCCTTTCCCCCAAAAAAGAGACTCACCCTTGTATAACACATAAGTATTGATCCTATCTGAAATGTATATCTCATTTTACATCCCTAGTCCACTATTTCTCTTCCAAGAGGTGGAAGGAATGCTTTTTAATTTGTACTCTGAACTCATGAGATTAGTCATTGCGCTGATCATAGTTTTGAAGTTGTTTACAGCTGTTTTCTTTTACACTGTTGTAGTTGCATATATTGCAGCCTTAGTTCTTCTCCATTTACTCTGCATTGGTATGTGCAAGTCCTCCCAAATTTCTCTAAATCCTCCCTTTTTGTCATTTCATAATCACACATTCCTTTATACCCTCATACATAATTTCTTTGATCTCTCCACAAATGACAAGTACCCACTTTGTTGCCAGTTCTTTGCTACAACAAAAAGTGGTGCTATAATTATTTTTATATAAATGTATCCTTTCTCTTTTCCTTTGATCTTTTGGGGGTACATGCTTAGTAGTTTCGTGACTTTTGGTTAGAGTTGCAAACAATTTTTCAGAATGCCTGTTTCATAGTTTCTATTGTTAGTGTGCCTGTAGGTTTTCAATGGAATCTCTAAACCCTTCAAAAGATAATGATTGGGGCAGCTAGATGGCACAGTGAAAAAAAAAAAAATAGTGATAAATGTTGGAGGGAACAGCCAAGACACTAATACATTGTTGATGGAGTTGTGAACTGATCCAACCATTTTGTTTTGTTTTTGCTGAGGCAATTGGGGTTAAGGGACTTGCTCAGGGTCACATGGGTAACAAGTGTTAAGTGTCTGAGATCAGAATTGGACTCAGGTCCTCCTGACTTCAGGGCTGGTGCTTTATCCACTGCACCACCTAGCTGCCCCCATCCAGCCATTTTGGAGAGTAGTTTGGAACCATGCCCAAAGAGATATCAAACTGCATATTCTTTGATCCAGCACTGTCTCTACTGCATCTCTATCCCAAGGAAATCATAAAATAGGCAAAAGGACCCATAAGTGCAAAAATGTTTGTAGCAGTCCTTTTTATAGTGGCAAGGAATTGGAAACTGAATGGATGTCCATCAGCTGGGGAATGGCTGAATAAGTTATGGCATAGGAGGGTAATGGAATATTATTGTTCTATAAGAAATGATGAGCAAGCTGATTTCAGAAAAGCCTGTACTTACATGAACTGAAGCTAAGTGAAGTGAGTAGAACCAAGAGAATATCTTACAGAGCTACAAGATTATGTGATGATCAACTGAGATGGACTTGGCTC
Organism: Antechinus flavipes; assembly: GCF_016432865.1. Lineage (NCBI taxonomy): Eukaryota > Metazoa > Chordata > Mammalia > Dasyuromorphia > Dasyuridae > Antechinus > Antechinus flavipes. The sequence goes on from NC_067403.1 coordinate 150,512,197, forward strand.
TTTTCAACAACGAGGTGATTTAAAGCAGTTCCAAAGACTTGTGATGGAAAGTGCCAATTGCATACAGAGAGAGATATGGAGACTGAATATCGATCAAAACATAGTATCTTCACCTTTTTTTTGTTGTTTGTTTGCTTGGTTTTTTTTCTTCCTCATGTTTTTTCCCCCTTTTTGATCTTATTTTTCTTGCATAGCATGACGTGTATGGAAACATGTTTAGAAGAATTGCAAATGTTTAACCTATATTGGATTACTTGCTGGGGAATGAGGGGAGGGAGCAAAATTTGGAATACACGGCTTTGCAAAAGTGAATGTTGAAAACTATCTTTGCATATATTTGGAAAAATAAAAAGCTATTATAAAAAAAATAAAAAGAAATCTTTAAGCCCTTCATCCTACTTATGGGGACACCGGGACACAGAATAATTAATATATAGTTAATTCAGAAGACCCTAGTTTCCTATCTGCCTGTCTACTAAGGTTTCCCCAGTCTTTTTTTCTTTAATTTATTTCATTTTTTATTATGGATTTAAACACAAACACCAATAAACATTTAACATGTCAATATACAAATGATAATTTTAAAAAGGTATTGTAAACTGGGAACTTCACAACTGTTAAAAGTTTGGCCTTTTCCCCACTCTGTAATTTGCATTTTAAAATATAATTCAAACTTAAATATAATTCCAATAATTCCTGGCTTGTCTCTGTCCTCTTTGGCTTACTCTTTAAATGCTGTTTTGACATTTTTATTCTTTTTTTTAAGTATATTTGTCACTACTATTCCTAACTCTTCTCTTCTCTCCCCCAAAGAAGAAAAAAAAAGCTTTTCTTTGTAATATTCTGAAACTCAAAAATGTTAAATGACTTGTCCATGATCACACAATAATTACTAAGCAAGATTTGAAACAGGAGCTAAATCCAGTTCTCTTCACTGTTCTTCGCCTAGAATATACTTAGAAGCCTATTAAAGTTTCTTTAGTCTTGATAATAAATTTTGCTTGACCCTTCTGGGTCATCTAGCACCTGTTCCATATCTCTTCTGCTTTTTTCAGCAAACTTCTGGGAGGAAAAATTGTCCATCCCTAATGCCTCCAATTGTTCTCTATGCACTTCTTACTCATTTCCTTGTAGCAAACTTCTATCTCTACAACTCTTTTAAAACTATTCTCAAAAAGTCATCAGTGATCTAGTCGCCAGATAAAATGGCCTTGGTCCAGTTGTTAACTGCCTTAATCTACTTTCTATAGCTTTTTGGCACTTGTTTACACCTGCTTCTCCTGAAGAATCTTCCCTGGGCTTTAGATACACAGTATTGTCCCAGTTTCTTCCAAACCTTGAACTGTTGCACCTCGTCTTATTTCAAGATTTTTTTTAACGTGAGTCTTCTCCAAGATATGAATTTTTGCTGTCTTCTTTTTCTTTACTTGCTTCTTTGAAATTCTCATTTACTTCCACATTTTTAACTACCAATTCTATGCAAATGACTTCCAGGTCTATTTCTTAAAGTCTTATTTCTGTTCTAAATTGCAAACATCTTTTAACTGCATGTAGGACATTTCTACCTGCTAGTTCAAATAGCACCTCAAATTAAAACTTAAAGCAGTGACATCACATTCAAATAAAAACAGGGGCCTCTAAACTGTACATAAACTGAAGGTCACACATTGACTTAATTCTAAAATGCAATGTTGTTTCTGCTTAGGTAATATAGTTTTATTTCTTTTGTTAAATATTTCCCAATTACATTTTAATCTGGTTTTGGTTTCACCCTGCAGTGTTGCTGACTGTTTGACACCTCTGGTCTGGCGCACATATCCAATGGATAGCTGTAGAAGGTGATAATAAAGATAATTATCAATTTAGAGTAGCCTGTTCCTTCAATGACATCGTTAACATCAGCTTCCTTAATTTCCTTTCTTCATACTTTCCCCAAGGCCTCCACTCTTGTCTCTACCTGCTTTCTCTTTAATTCCTGATAACAAACTTTTCTCATTCCATTCCATTTCATCTCATAATTCCATAAAATTAAATCAGAAAAGAAAAGGTAGCCTTACTTTTCACTAAGGCAACCCTTCCTCCACTCCCACTCCCTCCATCCCCCGCATCCCCTAGGACGTTAGTCATTACCTAACTAAAGAAAAAAAAAATTCCCAACACCTCTTAATTCTGGAGTCTTCTCTTTCTTATTCATTTCCTATGTATTCTGTTTATTTCTTGTTTGTACATATTTGCATGCTTGTTGTCTTCCCCATTAGATTGAGGTTTTGCAAGGGTGAATATTGAAAACTATCTTTGCATGTATTTTGAAAATAAAAAGCTATTATTTAATGAGTTCTTTAAAGGCAAGGATTTCATTTACCTATTTTTTTTTAAACCCCCAAAGTGCTTAGCACACAGTGTCTGGCATAGAGGGGGCAATAAATAAACACTTATTGACTAAGTGAACCAGTTTATCTTTTCCCCAATCCTTGAACCTTTCTCATTTCACTCTTTCTATCAATGACACCACCATATTTAAATCCTCGGGATTATCTTTGATTTTTTCCATCACTTCTCAAATTGTTTCAGTTTTCCAAGTTCATAAATGCAACTTCCACAGTATCTTGAACACTAGTCCCTTTTCTGAGCACACTACCAGCATCATACATAGCTTGAGCTTTCATTATCTTCTGTTAGATTTAACCTTTCATACAGTTTTCTTTCTTTCACTCTCTTTCTAGTCAATCTATCTTTAATACTGCTATCAGCACAGTCACACAATCTTCCTCACATAGATATTCCATGCCTGTAGCAAAGGGCAAGTAGATAGCACAACGGAATAAAATGCTGGGCTTGGAAATCAGGAAGACTCATCTTGATGGGTTTTAATCCAGTCTCAGATACTTACTAGATGTGTGACCCTGATCAGTCATTTAACCCTGTTTTGCCTCAGTTCCTCATCTGTAAAAATGGGCTGGAGAAGAAAATGGCAAGCCACTCCAGTACCTTTGCCCACAAAACCCTCCGGGGGGTGGGGGTGGGTCACAAAGAATCAGACATGGAGCAACAACAATTATTGCCTAATAAGTAAAATTCAAACTCCTTTACTATTATTCCATGCACTCCACAATCTACCTTCATTCTACTTTTTCAGTCATAGCTCATTTTGCTTCTCTTTATACATTCAATACTCTAACCAGATCTAACCATTCTCCCCCTCATGAATGTCTTGCCCTTTCTAAGGTCTGTGCATTTGACTACTCTGTTCTCTACTCCTGGAATGTTCTCCATCCCCTTCTTTTATTTGCTAAAATTTCTCCCTTAAAACTCTATTAAAATGCCATTTCCTCTAAGAGCTCTTCCCTGATTTTCCCATTATGCCTTTAGAAAAATAATGAAAGTCCTCTAGAAAAATCTTCAGATAGGCCCTAACAGGTCTGTGGTGATACTTGATCTTCACCTCAAGAAGAAAAAATATCTTATAATGGAGTTGTTAGTGCTTTTGATGTTCCCTTGATAGACTGAGGGCTCCATGGGAACAGGGACCATGTATTACCTAAATATATCTCTCTGGTATCTAACACCATGTTCTGTACACAGTAGACACAATAATGCAGTTTGTGGAATGAATGAGCAGATTAGGATTAAGCTAAAAGGAATGTTAAATGGTGTTTTTTCAGAATTTCTCTAATATCTAGATTTATTTTATAAATTCATTAATGAAATTAGCCCCATATTCAACATAATAATCTAATATTATCAGTATAAATTAGGATAAGAGGATTACTGTATAACTTTTCTTAAGATTCCATTAAAATCTCAAACCCTCAAGAGAACTATAAATTATCATGCTATAATGGAACTTTAAAAAAGTAAAATGTAATCTGGAGGAAGCAGTTAGGTGGTACAGTGGATGAAGTACCAGCCGTGGAGTCAGGAGGATCTGAATTCAAATTCAACTTTAGACACTTGACACATACTAGCTACGTGACTCCGGGCAAAAAATTTAATCCCGATTAACTAAAAAAAATAATAACAGCAAAAAGAATGCAATCTGGAACTCCAATGGAATTTGTCATAATGAGATTTTAGATACATATATTACTAGGCTGTATAAATAGAAATGCAGTATATTAGAACCATATATTCATCCACTCCAATTAGCATTGGCTATAGCCTTGTTAGAATATCACATGCAGGATTAAGTTTTTATTAATGAAAGATTTTGGAGAACTGGAGAAAATTCATATGAGTGCCACAATGGTGATTAAAGAATTGGGAGGGGAGGAATCTGGGAAAATGGTAAAGTCCAAACTCTCTATATTTCCCCCACAAATAAACAAAATTATACCTTCAGGAGTGAAAAACAAATAAGACTTGGGGCAAAACAGAGGTCTTCCTGGGACAACAGGAGAAGACCAACTCCAGGACCCATGTGAAATGTAAATATCTTAAGACTGGTTCTGCAGAAACCATAAGTGGAGGGTTTTAGTGCTAGCTGAGTTCCAAGGGAGCCTCAGCTTGAACTACAAGAACTCTCACCTCCTAGACATCATAGGGAGTTCTGCATTTGAGTCTAAGAAGACTAAGGAAACCTCAATTGATTAAGAATACTAGACCCAGCTTTACTACTGGGACTCTGACCTGAGTCAGAAGGAACCAGCACACTCAGTAAGTGCAGAAGCTGCTGGGCAGGGACACTACAGACTGGGAACACTTGCAGGAGGGTAGTACTTTTGGTTTGGATTTCTAGGTTAGAGAGGAGAACGGAAATGAAGCTAGAGTCAACCTCCCCACCACCACAGGATCTGAGGGGCTTACACTAATAAGTTCCCATTAAAAAAAAAAAAAAGGCAAAGAAGAAAGAACCCAACCAAAGAAATGGGTTCCCTGTTCTCATATATCTCATAGGGAAGATTGGAATGCATCTTCAGAGGAGGACAGAGAAGTTTAAAAAAAAAAAAAAAAAAGCTTGCTTTTTTTTTTTAACCTCAAAGATGTTAAATGACTATCTGACCAGAAAGAATCTATAGAAGAACTTTAAAAAGACTTCAAAAATTAAATAAGAGAGAGTGAGGAAAAATTTAAAAAAGAAAAAGAAAAAAAAGCCAACCAATTAGAAAAGAAGATACAGTCTTAAAAAAGAAAATAATTCTTTGAAAATTAGAATTGGGCAAAGGAAAGTCAATAAAGGTATGACACCAAGAAATAACAAAATATATGGAATGAAAAAATCGAGTAGAAAGTTAAAACATTTTTTAAAAAATCTGGAGAACACATAGAGAAGAGAAAATATAAGAATAACTGGACTACTTACTAGGAAGACTTTCATAGATGGAAATCTTATGTTTTTATATTCTACTGAAGAAATATTAGAAGAAATTGTCTTAATCTTAGAAGTGAAGGATTTAGCATAGATATGAAGTTTCTTAACAGTAAAATTTAAAACAATGGAAGCAGGTCCTGGGAATGGCTAAATAATTTACTTTGTTGACTCCTTGCCAACTCTACCCTTAAAAATGGAATCAAGTTTAAAAAAGGCCTTTACTCACCCTCCCTGTAAACCTGGACTTCTCAAAGTTATTTCCAAAGAAGTGACATGATTTTAGATTTTCCTTGCAAAATTGTCAGAAAAATCCTTTATTTACTGCTATCTACAGAGATCAGCTGTGAACAGAGTATCCTGTGATCTCCATTGAAGGGACTAATAAATAGAACCAGATTTACTATCTATCTTCAACTCTTTTGTGTTCATGATTATACGTGGTAGTTTATGGTTAGTCTGTCTGCCTTTCCAGGCAGAATCAAAGATGTTTTGTCAACAGACTTCTCATGAATCCAACTGTATTTAAACCAAGTCTATTCTGCTATTCTATTGTTGTTCTAGTCCTCTAATTTCATCATCAGTGGAGGAAATTCCTTGCATGGAAACTCTCTCAACTCATACATGTTGATAGCTAATCTATAATCCAGAACCTTAAAGAGTCATTTAAGTCTGAAAGATTCCATGACTTCCCTGGATTTACACAGGGTTTGCAAGAAAGGGTGCATTTTCAAGAAAGCAAGCAAAGTAAGGCAACTCTCTCATACTGTATTAGTATATATTTAGTATTATAAATCTCACTGGAAAAATTTCTGTCATATATATATTTTTACCTGCTTTGAGTAAAACAATCCAACGAGCATTTATTTATGCTAGCCAAATGTCAGTGATGTATCCAAGCAGGTGTTTCTTAACTCTCTTTAGTCCTTTGATGATATTATTCCTTCAAAATAATAAATAGCAAACCCACATTTTGTGTTGCAAGTTGAACATATCTTTTACAAACCTGTAAGTGACAAAAGCTGACAGGCTGAGTCCATCCAAATTGCTCTGGCAAGACAGAAACCTACATGGGAGAGGTGTTAAAAAAGGAGAAGAGATTATTCACATCTCTTTAGACTTTTACAGGGTTGGGACTTTTTATTGTAAGGGATACTTTTAATAAAAGTCTGACTAGAAAGACATTTGGAACTATGCAAAGAAAATGACTAAAATGTCCATATTCTTTTTTTATATGTTCACAGTATTTGACTCAGAAATCTGATTACTAGGTAATGATATCAAGGATATCGATAAAAAGAAAGGTGTCATAAACAAGATGTTTATAATAAAGTTCTGCTGGTTCATGTGCAATCTTTTTTTTTCTTGTTTAATTTGGTTTCTGTTAGGATCAGAATAAAAAAAAAAATTAACAAAAGAAGGTGACATATGCACCAAAACATCTAGTCTTACTTTTTGTAGTAGTAAAAAATTGGGAATTAAAAAAATCTCATTGATTGGACAATGAGCTCTATTTTATGTTGTCTATATCTTGTTTGGATGTGTCATGTTTACAGGTATCCAAAGTGTTTAATACAGTGCCTGGCACATAGTAGGTTCTTGATAAATATTTATTATTGATTGATTCATGTAAGTTAACTTCATGGCTACTATAGAACCAAATAAGGACAGGTATCACCTACTATGTTAAGGGTAAAAAAGCATAAAGTCCTCCATCAATTGGAGTAGAAGAAAATAGTAAGACAAGAAATTATCCCAACCCACCATCATCTGATATCTGTTTATCTGTTTCAACTGATTATTCCTTCTTAGAGCTAAGATTTATTGTTTCTCTGAAGGTGTGTTACTGGAAGTGCTGCCAAGCCTTTTCAGTTTAGTCCCCTTTAAATTCTGCCTGCTAAGAAAAATCTTTGGTAATCTTACCTGTTACATCTCAAGTCTAACATAACATTCCTTTCATTTAGAGAAAGAAAGGTGGCAAAACAAGGTGATCAGAGTACATTGATAGAAAAACCATCTGTAAATAAACATTAAGTAAGAGTATATCCAGACAAAGGTACAGCCATTGTAGTTAGATCCTGAAAAAGATAGACTTAGTGAATAAAATGTCTGTCCTTTTGATATGAAGGATTTAGGGCAACATGGGAAAATTTATATGAACTGGCGAAGTAAGTAGACCCAGGAAAGAAACAAATGTGCTAGCTGCATAGGTAGGTTTGCGGTGGCTAGAGCCGCTCCTACCATCAGGAAGACCTGAGGTCAGAAGAAGACATACCCAGACACTTTCTAGTTATGTAGCCCTTGCTGAATTACTTAACCTATGTCTCAGTTTCCTCATGTGAAATGATTTCAAAGTAGCATTTGCCTTGAAGGGTTGTCATGAGTATCAAATGAAATATTTGTAAAGTGCTTAATTCTTAGTAAATGCTATATAAATGTTAGCTATTATTAAAATTTATCTCATTTCATAATGATCCAAGGAAATAAATGCTATTGTTATCCTCATTCTACAGCTGAGAAAACTGAGGAAAACATAGTGTCTGAGGTCATATTCATTTGTTTTTTTTTTCCCCAATAGTATTTTATTTTTCTAAATACATGTAAAGATAGTATTCAACATTCATTTGTATAAAACCTTGTGTTCTAAAATTTTCTCCTTTCTTCCCTTACTTTCCCTCTCCCCAAGACAGCAAGCAATCTGATATAGGTTAAATATGTGAATTTCTAAGGTTACTTGAACTCAGATCTTCCCAGACCTAGGTCTTGCCAAACTGTTAGGAAAACAATAACGATAATGTAAATAGAAAGAACTAAAAAAAAAATTCCTGTTGTGTAATTTTAATGGCCAACCTTGACCCTAAAAATGGGGGGAAATATGCCTCCACCCTTTCTTTGCAGAGGTTTAAGACGTTGCTTTTTCTTCCTTCTTATTTAATTATAAGAAATGGCTCACTGAGTAAGAGAAGGAATGAAAGTGATACAAAACTAAAAATTTCAATAAACATTAAAATATTTTAGAACACTTATTTATTTCAACAGGATTTAAATAAAAATCTGGTAAGACTTGTATAATGGTTTTGTACATATTTCACATTCTCAATTTAAGCTATTGGCTCTTATGACCTGCCAGTCAAAAGAATCAACAGATTCTTTTATGCATTTATTTTTTTAGCTAAGGCAATTGGGATTAAGTGACTTGTTCAGGGTCACACATCTAGGTCCTCCTGATTTCCGGGCTGGTGCTCTATTCACTGCACCACCTAATTGCCCCTAGACAACAACTTCTTAATGTGGGGGACCAAAAACTGGGCCAGGGATTTGAGGAGGATCATGTTTTCTTTAGGGTTCTCTGAAATTTTGAATCTTTGATTCCAAGACACAAAGAATCACAGATATTATACATGATAAGTACATTAGGAAGATATAAGGTAAAGTTTTATGTTAAGTCCAAGGAAAAAGCAGGGAGCATGATAGTTAATAGTACTGGATCTGGAGGTAGGAAGATCTGGGTTTGAACCTTATCTTAGACTAGTATGTGACCCTGGACAAACCAATTAACTTTCTGAGTCTGTTTCCTCATCTGTAAAAAAGGAGGATTATACTAAAAGATAGTCACTAAGGTCTCTTCCATCTCTAAAATATATTTTCCTGATGGAAAGATTTCTGAGAGAAGTGTTCCCTGTGGGGATTTAAAGGATGGATAGGAATTCGCCAGGAGGAGAGGAGAAGGGGAGGGCATTCCAGACATAAACAAGGCACAGAAGCATAAAGACAGTGTGTACAGTATCAAGAACATATGATGCTGAATTAATCTATTTTTGTTTTCTGACAGGGATTGCCAAGAGGGTAGTTGGAGGAAAGCTATTTACACAGTATGCCTCAATGTCAGCAAAGTACATGCTTAGTGGAGGTACTCTCTATCTCATGGAATGATATGAAAGATATGAAAAGGTTTCTCCAGGATTTCAAGGAGATTTTTTTACATCTTTCCATAGAAGTGAACTTGCTAACTTTCCCAAGTCTCTTCCGAATGTTTTGGCTTTACTTTAGAGTTTTCACAAAAATGAGACCTCTTATCTGACAAAGCAATATACATCTTACCATATGGTCCCATCCATACAAGCAAAGGTCCAGAGCTTAAAATTATATCTCACATAACTGAAAAAAGAGCAAAGATAATAAGGGAAGGATACAAGAAGAGGAATCACTAAAATTTTCAGTGCAATGGTATTCAGGACAAAGCAGAGGAAGAAAAGGGGAAAGTGATGGCCTACTAAAAGGAATGACTTTGGACTAGCCATATCTAGCTCTTCCAGCTCTCAATCATTTCTCCTAATTATTAAATGGGATGGCCCTGGTCATTATGCCTTATAGATCAGGGCAACTTGCTAAGTAATGTAAGCAATGAATCCTCAATTTTATATGGGCTTAGAAGGATGGGTTCAGGTTCAACTAATTAGCTTCCCATCTCAAACATCACAAGAACAAAGATGTGGAATGTTGGCAGTGAACAACTGGAGAGAAGCATAGGCTTATTAAAGTTTACCCCAACTGACACTAATATTAGGAGATGTATCAGAGGTCAAGAACAAAAGTGGGTTTCAGCCCCTTCAAAAAATAAAGCCCTCGCCTTTTTTTTTTTTTAAACCAACATACTAACAAATTTATTCATTTCAGCCAGGAAAAGGTAGGATTATGGAGTATTCTTTCATATCTTAACTGCCCAAAGAAATGTTCTAGCTTGGATATGGTACTGTCTTGCTTCTGAACTGGGCTTTTCTCTAAATGTTATCTGGGATTTTTCTAGAAATTTATGTTCATCGTGACTGAAAAAGTCATTGTACATTTCTTTATAGCCCCATTTGGGGTTTTCTTGACAAACATGCTTGATTGGTCCAGCTCATTTTAAAAATGAGGAAATCAAGACAGTGTTAAATGACTTGCCCAGGGTTGTGCATGTAGTATATGTCTGAGGCTGGATTTGAATTCAATTACGTTCTCTGATGGGTTTCCTTAGGGATCTCTGGGAGCAGTCTTCTTTTCAGTTCAGTAATCACCACAAGTACGGCCAGGTATTAAAGTCCAAATCCTTTATTATTTCTTTCAAAGTCTTGTCTCCTTTCCTGGGGCCCAGTTAACTTTCTTAGAGGCCTATCTCTCTCCTTGGTTCCGAGAGCTTGAGCTTCTGCCTCCTTCTCTGCCCTCTGAATCTCTCTGAATTGAAAGGTTTGTGCTTCAGCCTCTAGCCACCGCAAAGGTGGATGATGGAATGAATCCGTCAAATCCTCTGAGAGCTTCTAGTGCGCTTGTCTTTTCTGGCCCTGAGAGTTTCTTGCTTATATCTTCTACCAGGGGTCCTCAAACTACGATCCATGGGCCAGATGCGGCAGCTGAGTATGATTATCCCCCTCACCAGGGCTATGAAGTTTCTTTATTTAAAGGCCCACAAAACAAAGTTTTTGTTTTTACTATAGTCTGGCCCTCCAACAGTCTGAGGGACAATGAACTGGCCCCCTATTTAAAAAGGTTGAGGATCCCTACACTGAGTATAAACCAATCATCATATCACTAGGAAACCATTATTTATTGTGGGATTAAATCAATGCTAAACTAGATTTAACCATTGTCTCCTCAATTCCACTTAGTACCTTTTTTCAAGTTCTGGCCCATAACACAAGAAGCTCAGTCTTCCTAAGTCCAGTCTCAGCATTTTATCCACTGTGGCATCTAACTGCCCCAATTTATTTATAGATCCCAGTTAATTGTACAAATCTTGAATAAAAACACACACTTGCTTTTTTATCCTCTAACATTCTCTGGTTCCAGGCCCCAGCTCAACTTCTTTTTAGCATTTTATTTCCCAAGTTCTGCTAGGAAAAGTGGCTCTTAAAGTAGTTCTTAATCCTTCCCAAACTATGATCCAAACAGGGTCAAAAATCACCATCCAGTTTATTTTTATGATAATACTAAAATTGTAAATAACAAATAAGAAACATACAAAGTATTCTAGATTTGAGCACTGAAGATCTGGGTTCTTGCAAATGTGTAAGTTTAGGTAAGTTGTTAATTTCTCTGGACTTCAGTTCCTTCATTTGCAAAATGAGGTAGTTTGGGTTCAATTAAGTAACTTATGAGGTTCCTTTCACCTCAGAGATTTTGTGGTTTCCTGAGAGTTTTTCTGATGACTACATCAGTTACCAAACTGTGCATGGACAGTTAGGTGGCATATTGGATTGAGTGCCTGGAATCAGGAAAACTCCTCTTCCTGAATTCAAATCTCCTCTTCCTGAATTCAAATCTCATCTCAAACACTAACTGTGTGACTCTGGGCAAGTCATTTAACCCTATTTGCCTCAGGTTCCTCATATGTAAAATGAGCTGGAGAAGGAAATGGCAAATCACTTCCCTCTCTTTGCCAAGAAAACCCCAAGAACGGGTCATCATGAAGATCTGGACATGACTGAAAAATGATTGAACAACAACAACAAAAAGTATTCATGAAGGATAATATGATAAGCCTTGAGAAAGGAGAGCAGAGCTAGTTCTCCAAGAACCTAAACTATTACTTAAAGGACAATGAATTTTACTTGAGAAACAAGAAAGCAGTGAAAATTTTTAAGCAAAAAAAGATTGTCACCTTTTTATACAAGGAAAGTTATTTTAAAAGTTATAGAAGATGAATTGATTATAAGTGTATAATAATATTTTGTATAGTACTTTAAGGTTTGCAAAGCATTTTATCTTATTTTATACTTGCAGCAACCCTGAGTGGTAGGTACCATTGTTGTTCCCATTTTACATAGCTAGTGTCTATAGCCATATTTGAACTTAAGCCGTTAATAGTCCCATGAATAAGCCAATCAGTGCTAAAGATCAAATTGTAAAGTGCTGGAAGTGACTTGAGAAAGACTTACAAGGCTAGAAATGTTTACTAAAGGGTACCTAGGATCAGATAGATATTAGTAATCCATTATTTTGTGAAGGGAGCTGCAGAAACCAAGAGAAGCTAAATCTTGAGAAAAAGAAACCTAAGTAAAAAAGAATATAATTCAACCTAAGAGTTCAGTCATTTATGTTGTGTCTAGCTTCTCTTGAGCCCATGAGTTTTCTTGGCAAAGATAGTGGCTACCATTTCCTTTTTTATTTTACTTTACAGATGAAGAAACTGAGGCAAACAGGGTTAAATAACTTGCCTAAGGTCACAATTAGTAATTATCTGAGTCTAAATTTGAACACGGGAAAATGAACTTTTCTGACTACAGGCCTACTTGCTGTATTCACTAGCTGCAAAGGGAGCAGGAATCAGTGTGATGGAGCAGAGCCAGAAAACTTCTTTATAGGCTACTATCAATAGCATAAGTAAGTAGTAATGAGAGTTTATATTAGAGTGATGGCAGTGTTAATAATTATGCATATTAAGAAATGTTTTGAACATAGAATTAAGAGAACCTATGAATAATGAAGTAGAGAAAAGAGTCAAAGATTATCTTAATATTTTGAGCAAGGGAGACTAAATGATATCACTGTCAGAAATAATGAAGTCATAAGGAAGAAAAATTTCAGGGGGAAAATCATAAAATCACTTTTGTATACATTAAGTTTGGATACCAGTGGGACAACAAGGTAAGATGTCATACAGTCAGACAATTGAAGAGTAATATGGAGCTTAAAAGAGGTATCACGTATATAGAGATGGCAGTTGAAGTTTTGAGAACAATGACCAAAATGTTAAGATTACAAAGAGAGAAGAGCCAAAGAAAGAAACTAGGGGGAAGGATTAAAAACATTAAAAGTATTCTAAAGTGGACAAGGAATCAGCCAAGAAGACTGGGGAAAGTTTGAAAGGTACAATAAACAAGACTGGGACATGTTTTTGAAAGTGTAGTGTTTCTGAGGCCAAGGAAGAAAAGTATTTGAGACAATAATGGTTGTAGTCAGAACAATATCTACCTCACATAGACCAACCAATAAGCATTTATTAAGTGCCTATTATGTGTGAGACATTGTGCTAAGTACTGGAGATATATGGAAAAGGAAAAGATAATTCCTGACTTTGAGGACTTCACAGTCTAATAGAGGAGACAATAAATAAACAAATATATACAAATAAGCTACATACAGAATAAATAGGGAAAAAAATTAACAGAAGGAAGGTATTAGAATTAAGAGGGATTGAGAAAGACTTCCTTTTGAAGGTGAGATTTTGGCTGGTACTTACTAGGAAGCTAGGAGGTAGAGATGAGGAAGATTTCAGGCATGGGAGAAAGCCAAGGAAAATGTCCAAAGTTCAGAGATGATGTTCATGGAACAAGAAAGAGGTCAGTTACTACTGGATTGAAGGGTACATGAGGATGGATGGGCAAGGTAAAGTGTTAAAAGACTGGAAAGGCAGAAAGAGGCTATGTAATTGAGGACTTTTAATGCCAAACAGAGGATTTTTGTACTTGATCTTGGAAATACCAGGAAGTCAATGTTTACTGAGTGTGTGGGGTTTGTATGCATGGTTGGAAAAATCAATTTGGTTGCTGAATGGAGGACAGACTGAAATGGGGAAAGATCTGTGGTAGACAGACCACCTACCAGATTATTATAGTCATCCAGGCATGAGCTGATGAGGGTACCAAGGTGATAACAGTGTCAGGGGAGAGAAAGAAGTATACTAGAGAGAAGTTGCAAAGCTGAAATTGACAGACTTTGACAAAAGATTGGATATGAGAGGGAGATGAAATACAGTGAGAAATTGAAGCTGACTGAGGTTGCAAGCCTTGAGCACTGGAAGGATGGTAGGCCTTAATAGTCATAAAGAAATTTGGAAGGAGAAGTTTGGAGGAAAAAAAGAGAGAGTGTAGTTTTAGATGTCCATCAGACTGATGTTTGAAAGGCTACTGCATATGCAAGATGGAAAGTCAGCAAATAGGTTAGGGCTAGATAGGCTTATGTGAAAATCATCAAAATTGAAATGGATTAAATCCAGGAGATTGACCAAATAAATAAAGAGGGGGAAAAACATGGCTAAGGACAAAGCCATATGGAAAAGCCATACTTAGTAGATATAATCTGAGACTGAAGCAAATGAGAATTTGTGTTCAGATAGGTAGGAAGAGAACAAGAGAATGATGTTCCACAAAGTTAAGAGGAAAATATTGGACAGAAAGTGATAATAGTGTCAGAGGTTACAGAAAGACCAAAGAGAATGAGGATTGAGAAAAGTCTACTGGATTTGCCAACTAAAAGGTCATAGGTAACTTTGGAGAGAGCTCCAGTGGAATGATGAGAGTGGAAACTGGACTCCAAGTGGTTAAGAAGAGAAAAGGAGGAAAGTGTAGAGTTTTCTTAAGGAGACTCATTACAAATGCTAAATAGACATAGAATGATAGTGAGGTTGAAGGATCAAGTGAGGGTGTGTTCAAGATGAGGAAAATATGACAGCGGGGAAGGAGCCAGTGGACAGAGAGAGACTGAAGATAGGTGAGAGAGTGAGGATAATAGAAGGGAAAATCTTGTGGAGAAGACAGGGTGGGATCACTTGTGCAGGTAAGACTTTGCTTTGTCTACACCCAGAAAGAGGACTGTGGGAACTGAATGTGGATCACAATATAACTTTCTCACTCTTTTTGTTGTTGTTCACTCACTTTTTTTTATCTAATTTCTCTTATGCAGCAAGAGAATTGTATAAATATGTTTCTACATATTGGATTTAACATTTTAATATGTTTAACATATATTGAATTGTTTACCATCTAGGGGAGGGGGTAAGAAAAAGGAGGAGAAAATCTGAAACACAAATTCTATGCAAGGGTCAGTGTCAAATTATCTGTGCATATGTTTTCAAAATAAAAAGCTTTAGGAAAATAAATAAATAAATAAAAAATAAAAACTTTTTTCAGCTGCCAAAAAAAAAAAAAAAAAAAAAAAGCTATGGGGAAAAACACTTCCAACCTAAACTGGCTAATAAAACCAATCTAAAATTAAAAAAAAAAAAAAAAAAGAGTTTGCTTTGGCAAAAAGTTGAGTCTTTTCATGTGAAGCAAGGGTGTAGGAAGGGATAGTGGCAGGAGGAATCTGAGTGATATAAATAAGTGGGGAGGAGGTCTTGAAGAATGGTCTCAATTTTTTCCTGTAAAATATGAAGCAAGGTTCTCAGATGAGATGATGGAGGAAAAGGGAGCCAGGTTTGGAGAGATTAAAAGGTTTGGAAAAGCTGCTGGGAAAGTGGGATACTAAGTTGATGAGGGAGTTGTAGAAGTTTTACCTAGCATCAGTGACAGTTGTATAACATACATTTGTATAGGACCCAATGATTTTCCCTACCTTTATTCAGCAGCACATGAATAGGAGTGAAGGCAGTAGATGCTGGGAATAATCCAAAGTTGAAGCTTGGCAAGGCACAATCAGTAATATAAAATATCCAGAGATGTGAAAAAAGACTAGGTGATGAACTGGTTCACCAAGTGAAGATGGGGAAAAGGGGAAAAGGCAGTGATGCCTGTGAGAGAATGCTTGCTTAGAAGTTTTAAAAAAGGAAGCAAAACAAAAACAAAAACAAAAACAAAACCCTGAAAGATATTATGTTGAATGACCTCAGGTTTCTTATTGAAATAATGCTATAGTAATTATGAAGTCTAGAGATACAATTGAGTGCTTGAAGAGAGAAAAAATATTTGAAACAACAGCTATTATAAAAGTAGAGCTGGTGAGCAGCAGTAAGAGCCTAGATGAGATTGGGCATCACACAATTTGGATGAGGTGAGATAAGCTTGATTTTGTTATTTTCTCCAGGAAAACCCAATAGATTCTGGTATGGAAAAATTACCTCATGAAAACTACCCAAGATTAACAAATAGAATAGAGAAGAAGTAAGAGACTCAAAGATGGTAGCTAGCAAAATATTAAAGTGGTAAACAGCTTGGGGTACCAGTGAAGCCAGAGTGTTGGAGAGAGAACAAGAATGGATCAAGAAGAAGTCATGATAAGGACATATTTCATTTGGTTTAGAGAATTATTATAGTCTGAAAGAGCTGGAGGAAGCAAAATAATGAGAGGTGGTGGTCAAACACTTTCTACTAGTTTTTCATTTATATGTTGCAGCGTGTTTATGTCCCTCTGTCCTTTCGATTGTTCTCCCCCTGTAATGTTCCTTGGTTATTCAAAGGCAGTGGTGTTCGACACTTTTTTCCATAGGACAACAGAGGTAAAATGTTAGTATTGAACAGATGGGCCTTTGCTTTCATGGGAATTAGGATCCTTAAAGAAACTTTACAACTTACTGGAAACAATCCAGCCCACAATCCTTTTCTATTCAACTCTGGGACCAGCTCAATGTTCATCTGTACTGTGTGTCCCCAATAAAGATCCTGTTAGATAAACTCTTTATCAAGAATTTTAAACTTTTTTTTTTTTTGCATCACAAACTCCTCTGATAGTCTGGTAAGGCCCATGGAATCTTTCTTAATTTTTTTTTTCAATTTAGTATTTTATTTTCCCCCAGTTTGTGTAAAAACAATTTTTAACATTTATTTTTTAAAACTGGAGTTTCTCTCTTTTCTTCCCTTCACAGTGAGATAATTTATCCCATTCTACTTCTCCCTTTACCTTGATCCTACTATATTCCTCTCTTACCTCTTAATTTTATTTTTTAGATATCACTTTCATATTCAACTCACAACTATGTCCTCTGTTTATATATACTCCTAACTGTCCTAATGAGAAAGTTCTCATGAGTTACAAGTATTATTTTCCCATGTAGCCTTAAAAAATTAAACAAAGTTTAAACTTTAAAGTTTAGCCTTATTAACAATTTCTCTTTCCTGTTTATTTTTTTATGCAAAGTTAAATTTTCTGTTCAGCTCTTCTTCAAGAATGTTTGAAAGTCCTCAATTTCATTGCATGTCCATTTTTTTTTTTTTCTCCTGAGCAATAATTTTAACTCGGGTTTGGCTGGGTAATTGATTCTTGATTATAATCCTATCTTTTTTGATCTTCAGAATATCAGAATAAATTAGAAGTTGATAAACTTTGTGTTGTTCTGACGATGGTTTCATGATATTTGAATTGTTTCTGCTCGCAGTTTTTTTCCTTGACCTGAGAAGTCTGGAATTTGGCTATAATACACCTGGGAGATTTTTTTTTGTGATCTCTTTCGGGAGGTAATGAGTGAATTCTTGCAATTTCTATTCTATCCTCTGATTCTAGAATATCAGGGCAATTTTCTTGATTGTTTCTTGAAAGATAATGTCTAGCCAGCAGGATGATTTCAGAAAGGCCTGAGAGACTTACATGAACTGATGCTGAGTGAAATGACCAGGACCAGAAGATCATTATTTACTTCAATAACAATACTATATGATGATCAAATCTGATGGACATGGCCCACTTCAACAATGAGATGAATCAAATCATTTCCAATAGAGCAGTAATGAACTGAACCAGCTATACCCAGGGAAAGAACTCTGGGAGATGACTATGAGCCCCCTACATAGAATTCCCAATTCCTCTATTTTTGTCTGCCTGCATTTTTAATTTCCTTCACAGGCTAATTGTACACTATTTCAAAGTCCGACTCTTTTTATATAGCAAAATAACTGTGTGGACATGTATATATATATACACATATATATATACACACACATATATATATAGTATTTAACTTATACTTTTTTTATATTGGTCAACCTGCTATCTGGAGAAAGGGGTGGAGGAAAGGAGGGAAAGAGTTGGAACAAAAGGATTTGCAACTGTCAATGCTGAAAAATTACCTATGCATATATTTGTAAATAAAAAGCTATTAAAAAAAAAGAAAGATAATGTCTAGGTTCTTTTTTTCTTTTTTGATCATGACTTTTGGGAAGTCCATTAATTTTAAGATTATCTCTTATGGACCTATTTTCCAAGTCAGTTATTTTTCTATTGAGATATTTTATACTATCTTCTATTTTTTTCATTTTTTAAGTTTTGCTTTATTGTTTCTTGGTTTCTAATAAAATGATTAGCTTCCATTTGCTCAATTCTAATTTTTGAAGGAATTATTTTCTTCAGTGAGCTTTTGTTCCACCTTTTCATTTGGCTAATTATGCTTTTTAAGGTGTAATTTTTCTTCATTATTTTTTGTGCCTCCTTTACCAAGGTGTTGATTTGTTTTTCATGCTTTTCTTGTAATCTCATTTTTCTTCCAAAATTTTCCTCTACTTTTCTTACTTGATTTTCAAAATCCTTTTTGAGCTCTTCCATAGCCTGAGACCAATTCACATTTTTCTTGGAGGCTTTGAATGTAGGAATTACAACTTTATCTTCTTCTAAGTGTGTTTTGATCATGTCACCATAGTAATTTTCAATGGTAAGGATTTTTTTTCTTTTGTTTATTAATTTTCCCAACCTATTTCTTAACTTTTAATTCTTTGTTAAAGTAAGGCTTTCTTTCCAGAGCAAAGAGCTCACTGTCTAGAACTTCAGGGATTTAATGCAATTATTTTTAGAGATCTTTCTAAGGACCTATAACTTTTCAGTTCTTCCAAGGTGGTATGATCTAAGGAGAGATGTGTTTATTACTTTCCTGGCCTGTGCTGATTTGCACTCTTTTCTGCCCTAGAACTGCAAAGAGACTGTGGCCACAAACTCTAGTTTTCATCCTGAGACTGACACCCAGGACTGTAGCCCAAATCCAACAATCTCCTTGTAACCAATTGTTGGACTCTCTTACCAGCTGCTGCCACTGCTGATTCAGTGGCTCCCAAGGCCTGCTCCTGGTTTTCTGGAGCTGAATCTGTGCTGGTATGGCCTGCACTGAACTGCATTCTACTCTTACACTAGTGAAACAGGCTTTTCCTGTTGACCCTCTAAATTGTCTTTAGCTGGAAAATTATTATATTCTCACCTTTTGTGGGTCTGCTGTTTCAGGAATTATTTTATGATTATTTAAAGATGTTCAGAGTTCAGCTGAGTCTCTACCTTTTCTTTACCATCTTGATTCCACCGTGCCTAAAGTCAGCTTCATCTTCTCTTGCTCCTTCCATCTTCTGGCTTATATTAAAACATGGCTCTTTCCAGATATCACTGATTACTTGGCCATCCTTTCTATCATACCTACAAATCACTGATCCTGGTGGGGGAATCTCCTTGTTTCCTTTTATCACTACAGGAATCCTCTTTCTACTACTGCCTTCATTCAGCATCCTCTCCTCTAAATGATTAAGAAGAGAATCCTAAAGTTCCTGAACACAAATAAATGTAAACAAATAAATAAATATAAAAATAAAGGAGATGAAAAGAAAACCAAAACAACTAAAAGAAGTGTACATGTTAATTCATTTGAAAGTCTTGATAAAATGAGATTCTTGGTTAAATGTATAATCCTCTTTTGAATTATGTATATGGAAACTATTGTTTTATTTGATGTTAATTTTAGAACAAAATAATAAAAGTGTAATTAATAGACTAAATTTTAAAAAAGTCTTGATAAAGTAACTAAACACTGTATTGAACAATTACATAAGGTAGCACAGCTTATTTTTCATGAGCAAAACAAAAAACCAGCCCAGAACTACACAAAAGTCTAACAACTACTGCAATATGTAATGAGGTCATCTCCTTAACTAAGAAGTTTCCTTATTATATTTTAAGGCAGTTAGTTGGGATTAAGTGACTTGCTGAGGGTCATAATCTAATAAGTGGTAAGTGGTAAGTGGCTGAGACCAGATTTGAACCAAAGATCGTTCTAACTTCAGAGCTGATGCTTTATTCACTGTGCCATTTAGCTATCCTGTAATTCATGGTTTTTGAAAAAATTGAGGCCATTCATCAAGAGCTCCCTCTTTTCATCTTATTTCCCTTTAACATCATTACCATCACTCTTCTTCATTCTAGTCCTCTGAAACTTGATTGATTCTGGGGTCTTGGGTTCAGGAATCTATCACTTGAATACAAAAAGTATGGAGTACAGCTGAGGAGCTCCAGCTTTTAAAGTTTTGGAGTGAAATCCCAGTGGTATAACCAACACCAGAAAGCTGTGCCCAATTGAATTAGCCCAGGGATAGAATGATTTACCTACAATAGCTAAGTAAATTCTGGGCTAAACGTTCTAAGTGGGTCATTTCATTCCAATGTCAAACTTAAACTACCAGGGGACTGGTCTAGGAAAGGCAGGCCTTTCCTATAACATTTCCCCACTGGAATTAATTATGTCCTGGCCTCAAGACCTATTTTTTGCTTGTTCTTTATATCTGAAGTGTTTAGTTAGCACAGCCCTTGGAATATAATGCTATATTTTTTTTATGTGTGGAATAAGTAAAAGCCACTGAATTTATTTATGCCTTTTGGTCTTTTACACTAGTCATTTCCCAATATAATTCCCACTACTGAACCCTCTATAACAAAATAACAACAACAAAAACAGATAAGCAAAACCATCAACAAAAAGCCTCCATCATATAGCATATACAACATTCTCTATCAGTGTATCTAAGATAATACGCTTAAGATGAAGAGACATCAATTACATATGCATATATATTTATTTTAAAAAGATTCAGGTAAGACTTTTTGCATATGTCCATAAATACTTTGAAATATTTAATTTAATATAACTTTTTCACTTGTACATCAAACTGAATAACATTTAAAAATTAGAATATAAGTTATAATAAGTAATTTATTAAATGGAATAAGATATTGGCTTGAATATTTTTGTTTGTAAAATTCGGATTCCTTAAGAAATTTTTTCCCACATGTGCTTGGAAAGACACATTACTATGGCAATGTGCTATTATAGAAATGTTAATTGAATTGAAAATGTTTGGTGGAGATTTATCAAGACATAATTCCCCCGATATATCATAAGCAAAAACATTTGCTACTGCTGTATCACACTTGAGAGCTAAAGAAAGGATGGGATTATGTATACACATGTAAGAATCCAATACATGAAATTTATGGTTGAAACTTACATGTGCTTCTTACTCAGGATTCTTTTGATTAATTAGTCATTCAGCTAAAATAAATAGCAAAAAATATTTTTTTTCTGACATTATCTGGAAATTCACATTTGAAAATCAAAGCATTTGAACCAAGGTCAAGCTATCTTCTCAAAGTAGGTCAGGCAATTATTCAACAAATCGGCAGGTCAGATATTGGCTCTGCATGTAACATTTTGATCATTCTTTCTGTCTTTTTATAGCCATGACTCTTGCAATCTCTAGACTTTGAAAGTTTCTAACATTTTCAGAAAACAACAAAATGGTCACTAATGGTTTGAAATCTATTCTGATAGTGTTCTGATTTTATATCTTATCTAAGATCACAGGATCACAGGTTTGAGTTGGAAGTAACCTTGGGAGGTCATATTTTACAAGACTTGCTTTTTTACAGACAAGGAATTTGAGACCTAGAGAAATTAAATGATGTTTCTAGGGTTACACAGTAAGTAGAAGAGCCAGGATTCAAACCTGGGTCCACTGATTCCAGACATATCATATTTCAACTGTGTTATGAGAAACCTTTATTAGGAAACTGAAAAGTAGCTACTGGGCATTTAAAATCCAGCTCAGTTTATTTATGTTAGACATATGTATGGTTGCCTTCTAAATATAAAGATAACTTGACTCATGCATGGCTTGGAGAGACATCTGATCTGGGATCAGGTTCACCCCCTCCAAGGAAGATTTCAATTTCCTACTATGGGAAATAGGGGGAGGGCCAGTGGCTGGGATACTCAACACTTTTCACCTATTTTCAAGAGGTTCAAGAGGTTTCAAGAGTTAACAAAATTGTTAACTATCCACCAAACTTTAACTAATTTGAAGACGATACTAGCAGTTAAGGGAAGATTGTGAAAAATCGCAGAAGATGGTACTTGAACTATAACTTGAAGGAAAATTAAGACTCTATGAGACAGAGTGAAAGACTTCCAGGCATATGGGAAAGCCAAAGCTCAGGAATGGGAGATAGAGTGACTTAAAGAAGGACAACTTGCCTGGATTATAGAATAAAGGTAGGAAATCAATGTCCAAAGAAGCTAGAAAGATAGCCAAGTTGTGCAGGGATTTAAGTCAAACACAAGTTTACCAGCATACTGATGGCTTAAAATAAAGTAGTAATTGTGATAAGACTTTGTGTATAAGAAATGTGGAAATAATTGTTGTCAACTGATTGAATACATGGATAAGGGAGAATCAAGAGTTGAAGTAATCTCAAGATTATGAACCTGAGAGACTGGAAAGATGATGGTTTTTGACAAAAGTATAGAAGTTTGGAACAAGGGAGCATTTGGGAGAAAGAGAAGTTCAGTTTTATATATGTTGAGTTTGTAACTTTGGAATCTTCTCTCTCCCACATCTCCCATATGAAGTGTTCATTTTATTTCAGTTATATTTCTCTACCTGTTCCCTTCTCTATTCTCACATGGCCACCAACTTAGTTGGGCTCAATACTTCCAGTGTCTCCCTCTCCAATTCTTGTTCCAAAATTATTTGGAATAAATAATGTGTAGCACATGTGCTTGATTTCTATTTTTGAATGTGAAAAGAAATTAAAGAAGGTTCTCAAATTGGATGGACTCCTTGTGGAAATTTTTATAGAATATGGACTAAAATTGTATAGAATGAGTTGACATTGCCAACAGACCAACCCCCTCAAATTCTAAGTGAAATCTGACTTAGAAATCACTCTCTCTAGTTCTCCCAGTCACAGTTAGTCATGAAAAGTAGAAAGATTCTTGGGATACAAGATACCAAATTCTGTAAATGCATATGTATTACACCAACAACAATTTCCTCATCACTGTTATTTATGGAAGATAAAAAGAACCCTTATCATCCTCAGGAATTAACTATTGGTATTAGAAACACACTTTTGACACTGAAAATGAGATGTCAAAGAGAATTTATGAAAAAACAATCTTTTTTTTTTTAAATTTAATTTTATTTAATAATAACTTTGTATTGACAGAATCCATGCCAGGATAATTTTTACACAGCATTATCCCTTGCAATCACTTATGTTTCGTTTTTTCCTCTCCCTCCCTTCTCTCCCCCCCCCCCCCCCAGATGGCAAGCAGTCCTATATATGTTAAATATGTTGCAGTATATCCTAGATACAATACACATTTGCAGAACCGAACAGTTCTCCCGCTGCACAGGGAGAATTGGATTCAGAAGGTAAAAATAACTCAGGAAGAAAATCAAAAATCAAATAGTTCACATTCATTTCCCAGTATTCCTTCTTTGGGTGTAGCTGTTTCTGTCCATCATTTATCCAATGATACTCAGTTAAGTCTCTTTGTCAGAGAAATCCACTTCCATCAGAATACATCCTCATACAATATCATTGTCGAAGTGTATAATGATCTCCTGGTTCTGCTCATCTCACTTAGCATCAGTCCATGTAGGTCTCTCAAAGCCTCTCTGTATTCATCCTGCTGGTCATTCCTTACAGAGCAATAATATTCCATAACATTCATATACCACAATTTACCCAGCCATTCTCCAATTGATGGGCATCCATTCATTTTCCAGTTTCTAGCCACTACAAACAGGGCTGCTACAAACATTTTGGCACATACAGGTCCCTTTCCCTTTTTTAGTATCTCTTTGGGGTATAAGCCCAATAGAAACACTGCTGGATCAAAGGGTATGCACAGTTTGATAACTTTTTGGGCATAATTCCAGATTGCTCTCCAGAATGGTTGGATTCGTTCACAACTCCACCAACAATGCATCAGTGTCCCCGTTTTCCCGCATCCCCTCCAACATTCATCATTATTTTTTCCTGTCATCTTAGCCAATCTGACAGGTGTGTAGTGATATCTCAGAGTTGCCTTAATTTGCATTTCTCTGATCAATAGTGATTTGGAACACTCTTTCATGTGAGTGGTAATAGTTTCAATTTCTTCATCTGAAAATTGTCTGTTCATATCCTTTGACCATTTATCAATTGGAGAATGGCTTGATTTTTTATAAATTTGAGTCAGATGAAAAAACAATCTTAAGGAATTGTATTAACATTTCCGACCAGAAGCAGGCTCCTCTTTGGGAAGAGGGAATCCTGAACACATAAGTGAGAGAAGCTTTATTCTTGTTAGCTCAACACAACCCCTCCCTTCAGAGAACGAACTGTTCTGGTCCCTTCTAGGATAATTGGATAAGTCCGCTGTATGTTTCCCCCTAAATATGTATAAGCATGTCCCCCCTCCTTCGTCACACATCCTATGTACAAAAATGGAAAATTCCTCCTATGAGTGTGTTGTTTAATATTCAATTAGCTTATTAAAAATGTACAATAGTCAGATCACTGACCCCAACTAGTTTGAGCTGGATGGCTATTAATCTTAAGCTTGTGGTTTTCTGAAAACCACAAGACTCTTTCTGATTGGCTGAATACATCTGTGCCTTCCTAGCTCCCAAATTCCTTGTTTGCTCTGCTTCTGATAGATTGAAACTTAATTGTTCTGTGGAATCTTAACTTTCCTTAACATTCTGAAAACCTATTGGTCAGTGGCACCTACTATCCTGCACTATTTTGAAGCTTGCAACACTGTGGAAACCCAACTTTTCAGTATTTCACACATTGGGAATACAAGGGTAACACATAAAATGATCAACAACATGATGGCACATATATTTATATAATAATTTGTGATGGACTTAGAGTGCTTTTGGAATTCTATAAAAGGCTTATGCTATTCTTTGTACAAAAGTACTTGGTATCAGATGATCCTTCAGGAGTGATGAGAAGTTGCCCCAAGTAGTGCACAACTTCACTTTGTCCTTCTTCATAAGTCATGAAATGTCATTAATGGATCCTAGAGCTTTCAGCATTTTCCAATGAAAATTTCCATTTTCAGCATTCAGTCCAACAATTCCTTTTGCAGTATAACTAACTACATGGTATGCACACTAGTCTGCGATGTTCTCTCTCTTCATCTTTGCCTTTGGAATTCTTAGATCCCTTCAAGGCTCAGGTAAAAAGCCATATCCCACAAGAATATGTTCTGATTTCCCTGGGGTTAGTGCCTTTCCTCAATAAATTTGAATATGTAACATTTAGAGCTGGCCCCAAAGTGGATTTTGTTGCCTCAAAAAAGAGGCTCCTATTAAGATCACAGATTTAGGGCTGGAAGGCACTTTAAAACTGCACCAAGAACACAATCCTAACACTTCCTCTTAAGCAGTTTCAGCTAGATTTTCCTTTAAAGGTACTGAGACATTCCTTGAGATTCTTTGGCTCAAAAAATGTAGAGGGCTGAAATTCTGAATAGGTATACTTGAATCAGACAAACAAGCACTTAAGGCTAATTACCTATCCATAAAAGACAATGACTCTATTAGCATGTTTGAATAAATGGCTCTTCTTACAGTTGATGCTGAGTAAATGTTTGGTGTTAAGATAATCTTAGGCAAGGATTAGAGGACTAGGGGACAGAGATCAGAGTCACTTTGCAGCAGGAAGAGGAGAGAAGTTGGTGACTTTGGACTTGAGAATCCAGGATACATCTTTGGTGAGCCTTGTGGCAGGTTACCTGCTTCTTTCATTTCTCTCCCTAAAGACCAAGGACTTTTACTTATCCTGACTCTGACTGATCCTGAGGTCTCCAGGGAGCTAGCCTGGACTTTACAAGAAAACTCTTGATTGTTGAAGTGATTTGCAGTATTATCCCAATTAGAGAGTAGTCACAAAGAGTTTGTGGATTTTTCAGAGGTTTAACTATAGATAAAGAAGCTGAGCTCAGCTAAATCAAGTTAACATCTCCTCAGTGCCTATTCTAGTTGAATATTTTTCTTTTCCATAGATAAATAAATCTTTTTGTTTATTATTGAATGACTTACACGTGTCCCATTTTTGTTTTAACATTGAACTTAAACCACTGGGACTGGTCCAGTAGCATGCTAGAGACATCTTGTACTGAATTTCAAGTTGATTATTAAACAATAAGTTAAATCAATGTGTCACTTGGTAACTTGAAAATCAGCTAACACTACAAATCAGGGCTTGATTTTTTGTTGATTACATAGACTTAAGAAAATGTTAAGATTGCAGGTTAAACTTAAAAGTATGTCATATGTACATTTTCTTTTTGGAAAACAGGTCATTAAATATTTACCTACACAACCTTGGACTTGCTTAAGTCACACATAGCTCAGAAACTATCAAGTTGATCCCCCTCATTTTACAAATGAAAAAACTGAGGTCCATAAAAGTTAAGTAACTTTCCTGGGGCCATACAGGTATGTGGCTAAGGCAGAATTGGAACTCAGTTTCTTGATAAGTTCAGTGCCTTATTCATGGCTCTACATTGTTTTGTCACTAGAGATCTTTAAGACACTTGAGCTGAGTGTTTGGTGGACTCTCAAAGGCAGAAGTGAAGAGGAAGAGCAACCTAAGCAAGTGTTCTTTACATATTTGACAGGTGTGTTGCAGAAAAAATTTCTGTTCAGGAACTGAAGTCAAATTTCGAGATTTAGCATGTGTGTAGGAGGTAAGGAAGTGGAAAGAGTAAATATAGGCAGATTTCTCAAGGCTTTTGATAGCAAGGGGAGGAGAATTATAATAGAACTGTCATTTAAAGAGATGGTGGGTTCAAGAGAAGGTTGTTGCTGTTGTTTAAAAATGGAGGAGAAATGAGCAGATTTGGGAAGATTTGTATAGAAATCAAAGAAACACGTAGTAGCTAATAGACTGAAAAAGTAAGCGGAGAAGGATGACTAAAAAGGCAAGCTGCAAGAGATGGAGATGGAATCAGAAGGTCAAATGTAGAGGGAGCATTCTTGGTACAGAGAAAGAATGAAAATGAGGAGTGATATTGAGGAGATTTGAGGCACAGAAATGGGGAGGAGAGGAAACTCATGGTGGAGCACTTCAAATTTTCCTTTTGAAATAAGAGAGAGCAGATGGGATATAGTGGTTTGAAAAGAAAGTATGGAATAGACAATGTAGGGAGTCAATAAGGGAAGAAAAAAACATTTCCTTTTAGCAGTGAGGGCACAGCCAAGATTAAATAACAAGTTTGTAGTAATCAGTATGATAATGGGCCTTCCTACAGGGGTGTTTAATAGCACCAAAGTAGGAATGGAAAAAATGAATGATTGAAGAAATCTAACATTGGTATTGAGAAAGGGCTGAGAAGCAATCTGGTGCAACTAGAGGATTTTGCCTGGAGTCAGGAAGACTCATTTTCATGATTTCAAATCTGGCCTCAGATACTTACTAGCTGTGGAACCCCTAGGTAAATCACTTCACTCTGTTTGCCTCAGTTTTCTCATCTGTAAAATGAACTGGAGAAGGAAATAGAAAACCACTCTAGTATGTTTGACAAGAAAACCCTAAAACGGGTAATGAAAATAGTTGGATATGTATGACTACAAACGACAAAATACTGAGCAAGGCGAGGACAGGGATAAGAGATTCAAAGATAGGATAAAATAGAATTACTCCAACTTGATCAGGATTTCAGGAAGGAAAGCCAAAGAATAATTTTAATTCTTCATTCTACATGACAATGCTTCAGATACTTAGAATTTAATTCAGAGGATTTACATGTGAATTCTACCAAACATTCAAAGAACAATTAGCTCCAATGCTATATAAATTATTTGAAAAAACAGGGAATGAAGGAGTTCTACCAAATTCCTTTTATGACACAGACATGGTACTGATACCTAAATCAGGTAGGTTGAAAACAGAGAAAGAAAATTATAGACCAATCTCCCTAATGAATACTGATGCTAAAATCTTATAAGATATTAGCAAAAAGACAACAGAAAATCATCCCCAGGATAATACACCATGATCAAGTAGGATTTATACCAGGAATGCAGGGCTGGTTCAATATTAGGAAAACTATTAGTATAATTGGCCATATTAATAACCAAATTAACAAAAACCATATGATCATCTCAATAGATGCAGAAAAAGTGTTTGATAAAATCCAATATCCATTCCTATTAAAAAAAACTTGAGAGTATAGGAATAAATGGACTTTTCCTTAAAATAATCAGAAGCATCTATTTAAAACCATCAGTAAGCATCATATGTAATGGGGACAAACTGCAACCATTCCCAATAAGATCAGGAGTGAAATAAGGTTGCCCACTATCACCATTACTATTTAATATCGTATTAGAAATGCTAGCTTTGGCAATAAGAGTTGAGAAAGAGATGAAAGGAATCAGAGTAAGCAATGAGGAAACCGAATTATCACTCTTTGCAGATGGTATGATGGTATACTTAGAGAACCCCAGAGATTCTACTAAAAAGTTATTAGAAATAATCCACACCTTTAGTAAAGTTGCAGAATACAAAATAAACCCACATAAGTCATCAGCATTCTTATATATCACTAACAAAATCCAACAACTAGAGTTACAAAGAGAAATTCCATTTAAAGTAACTACTGATAGTATAAAATATTTAGGAATCTATCTGCCAAGGGAAAATCAGAAACTTTATGAGCAAAACTACAAAACACTTTCCATGCAAATTAAGTCTGATCTAACCAACTGGAAAAATATTAAATGCTCTTGGATTGGGCGAGCAAATATAATAAAGATAACAATACTACCTAAACTAATCTATTTATTTAGCGCTATACCAATCAGACTCCCAAAAAACTATTTTGATGACCTAGAAAAAATAACAACAAAGTTCATATAGAAAAACAAAAGGTCAAGAATTTCAAAGGAATTAATGAAAAAAAAAATCAAATGAAGGTAGCCTAGCTGTACCAGATCTAAAATTATATTATAAAGCAGTGGTTATCAAAACCATTTGGTATTGGCTAAGAAATAGACTAGTTGATCAATGTTATAGGTTAGGTTCAAAGGACAAAACAGTCAATAACTTTAATAATCTAGTGTTTGACAAACCCAAAGACCCCAGTTTTTGGGATAAGAACTCACTATTTGACAAAAATTGTTGGGAAAATTGGAAATTAGTATGGCAGAAACTAGGCATTGACCCACACTTAACACTGTACACCAAGATAAGGTCAGAATGGGTTCATGATCTAGGCATAAAGAATGAGATTATAAATAAATTGGAGGAGCATAGGATAATTTACCTCTCAGGCATGTGGAAGAGGAAGGAATTTATGACCAAAGAACTAGAGATCATTATTGATTCCAAAATAGAAAATTTTGATTATATCAAATTGAAAAGTTTTTGTACAAACAAAACTAATGCAGACAAGATTAGAAGGGAAGCAATAAACTGAGAAAAAATTTTTACAGTTAAAGGTTCTGATTTCCAAAATATATAGATAATTGACTCTAATTTATAAGAAATCAAGCCATTCTCCAATTGATAAATAAATGATCAAAGGATATGAACAGACAATTCGCAAAGAAATTGAAACTATTTCTAGCCATATGAAAAGATGCTCCAAGTCATTATTAATCAGAGAAATGCAAATTAAGACAACTCTGAGATAACATTACACACCTGTCAGACTGGCTACAATGACAGGGAAAGATAATGCAGAATGTTGGAGGGGATGTGGGAAAACAGGATACATTGTTGGTGGAATTGTGAACACATCCAGCCGTTCTGGAGAGCAATTTGGAACTGTGCTCAAAAAGTTATCAAACTGTGCATATCCTTTGATCTAGCAGTGTTACTACTGGGCTTATACCCCAAAGAGATACTAAAGAAGGGAAAGGGACCTGTATGTGCCAAAATGTTTGTGGCAGCCCTGTTTGTAGTGGCTAGAAGCTGGAAACTAAATGGATGCCTATCAATTGGAGAATGGTTGGGTAAATTGTGGTATATGAATGTTATGGAATATTATTATTCTGTAAGAAATGACCAGCAGAATGAATACAGAAAGGTTTGGAGAGACTTACATGAACTGATGCTAAGTGAAATGAGCAGAACCAAGAGATCATTATATACTTCAACAACGATACTATATGAGGATGTATTCTGACAAAAGTGGATTTCTCCAACAAAAAGATCTAACTCAGTTTCAATTGATCAATGATGGACAGAAGCAGCTACACCCAAAGAAACAACATTGGGAAATGAATGTAAACTGTTTACATTTTGTTTTTTCTTCCCGGATTATTTTTACCTTCTAAATCCAATTCTTCCTGTGCAACAAGAGAACTGTTTGGTTCTGCACACATATATTGTATCTAGGATATACTGTGACATATTTAACATGTATAGGACTGCTTGCCATCTGGGGCAAGGGGTGGAGGGAGAGAGAGGAAAAGTCGGAACAGAAGTAAGTACAAAGGATAATGTTTGTAAAAAATTATCCAGGCATTAGTTCTGTCAATAAAAAGTTATAATTATGAAAAAAAAAAGAATTTAATTCAGAGTCAGAAGGCCTGAATTTGAATCCACTTTGCAACTTGGGACAAGTTATTTGAGGCCTCCATTTTCTCATCTGTAATTTGAAGGGTCTGAATTAGATGATCTCTTTCTAAGATCTAGTTCCTGTGATTCTTCCTGAACACAGTTGTGGCATTGTCCTTAAGTTTCTCTTCTCCAGGATAAAGATCTAATCAATCAGTTAATCAATAAACATTTATCAATCACCTACTCTATGCCTGACATTGTGCTAAATACAGGGGATACAAAAAGAGGAAAAAAATGGTCTCTACTCTTAAGATCCCATATTATTCTGGCCATCCTTTTCTGGACATGTTCAGTCACTTTTGGACAATATGCCTCTTTTACTTGGGGCAGCTAGTGGCACAATGGATAGAGAAAAGCTTCTTAAACTATGGGTCATATCTCCACATGGCGTCAAGTAGCTGAATGAGGGTAACAAAAATTTAGCAACAATAACATGTATCAAATATTCTGATTTAATTATTTATGAAAAATAAACAAGCACATCCATTTCATTAGTATGCAAATTTGCTTTCATCTTTAATAAGTGGTAAAATTATATGTATACCAAATAATTGTTCTAAAATAAATTTCTTTATGACTTATCAGTAAATATTTCTTTTGTATACCAATTTTACATAACTATGTATCTGGGTTGTGTTAAAATTTCTAGGGTGAAAAGGGATCACAAGTGGAAAAAGTTTAATAAGCCTTGGGATAGAGCACTGACCCTTGATAACTACCTAGCTGTGTGACTATATGATTATGGGTTAGTCATCAATCATTGTCTGCTTCAGTTTTCTATTCTGCAAAATGGAGATCATAATAGCACCTATGTTCTAACATTGTTGTGAGGATGAGATAAGACAGTATTTGCAAAGCATTTTGCTAATCTTCATAATCTATATAAATGTTATAGCACTTTCATTAATGGAAGATAAAACTGCATTAAATTCCTAGGTGATATAGTGGATAAAGCACTGCACTTGGAAATAGGAAGACTCCTTTTCCTGAGTTCTCATCTGGCCTTAGTTATGTGCTAGCTGTGAGCCTGAGCAATTCACTTAATCCTATTTGCCTCAGTTGTCTTGATTGTCAAATGAGTGGGAAAAGGAAATAGCAAAAAAAAAAAAAAAAAAATTCCTGTATCTTAGCCAAGAAAATCTCAAATGGGATCACAGAAAATCAGACATAACTGAACAACAACAAAAAAATTATATTATCTTGTTTGCTGTGTCATACTGTTGAGCTTAGGGTCCTTAAGAACAAGGTTTCTTAAACTTTTTCCATCTGTGATCCCTTTTCACCCTAGAAATTTTTAAGCAACCCCAGGAATATAGGTATATAAAATAGGTATACAAATAAAACATTTATTGATAATAAACCATAATTTTGTGACCCCCCCACATTCAGTTGGGTTGTGATCCATAGTTTAAGAAAGTTTTGCTTACCCATACTTGATTTTTTTTTTCCACATGAACTATATTGCCAATCCTTGCCTCTATTATCCTGTCCTTGTGGATTCTGCTAAAGTGTTGAACTTTAAACAAGGAAACTTGAGTTCAAATCCTGCCTCATTTTTTATTAGTTATATAATTTCAGGCAAGCTACTTGATTTCTCTCAGTCTTAATTTTCTCCTCTGTAAAATGACAATGGCAATAGCACTCAACTAATTCCAGGATTAATAACATATATAAAGCCCTTGGAAAATTGTAAAGCATTCTGTAAATGATGGTTATTATTTCTGGGGGATCTTTATGAACTTTTACTTTATCATACAGCCTATGATTCTAGATTGTCATCAATCTTTCTGAATCCTACTTCCATTGTCTAATATATTAGCTATCCCTCTCAGCTTTGCATCATCTACCTAATTTTATCCATGGCATTGATAAGATATTCAAGAATCCATGGCCAACGGCACAACCCTAGTTACTTGTACAATTTTTGTCTGGAAGGGATAATAGAGGTCAGCTAGGCCAACTTCCTCATTTTATAGTTGAGGAACTGAGGAGGCTTGCCAAAAGCCGTGAGCTGTACTGAAGTACTGAGCCAGAATTCAAAAACTGTCTTTTCCTTTTACTACTCTGCTTCTCCTTCCCCCCCCCCCCTCCCCCGCAACCTCCAAGCAGTCTTGACTACAGACTTTTTGGTAATGTACTTCAATCCCTAGTTGAATCCCCTAACAATATGATCATCTCTCCAACTTTTCTTCAAATATATAATGAGAAGTTTAACCTTGTATGACCTGTTGACCAATAATGTAATAAATTAACATTTATTAAGCATCTCCTATATGCTAAGTACTACACAGGGAACTGGGCTACAAATGCAAAAAGTTCCTGTCTCCAAGAAATTTACATTCTACTGAGATTACAACACACTCACAGATAAGTAAATAAAACATTTATATCAAATGAAAACCAAGTATTTTCTGCAAAAGATAGGATAATTTCTGACAATTGGAATAATCAAGAAAGACTTCCTGAAGAAGGGAACACTTATTTTGATGCTAACAGAGTTCCAAAAGACATGGCTAAAGAGGGAGAACATTCTAGCCATGGGGGACAAACAGCTTGGACAAAGGCATGGTGATGAAAGATGAAATGTATCATGGGAAACTGTATGTGGGCCAGTTTGGCTAGAGTGTGTAATGAGAAGGAACAATCTTCTTCTGGAAGAAGACAGGTCAAAGCAAAATTGTAAAGGACTTTGAAGGCCAAACAAAAGAGTTGGTATTTTATCTTATAGGCAAGGGAAGGACACTGAAGCTTCTTGAGGAAAGTCATATGATGAGTGATTTGATGAAGTCATATTAGTTCTTAATGACTACTTTCCTTTCTAAATGCTCTAAAGTAAGGTAGGTGTCCCTAAATGGTCAGTCTTGAATCTAGTGTCCAAGCACTTCACTACTGACATGTGTTCTTTGCCATTATTCATTAGAAGATACAGTTAGAAGGCCAACCTCCCTAATAATTCACTCCCCCTTTATGGTGCCCAGGAAACTTGTACTTTCATTACAAAGACACATATACCACAGACATGATGAAATCAAGAAATACATTTTGGATTGATAGGTTTTTCTGATTCCAAGACCCTTTCTGAAAGGGCAGCATAAAACAAAGAGGACTACTTATAATCTGAACCAACAAATGGGAAATTATAATAATATAATCAATATAATAACATATGCTAACCTCTAATGTAACTAGAATATTCACTATCCCACTAATAGGAAGGAACAAATTATCTCTGAAAAGAATTAATTTTAGACATGGTGGGAATGTAAATTTTTGCACTTTGATCTTTTTCCTGTTTTATGGGATCCCAGAGTAGAATATAGTTAGAAATAATTATTTTGGAAGTCAAATGATATAGCAGAAAAGGCCCTGGATTTATGGTCAAAAGATCTGTATTTGAATCATGGTTTTGTCAGCAATTAAACCATCTCTTCTTTAAGGCTGAGTTGATTTTGTAAAACAAGTTTGTTAGAATGGGCATTCACCCATCAATTGGGGAATGGCTGAACTAGGTGTAGTATATGATTGTAATGGAATATTATTGTGTTATTAGAAATGACAAGCAGAATGATTTCAGAAAAATCTAGAAAAATTTAATAAACTAATATAAAGTGAAACAGAACTAAAAGAACACTGTGCACAATAACAGCAATACTGTATGATGAAAAATTGTAAATGACTTAGCCACTCAGCATTACAATGATTCAAGACAATCCCAAAAGATTTACAATGAAAAACACTATCCACTTCCACAAAAAGAATTGATGTTATTTGAATAAACTAAAAAATATTCTTTTTCTTTCCTTTCTTCTCCTTTTTATCTCTTCATTTTCCTTCCTTTCTTTTTGCACAAAATGACTAAGATGGAAATGTTGTACAAGACTGCACATATATATAACCCATACCAGATTGCTTACCATCTCAGGGAAGGAAGGAGAAATAGAATTTGGAAATCAAAATTAAAAAAAAAGCAAAACACAACTAACTTTATAGCCACAAGGACTTTTCCCTTTTCCCCTATAGTTAAATCAAACTAGACTGATCACCAAACATACCTTGGATTTTCCTGACTCTGTTATGGATTAGATTGTGAAGAAATTGAGTTTGGATGTAATTTGGTAGTAATGCATAGCTAGAGAGGCAGAGTGGAAGATTGGGTATAAAGTTCAGAATTCCTCTCCCCAAAAAACAGGGGTTCTGTCCCAACCAATGGACAAACTAATTGTAAGGTCGGAATTCCCCAATCAAGGGAACTCTTGAGTCTCCTCCCCAACCAAGGACAAGCTTCATACCAAAGAAAAAGGCTGGGAGCTCCATGTTGATTAGAAAAGTCTTTTCTGGGGCTCTCTGGGGTGGCAGCCAGATGTTTTAATGGGTTTGTATCCGTGCCATTGTTAGGTCCAGAACTCTCCATACAAGGGAAGTCTAAGCTACCCACAAACAAGAGGCAAATTTGCATTCTGAGGCAATGACCACACTATTCAGTGGATCCTGCAAAGACCCTGAAAAGAATCTCACAATATTATAGAAATCAGACAAAGGAAGGATGGACTTATAAAGCATCATGCCTACATTAATATAGTTCAGCTAATGTTTTGATTTACTACTTGGGAACTGGGCTTGATTCCCAGGACCTGGGCATCTGGCCAGTACTGGTAGTTATATGTCCAGACACTCAAGGCCATGTACTGATCAGTTTGAATATGTTCCTAAACACCCACAAGGTTAGAGCTGGACGTTGTCTTTGTAATGGCTTTCACTCCCTTGCTATAGTTTTCACCAATTGGTTTCCCACACACCCCAACAGAGACTGATCCATATTCCATCCCTGAAGCCCTGAAGCTAAATGGAGTCAGGAAGACTGGGGTCAAATCCAGCCTCTGGCATATTCTGACTACCAAGTGTTCTGGGCAACTCTTTATAAATTAAAGAAGTATTTCGAATCTGCTTTGTTTCTTCACCTTGTTGCAATTATAGATTTAAAAAATATGAAGTCACCAAAAGGTTTGAAGAGAGGAGGGAACATAATTAGAGCTATATTGAAGGAAGCCTAATTTGGTGGTATCCTATAGAATGAAAGTAGAGAACTAGTGGATTAAGGAATAAAAGGAGATATATTTGTAATGTACTATATAAATGCTAAATATCATTATTAAATCCCTAAGGTGTGGGATGGGTGGGGTGCAAGATCCCCTTCCCAATCCAATTAACTAATCAGAGATATCATCAGGTACAAAGAGAAAACATTTATTTAATTCCTGCAGAGAGAGGCCCAGACACACACCTGAGAGCTATCCCCTGCTCCCACCATGTGCTCCTGAACCTGACCTGCTTCTGGCTTGTCTAGGGTTTAAAAGGCAAAGGACTTGAGCCTTCTCACTGGAGAGACTAAAAGGACATAACATTACATCCTTGACCAATGATCACTAATGCTAGCTGCCTCCCATAGGTCATGTCACTTCCTGTATCTCAGGTTCAAAGTTCATTCCTCCAGAGAGTAAATGACTTCTCCAAGTCATTCCAGTTCCCTGGAAACAGGGAACATGTGACTCAACACTGAGAAACACTTCATCCAATTAGTCCCATTCACTAAGCTATTAGAATTGGGAGGGACTGAACAGAGTGGTACTTGTAGATTAGAAATGAGGAGATAGATATGAAACATTTTAAAGCCCTTATAACTATAGCAATCTTTTTTTTTTTAATAGGTTGAGCCAGATATTAAGAAAAGAGAGTTTTTGTATTGTTGATGACAAATGTGGATAGTGGATAGTTAGCCTGGCAACCAGGAACATTTGTCTTCAAGTCCTGCCTTTGACATGTGCTGGCTGTATGATCTTGGGTATCTTGTGACTTGGATATCTGAGTACCTACTCAGCTGTTGTCCCTGATAAATCTTTAAGCCTGTTAGACTGAAAAACATTCAGGACAAAGAATTTTCCCAGCAGCAGGGCTTAATATAGCACCTGGAACACAGTAGGTGCTTAATAAATGCTTGTCAAAAAATTAGAAGACCAAAGTGGAAAATGATAGATCCAATGCAAAAAACCAAATATGATTGTTGCTCTTACACAAACTCCCTCTCTTCCAACTCTGGGCATTTTCCCTGACTGTTCCCCCATATTAGAACCTTCTCCCTCTTCATTTGTCTCCTAGCTTTCAAGTCATGTCTAAAATACCACTTTCTACCAGTTGTCTTTCCCAGTCCTAATCTTAGTGATTTCCCTCTAAAAAGACTCCAAATTGATAGGTCTAACTTGCTTATATAGAATTGTTTTCTCCACTTGAGAGCGGCTTCTTTGAGACTCAAGGACTGTCTCCCCCAGCTTTCTCTGTATTCCCAGGGCTAAGATTCCTGCCTAAACACAGAAGGTGCTTAATGTTGTCTTCCCCCATTAGATTGTGAGTTTCACGTGAGCTGGGATTTTTTTTTTCCTTTGGCTTTTCTCAATATCCCCAGCGCTTGGCACACAATAGCAGGTTAATTAATGTGCATGCTCTCTCATTAGAGTGAGGTCCTGGAGAACGGGCCTTCTTTGTCCTTTGTCTTTCTCGGGATCCCCCGACGCTGGGCACAGGGTAAGCGCTTGAAGACGCTAGGAGACCAGCCAGATCTCTTCCCTTCTTCCCTCCCTCTCCTCCTCCCCGCTACATTTCCAAGAAAGAGCCACACAAACACGTGCTTACGTGAGCCCGGTTGCTCGTGAGCAGCTCTTCCGGGGCGGGGCAGATCCCTAGGCAGGTAGCCGAGGGCGGCCAGGGGTTCGCTGAGAAAGGGAGGGGATACACGCAAGCCTGATATGGGCGGGGCCTATAAGAGCTCGGACTCCTCCTCTTTCCCTGCTTCTACCCCATGGGCCGAGCTCCTCCTCTTTCGCTGTCCCTTTCCTACCTCTTCCGTCTCGGGCTCCGTCCCTCCCCGCCCCTTGCCGGTTTTTTTTCTTTCCCTCCCTAATCAGCTCGCCTGAAGCTGCGGCTCGAGCTCCGCCCAGCCCCTCCCTGCTGAGCTCCTCCTTCTTCCCCCACCTCCTTCTACATTCTCCGGTCAGACTGAGGCTCCGGCTCCGCCCCGCCCCCCGCCGGGCTCCTCCTCCGGTTCGACAGAGGCTCCAGCTCTGGCTCCGCCCCACCCCACCCCGCCCCCCGCCGACCCCTCCTCCTCCCTCCTCGAGCTCGGTAGAGGCTCGGCTCCGCGGCGGCCGCGGCGGCAGCGCGGAGCTCGTGTAGCCCTAGTGGCAGCAGCATGGCGGCCGTGGAAAGCCGGGTGTGCGAGACGGCGGGCTGCAGCAGCGAGGCTAAGCTGCAGTGCCCCACCTGTATCAAGCTGGGCATCCAGGGCTCCTACTTCTGTTCTCAGGTCAGCTCCGCGCGCGCCGGCCCCGGCCTCGCAGCCCCGCGCGCGAGCTCCCGGATTCCGGCCCCAGAGAAGGCGGGAGGGCGGCCCAGGACCCTGGCCCGAGGCGAGGACAGGGAAGAGAGGGGCGTGTGGTAGGGAGCGCGCGCGTGTCCCGGACGAGGGGGGCGTGCGCGCGCCGCAGCCGCAGACCATGTGGAATGGGGCCCTCTTTCCCCCAACTCCTCTGGGAAGGGGTTCGCGGAGCCGGGTCCCTCTGGCGCCCCCGCCCCCGCTTCGGGTCACGTGGCTGCCGGCTCCAGGGCAGGCAGGGGGCTGGAGCTTGGGCGGACGGGCCTGCTTGGGGTTGCTGGAGGGAGGGAAGGAGAGAAGGAAGAAGAAAGGGAAGCGAAGCGAAGCAATTCTTCGCTATGGCAGCTGGGCTAACCTGACTTTTGGGCCGAACGGGCGGGGGCAGGGTGGCCCTCGGTCCCTGCTCCGGTTAAAGTTAGCGGCGGGCCGCAGGCCGGGCTGCCGGGAAGTGCGAATAGAAATTCTTGCCCAACCTTTTTCGTCCAAGGCGAGAGCTCCAGACTCACCTTTCCCCCCCTTCCCCGACCCTCCGCACAGAGCCACATACGATCGCTCGTACATATATACACATACACATTTTACTGAGTCGGCCAGGGGTGGCAGATCCTGCCCCTGACTAAAAACCCAGCACTCTTTTCTTTTAAGTCTTTGAACCTGGATCAACTTTTTAAAAAATGGGGGTAGGGGGGCACGGTGTGTAGCCTTGTCTTTAATGCAAAAGCTGTGAATTTCAATGTAAGAAAGATGTGATTGAGTCATCTTGCTTTGTCATAAGAGTTTCCTGTAGCTTCTCCGACCGAGGATGGGCTGGTCAGGGGTTATATAATGGGTACCGGTATATTTTAGTAAGTTGTGCCTCTGTGGAGATTCCAACACCCAGTGGTGTCATTCTGCCCGACTCCTTGCACTTGTGCGCCTGTTTTTTTTTGTCTAAGAATTCTACACCTAATGATAACACTTTTTTTAATTGGTTGAGTGATTTCTCGAGCTCAGGGAATTCCTTGTGAGGAAATACCTTTTCCCTAATGCAGATAGAATACTGTTCAAGCTGGGAGGCTCATGGTTAAATGTCCTTTGTTATACAATTAATGTCAGAGGAAAGACTGGAACCTAGGTCTTTTTGACTTCGAGGTTGGTTCTCAGCTACCACACTATTTTTTAATTCTTGCTTGAGACCCAAAATATTGATAAAATTTCTAACTTCCAATTTTGATTACAATTGAGGTTTAGCCAGGAGATAAACTCCTGTCCTTAACTATTGACTTAGGGTTACCCAAGATAGACAGGCATAGCAGAAAGTTCTGACAAAAAGTGATCCACTGGAGAAGAAAATGGCAAACCAAATACAGTATATGTGCCAGGAAAATCCCAGATAGTCTCATCATGGAGGACAGAAGGGCCTGATATGCTATGCTCCATGGGGTCACAAGGAGTCAGACAACTGAGCAACCAGGAAGTTCTAAAGGATTGGATTTGAAGCCTGGCAAATCTCTGTTTAATGCCAGGGCTGATACTTGGCAGCTATGACCCTCATTCAGCTCCTTTGGGATTTCTTTTTCATATTTGTGAAATTAGAGGATTTCATGATCCTTTTCAACTCTGAACCTATAAGACTCATCACACACAAACACAACCTGGCACACTTTAAAAACATAGACCCCCTAAAAGCTCTCTCGTATTCAAGATAGGTTCTTATAAGTTCCTTTTTAGCTTTAATCTATGGTATTGTGATCATTTTATATATACATGTGTGTATATATATATATTACGCAAACACATGAATGTGGTATACATTTGTGAATAATAATAGTATCATGCAGATACTATGCGTGTTGCCTGACACTCCTCAGAGCAGAACTGCCAAGGTGTATTTTCTAAGGTTCTTTCTAGCAGGATTTCTTAAACTTTTTCTACTCATGCCCTCTTTTTTGCCTGAGGAATTTTTATGTGGCCTTGGGTTTGCAGGTGTATAACATATATACAACATATATATATGTATATATATATATTATATATACATACATACATATATGTGTGTGTATGTATATATATATATATCAAACATTTACTGATAATAAGTCATAATTTTTTGATTCCCCACATTGAGTTATGACACCCCCATGTAGATCATAAACCACAGTTTAGGAAGCTGGGCTTCCAGATCTATTGGTGATTCTATGATATAAATAAGCAGTTAATAATTGAGAACTATGGAAATATATTTAAAATGTTTGGAAAAAGTTTTTTTCTAAGATTGATTTGAAATTGAGGGGACTTTCACATTTGATTCTTTTAGTGCTTTTTTGATTCTGGTATTGATACCAACTTCCTAATCATTTAGAATCCACTGGTTTATAAGGGTTTATTGAATTAAATTGTAACTATCCTTGTTTTCATACATTTTTAACACTCTCTGTTTCTGGTTTTTCTTCTCTCTGGTGGTCTGCACACAGCAACCGGTTGAATCATCTTAAAGCTTAGAGATCTAATAAGTATCACTTAAGTCTTTCAGTTCCTCCTCACTGCCAATGGATTAAAAAGTCTAAACATATCTTTTATGCTTTTATTTATTCTCTTCCCTAAAATCCTCTTCCTATCATAAAATCATAACCCATTTATTTAGGTGATATTGTAAGATTATAAGCTCTTGAATTGAAAAGGACGTTAGAGATCATTTAGTGCAGTACTCAAAATATAGTATTGGGATGTTTTCTTTTTGCTTGTTTTATTAAAGCTTTTTATTTTCAAAATATATACATAGATAATTTTCAACATTAATCCTTGCAAAACCTTGTGTTCCAAAATTTTTTTCCCTTCCTTACCCCTCCCCCTTCCCTAGATGGCAAGTGTTCCAATATATATTAAATATATGCACTTCTTCTGTAAATATTTACACAATTATCATGCTGCATATCATATATCAAGAATCAAATCAAA
Source organism: Antechinus flavipes (assembly GCF_016432865.1). NCBI lineage: Eukaryota > Metazoa > Chordata > Mammalia > Dasyuromorphia > Dasyuridae > Antechinus > Antechinus flavipes. Next base: position 150,553,206 of record NC_067403.1, read on the forward strand.
TCAAAATCAAATCAAAAAGGGGAAAAAATGAGAAAGAAAACAAAATGCAAGCAAACAATAAAAAAGGTGAAAATACTATGTTGTGATCCACACTTAGTCCTCTCTGGGTGCAAATGACTTTCTCCATCACAAATATATTGGAACTGGCCTGAATTAGTTTGCTATTGAAAAGAGCCTCATCCATCAGAATTGATCATCTTATAATCTTACTGTTGCTATGTATAATGTTCTCCTGATTATACTCATTTCACTAAGCATAAATTTATGTAAATCTCTCCAGGCCTCTCTAAAATCATCCTGCTGAACGTTTCTTATAGAACAATAATATTCCATAACATTCATGTACTATAACTTATTTAGCCGTTCTCCAATTGATGGGCACCCTCTCAACTTCCAGTTCTTTGCCACTACAAAAAAGGGCTGCTACAAACATTTTTGCACACATAGGTCGTTTTCCCTTTTTGATGATCTCTTTGGGATACAGGCCCAATAAAGACACTGCTGGATCACTGTTTGATAGCCCTTTGGGTATAGTTCCAGATTGCTGAACAGAATTATTGGATTAGTTCACAACTCCACCAACAATGTATTCATGTCCCAGTTTTCCCACAACCCCTCCAATATTTGTTATCTTGTCCTGTCATTTTAGCCAGTCTGAGAAGTGAGAACCTCAGAGTTGTCTTAATTTGCATTTCTCAGATGAATAATAATTTAGAGTATTTTCATATGACTAGAAATTGTTTTAATTTTTTCTGAAAATTGTTCTTATCGTTTGACCATTTATCAATTGGAGAATGGCTTGAATTCTTATAAATTTGAGTCAGTTCTCTATGTATTTTAGAAGTGAGGCCTTTATCAGAAATATTGGATATAAAAACATTTTTCCCAGCTTTCTGCTTCCCTCCTAATCTTAGCTGCATTGGTTTTGTTTGTACTAAAGCTTTTTAACTTAATATAATCAAAATTATTCATTTTGCATTCCATAATGTACTTTGACCACAAATTCTTTCCTACAGATCTGAGAGGTAAACTATCCTTTGTTCCAATAATTTGCTTATAGTATCACTTTCTGTGTCCAAATCATGAACCTATATTGATCTTATCTTGGTATAGGGTATTAGATGTGGGTCAATGCCTAGTTTCAGCCATATTAATTTCTAATTTTTCCAACAATTTTTATCAAATAATGAATTTTTATCCCAGAAGCTGGGGTCTTTGGGTTTATCAAACACTAGATTACTATAGCCATTGACTATTTATTGTGTCTTGTGAACCTAACCTATTCCACTGATCAACTACTTTGTTTCCTAGCCAGTACCAAATAGTTTTGATGACCGCTGTTTTATAATACAGTTTTAGGTCTAGTACAGCTAGGCCACTTTAATTTGCATTTTTCTTTTTCATTAATTCCCTTGAAATTCTTAACTTTTTGTTCTTCCAGGTGAATTTTATTATTTTTTTCTAGTTCTATAAAATAATTTCTTGGGAATTTGACATGGCACTGAATAAATGAGTAGATTAATTTAGGTAGTATTGTCATTTTTATTATATTAGCTAGGCTACCCACAAGCACTTGATATTTTTTCAGTTGATTAAATCTGACTTTGTTTTGTAATTTGTGACTCCCAAATACTTTATATTATCTAGGTATGGGAATTTCTAAGATCTAGGTGTTCTTGAGATTAAAGCTTTTCATAATACCCAGATGGTTTTTAATATGGTAACTTGGTAGAACTGATGACTTATCTAAGGTCACATTGAGTAGTAAGGAGCACAGCCAAGATTAGGAGCCGGAATTTGTGAATCCAACCTTTTATCCATTAGAACACTCCGTATACAGAGCTTTCTTTAAAATGCCTATTTTGATAATCCTAGATGATATGCAGTCTTTTCTCACACCTCTCTTCTCCCCCTCTTTTCCCTTCTTCTATAGTACTTAATACAGTATCCCTGTACTTATCTGGAATTCAATTATAGGGTAACCTCACTTATACTGAGTATAAATAAACTAAGTGAAAAATTTCTTTGGATAGCCAGAATAGATATTTTTCCCCTCTCCTTATCCTATCACTAGAGTGAGAATTTGGAGATAGGGGGAGGGAGGCAAATTAAATAGGTAATGGGATGTCTGTGTGTTTTTAGAATGTCTTACAAAGCTAGTCTCTAAATCTGGTGAATTTCTCTTTGGCTGTGAATGAATGGGGATGGAAGTAGTTTATACTGTTAAAATTGTTCTGAAAAAATTTTAACACAAACAGATCTAGGCCAGTTGTTTGAGTTTTTTTTTTTTTTTTTTTTAAACATTTATCATTCTGTTGTACACTTAGATATTTTCATTGCCAGTGGGACAGAGTAACATCTATTTAGCCGAAACACTAGCATATAACTGATAGGAGACTTGAACCCAAGTCTTCCTGATTCAGAGCAGCTCTTATCCATACTGCTTCTCAGTGAGGAATTCTTGATAACAAAAAGCACACTCCTTTATGATTCATTTAAATGCTAATAAGAATGTGTTATTATTCTTTTTTTCTTAAACTTTTAAAAAATTAATTAATTTATTTACAAAGCATATGCATGGGTAATTTTTCTAACATTGACCCTTGCAAAACCTTTTGTTCCAAATTTTCCCCACTTCCCCCCTTCCCCTCCCGTGCTGGTAGATAGTCCAATACATGTTAAATATGTTGAAATACATGTCAAATCTAATATATGTATACATATTTATACAGTTATCTTGCTGCATAAGAAAAATTAGATCAAGAAGGAAAGTAAAGACAAGCAGAGATAAAACAAAATGCAAGCAAATAACAGAAAGAGTGAGAATGCTATATTGTGGTCTATACTCTGTTCCCACTATTCTTTCTCTGGGTGTAGATTTTCTCTTCATTACTGAATAAGTGGAATTGGTTTGAATCCTCTTGTTGTTGAAGAGAGCCACATCCATCAGAATTGGTCTTCATATAGTTTTGTTGTTGCCATGTATAATGATCTCCTGGTTCTGCTCATTTCACTTAGCATCAGTTAATGTAGGCCTCTCCAAGCCTCTCTGAAATCATCCCAGTGGTCTTTTCTTACAGAACAATAATATTCCATAATGTATAAGAATGCATTATTGAGAATTCAGTCAGTTTCAGCTTCATATTCTTACACATGAATAGCATTTATTAATCAGAAAGTTTTATTTTAGAATGGAATGTAAAGCAAACAAAAACAAAAAAAACTCAACTCCTTTCTTATGAATCTTGTCTCTTCTCTCCTCTTTCTGGTTCTCCTGTATAATAAGGAGAAATATTCTTGTTCATCTTAGTAGATAGGGTCCCGGGCTCTACAATTACTAATCTTTTTATTCTCTTCTTTTTTTTTCTATAGAACGTGCCCTGTGTTTAAGCATCATGCTATACTCCACTAAGCTAGACATTTCCCCCTAAGGTATTAATTTGGCAATATCATCTAAACTCTTCTCAGAACAACTTTTATTGAAAAGCTGTTTCCTTGTTATAAGTAATAAATGCATTCATATAGATCTCTCATTCTTGGATGGGGGCAGGAGGAGATTGACAGCATTTAATAAGTACCTACCACAACAGGCATATAGGTACTAGGGATACAGAAAGGTGTGAGAGATAGGGCTTGTTATTAAGTTTAGCAGAATGTATACATAATAACAAGTCAGGGTACACATATAATAGCAATAGTGTATATTTGTATATTTATGGTTTACAAAGTGCTTGCATCTACCTCCTGGTGTACGCGATGCCATTATTTTTGTTGTTATTATTCCCATTTTACAGATGAAGAGATTGAGGTCAAGTTAGCCAGCACAGATGAGTTATCCTTTTTTGAGTTATACCTACTTTTGTGGTAGATTTATACATAAGATTTTGAATTTGCTTTTCAGTCACTTTCGTTGTGTCCAATTCTTTGTGACCCTACTTAGGGTTTTCTTGGCAAAGATACTGAAATGATTTGCCATTTCCTTTTCCAGCTTATTTTACAGATGAGAAAATTGAGGCAAACAGGGTTAAGTGACCTGCCAAAGATCACATAGCTAGTAAGAATCTGAGGCTGGATTTGAACTCAGATGTTCCTGACTCCAGGCCTGGCTCTATCCACTCTGAACCCAGCTGTTCAAGATTTTGAAGATGAGGTTTGTAGGTGGCAGTGTTTGTCCTCATTCTCAAAGGGACTGTGACATCAGGGAGGAAAGGTGCCTTGACATGCAAGTAAATCCGATTTAAGTGAGGGAGGGCTGGGCAAGTTCACCTGCTCTTTCTCCTCCAGAGTCATACAGGTCCAGTGATAAGGTATAGGTGAGGGCAGCTGAAGATGGCTTTTATATATATGTACATATGTACTAATGGAGAGAAGGAAAGAAGATATTTGCCTTGAAAGGATTGATATGTTTAAAGCATGAAGATGTGAAGCAACATGTATGTATTTCATCTGTGTAGGGAGATTCCCCATAGAGCAACAGCTGTTTTGTAGAATAGCAATTCATGTGACTAATAAAACGCCTGGCTTTGATGACAATGAGGCAAAGATCAGTTAAAAAAAAGACAAAAAAAAAAACCAACTGTGCCTGTTAGTGAATAGTTGATATATTTATATTTACTGTAATAGGAAGTGGTAGTGCATACTGTAATTTCTTTAAGGAGAGGACATGGAGGGAAAAGACAGATAACATGGAAGGACTGGAGCAGCAAGAGACTAATTAGAGACAAAAATGGCAAGGTCCTAAAATCAGGCAGGGGCTAGTAAGAGAGATTTCCTTGGAGGACTTTGAAAGTCCAGGAGAGAATTAGAAGCAAGGAGAGAAGTGAATATAAGAGAATTAACAAGGGGAAAAAAAAAGCCTGATATCCTTATCAAAATTTCAGTATAAGAAGAGATGTTAGAGGACATCTAATCCAACCTGCCTCTGAGAGGAAATCCTGGCTCATAATGTTCCTGATTGTGGATGGGACATCCAGCTTGAAGACTTTCCCCCTGTGGCATCCTCTGCCATCTTGGACTAGTTTTCATTATTAAGTAAGTTTTTTCCTTATATCAAAGGCTAAATTTGCCTCTCTGTTATTATGTAGAATCATAACATCTTAGATCTTATAATCCTAGATTGAAAACTAGAAGGGTCATCCATATTGGTATCAAATTCAAATAGAAATGATTCCTGCTAGTTGCATATTGATTAGAACATCACAAATGTAATATAATATGTTAATTTTGTTAAACATTCCGATTATATTTTAGTCTGGTTAGAGTTGGAGACCATTAATTTGAAAACCTCTGATTTAATCCAACTGACAGATCATTTTTCAGATGAGGTAACTCATCTAGTGTGTTAAGATTTTTTTCTTTAGAAAGATGAAGTGCTCTAAAGTCACACAGATAGCAAGGATCAAGAGCAAGCATTCAAACCTGGTCTCCCCTGTCCCAGATCTACCACTTTTCCTGCTAAGTCATGCTGTTCTCTTGAACCAATTAAAAAAATTCTAATGTCTCCTTGCACAGCCTTTTAAGTACTTGAAGGCAGTGATTTCTACCCTAAAACTGTTTCTAAGCCATTTACCTACCTTTGATTTCTGTACCAGATTTTTCCAGAGCATGTCTCATCTCTTTAGTCTTTGTTATCCTTCTTTGAAATGTATGCCCATTCCTTGCTCTATAGATAAAACTCATTCTACAAAAACTTAATAACATAGAATTCTATAATGAATGGGGAAAATAGTGAAGTAACTTGCTGGAAAATGGTGGAACTAGATTTTGCACTGAATAAAGCTCACTTGAGCAAAAAGTTAGTGTTAATTGGTTTTGTTTCTCTTACCTCAAAGATTTGGTGGAAAATTTTCTCTAAAAACCTAATGATGTTATTATGCTGGTCTTATGATATTGGGACACTTCCCCCTTTCCCCAATGCTCATCAGTTTATAAAGAAGCAACTTGGGGGCATAGTGAAGTTAGGGTTGAACTTGGAATCAGGAAAACCTGAATTCAAATTGTGCCCCATCTGTGTGTCCCTAGGCAAGTTATTTAACCTCTATCAGCCTTATTTTTATTATCTACAGAATGGACATGATAATTCCTACTTAACCAAGTTGATGGGAGGACCAAATGAGATGTGTAAAATGCTTTGCAAACTTTAAAGACTATATATATATAGCTATTATAAAAGTATTCCTTTGTCATCAGATATAATAAAATAACACATTCCTTAAAATCAATAAACATAATAAATAAAAATCATAAATATAACTATTTACCAAAAGAAGAAAACAATGATGTGAGTATTGGAAAGGCAGTCTGCTGCCAAAGATGAAGGAAAAAGCAAAAAAGCAGAATGAGTATCTAGATACAGCAAAAAGGCTTTGTCTTTTTAGAGTGTATGCGATAAACTTGTTATCAGCAGACTGAATAGTGGAAATACTTAATAAGTGTTATTTTCTACTACATTGTGCATTGTATCTATTCCTCTATGTATGTATATATCTGTTATATGGAGGAATTTGTCTGTTATGATGAAAATAAGTCCATATAATGAAAAATAGGCAAATGTCAATGTTTATTAAAACGAAAATTCATAACAGTGAGGGATGGATATGCCAATATCCTTCTAGCTTAAGTTTTCTAAACTAATTTTAACTGAATTTCCCAGACCTATTGTGACTAATGATTATTTAGCACCCTATGAGACCAGGACAGAATAGAAATGGGTACACTTAAGATTGAATTATGCTTTTACAAGGAAGAGGTGAATCTTCTTTCCCTTTGAATTGAACCATTAGACAGGGATTTATGACATTCCCATTTAGTCTGGCAGAATTCTGTGAAGTTGAAAATAATGAGAATAAATCATCATTTTGCTGCTTGGATCCTGGAAACCAGAATTCAGTGCTATAGGGTGAAGAAGGAATTTGCCTTTTGGATAAGGTAATGTGATCTGGAGCTCCAACAATGATTCTAGAATATTTGCATACTGCAAAGGACATGAAAAATTATCCAGTCTGTTCAACTGATGGGTCATTGGCATTACTTTAGTTCTGCAAGAACTTTTAGGGGTTTTGATGAACTAATTAAATATAATCAAGCTTTTGATGTTGAGATGTCTTCTAGACTGTTGAAAAGATGGCAGAAGAGAAATAATGAAGGGCATTCAGAACTTATTTTATTCCTATTATTATACTAATAGATATACTATATGTGCATGTGTATATATTCCATTATATATATTTTATAGAAGAATTTTCAAAAAGTGTAAGGTCTTTTAGTGACTTAGAATGATAAAAAACTTTTTTTTTCCTTTGAGTATAGGATAGCCTTTATTTATTTTCAAATCAACAATCATTTATTTAGAGTCTACTGTGTGTTAAGTGCTAGACATACAAAAAAAGGCAAAATACAGACTCTTTTCTCAAGGAGCTCACAGTCTTAATTGGGGAGACAACACAATGATATACAAAAAAAGATATTAATCTTAAACATTTATTAAGGGCCTTATATGTGTTAGATACTGCTGAGGATACCAAAACAAAGGATATTCCCTGTCTTTAGGGACATTACAATCAAATGGGCAAGGAGATCATAGAAGAAGAAGTTGAAAAGGAGGTGAGGAAGCTCATGCAGCTGATGAGAAATGACTATATTGAGCCACCTCTTTAAATGGAGGTTTTTGGAGCCTAGGACTGCTCTCCAATCAGAAAGGTGAGGATGTTGATAAAATGTGGGTACAAAGGATGTTTCAGTCTTAGGATGATGGGATTTTTCAGTGATGAGCATTCTGGAACATGAGGGAGAAGGCCACATTTTTATATCCAGTATAAATTGCAGAGAATCAAAGAGGATAGGCACTGGTATTAAAGGGGATTGGGAAAGCCTTCTTGGTATAATATTTTAGCTGGAACTTGAGAGAAGGTAAGGAGGTGGAGATGAGGAAGGAGAAAATTTCGGGCATGGGGAAGGGGGACAATCAATATGTATAGAATTGTGAGATGGAGTCTTTTCTTCAAAAATGTCATGGAGACTAGTGTCACTATATTGAAGAGTCTATGGAAGGTACTAAGGTACAAGAAGACTTGAAAGGTAGAAGGAAACCAGGTTATGAAGAATTTTTGAAGTCAAACAGATGATTTTGTATAAGAAGCCCATGAAATATTTACTGAGAAAGTGGCATAGTCAAATCTGTGCTTTAGGAAGATCAATAAGATTAATGACATATAAAGCCTGTCACGTTTTCTCAGAATTTGGTTTGCTATATAGGCATCCCTTTGATGGTGAAGTGAATTCCACTTTCTCACAGAGTTGAATGGAATTCCCTAAATTTTAGAAATCTTAACCTTCCTTGAGATTGTCAGCATATTTGGGTAACCCTGAACAATAGTTTTTTCGAACTTCCACTGTCTGAATAACAGTAATGATAGGAGGTAGTAAGGTATAGATAGGACATTTACCCCAACCATGACTTGACCTTCTTCATCTATAGTGGTCAAGTGTTGATCCTCTTTGTTCTTTGATATTTTTTGCTTTTCAATATCCACTTCAAAAAACTTTTCCAGACCAAAAGAACCTAAAATATAATCTCCCCTTTTTGAATTTCTATAGCAAAAACTATTTAAAATTTCTAACCCCATTGTATATATTGTGTACATTGTATAGATGAGAAAATTGATGCTCATAGAACTTAAATGACTTATCCATAGTTATGCCAGTGGAAGATGACAGAGCTAAGATTCAAAGAACACAAATTTTTTGATGACAGATTTTGTATTTTTCACACTGGATCCTTTTGCAAGGCCAAGTGGAACAAGAAATGGGCTTTTTGGGGACCTAAAAAACTTAAGTGTTTTTTTAATCATTATTTTAATGTTAACCAAAAATATAACCAAATCTCCAAATTTAAATAATGATTCTTTTAACCTTTTACAAATATTGTTTGTCTGGAACACATGATATCTATACTGTAGTTTTACACCAATTAACATTTGTTTCTTAGTATTTATTGAAATTTAGGAGGCATCTCATGATTTAGGAACCTGTTTTAACCTTAGAAATTCTCTGTGTGTGCTCACCTTCATATCAATTAAACTTAAATATAAAATTGTTTTCAGTTTTCTGTCCCCACTCCAACATATTCTTTTATAATTCATTCAGAAATCACCTTCTTTGTAAAGATAATTTGCTCTTTTCTCTTGAAGGATTACTTATTGGGGCACTAGATGGTTGTATAAATAGAGCCCTGAACCTGGAGTCAGGAATACCAGAATTCATATTCTATGGTAAACACAAACTAACTGTATGACCTTGGGTTAATCACTTAACTCTGTTTGTCTCAGTTTTCTCATCTGTAAGATAATCTGGAAAAGGAAATGGAAAATCACTTCACTGTCTTTGCCAAGAAAACCTCAAATGGGATCACTAAGAATCAAACATGATTGAACAACAGCAATAATGCACTGAACATGGAACCCTATTTATTTTGTTTTGTTTTTTTTTATTAAAGCTAAAACATATGCACGGATAATTCTTCAACATTAACCCCCCCTACAAAATCTTGTGTTCCAATCCTATCTCTTCTTTCCCCTCCTCCCCCTCCTTTACCCTATCCCCTCCCTTAGATGGCAGGTAATCTATTATATGTTAAACATATGCAAGTCTTCTATACATATTTCCACAAATATGCTGCATAAGAAAGATCAAAAAGGAAAAAATGAGAAAGAAAATAAAATGCAAGCAAACAACAATATATGGAACTATATTTTATAGACATATTAAAAAAAGATTCTTTTTCTTTTAATTAAAGCCAAAAATATATATTCCCCTTGTTGTAGTGACTGAATTATATGAAGGAAAAATTCAAATGCGTATTTGAAAACTAGATTTTTAGGAAATTTTTTTCAAGTCACAAACATTAGTTTCTCTCTCTTTACAGAAAATGTTTTCTTACATCCAGTCTACAAGCATTTATTAAGTGCCAACTGTGTGCTAAGGAAGTTGACTATAAAGTGAATTTATGCATATTAAATTATATTTTTCCCATTGATGTCCATTTAAAAGTTAAAAATGTGTTCCTATAGAAAAAAAGTGTTGATTTTCATGTCATATTTCCCTATTTGTCATGTTGTATTAAAAAAAATTAGACCAAAAAGAAAAAAAATCATCATGAGAAAGAAAAAAGCAAACAAAAAGGTGAGTAGTACTATGCTTCCATCTAAATTGTTTCATAGTTCTCTCTGTGTATGTGATAGGCATTTTTCATCCCAAATCTATTGGAATTGCCTTGAATCACTACATTGTTAAGAGCTAAGTCCATCACAATTGATCATCACATAATCTTTTTTGTTATTGTGTGCAATGTTCTCTTGGTTCTGCAAACTTCACTTGGCATCATCCAGATTTTTCTGAAATCAGCCTGTTTATCATTTCTTACAGAAAAATAATATTCCATTGCATTCATATATAACCTATTCAACCATTCCCCAATTGATGGGCATTTGCTCAGTTTCCAGTTTTTTATCACCACAAAAAGGGCAGCTACAAACATTTTTTGCCTATGTGGGTCCTTTTCCCCTCTTTCATGATCTCTTTCCGATAGTGTCCCAGTAGAGAGACTGCTGGGTCAAAGTGTATGTGCAATTTTATAGCCTTCTCAGCAGAGTTGAACAAACTTTCTTATTTTCATTTAATACCTTCATTGAAGGTACACTCCATTTATGTCCACATTATCATAAAACCATCATACAGATGAGGAAGTAGGCATATATAGATGAGTGATCTTTGGGTCACTTTTTTTGGTAGATTTTTTTTCCCATTATGCCTTTAATATTTTCTTCACTTATACCTTGAGTTTCCCTCAATGCCTTTACAGTTGTGCTATCTGATGCACAGATTTTGTAAATTGTTGGTCTATTCTAGCTATTGTTTTCTTTAGCATCATTAGATTGCCTCTTTAAAAACATCTGAAACTTATATAAAAATGTAAATATGGTATCTCTACCGCCCTTTGATGGTGAAAAAGTTATAGAAATTTTTATAGATCTTTTCTGTCCTTTTTTCTCTTTTTAGTTTTCTTTCAAAGTTAGAAACTTCAGAGCTAATCCTTAAGTATTCTCTAGTGATGACAACTTGTATAGATGTCTTCTCACGCTTTATTTAGATTTGCTTTGCACTTTTTTTTTTTTTTTTTATCTTTTACATTTTATTTTTCTTGCTGAATCAAAAAATATGCCAGGTTTTATAATCCTTTGGGTACAATTCTAAACTGCTCTACAGAATGGTTATATCAGTTCATAACTCCACCAACAATTACTATGCACTTTGTTAAATGCTTTACAAATATTTCATTTGATCCTTACAATAAATCACGTAACTATTTCAGCCACAAGCCATTTCTTTTTATTTTCATAGCTTTGTATTTTGAAATTTAACAAGTTGCTATGTACACCGTATATTAGTATACATTTCTTAAGTAATTGGTCATTTCCTGACCATTAAGATGTCAATTAAGTAATGCATATTTATTATTGCATTTTGTGCCGAACTTTGTGTTGGACATTTTATTCATGACAGAACTGAAACATCACTTGCTTTCCTTAGTGGGGAAAATTACTTGCTCTCCTAAAAGTAGTTAAGAAATGTATGTTACGTAAATATTAAGGCAATTCAGTTATTGTAGTGAGATGATAGTAGTTGGAGGATCAATCAAGTGCTTATATTGTGGATGAACTTAGCTTTAAAAAAAACCTCCAGATTCTTTAAGGCCCAGATGAGGAAAGAGCTACTTCCATGCAAGGAGGAGAAATGTGCAAAACTATAGACGGGTGTGAAAGAACAAATGAAACATTTATTAACTTCTTTTCTATGGGCAAAGCAGTGTGCTAACTAGATAATTGCTGCTCTCACAAAGCTTATATTCTAGTGGGGAAGACAACACATACAAAAAGGTTTGAAGTCAAATGAAAAAGCCCTGTGTGTGTGCCTTCTGCCCCAGGGGCAAAGAAGATGTTAATGCTTCTTATATACCATTTCTATTAATAAAATGATATCAGCTTCTGATATTGAAGCATTTGATAGTGCCAAGGATTTTCAGTAGATGTGGCTATAGCACTTGGCAGGTGTAGTGGCCAGGATTCATCCCCAGTAGAGTTGTTTCCAGGATGATGTCTTGGGCCCTGAGCTGGAAACATTGTTATTTTCCAGGCTCATGGAGATCTTAGGAGAGATGGTGGTCAAGGGAGGTGATAGTAGCTTGACTTGACTGGTATATTCTGTCTTCTGTCTCTTTTTCAAGGTGTACCTAGTTTCTCATCTTACCTGGCTTGTGAAGTAAATTACCATATTTTGAGGAATCCCCCAAAGCATGTCATTTTGGCTCTGCAGTACACTGTGGGAAGGAGAACAATACAATAATCCTGGAAAGTCAGGTTGGCATCACGTTGTGAAGTACATTAAATGCCAGAGAATATTTAATCCCTGAGGGAGCCACTGCAGTTCATTTTACCAGAAGAACGCTTTAGGAAAATTATTTGAGTAGCTGTAAGAGGTCAGGAAGATTGATTAGGAAATATGAAATAATTCATGAAAGAAATAATAAAGTGATAAAGGCCAGAACTAGGATAGTAGTTGTATGGAAAGAAAGAAAACTTTATTCCTATAAATCCAGCCTATATGATAGCTAAATTTTTATTGTGAACATTATACCTCTGAAGATGACAACTATGACAAATCAGGGCTTTAGACTTAACAAGGTAATTGAGATATTAATGCAGATTAAATCTAAAAATGTGTTGATAGTTCTTTGGGCCCCCTCCTCCTCTTCCTTCCCTCCTCCTGACCCAATTGTTAAACATTCATCTTTTACTCTTGGAAGTGATAGTGGTTGTTAGAGTTTGAATAATATAATTTAGTAACTGATTGGGTTTGTGAAGAGTTTAGGATCAACCTAGGAATCTAGGTTGCAAACCTGAGTGATTGGAAGGCTGATGTCTATGGGACTTCCTGCTGAAATATCCAATAGTGAGATTGGACTGAAGCTCAGGAAAGATACTAGTGCTAGGTATATAGATATGAGAATCATCATTTAGAAGTGATAGTCGAATCCATGAGAGTTGATGAGGTCACTGAGAGTATGGAGAGAGAAAAGACCCGGGACAAAATCCTAGGGTATATCTACATATATATGACATTTGTTGCTGCAATAAAATTTATAGATATAGAAAGGAAAAGATGAGGCAGTCCCTGGTCACAAGAAATTTACATCCCATTGGGGAAAGAAAATAGGGATGTAAAAAATGTATTTTATTTCTCTTCTATTTTTCTCTTATTTTGTTTTGGTTTGGTTTGATTTTTTTTGCTGAGGCAATTGGGGTCAAGTGATTTGCCCAGGGTCACACAGCTACGAAGTGTTAAATGTCTGAGGTCTCAGGTCTTCTTGACTTCAGGGCTGGTGCTCTATCCACTGTGCCACCTAGCTAGCTGCCCCTTCTCTTCTATTTTAAAAAATATCTTTTAAAAATACTTTTTAGTTTTTGTAGTAAGCTTTCTGATTTTTTTCTTCTTTTCTTCTCTCCACTCCTCCCAACATATGAACTTCCCCTTGTAATGGAAGAAAAGCAGTTAAGGAAAAACAACCAAAGAGTAAATATGTGCCATTCTGCCTCTAACTTTCTTGCTTTTAGGAGGAGTATGTGCTTCATTATCTCGATTAATATATTTGAGAAACATTCTTTCATGATCCAAAGGATTAATTTTTTGTTTGCTTTTAATTAATTTTTTTTTTCAAATTTTTAGGTAAATTTAAAATATTAAAAAATAAACTGAAGTTTAGAGGAATATTTTTGTCTCTATTAAGACATGGTGTTATAATTGAAAGGATGAAGCATGTTTGACTTTTGTTGGGAACATAATATGAATGTTGTGTTGAAGAGCCATTCATTCTTCAGTTTTTATTTTTTAAGGACTTAAGGACTGACAATGAAAGGAGGTTTGGGATGATGTCTTGTATCATTTTCAAAAACCTCTCCTTCTAGATTTCCAATATGGCTTCGATGGAATTTAGTAGTAAGTCTTTACTACTTTAAAGAAGCTTCATGGTCCTACCACTTAATTTAATCAGACATAATTTTATTAACATTGTAATTATAGTTAAATCAATCATTTCAAAGTATTAGTCATTACATGAAATGATTTAATTTTGAAAATCTTTAATCTCATATCCTTTTTTCATCTGATTTTTCCTGGTTGGTGTCCATTTTCTGACAATTCTATTTAAATCAAATAATGACTAAAGTTATGAAAATACCATGTGGTAATTATGATCTTTAGCAGCAGTTGTTTGGACAATTCAGGATGCAGGTAAATCTCCTAAACTTTTAATCAGATCCAATGAGTCCTTCCCCCATCTTTCAAAGAAGAATCTAATATTAGATATGAATAAGACTGGATATCTAGAGTTCAGAACTTGTAATCTTAAAAGGAGATTTTAAAGTTATTTTTTATGATATTTTGACAGTATTTGACCCTGATTATTATTGTTTTCCCTTCTTTCCCCTTTATCCTACAAAGGGACAATTAATAGAACTGCCTCTCTTTTTCTTTTCTTTTCTTTTTTTTTTGGTAACTGATATTGGATATATTAATATCTAACCCCTCAACTTCTTTGTTTATTAGAGAGTCTTAGAGATTTAGCTGTGGAGTTACAGGTAATATCAGAAGTGCTGTCTGTACCCAGATCCTCAGGAATTCAAGTCATTGTCTTTGGCCTCCATCCTCTGGAATTTGGTCTCTTTCCCCAAGCTCTGAGATCTAATGGGGAACTTTCATCTTTATTTTGGCCTGAAGCAGGCGTATCTTCACTACCAACCATTTACCAGTTGTGGTTTATTAATACCTTCCCTCCCCTTTTTTTTTTAGTTTTTCTTTATGTTTTGTCTTTCCTTATTAGAATGTAAGCTTTTTAAAGGCAAAGACTATCTTGTTAGCTTTTGTTTGTGTCCTTAGACTGTACATAGCACCTGACACACAGAAAGTGTTTAATAAAAATGCTTTTTCTTTAGTTCTTTCATTCGTTCAGGTTTAGGAGACTCTACTGCACTGTTTTGTCCATCAAATATAATGAATGGATATTATAATAATGCTTAGGGAGTCTTTGTAAATCCTTTTCTCTCCTCATACAGACCTGTAATTTCATTACTGCTCAATTGTAGTTTGGGCAATTAAATGGCACAGTGAATGAGCATTGGGCTTAGAATAAGGAAGAATGAGTTCAGATCTAGCCTTAAATACTATCTGTGTGATCTTGGGTAAGTCATTTATTCCTGCTTGTTTCAATTCCTCATCTGTAAATGGACTGGAGGAAAGAAATGGCAAACCAGTCCAGTATCTTTGTCATGAAAACCCCAAGTGGAGTCATGAAGATTTGAATACAACTGAAAAATGACTGAAATCAGTATAGATTGTCAACACTTATAATTTTTGTTTTAGATTATTTCCTGCTATACAACAGTGTGGACTTTTGTCATCAAATGAAATAATTTACTTAAATAATGCTTTGTAAAACCTTTTTTTTTTTTTTTTAATAGTTCTTTCACATAAAGTAAAATAAAAATAAATCCATAGACTAAAGTAAATAAAACAAATCACTACTATGCAATTCAATTAAACAACTTTAAAATTTAATTAAAAAATTAAAAAAGTATCTGCTATGTATAAAGGCTGTGCTGGGTGGTAGTCATACAGAGAGAAAGTAGACAACTGTCTCTGTCCTCAGGGAACTTATATTCCCCCAAGAAATGAGTGTAGAAGTAGCAGATAGGTGTTCAGATAGGTAAATGCAAGATAATGGGAAGGGGGTAGAAGAATAACTGTTGAAGACACCAAGAAAGACTTTTATGAGGAATGGCCTGAGCTGAACTTGAAAGTAAGAAATTTGAAGTGTGTGTGTTATGTGTGTAAAAGCACTAGAGAAAAGGGCACAAGATAGTGACTAGGAAAACCTCTTAGAGTTGGGTTACACACAGAAACACACACACATTCTTGTTACTTGCCACACACATTAGAATGTAAGCTCACTAATAAACTGGGAAAATATTTTTATAATCAAAGGCTCTGATAAAGGCCTGATTTTTAAAATATGTTGAGAAATGACTCAAATTTATAAGAAATCAAGCCATTCTTAAAATGATAAATGGTCCAAGAATATGAACAGGCAATTTTCAGATGAAGAAATTAAAACTATTTCTAGTCATATGAAAAGGTGCTCTAAATTACTGTTGATCAGAGAAATACAAATTAAGACAGTTCTGGGATACCATTACATATCTCTCAGATTGGCTAAGATGACAGGAAAAGATAATGATGAATGTTGTAGGGGATGTGGAAAACCTGGGACACTGATACATTGTTGGTGGAATTGTGAATGGATCCCACCATTCTGGAGAACAATTTGGAACTATGCTCAAAAAGTAATCAAACTGCATACCCTTTGACCCAGCAATGTTTCTACTGTGCTTATATCCCAAAGAGATCTTAAAGGAGAGATAGGGACCCACATGTGCAAAAATGATTGGGCAGCCCTTTTTGTAGTGGCAAGAAATTGGAAACCGAATAGATACCCATCAATTGGAGAATGGCTGAATAAGTTGCAGTGTATGAATGTTATAGAATATTATTGTCCTATAAGAAACAATCAGCAAAATGATTTTAGAGAGGCCTGAGGAGACTTACATGAATTGATGCTAAGTGAAATGAACACTACCAGGAGATCATTATACATGGCAACATGATTATATGATGATCAATTTTGATGGACATGCCTCTCATCAACAATGAGATGATTCAAACCAGTTCCAATTATTCAGTGATGAAGAGAACCATCTACACCCAGAGAGAGAACTATAGGAACTAAGTATGGACCACAACATAGCATTTTCACTCTTTCTGTTGTTCGCTTGCATTTTGTTTTCGTTCTTGGGTTTTTCATTATTCTTTGCTGTAGTTTGACTATCCTGTGGGTAAAGTTTTTTCTTTCTTTCTGTCCTTGTAATCTCAGTGGTGTTTGGGAACCTTTTTCTATTGATGTTATCTGTAACTTGAGAGAACTCCAGAGTTGCAAAGAGGAGAGGGAGGCACTGAGAGAATGAATGGTAATTTATGTGGTCACATAGCTAGCCAGTGTGGGAGGGAGGATTTGAACCTATGCCCAAACCATGCCCTGCCCTCATGGAACAAGATGTTTTAAACAAACAGTATTTGACTATATACTTTCAAAATTAATTCAATTAGAGCTTGATTATCCCTTTAGAATTCTTTAAGTAATATGCTCCCTGCAGACATTAAAAAATAAAATTATGGTGACTAGAAGTTCAAATGACATTTTTCCAGTCAGTATTTGTTTGGTAAAAGAGTATCAGTATAGCTCTATGGTGAAAACCCCTTGTATATTTTGCTTTTAAGGCATGATTTATTTTACTTCTTGAATACCTTATCATAATAGTAAGAATAACTAACATCTTTATTGCTGTGATAGGAGTTAAGAAATTGGCACGTCCCTTTTAGAATAATAGGTTTTTTAAAAGGACAAATCCTGGGGTGCAAAAGGTACCGTGTGTGTGTGTGTGTGTGTGTGTGTGTGTGTGTGTGTGTGTGTAAACATATATATGTATTTTGTGTTTAAAAAAATAAAAAATTATAATGATTATTTTCCAGAAGATTCGTGTTAATTTTAAGTTAATTATTGTTCAACTATATATACATACTACCATATAGTAATATATAATGTTTTCACTGAAGCCCAAGTTCTTTAATGATTGGGTTTCAGAGGGAAAAGCCTCTTTATAGTAATTAGTTTTACATTATTCCAGTTCATTGGAAACCAGAAGATAAGTAGTGTCATTATCCCCATTTACATTTTTTACAGGTGAGGAAGCTGAGACAGACAGGTAGAAAACCTTGTCCAAGGGCACACAACTAATAGGTATATGACTCCAGATTTGTACTTTGGTCTTCTTTGCTCCAGACCCTGTGGACCAAGTTTCTGCCTATTATCAGTGAGTGAATTGTTAATAAAGATTTATCTAGAATCATACTCAGTCACTTCTCTAATGAGAAGTCACAAATCTACAATATAATCCCATATAGCTAATAATAGGTACACAGTTATTTCCAGCCTAAGTCTGATAGAACACCAGCCCCATGGTATTTTAAAGCATACAAAGTAGCAACAGTTTTGGAAATTTGTCTGGACCAAAAAATGTTGCAATAACACAGAGTGAATTAATAACAACATCTGAGAGATGATTGAGTAAAAACCATATTTACAGCATTTAAAAATTAGGTTTATTTATATTCTTGAAATATTCAAAGGTTTCCTTTAAACTATATTGATGTCCAATAATAAATTGTTACAGAAATTATTCCTTGTTTTGAAAATATTATGATTTTGAGGTTTATCTATTCATAATGAATACTTGCTTAGAATTTAAATCTCTTAACTATTGTTAGGATGAACCTTAAAAGGGGCAGCTGGATGGTGGATAGAATACCTATGCTAAAGGCAGGGGAACCTGAGTTGAAATTCGGCTTTAGCCACTTTACATTTTAACATTTACCCACTAACAGTGTAACCCCAGAAAAGTCATTTAACCCCAATTGCCTCACAGAAAAAGAAAAAGAAAGAAATAACTTTATTACTGTAAGTATTGGAATTTTTACAAATTGTTAAGTCATTAGAGTTGATGGAGACACTAATTATCTAATTTAGCATGGGTCAGTATCATTGATCTAATCCTACAAGGAGATGTTTTGAGCCAGAGCCTGAAACAAGGTACTAATTGATACAATGCTTGTGTTCACACCTTTACTCATTGGAGTTCTCACATTTGGGAGATTTCAGGGTTTAGTATGAGATATTCAAATTCACACCTCCCTTGAAGCTCTTGGGGCCAGAGAGCACTATGGGAGAAAACCCATAATCCTTTTCTCTGATACATCAGAAGAAGAAAGCAGAGGCCCAGTTAGGAGAGTTCAGCAAAATTAGATTGGAGAGGAGCACACTGGGACAGATGCAGAGCACTCTGGGAGATTGAGAGCCAGAAGCCCTCTCAGAGGCAAGAGAGATTCATTCCATTTTCCACTTGGCTGGCTGGTGGCTGAAGAAAGCAGAGGCAGAAGCAAAGGACAATCTGCAAGAGCTCTTAGAATCAAGCAGAGAGATAGGCCTCAACTAACAGGGCTATTTTGGAAGGAGAAAATAAACGTTTGCATTTTTACCAGCTGTCTGCATTTTGAGGTCATTATTACTTTCAACTGCAACTAAGGCTGCCTCCAAATAACCTCCCCAAGAAACCTGCTCTCCCCCAGAGAAAACCATTATTATATTTTAAAGAAGAAAAACACCACAAGTAAGGAATAGACTATACTACTGTAGCCTCCTGAAGAACTGTACATAAAATATTGTCTCTAATTCTACCCTGTATATAAAAGCACTGGTTCTGTGCTCTATGAACAAAGCAGAATTGATTTAGTTCAAAGGAAACATGAGATGTGCAGAATTAGAGAAGCTATCCCAAATGTTCATAGGGGCTATTTGTGTCCAACCTGTGGTGATCAGCCACACTATAAGTCAACTCAAATATATTGATGACATTTTGGTTCTCTTCAAATATGAACGACAACCACCAGCTAGTTTGTATTTAAAAGAACACATGACAAGAATCCAAACACCCCAAGAATAAGACAACAGTTTTTCAGTGCAAAATAAAAATTCAAAAAAGCACAGTAAATATGAAACTGAACTGCATTTCTTTTGTTTGTTAGGATTATAATTTTAATTACATCTCCATATACAAAAATGTTCATATAATAAGGGAACAGTTACTAACACCTGGTATATTGGTATAGCATTGGATGAAGGTTATTGTTTATTGAAAACTCCCCTTTCCCTACCCAGAAATGAAGGAAACAGTGAAATAACAGGAACATTAGAGATGATCCCAGATTTTTTGTTGGATTCTTGGTGCCTTCCATGTTTTGACCTGAGCCTTTTTTTCTTTTAGCTTTATTTGTCATTAGTTTACCTTCAACAATCTTTCCCTACTGCCAAACTGTTCAACTACATCTTTTTTCTTTCTTTTGTTATTTTCATGGACAACATTTTGAGACAACTTCACTAAAACACCCAAAATCTGCAACCCCACCCACCCATCCCCACCCCACACACATGCACATTCCCTCCTCATCTTGTTTCTGCCACCTGTTTTGTCCTATTCTCTCCACTCACTTGACACTAATCATAAGTTGCATTGAATCAATACTTGAATTTTTGTATTCTTATTCCACCTTGCATGAATCTGTCTTTTCTTTGTCTAGATTTTAAGCCTTTTGATAAAAACAAGGATTTTGCTTCTCACTTTTTTTTTATATTTTCCTAAACATATAGCCCAATACTAAGCATAGCAGATATTCAGGTATTTGTTAAATATATCTAAATGTAGCTAGTGACTTGGCTCACAACAATATACTATTGTACAATAAGTACATAAGCTTAATTGTATAGATAAAAATACTGGTAGAATAGTTTTTGATAATGGACTAGAACAAGTAGAATGCCAGTGACATAAGGAATCATTTATTCTTTATGACCTAATTAAATTGATTACAGAATGCCTAGCATAATCTAATAGAGCAGATTTTTAGAAATTCTCATTGTTTTTCCCATACCCCCAGATCTAAGACAGTATGGAGTTTTAAGAGCTGGAAAGAGTTTAATTTAATCCCTTCCTTTTTTGAATTGCAAACTTAGGCTCAGGGAGGCTAAATAATTTTTCTTGATTTCTGTAGAAAAGACAACATGGCAGAATGGATCATGCTCTAATCTTAGAGCCAGAAGACAGATTCTTTACTTGCTGGCTGCTATGCTTTCCTTATGAACAAGTCACTTCATCTTATAATGTAAGGCAGAGGCTTACCAAGTGTGGACGGTACAAAGATCATTAAGAGTCCACCAAGTCAAAACTGTTTACATGATCATTTTAAGATGTTTTTCTTTCTCATAATCTACATAAATAAAAGTACTTGGTGGGGAAAGAGTCCTTGTTAATTAAGTGTGTAGAGGATCCCTGAAATCACAGTTTTAGTCATAGTTCTAAGTTGAAGAAAAGATACATTGTTAGAGAGTAGAATTCCTCATTCAGGATTTCCCTTACTCAGATCTTTCTCTGATCTAGAATGGCTCATCTTACTCTCCATATTAAATTCCTACCCATTTTTTTAAAACTCCAGTCCTGCCTTATCTATAAAACCTTCTCTGATTCTACCCAAACTTTAATGCCTATCTCTTTTCTCTAGTCCCAGATACCCTTTTTTTTTTTTTTCCACTTCTCATCCAATGGTTAATTTTGTGTTAAAAGAGTTAATTTAGGGCCATAACATTCCCCCTGGGATCCTTGAATGCACTCCATGTTCTTGATCCCCTTCCCCCTGTTTAGATTGTAAAAGGCATTTGAGCAGTTCTAGTGTTTTAACTTGACTTTATATCTCCATTGAGCACATAGCATATTGCCTCTGTCTACTACAGATAGATAGTAGATAAACTGACATAGCCAGTGTGCATGCATTGCTTACTAATCTGGCTTTCCTACAAGTGAGATACTCTGTTTCTCCACTCCAGGCATTCTCTGTTTGTTACTCATGCTGTCTCTCATGCCTGGAATGCTCTCCCTCCTCCATTTCAACTACTAATTTTCCTGGCATCAATTATAATCCTACTTCCTAAAAAGATTTCTCAAACCCTTCTGTTAGTTCCCTCTGTTAATTATTTCCTATTTATCCTGTATATAACTTGCTTTGTATGTATTTATTTGCATGTTTTCTCCTCTGTGAAAGAAGAGCTCCATGAGAGTGCTGTCTTTTATATCTTTTTGTTCCTAGTGTGCTTAGCACAATGCCTAGCATGAAGTTGTAGGTACTTAATAAATGTTTATTGAATTTAATTATTAAGTACTTAATTGTGTGCTGGAGCACTGTGCTAAACCTGGGGATTCAAGTAATCCAAACAAAGCTAGTAATCCCGGGGTGGAGAGGAGATCTCAGGTGGAAGGGAGATGATCCAAGTATAGATAGTATGGTATGAAGTTATCTGGGAAGAGTTTAATAAGTGTTTAATTTTGATCATTTGTAGGTAGAATAGCTTAAATTAGAAAATCTCAGGGAACTGCTTATGATTTTTGAAAATGCATTTAATTTTCCCCAATAATTTAGTCAGCTCTCCTTTTTCTTTTTAGGTCTGGTCCTAGCTTATTTATTTGCTAATACTTAACTCAGCTACATATGCTAATTCATCCATCTAACTTTCTTTTATAATCTACAAAACCTACCATCCTTTAATTTTCATGTTTTTTTTTTTTTTTTCTGTATTTATTAGCTCATCTCTTTTTGAATGGTTATCTTTTTGAAGAGACTTTGGAATGTTTCAGAGACCCTTCTTTTGCATCACTCCATTTTATCCTTCTGTAGGACATTTTTCCATGTCATTGGGATATATATTTTTCACAAGTCTGGTTGGAGTCTGTATTCTTTGATAATTGTTAATGAAAAGACAGTTGAACAAGGTAATACCCATTGTTGTGTCTTTCAGATAAATTGCATGTTTTTTTGGTACATGGAAGACACTTGGTTGCAGAAAAGCCTTTAAACCTGTATTTTGCTCTGTTGAATCAGGTGCCTTTGGTAGAGGAGAGGGAGGAGTGACTGATAAGCACAATGGAATCTACACATTCATCATTAGTGTGATATGAAGTTGTAGCTTGCTGTAGAAAATTATCTGTGAAAGTGTTTCCTTCATATTTTTAACAAGGTTACCTTTGGGGTGTGTGTGTGTGTGTGTGTGTGTGTGTGTGTGTATTTGTGTGTAGACGACTTTCCTCATAATTTTGTAGAAATGTGAAAATAGGCATATGAAATAGTGTTTTAGTGACAGATTCTCACATTTTTGGTAGGGAGAGGAGAAACTGAGTTACTTCCTCCTTCCAAGGACCTAATTCTACTGAATTTAATTACTGAATTTTAATTCTAATTCTACTGAATAAGAAAAATGTCAGCAGGACCACAAGTTGGGTGAAGCAAGGAATATTGCCACATAAGATGGATGGGCTTCTCCATAATTTGGGCAGGAAGAAATGGTATAAGCCATTATAGTCAATGACCTAAGTGGTATTAAGATAGTCATCTGGTCCTATTGGACAAGTGATTAGTCCAGAGGTACAAAATTTCTTTTCTTTTGTGAGGCAATTGAGGGTAAGTAACTTGCCAAGTGTTTGACAGCTAGGAAATGTTAAATGTCTGAGGCCAGATTTGAACTCAGGTCTTCCTGACTCCAGGGCTTGTGCTCTATCCATTCTACCATTTAGCTGCCCATAAAATATTTTGGGGGGCATTCTGTATAATTGTCACTTCTGCCAAACTGGTCTTGGCCATAATTATAAGGCAAAACAAGGGTAGAAGGCCTTTAGCTAACTTCTTACAGTTAAGCAAGTGAACTTAGAATCTGTACCTCATAGCTTTGGGGCCATATATACAGAACTTTGATATGATTTTATCAAATTGATTAATCTTGATTGAAATAGAGTAGGGGTCCAAAATGAATTATTTCTCTAAATGCTATTCAAGAATTTCACCATTCTTTTGAAATCCTTCTTTTTAAGAAAAGCGATCCCTGACGTTTATGATTTTATTGCTTCCACTGTAGATTTCTTTTTGTCCTACTTTGTTAGGGCCACTGTCAGTCTTAATTTCCCCTTAAAAGCCATTTTCAATTAAGAAGTATGGTATGGAGTTCAAATATAATTGTTACACTGCCATTGATCATGGCTACAAAAAATGCTGGCAAATCATTTCCAACAACAATGAGCAACAACATTTGATAACTTTAATTTTTGCAAACTCTTTCCCTCTCAACTACCATGTAAGTGGGTAGGACATTTTATGGATGATGAAACTGGTTGCTCAAGTTTGACTGCATTGCCTATCTAAAAATACCAAACTCAAATCCAACCCTGAGCCATTGCTCTGTCTCCTGGGTCACATTGCCTGTCTTTGTGACTTTAATCTTCATCCAGTTTCTCCCCCCTATATATTCTAGGCATGACTTGGCTTAGATTTAACAAGAGTCTCTTTGGCACACCTTTTCACACTCCTGATTTTTGCAGGACAAGACTAGGGATAAGACTTGCAGTTTTGTTGATAAGGAGGGAATCTCCTTGGTCAACATGTTAATGGTCAACAAATATGAATCTGCATGTTCTCAATAATTTTTTATATCTGGAGCAATGATTTGGTCAATCACACAGCCTATGTGTATCACAAGTGGGACCTGAATCTAGTTCTACCTAGTAATGAAGCCTAAAATGCCTCTAACAGGGAGCCACAGTAATAAGAAAAACCTAAGTGTTCAGAGCAGCTTTCAGCTCTGAACCGCACATCTTGATGTCTTTTGATCTCTTCAAGAATCATACATATGATACAAAGCCATGTCACTGCTTGTTGCCTCCCTTTGATCCTTTTTACCCCTTCTCTTGGACAGATCTCTATCTTGGATGAAATACGTTCTTTTACTTCACAATCACCCCTTTACAGAATGTATGTTGTTTCTTTAAGCCTGGGAACTGCAAAACTCCCTAGTTTGGCTCTGGGCAACACAGACTGGAGATAATCTTTTGTCAGATCACTTCTGTAAGACCTAATTTTTTTTTTTTTTTTTTTTTAATTTTTTATTGACAGAACCCATGCTAGGGTAATTTTTTACAGCATTATCCCTTGCACTCACTTCTGTTCCGATTTTTTCCCTCCTTCCTTCCACCCCTCCCTCAGATGGCAAGCAGTCCTTTAATGTTGAATAGGTTACAGTATATCCTAGATACAATATATGTGTGCAGAACCTCTTGTTGCACAGGGAGAATTGGATTCAGAAGGTATAAATAAGCCGGGAAGAAAAAGAAAAATGCAAGCAGTTTATATTCATTTCCCAGTGTTCTTTCTTTGGGTGTAGCTGCTTCTATCCATCCTTGATTAGTTGAAACTGAATTAGCTCTCTTTATCGAAGAGATCCACTTCCATCAGAATACATCCTCAAACAGTATCATTGTTGAGGTATATAATGATCTCCTGGTTCTGCTCATTTCACTTAGTATCAGTTCACGTAAGTCTCACCAGGGTAAGACCTAATCTTACAGGCCAAACCAACTTTAGCCAAACTTTAGGTTGGCCCCTTGGGCAGTATAAGACCAGTCCAAGCCAGCTCCTCACTCATCCAGATTCCAATGCTGTCTAATTGGCTTCAAATCTATTCAGAGAGCCAGAACAGATGCCAAGCTTGGCTTTTTTCTGATTTCCTTTGAAACCAAAGAAGATGCAGAGAACAGTTCTCAAAATGACTTTGGAAGTCTAGAACAGAAAAGAGCTCATCCAGCCTTGCCCCAGCCCGTGCACAGGCTCCTCAACAAAGCAATTGAATCTTACATTCTTAGCTAATTCTCTGGATTGCTTCCTATTTCAGTTTCTTCACAACTGCAATTTCTTTTTTTTTTTTTTTCCTCATCTTCCAGTGCCTTAAAGCAATCTCAGAGTCTGACTGACCTTTGATCTGAGGCAAAATTCATGAAATCCCCAAACATTTAATTTGATTTGCCATTTTATGAATTATAACCTCATAAATATGCAGCTGGGGGATGTAGTTAATTGAGCACTTTGTCTTTAGTAAAGAAGACCTGAGTTCAAATGTGTCCTCAAACACTTGCTAGTGTCTTTGAGCAAGTGACGAACTTCTGCTGTGATATAAGGTCTGGCTGCTTCAGTTTCCTCATCTATAAAATAGGGGCCATAATAGCACCCACATCATAGGTTATTAAATAATATTTGTAAAGTGTGTCTCAATATAAACTTGTTAATTTGTTGAGGAACCACACTGCCCTGCAGCCACAGCCATTGCTTTGCACTCAAGAAATTTCCTCTTTGTCTGTTCATTAGAGACTAACCAATAAAATGTAATCTTTAGATCTGTGCTTTTTTCCATTCTGCTTCCCAGTGACAGTGACTGATGACTAAGAGATAATGCTAAGAATCAGTTTTGAGATTATCAATAAATAACTATTGACTGTTCATGAAGTTTAAAATAGTTAAGGACCATTAACATGTTAAAGGACCAGCTCAAGATCCAAAGTGATCTTAACAGGCTAGAACATTGGACAACATAAAATAAGATAAAGATTTAATAGAAGTATAAAGTCTTATATTTGGCTTAAAAATAGAACAGCATAGGCATTAGACGTGATCTGTGTATGCTCAGATTTCAGTTTTCCTATCTGTCTTTTAGTGGACTACTCAATATGAGTTAACTTATATTGTTAGTGTGTTTTAAGAACACTAGAAAAAAGAAGCAAAGCAGTTATAAAGGAAGTTAATAGTCCTGAATTCTGCCTAGATCAAATCCAGTCTAGAGCATAGTCTTCTATTTTGATTGGTCATTTTAGTAAGGATATTTATGTGCTGAAAGAGCATTAGAAAGGGATGGCAAAATGCTTCAAGATTATGTCATATTTATCAGTGCTTTCTGATTTATTTTTCAAGAAATAGCTGAGAAAGTTGTTGACAAATGTATTAAATCAAAATTCCTTTTAAGTACAGTGTGATTTTTGTAGATTTAATCAAGGTAACATATTTTATATAAATAATGTTTTAGGAAAAGTTTAATGTAAATAACAATCACAACTATGGACTATCTATTAAGCTTTTCCTGTTATGCCCTCTGAGGTTTTTCCCAGTTTATCTGTGTATGTTTTCTTTGTATATAGTTGTCTGCAGGTTATCTCCGCCCAGTAGACGGGAGCTCCTGAAGCTCACACTATACAGATCTATATCATATTTTCCTTTTTTGCTATCCTTAGCACTTGGCACAGAACACGGTAGATGTTTAATACATTCTTCTTGATTTGACTATTAGGGCCAAATCTTATGGCATTCCCAGTGGCCTATTATTAGAATATTTAGGAATATTAAAAATATATACAATCTTTTATGTAGGAGCACTCCATTTCTGTTTTGAGTAGTGTACATGGAAGGAGACTTGTAAAATATATTTTGAATCATAAGAAAAGGAATTGGACCTGTGATTGCATTGGCATAAGGAATTCCCAATTCCCTTTACCAAAGCCTTCTCTACAATTTCTAAGACTGTTGCCTGAGGCCCTGAGGTTTGAAAAACTTGCACCATCATAGTCACTGGATGGCATATATTGTGTGTGAATCCATATCTCCTCTTTTCAGGGTCACTATGTAGAAACTGCCTCTGTCTAATTCATAGTAGCAAAATTTGAATTATAAAGTGAAAGAATGCTTGCATCCTTTTTGTCCCCAATTCATTCATTGTAAATTACGAAGTTGAAAAAGCAGGGAAAACTTGATTTTCTTTCAAATTCATGAAGAACTAGAAAAAGGAAGATGAGAACTGAGAACTGCATAACTTTATTTTAACCTGCTTAAAATAGTATTTTCCATTTTTGTTAACAAATCCCTCACTTACAAAATGTTCAAATAGAGATAAAAGAGAAAAGTAGTTGGAAAGAGGGGAAGAAAAAGAGAATTTATTATAAATAAAAAAAATCCAGATTATATAACTTGCTTAAATGCACTGGCTTACGTATGTTGTTTTTGGTTTTGCATGAATGGTTTTTTTAATTACTTTTTATATTTTTATTTCCTGGGAATAGCAATGGATTTGGTCATATTAAAAATCTGCTAGTATTTTTAAAAGTATCTTTATCAAAGTTATAGACTCTTAGAACTGGAAGGGTATCTAGAAGTAAGTCATTGATCTAGCTCAACCTTTCCCCGTATATGGGGTCTCTTGCACAAATATTTCTGAGAATGACCACTTCACCAAAATAGCCAATGTATTTGCCTTTTTCATTTTTTCTTTTCTCGATTTTTGTTAAATTTGAAATTGTGGTGACAATAAAAGCAAATAAGAAATTTGTGCTATAAAAACTCCATGTAGGGAATGGCATTCTTAAGTTTTGTATCTTTATTTGCCCAAGAAATAATATGGCATATTGGACAGAAGTCAGGCCTTGAAGTATAAAGATTTGAATTCAAATTGATACAAACTGACTTTGTGAAGATGGGCTAGCCACTTGACTTCTCAATGCCCCACGCAGCTTTCTTAACACATTAAGTTAAAGTGATATTGCTAATAGCTATTCATAGTAGGAGTTTATTATACATCATTGTTTCATACAGATGAAATCATAGTTGTGAAACTCCAGTGCCCAAAAGAAACTTATTTCCTAGCAGAATGCATTCCATATAGTAGGTATTTAATAAATATTTGTTGAACTGAAATAATATTAAAATAACATGTTATAATTTTTTATAATTATTTTCAAAATATATACATAGATTTATTTTTATTTTTTGTTTAGGCATTTGGGGTTAAGTGACTTTCCCAGGGGCACACAGCTAAGCAGTGTTTAAGTGTCTGAAGCCAGATTTGAACTCAGGTCGTCCTGACTTTAGGACTGGTGCTCTATCCACTACACCAGTTAGCTGTCCCCATAGATAATTTTCGACATTCACCTCTACAAAACCCTAGTGTTCTAGTTTTTTTCCCCTCCCTTCATCTACCCCTTCCCCTAGTCAGGAAATAATCCAATATATGTTGAACATGTGCGATTCCTCTTTATATATTTCCATAAATATCGTGTTGCTCCAGAAAAATCAGATCAAAAAGGGAAACAAAAATGAGAAAAAAAACAAAATGCAAGCAAACAACAAAAAGAGTGAAAAATACTATGTTGTGATCTACATTCAGTTCCCACTGTCTTCTCACTGCAGATAGCTTTCTTCATCACAAGACCATTGGAACTGGTCTGAATCAC
The DNA here is from genome assembly GCF_016432865.1 of Antechinus flavipes. Classification (NCBI taxonomy): domain Eukaryota; kingdom Metazoa; phylum Chordata; class Mammalia; order Dasyuromorphia; family Dasyuridae; genus Antechinus; species Antechinus flavipes. Next base: position 150,582,119 of record NC_067403.1, read on the forward strand.
CTCATTCATGCTATAATTTTCAATTTGGTTTAATTATATCATTTCACATTACATAGTTTGATTCTCGAAATAATACTGTGAGTTCTTAGAGCAAGTGATATCTTAGCTTTACAAATAAGAAAGAAAACTTGAGATCCTGACAAATCAAGGGACTTATCTACCCTCACACAGCTAATTAGTAAAAGAGAAAGCCAGGTCTAGAGTGGAGTTTCCTGTTAATTGCCCTTATGATATTTTGATACAGTTAGGTTGAATGTTAATTAAGTAATGTGATGATCATCTTATAGAGTTCATCTTTCCTGTTTCTCTTGTTTTCTGTTTATTTTCCATGTCTTTATTTATGTCTGCTATAAGCTGTCATTCCTTGAGAGGCCATTTTCATTTTTGACTTGGTATGCCCAGAACTGTGCAGTGTTGCATATATAACAGGCATGTGGCAGATGCTTACTAATGACACATTTGGTGACTGAGTTGCCTTTCCTTTTATCTTTATGTGAAAGCTCTTGCCTTAATACAATGTGAGTTATTTGTTTATTATCTTGAACTCATTGAAGGAAAGTCCATTGAAAAATATAGTGAAATAAACTGTTAACCACTTGTCTTTTCATTTTAAATGCACATTTCACAATTCACCTATTTCTCTTTAGTGTTGCTTAAAATTGTTGTTATAATGAATTGATGCTAAGTGAAATGAGCAGAACCCAGGAAATTATATATCTCAACAACTATACTGTTTGAGGATGTATTCTGATGGAAGTGGATCTCTTCGATAAAGAGAGCTAATTCATTTCAATTGATCAAGGATGGACAGAAGCAGCTACACCCAAAGAAAAAACACTGGGAAATGAAAAAAAAAATTTGTTGTTATAATTTGACAGGTGACCATACTTAAAATAAAGAGAAGTGAAAGGATGAAACTATACTAACAATTATTCGATAAATATGACTTAGAATTCTTTGAACATTGTTATTATTACCAGCAGCTTAAGCTTATTTTAATTGCTTTTTGACGTGAATATTTGAACAGAGATCATGAATTTTTGTTTTTTCCCTAAAATTTTACCAAGAGAAGCCACAAATATTTATAGTCTTTTCGGCCATGTAAGCAATCAGAGTTCTTCTCTTTCCTCAAAATATCAACATATTTCTACTAAGGAAGGCACAACACTAACTTGTATAATATTTGCAATTTTAGGAGTGTTTTAAGGGAAGCTGGGCCACTCACAAGTTACTACACAAGAAAGCAAGTAAGTAAAATCGTATCTCTCTTCTACTATCATAAGTATTCTATTCAAATTTCACTCCCCTAGAGTGTAAGCTCCTTGAGGACAGATGCTTTTTATTTTCATTTTGTCTTTGTATTTCCATTGCCTAGAAGAATGAGTGATGTAGGTGCTTTTGTGGTAGTGTGAATCGGGTTGGATTTTTACTCCGTTGGAAAAAAATCTTTTGCTTTGCTAAAAGAAATATATTTGATATAATTTTCATAATATTTCTGAACTTAAGATTTGTACAATTTTTTGCTCTTTATTTAAATCACTTAATATATACATAGTGCTTTGCAAATCTCATAATTCAGTATCGAGAATTCTTAAAACTTTGTGTTATAGACCTCTTTGGTAGTCCAGGGAATCACTTCAGTGGACCCCAATAGTTGCCCAGCTACATCACACAAATGTCTCTATGGACAAGAAAACTGTGACCAATCACATTACCAGTCTAATGACCTCAGTAATTCCAAAGTGATGAACATAGACAATGTCTTAAGATACCTATATCTGTATCTCTGTAATATAATGTGATGTAAAACAATTTGTGGTTTCTATTGGTGACAAAATCACAGGTCTTTTAATACTATTATGGCTTGTCACCTACATTTATAATTGAAGGACATGTTCTATTTCAGTGATTTTCAATCGTAATTCAGAGATTTTGTGAAAATAAAAGTGTCTTTTTTCCCCCATCCAAGTAGTTGGACATTCTTTATTAAATACTATTTGTGTATACTTATATATACAAATGAAGATGGATTGTTTTTCTCCCCCATTTTTTTCAATCTTGCAGCTCATTTTTAAAAACAAATATCTTTTTCGAATTCTTGTTATTTCAACACAGAAATACAGCTAAACAAAATACTGTTTGCCAGTGTCTGTCTCATTCCTCACCCATAGTCTGCTACTTCTGTGTAAGAGATATGTGTCCCATGTAAGATCAGTCTTGTGAAGTCAAGATTTCAGTGTCTTGGAATTTTTAGGATTGTTCTCCTCATGTTGTGGTGGTCAATGTATACATTGTTTTGCTTCTCTCCTATCCGTCAGTCTATACAAGTTTCCCTAGGTTTCTCTGAATTTTGTATATTTCTTTCTATGGTACAGTTATATTTCTTTTATATGCCATGAAGCAATTTGTTCAAACATTCCTCAAGCAGTGAATACCTACTTTGGATATCCACTCAACTTTGATATGGTGGCCACATTTGTTATTCCTCCCATGGATGGGTATAGCCCATTGGGTAATAGCATAGTAATACTCCACTTTTTTGTACCGTTTTTTTTCTTTTCTACTGAAATAACATGTAGCCAAAGTGTACTAAAAAGCAGATGTCATTAGGCAGCCTTATTACATTTGTTTTTCATCTGAACTTATCCATTGTTAACATTGTTTAACATCCTCACAGGACACTGTGACACCAAGTTACAGAGAAGCTGACTCCACAGCCATCAGTACAGACTGGACTTGCTCTAGCTTTCTGAGGTGCAATGTCAAGTTGTTCCAAGGAGATGTAGTTAAAAAGGAATGGGGGGAAGATTGAGATCGGCTCATGATCACTTTTGGAAAAGCACTTCAATCCATGATGGTATCATAATTCACATAGGGAAGACTGCCATAATTGACAGTTGTGATGGTTGCATTGAGGTCTTCATGTCATCTCTGGCTACATCTTTTCACATCTGTTAGTTAAAATACCATCTGTTCCATGATCACTTTTGAAAAAGTTGGCTGATTCTGACCAAGTTCAGTATGATGCTCACATATAACCTTAACTTCCATTTGTGAATTACAAAGCCCATGACTAACTGAATATAATTAAATATTGATAGATGCATGGTGGTAGACCTGTGTAGGAAGCTAGGTGGTAGATAGAGTAGGTAGAATGCTGGGAATCTAGCCTCAGGCGCTTTCTAGCTGTATGACTGAGCAAATCATTTAACTATTGCTTGCCTCATTTATAATATAGGAATAGTAATAGGACTCACCTGTCTCCCTGGGTGGTTGTGAGGGAAAAATGAGATGGTATTTGTAAAGCATTTGCAAACCAAGAAAGTATTATATGAATAGCAGCTTCATCATCATCATTCATTTCATTCCCTTTGCGGTAGTGTTGTAAGGCAGTATCTCATTTTCAGTCCACTAGAAGTAAAACTCTAAATTTCAAAACCACAGTCTTTTTTTTTTTTTTTAAACAATGCAGTTAAGCCATTGGCATTATTTACTCTTAAAATTCAGAGAGGAAGTACTGGATGAATTTTTAAAAAAACTATTCAAAACTGTCATTAAACATGTAAAACATTTTTTAGTTCTTTAACAATCTTTCTTCTTTACTTCCAACTATTTCTCCCTCTTCACACCATCCTGTATATGGTAGCTCATCTTAACAGTGTCTTTAACATCAGAGGATCCCAGTAAAATCTCATCTCCATCATTTACTATTTATGTGGCTTTGAGCAAGTCATTTAACTGCTAGTCCTCAGTTTCCTTATCTGTAAAATTAAAAGTATTAGACCAGATGATCTTTGCATGCTTTCTAACTCCATAGCTAGAATCTTGTGTTTCCCAACAATAAAAATATTTGATAGGATGAAGTCTTTCCCTGAAGGCTGCTGCTTCATTTTGTTCCATTTTAATGTCGGGAAATGACTTCAAATGTTGTTAAGGAAAATCCAGGCTAACTGGGCTAAATCCATACAGACTTGTTAAAAAGGAAAATCAGAATCTAGATTTTGATGTGATTTGGGCCCTTTTCTTTGCTAAAGACTCATGGATTTAGCCCACTGTTAGTAGCTTCATAAAATCTTTGACTCTTAATTTGGAGAAGGTGTAAGTGTGCACATTTTTTTTAAGACAAGCCATGACACTGGCCCATAACCCCAATATACTTTTGGGATAATACTGCCTGTATCCCAATAATTCGTGGGTAGCTCCATCATTTGGTAACCCTGTACACAGAGAATCTGACTGCGTCTTGTAATCTCAACATAAGAAATGGCCAATTTTTGTGCCTCTCAAGTAAATTTAACCTCAGTGAGGATTCTTATTTAGTATCATATTTGAAAAATACTTCTCAGTTATTTTATAAGCTTTTAAATCTCTTTTTGTCATTTAGTTATTTCATCGTATCCAACTCTTAGTAACCCCATCTGGGGTTTTCTTGGCAGAGATACTGGAATGGTTTGCTGTTTCCTTCTCTAGCACATTTTACAAATGAGGAAACTGAGGTTAAGTGACTTGCCTAGGATCACACAGTTAATGAAAGTCCTCATTAGATCAGATTTGAATTCAGGAAGATAAGTCGTCCTGACAATCGATCCACTGTACCACCTAGCTTCCATTAAGTATCTCCTCTGTATAAAGACACAAATGGTAACTAGCATTCTTATAGATAGTACTTTGTGATTTGCAAAGTACTTGTATGCTCACAACTTGGGAGGTAGCATTACTGCTCTCTTTTTTTTTTTTCTAGAAGAGGAAATTGAGGCAGAGAAAGGTTAAGTAACTTACCTAGATTTACATGGCCAGATGTCTGAAGCATTTTTTTTTTTGTACTAAGTTTTCCTGACTCCAAGGTAAAGGCTTTATTCTCTATGTCTACCTATCTACTTTTTGAACCCACTGATTTCATCTGGTTAATTTGGTTTCTCCCTCCTCTCCCCTCCACCCCACATTCAGTCCATTGAAGGACCTATTTTGGTGGGGTTACTTAAGTCCACTATCTCCAATTTCTGTTTAGATTTATCAGTATAGGCCATTTGTTTTTATTTTTGAGGATACCAAATAAATGAGCTAAAAAATCTGTTTGCTTGTTGTCCTGGAATGCCTTCTTACACACAAACCTTATAACCAAACACATTTGAACCATCAATCTCCAAGTGTGAATAATGATCCAATAAATTGAATAGAATCTGTTATATCTTAGTCTTGCCTTATACAGATTACTTTTGATTACTTCATTTTTTTTCATAAGCATGTTTATAATTCTTTGAAAATGGACTTGAAGGGGAACAGATTGTGGAAAATTCAGGACCAGCTGGAAGCCCAAGAATCTTTTACACTTTTTTTTAAACTCAGTGATATATTAAAAGCAAAAAGTACATATCCTATTGTTGTTCTGTCTTTATTTTCAGTTGAAAAAATTACTTTTGAGGCTCATGTTTTAGAATAGAATTGTTTCTTGCTATTTACAGTTGCAGTAGACATTCAATTTATCTGCATTTTGATCTGTTTTTCCTCTCTATTTTGGCCCTGATGGTAGTAGATATTGTTCAAAGCTCATCTTTGGGGGCGAAATAACAGTTTGTCACTTAATATTTATTGGTACTGTCTTCAATACTTAGAAAGGAAAAAGTTCAGAAATTGAATAGTATAATGCAATTTAATAATGAGCTTTCTGCTTTTAGCTTTATGCTTGGCTTTTATTTAACTGTTCTGAACTCAAAATATAGCCTCTGGAACTTGTCAACCCAAGGTAGACTTTGATAAAGTGAAAATGGCACAGGACTGGTACTTGAGATTTGAATCCCAATCCCAGCTTTGTTACAAGTTAATTGGGTTATGTTGGCAAGTCCTTTTACTTCTAGCCTCAAGATTTTCACATATGAAAATGTATGAGATAATGTTTCAATTCTACAATTCTGCTCTTTATCTTCTATACTAACTTATAGTGTATCAGTTGATAGAAAAAGTGAGCTTTAACAAGTATTTACTTTTTTGTTGCTCTTCAGTTTAAAAGAAAATAAAAGCAAAATCTTTGTAACAAGCATAGTCAAATAAGGTAAATTTCTACATTGCCCATGTTTGAAAAAAATTACATGTCTCATTCTGCATCTTGAATCAGTTCTTAACTTTCTTTTCTTTCTTTTTTTTTTTTAATTATAACTTTTTATTAACAGAACATATGCCTGGGTAATTTTTAAAAACATTATCCTTTGCACTCACTTCTATTCTGACTTTTCCCTTCTCTCCCTCCACCTCCTCCCCTAGATGGCAAGCAGTCTTATACATGTTAAATGTTATAGTATATCCTAAATACAGTAAATTTGGGCAGAACTGAACAGTTCTCTTGTTGCACAGGAAGAATTAGATTCAGAAGTTAAAAATAACCTAGGAAGAAAAACAAAAATGCAAACAGTTTACACTCATTTCCCAGTATTCCTTTTCTGGGAAATGAGTGTAAACTGTTTGCATTTTTGTTTTTCTTCCTAGGTTATTTTTCCTTTTCTGGTTGTAGCTGCTTCTGTTCATCATTGATCAGTTGGAACTGAGTTAGATCTTGTCTTTGTTGAAGATAGCCACTTCCATCAGAATACATCCTCATACAGTATTGTTGTTGAAGTGCATAATGATCTCCTGGTTCTGCTCATTTCATTCGGCATCAGTTCATGTAAGTCTTTCCAAGCCTCTCTGTATTCAACCTGCTGGTCATTTCTTACAGAACAATAACATTCATATTCTATAACATTCATATACCACAATTTACCCAACCATTCTCCAGTTGATGGGCATCCATTCATTTTCCAGTTTCTAGCCACCACAAAAAGGGTTGCCACAAACATTTTGGCACATACAGGTCCTTTTCCCTTCTTTAGTATCTCTTTGGGATATGAGTCCAGTAGAAACACTGCTGGATCAAAGGGTATGCACACATTGATAACTTTGGGGGCATAATTCCAGATTGCTCTCCAGAATGGTTGGATTAGTTCACAACTCCACCAACAATACATCAATGTCCCAGTTTTCCCGCATCCCCTCCAACATTCATCATTATTTTTTCCTGTCATCTTAGCCAATCTGAGAGGTGTGTAGTGGTATCTCAGAGTTGTCTTAATTTGCATTTCTCTGATCAATAGTGATTTGAAACACTTTCATATGAGTGGAAATAGTTTCAATTTCATCATCTGAAAATTGTTTGTTCATATCCTTTGACCATTTATCAATTGGAGAATGGCTTGATTTCTTATGAATTAGAGTCAATTCTCTATATATTTTGGAAATGAGGCCTTTATCAGAACCTTTAACTGTAAAAATGTTTTTCCTGTTTGTTGCTTCCCTTCTAATTTTGTTTGCATTAGTTTTGTTTGTACAAAGGCTTTTTAATTTGTTATAATCAAAATTTTCTATTTTGTGATCAATAATGATCCTCTAGTTCTTCTTTGGTCACAAACTCCTTCCTCCTCCACAAGTCTTAGAGGTAAACTGTCCTATGTTCCTCTAATTTATTTAAGATCTCATTCTTTATGCCTAAATCATGGACCCATTTTGATCTTATCTTATATGGTGTTAAAGTGTAGGTCCATGCCTAATTTCTGCCATACTAATTTCCAGTTTTCCCAGCAGTTTTTATCAAATAATGAATTCTTATCCCAAAAGTTGGGATCTTTGGGTTTATCAAATCCTACATTGCTATAGTTATTGATTATTTTATCCTGTGAACCTAACCTATTCCACTGATCAATTAATCTATTTCTTAGCCAATACCAAATGGTTTTGGTGACTGCTGCTTTATAATATAGTTTTAGATCAGGTACAGCTAGGCCACCTTCATTTGATTTTTTTTTTTTTTTTATTTATTCCCTTGAGATTCACGACCTTTTGTTCTTCCATATGAATTTTGTTGTTATTTTTTCTAGATCATTAAAATAGTTTCTTGGGAGTCTGATTGGTATAGCACTAAATAAATAGATTAGTTTAGGGAGTATTGTCATCTTTATTTTATTCGCCCAGCCTATCCAAGAGCACTTAACATTTTTCCATTTGTGTGGAAAGTATTTTGTAATTTTGCTCATATAATTCCTGACTTTCCTTTGGTAGATAGATTCCCAAATATTTTATGCTATCGACAGTTATTTTGAATGGAATTTCTCTTTGTATCTCTTGCAGTTCTTAACTTTCTAAATATACATTGACCTGAGTAGCTTGAGCAGTCCAGGAATAGAAAGCTGTTTCCCTAATGGGAGAGGAAAGAAGATAGTTCTTTGGTCATTCTGAGGTGGGAGAAGGGATCTTGTGCTATTTTCATAAGCATACTATCCAAATGACTCCCATATTCTCTTTGGTTAGATGATTGATTTTGACACTGCTGTAGACTTTGCTGTAGTTCCAAATATGTACTTCTTGAGAGACTGAGTGTTATGACATATTGGTACGTACTAAATATTTTGAATTAATAGCTAACACCTATAATATTTAACTGTTAGGTGTTTGGGGGTGGGGATGTGGGGAGGAGTATTTTTAGCTGATGCCCCTTGGTTTCAGTCCATATTTCAGTTGTTAAAGTTTCTGTACATTAATTAAATTAATACTAATGGCCCCCAGTTAGGTTCAGGATCAAATATAACATCTTCTGTTTAGATTTTTAAATGTCTTTATAACTTGACCACTTCCCACATTTCCTATATTCCCCACCTTTTTTCCTACCTTCTTTTGTGACATGTTTTCTTTAGATTGTAAATTCCTTGAGAATAGGGACTATCTTTCTTTTTATTAATTGTATCACCAGTACTTAGCACTGTGCTTAACACATAGTAGATGGTTAATAAAAATGTTTCAAATTAGATTGGATTTCCATACCTTTTACTTCCTCCACCTTTTCATATAATCTGTAATCCAGCGAAATGGTCTCTTCACTATCCTCAAGTCACATAAAATCCTACTTCCTTAAAAAATCAATTTTATTTTATCTTCCATTCCATGTTTTCTTCCTTCCTTTCTGTTTCATTTAAGAAAAGAAAAACAAAACCCATTATATATATGTGTATATATATATATGTATATATGGTTGTGCAAAATTAATTTCCACTTTAGTCAAAAAACAGGCAAGAAAAAGAAAGAGAAGAAATACGCTTCCATCTATATGCTGAATACATCAACTTTCTGGAAGTGGTTGGCATGTTTCAACATAAGCTCTTTGCAATGGTGGCAGAACATTGTGTTGATCAGAGTTAATAAGTCTTTCAGAGTTGATTACTTCTGCAAGATTGCTGTTACTTGTATCAGTTCTGATTCTGCTCACTTCAATTTGTATCAGTTCACATAAGGCTTCCCAAGTTTTTCTGAAATCATCCTCTTGGTCATTTTTAAAAACAATAATATTCCATCACATTCATATACCCTAACTTGTGCAGCCATTCCCAATTTGATAGACATTCCTTTAGTTTCCAATTCTTTGCCACTATAAAAAGGGCTGCTATTTTTTGTACACAATTATTCTTGCGTGGTCTCTCTGCCATTAAACCGTGTGCTCCTTGAGGGCAAGGACTCTTTTTTTTGGTTGCATTTAGCAACTGTTTCAAAAATGCTTACTTGTCTGTGTTTTTCTATTTGTTCTATGTGTATGAATTTGAACAGTCTATTCTGAAAGTAAGACCTAATAGTAATAGCTAGATGGTATTTTCAGTATTTCAGGTATACTGAAAGTCATTTGGATAAATCTAGGACAGATTTCCAGTTTTGTTTTTGGAGAAATCTGGCCTTTTAATTAGTCCAGAATTCATGGTAAATCATTGCTACATCTAATGTTTAGAAAAGTTTTGCTTTATAATCTGAATCTTTAAAATAAGCTTGTATGTGTCTTTTATTTGGTACCTTTTGCTTTTACATCGTGTTTATTTTCCACACCTATCCCTGAGGTTGAACTATTCTCACTTACAACATGAAATATCCAATATAAAACTCATATCTATTAGTGAGCGAGTATATCAGTATTCTGCCCTATTGAAACCCTGACCTTTCTTCTGGGATAGAGAGAAGGTATGTTTTGATGTACTTCAAACTTAGTTATACATTTTTCCATTACTCACAGCTCAACTTCATCATTATAAAATGTTGATCTTAGTTTTACTTACTTTGCTTTGCATCCTCACCCATCATTTCTTGGTACCCAATAACATTCTAAAAAAGCTTACTCTAAATTGAGATCAAAGAAGCAAATGTATGTGGTACTCATGCATGACAATAAAATACATGGCCATGATAAGACATTATTGAAAAGTGGTTACATTCAAACCATTGAGGAGAAAATATCATTTTCAGAAGTTTGCTTGAGATTAGAAGCTGTTACACTAGCTCAGGGGAGGAATACTGAAATCTAGCAATGTAGTAGACAGATTTGCTCTGTTTTTCTTGTTTGTGTCTATTAGTACATAGAATATGTGGAATAGAGAGCTAAGGTGTACATAAGAAATAAATAATAAATAAAATAAATAGCATTTCATGTATTTTAAATACACAAAATATAAATGTTTCTTTTTCTTCGAATGTTTTAATTTCTTTAAAAAATCTTTAAATATTTCTTTTTCTAGAAGATGAAAAAGCAAAACATGAAGTTTCTTCTTGGACTGTGGAAGGTGATATTAATACAGATCCTTGGGCAGGTTATCGATATACTGGTAAACTTAGACCACATTATCCATTGGTGAGTAAATAAAGTAACAATTACCTGTTTAAGTGAGAAATTTTAGAGCTATATTTTAAAGATTGAAATCACTTCCTATACTTGTGCTCCACTCCAGATTTTTTTAAGGGAATTTGTCTAATTGTCTTAGCACTTTAAAATATCTTTTTTTTTTTTTTTTTTTTTACATGATTTGATTTTCCCTTTGTATCCTTCTTTCTCTTTCAGAGGGCTTTCCCTTATTAACAAAGTGTTGGTTGTTGTTGTTGTTTTTCCTTAAAAAGTTTGAAAGAAGAGAAACAATAAGTGGTTGACTTCTTATTTTCTTAAAATAACTTACTGATCTTTTTAACTCTTACATTTCTAATTGTGTCTTTCCTGCTCCCTCTCCCTGAAAACCGATCCAATAATTCTAAGTTTTTAAGCATTAAAAATAAAGACAAAAGTTCATGTCATTTTAATAATTTTGTATTATTTTAAAATACTTTTCCCCCTAGATAATAGTTAAATGTGCTAGAGCTTTGAGATCAAATATTAGCATTTCCATTTTTATTCAGTTTTTTTCAAGTGATTCCATTTTCTGTGATAGATCACATGATTATTGAAATAGTTGTTTTAAATGACTTGAGGATTTATCTTTGGTCCTCTCTTGTTTGCAAGCATAGTAGAATAATAAGCAATTTAAAAAGCACTGAATAGCTAATTCCCAAAGAAAATGCATTTTTTGGGAGCAGCTAGGTGGCGCACCAGCCCTGAAGTCAGGAGGATCTGAGTTCAAATTTGGCCTCAGACACTTATTGCTGTGTGACTGGGCAAGTCACTTAATCCCAATTGCCTCTGCAAAAAGAAAGAAAGAAAGAAAGTAGATTTTTTCCTTATTCTTGAAAGAACAAAAGACAGAATTTTTGCATCTGTTGCATTGAATAGTACTGTTTATGCTTTTGTGTGTATTGATACTGATTCTTGGCAGCATGGAGAACTAACTGGACTTTTGAGTCGGGTACCAAGATCCTAATTCTGCCTCAGATTCTTGCTAGTGGTGTGAGCAAGGGCAAGTCCCTCAACCTTTGAAGTCAGAGCCATATTAGCTTATTCATCTGTAAAATGGGAATGATAAGACTAGTAAAGTTTTTATGAGCAAAATGATTTGTAATGGACAAGCAGGACAGTAGTGTATGGAATTTACTATTTACTTTTTTTTAAAAAGGAAGCAATCATGAAAAAGAGTTTCACATAGAATCCTCTTTTGATTTTTTGGTATGTGTTTAGGTATATTTTTCTTTTTTTGATTATTCTGGAAAAAAAAATTCTTTTTGTTTCCAAAGTGTTTTGTGACCTGTAAACATAATATAAAGAATTGTTATTGCTACTGCTATTATTATTATTATTACTAAATTCCCTTTTCCTCTACAGTTTAAATTATTAGTATCATAACCAAGTAATGATGTGTTAAATAACATTTTAGAATGAACAGGTTTATTTTTTCTTCAGTAATGACTAATTCAAATAATAAATACTCATTATACTTTAAACTTGTTTTTATTCTACACTTTGATGTTTTTTAGATGCCAACAAGACCAGTGCCAAGTTATATTCAGAGACCTGATTATGCTGATCATCCTTTAGGTAATTTCAATTATTTATCTTATTATTTATTTAGTCTCTGTATTTGGTGACTGCCACTAACAACAGGAGTTTATTTTGCTCATGGTTTCTTATGTACTAATTTAAAAATACACAAATTTCATTGCCTAATAAGTTCACTATTTCATTTTAAAAACTTTTTATCTCTATAGTGTGAATTTTTATTTTTGCTTTGCAAGTTGTGCTTGGTGGGGGAGATTAGGTGTTATAGATTTTGGGGTTTTGTTTTCTTAAGTCTGTCTTTAATGGATTGTTTAATTCATTTACATTTAAAGTTAATGTATGTTAAGCTTATATTTTCTTCCATTTGTGTTTTTTAAATTTTTTTCCAATTGGGAATTTTTTATGTCCCTTTTTTTCAGGCAATACTTTTTCCTTACAATTATTTTGTTACTCTCTTTTAATATAATTCCATTTTCACAAGAACATTTTAATTTAGAATTAGGAATTAAAAATCAGCATTTTCTGATTTCTTTGATCCACCTTGATCTCCTTGCCCCCCTCAATAATTTCCATTACAGGATCTGGGAAAAATCTTTCTGTTTAAAAATTTGATTGTACAACTATTATATTTGTTCCTAGCATCATAGAGCAGGCTGTGGGATATAAATGAAAACACTGGATGTTGGTGTTGATGATTGAGTGATCTTTATATCAGAGGTTCTTAATCTGAAGCTGTGGCCTTTAAAAAAATACAACAACTGTATTTCAACATAATTGTTTCCTTTGATATCCTATGTATTATATTTTTAAAAGAACATTATAATGAGGAGTCCATAAGTTTTGCCAGTCTGCCAGAGAGGTCCATGTTGCCAAAAAAAAGAAAGAAAGAAAAAAAAGTTAAGAACATTCCCTTGAAAGTGACTTCAATTTTTAGACTCTATAAACCTCTACTGTGTTTTGTATTATTTCAAATTCTAGATTATTGTCAGTTAGCAAATAGCCAATAAATACTTATTAAGCTTCTACATGTGTTAGGCAGTGGGTTGAGTTCTAGGGATACAAAGAAAGCCCTTTCCCCAAAACAAACCAAAAAACCAATTCCTGCTCTCAAGGAGCTTATAGTCTTGTTTAGCCTTTAAACTATGATTATTCCATCCATATTATGACTTTACTCATCATGGTGTCAATATGTTGTGGGTGGACACAAAAAATTAAATGGGGAGTTTTATGGAAATTATGATGACATGCAGATAGCACAGTTTATGGCTTTAATCCAAATTTTATTATTATTATTAAAGTTTTTTATTTACAAAACATATGCATAGCTAATTTTTCAACATTGACTCTTATAAAACCTTCTGTTCCAAATTTTCCCCTCCTAAACCCCCATCCCTTCCCCTAGATGGCAGGTAGTCCAATACATATTAAGTTTGAACTTAACCCAAATTTTACAGTAAGGTACAATAAACTCCTATAAAAGAAAAAAATATTTAGAACACAAGAATGCTGAGCCCTTAACTACCATAATATGGAAGAGATAACTGTTAACTATTTCCAGAGAATAAGGATCACCTTGTAAATAAAAAGAGATGTGATTTTTTTTTTTAATGCTTTTAAGAATGACTATCAGATAAATAGTTTGTTTTACTATACATAGTATGATCTTCAAATAAGATTCGTCCCACCAAGGAAAGGTGAGAACCAAGGGGTTGATTTAAACAGAAATAAATAGCAATTGAATAGGATTGAATTAAAGAGATTTGTGGCATTTGTTACACTGTGACATGGGGGGAGTGGCAAAGTGACCACATCCGAAGAGTCAAAGATAAGTGCTGTGAGCCCAATTAGGTCAAATTGAGAATGTAAGGAAACCAGAAAAGTTAAACAAATCAGCGCTAGCAACTCTGATAAATGAAGGGGATTTTTCTGTTCTCAGGGCAGGTGTTGCTTTCTGTTATTTTTGTATTCATTGAAAGGCTTAGAAATTGTGCTGGTATTTGAAGAGAAGCAGAACCCTTTGAAATCTTAGGAAGTCCCAATTAAAGTAGGAGAGACTATGTGGATAGAGCACCAGCCCTGAAGTCAGGGGGACCTGAGTTCAAATGTGGCCTCAGACACTTATCTCTTCCTAACTGTGTGACCCTGGGCAAGTCACTTAACCCCAATTGCCTAAGCAAAAAAAAAAAAAATAATAAAAAATAAAGTAGGAGTTCTTTCATAGTTTCTAGGAGATTGAACCTAAATGTTTAATGACAGGATTTTTTTCTACACTTTTCAGTTTTTTTGAAAACATGATGGATGGCATTTAAATTGATTGGACAGTCTTTATAAATACATTTTGCTAAGAAAGAATAAGATGTTATTCTTTATTTTTCTAGGTAGAATATTGATTTTTCTCTGGAAAAGTTAAAAATAATTTCACATTATTTTAATAGAATTGAATTTTTACAAATGGATGAATGTGGAATACCATTGCTACCACAATAAGAATTAGAAATGTGATGTTGCGTTAATTTTTACATTGTAGCCATATCATTTAAGACTTTGGGTAGATTGTGTGCTGAGTGCAAACTTAAAAAAAAAAGAATTACTATGTACTGGTATGAGTATAAATGTCAAGAAGATTACTTACATGAAGTCATCAGAGATGGCTTTAAAACAGCAAGATTTTACAAGTTAGATTAGTTAAAATACTGCTAAAGAGAGTTGTTTTGTTTTTATGACAATAACTTGAACTAAAGCTTGTGGGATGATAATTGGGGATAATCAATACCTAAAAATGTGTTGACTTATTAGTTATTTCTAGCTTTAATACCAATTAGATAATTAATTTGCTGAGAGGAGCTCATTTTTTCATGGTGCAAAGATGAAAAATTTGGCTTCTCACAAAATTGTAGCATCTAAATGAATGAGATTTTATTGTCACTATTGGCATTGCTATGTCAATCACTACATGTCTGCTCTCCTTTCCGTACTGTATTGGTTTTATGTTTCTTTTTAGGAATGTCTGAATCTGAACAGGCTCTCAAAGGTACTTCTCAAATAAAAATACTTTCCTCTGAAGATTTAGAAGGCATGCGGTTAGTGTGTAGGGTAAGATTTTTTCCCCTTCTTTATTGGTTTTGTTCTGTTGAAGCAATCATGTAGGAAGTCAACTGTTTTGTAATTTTTTGAAGAATCAAGAGTTGCTTTGTAAGATTGTGGCTCCTTATGCAATAAGACATAAGATCTTAATTGAGAATATTATATAATGGTTTAATACATCTGTTATGTATCCTAGCTTATTTAGATAGCTTGTTATTTTAAAACATAAATAACAGGTAATCTGCCATGGTTCATTTTCCTTCAGTTCTTCATGTTTTGAAATAATAGATAAAATTTTAATGGTATCTCACCTTTTTAAGTAAGCATAACAAAAATAACAAGGCTTTTGTGTTTGAAGGAACTTTTCTAATTTGATTTCAGATTTGCTCTTTCCAAAGTTATCAATGTTTTTTTAATTACTAAACCTGGTAGCTTTTTCTCAGTCCTTTTTGACTTCTCTGTATCTTTTGGTACTATTGACCACCTTCTTTCTGAGTGTTCTCCATTTCTTTTTTACAACACTGCTCTTCTTTGACTGCTACTTTTACTGCACCCTCATCTCCTGTCTCCTAATCAGGGGTATCTCCCAAGGTTTTTTTCTGGGTCTTTTTCACTTTTGTCTGTTACTTGTTAATCTTATCAGTTTTTATCAGACTTGATCTTACTGAGCTCTAGTCTGACAAAATCATCTGGCTGCTGGCTTAAGATGTTACTGAATTTTTAGGTGTCTCAGAGCCAACACGTTCAAAGTGAAACTTAGTTTTTTACTCTTACAACTTTCTCCTTCTTAGCTCCCTGTTATTTTTGAGGATTCAACTGTCCTTTCAATCACCCATATTTTCAGCCTCTTCTTTAACTTATGCCCCATATTTAATCAAGTGCTATCTTTTCAATTCTGCCTTCTCATCTCGTTCCATTTGTCATTAATCAAAAAGCTATCTATATAATTTACCCTCATTATGTCTCATCATCTATCCAAAGTCCAGATCTAACTATTTTACTCACTTGCCTAACAATGTTCTATGGGTCCCTGTTGCCTTTGGAGTAAAATATAAGTCCTTAACCCTGGTCTTAAAAGTCCTTCAGAGTTTGATTATTTTTCTCTCTCTGAACTTATTTTCATATTATTCTCTTTATATTCCATCCATAGCAGTCTGCTTCAGTTGTCCCCTCATACCTGGAGTGAACTCCTTCCTGACTTTAGCCTCTTAAAATTCTTAGCTAGCTATTAGGCTCATCTCTTGTATTATTTTTCCCAAGAAGTATTTGCTGATCTTCTAGTTATTATTAATCAATTGCTCCCTTCTCAAAGTAAATTTACATATTTATATAAATGTAGTATTCATCCTATTAGATTGTAAATTCCTTGAAGGCAGGGAAAATTTTTTCCTTTTTTCTTTGTATCTCTAACACAGTGCCTTGTTAACAGGTCATATGCACTTGATAAATATTTGTTGAATTTAATTGTTAAGGGATATAAATCACATTTGGAGTTGAATATATTGCATCATATCATCTATTCTCATAGTAGAATATTGTATACTTAGTGTGCCATACTAGGAGAATTCACATATTGTATTCATGCTTTCTTAGATAATTCCTGTTTAGATTATGTATTTATCTTTCAAAGAATTTTGTAAAAATTTGATTACTCCCTTTACAGTGATCTGTTAATGTTTTGGGAGGGTTCAGACACATACAAACACACACACACACCCCCCCTCCAGTAATTAAAAATTAAAATGTCATTTATCTTTTAGAAGGACTTGAATTAGCATTAGATAGTTTAATGAGCTTATTTAAAAATTAAATCTTAATACTTCCTTATGAAGATAAAAATTAGTTTTCCCTTTTCTTTACAAAATCTAAGGCAGAGTGAAGAAAATGTATTTTTGTTGTTTCTGCTGCATTATTTTAACTATGCATTTACTGACACTTTTACAGCTTGCGAGAGAAGTGTTGGATGTTGCGGCGATGATGATTAAACCAGGTGTAACTACTGAAGAAATAGACCATTCTGTCCATTTAGTAAGTTAGCTCTACTTTTATACTTTGAAGTTTGTCATCTCTTTTCTACATCCTAAATTAGATATAACATGAAAATTAAATGGTCTTTAAGAAACTGCGGAGCTGAACTATTTCAAAATAGATTTTGACTATGGATTAAGTACCTGTGAGTCCTACTGTTCAGTAAAATGATTAGTCTTTCACATTTGGAAGTTTTGGAGTCTTAAAAGTCATCTCTTTATCACTATTTTAAATAAAGAATGTTATAATTAATTACAAAAAATGTAGGATATTCTCAAATAAGAATACAGCTGCCCATAATATACACATATAGCAGAAGAGAGTTCTTTATTTTAAGGAACATTATAGAAACTGCTAAAATGCTGTAAATATAAAATGTAAAATACTTCCATGTCATGGAAAAGTTTGTTGTAATTTTTTTTTTTAAGATGTGTGCTTAGTTCTAGTTTTGAAGTTTTTAGTTAAATAAAAGTTGGGTGGGCAAATTAACTCCCTCATTCTTTTCATATGGAAGATTTTGTGGGTTAAGCCCTGAGTTTGAATCCCATTAAATGACTCTGTGATCTTGGATTTCAGTTTCCTTATGTGTACAATGAGGAAGTCAGACTTTGGCATCTCTAAGCTCATCCTTTCCAGATCTAGAGCTATGATGTTAAAATATTACAAAGATGAGACTTAATGTTTTAAATAACAGTAATATAATAACTATCATCTTCTGGTGCTTTTAAGGTTTGCAAAGTACTCTACAAATATTATGTCATTTGATCATTACCATAATTCTGTGAGGTAGGTATATTATCATTGTCCCCATTTTACAAATGAGGAAATTGAGGCTGAGAAGTTCACTGACTTGCCCAGAGTCATGTGGCTAACAAGTGTATTTCTCTATAAATAAATAATTCAACACAGCTAATGCTTCTATTTATCTGAAGTGAAGAGATATATCTTCCATTTGCATGGTTAAATAACTTAACCCAACTATTTCCACTTAGAGAGAAACTCAGTAAGTACATGACAAATGTGATCTGATTGACAGATACTATAAATATTACTCTAGCCTGAAAATTACTGTAGTTATCTTCTTCCCAATGACTTCTTCCATTTTGATTCTGACATTCTGAATTGATTACATTTAGATAGATAGTTAGATAGATAGATGGATTTTAATGTTTTTAGTATTGCCTGTGTTTCCAATATATTCTTCCCCTTCTGCTCCCAGAACCATCTTATGGTAACAGTTACAAGAGAAGAAAAAAATAAAGTTCTACTGAACTAACCAACAAATGGACCAACCCCAACATTATATGTAGCCTTATATACCAATACCTGTCCAGCTTTACAAAAAAGCAGGCGTGGGACAGCTAGATGGCTCCGTGGATAAAGCACCAGCCCTGAAGTCAGGAAGACTTGAGTTCAAATCTGATCTCAGATGCTTAACACTTCCTAGCTGGGTAACTCTGGGCAACTGTGCCTCACCAAAAAAAACAAAATAGCAAAGAAGCAGGAAGGCATCCTCTTATCTTTTTATAAGATGTAGTCTCTTCATATATAGTCTTTCTTTATAAGATAAGTCTCTTCTTTGGGACTCACAATTTCACAGTGTTAAGTTTTAGTTATATTGTTGTTTGCAATTTAAGTTGTATTTTTGGTTGTTTCCCTGGCTTTGTTCTATCTTTAACATCAGGTTATAAAAGTCCTCTCAAGCTTTTCTGTCAATTTTTAAAAATGTAAATTAGATTTTTGTTGTATTTTTGTTTTCAGAATAGGAGTTTGTTTTGGTTTGGTTATTCTGAACTTGACAAATGTTTTTTTCTTATGTATTCCACCTTGTCTTTGGCTTCCTTTAAATTCCAACTACATTTCCATCGTTTTGCTGGAAGCCTTCCTCAACATTTCTTAATTTTAGTGTCTTCCCTCTGTTAATTATTTTCTATTTATCCTGGATGCAGCTTGCTTTTTATGTTTGTCTCCCCCATTAGATAGTAAGCTATTTGAAGGCAGGATCTGTCTTTTGCTTCTTTTTGTGTACCCAGTGCTTGGTGTATAATAGATACCTAATAAATATTCATTGACTAATTTACAGATATCAGCAAACACTGGGTAAAAGGGCAAATGGCATTTTAGTCACTTCTATAACATAATCCAGATTATGGAATGGTTAGATTATGAATGCATGGCATCATAAAGCCTTTTCTGTTTTCTATTAATCACGGGCAACTTTGCAAGAATAGAGAAATGCCACAACACCATTGGAAAGAGTATTGCATGTGGAGTCAGAGAATCCTGGCTTCAAAACCCAGGTTTTCTATTTTCTGCTTATGTGACATAGGACAGGTGGCAGAACCTCTCTAGACTTGAATTTCCTAATTCGTGAAATGAAAGGATTGAACTATGTTAGTCTCTTCCAGCTTTAAACTTCGAATCTTATGAATTTGAGTGAGCTTAAGGCACAAAAGTATTGGAACAGTGGCAGTTACCACTGAAGGAATTCAGACAATATTGCTGAATAATTACTGATTATGTGTCTTGTCTTTTTTCACGTTCTAAATTATTTTCCTTTCAATATTTTAAAATGTTATAGGCATGCATTTCAAGGAATTGCTACCCTTCTCCACTGAATTATTATAATTTTCCTAAGTCATGTTGTACTTCAGTGAATGAAGTGATCTGCCATGGAATTCCAGATAGGAGACCCTTGCAAGATGGTGATATTGTTAATGGTAAGGAGTATGAAATTATGACTTCTCTGCAGGAAAACTCACTGACAAAATGAGATCTTATCAGGAGTAGAAGAGGAGTGTGGAGTGTATGGTCAGTGCATAATATTACAGATGGAAGTTGTTCCCATGACTTTTTCTCTTTACCTTTAGTTTTAATGCTGTTCCATTAAAAAAAATTGGGGGGTGGTAAAAGAACTCCTTTTAAAAATGATTTTGTGATGGTTTCTTATGTGTTGCTTGCTTCTTAGCTTATCTTCAGGAAACCCTTGTTATTCAGTGAATTCATAATTTGTGTTTTTAAATATTCTTGATATTTTGTTTTTGAGTTCCTAGGGTACTTTTACATTCCTTATTCTTAAACTGTGATCTTAGTCATGGCTACCCAAGTAAAACAAGTAATCATGCAGTGCCAAAAAGGGGGGTAGGATTTCATTAAAGATGCAGGATAGGTAGCATTTTATATCTGTCAGCAGCTTTAGAACATGTTCTCTCATATATCAGAAAGAAGAGTGTCTGTGTGGGGGTAATCTCTGGATGAAAGGGGATAGATATTTTAGTCACTTCCTTTATGTAATTCTGAATATACAGGATGGTTAAATCATGTACTTAAAAGCTTCTTATATAGAAAGATAACTTCAATATTACAGTGTGGTTATTCTCTCTTAGTCTAGTCCTAACTTTTTAAGATTAAAATTTTCATACAATGAAAATGATTCTCCCCTTTTTGAAATGCGAACTAGTCAATATCATGGCCAAATTAGTTCACCTAGCATGACTTTTTCTTTTTACATTTGATATTGTTGCCTTGGAACTGAGAATTTTATGTTAAAAGGTAACTTTTTTATTTTCAGTATTTGGAAATAGAGATTTTTCTTTTTAACTGTGGATTTTTTCTTCCTAGTGGATATCACTATTTATCGAAATGGTTATCATGGAGACCTGAATGAGACATTTTTTGTTGGAGAAGTGGATGAGAGTGCAAGAAAACTGGTACAGACAACTTATGAGTGTCTCATGCAAGCAATAGATGCAGGTGAGGCCCTGTGACAACAACCCTGAGGAGAGGTGCTGTCTCCTAACTTGTTCCTTATTCCGACATTCTCAGCCTGTAATTTCTACTTGAAGGCTTGTGTTGGGGAGCCCATCGCCTTTTTGAACACAAGAACTCTGTTTCCCTCTGACTTAGACCTCATTATGCTGTGCAGAAAAACACATTCTCTTTCTGTTTCATAAAACAGCACTTGAAAAATTTGGAGTTAGTTGTCATGTCCAGTGAAAGTCTTCATATTGAATAAGACTAGTTTTCTCAACAAGTCTTCTCATCCTTCTGTTCATTTTCTTTAAGACATGCTGTGGTTTTAAGTATCCACCTTAAATGGTAATGCCCAGAATTAGGCAGAATATTCCAGGCATTTTCTGCTACTGCATAGACTCTAATTTAGAATTCTTGATTTCATTGAACTAAAGAATTTTCATGGCAGATTCATACCTATTCTTCATTATGTATTCTTAAAGAGTTGTTTGAGGGCACTTAGTACTACTTTGTAAAATAGCCAATATGTGTCAGAAACAGGATTCCAATCCAGATCCTCTTTATTTTCTGAAATCTCTTATCTGTTTACATTTGACATATGCACATTTACATGCAAAAACTTCCCTTACAATAAAGAACTTAAATAAATCCAACTGATATGGCATTGTTTCCAATCTTCAATACATTTTTAAGTGCCTATTATGCTAGGGGGCACTTAGGTGGTACAGTAGATAGAGCACTGGGCCAGAATTAAAAAAACAAAAACAAAACATATTCCTAATCCAGATCTGGCCTCAGACACTTAATAGCTATGTGTCCCTGGGCAAGTCACTTAACCTTTTTGCCTTAGTTCCTAGTCTGAATAAGGTGAAGAAGGAAATGGCAAATCACTTCCAATATTTCTGCCAAGAAGATCCCACGTGGAGTCACTAAGAGTTAGACATAATTGAAATAACTGAACAACAGTAAAATAGCTGTACTAGAATAAAGGATAATTATGAACAATTTAGAACAGCACAGAAAACCTTAAGAACTGATGCAAAATTTATTGAACACAATCTTATCCTCAATAACTATAATGTATAATGTAAGTGAGAAGGGCACAAGAGAAGGCCATGTGATTTTAGTGATGTAGCTTGTTCCTGAAGAGATAAGAGAATGTACACTGGCTAGAAAATGGGAAGTCTGAAGAAATTGGAAGTGATGTAAAAACAAAATAACAACATATATATACATATTTTAAATTTTTAATAGCTTTTTATTTACAAGTTATATGCAGGGGTAATTTTACAGCATTGACAATTGCCAAACCTTTTGTTCCAATTTTTCCCCTCCTAACCCCTACCCTCTCCCCTAGATGGCAGGATGACCAACACATGTTAAATATGTTAAAGTATAAATTAAATACAAAATAAGAATACATTTCCAAACCATTATTTTGCTGTACAAAAAGAATCAGACTCTGAAATAGTGTACAATTAGCCTGTGAAGGAAATCAAAAATGCAGGCGGGCAAGAATATAGGTATTGGGAATTCTATGTAATGGTACTTAGTCATCTTTCTCACTGGGCATAGCTGGTTCAGTTCATTACTGCTCCATTGGAACTGATTTGGTTCATCTTATTGCTGAAGATGGCCAGGTCCATCAGAATTGATCATCATATAGTATTGTTATTGAAATATATAATGATTTCCTGATCCTGCTCATTTCACTCAGCATCAGTTCATGTAAGTCTCTCCACACCTTTCTGAAATCATCCTGCTGGTCATTTCTTACCGAACAATAATATTCCATAATATTCATATACCACAATTTATTCAGCCATTCTCCAATTGATGGGCATCCACTCAGTTTCCAGTTTCTGGCCACTACAAACAGGGCTGCCACAAACATTTTGGCACATACAGGTCCCTTTCCCTTCTTTAGTATCTCTTTGGGGTATAAGCCCAGTAGAAACACTGCTGGATCAAAGGGTATGCACAGTTTGATAGCTTTTTGAGCATAGTTCCAAATTGCTCTCCAGAATGGCTGGATGTGTTCACAATTCCACCAACAATGTATCAGTGTCCCAGTTTTCCCACATCCCCTGCAAACATTCCGCATTATCTTTCCCTGTCATTCTAGCCAATCTGACAATCTGACAGGTGTGTAATGGTATCTCAGAGTTGTCTTAATTTGCATTTCTCTGGTTAATAATGACTTGGAGCATCTTTTCATATGGCTAGAAATAGTTTCAATTTCTTCGTCTGAGAATTCCTTTGACCATTTATCAATTGGAGAATCATTTGATTTCTTATAAATTAGAGTCAATTCTCTATATATTTTGGAAATGAGAACCTTTGATTGTAAAAAGCAACATATATTTTTTAAAGGTGCTAATGGGTAGTTTGTTTATTATATTCCAATTTGTCCCAGATGTCATCTAGGATACTACAATCAATGTCAGGAAATCTGGCTTCTGCCTTTTATGTGTTAAGAGTAGCAATTCTCGAAGTGTGACACTTTCCACATCCCCAATCATGCCCAAGACCCTTTTAGGGGGTATTTGATGTCAAAACTATTTGCATAATATTAAGATGTTTTCTTTGCTAATATAATTAGGTATAACCAACAAAGCAAGAGTTCTTTGCAGACATCCTGAATAATTTTTAATCATGTAAGAATGTGAAGAGATCAATGGAAGAAAAAGCTAGAGTCATTGATGTAGTATATTTGCTGCTAATGAATGGACTGAAAAATATCCTCCTTCAGGATGCTGAAGAGTCTCACTTTAAACCCATCAGTATTGGGAATAGGTGGGCTTTGATAGTTTGGCATGGGGGTATCTGATAGCTTCTTGGACTTTCCTATAGACTTAGAGCTTAAGCATTCTGTTCTTATAAGATATTAAGTTTCTGCCTTTAATTTTGACCCTATTCAAACAAAATTAATGCAGACAAGATTAGAAGGGAAGCATTTATTGCTGGGAAAACTGGGAAAACATTTTTATAGTCAAAGGTTCTGATAAAGGCCTCTTTATCAGAGGCCTTCTCCAGCAATGAGATGAACCAAATCAGTTCCAATAGAACAATATTGAACTGAATCAGCTACATCCAGTGAAAGAACTAGGGGAAATAAATGTGAACCACTACATAGCATTCCTAATCCCTCTATTTTTGTCCGCCTGTATTTTTCATTTCATTCCCAGGTTAATTGTACACTATTGCAAAGTCTGGTTCTTTTTGTGCAGCAAAATAACTGGACATGTATACATATATCATATTTAACATATATGTTAACATATTTAACATGTATTGGTCTACCTGCCATCTGGGGGAGGGGGTGAGGGGAAGGAGGGGAAAAAATTGGAACAAATGGTTTTCCAACTGTCAATGCTGAAAAATTAGCCATGTTAATAAAAAAGCTATAATAAAAGAAAAAAAATAATTTTGACCCTGTTGCTTGCTGTTGTGAGTTTTTTCTTAGTAAAATGTCATTTCTTTTACAGTGAAACCTGGAGTTCGATATAGAGAGCTGGGAAACATTATTCAGAAGCATGCCCAAGCGAATGGTTTTTCTGTTGTCCGGAGCTACTGTGGACATGGAATCCATAAACTTTTCCATACAGCCCCCAATGTACCACATTATGCCAGTGAGTACCATCTGTTAGCTTGAGATGTTAGGTATTAGATCAATGAGTTTTGAGTGGCTTACCATGAATGAATTAATTTATTAATCACTTATTCTGTACTAAGCATTGTGCGAAGCATCAAGGTTACAAATAAAAAAGTTCTTAAGGAATTTTCTGGTTCCTAATAGGTTGTTTGTTGTATACTGGGTGAAAATCACTAGTAGACTATAGACTGGAATTTAGAACAAAAACTTCATTGTTCTTACTTTCTACTGCCAGAGACAAAAAGTCAATGTATACAAGCTCCATTGGTTTTTTGGTACTTAATATTCTTCAAGCATCAGCATGAGTTGGTAGCACTTAGGGCATATTGAGCACAAACTACACACTTATACACCTATGGGATTAGAATAATTCCTTTCTAGTTTAAGAGTCCAGCGTCATTTTGATTCATAGATATCTTTTTTTAGCTATAATAAGGTTGAACCTTTTGGAATTTAGCAAGGTGGCCCTTGAATGACAGAAATGCAAGAGCAATGCTGAGCCCAATCTCTCCAGCTTTTGCAACTAACCTTTTTTTGCTTTACTATGGTAGCCTTTAAGAACCAAACTTCTCCCTCACCCAGCCACCACTACGTACATAGTTACAGTGAGGTATTAAGAAGCAGACTTAAATTGGATCTCTTTCACCCTCATACAGTTCCCTGGCAATTAGTTGACTTAAGAGAATTTACATCTTATATTAAAATAAACTTTTCGAAGTTCATCCTGTATAAGCATAATTTTTCATGAGGGTGGGGAACCCTTTAATAAGTTTATTGGATCCCTGTGGTTTGAATGCAAAAAACAAACAAAAAACAATTCAGTTTGAACATGAATGGCCATGGTTGTTCCATTTGGTTGATGTTAGAGCACATGGTCTTCTTTTGCCTTCGGAGATGTGGAACAGAATGTTGCATGTGTTGTCAAGCCCAGCTACATTGTACAGGTTTTTATAATCTCTTTTCTCTTTGTTTTAGGAAGCATATTTTGAAGAGTGAAGAGGGTATAGTTTATTGGAAAATGATTAAAGCAAAAAAGTGGAATATAAACTTTTAAAAATATGCATATTTTTATACTTATAAAAGAACTAGTAAAAATGCTGTGTAAAACTTATTTTTTTTTTTAAATTTTATTTTATTTAATAATAACTTTGTATTGACAGAATCCATGCCAGGATAATTTTTACACGACATTATCCCTTGCAATCACTTATGTTTCGTTTTTTTCCCCCCTCTCCTTCCTCCCCCCCCCCCCCCCCCCCCCCAAGATGGCAAGCAGTCCTATATATGTTAAATATGTTGCAGTATATCCTAGATACAATACATATTTGCAGAACCGAACAGTTCTCCCGCTGCACAGGGAGAATTGGATTCAGAAGGTAAAAATAACTCGGGAAGAAAATCAAAAATGCAAATAGTTCACATTCATTTCCCAGTATTCCTTCTTTGGGTGTAGCTGTTTCTGTCCATCATTTCTCCAATGAAACTCAGTTAAGTCTCTTTGTCAGAGAAATCCACTTCCATCAGAATACATCCTCATACAATATCGTTGTCGAAGTGTATAATGATCTCCTGGTTCTGCTCATCTCACTTAGCATCAGTCCATGTAGGTCTCTCCAAGCCTCTCTGTATTCATCCTGCTGGTCATTCCTTACAGAGCAATAATATTCCATAACATTCATATACCACAATTTGCCCAGCCATTCTCCAATTGATGGGCATCCATTCATTTTCCAGTTTCTAGCCACTACAAACAGGGCTGCTACAAACATTTTAGCACATACAGGTCCCCTTCCCTTTTTTAGTATCTCTTTGGGGTATAAGCCCAATAGAAACACTGCTGGATCAAAGGGTATGCACAGTTTGATAACTTTTTGGGCATAATTCCAGATCGCTCTCCAGAATGGCTGGATTCGTTCACAACTCCACCAACAATGCATCAGTGTCCCCGTTTTCCCGCATCCCCTCCAACATTCATCATTATTTTTTCCTGTCATCTTAGCCAATCTGACAGGTGTGTAGTGATATCTCAGAGTTCTCTTGATTTGCATTTCTCTGATCAATAGTGATTTGGATGTGTAAAACTTATAATAACTGAATAGTATAATATAAGCTATTAAAATATAGCTGGGGATATACTCTTAACAGGAGGAAAAGGTATATCATCAGATTACTTAGGTTCCCTAGGCCTCTTGTTCTTCATCTGTAAGAGGAGTAATTTGGACAAGGGAAATTTCATCTAAAGTCCCTACCATTTAGATTTCTGATTTTATTGTTATCCTCTGTAAGAAGTTAGATAACTGATCATTGGAGTCAGAAAATAGGTTGGGAAGCTTTAGAAAGAATGAAGTTTGAGCCCTGAAGGATATTAGGATTTGTGATAGAGGATGGGGCAAATGGGAAAAAGTACATGTTCAAACACTTAGAATTGGATAAGTCATAATTATGGACCTGTTTCCTTACCCATAAGGGTTTAGGGTTGGACTTGATAATCCTGTGGATTTTTGCAATGCTTAAGAAAAATGTAATCAAAGAACATTTATTGAGTGCTTAACTGTATTCATTGTGTCTAGCATCTGCTGGAAATACAAAGAAAAAGCAAAAACAGTCCCTACCCTTGAAAAAACTTACACTTGTTTATTGAAAACAATTTAGTATATACAAAATAATTAGAGAGTAGATAGAAAGTAAGCTTAAAGGATCTAAGAAAGTAACCTTAGAATTGTGCTTGGTGGCTCTCTTTGCAGGGTAAAGAATTGGAAATTGAGGGGATGCCAAATAATTGGCAAATGGCTGGATAAATTGTGGTGTATGACTGTCATGGAAATATTGTTCTTCTATGGGAAGTAATAAGTAGAATGGTCTTGAAAGAAAAAAACCTGGAAGGTGTTCCATGAAGTCAAGCAAAGTAAAATGTGCTGTATACAAAGTAATAACAATGTTCTAGGATGACCAGCTATAAATGACTTTGCTATTCTCAGCAGTACAATGATTCACAACTACTCTGAAGGACTTATGATGGATGAAAAATCCTATCCATATCCCAGAGAAAGAACTAATTGTGTCTGAATATAGACTGAAGCACTCTCTCTCTCTCTCTCTCTCTCTCACTCACTCTCTTAAACTTTGTTTTTCTTAAGTTTTTTTTTAATTAAGATGGAAGATCTGTTTTCTTGCACAAAATAACTTTTATGGAAATGTTTTGCACTTAAAAAAAAAAAAATTGTGCTTGCTGGTAGCTGAGGGGCCAGAAAAGATTTCCTGGAAGATGTGGTGGATCTAGGGATTCTGAAATTTGGAGGCTGGGAAAGAGAGTGTTCCAGGCTTGTGGTTGGATTGTAGAGTACTTGAAAGGAAGTATAATGTAAGAAACTGAAGATGAAGGAAGTGGTTAGGAAAAGCTTTAAATGCAAGTGATAGGTAAAGTTTATATGGAGTACCTTAATTGTGGATGCAACCCATGCTTTAGGAAAATGACTTTGCAGAGACTTGAGACAGGAAGATCAAATAAGAGACTCTGTCAGGAGTGGTAGGGTTGTGGCTGTGTGAACAGAAAGAAGGGATATGGAACATGACAGAACACAATACAACTGATTGGATATGTTGGGTGAATGAGAGAGAAAGGAGTCAGACCTTGATAATTGGAAAGATGGACATGGGCTCTATAATCATACAGAACTTTAAAAAGGAGAAAATGTGAGAGGGGAAAGAGAAAGAGTTCTGTTTTTGGACATAATAATAACAACTAACAATACCTACTGTGTGCTATGCATTGTACTAAGTAGTTGCTATTATCTCTCCCATTTTACAGTTGAGGAAACTGAGACAAACAAGTTAAGTGATTTGCCCAAGGTCACACACCTAGGGAGTATCAAAGGCCAGATTTGAAATAGGTCATCTTGCTGTACCCACTACACCACCTAGTTGCCTCTGGGCTGAAGTCGAGATGCCTCTGCCTTCTCTCATTAGAATGACCAAAGTCTGTTGGTAATATAGGACTGGTAGTGAGGAAAGAGAATAGTACGGGGTAAATAGATATGTGGGAATCAATTGGAGAATGGTGATAACTAAGCTCATACCTGCCATTGAATCACTGAATGAGAGCATACAGAGAAAGAGAGAAGCAGACCTAGGAATCATGGATGAAAATCCAACAGAGGAAATTGAGAGAAATCTGACAGGAGAAAAACAGAAGACTGGTCACCCTCACAAAAACCTCTAGAGGAGAGTGGCCAGGAGGAGAAGGGGAGGTTAAGTGTCAGAGTTGAGAGTAAGGATCCAGAAGAAGCTTTTCTGTCAAGTCAGAGATGTTTTGTTGTCTCTGGAAATAGAAGTTTCAGTTAAATGATTAAATCAGAAGCACATAAGCAGATGATTATGAAAAGAGATGAAAGAACTTTGGCAGTGTGGTCATTGTAGTTTGCAGTGGAAGATGGGGTAGGATGGCAAGGATGAGAGACTTCATGATCAGAGATGAGTGTGAAGGGAGGAGCTGAATAGGGTATGTGAGATGAGGCAGAGTCCCAGTGAATAGAATAAATCTTGAGACTTGGAGCAGCTTCTGTATGAGTTGGATAGGGGATTAATTAGGGAAGGGTCATAGGGTTATTTTGTGGCAGTTAGGGCTTAGTTGAGACTAAGTAGAAGAAATGTGTGATGGAACATAATTCTGTGATTTCAATCATTTTCCTTCGGTTGCACATGAATAAGAGGGAAGGAGGCATATGGTAAGTATAATCCAGTGTTGGGACTTTTGACGAGATGTGATTGGTTTATAAAGGAAGGGAAAAAGAAAATTCAAGAGTAGAGAATAGTGAGAGTTGAAATGGTTCAACAAGGGATAAACATTGGGGAGAGGGGAGAATGTAGCTATAGCAAGGGTTGTATGAGAGATGGTGGAAGTGGGGGATGCCATTGAGGGGAATGAATAGATTTAAAAGAAGTAAAGTCTAGAGAGAGATGGAAAGATAACATGTTATGAGAAGATAAAGGAATTTCTTGAATATGGAATTGTAACACTTGTGGTTAATGGCAAAGTCAAGGATATCATCATTCTTATGTCTAGCTGAGTTAAAGTAGAAAAGCAGGTCATGAGAGTTCAGTTGATTAAAGAACTGGGAATTTAGAATTTATGAAGTAATACCATCGCATATCTGGAAGTCCCCTAAAAGGAGAGATGAGTTGGGACAAAATGGAAGACTTAAGCCAGTAAGGAATTCATTTAGAAAGAAGAGAGAATATCTAAGAGGTCAGAGTATTCCTGCCACCCAACTCTGGATTGTGTGATAAAATTGGATTGAGGGAACCTCAGGGGAACAGAGGTCTTGAATCATGATAGTGGGGGGAAGAGTCTGAGAGTTGAACTAGGGAGAACAATATATTCTCCCAATAGGATGACTGTATTTTAAATGGAAGTGCTCCTAGGCTTTGAAAGGGTGGCCAGAGAAACAGCAATGTCAAAAGGGAGTCTGAAGGTGGCTGGAACAAGAGATGAAATGGTATTAGGAGGAAGTTGCACGAGTCCTAAAATAATAATGCATTTCTAGACCAGGATTTTATTGGATTAGGGTTGAGAGAAATGGGAATTAAGGAAGCAGACAGATTTGATTAAGGAGAAAAATTTGTCTTCTCTATATTCAGTATTACAAGGGTTAGGTAAGTAGGAAACTAACCATTGGGAAATGATACTAGATGGAGTAAAAGGTCCACTGCCTAATCTTCCATATTGCTGGGATCTAGCAGCCTATCTAATGGTAGGTGTGAACATTTAGCAAGGAGACTGAATATGACTTAACCTTTCCTCTCTAACCCTACTCCCATCTCTAGCAGGATATAGCTTTCATTTTGCTTTCTGTCAGGAGGCATGAAACCTATCAGTAGCAAGATTCTTGATTCCTAAGTATTTGGTGAGGCTTATTTGTGTGTTTTACCATAACAAAATCAACCAACTTCTCAACATTTCTAGGCGTAATTTCTAATGATGCAATAGGAATTTTCAGTCGTCTGTAGTGACTAATTTTTAAAGATATGGCCATAAAAGGAAAATTGTATACTTAATAAGTGTTGCTTTACTAGTGGCTCACAGACAATTCCTTATCTAAGCAGAGAAAGGAGATATGTAGTGTGCATAATTTCCCCTCCAATGGTCTTGCTTTCTTTTTTCTTTTTTTCCCTCCCTCCCTCCCTCTTTTATTTCATCCCTCCTTTCCCTCTCTGCTCCCTCTCTCCTTGCCTCCTTTTCTCCCCCTCCTCTTCTTATTTTCCTTTCCTCCCTCCTCCTTCTTTCCTTTCTTCCTTCTTTCTTCCTCCTTTTCTCTTTCTTTCCTTTCTCTTTTCCCTCCCTCCCTTCCTCTTTCTATTTTTTCCTCCCTCTCAGACCTACTCTAGGTGAGGAATTCCCTCTCTACCAGTGGAGATCAGCATGTGCTCTACAAACTTCATATTCTTGAGATTTTCACATCTGAAAAATTGTGACTTGCTTGGGGTTGCATAGCCAGGATGTATAAGAGGTTTCAACTCCCTGCCTCCATTAGTCCCTAAGTTCTGCTTCTTCTAATTCTTATCTTCCCAGTCATAGTATTTCTGTAAAGCAAAAATGAATGCTCCCTGTTTGAAGTTAGATTATATATGTTTCCTTTTTTAGCCTTCCTCCTCTGATGAAGTCAGAGGTGGGAGGTAATAATAATAGTATCTCATATTTGCTTGACCACTTGATAGTTTTCAAAAGGCTTTTACAAAATACATACTTGAAGACTAGGGAAGCTGAAAAATAGAAGCCTGATAGCTTGTCCAAGGACACAGAGCAAAACAAGAGTAGAACTAAGCCTGGAACCCAGGTTGCCTGATTTTTTTACTGCTCTCACATATTTGATTTGCCACTTTCTAGGCTGACTACTGAATAGTTTCTTTTTCTTTTTTTCCCCCCTACTCCATGACTTTCAGAATGTTCTGAAATTTCCTACATATTCACATAACCAAGAGAAATTTATTGTAAAAATCCAGAAAATCTAGTCTTATTTAGAGGGCTATTATTAAGCAACTGAGAGAAAAGACGCAATAGAGGAAATCATTGCCTTTATCTTTGGGAGTTTTGAAGAAATATGAGCTATTCTTCTGTTCCTATTCTTCAGCTGTCTTTTGGCAATACTTTAGAAAATATGTTTTTTAAAATAATATTTTATCTTTTAATTAAAATTTGAAATCAAGAAACACAATACCATTAACACATGCAGAATAAAATAATATTCCAGTAGGAATAGTGTTCATTTCATTTCATTGCTTTCTTCCAGAGCAAACACCATTCTCCTCTTTTCCCCTTTAAAAAAAACCCAAGAACTACCCAAACAAAACCAGAAACAAAGGCTATTTACTTTCCCAAAGTGGAAGACAAGGATAATTTGTTGGTATGAATATTTGTTCCATTTCGAGCTTTTATTGCTGGAACTTCTTTCCCATAATACACTCAAGCTCTTGTTTCTCACAGATGAGCAGTAATGCTATTTCTCCTCCCCCTTTCTCCCCCTTCCCCTGAAGCTTTGCCATTTGGAAAGTGCAATTTTAAGTAGTGAAATGTATTTGTAGAAAAACTTATATGTAAAAGATGGAATGAGACATTAATTTAAGTATCATTGATAGAAATAAAAAGTGTTCATCTTAATTCTTTTTTCTAATTGTCTACTTCATAAGCTAAAACATGAAGAAGATTTTGGGGGGATGGGGAGTGGGAAGGGACAAGAAGATGGGAAATGCTGCATTTTGAGATTCATTCATTTTTATTTCAGAAAATAAAGCTGTTGGAGTGATGAAGCCTGGTCATGTATTTACAATTGAACCCATGATCTGTGAAGGTAAGAGAGCAAACAAACATATAATAGTTCTCAATTAAAGGACAACTCCTTAATTGTTAAATTACAAGCAGGTTTCCACTGGCCTCTTTGTTTTGATTTCCTGCCCTCCACTCTTAATCTCGCTCTTCAATTTTATTTAAATAAACAAATGAGAAGAAGGATTTGGTTAGAAAGAAGTCACTGCTTACATGTTAATGTCTAGGTGAGAGAATATATTCTTGTTGAAATCACCCCAAGAATTGCTAGAATTCAGACGTGTGCAGATTCATTAAGAGATCATAGTAGGTAGGAAAACTCATGTCAGAGTTTTGTGTGTGAATGATGCATCTTGAACAACATCCAGCAGGAGCCAGCAACTTTTGTGATGTCTTCAGGGGCTGGGGTCTTCGGAATGAAATGTAGCTGCCCTCTAGAAAGTCAGTGAAGGATTTGCCCTTTCTTTTGCTCCCTTCTGTTTGTAGATAGTAATAACAAGGTCAATACTATTTTCCTTGGTCTATCCATGAGGGAGTCAGAGCTGGCCTAGCTGCCTCCCTGTCATTTTGTGTTCTGAACTCCAGAGGGACTAGTTGATCCATTCCAGCATATCTGAAACCATCAGTTGTTTGGAAGAGATTGGGGAAAGAGAAGAGCCGTGAACCATAGCCTGGAAAGATAATTCCACATGGGACTTTCAAAACTGTCCAACTTGTTTGTGATTCTTTCTGAACTTCACTCTTCTCTTCCATACCACATTTAACAAAAAAGGTCAGCAGGCCCCAAAGGGAACATTTATTTTGGCAGAGCGTTCTGGTTCACATCGCTATTGTCTGGTCCCTCTTGGTAGGACCTAACTTAGAGGTAATCAGCCCCTAAGTTCCCAAACTTATTAAGCCCAATGTGATTGGATCTGGCAGTAAAACTATTAGTAGTTGCTTATTTGCTGCTTGTTTGGAAGATACCATCTCTTTATTAAAATTAGAAAACAGAATATTCTGGAGTATCTTTCCAAAGATTAGTGGCATAGCGCTGAAGCTATTCTATAGTTGGACTTAGTTGAAGGCCACTTGGGTCACATAAAAATAGCAGCCTTTATCCAGGAAAAATTGTCTCTTTTTCTTTTTTGACATCTTCAACATAATTCACTCAGGCAAGACTGGTTGACGGCATTAAATAAAGAACTCTCACTACTTATTCTGGTTGTCTCATTTGATTGTTTTTGCTTTGTGATCTTAGGAACTGACAGGAGAGGCACATGTTGTGATTTTTTTTTTTTTTCAGCCTGCTGAAGACTGGACAGAGAAATTAGAAAATAGGCATTTTTTACCCTTATTTAAAAGTGTTGGTGTAGAACAAAAAGTCACTTGATTGACCTAAGACTTTATTACTAGTTTTAAAATTAATTATCTCTGTTGTGATTATAGATTTCATTGGGAGACTTGGCTTTTCTGATTACAGTAAAAGTTAAATATGTATATAGAACTGAGGGTAAATCACAAAGGTTTTAGGAAGTAAATACTTACCTTGGGATAGTCACTAAGGCCTAACAAAAGCTATTTACCTACAAAAAGGAAACAATAGTTTTTAACAAATATTCATAAAATGCCTAGCTATATGCAGGTACTTCCTGCTCTCAAGGAGCTTCAGTCTAATGATAGGCCATGTAGAAGTTATTTAGAGCAGACTTACAACCAAGAGTCAGATACAAGTTTTTAAGCTATTGTCTTTTAGAGATTTTGAGTGGGAGTCTGGAGACCTTAATTTCAGCGGCACCATTAGGCTTTTGCCTGACACCCCAGTCTTTTGCTCTCTCTATATGGTATCTGAGCACTGTGCCTTTATCAAAAAGGTAATAGTTCATAAGAATAAGCAATCAATTTGCTAATCTTGGTTTGGGAGATTTAGATGATCACAAAATAAAAGTCTCTTGTGATGTAGCATAACTTTATTAAAACCCATGTGTTCAGTAGTAAAGGGCTTGTATTTATAGAGGTAATCCTAGACAAGTAGTTAAATACTTATTTTTATTTTTTATATATTCTATTTTATCACACTATAGATAAACAGAATCATCTCAGATTTTTCTGGGGAAAAGTTATTAATTGAAAAAGCCAGCTGTTCTGTCATTTAGATGTTTATCAGAGTATGAATTACTTTGTCTTTGGTCTCTCCATAGTTTCTTTTTCTAAATATTTATTTAAAACTAAATTCAAAAATAAAAAACAAATTCAAAAAAAAAAAAAGAAAAGGAAAATACAAAACATTGTTATGTGCCCAGAAAAACATCGGGGGGAGGGGGGAATTCAAAACATGCAATAATTTTCCATTTAAAAAATATATAACAATAGAAAACATTATATTCATGACTGCCCATCTTTGCTTCCTTCTAAACTATTCTTTTGTTTGCTGCTGTGCACTTTTTACTTCATTCTTTTTTTTTCCCCCTTTCATCCTCCCCACATCCTCAGAGAAGGCTACCATTAAGCATGGATATATTTATAAATACACACACACACACACACACACACACATTCACACTCACACACACACACACACACATTCACCACTACCACCCCCAGATACATATATCTATTTGCACACATACACAATCTACAAGTGTACATAAATACACACATATGTATATATGTATATACACATATGTAGACATGCATCTAAAACAATATTAATATGACTGGCATATAATATAGATTTCTCTCTTGGTTGAATCTTTAAGTTTGACTTTGAGATCAGTGATTATTGGCCCTACTTTTTTTTTTTTTTAAATAAATTCTACTCCTGATTCTTCTTATTGTGTTATTCCTGCTACTTTAATTTTACTCCTTAACTTACCTTGATATTACTTAACCTCCTTCCACCCATAAATTCCTCCTTTATATTCCTTTTAGAATCCTTACAAACTATTGAGTCATTAGAGTTGATAGAGACAATAATTATCTAATTTAGCATGGTTCAGTATGATTGATCTGATCTTACAAGGAGATGTTATGGGCCAGAACTTGAAACAAGGTACTAAGTGGAACTGATAGAAACAATGCTTGTGTTCACACCTTTAAGAGAGCTCATATAAGCAAGAAGCTCTTAGGGCCAAAGAGCACTCTGGGAGATTGAGAGCCAGAAGCCCACTCTCGGAGGCACAGACACATTCATTCTTTCACCTTTGTGCTGGCTGGAGGCTAAAGGGAGCAGAGGCAAAGGACTAGCGGCAAGAGCTCTTGGAACCAAGAAGAGAGAAGGCCTCCAGTAAATTAACTGAGCCCCAAGTGAAGGAGATAAGATTTTGGAAGAGACATAAAAGACTGTACTTTAATCCCTGGCTGCATTTGGGGTGATTATTGAGCTGAACTGATACTAGAGCTACCTCCCCAAGAAACCTGCTCCCAGAGAGAAACTTCATATTATTTAAAAAAAAAAAAAAGAGAGAGAATACCACATCTCCCTATCTTTTCCCTCCCTCATTATCCCATTCACATTAATCTATATACCTTATCCCATTTCCATTCATCTGAACACCCCATATTATCCTATTCCCTTCCCTTATTTTTTATGGATTTTGGAGATGCTATACCCTTCAAAGTGTGTGTGTGTGTGTGTGTGTGTGTGTTTTCCTATTTAACCCATTCCCAATGTGAGTAGGTTTTCAGAACTACCAGTCATCCTCTCCCTTCTAATGCCTCTGTGTCAGTTCTTCCTCTGCACCTCATCTATGTAGCATTATTACTATTTTGCCTTTTCCTAGACAGTTTTGCTTTTTAGAGTCAAATCATACTGAGCTCTGCCCCAATTTTTCTTTTGAACTACCCAATTACTGATGTCAATATTAAACGTATAGTTTACATTTCCACGTGTAAAACATAAGCAGGTTATTTTTGTGGAATTCCTTAAAATGAGTCTTTCATGTTGAACGTTCTTATATGTTAAATTTTCTATTGGATTCAGGTTTGGTTGGGACAAAATCCTGAACATCTATCTGCAAATTGGTTGAATGTCCTTTTTGTTTGTTTGTTTATTTTGCTGGCTATAATATTTTTGGCTGCAGATCTAATTCTTTTGATTGTAGGTATATGATATTCTAGTACCTGCAGTTTCTTATTGTAGCTGCTGATAACTGATAAATCTTGTACAGTTCTAATTGTGTCTTCATATTTGAATTTTTTTGTTTATTATAAAATTTTCTCTTTGATCTGGGGGTTTCAAAACTTAACAATAATGTTCCTACATGTTTTCATGTAAGATCTTTTTGAGGTGGTGATTGGTAAACTTCTGTTTTTATTTTCCCTTTGTGTCTTATCACTTCAGAACAATTTCTTTTTGATTATTTCTTGAATTATTGTATCACGGTTCTTTTTTTGGGGGGGAGGGGGTCACAGCTTTCAGATCATCCAGTTATTCTTGTTTTCTCTTATTGATCTGTTCTCCAGATTTGTTATTTTTCTTATAAGACATTTCACATTTTGTTCTATTTTTTCATTCTTTATATTTTGTTTTGTTATTTCTTGGATTTTTATAGCTTCATTGGCTTCCCCTTGCCCAGTTCCTATTTTCAAAGAATTATTTTCTTTAAATATTGTTATCTCCCTTTTTTAGTTAGTTGATTTTCTTTTCATAATCTTGTTTTTCTTGAATGATTTTTTCTTTCTTTTTTTTTTTTAAAAGTTTTTTCTCAACCTCTCTCATTTGGTATTTAAAGTTATTTGAGTTCTACAAATTCTTTCTGAGCAGGTAGCCATTTAACATTTCTCTTTGGGGTAGGAGAAGTATTTTTCACTTTACTGTTTTCCTTTGAAGATGAATCCTGGTCTTCCCTATTCCTATATAGTAAGTTTCTGAAGTTAAGTTCTTTGTCCTTTGTTCATTTTTTTAATGAGAATTAATTAATGTAAGCATCTCTAATTCTGAGGTGGAGGGGATGATGGTGCCTTTTGCTTTCCTCTCTAATCTAGAACCCCAAACCAAGAACTCTACCCTTCTGTAATTCCCTGCAGCCAGCAGCTTCCCTGCCCCACTACTTCTGCTGTCAATGGACACATGCTGGTTCCATCTTGCTCAGGGTTATATCTCAGCGGCATAGCTGGGCCTGGTATTCTTTATCAGCAGAGGTTCCCTCAGTGTTCCAGGATTCCTCAGGCTGTCCAGGAGGTAAAAGATCCTGTGGTTCTGGCTGAAACTACTTCTAATCACTCTGCCAACTCAGAATTCTCTCCCTCTGTATTTTGAACCGAGAATGCAATTTGATAGAAGAATACTATTTCATCTGTTTTTACAGGTTTTTTAATCTTTGTGAAACTTAGAAATGTTTCACCTGTGACTTGTTCAGAATGAATAATGTATACATTTTTAACGACAACTTTTATAAAGGAAATTACTTTATAAATACAGATTATTATACCACATATCTATTTCTACAGATTTTTTTCCTGAATCTTCTTGTTCATTCTGTGTATCTGTCCCATTATCCTGCATTGCCTTTATTTTCCCCTTTCTTTTGTTTCTCTCCAAGCTATTTCTTTTGCCTTTTTATTTCCTTTATTCTCTTCTTTTTCTCTCTTTATCCCATTTTGTTTTCTTATCTCCTTTTCCTTGCTTTTCTCTTTTCTGTACTTGACAGTCAGCTATCTTTTCCTCTGCCCTTTCCTATATGCCTTCCTTCCTTATTTCCTCACATGTCTCTTCTTCCCCTTTAGAAGTATGGTTTTGAATGGTACTAGATTTAGGCTCTCATCAAATATTCTATGGTCACCTTCCATTTTCTTAATAGGTTAAAATATCTAGTAGCAATTCTTAGTTATTTTTCCTAAACATTTAATAATAAATCTTTGCCCTACTTGACTTTTACATGCCCTATGTAGTTTAGTTAAAGAGAAGGCAGAGGGCTTGAAAACTCCCCCACATCCCCTTCGTCCTTTAAGAAATGGCAGAGGTGATTCTGCCCAGTCACATGAAGCTGACTAACAAGAACAGCTACTATTAAGTATTTCATGTGCTGGAAACTGGCTATAAATGTAGATGGAACCAATCTGATGAAGCCTATAACTGTATTCCTAAGCCTACGTAGGCTAAAGTAGCCTTGCAACCTTATTGGGGGACCTACTTAACTAGTAAAAGTTAGTGGCAAGGAATATCAAATAGGTCTGAAATATCAAATGTGTTAAAAGAAAAAGCCACAAGGCAAAAACAGACAGATCAGCAGGGAAAATCCTGACACTACAAGAAAGAAAAGTTTTAAAATCCCCAAAGAATATAAAGCTCTGATAACAAATATCATAATAAAAGGGAAAGTGAACGAATAATATATGATTAAAGAATCCTATAAATTCTAAGAATACATAGTACAATCTGAAACTGTGGAGTAATTCAAAAGAACACATAAAATCCATTTTAAATGAATGTCAGAAATCTAGAATTCCTGCAGAATTAAAAAAAATTGAGTTGGCTGATTTAGAAAAGTGAATAAGAGTAACAAATTTGGAATGCACAAATTCTGGGAGAAAAAACTTAGCAAAAGAAAATCAAAAGGCAACAGTGTTTTTAAAAGAGAAGGGATTAGAAAAGGAGGGAACACAAATTCCATTCAGGCCAAAGTTACTGACTTTGAAGACAGAATGTGCAGTGATAACTTCAGGATCATCAGTCTTCTAAAAGAACATGATAAGCTAAATAACCTAAATAAGAAAACCCTCCAGATAACTGTCAGAGTTTGAGAGCTTATACAAATTTTAACCAGGAGAGAAAAAGGAGCCTACACTAAACTCAGGTGAAAGTTCAGCAAATGTTTCATTTTATCCAACACTATATAACCATTTAATTTCTCTTGGAATAATTCCTGTAAGAATTATACTATCCAGTAATCAAAGGTGAACTGAAGAGGTACTTCTATAAACTGAATTGATCATTCTGATCATTCCCTAATCCAGTGAACAGCAAAGGAAAAAGAAGACTTACTCTATTAAAAATGATCTATTTAGGGCCCTTTCTGGCCACTTTCTAGTTCTATCTAAAGGGAGAACAGTTCCCTCTAGGCTTTCCCAGGTATCCCTCAAATTATGTGATTAGCCAACCCTTTGTTAAAGGAAGGAAAACTCAATGGAGAGCACTACTTTGGAAATGATAGTTGAATAAGATTGATGAGGATTTCTCATTCAGGAGACATATAGATCTTATAAGTATTGTTGTAATATTATTTTGTAACTATGTAAAGAGGGGCAAGTTCTCAACATGATTCCACAAAATATATATTCCACATAAATACATTGATCCAGAAGATTTATGCATGCCAAGTTACAAATACTTCTTTGTTTTTCAATTTGTACTATATTTTTTACTTTTTAAGGTGGATGGCAAGATGAGACCTGGCCAGATGGTTGGACAGCAGTGACAAGAGATGGGAAACGATCTGCTCAATTTGAGCATACCTTGCTAGTCACAGACACTGGCTGTGAAATCTTAACCCGGCCACTGGATAGTGTGCGTCCTCACTTCATGTCCCAGTTTTAAGTTCTCCTAAGATGACATCTAAATAATATCTTTTGACTGTGCTATGCATTTTCTTGAGAGTACAGGATAGAGGAGGGTATTTTATCATTTGTTTTGTTTTCATGTCTATAGCTAAAAGAAGAATACAGCATTGGGCGTGTGTACTTCAAGAACTTGTTGTGGGTCTGAAAAAGCCGTGAAGAATAAAAAAAATTTTCTCTACTCCTTTCTTCTCTCCCAATACCCTTCATTCCCTGCTTCTC
Source organism: Antechinus flavipes (assembly GCF_016432865.1). Lineage (NCBI taxonomy): Eukaryota > Metazoa > Chordata > Mammalia > Dasyuromorphia > Dasyuridae > Antechinus > Antechinus flavipes. Next base: position 150,622,469 of record NC_067403.1, read on the forward strand.
ATTTGTCTTTTATTCATCTTACCTTCAACAAGCTTATAGTTACTTCTGTCACTGCTGTGACAGGCCACTCAGTGCCATCTGTTTTCCAACTGAATGTTGTTTGTAAATGAGAATTCTTGACACTTCAGCCAGATTTTTTGCACCAGATTTTTAAAAAAGATACACCACACACAGACACACACGTGTATGTATATGCATGTATGTATATAGACACATGAACATACATATAGATATGTGTGTGTGTTTTTAAATTTCCAGAAACTCACATGCTTGCTAATACTTTGGACTGTGACTGACTTTGATTCTGGTCTAAGGGTTATGAGGGAAAGGATGATATAAGAAATAGGCCCATTGTCTATATGATACATGATGTAATTTTCAATTAGATAATTTTTTCTTCTTTCCCCCCATTTTTCCTCATGCTTTCCTCAGCTTCTGTTGTAACTGTGTTTGAGGAAACTTTCAATCCATGAGACTTATTTCCAGCCTAGAGATTCTTAAGACATCCCAATGAGGGCAACAAGTCTACTTAGGGAAGTGATTATCCTTTTCCCAGCTTAAGACAAAATTCCATTAATAGTGGCTAACTCTGTTGGACCTAATGGAGGAATGCAATATACTGCTATGGCAAACCTTCCTTATATTGAAATTTAAACCAAAAAAGGATTTATAGATGCCTGTCTCCTTTTTATTTTATTTCTTTTGCCTATTTAGGGGGATAGTCTTAGGGTACAGATTGCCCTAGGAGAGAAGATGTGAAAAGGCAGGTTTTTTACACATATCTAGCTTGTATGAGGAAGAAAAATAAAATGCCTTTTGGATGTCTGATGTAAAATTGAATAGACCTAATATTAGTATGAAACAAACGATTGTAACCTACCAGGACATTGAGATTGCCCTTAATAGTGGGGAGAAGCTTTCCCCCTATCTCTGGTAATGCCCTTCAATTGGGAAACATACCTTTTGGGTTAAATAGGTTACCAAATTGGAACCTTCAGCCTTGGGTAGGCAGTAATAGTAACAATAATAAACTACTGTTGTTCCTTAAACTGTGAGAGTAATCTCAGCTACCACTTTAGATTTGATATCCTTCGAAATTCTTGAGGTTAACCCCCAATAAATAAAGTTGAACATAAATAAAGCAAAACATAAAATCATATCACTGATGGACACATTCTTGAGCATCTGAAGACAACTTGTGTTGTAATTGGTACCACTAGAAGCATTAGCTTTACAAGAAAATGTCTTTTCCAGAGTGTTTCAGACCTTTTCACAAAAGTTGTGATTGCAGTTTCTTGTCTTTTATTGTTTTTATGATTTAGCAAAATGACCTGTTGGTACTAGATGGGTTTGGGGAGGATTGAGAATAAAGCATGTATAAAGATTTTCATTACGCAGAAGGCAGTACTTGTGAGTGTAACGTATAGCATTATAAATGGTCATACAGTGTTTGCTGGGAATTAAAAAAAGAAAAACTGAATGGTCCTACTACATGATCAATCATCTGGTTCATTATGGTTGTTTGGGAAAGGGGGAAACTACTTTTCAATCTAAATAAAAATCACTAGCATTGTTTAATGACAAGACATTTCTTGGTTGCTGTAGATTACAATTCAGACGGTTGGGTGTTATTAACTTTAAATGAAAATTATCAGCTTTGGAGAGATTGTCTAGATTAAAAGACAGGCAGCTACCTTATTTTCATCACCAAAAGAGCAAGCCCCCAAAATGGAGACTCTTGGAGGAAGGAGCAGCAGGTGGCCATCTTAAAACTATTTTTTTATTGAGAGGTTTGATTTTCATATCACCTTGGTTTTTCATTTTTCCCTTTTCCCTCAACAAGAAATAGGACTTTGTTTTAATGACCTTTTTTCTTAATCTCTGGATAATTTTTTTTTCTTAATGTGTCAAACCATAGATACTGCATGGATTATACCCTAAGTTTTTACCTCTTATTAAGATTTGGAAAAGGTGTAACTTTGGGATAAGGAAAATTACCAGTAATTTCCAAAACAGATTTCCCATGTTAATTTTTTAAGAATCTCATGTCTATTTTGATGAGCTCATGTGCCTCTGGTGAAAGACTTGGGCCCTTGATTATCTATCCCTACTAATAACTGTATAGGCATGATTTTATCTTACTCTTTTTAATGTCTGTCTTTAAAGGCTTATATGTTACAAATCACTATTTGCTACTGTCACAATGATTTACCAAATAAGACTTCATCTAGTTTTCTCATTTAATTTTTTCTGTGATTCTTATTTTCTTTTAAATGTATTTTATTAAATGACTGGGCAATCAAAAATGAATCTTTAGTTTTGACTGGCTTTGTTTAAATTGAAGGAATGTTCTAGAATTTGAAGAAAAATGTACCTTTTTAGGAGTCAAATATCTGGCTGCTCAAAAAATTCCTTAATTGAATATTGAAGCCACAATACCCTTTGAAAAGTATGTATTGTGGGTGGTAGACTCTTAGAGTAGGGGTTCTTAACCTTTTTTTGTTTGTTTTTGTATCTTGGCTTTCTGTTAAAATCTATGGAACCTTACTCATTGTTCCTTACATTCATAATTGGAAGAAATTCTAAATTTTGGTTAAAGGTTAATGAAAATAAAATTGCAGTTTCTTCTTCATCTCGGACACCTTCTCTACCCCCACACCCAAAATGTTCATAGGACCCAGGTTAAGAATCCTTGCTTTAGAGATTTAGGAGAAAATCTTTTGAGAAAGAATGTCATATTATGTGTCATAATTTACCTGTAATGGTTCACTGACCACATTTGACTTTTCTTTGAAAGGAGCCTACCAAGTTTGCTCCATGAATGGACTGAGATGAAATGCCACTAAGAAAAATACTTGACCAATCTAGATTTGCTGCCTCCTTTTTCTTTCCACAAGAGTGAAAGGAAACATCTGGATTTAAATACTTGGAGCAACAGGACTAATGTGCCAGTATCAATATTAACAGTTGTGTATGCTTTCAAAAGCATACCCCCTTCAATTCTCTGAGGAAAGCATATCTTTTTATACATAGAACTTGTGCTGTTAATTCTGGCTGAACTGTGTTTGAGCTCTTTGAGAGGCAAGGAACTCTTGGCTGCTGTGGCTCTAGTTGCTCAACCTGTGTGACCTCCCTACTTCACCTTTCAAGAGGGGCAATCAAGATTTTGCCAGAAGAAAACTGGAATACCTTGTAAGGGTTTCTACCCTTCCCTGAATCCTTGTGATATACTTGTTGGTCTATTGCCTTTCAAAAGTGTCCTACCAAATTCTTCTGATAGTCTGATATACTGTTGACTTGGGGGACTACGGGTGAGCAATAGGACTATTTATATGTGGTAATTTTATGAGTATTTATAAATGTGCATACTAACTTATCATTATGTTGTTTTTCTGAAACGTGCCAAAAACCATCCCAAAGAGGGCTTCCTGGTGACTTTTTCTCCTATCACTGTAGGTCTTTGTGGTTTCAGTAACAATGTGATTGCAAATTGGCTTCAAAATGTATCTTTAAAAGCTTTAGTTGGAGGAAAAGTCAACATTTCAGAAATGATCTAGAGATATCAATAAGCCTAAAAAAGCAAGAAAGAACCTATTTAGCTTCCAGGTTTTTTGTTTTCTTAGAATAGTACTCCAGTTTTTCTTTTTTAGTTTGTTTTTGGGCAATTTGAGATCTTTTTTTTTCTGCAACTATTACAAAAAAAAATTACAAATTATTCCAAAGTTTCTTTTAAAAACAATGGTTCGTAGTAGTAGAATTAGTCATCAAATATGTGGATTTTAGTTGCACCGTTGCCATTGTGTGACTGAATCACTTAGCTTCTGTGCCTCTGTTTCCTAATTTCAGGACTAGATCAGAGGTCAAATGGGCAGTCCAGAAACTGCCAGAAGTAGATTAAAATGTAATTTGGAAATAACTAAAAAGACAATAGACCACACAGTGTTTGTGTGTGGTTTTCTAAGTCAAGGGGACATCAGTATGTATCATTGCATATGATTTATTGACCTCATTTCTTTTGGGGTTTGACATCACTTGTCTAGATCTCTAAATCTCCAAATCTTTAGATTTCTTTGAGGTTAGAAACAGTGAGTTGGTTTTAGTTTAGTTAGAAGTACTTAATATGAAATTTTTATCATGGCCTGTACATCTATTAAGATGTCAAAATCACCTTTTATGTTTTCCTGTCTCTCATTTTGCTATATAAAATATCTCCTTCACTGGAAAAGTGTATGTTGATTGTTTGAAATTCATTTCACTTAATTATCTGTCTTCAATGATATTTTCTTTCTGAGGACTTTTTCCTGCAAGAAATTTTGAGTCTTGTGCACATTGAGAACCACTCTTTCAGATACACAACCTAGACATAAACTCAGTGCTCCATTATGAGCACATAGCAAATAATGACTGCGGCTATTTTTGCATAACAAATTTAAATTTTGTTTTTTATTCCTAGAAATTTTTATATGTTAAAATTTTTTACATAAATGGTCATGAGAATGCTTCCATAATCATTTAAAACTGGGAATTTTATTTTCTCAGTGAGCTACTATGTTCAACTAAGTGGCTCTGACTAAAATCAAAAGATGTTCCGTTCTAGAATTAAAAAAATCTTTGGATAGGAAATGGCCTTTTAGTCCTGAGACTTATTTGAAAAAGTGATAAGTTTGTATCACAAGAAGACCTTGCAACCTTCCTGGTCAGTTGGCTTAGTCTGTTCCAACTATACACTTAACTTCCTTAATAACTAGCATTTGTTACTGTAATATCAAAACAGCCAAGAAATTGATTTTCAACTTAATTTTGTGATGTTAACCTGGTTTAATTATAATTTTATATGCTCATCTATGCATAAGGTAGTTTTTATTTTTATAAAATGAAATCAGATGAAAAAAATAAATGCATTGGTTGGACTCTATGACTAGAGGGAAAAGAGGCTAAATGGGTATAAAAAAGAAAACTTTCTCAAATGTAGAGAATTGAGGATTGACAGGTTCTTTTTTTAAGCAAGATTTTGCCTTAATAACTCATGCAACAAATCTTAATATTGTTATGGTTGAGGATTGAGCAGTATGTTTGACATAAATTGGAGATGTTCTACCAATTTATGATACCAGTCCTGCATAAACAGCTTTTTATATGTATAGATACATGTATATATTGTGTGTGTATATGTATATATGCACAGATACATGTAGATTCTTTTTTCAACAAATATCATCAATTTTTATAAAAAAATGAGCATTTCCGTGTCCATCCTGACAGATGGCCCATAAAAACAAATCTTTGCTGATAGTTATAGCAAATTCCATTGGACATGAATTCTTATGTGACAGACAGATGTCACTTGTTCAGGTAGCTGAAGTTATTCAATTGGGATGTCCATTCTGATATTTGTGTATGTTGGTTATCAATGTTCTGTACATTGTTAAATACTAAATAAAATTTGATGTGTTTTTCAAAATGTGTTTGGTGATTGGGATTGTTATGCAAAATAATAGGTCTGAAGAGAATTCAGACACTCTAATCTGTTTCCCATCCCTTTCCTCCTTATAGATGAAACAATTGAAGTCCAGTGAAGTTTTGTTGCCCAAGATGGCAGTTCAATTTTTGAAGCCAGATTTACACATGTATATGTTTCTTTACAATATTGTCAAATTACTCATAATGCTTTGCTTTGATGGAATTAACATTTGGTGATGGGAAATTAACATCTTAATTTGACCAAGATTATCAGCTAAACAGTGTGTGAATACTGACCCAAAGGAGGATCCCCTTTTGCCATAAATATTATCCATTACAAGGTATTTAGGATTTCAGGAGAGTAGAGAGTACCTTCTTGGGAGAAGAATGGGTTTAGAGATTTAAGGCAAAATCAATTATTTTGCAGACTATATCAATTGAGTTTGAAATATAGTGAATTGAATCAAAATATGGTATTTTTCAACTTTTACATTTTAGAAGCCAGGATTTGGGCATCTCTTCCCCTCTTATCAACACTCTCATGATATGTAATGTGTGTTGGAATATGTATATACATATTCCCTCTCCAAATCAAATTGTTTTGAAAAACATATCAATCTGAGGATTTAAAGATCATTATAAAAAATGGAGACATGGTATTTTGGAAAGATACAACATATATATGAAATGTTGGCAAATTTATGAACAGTATATAACCTATAGACTTTAGTGCTAGTAGTATTAAAGTTAGTGATGCAATGGGTTTCCCTCCTCCCTAAAATAGGATAATGTATACTGTATGGTAGCAACCTATTTACAGAAAGACACCAGTCTTCAACTATAAAAGCTATTTCCCTTCTTGCAAAGATAGGAAACTGTGGGCCTGCAGTGTTATGTATGCTGTCAGGCTATTGATTAGTTTTTCAGAATTGTTTTTTTTCCCTTCATTTTCTTGATTAGAAATACAAATATATTTTTACAATAAATATTCAAATATACCCTTACTTGTATTTATTGCTATTCGGGAACAGCTGATGAGGTGAGGAAAAGATGTATTCAGAAATGAAAGTAATAGGGAATTGTGGAAAAAAATTGTAGTGGGCTAGAATCCAGAAATAGCTCCACTTCATCAAACTTAGACCCCACTCTACTAGGCCATAAAAAGAATTATCTCGACTTCCCTACCCAACCCAATAATCTATAGAGGAATACCTAGAGTCCTGTAGGAATTCTGGGATAGACAATCCCAAGCAGGTCGAGAACAAAACACCACTTATAGGCTGCTTCTGAATTCCATAGTCCCTAAACCCAGCCGATCTTAACCTTTCTCAAGATCTGTAGCAGCAGGAAATCTACTTTGGGACATTTTGTTCAGTCCAGGGAACCCTCTCCAATCAAAGCCAAATCACACGAGTTCAGGGAGAGTCTTCCCCAAATCTTTGGCTGGCTGCCTGGCTCAGGAAGGATCAGACTTCAGTTGTTCTGGACAGATCTATCACTTCTGGAAAGAGCCTGAGGCTAGTCTTGTCCTTCTGGGGCTACCTTCAAATATAACAGAAAACAGCCACAGGCCATTTCTGCAAGATCCTGGAGAGCCCCAGTAAAATCTGCTAATTATAACCTTAACATTTACAAACCACCGTGTTAAGTACTTTATAATTATTTCATTTTGTTCTCACATCAACCCCAGGAGTTAAGTGCTATTTATTATTATTATTATCCTTTTACAGATGGGGAAACTAAATCAAGTTTTTGCCTAACTTGTCCACTTCACACAGCTAGTGTTTTGAGATCAACTTTGAACTTGGGTCCCCTAGACTCCAGGCCAGCATTCTGTCTACTCAGCACCTTGCTCCCCAAGGTCTGGGCCAAATCTAGCTTGAGCAGTGCCTGAAGCCTGTAATGAGAACAGCACAGGAACGATCTCTGAGTCCAATAGCAGAGGGGATGAACCTGAGGCAAAACCTAAAGCAAGGAGAAATCCAAGAACCCAGTAACAAGCAGAAGTTTGTAGAAAGAGGAGTTGATTAAAGAGGAAACCTACTCTGGCTCTTTGTTCTCAGGACTTACAGGCAATGAGAGTACACCAAACCCACACTGTAATTGTGGAATTTGACATCCTTTCTCTATGAGCAAAACAAGAAAACCTATGACTACTACAATGAAATGCTATGGTTTTGAGAGATGCTCCAAATAGGATAGGAATCCCACAGTAAATCCAGGTAACTCTTCAAAGGAAAAAAAAAAAACTGGTCAGGAACTGCAGGAATACTTGGAGAAAATCGAACAAGAGATTTCAGAATGAAAAAGTTAGGTAAGAAAGAATTCCAAGGAAAATTGACATCTTAGAACATTTGATAGAAAACTTTACTCAAGAACTAAATGCTCTAAAATTAGAAGAGGCTGGTGAGAAAAAAAAATCAATTATATAAGAAATATCAAAACAAGATCAAAACTTTGAAAATAAAAAAAAAATTAAAAAAATAAGTGATTTGGAAAACAAGTCAAGTACCCTTTAAAATTATAATCAGGAAAATGTCTGGATATTTCCTTATTTCAGGAAATTATAAGAATTTTCCAGTACTTCTAGAAAAATAGAACCTACAGGTCATCTCTAGAAGGAAATACCATAATGAAAGCTCCCAGAAGCAGTAGAACCTCCAGCTAAAAGAAAAAATACACTATGCAGAAAAAAGGAGATCAAAATGGAAGAACCACAGTAAAACTTATACAAGACTTAGCAGCTGCTACTAAAAAAAAAAAAAAAAAAAAAAAAAAAGAGGTGAGCTTGGAATATGCTATTCTAATGATGAAATCTAGATTTCAGGGTTCTTGGTCAGGGAACCAAATGATGAGCTCTAGATTTCGGGGTTCCCAGTTTGGGAACCAAATGATAAGATTAGTGTTCCTGGTGGTTAGGGTTAGTGGCAGGTTCAGGATTTAGAGAACCAAATGAGGTTTAGCTCCCTTAAATCCCCTTAGGATTTGACACAGGGTAGGGAGTTATGGGAATCCCCTTCTGGTGGCGCAGAGGTCCTTCATAAAGGAATTTACAAGCCCAAAAAGCTAGACTGGCAAAAGAAGTTTATTATTGGCATTGGGAAGTCAGCCTTTGCCATGCATGAATAGAAAGGCTGAATTCCTTGGTGGCAAGGTAAATTTTCTAGTGGAGGAGTCCTGGCAGAGAGATAAGAGAATTTCTAGCAGAGAAATCCCGACATAGAGGTATAAAGTCTTGTTAGGGAAATAGTGAGGAAGATAAAGAGAGGGTAATGCTGAAACAGAATATCATTTCAGCGGGCAGAGGTTGCTGCTATGCCAGGAAGAGGTTCCTTGGCATATTAGGTCCTCTGCAAGGACTGAGCCCCAAGTTGGCTCATTTTATCTACAAGCTGGGGTTTGCTCTAGATGGGGGCTGGTCAGCAAAGCTTGAGCTGAAATTAGAATAGAATCTTAGAATTGAATGAGTGTCTCAAGGCTGATCTTTAATTCAATGGGAAGCTTAATCAGTAATAAGTGTTATCAATGGGGGTGGTACCTGTCTCTTAGGATAAGGGAATGAGATTGTTTATCCTGTTTCCCGTCAGCGGGGTCTTTTACAGAGTCAGGGTTCAAGGAGAATCTCTCCTTCAAGGAGCTTTCCAAGTGCTCCACCTCATGGCTTACCCAGAAGTCAGAGAGAGAAAGAGTTTCAGGGCTCTCCTCATCATTAAAATGTTAACCATAAAGGTTTATAACTTTGAAAACAAAGATAATCTATCTGGCTAAAATACGTATAAATCCTATGGAAGGATTTTTTCAGGGGAGGCAATCAGGGTTATGTGACTTGCCCAGGATCATCTAGTAAGTGTCTGATACCTAATTTGATTTCTTAATTCCAGGGCCAGTACTGTATTCACTCTATCCTCTATCCAATAATTTTTTTGTTTGATTTCATTTATTCTTTGTGACTTTTTCATTGACATTTAAAATTTTTTTGTTACTTTTTATTTTTGTAAATTATCTTCTTTATTTCTTGTGTTTGCTTAAATTATAACCATTCTTTAATGAATATTATATAATTCATTTTATCTTTTCTTCCATTTCTTTTGTTAATTATATTATTAATTCTATATAAAATTAATTTTAATAATTGATCAATAATTTTGCATATTAATTTTGTCTCAGTTCTTTGTTTTAGGATTTTTAAATTGACTTGGGAGTTTTTCTTTGACATGTTCATAATATATTAGATGAATTCCACTTTCCTCTTTGCTGGTTTTATGTTTTTTTCTTTCTCTTTAACATCTGGAGGCAAGTGATGTTGGATTTAAGAGGAGATTCCCTCCTTCATAGTAGATTAATTTGGCTTTTTCCTATCTTCCTAATCTTCTGGCTTTTTATTCTTCTTTAAATAATCTGTGGTCTCATGACACAGGCCTTCTTGCTGTTTCTTACAAAGGTTATTCCATCTATTTACTCTGTATTTTCACCAGCTGCTCCCCATGCTTGGACCTCTTTCCCTCTTTCTTTGGGCTTTCTAGCTTCCCTGATTTCTTTTAAGTCTCAAAAAAAATCTCCCCACCTGCAAGAAGCCTTTCCCTTTGGTTATCTCCAAATGATCTTGAATGTATTTTGTTTGTTCATATGCTTCCTCCCTGCATTAGCCTGTGAGGTCTTCAAGATGAGGAATTGTATTTGCCTTTTTTTGTATCCCCAGTACTTAGCAGAGTGCCTGGCATATTTTCTGGCCTATTCTAGAAGTTACTGTCATTTAGGGGAGAACATAGTAATAGTGACTCCATTATCTTTTCCTATTGATCCCTCTCTTAACCTAGCTCCCAAGGGATATTGAGATGATTACTCTTGGAACAATGACAGTTTCAGGTTCCCTCTTTGCCCCTCTGGCCAGGGAACCATGATGGAGAAAAACATGAAGGAAAAAGCAATGCAGAGATGAGGTGCCTTCTTCTTGTCTCTCTTTGACCAGGCTCAGGAAGAAAAAAACTGCAGCTTTTGCTGTCTGATTCTGGTCAATTATTATATAATTCTTTGGTTTTTCTTTGCAGGATATTTATTGGAATATTCAGGAAGGCCACTATAATGGCCCTGAGTATTATGTCTCACTACTGAATTGGCTTCAGATGGTTATAAAAGAAAAAGCCATTTCTTGGCAGAACTTTTCTGAAGAATTGGTTTATACATGTTTGAGATAATGTGAAGGCACAGTTCATTAATAGCTCTAGACTCACTTCAAATGTTAACCAGGGACAAAAGAAATTAAGTCTAAAAAAGCTATGGAACTTGGCAGTACACAATCTACTATATGTCTCCACAAAGACATTCATCCCCTTTCAGCAGAACTTTTTTTTATTGTGATAGAATGTATTTATTTGTAAATAGTATTTTTTTCCAATCATACATTAAGGTAGTTTTTACCATTCTTTTTTATAAGGTTTTAAATTCCAAATTTTTCTTCTTCCCTTCCTCTACTCTTCCGCCCCCCTCCCAAAGACAGCAAGCAATTTGATATAGGTTATAAATGTGCAATTGTGTTGAACATTCCCACAGTAGTCATGTTGTGAAAGAAGAAAAAAAAACAAAGGAAAAAATCACAAGGCAAAAAAAGAAACAAAACCCCAAATAAAACAATGGGTCAATCTGCATTCAGACTCCATCATTCTTTCACTATAGGTGGATAGTATTTTCCATTATAAGTCTTCTGGAATTATCTTGGATCATTTTTTTGCTGAGAAGAGCTAAGTCTGTCATAGTTGATCATTGCATAATATTCAGCAGAAAATTATTATTGGTCCTTGAAGAAAACATGTAACTAAACTATGGGAGAATTTGCGTGATGTGATGCAGAGTGAAGTGAGCAGAACCAGAACAATTTATACAAAGACAATAATGTAAAGTCAAATGACTTTGAAAGACTTAGGCTGATGATTAAAATGACTAACCATCTTCATTCAAGATGAAATAGGCTATCTATTTCTGGATAGAGAAGTGATGAACTCAAAATAGAGAATGAGACATTTTTTGGATATGACCAATATGGGAATTTATTGGGCAGGGTTGGGAAGAGGTAAGAGGGGAAAGAAGGTAGATTTTTGAAGAAAAAATTAATTACAAAGATAAAAAGACATTTAATGGCATTATATTAGCGAGTAACATGTTTGTAGGGACAAAACACAAAGTATGCTTCTATTTTAATATTGGAAAATGATGGTAACATCAACCAGTCAATAAACATTTATTAAGCATCAACTATTTGCCAGGCACTGCCCTGAGCACTGTAATAAATGCAAAGTCCAAGAGACATAATTTCTGGGTAATTAACAATAAATTTATTAATTATGGCTAGTAAATAATTAATAGATTGAGATCAGTGGTTTTCTTTCATAAACCAATGATAACCCTGAGGGAGAGGGAAAGACACTGAAGATTTAAATATTCTTGGAGACTGAGTGTTCCTGACAGCAATGAATTCTGGTTAACAATTAATGAAAGAATGAATATTATAATGAAGTGGGATTATTCTAATGAGGGGTAAGGGGAATCTTGACTTTGCTTATGTCACTTTTGTATAGACTTATTTCCACATTCAGCGCTCTGTATGAACAATCTCTACAAAAGCATCTATTCTCCATCCATACCACTTTGGCAGTTGAACAATGGGCCAGAATTCCCTAAGATGGTTTTTACCCTTTAATCAGAACTAAGCTTTTCCATTTGGATGGGGTCTTGCCCAAGATTTAATCCAATCTCATCATCAGCCTGTCCTTCAGAGGTTGCTTTGACTTAGTAATTAAATGAGGAAATCGAAAAGGAGAACCTGGATCTCCTCCAATATTAACTGATTAATCATTTCTCTCAGCTCTAGGGATATAAAGAACAGAGGAAAATAGTCCCTCTTCTCAAAGAACTCTAATGGGGGAGGCAAGAGTACAAATAATTTTGTATAAACAGGCTATATATAGTCTAAATTGGAAATAACCAACTAATGAGTAATGATACTTGAATTGAGATCACAAAAGACTTCCTAGAGAAATTGGGATTTTATATGGGACTTGAAGGAAGCTATGGAAGTCCAGGAGGTGGAGATAAGGAGGGAGAACATGTAGGTGGGTAAAGGGGGACAGCCAATGAAAACTCTGAGTCTGAAAAAGGAGTATCTTAAGAAATAGAAAGGAAATCTCAGGATTCACAGGGGTTTAAGTTAAGAGGTAAGAAGACTGGAAAGGTGCGAAGAGCACCTCATAAAAGACTTTGTCAAAAATCAGGATTTTATATATTTTATTCCTGAAGGTGATTGGATACTACTTGGATTGTGTGTTTGTGTGTGTGTGTGAGTATGAAGTGAGGAGAGAGTTGAGGCAAGTTGACACACTAGCACCCTATTGCAGTGGCTCAGGTTATGGGAACCTGCATCAAGGCAGAAGGAAGAAGATACTTTTGAGAAATGTTAATAAAGTATAAATTGACAGCCCTTGGTGTGGGGGGTGAGAGTGAGGATCCAGAATCACATCTGGATGACTGGGAAGTTGGTGGTATATCTGAAGTTTGGGAAAAAATTATAAAACTGAAACAGAAGACAATTTGGAGGCACTAGTTACTATATTATTGCAAATAATATAATAAAGCAGTCTATGACTGCTTCTTATTTAGGGGTATTTTGTGTGTGTATGGATTTTTCTGTCTTGAAGAGCTCCATGTTCCCTCGTAACCTTATTCTTTCTCAAGGCAGCTTTCTTTGAGTTCCTCACAAACCAGTCAATTTCCCATCTCCATACCTTTGTACTGGTCATTCCCAAATGCACAATGCATTCCCTAGAATGAATCTCCTTGTTATCTCTGACTGGCAGAATCTCTTTTCTCTTCCAAGGTGCATTCTAGTACTAACTTGTACCTAAAGCTATCCTGATCCCCCAGCTCTTAGCATTCTTTTGCCCTAAATTTATTCCATATATACTTATATATGTATGCTTTCTCCCCAATAGAACAAAAGCTTCTTAAGAATAGGAATTATTTATCTTTGTATCTTCAGTATCTAGGAAAGCCTAACATATACAAAGTACTTTTTTCATTGCTTGATCTTGAAACGTGGGCTAGGCAGGAGACTTAGATTCTTATAGCTCTCTGCTCAACCAAGAGATTCAATTTTAGCCAAACTAGTCTAACAGGACTTTGGGAAGTGTTTTTTTTTTTTTTTTTTTTAAAGTTATTGGTCCATCGTGTGTTTATTTTAGCCTTCTCATAAACTTTAGCCCTGGGCATATGTAAATACATTTTAAATATATTTTTATATATTTAATAAATTTTAAAGTTTATTATCTTTTATTTTTGTCAGAAATTGTTGAATCAAACTTCTTAATAAAATATAATGATCTGAATGAGCTAATTTTTATTTTCATGAATGATTTGCATATTTGCCTTTGAATTAACACTCCTCCCATAGAACCAACATTTGTTTTAATTCAGCATAACTGAAAAATTCTTCTATTTTGAGAGAACGGCTTGCAAGTATACCAGCTATTGAGTACCATCTGCATCCTTACAAATTCTTAATTAAAAAAAAAAAAGCCAAATCAAGTTTGTGAGCCTTGGGAAACATATATCAAAGGAACACAGTCACCAGGAATATTTTTAATGAGTCTAGTAGAAAATGCCTTCATATATTTTAAAAGAAGAGTCTTGCTAAGGACTTGAGAAGGCCCTTTTTCACCAATCTTAGGAAAGTCAGACTAGGAAAAGAAGTTCTCTGCTATTGATCTTGGGGGACCATATCTCAAAAGCTGGTATGGTCCCATGTTGGTAGTGGTTAGGTCACTTGGATACCTTCATTAACTTAAGTGGTAACTTTAGTCCCTGCTATAAGCTGTTGTTGTGACTTGGAAGTTAAAAATGCCTGGATTCAAATGCCAATTCAGATCCTTAATACCCATGGGAACATTAATCTCACTGTGTCTTAGTTTCCTCACATGTAAAAGGTGGCAGTTGGAATTGATGGCCTTCAAGGTCCCTTTCAGCTCTCTCATTTTTATTGGGGCTATCTTGGTCACTTTGCTCCCTTGACTTCACCCAATTTAAAAATTAAACTCATCAAAAGATCATATAATTATAAAGGGACCTTAGAGGTTATCTAGTCTAGCCCTGACATGACTTATCCAAGGTTAATAGCAAATACACTGGCAGAGGTGGGATTTGAACCCAGAATCTCCAACTCCATTGTGCCACTTTTGTATCTTCATTTGTAAAGAGATCAGAATTGGGCTAGATAATTTCTATGGCCCTTTCTAAATTTCTAAATAAGCAGGTGGTTCCATAGTGCATAGGGTGCCAGATTTGGAATTAGGAGGCCATCAAATACGGCCATACTTACTAGCTGTATATCCCTGGGTAAGTCACTTAACCTGTCTGCCTTAGTTTCCTAACTTACTTCTCAGGTTGTTGTGAGGATCAAATAAGATTATTTGTTAAGTGGCCTGTAAATTTTAAACTGCTACATAAATGCTAGTTATTACCACCATCATTATTATTATTTGTAATTTATAATCAAAGAATCGCTGGAAACACTGTCAGCAGCAAAATTTCCAACTTTTAAGGCTGCCTCTCTATACACTAGACTACAATGTCTCCTTTAGCAAAATATGAGAAAAAAAACAAAGCTTTTATAAAAACAGCAGTGGAGAAATCATTTTATCTCAAGGCAACCTATAATTAGATCAATAAAAATCCCTGTAGAGATTAGAAAATAGATCTGTGATCCTACTGACATTCAACAGTAATATCATGAATTATATAAAATTATTATTCACAAGATCAGATAACTAAAGCAGGAGGAAATGCTGGTCAGTCTTTAGCTTTATGTCTATTAATATAGAGAGGCTCAAGTAGCTTAGAGATGATCACATTCTGCTCTCAACATTTACATCTTCAACACACTTCGAATGCTAGAAAAAAGAAACAATTCAGCATTATTGATCACAAATAAAAAAACATATTTCCCCTTCTCCCACACACTGAACTATTGAAATTGTCTTTAAAAGTGTTTGGTATTATAGTTCATAAACTACTGAAGATGAGAAATGTTATTTCCCTCCCCCAAATAATGAAGAGAAGGGCATGGAATAGAAGGCATTTTTGTTGCATAAAAAGAAAAGATGTAGCTGATGTAGAAATTTTGTCAGGTCAGTAATTTCTACAGACTAAAGCATCATCAATTTGGCCAAGTGATGTCTGTGGGTGCTTACTGGGAAGGGGAGGAGAGGGCAGACAGAAGGTGACAAAGGGGACAAAATTTTTAAAGGAATAAGAGAGCAAAGCACTTTCCTTAGGGGTCACCCGGGAGTAGGTATCCATGCTTAGTTTATCTACTCCTGTTTTATGCTCTTTCCATGTGGAGGATAAAAGATAGCAAGTTGTGATTTCCTCAGCTTATAGAAATGCCAGTAAAATATGACCCCCAAATTCTTAATCAATTACTTTTTTTTTAATGTAGGAAAGATTTATTTTACATTATTGCAAGAATGAGTGCTAGGCATTTTTGAAACTTCAAAGACATTATTTTATTTCCTATCCTGAACCTCAAGTCCCTCCCCTGACTCCCCATTAATTACTATATTTTGTGACTCAGCCACGGGGAACATTTACCTCTTTCCTGTGTGCATCAACTCAAAGGCTTCATTAATTTGTTCAAAAGGCAGGTTGTGAGTCACAAATTCATCAACTTTAATCTTCTTTGACATGTATTCCGACACCAATTTTGGAACACTTTCTACACTTTTCCATCCTAATAGTAACCAAAAGAGAAATGAAATGATTGAATTCAAGTGAACTCTGGATAGGGAAAGATGGTTTGTGTATACAGGCAGTAGGAAACAGACCATTGGCTAGCAGAACAAATCTTTTCCTTTAATGGACTTCAAAATTTACCAAAATGTCTTAACATTTCAAAGAATTCTAAAACCTCAGAGGCAAACAGACAAACCCACATCTGAACAAAACCTCTCTGTAACACTAATAATCAACAAGTGGTCAGCCATTGTCCACATTAAGACTTTTCTGATTTTAAAACACTGTCTCCTGAGACATAGTTCTAATTTTCTTATTGACCTAAAATCTGCCTCTCCCTGTTGGCTTTTTACCATTTGGAAATAGCAAAATAAGAAATCTGGATTCCATGTTACAACTTTGGATGCAATCTCCAAACAACCTTTCTCTACCCCGAGTTTTTTCTTCTGCAAGTTTTTCTTATGCTTTAAGAAAAACAGGATTCCCCATTCACTGAGGGCTTTCAGAGACTACTTCTAGGAGATGAGGAAAAAAGGATTATTTTCTGAGAATGGATTTGATTAGTTTGACCAGTTTTTTTTTTTCTATTTAAGTCTTCCTACTTCTGAATTTCTGGGTTTCTCATCAAGGCTGAACACCCTCAGTTCCTTCAACTGATCCTCTTTTGACAAAATTCCAAGTCCCTTCACCATTATTAGAATGTCAACTCCTTGAGTGTAGGGATTGCTTCTTTTTTGTCATTGTTATCACCAGCTTCTAGAACAGTGTGCCTTGTAAATAAGCAGCCTTTAACAAAAAATGGCTGGATTAATAACTCTCTTCTCAATAGCATACTTTAAATATGGTCTGCTTAGGACAAAACATAGCTGGATTATCGCCTTGCTCCTATGGGACACTATGCCATATCAAGAAAACATTAGCATTTTTGACTGCCACAAATAAAAGAAGTAGTTGATGAAAAGGGAGAATGATCTGAGATTTTTATTCAACTGATGTCTGGATAGCCTGAGAGGATTCTTAAATAATCTAAGGGGTGTGTGTGTGTGTGTGTGTGGAATTTAAGGGGGGGGGCAATTAAAATAATGAAATGGAGGGAAAAGGACTTAAAACTTAGTGGATGTCCATTATCTGAGATTAAATGAACAAATTATGGTATTATGAAGATAAATGAAATTATTGTAGTAAGAAATGATGAAATAAATAGTTTTGGAGTAACCTTGTCAGATTTGTAGACACTGATAACAGAGTGAATTTCAGGAAGCAGAAGAACAATTCGTACAGTAACCACAGCACTGTAAAAATGATTTTGAATAATTTAAAATATCTCAAAAATAGTTCTGAAAGATTTGAGAACTCTGATCAACATAACAATCTGCCACGACTCCAGATGACCAAGGCATGCTTGCTTCTTAATAATGCGATGATAGATTGTCAGTCAGCCTGAATTTTATTAAAGTACCTACTTTGTGTGTCAAACATTGTGTGCTAAGAGCTGCAGATACATAGAAAAGCAAAAGCTCTACTCTCAAGGAGCTCTCAGTCTAATGGATGAGACAATGTACAAACAAATAAGTCCAAACAAGACACAGAAAGGATAAATTGGAGGTAGTCTCAGAGGGAAGGCACTAGGTCTAAGGAGAGGTGGGGAAGTCTTTTTGTAGAAGGTGGGACTTTGGCTGAGACTTGTGAGAAGTCAGGGAAGGTAAGTGGGGCAGTGATGTCCAGAGCTAAGAAACAGAGTTGTTTGTAGAACTGCCAGGAGTTAGGATTACATGGAGGAGAGTAAGGTAAAAACTACTAGAAAGGTAGATTGGGGGGGGGGGGGGTAAATTACAAAAAAGCTCTGATTATAAAACAGAAAAGATATTTGATCCTGGAGGTGTTAGGGAGGCAACGGCGTTTTGGAGTTTACTGCCATCAGCAAAGTGATGGCTATTTCTGAAGCCAGCAGGCCTTAGACATAGTCACAATCATGACCAAAATCAGTTGACTTCTTCCATTTTTACCTTTTCTGCAAAGAACCTGAAAGGGCAGCTAGACAGTGCAGTGAACAGAGTGCTGGGAGTGGAGTCAGTTAATACTCATCTTCTTGAGTTCAAATCTGGCCTCAAACACTGTGACTCAGTTTCCTGATCTGTGAAATTAGCTGAAGGAGGAAATGGCAAACCATTCCATTATCTTTGCCAAGAAAACCCCAAATGGAGTCCCAAAGAGTTGGATACACTAAAAGAAGCATGGTCGCAGAAGTTAGAAATGGCATGTAAATCTAATTACTGTGTAAGAGGTAGGTAGTCTCCTTTTGCAAAGGAACAAACTTTGCTTATAGAAGAAACTTGAGCAAAGTCTCACAAGTAGTAATTGTCAGAATCAAAAACTGCAACTTGACAGAAGAACATTTTGTAACAAAACTATCTTCATAATAATATCAAAATATTTACCATTTAAGTATGGTAAATATCAGTATATATAACCAACTCAACCAAGGTGGGTCCTAAATAATTGTGTGAAGGAGTCCTGAAACCAAAAAGTTGGAAACCAATAATCTAGACAACCTAAGATTATAAACTAGAAAGAAGGTACCAACCTCTATTGGCATAGGGAGTTTCTTCAACCAATGAATTCAGAGCTCTAGTCCCTTAGCCCTATTCTCCTAGTTTTTGAAATTATATATAATACAATTATGAAAATCTTTGAACTGATTTATGGTAACATTTTCAGGATATATTTCCACAACAGAACTAGTAGTTCAAAGGGTAGGATTATCTTGGCAATTTTTATTATTATTGCCATACTTTGCAAAAAGATTTGACAAGTTCGTAAATCCACCAAAATGATGAGTAAATCTGTTCCTCTATAATCCCCTTAGTACTGAGTTTCACTACATTTAAGTATTTTTTGCTGATACATTTCAAGATGGTTTTAATATATAACTCTTGATTATTGGGGAAGTTGGGAATTTTTCAAGTGATTATTAACAATTTATTTTTTCTTTTTTGAAAGCTGTTCATACCCTTTGACCATTTATTCACCAAGGCTTGGTGAATTTTTTAACATTATTATTGTAGATGTCAAAGTCTATCATTTACCACCAATTTTCCTTTTTTTTTTTTGCTGAGGCAATTGGGGTTAAGTGACTTGTCCCAGGGTCTGAGATTACATTTGAACTCAGGTCCTCTTGACTTTAGGGCTGGTGCTCTATCCACTGCGCCACCTAGCTGCCCCCTATTTAAAAAAAAAATTTGTTTTTATTCTGAGTAGCCAAATATTTCTTTTTTCCTTAATAAGGCTCCCTATTTTTGAATCAAAAAATGTTTCCCCATGACTGAGATGCTGTAGCAGTCTATTTTCTTCTACATTTTTAATAATTTTTGTTTAAATCTATTATCAAGCTGGTCTTTAATAAGGCAACTTATTCTTGACAATCCTTTTCCCAGATTTTATTTTCTAAAGGATTATCTATCAGGCACTAACCATTTATGATATATTTGTTTGGATGCTGGCTTTATCTATTCTAATCAGTTGATGTTTTGGCCCAGCACTAAATAGTTTTTTTTAATTATAACTTTTTATTTACAAATCATATGCATGGGTAATTTTACAGCATCGACAATTGCCAAACCTTTTGTTCCAATTTTTCCCCTCCTTCCTCCCATCCCCTCCCCCAGATAGTAAGTTGACCAATACATGTAAAATATGCTAAAGTATAAATTAAATACAATATAAGTATACATGTCCAAACAGTTATTTCAGCACCATATAGTTCTGAGGTTTAAAATTCTATAATATGCTTTAAGTGAGGAATTCAAGACCGTTTTAAACAGCTTTTCCTTCAATGTTTCTTTTCTTTTTTTTTTTTTTAAAGGGCATATATTTTAAAAAATTCATTGGATACAAGTATTTCCATAACATAGCATAATAAAAAAGATGACTGCACATGAAAATGAAGATCTGTTATATGTACAACTCTTTTTAACATAATTATATATTATATATAAAATTCCTTTTAAATATACAGCAATTATCATATAAATGTATCTTTTTCATTCTCCCTCTTTCTTCCCCTCCCCACTCTAGAAATAGTTACTATTAGACACAAATAGGTACATGTGTATATACATAATATGTAAGTATGCATGCATGCAAGTATATATAAATATGAATGTGATTATTCTATATTTCTAATTACCAGTTCTTTCTCTAGATACAAATAACATCTTTCTCCACACGTCCTTTACAGTTAATTTGGCTACTTATAATAGTCAAAATGTCTTATTTGGTCAAAGTCATTCTTAAAAAATATTTTTGCTTGATTTTCCATATAAACTTCATTATGCTTTTGTGTAGTTTTACAAAGTGAATGTTTGGTATTTTCATTGATATTGCATTAAATTAAAAAAAAAAAAGATTTAGTGTGTTTAGGCTGGTGTTAAATTTGCACATATAAAGTGAGAGTGGGGAAAGGTGATTTCTAAAGCATGCTTGTTAATGGATGTAAACGATTCTGGGATTAAATTTTGATATGGCAAGTACTCAAAATGGGTTCATAGAAATGGATTACCTCCAAAGGCTGTCCCTTTCCAAGTACGGCCCGTTACCAGCTGAAATGGACGAGTGGAGATCTCCTGACCTGAAGCAGCTACGCCAACCACCACACTGACTCCCCATCCTTTGTGGCAAGCTTCCAAGGCTGCTCTCTGGAGATCCAGAAGTAGAGACGCAAAGTAGAGTAGGAAATGAAGTGATATACACAGTGAGGAATTTCAGAAACTTGCAGGAGTTATATGTTATGGGATGGGGTAAGGAGGACCTCTATTGAAGAAGATAAGTCTTTTTTTTTTTTTTAAATTAAAAAAAAAAAAAACCCTTAAAACATGTTTTAAAAAAACAAACAGCCCTTCAAAACCCATTAGATATTCATTACTTTAAAATATAATTTCTTAATTCAAATGAAGTAGTCTAGCACTGATTCACAACCTATAATACTGAAGTTTTACTGCGTGTTAAAAATGATTTTAAAAAGACAAAAAACAGCAAAAAACCACCCTGAAAAACTCAACCTCACTTCTCTTCTACCTTTCTCATTTAAAAATTTTACCTTGAATCCCTAAAAGCTTGTCACTTATTTAACAAGTATGTTAGAGCACTGAGTTAAGCAAGGGTTAGTTGACTATTCCTAGTTAGTTTGTTTTTAAGTTTGTTTCAATCTTGGTCTACCATATATGTGCACATATTTATACATATATGCACATATTTCTATGTACTTTATACACATATACAATACTTAATATTTATATATTTATTATATCATATTATATACTATTATCTTAAAGTTGTTTGAGTCATTTTAGGTACAAGGAAATATTTTCTTTAACTATTCTTTCTTACTTCTTTATCATTAACTACAGTGACTCAAATCATTAAAAGTCTATTTAATTGTAATATGGGATTATCTTCTTATATATATATATATTATATATATTTGTAATATATCAATATAATCCAACATCTTACAGCATGTCTGGCACATAGTAGATTTATGCTTATTGATAAATAGATCAATAACAACTAGCATTTAAATAACATCTTAAAGTATGGAAAATATTTTATAAACATTGTCTCAATTGAGCCTGAGAGACAGGTACCATGGGTATGTATGTCTCCATTTTATCAATGAAGGTTAAAAAATTAAATGACTTGCCCAAGATTTATGAAAAATATTGGGGGTGGGATGTAGCTTATTTGAAGTCTGACACTCTAATCTCACTATCTGAATTATTAAGGAAGCAATATAAAAACAAACAAAAACTTCACTACCATATAACAAGAGAAAATGAAGATAAACACACTTACCATGACTCCAACATTACCAATACATTCAAAAGAAAAATCAACTCCACCATCAGTCATTTCTACCAGCACTTCCTGGATTGGCTTCTTAAAATCTTGAGGGTTAATACATTCGGTGGCTCCAAACTCCTTAGCCTTTGCAAATTTGTCTTTGTTGATATCTATCCCAATGATGCGGGAAGCCCCTGCCACCTTGCAGCCCATGATCACAGCCAAGCCAACACCTCCCAGGCCAAAGATGGCACACGTAGAGCCAGGCTCCACCTGGATGAACAAGAGATCTCGTGAGAGCCCATATAAATTTAAACCACCAGCTTTCAAAACAAGTCAAGCCAGCTTTATCTTTATTGATAGGCACAGTAATGTCCCCAGTGGGATATATCTCTTTTAAAATGCTGGGCATGGCACAAAATTGACCAGGCTAAAAGGCAACATTTTTTTTTTTTGGATGAGAAATTAAGACGGACCATCCTCTTACCTTGGCAGTGTTGATAGCAGCACCATAACCAGTTGAAATGCCACAACCCAGCAGGCAAACTTTATCCAGAGGTGCCAAAGGATCAATTTTAGCCACAGAAATATCAGCCACCACTGTGTATTCAGAAAATGTGCTGGTCCCCATGAAATGAAAAATTTGCTTCCCTTTACAGGTAAACCGGCTTGTATTATCAGGCATCAATCCTTTCCCTTGGGTAACTCTAAAGAAAAGAAAAAGGAAAATAAAGGATAAAGCAAGATTTCATAAAATCCTTGAGAGATCAGGGAAAACATTTTAAAGAAGCCATAGAATCGTTAGATCTAGAAGAAAACTTGTCATCTGGTCCATTGTCTTCATTTTAAAGAGAAGAAAACAGGCCAAAAAAAGTAAAAGTGATTGTAGGATCTCAGATCTACTTAGTGACTGAAGTGGGACTAGAATCTAAGTTTTTGACTTGTTGAATCTGGACTTGTCCTAAGAACAACATGACTGAGGCCAATTTTCCAAAATATTAACAAATCTTAATTTACTACACAGGGGATCATAATCATGCAATGTACCATGCACTAAAGAAAACCTAGGGAAAAAATATAGAATTCTACACTTCAACATTTACTGATCATCTGTTATGTACTGGGCATTGTCTTAGTTGCTGGGCAAAGATAAAAAAAGACAATCTCCATCCCTTGCTCTCAAGGTGGGAGATGAAATAATGATTTTTTTTTTTTAAATTAAAGCTTTTTATTTTCAAAATATATACATGGATAATTTTCAAGATTCATCCTTACAAAACTTTGTGTTCTAATTTTTTTCCCCTGCTTTCTCCTCACCCTTACCCCTAGACCACAATATATGTTTAACATGTGCAATTCTTCCTTACATAGAGATGAAATAGTATGTATGAGGAATAACAAAGTTGTTCAGTTTGGCTAGAATGCAGAGTGTATAAAGGGCAGCCACTGTTACTATTAAACAAAGATCAAACCCCAAGGAGCCCATTAATAGATTTAAGAGAGACCTGGATGGGGGAAAAAATTACTATTTTCATTTCAATATAAATGATTTGCTTTTGTAATTTTATGTATCTTTTTTTTTTTTGGGGGGGGAGGAGATTAAGTGACTTGCTTAAGGTCATGTATGTGTTTGAAGCTGAATTTGAACTCAGTCCTCATGACTCCAGGGCTGATGGTTTATTTATTGTGCCACCTAGTCATTTATGCATCTTATTTTATGCATATAAATACATTATTTTGAGAAGGGGTCCATAGGGCTTCCTGAAGTTCCAGAAGGTTTATGGCATAAAAAAAGTTAAGAACCTATAAGTAGCTCAGAGCAGGTGCCGATCAGCATTGGTAGTAGCTTTCTCATAAGGTAGTCTCTGTTTCCTATGCTGATGAAATGATAGCTTTTGAACATAAAAGGTAATCAATAAAATCGATTGATCTAAATTTCTAAATTTTCAATGGACAAAAAGCCTAATGAGACAAATTTCAGTTCAAATAAATCTTAGAACAAAATTATCATAATACATTAAACAGTCATAAGAGTTAAACAGAAAATTAATTTTATTACTATTTAGAAGCAACCAAATGGTTCCTTGTTGGGGATTTTTTGTGTGCATTCATTAAAAATATACATAAACTGTAATGATACCAACCTTATCTTCTGGCAAAGGTTTGTTTTAGGATTCCTACAAAATTTGCATTCTCCACACTGTGGGATATAAAGTGGGATGACAGTGTCACCTGGGAAACAGATGGAAACAATAAGCATTTTTAATGGAGAGATTCTATTTCCTAATAAAAAATGTTGCAGCATTTATTAAAGTTTAAAGAAAAAAAACATTACTGTCTCAATATTTCATTTAATTTTGGCTGGACTGAAAAAAAGAAAAGGATTTGAGAAAAGAAGTCAAAACCAACAATGTTAAGTGCTTGATATGCATCATAACCTTCCTCTTCTTTCTCCTTTTCCTCCCATGTACTAAATGTGCTGTTTTTTTATCTCTGTAATAATCTCAGGACAGAGACTTCAGAACACTGACAATAAAAAAGTTAATTTTGGTAAAGCATCTTTTTTTTTTTTAAGTCAGCTATTAATAAGTTTTTAAACAAGAACAACAAAGCTGGTTTAGGGTCTTCAAACGATTTCAGAGAAGCAGTGGTCTATGAAATCAGAGAACAAAAAGCCTTGTATTTGCCAAATGAAGAGTGAGATCAATTTTGACAAGTCACTGAGCAGGCAATCTCTTGTTCAATGAATGGTGTAAGCAGCTGATTGTAGAAGTGATTTTCTTATAGCAACAAGCCAAGGAATTCAAGTATCTAATCACGAGTCTACCTGGTTGGAGCTTAGTTACTCCTTCACCAACACTCTCCACGATTCCAGCTCCTTCGTGTCCCAAAATCACTGGAAAACACCCTTCTGGATCTGCCCCACTCAGAGTATAAGCATCAGTATGGCAAACAGCAGTGGCAAGAATCTATCAGGATATTCAGAGAAACAGAATGTGGATAAGTCTATGCATGTGTGTAGGCAACTCAGAATACATATAAAGAAAGATGTTGCCTTGATTTTTATCATATTCTTAGGGCCAAAGAGGCCTTTAAAGACTATTAAATCTAGCATCTTCATTTTACAGGTGAGAAAATGGAGATGTGGAGTCGTCAAGGTTTCACAAATATTAAGTAACTGGTTCCTCTGGAATTATTGCTCTACTTCCTTTTTTTTTTTTTTTTTTTTTTTTTTTTTAACAGTATGTAAGTCCCTTCAGAGCAGGAATTATTTCATTTTTTTCCCTTTATTTCTCCAGCTCTATCCATGTGCTACTCAGCTGCCCCAACCCATGCTCTTTTAAAATGAAAGAAAAATCTTTTATTTGGCAATTCTCATGAGAAACAAGTGTGTCCACTGGTGAGACACCCATAGAATACTGAGGTGGGAGTAAGCTTTCTACATTAGTTCTGTTCCTTACCCCTCCCTTCAAAGTGTGGAGGGGTTGGATTTACAATCTAAGTTAGTTACATTTGCTTGGATTTATAAACTTCTTTATTAGCCCATTCCACATGTCAAAAAGGCTTGTGACTGTCACTGTCCTTAGCTGGTTTGGAACTATTTAGGCTGGATCTCTCTCAAGGATTGTGTTGTTTAGCCAGTTCTTTGACTTACATAGTGATTGGCTGGAGATACCTTAACAAGATATTTCAATTCTCTCTTCATCCTGTTTTGATTATATCTGTAGAAATCTAACTTTTCATACTCCTCACATACACTATAATATTGAGAGAAGTGATTATTTTTCTATTTTATTAATAACCAATTATTAAATCAGGATTAAGAAAAACCTTTCTATTTCCTCATTCAAGGACTGATTAGTAGGTCATTCAGATAGTCTCAGAAGGACAAGGCTGATGATAGGTGAGATTGGCCTAGTTTTCAGGGTGTATGTTCCATGATCTTGGGTGGATCCCACCTAATTAGGGGTCCTTATTTTTGTTTATAGTGTAAACGGAATTTAATCTAGAGATTAGTCCCAAAGAACTGAGCCTATGGCCTTGTGTCTCTCCACAGTAGTCTAGAAGAACTCAGTTTACAAAAGAGAAAACCAATTAGAGTGGCCTGGATAGAGATGGATTCTCCTGTCCAGATTGCTGGAGGCAGCCCAGGCTCATGATCAAGCCATGTTTTCAGCAGGAGGAGCTGAAGGTGGGAGGTTTTAGCTCACATCCTCATTTGGAAGTCCATCCCTTCATTAATTGTTCACCAATTAGGGTTGATTTTTTACCTGTCAGGGTAACAGAAAATAAACCTTCCCCTTCTAAAAGTACTTCAGCATTTAGGGATCTCTATGGTTTTGTCTTTGATTACTGAGAGAGATCACTAATCATCAATTTATAACCAACTAGCCTAATTAGCAAATTGATTATTTATTACCCAGAAACTGCCTGGGGCTTTTAAATCACTCAACATGTATGTTATGTTTTTTATATAAATATATGTAAATACCAAGGGCAGCAGATTGGGCCAATGATAGCACAGAAGATGATTTTGAATATTGTAGTAAAAGATAAAGACACTTGTGCCTTGGATAGGGCCTAGCTTGTTCCCTCCTCTGGCTGTCTGCTCTGACTCCAGAGAGTAAATTTTTCTTACAACCACCACAAGAAATAAATAAGCTGTAGGAAGTCAGTATTCCATGTGGGCAGATCTAATTAGCAGCCCTATAGGAAGAGAAAAGGGAAAAAAACAAATGTTTTGTTGATCCCCAAGATAAACTACTTTCCTTGTTTTATCTCCCAATTCTGTCCTCTGAAGAGCTCTCAACTCAATCACTTATCCAGAAAACTTGGGCCAAGGACCAAACTTTGCCAGTGACTTAGATATGTAATTACCTTAATTCGAACTTCATGAGCTCTTGGTGGTGCAACTTCGATTTCCTCTATAGAAAGAGGTTTGCCAGCTTCCCAGGCCACAGCAGCCTTGCATTTTATAACCTAGAATAAGGAAGAAAGGGAAAGCTTTTATTCTCTTGAACAACGGAGGGCCTAGAGAAGACAAAAAAAGTTTCACTTGCCTTCCAGAGAAGTGAGAGGCTACTAAGATAGAACTGTTGTTTGTCCTTCGTTCTGGAAGAGAACCAGTGACATCAGGAAGGTGACATGCAAGTGAAGTGGATTTAAGTCAAATAGGGGTATGCAAAGTCACCAGCCAAATATCTCCTCTGGAGGCAAGATATAGATGAAGATGACTAGGGATGGCCCTGATGGAGTGAGACCATCATCTTCATAAGCTAGGGGTCCTCAAACTTTTTAAATAGGGGGCCAGTTCACTGTCCCTCAGACTGTTGGAGGGCCGGACTATAGTAAAAACAAAAACTTTGTTTTGTGGTCCTTTAAATAAAGAAATTTCATAGCCCTAGGTGAGGGGGATAATCGTCCTCAGCTGCTGCATCTGGCCCGCGGGCCGTAGTTTAAGGACCCCTGATAAGGTCTTTCCCAGTTTTCAGTTTTTCTGAGACAATATCCATTTAAGGCTAGGTAGGAAATAAGGCAAAAGAGAACCGCTTTTGCTGTATATGGCATCAGAAAAGATTTATGTATTGATGTTTTTCTTTACAAAAGAGGGCTTAATATGGTAGGAAATTATTTTGATGTAAAGACAAAAGGCCTCAATAAAATACAAATCAAAACTGTGATGAATTTGGAAATTACTGATAATTGTCTATGAACACTAATCCTTAGAAAATAAACCACAGATTCACAAGTAACTTGGATATCACTGAATAAATAAAGAATAAAGAAAAAGGAAATAAGCTTGTGGTCAGCTTATCAGCAAACAAAAACATCTTTTAACGAAATTTTCATTAAAAACAAAGTATTAAATCTGACAGGTTTTGAATATCTATGCTAGGGTTCTTTGTCATTTCAGAAGGATGTATGCTCCAAAGGAAAATCCCAGAGGAGGATTCCTGAATGCCTGCCTAAAAACAACTGTGTCTGGGGATAAGCATAATGGCACACACAAACATGCTTCAGAAACATAACACATATTATTTACTGCATATCTAAAGCAAAAACAATGTCCCAAACTGGAAACTCAAAGCTACAAAGTCTATATGGTATTTATGCTCTACTCCCTTCCCAACCAAATTAATGCTACATTTTCCTTGGAAGTGGCTGTCTATCGACTTCCCTAAGGTTGCACTTACTCTCTCAGTGATTTCCCAGATTTATAGTCCTTTCTCTGGTTACCACTATTTAATATGTAAGTTGTTTCCTTCTACTTAATAAAACATAAACTCCTAAGGGGTAGGGAATGTTTCACTTTACAATTTGTATTCCTGGCACTTAACACAGCGCCAGTATGTAGTAAGTGATGGGATGGATGGATCCTAGCAAAATATTATGTCTCTGTAACCCAGTATCTAAGTGTGTCCCAGTGAGGAGCAAGCTGACCCTGTAGAATTATCTTGTACTGACATTATTATGTACAGAAAGAGCTATCCTGTAGTGATGCCCACCATTATCTCATACAATTTGGAGGTTAAGCTAGAGTTGTCAGCTTCCCTGAGGCTATTTTGAATAAATAGGAAGACCACAACCACCAGTGGATTTACTAACATACACAATTAGCATACTTTCCTAATATAAGGACCCACAACTAGCTCCTGATTAATTTTGAGTTCATTAGGAACTTTACTTGCTTTATGGTATTATAATAAAGCTTTGCCCCTTAATCTAGAAATAGCCTGAGCCTGTGAATTCATCCTGGATGACTCCCCACTTTCATTACTTGTATTTTTGTGACCGATTGGACCTCATTAGTGAGCACTTATTAAATGCTTTCTCATTCATTTATTTAGTTCAATGATTTTGCATTCAACTTAGGTTGTGGTTATCAGTATGATTGAATATAAGTATAAGGCTTTCCCTTGGCTGACAGTGCATCATATAGTAATTGGTAGAAACCTAATCTTAGGAAGACTGTGACTTTCTCCTCCATTGTCCAGGAGTTTCCAAAACTTTAGAACAAATAATAACAGCAGCAAGAAAAAGTGAATTTCAAAATCAGGTACTTTTGGGTATTTTCCTTCCTAGAAAATAGTCACTGCCTTACATGGTTTAGGAATTCACTCACAGAAACCTAAAAATTAGCACAGAATTTAGAGTTTACTTGTTACCTTTGCCTAAAATTTAAGTTTTTTTGAGTTATTTCAAAAAGGCTTCATTTTCCCCCTCTCAATGATGATAGTTTTAGGAAAATAAACATACTGTCTTAAGTCTGTAAGGTCTGTTAAGAATGTTCAGCCCTTCAAAAATTTATGATACCACACTCAGCTACAAGTCAAGTTAGTACACCTTCCCTCCCTAGTCATTTTAGAGTTGGTCAATTCACTTAAAAATGTCCTTTCCCATTGATTCATTTGCCCCTTTGTCTTATCCTGGCTCATGTTCTGTTATATTTGATCCCTGAATTATCCCAATCATGTGCTTTCTTGGTACCTTATAGCTGAACATAACTGGAGGTCACATGATCTGAGTGGGTCCCCTACAAATTTGTCACTACGTACATTGGTAATGTACAAATATTTTGTACTTATTTGTATACCCATTATATAATGCTTCAGTAGAATGTAATTTTATCAATTAAAGACTACCTTTATATCCCCATGTCTGGCACATGGTAGGTATTTTATAAACTTTCGCAGAATTAATTAAAAGAGGAATGGATGCCAGCTTATAAAGTTAAAAAAATTTTTTTTGAGTGACTTTTTTTCAAAACAGAACTCATCTACCTGAACCTCTAAACCTACCCCCCTTTTAAATTTCCATCTTTCTTTTTTCCAGCTTTAATTCTTTTTTTTTGTTTGTTTGTTTATTTTTCCCAATTAAATGTAGAGATAGTTTTGGATATTAATTTTTAAAAATGATTTTGAAAACTTTCCTTTTTCTGAAGAAATCACTTCTCACCTACCAAGTTCATGACCTTACTTTCTTGCTCTCATTGACCTCACACATCCAGTGTGTTGTCACATCCTGCTGTATCTGATGCTTTGTCTCTATTCCCAGAACTATTATTCTGGTATAAGACCTCATTCCCTCTCTTCTACAGACTGTTGTAAAAGCCAGTCCTAATGCTCTAACAAGATGATTTTTTTTTTTTCTCTCTTAAGCACAGCTCTGACTATGGTCATTCTGGTACTCAAACTCCAGTGATTACCTATATACTACCTATATATTACCTATATATACTATATATACCTATATTTTATTAACTAATTCCTATATTTGAAATTGCATTTTTTTTTTTTTTTAACCACCTGCATCCAAACTGCTTTCCAGCTTCATTATACATGACACTTTCTGCACTTTCTGGTCCAAATAAATTGGTCTTCTGGATCTCTCATGTTCCATTTCTCTCCCTGTCTTTAAACTGGATGTCCTCTTCTCCTCTCAATCCCTCCTTTCATCTGCTTTAAAGAATTCCTCTCTTTTTTTCAAGATATGCTCATGCATTATTTTTTCATGAAGCCTTTCCTGATCCCAACTGTTAATGGCCTCCCTCCCAAATATGCTTCTCTGTGTTTAAGCTATTTAACAGTAACTAAGAGTTATTTCATTCTTTTGTTGAGTGTTTAAAACACAAAAAGCCTTATTGAGTTCTCAATGATTATTTATGGAATATTTTGGAAAATTAGCAACTTGAGAGATGCAATGCAGATTTTTAATATTTTAATTACCATACTCTTGTCTTTTTCTGCATGACCATCACAAAATAGATGGGTTTTGGATATCTGGATAAACTCTTTGTTTCTAAAAGGAATCCCAGTAGGCTTGTCCCAAAATTTAGTCACTGGTGCCACCATTTGAAATGAATTCAATTTAGCATTTAAAGATACTCTTAGGTACTGACTGAACAAAATTCCAAAAAAAATTGAAATTGGCCCTACCCTAAAGGAACATCTGATCAGATAAATCCCAGGTTTGATGCACATATACTAGTTCTCCTAGTATTAGTCTTTAGAGTCATAGAATTTCTGGCCCTTTAAGGGAATATGAGAACAGAGTATCTCTCATTTTATGGAAAATGAAGTCCTAAAATAGGATGATCTATCCAAAATCATACAACTGGTTAATGACAGACTTTAACTAAAGCCCACTTACACTTACTCCTAATTCAGACCATGAAACTTTTAAGTTGTCTGAGACCACACGAGGGTTCAGGCAAAAGTCCTTTCCCTATGGATGCCTAGCACTGTTTGGATGTTATTGACTTGAGTTCAAGTCCCATCCAGTGCTGTATGGTAAGCAAAATCACTTAACCAGTTTCTTCCTTTGCTATATGGCTCAAAGACTCATTAAGAACTGAAAGGGATCTGAGGCTGTCTACCTAGAAGAGATTGGAAAGAATGCCCAAGGTAGGCTTTGAAGACAGATGCTTTGATGCCAAATCTGGTGATTTTTCTAACAAACTATTCACAGGACCATAATTTTGGAGTTGAAAAATTAGAGATTTGTAACACCTTTCAGGATAGTAAGATATACTCCAGGGCTTAAACTTTTTCCACTCTCAATCCCTTTTCACCAGAGAAATTTTTATCTGACCCTAAACATATAGGTATATAAAATAGGTATACAAATCAAACATATACGGATAATTTCAGGACTCCCATATTCAGTTAAGAGATGGGACCCATAATTTGAATAGCTTTGCTATACCTTACCTGTCCCACGAGAGTTATTGTGAAAGGTCTTTATAAATTATAAAGTCCCATAGAAATCCCAGCTATTACTATTAGTGATAAACTAATAAAGTCCTTTGGAATTTAAAGCCCTACTCCATCAGGCAACACAAGATTTAGAGCTGGAAGGAACCTTCTGCATCACCTAGTTCTGGGGCCCCATGTTTCAGATGAAGAAACTGAGGTTCAGAGGATAGGTTAAATTACTTGCCCAAGGCACATAGATTTTGAATCTGGGTCCGAGGACTTCAAAATCTGGACCATTTCTACTATGCAATGTAATTTATTACACATGATTCCCTTTCTGACAAAGTGGGAGGCTAGCTTTTTTCTTCAAATACAGGTTATCCCCATGCATGGGATATTCTTTTTTCACAACTGCCCCTCGGTCATTAGACCTTTTCAAAGCTCCCGGATAGAGTTACAATCCCTTTGGATATTTCCTTACATGCCTATTTGCTATTTTTACTTCCCTTCATAAGCTCTTAGAAAACAAAGAGTGCCTGTACCATATCGCCAAAGCTTAAAAAATGTTTGTGGACTGACACACAGTAAGCGCTTAGTGAATGCTCAATCTCTCCAGCTATTGTTCCATCTTGTTTCTCGGAAAAGCAGAAACTATGTAGCAGCTGCTCCAGAGCATCTCAAGCGCCCCGAGGCGCATGGCTCCCTAAAATCGGGGGCTGGAAGCCTTAGTCGGGGAAACGCTCCTGCCTCTTCTCCGCTGCCTCTTCCCTTCAGCCCCGCGGCCTCTTCCTTCACGCACCGCGAGCATCCAGGCCAAAGGCGAGGGGACGCCTGTAGCCGCTTCCCCTACTGCCCCGCTCGCTCGCGCACGCGACGGCCTCCCGGGAACCTTCCACAGGTCCTTGGCCCTAGCAGCACCGCGCACCTGTCGAACAAATTACCTGGCCAGCCATGTCTTCCTGTGTTCCACGCCGCAGAGCCGAGAGGTGCCCGGGAGTAGCGGCCGAATTCAGCTGGGCAGAGGCCGTGCGTACCCGGCCGCAGCGCCGCCCCTTGCGCAGCGTGGAGGCCGCCTCTCTCCTCCCCTTCCTACAGCTCCTGGGAGGGGGTGAATAGATCTATGGGTTGTTTCCTCTGCCTCTTCTGGGAGGAGGAAGAGGAACGTGAAATTTTATCTGCAGTATTGGGGACACCCGTCTGATTATTTTATAATTGTGCAACGAAGACCGGGTGAAATGCGTAACATTTCCATCAGTTTTGGGCTTCGGCCAGTAAATTATCAGATGAGTGCCCCAAATTCTTTTCTGCAAAAGCCAGCCTGTTTCCGGGGGGAGGGATTTACTCATTTACGGCTTGTGGAATTTTGATTGGTTTTGGGGTAATTTCGCCAAATTCTAAAGGTGATGTCTTTTGTCCTCTGGTCCAAAGGTGACCGCTGATGCAATAGGGTAATTGTCCACCCGCTCCTCAATTTACGGATCAAGATTAGGAGAAAATATTTATCGTAGGAGAAAGTTTCCAAACTTTCTGAAACGAAACCCTACCAATTTTTTTTTTTTTAAGAGCCATCTCCTTTTTGTAAAAGTTTATGCAAATAATTTTATTTATTCCAAGGAAATTATGAATTTTTTACATTTTATGATATAAAAGAATGGGGAGACATTAAACATACTCCCCCAGAGCTACATAGCCCTTTCAGGGTTTTTATTCTGATGTGCTATCCCCAGTAATTAGTGCTCTGGTTCCATTTAATCAATTAATATCAATTAGCTTTCTTAAAAGGATATTACAGAAGTACGAATGAATAAAAATGCTATTTGTCAGGAACAAGAGGTTTATAGGTTCTCTAACTCTTTTACATTTGAAGAAACTGAGACTGAGAGGCTGAGAATCTTGCCCAAGGTCACCTGCTTAATAGGACAGAGCCAAGATTAAACACCAACCGTCTTGACTCTAAAGCCAGCCCAGTTTGTAGTCTGGCTCTACCACAGGGTACACACAGGCACAAATAGTCTATATGAACATTTGGAGTGGAGATGTCTATAAGTTTATGCATCTCATATTTCTTTTGAGCTACTACAATTCTGTTCCATTCAAAGAGCATACTGCCCTCAAAGAGCAAAGACATTCTATGCTGAGTAATCCTGTGCCAGTGTCTCCCATGTTATGTAGTGGGTCTTCAGAGAGACCCGGAGAGTGTCCTTATATCACGTCTGACCATCATGTGAGTATTTTCCTTGTGTGAGTTTCTTGGACTGGTGCTGGTGTACTGTCCATGCATACAACAATAAGGACAGCTCAATGGTTTTGTCAGCCTTCACTTTGGTAGGCAAGGTTATATTTCTTCTCCCTCAGTTTGGAGCTGCCCAAACACTGAGCTAGCTCTGGCAATGTGTTTATCAACCTCATTATTAATGTGTATATCCCTGGAAAGTATACTGCGGAAGTAAGTGAATTTATCCACAGAATTTCTCCATTTGCTCTAACTCATGGTAGTGATTTTGGCTGGTGAAGAACCTGTGTTTTCTTGCTGTTAATTGTTAGGCCAAAATTAGCACAGGCACCAGATTCATACTGTGTTGCATCACACTTCAGAGTATAATTGAGATGATTATCTGTGAACAAAAAAATCATGCACCAATTCTCCTTCCATTTTAATCTTGGCTTGTAGCCTTTTCAAATTAAATAATTTACCATCAGTTCAGTAGCTGACCTTGAAGCTGTGTTCATCTTCACTAAAGATATCTGACAACATTGCTGAAAACATCATGTTCAAAAAGCATGGAAGCTAAAACCATTCTATGCAAACAATTGGAAAAATAAAAAGTGCTCCTGAATAGGTTGAGCGAATATAATAAAGATGTCAATACTACCTAAACTAATCTATTTATTTAGTGCTATACCAATCAGACTACCAAGAAACTAGTTTAATGGCCTAGAAAAAATAATAAAATTCATATGGAAGAACAAAAAGTCAAGAATTTCAAGGGAACTAATGAAAAAAAAAATCAAATGAATGTGGCTTAGCTGTACTTGATCTAAAACTATATTATAAAACAATGGTCACCAAAACCATTTAGTATTGGCTAACAAATAGACTAGTTGATCAGTGGAATAGGTTAGGTTCACAGGACAAAATAGTTAATAACTATAGTTATTGTTTGACAAACCCAAAGACCCCAGCTTTTGGGATAAGAATTCATTATTTGACAAAAATTGCAGGGAAAATTGAAAATTAGTATGGCAAAAACTAGGCATTGACCCATACTTAATACTGTACACCAAAATAAGATCAAAATGGGTCCATGATCTAGGCATAAAGAATGAGATTATAAATAAATTAGAAGGAGGAGGAAGGAATTTGTGACCAAAGAAGAATTAGAGGTCATTATTGATCACAAAATAGAAAATTTCGATTATATTAAATTAAAAAGCTTTTGTATAAATAAAACTAATGCAGACAGGATTAGAAGGGAAGCAATAAACCGGGAAAACATTTTTACAGCTAAAGGTTCTGATAAAGGCCTCATCTCCAAATATACAGAGAATTGACTCAAATTTATAAGAAATCAAGCCATTCTCCAATTGATAAATGGTCAAAGGATATGAACAGACAATTTTCAGATGAAGAAATTGAAACTGTAGTCATATGAAAAGGTGTTCCAAATCATTATTAATCAGAGAAATTCAAATTAAGACAATTTTGAGATACCACTACACACCTGTCAGATTGGCTAAGATGACAGGAAAAGATAATGATGAATGGAGGGAATGTGGGAAAACTGGGACACTGATGCAATTGTTAGTGGAGTTGTGAATGGATCCAACCATTCTGGAGAGCAATTTGGAACTATACTCAAAAAGTTATCAAACTGTGCATACCCTTTGACCCAGCAGTGTTACTACTGGGCTTATATCCCCAAGAGATATTAAAGAAGGGAAAGGGACCCACATGTGCAAAAATGTTTGTGGCAGCCTTTTTTCGTAGTAGCCAGAAACTGGAAATTGAATGGATGCCCATCAATTGGAGAATGGCTGAATAAATTGTGGTATGGAATATTATTGTTCTGTAAGAAATGACCAGCAGGATGAATACAGAAAGGCCTGGAGAGACTTGCATGAACTGATGCTGAGTGAAACGAGCAGGGCCAGGAGATCATTATATACTTCAACAACAATAGTATATGATGATCAATTCTGATGGATGTGGCCCTCTTCAACAATGAGAGGATCTAAATCAATTCCAATTGATTTGTAATGAACAGAACCAGCTACATCCCGAGAAAGAACACTGGGAAATGAGTATGGACCACAACATAATATTTCCACTCTTTCTGTTATCATTTGCTTGCATTTTTGTTTTTTCTTCTTAGATTATTTTTACCCTCTTTCTAAATCCAATCTTTCTCGTGTAATAAGATAACTGCATGGACACGTATACATATATTGTATTTAACATATACTTTAACATATTTAACATGAATGGGACTATCTGCCACCTAGGGGAGAAGGTGGAGGGAAGGAGGGGAAAAGTTGAAACAGAAGGTTTTGCAAGGGTCAATGTGGAAAAATTACCCATGCATATGCTTTGTATGTAAAAAGCTATAATGAAAAAATAAAAAATTAAAAAACATGGAAGCAACGATGGTCTTGCTTTATTCTATCCATATAGTGACTGGAAAAGTGCCAGAACATCTTCCATTATGCAGAATCGGGGCAAGCATTCCTTCATAAAACAGATGTACAATTCTAATAAATTTCTCTGGGCAACTAAATTTTGGCATAATTTTCCCTAACTCTGCATGTCTGATAGTATCAAAGACCTTAGATTGCTCAACATTTGGTGACTTTATTATAAATGACTAAGTTTAGAAGAAATTGTTTTAGATATCTAAAATAAGGTAGACTCTTTTGATCTATTTTCATTAAAGTTTTCTTAAAATGCATTTATATTCCAAAGAATGCTACATTGGTTACATATAAAAATAGATACAAATTATATGCAGAATAATACAAAGTAATTTGTGAGATTACAGGAGGAGGGAACAATAGCATGGGAAAGGGAGGGAAGGCTTTTAGCCACTGTGGGAACCAGAAAAGAATTCCATAGCATTGAACTATTGAGCATTGAAGAAAGCTAGGGAATGAGGTAAAGAAGAAAGGTTCCTTAAGGCTATCTATCCCACATCCTATTCTAATTCTGTATGCTCTTTTCTAGAATTCTCTGCATTCTTTCCTTCACTTTGCACCTCTTTACATGGTTTCCCCCCTTATCTTTCGATTCTCACAGAAAACTGCCTTCCCCCAGAAGATACCGACTGCATTTCTGGCCATCTCTAATACTGGCTGCATCTTCTCCCATGCTCAGCCGAATCATGCTCTGGTCCTAGATATGCAGTTGGAATATTTTGTGCTACCCAATGCCACTTCTACACTTACCTTTGCCTTTAGGGCATTGTGGCCTATTCACTGTTTTTCACATACAAGTACCTCATTTTCCATCTTGGTACTTTTGAACTCCATGTGTAAAATGTTCTTTCTCTGACTCTTAGAATTCCTTGTGTCACCTTCTGCCAGAGGGTTGTTCCAGTCCTCTTCAGCTGCCAGTTTCTCCTTCAAAGTTATATTGTTATATTAATTAACATGAATGTCAATAATATTTAACATTAATATAGTTAATAATATTAATATATCTACCTATTTGTACACGTTTTCTCCCCTATCCCCTAGTATTTAGCATAGTACCTGACACCCTTTATAAATACTTACTATTTGACTAATTGGTTGATTCTCAAGTTGCTTCTAGTCTCCTGTTCTGATGTTATTTTCCTCCTTTCACAATCTTGACTCTTTAGGTAATGAGTCATATACTACGTCACTCTCTACTCCGACTTTCTTGCTCTGTGCTCCTATCACTGCTTGTATCTTGCCAAACTCCAGTTCTGGATCATTCTTATCATTTGCTGCCTCCACTCCTCTTCACATGCTGTTGAACAAAGATGGAAGAAGCTTCATTTGTGCCTTTCCTGGACACATACATAGTCGAGGTAACTAATTTCAAATGGACCCTAATTGTAATATGAAATTTTCTTTGCTTTCCCATAAACCATTATCACTTACATTCCTCACAGTTCTACATTTTCTCTCCTAACCTTGTCTCCCAAACTGTAGCTCTACCTCCATCTTCTCAGTTGAGAACCTTGCCTCATAATTTATAGAGAAAATAAAGGCCATTTGTAGTGAACTTTTGCTTCTGTCCTTCTCTTATTCGCAAAAAGGATAAACTGCTGGATTTGGACTCAGGAAAGATTTGATTCCCGTGTTTGAATTCTACCTCATATACTTACTCAATAGATGGTGCTGGGTAAATAATTTAACTTCTGCCTGCCTCAGTGTCCTTATTTATAAAATGGGAACAATAATTACTGCTCTATTAGAAGTTTGTTGTGAGGATCAAATAAGACAACATGTAAAGCACTTTGCTAACCTCAGCACTATATGAATGCTAATTATTGTTATTAAAATTCCTTGTCATCATTTCCCATTCTTTCTTCCTTTATTCCACCCTTCAGTGAAGAAATGGCCCCTCTCTTTGCCAAGATTACTCTTCTACTTGTATAATTGATTCTACTTTCTGATATTTCTTCCAATACATCTCACACCAATCATTTCCTTTTTCATTCCAATACTCAGTCTAAACTTTTCTGCTGATTATTTCCCATTTACACATATATATTTCCAGGTGTGCTCCATCTTTTTTTTTATTATTAAAGCTTTTTATTTTCAAAACATATACATGGACAATTTTTCAACACTGACCCTTGCAAAATCTTGTGTTCCAAATTTCTCCCTTCTCATCACCCCCTCCCTTAGATGTCAAGTAATCCAGTATATGTTAAACATGTTAAAACATATGTTAAATCTAATATGTATATACATATTTATACAATTATCTTGCTGCACAAGGATAAACAGATCAAAAAGGAAAAAAACTGAGAAAGAAAATAAAATGCAAGCAAACAACAACAAAAAGAGTGAAAATGCTATGTTGTGATCCACACTCAATTCCTACAGTCCTCTCTCTGGGTGTAGATGGCTCTCTTTACCACAAGATCAATGGAACTGGCCTCAATAATCTCATTGTTGGAAAGAGTCCTGCACATCAGAATTGATCATTGTATAATCTTGTTGTTGCTGTGTACTATTGAACTCTTTGTTCTGCTCATTCCACTTTGTATCAGTTCATGTAAATCTCTCGAAGCCTGTCTAAAATCATCCTGCTGATCGTTTCTTACAGAACAATAATATTCCATGACATTCATATACCATAAATTATTCAGCCAGTCTCCAACTGATGGGCATCCACTCAGTTTCCAGTTTCTGGCCACTACAAAGAGACTTGCCACAAACATTTTTGGACATCCGGGTCCCTTTCCCTCCTTTAAGATCTCTTTAGTATATAAGCCCAGTAGTAACACTGCTGGGTCAAAGAGTATGCACAGTTTGATAACTTTTTGAGCATAGTTCCAAATCTCTCTCCAGAATGGCTGGATGTATTCACAATTCCACCAACAATGTATCAGTGTCCCAGTTTTCCTGCATCCCCTCCGACATTCATCATTATTTTTTTCCTGTCATCTTAGCCAATCGGAGAGAGTGATATCTCAGAGCTGTCTTAATTTGCATTTCTCTGATCATTAGTGATTTAGGGCACCTTTTCATTTGACTGGAAATAGTTTTAATTTCTTCATCTGAAAATTATCTGTTCATATCCTTTGACCATTTATCAATTGGAGAGTGGCCTGAATTCTTACAAATTTCAGTCAATTCTTTATATATTTTAAAAAAGAGGCCGTTCTCAGAACCCTTGAATTGTGCTCCATCCTTAATGTAAGTGACAGAGGCCTTTTGTTGGCCAAAATATAGTTCCAGGCTCAGTAGAGCAATATACCCAAAAGTGATTCCTTTTTAAATTAGGAACAAGGGTACAACCAGTATAATATCTCCAGAGGTAATCCTGTAACATTGAAGTGTGTTTTCCTTTCAACATGTATTCCACATTTGGGCCCTTCACATAGAATTCTTATGCATGCTCACTCTTACCACTATAATGGGTATATTTATAGGAAAATAAGGTGGGAATTTTTTTTTTGTTTAAAAAAATAAAATTTTATTAATATTTATTTTATATAATTGTTTCTAATATATGTATTCTCTTTCCCCTCATATAACAAAGGATAAAAAAGAAAAATTCTGAAAATCAAAGAAAGAATAACTTTTAAAATCTCATTGAATTGCTAAAATTGGGAGTTAGTGTTTTTGGGAACAATTACATGAATAATTGGAGAGTTTGTTTCTGATTGGATCATGCCAATACAATAAAAATGACAATATTACTTAAGTTAATCTATAGATTTGGTGCTATGCTAATCAATCTAGTAAAGGATTGTTTTATAGAACTAAAAAAATGATAATAAAACTCATCTAGAGAAACAAAAAATCAAGAAGCAAAAGGAAAACAGTGAAAAAAAGTGTAAAATGAAGACCAGATTTCAAATTATATTACAAAGAAGTAATCATAGAATCTATCTGGTTCTGATTAAAAAAGAGAAATGGAACAGATTAGGTACACAAGTCTCAAGACTCAGAAATTGAATATAATAATCTAGTAGTTAACAAATCCAAGTACTTCTGGGGAGGAGCATGCCACAAAAATTGCTGAGAAATCTGGAAAGGTTTATGTAACAGAAAATAAATTTAGACTAAGATCTTATACCATATCACAATTAGTCCCAAATGAATATGACTTGTTGGGTTGGGATGACATAAGCCATCTCAGGAGTAAATAACCAGAAAAATCTACGGTCATATTCTCTTAGCATTATATACTATTATATAATGCTCATATGCTCAAGTTTTAAATTACACTAGTTCTATTATTGTATGCTGAAACTGTCCCAGAAGCTTGGTAAAAAGACATAGTTACAATTCCATCTTTCTTATTTTGAGTAAAGCTTTCCTGTTTATTTTTTTTAGAAACAATCTTTTTACTTGACCATGCTACTTGACCCATTGCCCCATCAGTAATGTGACAAATGCCATAGCAGACTTAGTCTTTGTCTGAAAACTTCATTTAAGTCCCAGGATCTCTGGGCTTTCAAAATGAAGATTGAATATGATCATTTGTCTGAGCCAAGACCCATGTTGCTTTTAGTTATGATTGGGGAAAAGAAGGCCTTTCATGTCCCACTTTATTTCTAATTGAATTGTTATATCCTGCAATGCCACATTTGCCTGGAAGAATCAATAAGACCCCCAGTATAGTTATGTATCATTTATCCAAACACTGCTCTAGATTTTCATGACAAATATGCCACAAAAATTGCTTAGAAATCTAGAAAGCAGCATGACAGAAATTAGATTTATACTAACTCCTTATGCCATATATCTGAATAAACATCAGACCTGTGTCATGGTCTAGGCTTGATCCAAGTGGTTCCCTGATATTTAACTTTGATAGTAGACAAAATGAAACAATTAAAAGTCATTCAACAGTTAGCAAAAGGAAGTTTACTTACCTATTAAAACAGAAAAAAGACTCAATAAGGATATAGCACTTATGGGGCTTCTTGCTGAAGTAGATGCCTTAACTTGAGGGAGTTGTGTTGGTATATCTGTTAAGTTTGAATGACCTTGCAGGTCTTTTAGGTCTTTAGGTAGCAAATCAGATTAACATGGCGTGAAGCTACTAGGAAACTTTCCACATTTAGTTTTTTGGTCTCTCAAATCTTTGAAAACATTTTTGTTTTTTAGGGAATTAAATAGTCTAGCCCATATGAGGAAGAAGGAGATAGTGGTAGATAATGAGTCTACCAAAACTAAGATATAAAAGAGCACATCATAAATGAGTCAGAGGAAAAGAGGCAGAGGTATCACACATAGTTATGGATATGGGATAATTCTTCATTAAATAAGGAGTAGAAAGTATCATAAAAGATAAAATATGCAATTTTGATTATGTAAAATTATAAAAAATGGAATTTTTTCTAAAACAAAAGTAATATAGCTAGCATTAGAAAAGAAACAACTAGGGGGAAGCTTTGCAGTAAATATCTCTAAGGGAAAGATATTCAAAATATATAAGGAGTTATTATTCTCTCAACTTGCATTACAGGGCTGGTTGCCCTGAAAACAAGGCTTGCCATCTCCTCTCAGGGTTTTGGGGGTAACCATGAGAGGCTGAGGATTATCTTCCCAATAGAATGAACCCAGTTAACATTAATTTCAAAGTATGATAACATCCCTAATCAGGAGCATATTCTTCTCTATTATCTCAGACCTTTGGAATGGAGGGTCTAAGCAAA
Organism: Antechinus flavipes; assembly: GCF_016432865.1. NCBI lineage: Eukaryota > Metazoa > Chordata > Mammalia > Dasyuromorphia > Dasyuridae > Antechinus > Antechinus flavipes. The sequence goes on from NC_067403.1 coordinate 150,664,602, forward strand.
GTGGTTGCTTCAAAATATTTTCTCCACCAATTAATTTCTCTTTTGATTGTGACTTAGTTAATGCATAAATTTTCTCTCATTTGTAGGACATGATTTCTCAGCTGTTAGATTGACTGCTGGTTTGGATTAAACATGTCACTTTTCAAGACTGGTATTTCCATCACTTAATACAGTAGCTGTTATATAATAGATGCTCATTAAATGTTTGTTGGCTGATTGACTGAGTCATCCTCACTGAGATGTTATCTTCACTTTTATACATCTTTAGCCAGACATCAAGCTTTGTCAATTTTATCTTCGTAGTATTTCTCTGAATATTTCTTCTTTTCCCTATTTAAAAAACTATTATTATAGTTAAAACCGATTACAAAAAAGACTCTTGTGTATTGTAGACCACATGGGTGTGATATAGGCATCAGAGTATGCTGTAGCCATAAACAACTATCTTTTCCCTCTTGAAATGGGTCCCAGTCCTTTCTTGTTGAGCCTGAGGCTTCTCCTAAAAGTAGATGCCTGTGTCACAGAGGCAGACACTTGGTTCAAATGTGCAATCACTCAATTGGGGAGAAGCTGAGGAAGGGTCTCCCCCTTGTTCCCTACTGCCAGTATCTGAGTCTACTCTGGTAGCCCAAAAGTGCATACTCCCTTTCTGCTTCCCCATCCCCTCCAGCTGAAATTAATTTCCTGTTAATTTTCATTTTGAAATTAGTTTTCATTAAGTGCTCCACATCATTATCGATCAGAGAAATACAAATCAAGAATTCTGAGACAGCACTTCATGCCTGTCAGATTGGCTAAAATGACAGGGAAAGATAATGATGAATATTGGAGGGGATGTTGGAAAACTGGTACATTGATGCATTGTTGATGGAGTTGTGAACGAAATCCAACCATTCTGGAGAGCAATTTAGAACTATGCTCAAAAAGTTACCAAACTGTGCATACCCTTTGACCCAGCAATGTTATTACTGGGCTTATACCCCAAAGAGATCTTGAAGAAGGGAAAGGGACCTGTATGTGCCAAAATGTTTGTGGCAGGTCTTTTTGTAATGGCAAGAAACTGGAAACTGAATGGTTGCCCATCAATTGGAGAATGGCTGAATAAGTTATAGTATATGAATGTTATGGAATATTATTGTTCTATAAGAAATGACCAACAGGATGATTTCAGAAAGGCCTGGAGAGACTTACATGAACTGATGCTGAATGAAATGAGCAAAATCAAGAGATCATTATATACTTCAACAAGAATACTATATGATGATCAATTCTGATGGATGTGGCCCTCTTCAACAATGAAATGAACCAAATCAGTTGGAACTGTTCAGTAATGAAGAGAATCAGCTACACCCACAGAGAGAGAACTATGGGAACTATGGACAACAACATAGCATTTCCACTCTTTCTGTTATTGTTTGCTTGCATTTTTGTTTTCCTTCTCAGGATTTTTTTTACCTTCTTTTTAGATCCGATTTTTCTTGTGCAGCAAAATAACTGTATAAATATGTATACATATATTGTATTTAACATATACTTTAACATATTTAACATGTATTGGATGTAATATGTACCTGCCATCTAGGGGAGGAGGTGGGTGAAAGGAGGGGAAAAGTTGGAACAGAAGGTTTTGCAAGGGCCAATGTTGAAAAATTTCCCATGCATATGTTTTGTAAATAAAAAGCTATAATAATAATAATAAAAATGAAATTTGTTTTCATTGAACTTTGTGTTCAATTTTAAAAGTGGATGTACTTGTTTAGAAGTTGTATTTAAGACTATGACCAATTAAGCCAAATAAGTAACCCTCATGATTGGCCAGGGGTATGCTGGAGTCAGCTCATACTGGCTCATAAGAACTGATTGTTAAGTTTTCAATTTGAGCATTTATACCTCAGACATTAACAAAGGTTACAAATCAGAGCTTGATTAATTATTTTCTTGATTGCTTAGATTTAAAAAATTGGAGAAGAAAATGCCAATAGTTTAGATTAAACTTCAAGTGTATCCTGCATAGATTTTTCCCTCCAGAGAACTAGTTGTTAAACACTTACTAACAAACTTCTGGTCAGTGGTATAATGGAGAGTCTTGGTTCTGTAGTTAGAAATCCTGGATTCTAATCCTAATTGATGTTTACTATTTATGTGATCTTTGACAAGTAACCTAAATATTCAATCTCTGTCTATCTGTCTGTCTGTCTGTCTGTCTCTGTCTCTCTTTCTCTGTCTGTCTCTGGCTCTGTCTGTCTGTTTCTCTGTCTGTCCCTCTCTGTCGGTCTCTCTGTTTCTCTTGTTGTTTCTTCCTTCCTTACCTTCTTATCTCCCTCTCTTCCTTCCTTCCTTCCTTGCTTGCTTGCTTTCTTTTGTTTTACTTTGATTTACTTTGTTTTAAACTTAATTTATTTTTTGTCATATTTTAAGTTCTAAACTTTCTCTCTTCCACCCCACTCTAGAGAAGGCCAGTATTTGACATACTATGTATATGTACATAAATATGCATATACAGAAGGGCAGCTAAGTGGCACAGTGGATAGAACACCAGCCCTGAAGTGAGGAAGATTTTCTAAATCATCCTGCTGGTCATTTCTTACAGAACAATAATATTCCATAACATTCATATACTATAACTTATACTATAACTTATTCAGCCATTCTCCAACTAATGGGCATCCATTCAGTTTCCAATTTCTTGCTACTACAAAAAGGGCTGCCACAAAGATTTGCACATGTGGGTCCCTTTCTTTCCTTTAAGAACTCTTTGGGATAAAAGCCCGGTAGAAATACTGCTGGATCAGAGACTTTGCAGTTTGATTACTTTTTGAGCATAGTTCCAAATTGCTCTCCAAAATAGCTGGATCCTTTCATAATTCCACCAACAATGTATCAGTGTCCCAGTTTTCCCACATTCCTCCAACATTCATCATTATCTTTTCCTGTCATCTTAGCCAATCTGACAAGTGTGTTGCAGAATTGTCTTAATTTGCATTTTTCTGATCAATAGTGATTTAGAACATCTTTTAATATGACTAGAAATAGTTTAAAATTCTTTATCTGAGAATTGTTTGTTCATATTCTTTTACCACTTATTAATTGGAGAATGGCTTGAATTCTTATAAATTTGAGTCAATCTCTATATGTTTTAGAAATGAAGCCTTTATCAGCACCCTTAAATGTAAAAATGTTTTCCCAATTTATTGTTTCCCTTCTAATCTTGTCTCCATTAGTTTTGTTGGCACAAAAACTTTTAAACAATATAATTATCTATTTTGTGTTCAATAATGAGGTCCAGTTCTTCTTTGGTCGCAAATTCTTTTCTTCTCCACAGATCTGAGAGGTAAATATCCTATATTCTTCTAATTTGTTTATAATATCACTCTATATCTAAACCATGGGCCCATTTTGACTTTATCTTGGAATACAGTGTTAAGTGTGGGTCAATGCCTAGTTTCTGCAATACTCGTTTCCAATTTTCCAGCAGTTTTTGTCTAATAGTGAGTTCTTATCCCAAAAGTTAGGGTCTTTGGGTTTGTCAAACACTAGATTGCCATAGTCATTGACTGTTTTGTCCTGTAGCACAGCTTCTAATGACAGGAAACTGACTCTTCTGGAGGTAGTGTATTCCACTTATGGATTGCTCTTATTGTTAAGCATTAATTGACTTCTTTGGAACTTTCGTCTGGGATGAGGCCAAACAAGTCTGATCTCTCTGCTCTAGGACAGCTATCTAGTGGCCTCTAAGCTCTAGCTGTGTCTGTCCAGGCTAAACAACTCCAGTTCCTTCAGCTGATTTTGATGTCATTACAAATTGAGGATATTACATTATTTTCAGTATAGATACCATAATCCCACACTATAATCATTTTTCAAAGTCCCAGGTGTTCTCGTTTGTGAAATGATGTGATTGAATTAAGTGATACTCAAACTAATTTCTAGCTTTAAAATCCCATGAACTATGATCCTAGCCAGGGACTTGAGATAGTCGGTGCCTTAGTTTTCTGACTTGTGAAATGGGGAGAGTAACACATGCCCTGTTTACTTTGTAGGCTTTTTGTGAGGGTCAGATGAGGTAATTTATGTGAAAATATTGAAAATATAAGTTGGCAAATAAGTATAAATGTGTTTTCTCCTATGGAATTATTTTTTTTTCTTTAGAATAAACTTAAACATTAAAAATATTAAAAGAACACTAGAGGGCACTGCAGTCACACAGGAAAAGGAACTTAATTCACCATAGGCAAAGTAATATTTTCCCTCATTATTCACGATTACATTCAGTATTAAAGTCTATTTAATACTGATTGACTCTAAATTATTTCATCATTCTTTATAAAATTGAAAATTTGTATGGTCTCGCCATGTTTTAGAAACTGCTTTCAAAAAAAGAGCATCATTTAAATCGTTCCCCTCCTCCTTTTTGCAATAGCATCATTTTTTTTTCTCAGGTTCTAGTTGGAGGGATTTTCAATAACATCCATTTCTCTTTTTCTCTTCTTTCCCTTTTATCATTCTACTATTTTTCTCCATCTCTCTTTCTCCTCTTCTTTCCTTCCTTCTCTCTTTCCTCTTTCCCTTTTCTTTTCTTTTCTTCCTATTTATTAAAGCTTAACACATGTAAAGTAATGTACTAGGTTCTGAGATCAAAGATAGGTAACAATGTAGTTCTTCTCCCCAAAGACCTTATGATCTAGAGAAGAATATCTAAACACACAGATGGCTTTGTGATCTCATGGAGTTGGATATTTTCTTCAGTGATGCAAATTTCTACATATCTTTCCCTATCCATCTTGGGTAATGCTTGTCTATGTCCTTCCATAAATTCACCATGAGGAATCCAGTTAGCCTGCTGATGGGGGGCTTCCTTCATTTCTCCTAATATATGGAGAATGCCAGCAGAGCTTGGGACAGTTACCATGTTACCTTGTGCTCTGAATACATGATCAGCTCATCTTCTTTATCATTTATATATTTTCCTAATAACATTCTTTACTCCATTCTGTAGCTTTTATTTGCTGCAGCTTGCTAAACCCTGATTCTCCCATATTCCTCTTCATTGTCTTTTGTAATATTCATTTTTAATTCTTCAGAAATTTGTTTTCCATGAGCAACTCATAGATTGTTAGTATTAAAAAGATGGAATTTTGTTTCAGGGACAAGTTTGGGGTCATTAATATAATCTGTTTTCTACTTCTTTTAATTAGTCTGTATTATCGTCCCAAATACACATGATGTAATGGGTGATGATATTTTTGTTTAGACATTCATTAAATATAGATAGGCAACTCATCTTTTAGTCAAGGGGGTTATCTGTGGCACTGAGAATTTGAGTGACATGCTCGTGACCCCTAACATCCTGATATTCTGGGTCAGTTCTTCCTGACTTTAACTTTGGTCTAATAGTTACTATTCCATGCTGCTTCTTAATAATGCCTAATAATTAAAAAAAATGCACTTTATGATTACAGAGTGCTCTCAAACACATCATCTTATTTTATCCTCATAACAATCATTCGATGTAAATACTTTAAGTATTATTCTCCTTATTGGGTACACCTAGAATTAGAGAAGGACCTTAATCAGCTATAAGGATCAGGTGTTATTAATCAAGTGCTCATCCCTTCTGCTTTGCACTATTGACCAGGAGAGGGCACTCTCTGTAATTGCCATATTCTCTGTGACTCGGAGATAAGGCTCTCTTTTCCCTTTCACACTACCATTTTATGAGTGATATATTCTCTTCTTTTTGATCTCGGGTTTATATGTATGGATTAGAAAATCAGATCTTAGTGCAAATGGTCCTCATTCTGTTAAAATCTTACTATATTAATACATTTAAAAATTGTCTTAAGTAAAAAAAGAAGAAACTAATTCTATGCAGCAGAAGAATTTCAGGAATAATGACTAATTTAATTATCTTTTTGCCTAAGCTAGGTTGGAGCTTTTTTCTTGTGAGCTTTGAGTTTAAAAGAAACACAGTTTAAAATGCTTAATGCATATGTCCAAATTGCTGATATAGGAAGGGGACAACCACCAGATATTTATGAAATCCTGAGGCTAGATGGTGGATATTCTTTCTGGCTTTTATCCTTCCCTGAAGTGCCTCCCAATTTTCTTCTTTGAGGAGCTCACCAACATGTAGGGAGGTTGATCCTGCCTGTCCATCTTCCCTAGCTCCTTCTACTGCTTCTAACAGAATTCATTTCAATGGAGATATAGAATCTTCATTGCTTCTTTATATTTGCAGGTTCAGGTATGGGGAGAGACTCTTCCTGTACCATTCATTCTCCATCTCTCTTTTGAAAATTCCAGGTATATCATTATCTCTGTGTTGCACACTCTTCTTATGTCTGTTTAACCACCTTCTGTCATCTGTTGGGGAAGCATAGCCATCATATGCTGAGGAAAACGCTAGTTTGAAATTTCCTAAGATCCCACAATAGGATCAGAGATCAGCTTGATAGAGTTCAGTTTTTAGGAGAATTGTTGCAATAATACTGAGGCTCCCTGACCCTAAGGTCAGTGCTGTTAGAACAATCTATTTGTCAATAATCCTAAAGTCTCCTGGCTTTAGGAATAATATAGTAATATAGTTATATATTTCTTTCCCTAAAGAAGGGAAGACTTAGCTTTTAGGGACGATATAACAGTAATTCTGAGGCCCCCTGACTTTAGAAGTGCTATTCTAACAATCTGTCAATAATCCTAAAGTCTCATGGCCTTAGGAATACTATAATATAATACTACAAACATTGCCAATTGCCAGATAAACAATCTGTTGGTCAATGATAACAAAGTTCCTGAGACAATAGTGAATAGACCACCTCTCAAACTTATCTGTAAACCATAAAACCAACAAATGAATAACATGAAACTCCTGATCTTTCTAACTTTTTCCTATAAATTTATCTTCTTGTGTCTGGTTCTTTGCTAAATTCTTTTGGAATTTATCTCACTTCACTTGCTGTTATAATTACAATAAACTTTGTCTCTTTTGGGGATGGGTTCAAGCCTGCAAATTCTTTTGAGACACCTTGCAACATTGGTCTGAAACTCCAACTTTTTGGGGTGCCCTTTGAACCTTAATAAGCCTACTAATATTCTTACTACTCATTAATCCCTTATAAAAATGTTTTGGCATCTCGATTTTTTTTACTTTGCTTTTTCTACTTTAATTACAGAGTTACTGAATTCCAGAATTTTTTTCATGTCTTAAACAGAATCAATTTCCACATAGTCAAACTTCTTTGTAGTGCCAATTTGAACATCCACAACTTCAAAGTCATTTTTTGCAAAGTTGTCAGTTATACCAATTTTTAGCTCAAAAACAGTTTTGTTGAAGTTCAGGTTCCCAAGAACTAAGAAGAGAATGTCAACTTTCGATGTCTATTTTTTGGCTTGGTAAAGTTTCTATTTGTTCATTTTCTTTTTCCATTTTCCTCCCAGTTGTTTATTTGACAGGAACTTCCTCTTTTTCCCCTTCCTCCTCCTCCTTCTCCCCTGATTTCTTATCTTTAGCAAGGGCAGCTTTTAAAGAAGCTATCTTTCCTTTGGTGGGTGTACTATACATAGTTTCTTTTGTTCTCTTCCTCTTTATTTTCTTCCTCAGTTTTGTTTGGCTGGAGTGGATCCCATTTTCATCACTTTGGATGATTCAAATTCTCCATCTCCTCATCTTCAATATTACTCTCTTTGTCATATTCTTTAACTTCTTTGGCATTCTATTCCCCTTGTCTGGGGAGACTGCTGCTTTAGTGAGAATGGCTGCTGCTTTAGCTGGGGTGTCCCCCTCTTGCCTTGTTTGACAATACTTTGACAGGAGTATCCACTTTCTTGGCAGGAGAGTCTGCTGTCTTCTTGATAGGCATCATGACTGTTTTTTTGGCAGGTGGATGACACCAGGCTTTTTAGTTGATGGAATAGCCACAGTCTTCTTGCCTTTCTTCTGAAAGACAACAAGAGAGAGAGAAAGAGAGAGCTGTCCTCAGGAACTGTTCATAGAAATCACTAGCTCTCTCAGCTACCACAATTGTCATTTTATCGATTGAATATCTCTACTCTGAGGTCACTAGCAGCCACCATGAAAAAACTAAAGAAGGCTGTTAAAAAGCAAAATGAACAAAAGAAAACAGTTTCTCCCTCAAAGAAGATGGAACAAAGTGAAGATAAAGACCTTCCATGTTTTTAGAAGAGCAGGATTGCCCCAATGATATAAATAACAAGAATAATAGTAATTGCACTCAAGTGCATGAAGATTTTCTTTTTTCATTTGTTAAATGATTTGCATATTACAGACCTGGTTTTTCCTTTCTCTTCATCTTCTTTTGTGTATGACTTAATACCCTACATGTATTATAGGATCATGAATTCTGCTGATGATTTAGGGGGTCCCAAAGGTCTTAGTGTTCTTTAAAGCTTTAATTTGCTTAAATTGTAGAATATAAGTCTTGCCCCCAAAAGGATCCAAGTGTCTTTTTAGATTATTCCCTAATGAAGTATTATAGTAGAAAAAATATTGTATTTGGCATCAAAGGGTTTGGGTTTAAATCTCACTCACCCAATACCTTTGTGTTTTTGGGCAAACTACTTAACCTTGAATTAAGTTGAGGCTTCAGTTTCTTCATTTGTAAAGTGCGAGGCTTGGACAATCAGATTATTATGTTTCAAGGAAAACGCATTGAAGAGAGGGAGAAGAGGAGGGGGAGAGCTAAAAGGAAATTAAGAGAGAAAAGGGGACACTGAGAGGAAGTACTAATCCCCTTTGGAAAATAGGCCTTACAGAGAAGAGAAGGAGTGAGAGGGAGGGGTGAACATCCAGTCTCATTATAAGTAATCCATTTGAATGTCCATTATCAGTACAATCTATCTCATGGCTCAGATGTCTACTGAAGTCATCTGGTTTTATGTTGTTATATTTTAGAAATTCAAATAATTACTGAGAAATCAGAACCTAAACATTTGAAAATGCCCAGTTTTTGCAGAGAATGAACTGAATCTATAACATTATGAAATTAATTTTTAGAACTTACTATCAGAACATGTTCAAGGCCTGTGTATCCTATTAGAATAATTTATATTTGACATATATAATCATTTGTTCTTGTTGCTTTCTCAAAAATTATCTCCCCAGTAATTCATTGTCAGCTAACCAGTCTTTCTAAACATTGCCCTTAGGGTGATATGAGAAGTAACCAAATGTGACATAGAGACATGATGTGAGTACAAACTGTTGGGAAATTGGTGTCAATAGACTTGCTCAATACAAGGTTGTCACAAACCTTCAATTTGTTTTTAAAAAATATTACAATATCTGTAAAACATAATAAAATGAGTTAGTTCTGTAACCTGAATCAAAAAAGCATATCTGCTGAGAGAAATTGCTCTGAAAATAGGCCCATTCCAGAATACTCAAAGGGAGAGGTGTTTAGAAACCAGATGATTGTTTCAAGAGATCTCTATTGAGACTAGATGAAACCCTATATATAAAACCCTAAAATATAACAACATGACAATTTGCTAACATATCAAAAGGCAATTATAAGTAATAAAATGGAAGTTTTCCCCTTTGTGGGGCTTGTGTCTGAGGTGAAGAATGGAATAAAGGGACTCCAGTATTAGCAAGTTAAATGATAGTCAATACCAATTAAAAAATCCCCAAGAAACCAACCTCCTCCTCATAGCTTACATGTCACTTTGATAAGAAAGAAATCCTTAACTAGAAGGGCTCCAGTTAACTACCAAGTCATATCCTAATTGTTTCTTTTTGAAAAGATACTTCCTTCAGTCTGTTGTTGACAGTGCCTAAATCAAGTACTGGGTTTGGGTAAAGATATAAACAGCAAGAAGAATGTAAAACTTTGTAAATTCTCCAAAGTTTCAAGTGAAATATGGGCTAATAGGGTTAGAGCCAGAAGGTTTGAGCTAGTTGTTACCATATAACATAATTGTTGACAAAACAGAAATTTAATGATTATATTAAATTGTATTAAAATCTGTTTTGCAAAGGATTTTAACAATGCTAATCCCTCTGTACAAGTGTAGTCATACCTTGGAGATACTGTAACTTTGGTTCCAGATGATCACAAAGTGAATATTGCAATAAAAATAGTCACATAAACTTTTTGGTTTCCCAGAGCACATTAAAGTTATGTTTATATAATACAGTAGTCTATAAAATGTGCAGTAATATTATGTTTAAAAAACAATATATACATTTTAATTAAAATAATGCTAATCATCATCTATTCTAAGCCTTCAAGAAGTTGTAATTTTTTTCTGTTGAGGGATTAGCATATTGCTCCTTTTTATCTCTCCCTATGCAGTTAAAAATTTTTAGAATCACTTAAACTACTGAAATGATGACAATCACCTCTAGTTCTGGGGTATGGGGAATAGTGCCTTTGGTCTCAGAACTTCTTCAGTTCTCCCCTCTGGCCTGGAACATGCATTAAGAACTCCAGCTTCCTGTAAGTGCTAGCAGCCAATAGCTTTCCTGTCCCAGTGCTTCTGCACTCATGGAAGTGTGCTGGTTTCTTCTCACAAAGAACTGTATCTTGGTGTCCCTTATCAACAGAGCTTCCCTCAATCTTCCTGGACTCAGACACCCAACACTCCACACTGTCCTGGACATAACAATTCCTGTGGCTCATACTTTGTTGTTTTAGTGGAACTAACCTGCAGTTGTTTACACTTCAAACAGGTCAAACCTCCATTCTGAGATCTTTCTTTAGATCTTCTCCAGTTCTAGGACTGTTCTGCCCTAACTCTTGTTTATTTTCACTGCTTTAGTTTGCTCTGAGGCTTTATTTTGTCTTGTTTGTGAAGGAAATATGGAAAGCTTGGACTTTTCTTATTTACTTTGCCATCTTCTCAGAATTCTCTTTGGAAATTTTTAACAAAATAAATAAAAATATAATACAACATATAACGTTAATTTGTGGTTTTCTAAGTCAATATTCAGGTTTCAGGCATCCATTTCTATTTGACTTTGATACCACCTTGATACACACCAAGAGTGTCCACTTTTATTGTATGATGTTTTATCTTCACCTTCAGCAAGGGATATAACATTTATAAGTTTTACATGATTTACATTTTTGTAAATATTTTATTCCATGGCTCCCCTTCCTCACCTCCACTCCTGTTCTCTCTCTTACTCTCTCTTTCCTTCTGTTCCTCTTTTTTCTCTCCTTTATTTTTTCTGTTTCCTTATTCCTTACTTTTTCTCTCTTTTCTCTCTCTGTCTCTTGTAATGATCGTGTATTTAAAATCAGCCGGAGTCAGGAACTCAGGTTAAGGGAAAAATCTTCAGTCTTTATTGAAGTGAAGAGGTGAAAAAGGATTGCGATAGCAATATGGGAAGCTGCAACAGGAAGCCAGCTAGCAGAGCAAGTGGGGCCTGAGCTCTCCTCCCCTTCCTTTTTCACTCCCCTGCCTCCACCCACCAGAATCGTCATTTCCTATACAACACATCAGGACTTTGCACAAAGAGTGGGTGGGGGCCATTCTTTCTCCAAGCTTATATATTAATAGAGTATGGTCCAATTACTATTTAGCCTCATGTGCTTGGGACCTCAGTGCATCAACTCAAGCCTCAGCCCATTACAGTCTCTGACTTTTCTCTTCTTTCTTCTCTTGCTCCATCTTTCTCTGCTGTCTTTGCCACCCTTTTCTGTTTCTCTTTTTTCTTTGTCTCTCTCTGTCTCCTTCTCTCATCTTTGTCTCTTCTCTTTCTTCTTTCTTAAAGTCTCTCTTCTCTTTGTCTCTGTCTCTCATTCTCTGACTATTTTTTTCTCTTTATATACACAGAACCAGAAATGAACTGAAAAGTCTGTCCATGAAATCTCCTTATCTTATACTTCGTGAAACTTAGTGAAACTGAGTTCTAGGATGTTTGAGTTATTTGTTCTAGGTTCCACAGGCAGTAACTATGTAGACAGGTTTTCTGACTCTAAAACAGGTTTTTTTTTTCTGTGATAAAATATTACCTCTTTGGGCTTTACTTCTTTTGTCCTACTTAAACTATTATCACATATTATTATTATTATCATTCACACAAAGCATATAAATATAAAATTGCCATTTATATTAAGTTTAAGAAAGACAAAGAAAACAGAGGTCAGAGAACAAATTCTTGATTAGCCAGGATCTCCGCTTACTAGTTCCAAACTAGTAAGCTATTTCTCTTTAATTAGCCTTATCATTATTAAGTCCAGAAACTGACAACCCCTAAAGGATGCTGTTAATCCTCTGGTGATCAGAGAGTTCTGCATTAAATAGGCCAATTACTGTTTAAATAGCAAAATTATTTAGGAATGATTTGAAGTGTAATGGCTGCCTGTATAATGATTTTAATTTATGAGAGGGGAGAAAAGAGGGACAGAGTGAGAGGGAGAAAAAGAGAGAGAGAGAGAGAGAGAGAGAGAGAGAGAGAGAGAAGGAGGGAGGGAAGGAGGAAGGGAAGGAAGGAGGGAGAGAAATTTTGGGGCAGAGGCAGGCCTGATATCAAATAGCTGTTCCTTCTTTGCTGGAGAAGCCAAGTGAAAAAGCCTGCCGTGCTTCTAGCCTATAGTTTAGTGCCCCTGATCTCTTGGATAGAGAAAACTGGTTGCTGACATTACTTTTCCTTTTTGGGGAGGATCTCTAGATTTGAATAATTTTTGGTACTGATTAGTATTTTAAAACATTTTTTTCTTTTTTTTTTTTTTGGTCTCTGAATTGGGGAATCTGCCCCCACTAAGTTTTTCCATGGGGTGTTCAGCCCAGTTAGTCTCAGGTTGGGCCACCAGTGTTCTTGCACTGACCAAAAAAGTGAATTTTTGACTAGACTCATTGTCATATCCCCCTTTCCCCAAATAATAACAACAATAGCAATAACAATAACAAAAACAAAAATTCTTCTCTTCTGAACTTCCCTATTATTGTTGGGAGCACTGTAATTTTCCTGGTCACCCAAACTCATAACCTAGGTGTCAGTCTTAACACTTCACTCTCACTCACCCCATGTATTCAACCTGTTGATGTTTTGTATTTTCTGCCTTCAGAGCATCTCTCGTATATACTCTTTTCTCACATGGTTGTCACTCTGTTACAGACCCTCACTACTTCATGCCTGGACTATTGCAATAGCATTCTGGTTAGCCTACTTGTCTCAAGTGTCTTTCTATATCAACCCATCTTCCACTCAGCTAATCCATGCCCTTTTCTTGCCCCTTCTCCCAATAAACTCCAATGGCTTCCTTTTCCCTTTAAGATGAAATATAAAATCCTGTGTTTGTTTTTTTAAGTCCTTTCATAACCTGGACCCTTTCTACCTTACCAGCATTCTAATACTTTATTCCTTTCTATGTACTGTGTGACATAAGAACATTGGTTTAACTTTTGTTTCTCCAACATACCACTCCACTTCCCAGCTTTCATTGTCTGTTTCCCATGCTGCATTTATTTTCCTTCTTCTCTGCCTTTTCCTTGCCTTCCTGACTTTAAATCTCAATTCAAATCTTACCTTCTACAAGAAGCTTCCTCAATCTAGTGCCTTTCTTCTGAGATTATCCTCTAATTTAATGTTTATATCTTTCCTATATATATATTTTTGCATATTGTCTTTTTTTTAACCATACTTTACAATAGACCTAACTTATTTTACATTGTGTTTCTATTTTTAGTGTTTTATTCCCCCCACAATACATGTAAAAACAATTTTGACATTAGTTTGTTAAAGTTTTAAGTTCCAAATTCCATTCCCTTATTTCTCTTTCTCCTCCTCCCCTCCTTCCCCTCCCTTACTCCCTGAGATAATAAGCAATTTGTTATAGCTTATACATGTACAAGGATGTGAAACATTTTTATATTAGTCATTTTGTGGAAGAAAACTTGAATGGGGGGGGGGAGGAAGAAAGAATGCTTCAGGGTTTATTCAGACATCATCAGGTCTTTCTCTGGAGGTGGATAGCATTTTTCATCATGAGTCTTTTGGGATTATCTTGGATCATTGCAGTACTAAGAAGAGCTAAGTCATTCACAGTTATTCATTGTACAAAATTGCTGTTATTATGTGTTGGAGTCCAGCTCTAGTGAATATCGAGAATGTGAGGGTGATTTGAATATGCATGAGCCAGGAGGAAAAATGTCTTGGCAATTTTTCGTTTATTAATCTGAGAGCTAGAGTTTATATACTCTTTAAGCTAGTGTTGTATTTATACCAACTCCCTCCAGGTGGCACTACGTACTTTCCAGGGTTAATGTATAGCCCACACTTAGACATTTCAGTATGACTAACTAGCAATAACAAAGTATCTGTCATAAAAAGATCATAAATAACAGTAACTATTAATAACAAGCTATTTGTCAAGACAGAGTAGTAAATAGCATAGTTGTGCTGCCTTGTTTCTGTCATATGCATTCTTCATTAAGATTATGCTAAATTTATATGGAGTATATGTCTTTCATTCCTTGTTGGGGGGAGGAGGGGATAGTGAGCCAATACTTTGAATTGATCACTCTTACAGAGAGCAGGTCTCAAGTAATACCTGGACCGAACTCTTTCTGTACATGGACTTATTCAATACTGGCCCTCTACAACTACGTACAATGTTCTTGTTCTACTCACTTCACTCTGCATCAGTTCATGTAACTCTAGGGTTTTTTTTTTTTTTTTTTGAAAGCATTTCACTCTTATATCACAATAATATACCATTACAATTGTATATCACAATTTGTTCAGCTATTCCCTTATTCTTTGACACCACAAAAGAGCTGCTATAAATATTTTTGTACATATAGGTCCTTCCTCTCCCCCACCTCTCGTTCCCTTTTTTTGGATCTTTTTGGGATATAGATCTAATAGTAGTATTTCTGGGTCAAAGTGTATGTACAATTTTATAGCTCTTTGGCTTTAGTTCTGAATTGTTCTCCAGAATGCTTGGATCAGTTCACAATTTCATCAAAAGTGTGTTAGTGTTCTACTGTTCCTACATCTCCTCCAATATTTATGATTTTCCTTTTTGGTCATATTAGCTAATATTATAGGTGTAAGGTAGTATGTCAAAAGTTGTTTTAATGTGCATTTATTTAATTAATATTTACAGCATTTTAAAATATGATTCTCGATAGCCTTGAATTCTTTGTCTGAAAACTACCTTTGACCATTTATCAACTGGAGAATGACTTGTATTCTTATTTATCTAACTCAGTTTTCCATACATTGTATGTTGACTTTTGCATTAAAATGTGAGCCCTCTGAGTCCTTACTCTGGGGTTTTCCAACCAAGCTGCCCCTTTGCACTTGTTGCCTCTGAAAGGAAAGCCTTGTGTCTGTCTGCCTCTTTTAGCTACAAGAGACTCTCCCTATTCCCTTTGCCCACAGGCTTCTGGTTGTTTTTTTTTTTTTTTTTTTTTTGGATATGTCTGGATTGAAAAGTCACTGACTGTAGTTTCTTACTGGGTATCTTAATCATTATTCAGTCTGGTTTGAAGTTCAGGGTTTTGATGGAATAGATATGCGAGTTAGGCAATCTGTTTCCTATTCAGGCCTTCATCTTGTGCAGATGTCTTACCAGATAGATATTTATGATGATAGAATTTAAAGCAGGAAGAAAACTGATCCCTCTTCAATTTCATTTTCTTACAAATGCAGCATGTGATCAAAGATTATCTCTATTTAAAGTCATAACACTACTAAGTGGAAAAGCAAAGATTTGAACCCAGGTACTTTAATTAAAAATCTAGGGGTGTTTCCATTTCATCACACAACTAACATATTCTTTATGCTAGCATCTATGTTAGCAGATTTGCTAGGATAGATTTGCCCTTTCTACATGTGCAACCTTCAGAATGCTGGGTTATTTCTGCACAGGGTTGTGCTGAGTTACTCCAACAGAGAGCCACTTGTTAAATTCTTAGTCTAAGAATGAACTTCTTGGAAATCAGCAAATGCTACAAATCAAGGCTTTGATTGTTATGTTAATTGTCTAGACATAAAAAAGGAATGGAGGAAATGTTAATAAATGCAGATTAAATGTAAAAGTATGCAGCACAAATCCCTCCTCCTTTCCCTCATCCAATTATTAAACAATTCCTTAATATCTCTTCTGCATCACACTGAGGCACTAGTATAGGGACCAAAAAGAAAAAAAATCCCAACATTTTATTGATGCCTTTTGCTTTTGAATTACATTCATTTCTGAATGTGTCTTTCTAATCCATCAAACATTCTCTTGTAACAAGGATTCAAAGAGCAAAATGGTCCCAAAAAAGTAATCAACACATGTAACATTTCTCACCCATAGTAATTCAACTTTTATGTGAAAGGAAGACAGAACATTTTTCTTTTTCTTTTCTCTTCTGGGTTCATGCTAGGTTTTTAATGTTTAGTTAACAGTTTTTAATGTTTAATTTCATTTTATTAGCCTTTGCTTCTACTTTGTTGTAGTCATACTATGTATTTTTTTTTTTTTTTTGGCTTCACAGTGCATCTCTACATATAAAAGTAGTTGAGTTTATATGGTGCTTTATAATTTGCAAAGTACATTACATCAGTTTTCTTATTTGATTTTCTCAACAAGTCCTGAGGTAGACAGAGCAGGAATTAGTATTATCATTTTATATTATCCTTATTTTACAGGCTAGGAAATGATACTTAGGCATTGTTGGAGCTGTCCAAATTCCCACAAGTAATCAGATAATTATAAGGTCAATAGGAATTAAAGTATCCACAAGGTTAGAGAGAAAACCTGTGGAAAATTAGTACCAGACAGAGCCAGATTTCAAAATCCAACATCCCCCAATTCTAGGGGTGATATATGGTTCATATAATGTTTTTTGAAGTGCTCAATCTTCTGATTAGCCTTTGTTCTCAGTTTTTTTTTTTTTTTTTTTTACCCGCTTTTCAATGAATTCCCTAGAATGGGTTATGTACTTATGCACACATATTTATGTTTACCAAAACAGAGGAAACTGGAGATTTACATTGCTCATTGGCACTGGAAAAATACTTATGATGAATCCTTAACGTGTTAGAGGCTCTTCCAAGAATAAAATTCATAATATCATAGACTTGGAGTTGAAAGGAATATTAAAAGGGCATTGAGACCTTTCTTCTCATTTTATAGATGGAAAAAACCAAGGCACATAGTGTTTAAGTGAATTGCCTACGGCCACAAAGCTGATTCAAAATCAAAATCTAATTTTGGATCCTAGGATTCCAATTCAACTGGATTCCAAATCCAGAACTCTAGTCATCAAATCACCTAGCTGTCTCTAGGAGAGCTAGAGAAACAAAGCACTAATACTGAAACATTATGACTGCCAATATGCTTTTGTGGTTGATTGTGGTTGTGACAATCTAACTTCAAGGGTAAATGACATTAAGCCAAAAAATGGCTTCTCCACAAGCTATCAAGGCAAGGTAAAATGCATTTTTTTAAAGCACTTATTATCTGGGTGGGTATTGTGCTAAATATTGGGCATAAAAAAGTTAGAAAAAGAAAGATAGTCATTGCTCTCAAGAAGCTTATGCTCTACTGGGGAATACAGCACACAAGAAGGAATTGAGAAGCTGGGAAGGTTAATGGGGAAAGCCTCACTGAGGCATGGTGTAGAAATCTGGAACATCAGAGGCAAAATAGGATGAATGGCATGAAATGAAAGATGGCTGGTTTGGGCATCTCCTCAAAGTGGAGAGACTTAAAAGGAACTCTGGAGCTTGGGATGCTTTTGTATTATACACTGCAAGGGAGACATTTGATTTCTGAATAAAGGGAGAATACTGTGCATAATCCTTCATATCTTTGAGAGAGATATGGTGGTTTGATTCCAGATATGCTTTGGAGATACATACTCGATAGAGAATGTTTTAGGTAGATGGTGGAGAGAAAGAAAGACTTAGAAATGGCAGATATGTATGGGAAGCTGACTCTATCACATCCTTGGGTATTTTAGAAAATTCTAAAGAGAGGCAGCTAGGTAGAGCAGGGGATAGAGCACCAGCCCTGAAGTCAGGAGGACTTGAGTTCAAATATGACCTTAGACACTTAACACTTCCTAGCTGTGTGACCCGAGGGCAAGTCACTTAATCCCAATTGCCTCAGGAAAAAAAAAAGAGAGAGAGAAAATTCTAAAGAATGCTAAGAACAGATCTCTTCTGGGTGAAATTGTTCTCTCTACGTTTGAGCTGAAATCACATTTCATCTATTCTTGTATATCCTTTATTATTTTCAAATCAGAATAAAACATCAAATTTTTCCATTTGCTATTTTGTTTGCATAGATGGATTTACTTCATTTTTGCTATTTGTGATATTTTTTTTCTAGCCATTATTGGTTGGTTGGTTGATTGTTATACTTTGTTCTTGAAGAAGACCAAAATGACATCACTGTTAGAGTCTAATTGCAGTGTGTCCAACTGTGGCTGATGAGACTCAGATGATGATAAGCTCAGAGTGCTTTGCCACAGGTTGGATACAGATAGTTCAAATGAACATTTGGGGTAGCTTCTCTAAGTTTGTGCTTATCACTTTTTTTTGGAATAATTCAATTCTGCTTTGCTCATAGAGTACAGCATCTTCTCTGTTTAAGACATGCCATGCTGAGCGGTCCTGTGCCAGTGTCTCCCATGTCATACAATTGATTCTCAAGTTCTTAAGAGATACCTTGAAAGTGTCCTTGTATTGCTTTTTCTGACCATCTTGTGAGTACTTGCCTTGTGTGAGTTTTCCATAAAATAATTTTTTTGGCAAGCATACATTTGTTATTTGAATAATTTGACCAGCCCAATGGAGTTGTGCTCTCTGCAGTAGAGTTGAAATGCTTGGAAGTTTAGTTCAAGAAAAGATGTCAGTGTCTGGTATCTCTTCTTGCCAGGTAATCTCCAGAATCTTCCTAACACAATCCAAATGGAAGTGATTCTGTTTCCTGGCATGGTATATTGTCCAGGCTTTTCACAGGTGTACAACAATGAGGTCAGCACGATGACTCTGTAGACCTTCAGTTTGGTAGTCAGTCTAATATCTTTCCTCTTCCACACTTTCATTTAGAATATCCCAACACTAAGCTAGCTCTGACAGTGTGTGTTTCAATTCTATTATCAATGTGAACATTACAAGAAAGTATACTACCAAGGTGAGAGAACTTATCCACAACATTCAAAACTTTACCATTTACTGTAACTGATGGTTCCATATATGGATGATGTGATGCTAACTGATGGAAGACCTGTATTTTCTTGGTGTTCATTTTTAGGTCAAAATTAGCCCAAGCAGCAGAGAATTGATCCATGCTTTGTTGTGTCTCAGCTTCAAAGGCTGCATTGAATGCACAATCATCAGCAAACAAAATCATGTACCAACACTCTCCACTTTAGCTTGTAGCCTTTTCAAATTGAAGAATTTGCCATCAGTGAGTTAGCTGACTTTCCATGTTTGTCCTCATCGAAGAATTTGACAATATGGCTGAAAACATCATGCTAAAAAGCATTAGAGCTTTTGAGGTTTACAGGGAAGAGCTCATACAAAAACTATTTGAAATTTTCTAGTTTATATGGTAAGAGAAAATTATGCTCTAGGAGTTTCACTACATTGGTAACTGGGAAAGCATGCCATCATGAAACTGATGTACTATACTGATGAACTTCTCTGGGTAAACAAATTTGACATTATTTTCTATAAGCTCTCATGACTGACAGTATCAAAGGTTTGGTCAGATCTACAAGTGTTGTATACAGATCTCTGTTCTGCTCCTAGAATTTTTCCTGGAGTTGTTGGGCAGTAAACATCACATTGACTGTTCCTTGGGTCCTTGGTCACTGACTCTCAGGTAGATGACCTTTTTCTAGGTGTAGGGTCAATCTATTAAGGCTGATTCTGGCAAGAATCTTGCCAGCAATGACTAAGAGACCCCCTCTGTGATTGTCAGAGGACAATCTATTCTCTTTACCTTTACAAAGATGGATAATAGAGGCATCCTTGAACTCCTAGAGCATAATTTTCTCTTACCATATAAACTAGAAAATTTCAAATAGTTTTTGTATGAGCTCTTCCCTATAAACCTCAGATAGAATAGAATCAGCACTTGGTGCTTTAGCATATGAAAGTAGCTTAATGACATTCAAAATTTCTTCAGTTGGAACTTCAGTTATGGAGTGATTAATTTCAACTTGAGGTAAATGTTCAATAACTTCAGCGTTGATTGATGATAGTTTGTTGGAAACACCATGGAAATGTTCAGGTCATCTCTCTAGGATCATGTCCTTATCACTAATCAGTGTGGCACCATCAGCCCTGAATTGTTGAGATGCACTACAAGTGTTTGGCACAAAAGTAGTCTTCAATATATTATAAAAATTATTTGGATTGTTGCTATCACCATAAAACTGAATTTTATTTGCCTTTTTACTGTGATCAAAGAATCCTGCATCTAAGTTTTAATCATACTTTTGATGGAATCAATTTCTTGGAGATAGATGAACTATACTGCTGATATACCCTGTAGAGTTCTCATTTTTCATTTATCAGCTTCTGAATTTCCCTATCATTTTCATCAAACCAGATTTGATGTTTGTGAGTGTTCTGACTCAGATGAGCAAATGCAGTGCTGTATACCAAATCTCTGAAAGCTGCTTATTGCCTTTCTGATCTATTGTTATCAACTGTGTGTTGGCTCAATTTATCCTTTTTTTTAAAAAATAACTTTTTATTGACAGAACCCATGCCAGAGTAATTTTTTACAGCATTATCCCTTGCGCTCACTTCTGCTCCGATTTTTTCACTCCCTCCCTCCATCTCCTCCCCCAGATGGCAAGCAGTCCTTTACATGTTAAGTAGTCAACTTACTCTCCAAGTTGGCAACAAACTGTTCCCTCTCAGAGAAGCATTCTAATCTCTTGATATTAATTTTTCTAATAGTCTTTTTGCCTTGGGGTTGCCACTTTTGTTGAATGCGAATATTCAGCTTATAGCAGGGGTCCTCAAACTTTTTAAATAGGTGGCCAGTTCACTGTCCCTCAGACTGTTGGAGGGCCAGGCTATAGTAAAAACAAAAACTTTGTTTTGTGGGCCTTTAAATAAAGAAACTTCATAGCCCTGGGTGAGGGGGATAATCGTCCTCAGCTGCTGCATCTGGCCCCGGGCCGTAGTTTGAGGACCCCTGTAATATAGAAGATAAATCTATGATCAGTCCAGCACTCTGTACCACACATTGCCTTGCTCACTCTCACATCTGATCTGTCTCTTCTTCTTACAATCACATAATCTTAAGATATTGTGCAGCCAATATTTGCTTCAAGGGTGAATCCACAAAGTTTTATTGTATTTAGGTAAACTGAATAGTAATAATACATGACCATTGCTGTTGCTGTTTCCAACCCCATTTTTCCCAAGGACTCTCTGTTATGTCTGGTATTCTGAACCTAATTTTTTAGCATTAAAGTCACCCAGAATTATAAGCTTGTTCTCTTTTGGCACATTGATTATAAGAGTCACCAGGTCTTCATAAAATTTTTCTTTGACCTTAACAGGTTCATCATGGTGGGAATATAGGCACTGATGATGGTAGTGTGGCAATCCTGCAAGTGCCAATCACATAATCACATTGTCATTAGCCTATCATTTACTCTTTTTGGAAAGCATGTTTACTAGATTAGTTTTGATTGCAAAACCTCCACCAGCTTCAAGATGCTCCCTTTCACTGCAGCCACTGTAGAAAAATGTGTATCTAGTTACTACTTCAGGAAGTTAGCCTTCATTTGCCAGCCTTGTTTCATTCAGGACTGCTATATGCATTAAATACCTGTTGAGTTCTCTCGCCACAAGAGCTATTCTTTCAGGTTTATTAGATTTTGTGTTGTCTATAAGTGTATACACATTCTGCATTCCAATGGTGAGAAGAATTAGCTTTTCAGAAGTTTTTATATATATTTTAGTGTCTTGACTGCAGAGTAGGATACATGCCTGCTGCTGATCCATTGTTCCTGGCCAGGATTGGGTAAGTAGACAAATTTTAGGAACTTTTTCTAACTTTTTCCTCCCACATGGAAGTGAGTGGTGCGATCCTTAAGGGGTCCTCAAACTACAGCCCGTGGGCCAGATGCGGCAGCTGAGGACGATTATTCCCCTCATCCAGGGCTATGAAGTTTCTTTATTTAAAGGCCCACAAACCAAAGTTTTTGTTTTTACTATAGACCGGCCCTCCAACAGTCTGAGGGACAGTGAACTGGCCCCCTATTTAAAAAGTTTGAGGACCCCTGGTAAGGCTACTCAGACACTCAGGGGGCTGCCAAATCCCACTGCTCTTCCACTGAGAAAATGACCCAATGGCCTGGGCCACCTATATGTAGGGTTGTGACTTTAGCTCTCAGTGTATCCTCACCTGCAGCTTCATCACTTGTCTATTGTCATAGGACTTTGAGATAGGTAGAAATGGTAAAATGGCATGGTAATGTCTTTTTATTCATGCATAAATTGGATTTAAGTGAAGCAGACTTGCACAAAGTTGTTGCACTGGTAATGATCTTGATGTCTAACCCAAGCATTAAGAGCTCCACAGCACCTGCTTCAGCCATCTTCATGGCCATTGGAATAAAGTGTTCTCATCTGCCCATCCCAGCAGGAGAAGTCGTCACATGCCTGGGGTAGACAGCTCCCTAACTTGCTATAGGGTTTGAGATCCTTAGGTTAACTTCAACCTGATTAGCTTGTCTGCTGAAATAGTTTACCGGGGTGTGGTTGCTATGTATGCTACAACTTCTTGGAGCTAGAGATAAGAGTTAGGTGAATCAGGTGGACACCAAAGGTGGAAAGCAGACTTGTAAAGGGCTCAGCAGTCTTCCCATCAGAGGTACTAGTCTTTCCTGAACATATCCTTAACCAGTGTTAGAGAAGGGAAGTATAAGCCAAAGATTATCTTCTACCTTTAATCACCAAGGAAGTGATTCCTGTTCTGGATCTATTATCTTTTGGATAAAAAATATTTGATGAGAGCAAATAAGATATAATACCCTAGTTAGAGATTGGGGGAAATAGCTCCCAGCATAGATAGTATTTTTGACCTACCTGTTTCTCTCTTTCTAACAACTCCTTTCCAACAGTTCACATGCTGTTGATGTGGACACTGGTCCTGATTCTTATTTGTTCAAAGTTGACTTCAGATCCATCTTTGAGCCATGTCTATAAATGTAGACAATCCATTGTAATATATTGACCACATAATCACACATATATGTGTATATGGTGTATACACACACATATATATATACATATATATATATATATATATGTCTTGCTGTTTTTATTTGTATAACTCCATATACGGAAGGAATTGGTGGTCTCTCATAGGATGCCATATATCCCTGTACAGGGAGATATGATATCCAGTAGACTGAGAGACTTCTGAGAGAGAGAAGTAGAGAAAAGGAAGAGAGACTGGATAAGAATTAAGAAAAACATGAACTTTTAATAGTGAATGACTGACCTCCAGAGTTGAAGACAATGGGAAAAATTAGAATCCCCAACATATCCCTTGATTCTTAGTACCTATACCCCCAAGACTTTGGAAAGTGCCTTTTATCTTCAACCTTCAAAGTGTCATTTGAGATATCAAATATTTGATGTGTAATATAAAGATGTAATTTCATGTCTGGTACGCCACCCCTTGAAGACAGGACGTTCTCCTATTCTCCACAAAAGCAAAATTCTAGTTTTCTAGGATGTGGAATGTATTCCAGAGCTACTTATATATGTCCTTAGTTTCCACATCACATAATTACATCACATAATTCTAAATTACATTTTAATACATTTTTGTTTTTTGATACTGAAATTGGTATGCTTATGATTTATCTTAGAATATTGGGGGCAGGGCAGAGAAGTGATTGCAGAGATAAAGAGCTCTCAGTTTGGAATGAGAAAATCTGTGTTGGAATATTGGCTTTGCCATCTGTGACCTATGTTTCCTTGGCCAAACTTCTTTCCATATTTTCTTCATCTGTAAAAAGAGGGAGTTGGTAGAAATGATCTTGAAGATCACTTTAATCACAATTTAATTTCTTTGTCTACGATCCTGTGATTTTTTTCCTCTTGATTTCCTGGTTGTGAACTATTGACTAGGTAACTGAGATAATCCCCTAAATTGTTTCATTGGTCCTTTGTACCATGAAAATCTCTGAAACAAAGATTAAAGTGCTGATGATGGCTGTTACAGGTTTTATATATAATGATGAGACATACTAAGATGGAAACTTTAACATTAGGAAGGCTGTAATTAATTTTAATTGTTGAGAAATTACAGGAGTAGGAGATTAATATTTTATGGCTCAAACTTTCTAGTTGACTTACTTTTAAATGCTTTCTTCAGTTTTCTTGGGATTGCTCATAATTGGGTCATTAGTTAATTATTATTTCAAAGTGAATGTTGTGAGAGAAGTGAAGTTTCTTTAGTGTATCACACTTAAGATAGAGTATTTCTGAATCCTGATACTTTCTGTATCTGATATCTTAAAGAAAATTGAACAAGGGAAGTCCAGCAAACTGCTATTTATTTACTTCTATATGATTTCTGTGATAGATTCCTTCCTCGATTTTAAGGATAAAAATCAAGAATGTTTTCCTCCCCACTTCTCACTGATTTCTAGCCCCACCTCTTACTATCAGTTGTGGCCTTTAGGGAATTTTAAGAACATCAGTAAGATTCATAGAATCAGAATTTGTTTAGTCATTTTTAGTAGCGTTGAACTCTTCATGACTTCATTTGGGATATTTTTGTTAAAGCTACTGGAATAGTTTGTCATTTCCTTCTCTAGTTCACTTTACAGACGAGGAAACCGAGGCAGACAAAGTTAAGTGACTTGCCTTGGGACACTCAGCTAATAAGTGTCTGAAGCCAAATTTGAACTCAGGAAGATGAGCTTCGTGACTCCAGGCCTAGCATTCTATCACAATGCTACCTCGCTGAAATATAAAGAAATATATATATTGATAAAACCAAAACTTTTGGTATAGTTCAGTTCTTCTATTAGAAAGCAATTTTTAACATGATGAAAAATATATTTGTATTTCATCAGAGAATATAAAAGGACAAAAGAAGAATCTAATAGCCCATGATTGATAAGGAGGGGAAAGTAAACTAGGTCTACTTCTTTCTCTCTCTTTTATTTTACTCATCCTCTCTTCACTTCTACCTAATCTCTGTCTCCTCTCTCACTTCTCTCTCTGTTTCTCTTTCTCTCTGTCTCTCTCTGTTTCTCTTTCTGTCTCTCTTTTTCTCTCATTCTCTATCTCTCTTTTTTCCTCTCTCCTTTTTAAAAATTATGACTTTCTCTTGTTATGATATATAAATTTCTGAATATACCTCTCCCCTTCTCTGACTATTGCTAATAATAAAGTTTTTAAAAAGAAAATAGAAAAAGAAGTTCAGCCAAAACAACTCATTGACAGTTTTGGATTATATCTATACACACATATACAGATATTGTTTTTATATATTAAATAACATAAATACACATGTATATATAATACACATTTATGCATGTTACAAAGACTTTTCCCCAATCAAGTTTCCCAACTTATTCTATTTACATTGATCCTGTTCATGAAAACCTTTTTTAATTTCACATTTTTATATTTATATATGATACATACAAATTCATATATATTATATATACTATATTATAATATACACAAATGCATATATACAATATTCTATACTATGGGGTTCCTTATCTTTACAAGAAAAGGAAGAAAATGCATTTCCTCTCCCCTTCCTTCCTTCCTTCATTCCTTCCTCCCTCTCTCCCTCCTTCTCTCCCTTCCTTTTTTCCTCCTTCTTTCCTTCCCTTTCTTCCTCCTTCCTTCCCTTCCCTTCCTTCCTTCCTTTCTTCCTCCTTTCCGTCCTTCCTTCCTTCTTTCCTTCCTTCCTTTCTCTTCTTTCTTTTTTTCTTTCATGCTGACAGTCTGGTTTCTTAGAATTGTCTTCATTCTTGACATACACTCTTTGATCTAGTGACACTGGCGTCCCAGCTATTCCATGAACAAGATCCTCCATCTTTCAGCTCTGGCTATTCTCTGGTTGTCTCCCATACCTGGAATGCTCTCCCTTTTCTATTCTGGCTATTTGAGCTCCCTAGTTCCCATTAAATCTCAACTAAAATTCCACCTTCTACAGGCAGCCTTTCTCAATCTCTCTTAATTCCAGTGCCTTCTGTCTGTTAATTATTTCTTATCTATCTTATATATGGCTTACTTTGCATATATTTATTTGCACATTGCCTCCCTTATTAGGTTTTAATCTCCAGATTAATCTCCTTCACCTAACATGAAAGGATAAACACTGAGGTAAAAGGACTGAATCTTCTTTTCATGGGTCCCTTTAGCAGTTTGGTGATGCCTTTGAATGCTTTCTCAAGATAATGAGAAAAAAAAGGTTTAATTGAAGGAAATGCTAAATTTGAGTTGAAGATTATTGAAAATAAAGATGTATTTTTTCCTTTGTCCAAATTCGCTGATTTCATGTTTTTTGGAAGATGTCTAAATATATATCTCATGATGTCCCATTTCCTTTCTATGTCATAGCCCAGATATCTGGACCTTCCATCTGGATCCTGTTACAAATTTTAGCATAATTGTACTAAAACTTGGTTTTTTTTTTTTTTTTTTTTTTTTGTTGTTGTTCATTATAATAAAGCAGTGATATGTAATTTTTTTTTCCCAAAAAAGAGTCATCTCAAATAAGATTCACAGTTGTATCAATCTCTCAGGGATAGGTCAAATTTGTCTTTTGGACTGCTTCTCTTCTTCCTGAGTTTCAATTCCCAAATCAGTCTGTTATTTGACTTGAAGTGAGTACATTTCTTTGGATTTCCATCATATTCCTAGCTATTAGTCTGAGCCCATTAAAATCACTTGATAATTTTGTTTAGCAAAATGGAATAGACAACTTTTTTCCTGTTCTAATTTTTTAAGTGCACCAAAATTGTTATACTTGTGTGTGTGTGTGTATGTGTATCTGTGTCTGTATACCCTAATTTAATAACCTTCTCTTGCAGCTACATGTCAGAGAGTAGGTATTATACAGTTTATTTTTCCAGAGTTGCTAGGTAGACCAATTTATTTCAAATTGTTATAGATTTCACTTAGGGAAGCTTTTTAAAGTTTCAGAAATCAATTCAATATTTATGATGTTATCTGTGAAGAAAAACACTTGGAGAATTTAATAATCTTTCTTTCATTTGAATTCTGTATATAGTATCTTCTACAACAGTGTCAAGAACCCGTTTCTTCCTATTTTGTATCTTCAATAAACAATCACTCTTTTCTCTACTATTTTGTAGACGTTTAGTAAGGTTTAACTATTTTCTCCAATTTTATCTTAAATGGAATGGCCACTTCATTAAGAATTGACATGGTAATATTTAAATGAAATGGCTTCTCCATATTAGTGGGTTTTGTTTTTTGTCTTTTTATTTCCATCCTTTATCACAGTGCCTGCCATAGAGTAGTTGCTTAATAAATCCTTGTGGATTGACTCTATTCTATCACACAAATATGCATATAAATATATATTTATATATTTGTTATCCTTCCACATTCATTTATAAATTCTCTTGATTTAGTTTGCAACAAGTTTTGGTTTGCTTCCAATGCATAGGGATATACTAAAAATAAATGAGATAAGAGACATACAAGTGCTTTGAAGTCATGGTAAAAAGATATTATCTATTAATAAGGCATTATTATTTTACTAACCCAATTGCTCCTTTTCTAAAATTCTGCTCTAGTTCCTCATCAGGATGTACTCCCCAAAGCTTCACCAGCAGAATATAATACTGCCAATAATAATGGATTCACATACAGACTTAGTGAGGAATTGTGCCTGTCTATCTGCTGCCTAAGGATTCAGAGGGCTCATAACTGGTAGGGATTGTTACCAAGTATTGATTTTCTTTTTTTGGGGGTGGGGAAGGACATAAGAGTTCAAGAAAATAAGACTTCTAAAGCATGAGGGTCTGCTATCTGTGTCTGTAGGCACAATGCCCATGATGATGGTGTCTCTCTGCAAACAACCAAACAACCAAGGCAGTAAGTTTTTTATTATTGTTATTATTTTTTAGTCTATACATGTAAATTCTTTTTTGTGTTTATTTCCATCTCCATTGGGAGAGAAAAATCAGAACCAAAGGAAAAAAACCATTAAAAAAAACCCCATAAGAAAAAAAAGATGAAAATAGTATATGTTGATCCATATTTAGTCTCCATAGTTTTTTCTCTGGATAAAAGATGGCATTTTCCATTTAGAATTTATTGGGATTTCTTTGCATCACTGAATTGCTGAGAAGAGCCAAGTCTATTGTAGTTGATCACACAATCTTCTTATTGCTGTGCGTAATGTTTTCCTGCTTCTGCTTAAAGCTGATAAGATTTTAATTAGCCTCTATTGGCAGCAGTGTTTGCTCTTCTTTCTCCTTAAACATATCACTTTATGACATACATGTAAAAAATATTTATAGCAAGTCTTTTTGTGGTAACAAAGAATTGGAAATTGAGGGGATACCCATCAACTAGAAAATGCTTGAACAAGTTGTGGCATATGGATATAATGTACAACTATTGTACTATAAGAAATGTCAAGGAGAGGGATTTCAGAAAAACCTAGAAAGACCTGCATGACCTGAGGCTGAATGGAATGAGCAGAACTAGGAGAAAATTGTGCAGAGTAACAGCAACATTGTTCAATGATCAACTATGATAGAGCTAATTCTTCTCAACAATACAATTTTAGATCATTATCCCGATGACTCATGATGGAAAATGCTATCCACATCCAGAGAAAGAACTGATGGAGTCTGAATGTAGGTTGAAACATCAATATTTTTCATAGTTTTTCCTCTTATTTCATTTCTTCTTTTATAACATGACTAATGTGGAAATATTTTTCATGATTGTACATGTCACTGTACATATATTGTACATGGAATTGTTAACTGTCTTAGGAAGGGGGAAGGAAAAGGGGAGGTAGAAAATTTGAAACTCAAAATTTTGCAAAAAATAAATATTAAAAATTGTCTTTATATGTAATTGGAAAAATAAAATGATATTTTAAAAATGCTACCTTATACCAGCTACCAAAATAGTCATGTAATTGCTTTCATTGTCTTTTACTATATTTTATTTTGTCCTTGAATCTTCAAGGGACTTTCCTAATTAGGGTTCTAATATGGTATCTCTATTGTATCATCCCTGTTCTATGAGAGAAATTGGTGTAAGCTAAGGAAAGAAAAAAAAACCTTATTTCTTTCTATTTTCTGATAGAAGAGAAGAAAGGGGAAGAATTTGGGAGAATATAAAGTATTAATAAAAAAGAAACTGGAGTTTGGGGAGTATGAGGAGGACTTTAAGGTAGAAAAAAGAATGATCAAATAATAATAGCTAGCATTTAAATAGTATTTTAAAGTTTGTAAAGTACTTTATGTATGTTATTTCATTTAATCCTCGCAGAAAAAAATCTTACAAAAGAGACAGAGGAGACAGGAAAGAAGAAGAGGAGGAAGAGGGTTGGAGGTTAAAAGCTCCAATGGCAGTAATGGAGAAAAGCAACAGATTCTGACAATCTGTTGTTACTGAATCATTTTTTTAGTCATGTTTGCTTTTTTGTGACCCCATTTAGAGTTTCCTTGGTAAAGACATTGGAGTGATTGGTGCCTTTCCTTTTCCAGTTCATTTTATACATGAAGAAACTGAGGCAAACAAAGTTAAGTGAGTTGCTCAGGGTCACACAGATATTAAGTGCCTGAGGTTAGGTTTGAGTTCAGGATGATGAGTCTTCTTAATGGTTGGCCTGATGCTCTTTCTACTGTCCCACCAACCTGACATCAACTCCCTCCCCCCATTTCCCCTCCCCTACAGCCTGAAGAAAATTCAGTCACATAAATGAATATCTGAAGCTGAAAGTTTTGACTTTCTAGATGACTAGGAGAGCTGTACCTTGAAAATTAGAATCTTTTTTTCAGAGCCTGATGACAAACAGGATTTCATTTGAAATATGTCACAAGAAAAATATAATGTTAATTCAAATTGCCAACCAAAAATGTAGTTATTGCTGTCTCTGTCCTGTATTATGGCAGTGGATAAATTCAGTCTCTGCTGCATACTACCTGTGAGACTTTGAACAAGTCACTTCATCCTGGGTCTTAGTTTCTTCATTTATAAAATGAAGATCAGTTAGTCAGTCAACAAATACTTATTAAGCACTCTCTATGTTTTGGGCTGAGAATACGAAATAAGCAGAAAGTCTCTGCCTTCAAAGAACTTACCTCCTACTAGGAGAAGACAACAAGAATAAAGGTAGATGGTAAAGCATGGTAGACAAAGTCCTAGTGGTTTAAAATTTTCTGCATTGACACATGTCCATAAAAATTCATGTAGATGTGAATATTTATATATATTTATACATATGGTTACTTTAGAGGTAGAAACTTCATTTTTGTATCTGCATCCCTAATTACATTGAACAATACCTAAACATAAGAAACATTTAATAAATATTTGTTGATTGATTAAACAGTGTAGGTTAAATTTTTTTCCAAATGTACCAACACAATATTCATCCAAAAATGCTATAATGAAGCTTCTGGCTGTCACCAGAATTCCATCATTCTTTGAAGTATGATTATGATGTATGATATAAGTCCAATAAAGAAAAATTCATGGTCACAGTACCAAAGTACTTATTCCTAATTTAGGATTTTATTAGATGCTTAATGAGACTAAAATACCCACAAAAGGATTTAAATTTAGTTTTAATCTGCATATTTTTTGAGAAAATAAGCAGTGTTCATGAAATAATATTCATTTGCTTATACTTTTTCATACTTCATATTTCATGATCATATTCTTATATATTAATTTTGGGATAAGGATCTTATTAATGATCTACTTCCTTACTTGGGTGTGTTTCCTTATACCACAATAAATATTCTTCATTTGGAGAGTTTAAATATTATTTTGATACTTAAAAGTTTCATTTTTTAACAACATAAAATTTATTTTCTAAGTATTGTGAAGCAATTCAAACTATGTTCACATAACATCCAGATACTTTGAAAAACAAAAAATATGTCAGTTTTCATTGTTAATAATCAACCACTTGGTTTTGTGTTTTGAAGTCAAAACTTTTTACTAGGAACATAATAAAATATATAGTTTAAGTTTCCCTCCTTTTAAATGGAATATTTTATTTTCTCCCAATTATATATGAAAACAAATTTTAACATGCATTAAAAAATTTTTTTAATTTTTTAAATTCTCTCCTTTCTTTCTCCTCTCTTTCCCTCTGATGTACAAAGTTATCAGTCTCACTTTCTTCTCCCTAGCCATCTGGTTCCAGTGGCATAGAGTTCAGAATGACTGCAGTGGGAGACCTTAGTCTTTTTAAGATAAAGTCTTTTAACAGGTCTCAGTTTGTCTAAGGCAATGCTCATTCAGTGATTAAGAATAGGTAAAAATGAGGCAAAGAATTGCTTCTTTTGGCAAATCAAAAAAAAAAAATCATTCTGAGAAGAGAATATTCTTAAGGTTTCTGGCCAAAACAGAAACCATTGCTATTTATACTCCCTCAGAACCCAACAATGAGTGAGGCTTTGACTGAGACCTATTGTTGGTCAATCAAGAATTCAGAAAACAGAGTTTTCTTTTCTTTTCTTTTCTTTTTTTTTTTTTTGGACAGGATCAATGTGGAAATTTGTTTTGATTGACTGTCCATGATAATGATTTTTTTTTTTTTTTTTTGGCTGAGGCAATTGAGGTTAAGTGACTTGCTCACGGTCACACAACTAGGAAGTGTTAAGTGTCTGAGTGCAGATTTGAACTTAGGTCCTCCTGACTTCAAAGGTGGTGCTCTATCCAATGCAACACTAGCTATCCTATAATGAATTTTATTCTCCTTCATGTTCTCAGTGTTGAGGAGTGGGGTGGGGTGAGGTGGAAGGTTAAAAGGCAAGTCTTGGCCGATTGAAACAAAATACATTAAACAGATTGAGAACTCTGAACAATACATTGAACAATTAATAATTACTGAGGACTCTTGTTGAGATATGCTGCTTGCCTCTTGACAGAGAGGTGAGGGACTTAAAAGAGCAGTTTAAGACATATTTTATTAATTTTTTCATTTATCTTCTTTTTTTAATTAAAGCTTTTTAACTTTCAAAAATAGGCATAGATAATTTTCAACATTTACCCCTGCAAAACCTAGTATTCCAAATTTTTTTCCCTCCATTTTCCCCACTCCCTCTCCTAGATGGCAAGTAATCCAATATGTTAAACATGTACAATTCTTCTATATGTATTTCTGCAATTATCATGCTGCACAATAAAAATCAGATCAAAAAAGAAAAAAAATGAGAAAGAAAACAAAACGCAAGCAAATAACAATAAAAAAGTGAAAATACTATGTTGTGATTTGTAATGTCCAGGCTAGCTTTCTGGAGGTCCTCCGGACGGGCCTTGATCTCAGCAGGATAGTCACCAATCAGGATGGTCAGGAATAGAGTCTAAAGTCTTTATTGTCTCCTTCACAGTCTCTTCACTCTGACTGACTCACCCTGTCCCCAGTTTTCTCAGCCCTTAAATACCCTATTGCAGTTACATCATTACATCATACTGAGTATGAGAACCATTATCTCATCAATCTCATCAATCACACTGGCCCTCTCCATCACAAATCTATTGGAATTGGCCTGAATCAGTTCATTGTTGAAAAGAACCTCATCCATTAGAATTGATCATTGCAAAATCTTGTTGTTGCTGTGTACAAGGTATTCTTGGTTTTACTTACTTCACTTAACATTGGTCCATGTAAGTCTCTCCAGATCTCTCTGAAATCATCCTGCTGAGCATTTTATATATAGAACAATAATAATCCATCACATTTATAACTTTTTCAGTCATTATCCAACTGATGGATATCCACTGTTTCCAGTTTCTTGCCATTACAAAAAGGACTTCTATAAATATTTTTGTACATATAGGTTTATTTTCCCTTTTTTGTGATCTCTTTGGGATTTAGGCATAGTAGAGACACTGCTGGAACAAAGGATATGCACAGTGTGACAACCTTTTGGGTATAGTTCCAAATTGCTCTCCAGAATGTTTGGATTAGTTCACAACTTTACCTACAATATAGTAGTTGTGAGACATATTTAATTAAGACATGATCAATAAGAAATTTTCTTTTGCTTTAATAGTCATGCTGGTAACAGAGGGTTGTTTTGTTGTTGTTTGTTTTTATTTTTGCTTTCTTAGTAAGGGAGAGGAGAGAAGTGGGAAAAAAAGAAGATGGATCTTAGAAAATAAAATAAAATTTAATTTAAAAATGTAAAATTCTTACCTCTGAAGTTTGCACCTGAACTTGGGCAAATGTTATTTGAATATGGAAGTTCTCTGCTTCAAGGTTGAATTTTAACTAAAGATTCTCATCTCTGAGCTTAGAGGAATCTCCCATTCTTTCATAGAGCTTCTGGACAATTTTCCCTTTCAAGAGTTTCTAGGAAATACACCTTTCCAGTCTTCAGCAACTTTACCCTTTATTGATTTTCTCAAGAGGTAAAGTAAGAGTAATTAATGAATCAAGATTATTTTCTTTTTCCTATAATCTTAAACCACTTTGGGACAGATGTATTGTGCTTCCATCCTGGAAAACATACTACACATGATGGATGGTAAAATATAAATAAGACCTAAAATAAAAATAATAAAATAAATTGGTAATAGAAGGAACTATCTTTCATCATTGTGATTGTTTCATTTTTTTCAGTTTTGTCTGGCTTTTTTATAGTGACTTGTAAAAGTATACATTGAGAGCTAGAAAGTACCTTAAACTTGTCTAGTCTAATATCCTTATTTTATAGATGAGACAGCAGAGACTTAAAATGGTTAAATGATTTATTTAAAGCTTTCGAGTTAGAGAAAAGATAAGATAGACTAAATATAGGGAAACTGATCAGGAAAGGAATGCAGTAAAACAGGAATGGGATATAGTAAAGATCTAGAATAATGGTATCTAGCTCAAATAAAAATGGGCCATAGTAACCCATAATAAGGGTTACTATGACTGCACATTGACTCAGAAAACCACATATTAACATTATCTATATTTTATTATATTTTTATTTACATGTTGTAATCTAGTTTAGGGTACTTGGGAGCCGCATGAAGGCTGATGGACTGAAGGTTTGATACTTTAGTCTATTTTTTAGAGTAGGATGTAGCAATTATTATGTTTACTCAATGAAGATTTACATATTCTTTCCTTGAAGAGCGACAGATCTCAGGTGTCTCCAAGAAGATCCCTGACACTGATTTCACTTAAGCAAGGCTGGAAAGAGAATCAAAACCGTGTGTCTTGGAGCTCTTCCTGGGAAGATGCTGGCAGGTAAGCATTTGGAGTTGGAGATGTTACTTGATGGTTCTGACATTCATCTCTGGTGGGTAGAAGGAAATGGAAGAAAATAATGGGATTCTAGCATATTTTAAAGGCCTGGAGAGACATGGGAGGACATCATATGGATTAGAAATAGAACGGATGATCCTGTTTTAATTTAGTTAAATCAATATTTATTGGGTACCATGGTGTGCCAGGTACTATGCTAGGCACTGGGATTACAAAGACAAAAGTGAAACTGTCTTTGAGACACTTACAATGGGGAAATCAATGTCAATACAGATGAGGAAATATGATATAGATAAATATATGTTCCCAGACATGAGACATTTTGCACGTGGAGGGAGACATGATTTTTGCTTTATATAGAGCACACTGAGTGTGATACTGGGGACCTTTGTAAGGAACTTAATGAGTTGGTATCAGAGTCATTCGTTAAAAATATATGTAGAGAGAGAAACTACAGTCATGTAGGGGAAGCAAGCTCCTCAATATGTACCTGATTCCTAGCTTGCCTGGCCAGAGATGGCTGTGAGAGGAATTTCATTTGGATGAGATTAAGCCTTTTCTCCTTGGTTGAGCTCACTTCTCTTGTTCTCAGCTGAAGAACTCATTAATTCTTTTTTTTTCCTTTTATGCTGACTTCCAATTTCTATTTGATGTTTTGCATATATAAATAATTGCTTTTTGCTCTTTGCTTTGATTTAACCAGCATTTGAAGAGAGGGAGTCAAATTGGGTAGTGTTAACTTGTGACTATATTTAAGAATGATGTGTATAGAATGATTTTACACATGTATAGCAAAAGGCTGAATTTTTCCTTTTCCTTTTTTCTTTATGGGGTGTTTACAGTATTAAAAGATAGAACATGTTGATATTATATAACACTATACATTTATTTTATGCATTTGAAGTTTCTAAACTTTTTTCTGTGTTGTCCTTTACAGGTCATCTGTGGCTTCTGCAAAACTCCCTCCCCTCCATTTCCATTTAATTTCTTTTTTTTTTTTCTTTTCTTTTCTTTTTTTTTTTTTTTCTTTTTTTTTTTTTGCTGAGGCAATTGGGGTTAAATGACTTACCCAGGGTCACACAGCTAGGAAGGGTTAAGTGTCTAAGGCCAGATTTGAACTCAGATCTTCTTGATTTTAGGGCTGCATCACCTAGCTGCCCCACCTATTTAATTTCTTATGTTGACTTGTGGCATATCAGATCCACAATATAAAAGGAACAACCATTTCTCAGAGGATTCTCGTCAAATAAGATTTATTAGCTCCATTTTACAAACTTATCCATTCATTTATGCATACCTACATTCAATAAATACTTCTTTAAGGATCAAATATATACAAAGTATAGCATAGGTGTTAGAAGGCAGACATGAAGATAAATAGGAAATAATTTCTTGCTTGCAAGATTTGAGAGTAGATAAAGTATATACATAGATTAGTAATATAAATCAGGAGTGTTAAGTAGGAGGCATTTAAAAAA
This sequence comes from Antechinus flavipes, assembly GCF_016432865.1. NCBI lineage: Eukaryota > Metazoa > Chordata > Mammalia > Dasyuromorphia > Dasyuridae > Antechinus > Antechinus flavipes. The sequence goes on from NC_067403.1 coordinate 150,700,495, forward strand.
CAATGTAATCATTTATTAAAAAGAAAATTTCACTGAGGTTGAGGGTGGAAATGGGAGTAACTTGATCTATCTTGTTCATCAGCTTAGTGATAGAGTATAGATTTAAAAATAGAGTTATGCAGCACATTGGGCTTATGGCCTTTCAATTCAGCATTCTTTCAGACTTCTAAATGGAATAGGGAATTTCTTAGCAATCAGATTCCTCTTGTGTGATATTTGCTCAGGTAAATAAATCAGCTATCGCACATACTGTGTAATTTGAGCCCATGTGGTTGTTGGCTCTTTGTTCTTAAAGAGGACTAATGGCATCGGGGGTGAACCAGATATCACTGTTTCCTCCAAAGTTATTGGGATTTAGTGGCTAGAAATAGGTCAGGATGATTGGAGATAGTCCCAGGAGTAGAGAAAGAGAAAAAATCTTGGTCTTTTTAAACTAACATCTTTCCCAGGACTCAGTTTGTCTGAGGCAATGCCCATTCAGTAGTTAAAGATTAGGTAAGAATTGAGGCAAAAAATGACCTAGTTTGCCTTTAAAAAGACATAGGTAAGCCTATGGAATGTAATTAAAAGGAAGTATCATGAAAAGCGATTTGAGCTTGGAATCCTAGGCCCTGGAGTTCAAATCCTGATTCTTCTGTCTGAGATCATGAATAAGTCAATATTTTTGGGTTAATCTCTCTGGGCTTCATTTACCTTGCATGGAAAATGAGGAGACTGAGTGAATTGACCTTCACTGTTTCTTCCAGACTTATGTATATGATCCCATAACCCTGAATATTTTCCCTGGAGCTCTAACTCTGATCTCTCCCCTCCACTTCCCAAATAGGGAAAGTAAGAAGCCAACTCAGTTACAAGATCTCTAAGGTCCCTTCCAAAAATCTAAACTGGAAATAGCTAGTTGGCACAGTAAAATAATAGACTTGAAGTTAAAAAAACCTAAGTTTGAATTCTGTCTCAGATACTAATTAGTTTTATGACCACGGGCAATTCACAACTCTCACTGATTACCAAGGAGACAGAGCCAAGATGGCAGAGTAGCAAGAAGTACAGAAGCTCTCCACCACTCTGATTCCTCCACATAGTTTTAAGAAATGCACCAGATCAAGTTCTCATGGGGAAATTCAAGAAAAGTCACAATGAATGCTTTTTCCAGACTGGATAGCATAAGGAAGCAGAGAAATCTCTAGAAACTGAGAAAGGGGAGAGACTGTGTTTGTGAGCAAGAAGAGGTCCCATTCTCACGCTGGGACATTCTCAGATCTCTTAAGAGTCTGAGGGCAAAGTGAAAATACAAAGAATCTATCAGTCATCTCCTGGGGGAAAAAAGGCTTCCAGAACTATTAGAATTAAAATCCAGAACTTCAGTATTTTGCCAGAAAATCCTCTTAGGGGGATGTGGTATGATGGATCAATTGAACAGCAACAAGAGAAAGGGAGGATTAGTTCTACAGGTATACAGAATATACATATATAAGATATACATAAAAGAGTTGGCAAAGAATGGGAATCTGATAAGGTGCCTATCATCAGTGGATGGCTGCAAATATGTTAAATATAATTATAAAAAAAAGGAGAGTGAGAGAGACAGATATTCAGACAGACACAGAGAGATGGAGACAGAAAGAGAGAGAGAAAGAGAGAGAGAGACAGAGAGAGAGAGAGAGACAGAAAGAGAGACAGAGAGACAGAGATACACATTTGTGGAGAAAAGCAGCAGAAGTAGAAAAGGCAGCAGCAACAAAAGCAGCAGTAGAAGAAAACAAAGAAGGAGAAGCAGAAGCAGCAGAAGAAGCAGAAGCAATGGCAGAGGAAGAGGAAGAGGAAGAGGAAGAGGTTGTAGTTTTGGAGTTTTGCAACAATGTTCCTTGGGGTCTTCTTTCTCTTTCCAAAGGTGATCAATGGATTCTTTCAATCAATATTTCCCCCTCTGTTTCTAGAATATTGGGGCAATTTTCCATAATGAGCTCTTGTAGAATGCTATCCAGACTCTTTTTTTTTGGTCATGGCCTTCAGATAGACCAATAATTTTTAAATTGTCTCTTCTGGATCTATTTTCAAGGTTGGCTATTTTGCCAATGAGGTATTTCACATTTTCTTCCATTTTTTCATTCTTTTTAATTTGTTTGACTGATTCTTGCTGTCTCATAAAGTCATTAGCCTCCATTTGCCCTGTTCTAGTTTTTAATGTGTGATTTTCTTCAGTTAGCTTTTGTATCTTTTTTCCATTTGATTAATTCTACTGTTTAAGGAGTTGCTTTTTTCAGATAATTTTTTTTCTTTTTCCAAGCTGTTGACTCTCTCATATATACTTCTCATTTCCTTTCTCATTTTTTTTCTTCTATCTCTTTTATTTGCCTTTTACAGTATTTTATGAGCACTTCCAAGAAGCTTCTTTGGGTTTAAGACCAATTCATATTACTCTTTGAGATTTCCTCTGTGGACATTTTGTTCTCATTTGAATTTGTATTTTGGTCTGCCTTGTCACCATGGTAGCTTTCTATGGTCAAGGTTCTTTTCTGTCTCTTGCTTCTTTTCTTTTGTTTGGTATGTCCTCTTTTCTTACTTTTATGGTTGAGCTTTGCTCCTGGGTTAAAGGGGGCATTGTCCCAGCTTTCTGTGCAGCTCTGAGTCTTAGCTTTGGACACAGGAACCCTTTACGTCTGCAGGGAGTAGCTTTGCCTCCTCTTTTCAGGAAATAGCCTGGTTTCTCAGAGTTTGCTTTCTGAGTTGGGATTAGCAGCTTCCCTACTAATTTGCTCCTCTCAAGGAAGAGGAAGAGGAGGAAGAAGAAGAAGAGGAAGAGGAAGAGAGAGAAGAAGAATTAGAGGAGGAGAAGGAGGAAGAGGAAGATCATGATTATGCATTCTGGGAAGGGATCAGGGAATCAAGTAAGTTTGCCTGGTAAGGAATTAGTAGTAAGGAGGTTTCTCTGGATAGATTACAGGATACAGAACCTACAATGGAGCATGTGAAAAAGTTAGGTATGTGGGAGAAATATTGATAGAGAGACTCAAAGTTTTAATTAAAGTACTGTCTAAGATAATTAAAAGTTATTAGTAGCTTTTATGAAATGCTTCAAATATGGGTCTGAAATTATAACATTCCTTTATTATTATTATTATATTATAGCTTTTTATTTACAAGATATATGCATGGATATTTTTCCAGCATTGACAATTGCAAAACCTTTTGTTCCCACTTTTCCCCTCCTTCCCCTCACCCCCTCTCCCAGATGGCAGGTTGACCAATACATGTTAAATATGCTGAAGTATAAGTTAAATACAATATATGTATACATGTCCAAACAGTTATTTTGCTGTACAAAAAGAATCGGACTTTGAAATAGTGTACAATTAGCCTGTGAAGGAAATAAAAATGCAGGCGGGCAAAAATAGAGGGATTGGGTCTATGTAGTGGTTCATAGTCATCTCCCAGAGTTCTTTCCCTGGATGTAGCTGGTTCAGTTCATTACTGCTCTATTGGAACTGATTTGGTTCATCTCATTTTTGAAGTGGGTCACGTCCATCAGAATTGATCATGATATAGTATTATTGTTGAAGTAAATAATGATCTTCTGGTCCTGTTCATTTCACTCAGCATCAGTTCATGTAAGTCTCTCCAGGCCTTAGAGCACAGATCTAGAGCTAGAAGGTACATTATAGGCCATCTAGTCAAAAGCCCTCATTTTACAGACTAGGAAACCAAGGCAGTGGCAGTCAGAATTTGAACTCTTGCTCTCTGATTCCCAGTTCAGCACAATTCCATACACTACCAGTGAAAGAAACATGTTTAAAAATAAGTATTTTTCACTCCAATGAGATACTTATCACAGTATCTGCTTTTTCAATAACCACAAAGAAATAATCCCTACTGCCATTAGTCATGTCAAATAGCACTTCGTGAATGGGTTTCTCAGAGCTTGAGAGTTAATGTAGTCAGGGACTCAGAGCTCTCAACTTTTGCAAATTTGTCTTTGTTGATAACTATTCCGATGATAACTGAAGCACCAGTCATTTTACAACCAATGGTCACCTATACATGCTAACTGCTCCCAGGTCAAAGACAGCACAGACAGAATCAGATGTCACCTATGGAGAAACAGTAAAAACTCCATCCAAACAAAATAAAACAAGACAAAAAAGGCACAAGCAATGTGTTAGAACAGTGTTGGATTTTGAATCAGGAAGATCTGAGATCAAATTCAGTATCAGATATTTACTAGATAGATGAGCCTGATCAAGTTGCTTGACTTCTCTCAGATTTAGTTTTCTCACTTATAAAAAGGGGATAAAAATAGCAACTATCTCAAAGGGCTTTAAAATGCTTTGCTATGTAAATGTGAGCTTTTACATTTTTTATTGTTGCTATTACCAAAATATAAGAATCAGAGCTGTATTTACTTTCCCAGAAACATAAATTTGTGTGTGTATTTCAAATAAGTTATATTAAAACTAGAGAGCTTTAGCAATCTCTTATGACAACATGTTCTCATGGGGATGGAAGTGAAAAGAATTAAAGTAATATTGATTTAGGTGATATTGTCTAATGAATAAATATGGAATCTTAATACATAGGGCATGTTTGACTACAGCCAAAGAATGTGGATGAAACTGTGCATATTCCAAAATAGAAAATAATCCGAAACTTATTTATAATGTATGTAAACTGCATCATATTCACTCCCCCCAAGTATATTTTCTATTTTATTTTCATTTGCATTTTCTTGGTTGAAATTTTCCTTACCAGTTGTGAAAACTTAAACCCAGTCTCAATCCTTCATTGGTACATACCATAAGTGGGAAAGGTGGCGTAGAAACATTCTGAGTGACAGAAGGAAGTTGTAAAGGTTTTGAAACTACATTGGATATTATATAGACATATAGTCCCTACTCTGGAAGAAGGTATAATAAAAAGTTATTGCTCTTGTTCATCCTTTTTTGTTGATGAAAACCCTGTGATGACATCACAGGGTGAGGTCTTTAAATATTTTTAAAAGTTTATTTTATTTTAATTTGCTTGTGGATTGGATTTAAGTGGGGCAGAGTTGTGCAAAGTATGCAGACTCACTCTCTCTTCCAGAGATATCAAAGTCCAGTGTCAGGACAAAAGTTAAGATGCTCAGGATTCAGTGGATGACTTTGGTATCTTTGATTTCTAACCAAGTTCTAAGACTCCACAGTTCCTGCTTCAGCCTCCTTCATGGTCATTAAACAAATTGTTCTCATCTGTCCCATGCTTGGGGTAGACATTCCCTAATTCACTGATGGATTTGATACCTTTTAGTCTAGCTGGGATGGTTTTATCAGGGTGTGGACACTATGGATGCTACAGCTTCTGGGAGTCACAGGTGAGAATTGTATTATGTCACCCAAAGAAGGAATACTGGGAAATGAATGTGAACTATTTGATTTTTGATTTTCTTCCCGAGTTATTTTTACCTTCTGAATCCAATTCTCCCTGTGCAGCGGGAGAACTGTTCGGTTCTGCAAATATGTATTGTATCTAGGATATACTGCAACATATTTAACATATATAGGACTGCTTGCCATCTTGGGGGGGGGGGAGGAGGGAGGGAGGGAAAAAAACAAAACATAAGTGATTGCAAGGGATAATGTTGTGTAAAAATTATCCTGGCATGGATTCTGTCAATACAAAGCTATTATTAAATAAAATTAAATTTAAAAAAAAAAAAGAGAATTGTGTTATGTACCTTTAGTATGATATAAACATACAAACAAAACAAATTGAGTTTGAAAGAGGAATTCAGTGTTCTAAATTCAGAATAGGTTTTCTCTTGGATAAGACGACATAACAGCAAATGGATAGTACAAAGTTTCTTTGTTCCTTGAAATGGTCTCACAGAGGAAGCCCAACAGTTATCCATGTGTTATTTGTATATGTCCCCCCTCCCCCCCCCCCCCCCCCATTAGAATATGTGCTTCTTAAAGGCAGGGATACTTTTTTTTTTGAATCTCTAGAGCTTAGCTTAGTGACAAAAATATTTGTCAAATAATTACATTAAATCCCATCCCTCAGATGTCAAACCTCGGTGTTTTGCCTGAGGTCATACAAGTTGTAAGTGGCTTTCAAACTCATGTCCTGTAACTCCAAGATGAATACTTTCTCCATAGGAGCACATTGCCTTCTTTTTTTTTTTTTTTTTTGCACCATCTTGGTGCCAGATTCTGTAATTTGTCATCAACACATTGATTTCCTAGTGGGTGGTGGGTGGTTTTTCCAGTGAAGCAAAGATAACATTGGAGAATTTGGATTGCCAAGAGATTTTTTTCTAGCCTCTAGAGCCTTTTTCACTTATGACTTTGATGCCAGTAGAAGAATCATGGATTGCCAAGAGATTTCTTTCAGACTCCAGATCCTTTTCATTAATGTCTGATGCCAGTAGAGCTTTTGACCTGCTTAGTCATCTTTGAAAAGAGTTTAAGAACACAATAGGGACCATTAGCTTCTGAACCTGAGGCATATACTATACATCCATACTTAGATATTGAATCCAGGGTTAGACAAATGTATCTAGTAATAAGCACCAATGTTAATTGTAAAGGGTTGTCATTTAATTATGTATTCTTTTAAAAATAATATTTTGTTTTCCCCCAGTTACATGTAAAGACAATTTTTTTTATATTCATTATGTCTTTTTACCCAAAATTCCCATTAGTCTTTCATCAGTTTTATTTTGTATCTCATTTAGATTTCCCTCCTTCTTCTGAAGTGCTATTGTACTATCAAGAAATTAAATGTATTCTTCCTTTTTGTCTAATGAATTAAATTCATTTTAAACAGATAAGAAATATACTTATTCTTTTCTTGCTCTATTTCAAGAATATTTTAAAGTTTTTCTGAAACTCTAACAAGTTGTTTCATTTTCAAGATTATCTGTTTTTGATCAGGTATAATTAATTCATACCTGTTTTATAGATGTCACTCCTTTCCCTACATTCAACAATTCTCGTTTCTTCATGACCCAGAGTAATGGAATAAGGAAAGGGATTTTTTTTTTTTTTTTTTTTTTTTTTTGGTGAAAGGAATCAAAACTCCAATGAAATCTCACTGGCAGGTACTGTGGCTTAAAAATCCTTGATAAGAGACATGATTCTATAACCTTCATAACACTTACTGATGATTTCTCTTTCCTAACCAGCTATTTGTGATTCTCAACTAGTCTTCTAGAGTGTGTTTGGCAAAAGTCAGATCCTAGTCAACTCTTTAGTGATTTGATTAGGTTCTGCATTCCCTTTTGAAAAACTTCTCCGGTATCTTACCTTAAAGAGAACCAGGGAAAAAAATAAAGAGAAACAATAAAAGTTTCTATAGCACTGATCTTAATGATACCCAGTACTTTACATCCTTTCCAAGCTTCCAAATATATGGTTGTATGACTTAATAGAGAGATTCTTTTCCTTCCTTCCTTCCTTCCTTCCTTCCTTCCTTCCTTCCTTCCTTCCTTCCTTCCTTCCTTCCTTCCTTCCTTCCTTCCTTCCTTCCTTCCTTCCTTCCTTCCTTCCTTCCTTCCTTCCTTCCTTCTTTCCTTTTTTTTTTTTTCAAAGGCCTAATAGATGCAAGGGGAAGAAAACAGCAAATCACTTAAGCATTTTTGCCAAGAAAAATCCAAATGGAATCATGAAGGGCTAACACAACTGAAACAGTTTAATGACAACAATTAATCTGAATGTGATCCTACCCTCATCAATTTTCTAATTAAGCTGCCATTCTCCAGCCCACCCCCGACCCTACCACATCCTTCTTGGAGGGACTGATGTTTCTACTTAAGTGGTCATTTGAAAGAATTGGATAGTCTCTTTCCAGATGAGAATATTCGTCTCCCCTCCCTCATCACATTTGTTACTCATTAACCAGCATAATTAGCCCACTCTCCTTTCTGCTGTTCCACATACACTACATGCTTCATTATGCACTCAGACAAAGCTCTCTGTTATCCATCGTGACAGGTGTTAGAGCTTCAAGGAGGAGGAAGCAGCCCCTAAAGTGTCAGTCCTTGGGGGCTCCAAAAAGGGTCTTGAGAGAGCTCAAACTTCCATTTCCAGGAATTCAAAAGGAACTAAATACTAACAAGTTTGCCAAAGTCATCAACAAAGAGTTTTATTATCCAGCTGTTCTGAGGCTTCTAGAATAACAAGAAAAGCCCTCTTAATAACCCCCTTACAGACTAGCTCTCAATACTGTTAAAGCCAACAGATATTTGAGCTCTGCAAGTAACATGTTGCAGCCTGGTGGAGGTTATAGCAAAGTTTGTTTGCTTTTGATCAGAACTGCAAAGCTGCTCTCAAGGGTGAGTGAGCCTGCTCACCTGTTCTCCAACATCTCTGATCTAGTATCTTTGTTGCTCAATTTCTTGCCTTCTCACTTTCTCACAGCATGTTCTGAATGGGCCCAACTGCTTCTATTTCCGTTTAACCAAGCAGTTACCAGAAGAGTATTCTATCAACACTCCTTCACTCAAAAATGAGCCCATTTTCTTTGAAGTTTCTTGATTCTTGGGCTGAGGTACTTTTGGCTTACCTGGACTGATCCTTGCACCTGTTGATCCCCATACCAAATGACTTGAAAATAGGATTTTTGAGTTTTTTAGAACAATTTAATTCTTGTTGTTTGTCCTTTGTTTTTGAAGAAGACCATAGCCAGGATGATGATGCTGTGACTTGCAAATGAATTGGATTTAAGTGAGGGAGGGCTGTGCAAAGTCACCAGGCTCACTTTCTCCTCTGGAGCCATCCAGGTCTAGTGTCCAGATGTAGATCAGAAAGACTAGAGATGGGCCCTGGATGCAGTGGGAGAGCTTGGCCTTTTAAACAAAGGTCTCAGTTTAACTGAGGCAATGCTCAATCAGTGATTAAGGGATATATGAGGTGGGGCAAAGAATGGTTTCTTTTACCTAGTCAAACAAATAAACAAACAAACAAAATAATCAATTCCAGAGGGGAAGACTGTCAGCTTTTTTGGCACAACAGAAATAACTGCTATCTACATTTACTCTGAGTCAATGAATGCCTACAACTCCAACCCTAACACCAGACTCTATTGCTTCCTTCTCCAAAACTGACTATAACCATAACATTAATCTTATTTGGACCTTCACCCGAATCTTATTTTATCCCTAGACTCCAACTCTGCCTAAATCTCCCAATATAACTATAATTCTTCAATTCTATTTCAGACCTAACCTAGGTTTCCTCAAACTCTGCATCTAATTTTAATCTTTTTCAAAATTTATTTATTTATTTTATTGAAACATTTTATTTTTAAAACATATGTAAGGATAATTTTTCATCATCGACCCTTGCAAAACTTGTGTTCCAAAATTTCCCCTCTTTCCTCCTTCCCCTCCCCTAAATGGCAGGTAATAAATGTTAAACATGGTAAAATATATGTAAATCCAATATAAGCATACATATTTATACAATTATCTTGCTGCACAAGAAAAATCGTATCAAAAAGGAAAAAACAAGAAAGAAAATAAAATTCAAGCAAATAACAACAAAGGTGACTTTGCACAACCCTCCCTCATTTAAATCCAATTCACTTGCAAGTCACAGCATCATATCTTTGGCTACAGTCCTCTTCCAAAACAAATAACAACACGAACTTCTCCACCTTTCCAACTAAAGTCCTCCATAACCACTTTAGCCTCCAACTCAGACTCTAACTTGATGGGTCCTTGGCTTTTTCCCCCAGAGTTTTCTCTTCCCAGAAGATAGAAGGAGGGTGGGAGGGACAAGATAGATCTGAGTCCAGGGTCTCTATATATAGCTAATGTGTGGGATAGTCAGACCCTTATCAAAAATTAATTACTCAGAGGCATCTCAAGGTCTAGAACAAAGGCTTTATTCAGGAACTCAATGAGTCCGGGCAATCCCCATTCCAAGCAAAAGGAAGTGTTTGTAGCCAGGAGAGCCATTGCCCAGTGCATGCATAAAGCTTTTATACAAAAAGGATCTACAGAAACCCCCAGACCCCCTCCTCTTTTCCCCTATACATTCCGATTGGTTATATAAATTTAGTTTCCCTGAAATGCTGGCAGTTGATAAATTCTGATTTCCCCCAGGTCACTTGAATTCTAGGAAACTGAAACTCAGGCTCTTAGGCTTCATGTAATTTAACAAGCAGTATTCCAACTGAGAGGTCTTCACTTAAATTGTCCCATTCACTAAGGAATATTGAACAATAAAACCTATCATCCTTGCTCATTATTCATCTCCTGTAAAAACCCTATAGTGACTTTTTATCTCCTTACCTGATTGACAATACTTTGCTAAAAGACATTCTGTCTATATCCTGGCTCCTTCCTTATCTTGTAATGCCGGAGAAACTGAGGCAGGAGAGAGATTAGAGAGTTTTTAATATTTTATTAATGGGAGAGTAAGATTGACTGGACAGGACTCTTGTCTCAGATTATCCAGTCAGACAGAGATAAAGATATACTGGGACCAAGGAATCCATATTGGTCCCAGGGCTGGAGGACCCAAAGAATCCAGCGTCCAGCATACAGCTGCCAGCCGCCATTCTCCAGCAATGAATGGAAGAACAACAACTTCTTAAATACCTTTTTGGAGACAAAGAAGAGAAAGGGAGGGAAAGTTTTTTTATCAGGGAGGGGAAGCCATAAAACCTAAAAATTCCAGAGACAAAGAAGTAAAGATATCATGGGTTGGTCTTGGAATATTCTAAAGAAATATTGTAAATCCATAAAAGAGTCAGGAGAGCTACTCTTTTATCTTGCTAATTTACAACCCGAGAGCGAATAATCCTTAGTTTTACTGGGTCAGAGACAGAACAGTTAAGGTAACTGAGACAGGGAAACTGAGTCAGGACAGTTAAAGAAAACTGTGGCATAACAATCTGTATTTTGGCCTCTGCATATAGATTGTTTAGGCTGCTGACTGAATCTCCAAATTTCGGTATAAAAACTCTCCCAACATTTACTAATTGCCAGACTCAAGAGTCTGGCTCACTATACTTTTACATTAATAAAGTTTTTTGTGACTATAAGAAAAACTCTTTGAGTTCTTTCAGACTGTGTGGGGTGTAGAAGACCCTTACCCAAAATGACTACTCAGAGATCATTCAAAATAGAAAGCAGAAAAAGAAACCTTTCTACTTTCCTACCTCCGGAGGATGAACCATTCTATCATGAGATAAGGGAAAGAGAAAGCTCATGGTAGGAGGGCTAAAGAAGTAGTAAAGATACACAGCTTTTATACAAGAGATTATATCACAAGAGAACACTGAGAAAGGTGGGGGTGGGGGGAGGCTTCTAATTGGTTGTTGCTATCAGGAGAGATTGAAATGGAAGGTTTCTATTTCCTGAAATCACCTGATTTCTAGGAAATAGAAAATCAGGCCTTCAGGCTTCGGATATAGCTGGCCAAGGCTCAAGTAAATATAGGCCTGCACATATTATACAGGTCATAGGGGAAACACAGAAATAATGAAAATAAAATACAGAAAAAGAATTCACACATTCCTGTAAATTCTTCACCTTATCTCTCTATTCCGCACAAGACTAACTGTGAACCATGACTGTTGCACACTTCAAAGCTTAACCTTAACCCTTAGGCTCTAACCCAACCCTAACACAACCATAACCATCCAACTCAAACTGAAGTTTATACGCCTCCTCCTCTAACTGTGATTCTAATCCTAATCCTAAATATCTCTGACTCTGTCCTGATTCTAACCCTAACATACCAAATATAACCCTAAACTATACTTCTAACCCTAACCCTAAATTCTAGTCATAACTTCTGACTATAGCAATCCAACACTAACCCTAAACCTAATTTAAAATTCTAATTCTAATCCTTAAATCTGATCCTAAATCTAAACAACAATCTGTACTTCCACTCTAATCATAATCTTAAATTCTAATCCTAATCCCTGATTTTAATCCATTGGACTCTAACCCTAACCTCAGCTTCCAACTCTACCTCTGACATCAACACTAATCATCTAACTCTAATCTAAATTTAAATGCATCCAATTTGAACTCAAATCCTGGCCCCAAATTCTAACCCTAATTTCTGACTCTAACTCTTCCACACTAACCCAAACCTTAAATGTTCATCTCTGAGTCTAATTGTAACCCTTAACCCTATCTAACCTGCTGACTCTAACCCTGAATTTAACCCTACATTTTATCTACATGCTCTTGAAATGTCAGTTGAGGTCTAACTAGGGATTGGATTTGTGCTTGCCCAGATTACCTAACATAGAAGTATTTGGGTTCTGGGAGAAGCTGGTTCTGAATCCCCTTACCACATGGGTGGGAATAGACTTTTTCATTTGGCTGCTTAACTGGAACAGACTGTGTCTTTGAAAATTGCCAGACTGGGATACTCCTTTTCTTTCCCCAGGCATCCAGAGAAAGTGAAGTTTCCCTTCACCCATAGGTGGGTGGGAGGAAGGGCTACCATTTATCCTTCTCTTCCTTTTTACTCTATAGTACCCTATGGGTTTGGGGTTTTGTATTGATGTGTTTCATTTTTAGTTCTAGGGTATAGGTGGTGGAATACCCATGAGAGTGGGGAGTTCTAGCCAAGGCATCAAGATTCCAGGCCATATGAATAGTCAGCTAACCGAATATGAGACTGTGGGCTTGGAGTTTAATGGGACTATGCTATAAGGAAAGTGGACTAAGTTGTAAAGTGAATGCTTTGTCTTTCTGTGGAGTAGAAGGTAGCACAGAAAGGATTATGTCTACCAGATATTGGGGAGAATGTATGTTTATTCTTTGTAAAAAGTGAATCCAACTGTTAAATGGTTAAAAAGGACTGAGTTGCTGGGTATCCCTCCCTGCCGTTTATAGTGCCTGGAGCTAATGGTAAATACTAGATAATTCAAATATCCTTAATAGTATTAGTGAGCCTTGGGAAAAGTCCAAACACATTTGGACTTCAGGCAGTATGAGCCAGGGCAGTTTCTGTTACAGGAGCTATGGACATTTTATTACAGAAGGAGATTGACCTGCTCTCTTACATCTCTCTTCCTTTTTTTGCCTGGGAGGAAAATTCTGAGCTATTTCCTTGAGAATCGAGTGAATACATATCCTGTATGGGCAAGCTCGTACCTGTGCCCCTGGCTGCCTTTGCTCCCTTTGTGTTTGTTCTTTCCTGATTTTCATGAACAAATACTCTGAGATGGACATGCTTAGATACAATCTTATAAGTTGGAAAGGTCTGGAGGCTAAGGGTCCTATTGGGTTGAAACTGAATAGCGGTAGGGAATTAAGTTATTTTACTGACAAAGGTTCTGGTCCAAAACTAGCTGAGTTGTTTAGACACTGAAGAGCTGGAGCAGTGAAATGTAAACCCCACTGAGCAGCTCAGTATTGATCCTACCTCAGAGCTAGATTTATTTCTCAAACTTGGACTAGATTTAAAAATGATATGATTGTCAGAATGCTCTGCTCTTTTTTTCTACTTCTCTGCCCCCAAATGTAAGGTGTCTTCATAGAAGTAAGGCCCATTTAGTGTATTTGTTGTTCTTTATGGATAGCTATGGCCAAAGAAATAATCACCAAGTGGCTAGCTCACCGCTGATGGCCTTTCCTTACTTAGGTTTGTCTTTAGAAAGCAAACCTAGTTAACGGTTGGGAGCAGCCATAAACTCTTTCTAGGTTCATGAAAATTGCTAGAGCTTATGCTCTCTGGTTCAGCTTCAAGTGCCAATTATGTGTCACTTCAATATCACAAGGAAGCACTGGAGTTGTCAAGATTTAATCATGAAGGATACCTTGCATTTTGCTCCAGTTAGCTCATCCCTAATACTGACAAATTCAGTCTTCTTTTATTTGATCTTCATATTCTATTCATTTACCCTTTCTTTGTCTTCATAGTTAAAAAGAAAACAAAAATTTCTCTTCATTTGTATCTAAGTCTTGAGACTGTCCATGGAAGTAGTTAATTTAAAATGAGCTTCAGTAATTAGAGCCCATGATGATTGCCTTGGTATGACCCTACTGCTATTTCTTTTGAATTTCCCTGACCTGTTATTTGTTTTTTTTTTTTTTTACCTTCTTCTGCTATTTTCTGTGTGTCTGATTTAGACTGAATGGAGAGGCTTCCTTCTGATGGAGAGAAAGGTTATTCTATCATCTGTTTCCTACAGATTCCCTTGCCTGAACTGCTTAATATTCAGAGAAGACACTACTACCCAAAGGCTGTCTATTCCACAAATATTAATAAACTCTCACCTGGTCTATTCTGCCAGCCTCGTAATCTGGAACCTCTGTGTATACAGAGACTCACTTTTCCATTTCTCACAATTTGCTCCCTTATTCATAGTCTTTTCAAGCTTCCTGCCCTGTCACTCACACTTTAGAGGTACTCACCCCTTCCAATATGCTCTGGGGTATATGTGCTTCATAGGTAATTAACTTATTTTATTCATTCCTTTCATCTGGCTCTCATTCAGGTTTGGACCCCTCTAGTGATACAGCCTTTCTAGCCTTCTTTTCTAGTGCTTTCCATTCCTTCTCATTCACTGGTTGAGGTGGGACACTGGGATGCTCTTACAATTTTTTGATACAAAAAAAGAGTTGTAAATATTTTTGCAAATATAAGTTCTTTTCTTCTTTTTTAATCTTTTTTTTTTTTTTTTTTTTGGTGAAGTCCTAAGAGTGATTTGCTGAGTCAAAAGCAGGTACAATTTAGTAATTTTTATGGCCTAATTATAAATCTTTCTTTTAGCATGGCTAGATTAATTTGTAGGCCTGCCAACAATGCTTTAATGAGCCCATTTTCTTGCAATCACTCCCTAAATTTATAATTTTGACAATCTGGAGTCCATAGGCAGAAGCTCAGAATTTCTTTAATTTGAATTTCTCTTATTGTTAACAACATAATATTTTTTCATATGGTTTATATTTCTTCCTTTGAAGAATGCCCATTTATATCTCTTGACCATTTGTCAATGGAGAAATCACTTATTCTTATAATTTGACTAAGTTCCTTATATGCCTTGGAAATGAAACTTTTATTAAAGGAATTTACTGCATATCTTTCCTCCCTTCTCTCTCAAATCTTTTTGTTCAGCTTAATTATTAATCAAGATAAATCTGTTATTAAAATAAAAAACCTCTATGATGAGATAATAATAATTAGTAATAGTGCTCAACTTCCAAGGTTGTTGGGGGGAACAAAATATTTGTAAAGTGTTTTGTAAATTTTCAAGTGCTATAGAAATGTTACTGTTTATTATTCACAGATGTAAACTAAATGCTTTTAGTGCTTAGCTTAATGATACAGCTCTCTAGCTTTGGAATATTCTTTAGAGCTATTATTCCTTCATTCAATTGCTTTGTATTAATTTTGTATATATTTTGATTGACTTAGATCTGTCCTTGTTGCAGAAATTGATATATTTTTGTCTTTGTATTCCCAGCACTAGGAATGTAGCAGATTATTTTGCATTGGTTTTGCATATTAAAAGTTCTCTCCAAATTGGTTCTCCCACAACAATTCTTTGAACTTTTATGAACTCTTTTTGTCCTAAAATTAATCAACCATTCATCATTTATGAAGTGTTGAGGCACCATGATGGGCTCCAACATATACATTGTAAAAGTGAGAGTTTTGCCATCAAGAAGTTATATTCAACTTTCGAATATAATCTAGTCAAACAGAAAGAAATAGTGATAATGTATATAATAAGCCACAAGTCAACTTTATATAGATTTAAAACAAACCTGATTTAATGGCATAGTGTTCAGAAGTAGTTTATTACATTTCTTGCCCTACTAAGAAGTACCAAGTTTCAACCATAGTCCTATGTATATGAAGTCCCAGAAGGATGAGAGTCTAGTAAGGTAGGGTGACATTGCATTTCCATTCCCCTTGACCTCAGAACAACAGTACACAGTGAATGCTGAAACAGGAAAGTACAAACAATTTTTTAGTCATATTTTTCCAAATGTGGTCAATTGGTTTTTTTTCTTGTTTATGCATTTTTTTAAACAAAGTTTTTGTTTTTGTTTTTTTGTTTTTCATTTGGGTGAGAAGGAGAGAAAGTAAATTCTTGTTAATAGAAAAAAAGTAAAACAAAATAAAAATTATATTAAAAAAGAATCTTCAAGTGGTCTGTATAGCCTCTGTCCTCCATTTCTATTTCTGATCTATCATCAACAAATATTTCTATCTGAGGGGGAACAGCAAGTAACCTGGAC
The DNA here is from genome assembly GCF_016432865.1 of Antechinus flavipes. NCBI lineage: Eukaryota > Metazoa > Chordata > Mammalia > Dasyuromorphia > Dasyuridae > Antechinus > Antechinus flavipes. The sequence goes on from NC_067403.1 coordinate 150,716,693, forward strand.
CTAACTTTAACAACAGATGAGAGAATCAAAAGCTCCTTTCATTCTCTTTCCTCTGATGCTGATTCTCTGCATAGATCAATAATAAATCATAGAAAAATGTGCCATAGTGGAAATTCCTAATACATATGTTGTATTGAAGACCATGGTATACTAGAGGTGTCAGAATACATTAACATTCCAGGGAGAATGCTATTGACTCAGTGATTCCAGCAATATGGAAGGAAGTCTGAGAATCAAAATCAACAACCTGTCTCCCTTTGCCATTGAGCTTCCACTGACTGCAGGGTGAGGCTCCTGGGTTACTATCAGTGAGGTACAAATGATACCTTTTCTTGATCTCTGGGAATGATGTTCCATCTTCTCTATATAGTTTCCTTTGTGACAGAGGTTCCATCTTTTCTAGATAGCTGATTTGGTCTAAAGTCATCATGTGTAACTGAGGACCAGAGGAAGCTAAACATAGTAGTGTGAAAGGAGGACTGCTCTGAAAGTCTAAAGATCCAGCTTCTTCTATCTCTTTCTAGCTATATATCTTTGGGTAGCTTCCTGAATTTCTATGGGTCCCAGTTTCACCATTGCTTAATAATATTAGCAACTGTCATTTATATTAAGGTTTTCAAAACATTTTTCTTAATCTATGAAATAGATAGAATTCTCCCTCTTTTACTGATAATAAAAGTGAGGTCAAAGACATTATAATTTCTTATGCACATCACATAGTCAGGAAGAATTTAAGTCAAGATTTGAATTCAGGTCTTCTATTTCTTAGTGCAATACTTTTTCTAGTACATTATCTACTTTACATAAAATAAAGGGATTAGACTACATGATGTCAGAGTTTTGATATGGTATGATTCCCATTACTCTATAAGAGGCAATGGATTGAGGGCAGGTCATGGAGTCAGAAAGAGCTGGATTCAAGTCATCATCACTGAGCAGGTGATTCTCAGATCTACTTCTCCAGTCCTACTCTTTCTTCCCACTTCCAGTCTTGAACCTCCAATTAATTGCCTATTGGACACCTCAAAGTGGTTATCCTGAGCACTTTAACACATCCGAACTGAAGTCATTATCTTTCCTTCCCAATTCTCCTCTCTTCCTAAGTCCCTTCTTATGGGTAAGGGTATCATCATCTTTCCAATTACCCAGGATTGACCATGTAAGGTATCATCCTTGACTCCTCTCACTTCACTAAACTTCTTTGTCCAGTCTGTTTCCAAGTCTTATTAGCTTTATCTCTTGTGACATTTCTTGTACATTCCCCTTTCTCTGATCTGATACTATAGGTTCTTATCACCTCATGCTTGGATTGTTGAAATAGCCTGATGGTTGATCTGTCTTCATCAGGTCTTTTCCCACAATAATTTCTTCAGCTATCCAAGTGATCTTTATAAAATGCAGGTCTGATCATCTCACCTCTTTATTCAATAAACTTTAATGTCTTCCTTTTACACTAGCATCAAAAAACCCCTCTGGCATTTAAGGCATTTCATATCTTGTCCTGTCTTGCTAGTCTTCTTATACTGTTCTACTCTCCCATATACTCTATAGTCCACACCACTGACCTGTTTGTTGTTCCTCTTATAAGAACTTTCATCTTCTAATACTATGAATTTTCACTGATTGTCTTCCAAATCTGAAATTCCTTTTCATTTTTGCCTCTTGGCTTCCCTTGTTTCTTTCAAGTTAAAATTCCCAGCTAAAATATCACACTCTGAAAGAAGCCTTTTTGGGACCCCCTTAAAGCTAATGTTTTCCCTTTGAGATCAGGTGATTGTTTGCATATTCTCTCTCTCAATATATCATGAACTCTTTAAGGTCTTCATGTCTTCTTTAACTAATGCCTTGAATACTTTCTCATAGTGTGATCATTTGCAAGTTAATTAACTAATCTCTCAATAGCCTAAATACAACCCAAGATTGTAAGTTGTGGATGAATCATTAAGCTGCATATGTGTACCATACCAGGGATTCCCTACAATGATGAAATCCCTATACTTGGAGAAAAAAATTGCTTCCATTGGTATGAAAGCCATTGGTCAACTAATTTTGTTTCAGATGGATTTTCTTCTTATTTTTTCCTAGCAGTTTATTTTTTTGGCAGTTTGGCAGTTTGATTAGTATGGTACTGAAAAAGTAAATTAATTTAGGTAGAATTGTAATTTTATTATATTAGTTTAGTTTACCCATTTGATATTTTCCTAATTATTTAGAAACGACTTAATTTTGTTTTATAATTATATTCATACAGTTCCTGGATTTGTCTTGGCAAGTATACTCCCAAATAATTTATATTATCTATAATTACTTTAAATAGAATTTCTCTCTCTGTCTCTTGCTAGTTGGCAAAATTTTTGTTTTAATTTCCTCTTCATTAGTGGTGAATTCTCGTTGTTCATTTTTTGATACTGGTGATTTGGTTTTCTTTTTCTTTTTAAATCAAATTAACCAAAGATTTATGTATCTTATTTTTTCTCATAAATTCACATTCAAAGTTATGGTTACCAGCTGCGCATTTCCCTCTTTTGTATTTTCTCTCCTATTCATACTTTTCATCTCTTTCCATTCTGTCCCTCTTCACCAATGTTTTGTTTCTGACTCCCACCTCCCTCAACCTGCCATCTCTTATCACTCTTTTTCCTTTTTCTTTCTACATTTCTCCTGTTACTTTTCCCCTCTCTTCCATCCAACCCTTCCCTTCTTTTTCTCCTTTCTCCTCCTACTTCTTTATAGGGTAAGATAAATTTCTATATCCAATTGAGTGTGTATGTTATTTCCTCTTTGAGCCAGTTTAATGAGATTAAGGTTCAAACAATGTTCATTCCCCTCACTCTACTGTGATGTAGAGGGATCTAATTTAGATCCATTTTACCTCCCCTTTCTTCTTCTAGTGCAATCCTTTTTTCTACCCCTTAACTTCTTTTTTATATTATCATTCAAAGTCAACTTATACCCACATGTTCTATGTATACTCCTTCTAACTGCCCTAATAAAGATACAGTTCTCAAGAGTTAAAAGTATCACCAAGGAATATAAACAGGAATATAAATAATAAGTAACATATAATTTTTTCCTTTCCTGTTTACCTTTTTTATATTTCTTTCGAGTCTTATATTTGCACATCAGGTTTTCTGCTTAGTTCTTGTTTTTTTTTATTAGAAATTATTGTAAGTCCCCTATTTTATTAAATGCCCATCTTTTCCCCTGAAAGATTATGCTTAATTTTGCTAGGTAGTTGGTTCTTGGTTGTAATCCAAGTTCTTTTGCCTTGTGGAATAGCATATTCTAGTCCCTCTGATCCTTTAATGTAGAAACTGCTTAGTCCTGGGTAATTCTGACTGTGGCGCCTTGATATTCAAATTGTTTCTTTCTGGCTACCTGCAGTATTTCCTCCTTAAGCTGATAATTCTGAAGTTAACTACAATTTTTTTGGAACATTTATTTTGGGATTTCTTTCAGAAGATGATTGGTGGATTTTTTCAATGACTATATTTACCCTCTAATTCTGAAAGATCAAGGCAATTTTCCTTGCTGATGTCATTCAGACTTTGATCATGGCATTCAGATAGTCCAATAATTCTTAAATTATCTCTTCTGTAATTATTTGTTGTTTTTAAAATGAGATATTTTATATTTTCTCTATTTTTTTCATTCTTTTTAGTTTAACTCATTCTTATGATGTCTCATAGAGTCATTAGCTTCCATTTGCCTAATTCTAGTTTTTAAAATATAATTTTCTTCAGTTAGCTTATTTATCTTTTTCCATTTGGCTAATTCTACTTTTTAAGAATTGTTTTCTCCCGTTCTTTCTGTTCCAAACTGTTGATTCTCTCTTATACATTTCTCATTTTTATTCCCAGTTTTTTCTACCCCTGTTATTTGATTTTAAAAATCCTTTTTGAACTCTTCCAAGAAGTTTTTTTCGGGTTTGAGACCAATTTATATCTCTCTTTGAGGTTTCACATGCAGGTATTTTATCTTCTTTTGAGTTAGTATTTTGATCTTTTCTGTCATCATAGTAGCCTTCTTTGGTCAAAGTTCTTTTTTGTTTCCTACTCATTCCCCCCCCCCCCCCCCCCTTTTTTTTTGTGACTTTTAATGTTGGACTTTGCTCCTGAGACATAGGGGGTGCTGTCCCTATTTTTTGTGTGGGGTCATTGGCTTTGAGCACTGAAATCTCAGATGTTTGGTGACTTGCTCACTCCCCTGGGGTAGTATCACCTAGTCTGGCCTATTGTTGCCTGGTTTTCAGGGCTGGCAATTTGTCTTCTGTGTTGGGGCTGGAAGTTCTACTGCTAATCGGCTGAGCTACTATTGTAATTGTCAGTTGCTAATCTGTGCTATAACTAAGATCCTCCTGATGACTTGCCCAGATACCATTTGCACTGGGCTGTACTCTATTTTCATCCAAGTGAGACTACTGAACTTTACTGAAACTTTACTGAAATCCTTCTAACCTATTGTAAGTTGGAAAATTGTTTCATGCCATCTTTGCATGTTCTGTCACTCCAGAATCTCTTCAGAGGCTTGATTTAAAGTTGTTTCTAATGGAAACTGGGGAGAGTTCTGGCAACTTTCTGGTTTGTCTCTATTCCCCTTCCTCCCCAACAAGTCAACTGATTTTGTTAAACATACATAGCCCACAAGAAGGGTTTCTATGAATGCTTTAGGTCTCTTGTATAAAATAATTAATAAATGGAACGTATATGCTTTAAAAAAATTCTTAAGATAGGGCAACAGTTCTTTCTAAGAGGTAAAACATGTTTTTGTTAAGATAGGAAGTGTAAATTACAATTTTATTTTCTTATATTAGGGAATTTTCCTTATATCTCCTTTGTTTGACAATCAACACCTTTCATAGTCTGTCACTACCTTAACCTTTCAACCATATTTTTACCACCATTCATCAGGTATCTTACAATCCAATCAAATTATACTACTTCTAATTTCCTAAATACTCTCCATTGTTTGCTTTTTGATTCCTTCTGCCTGGGATACATTCCATCTCACCTCTTTTTGACATTCTGCTTACTCTTCATCCATGTAAACATGAATGTCCTTACACATTTCAGAAAAGATAAAACCAAAACTTTTCTTTGAATATGAACCCAGGGAATGCAGGCAGGAATCAAGATTCATTTTTCCTTCCAGTCTACCCTTCTTTAAGCCTCCTGCATAATGCATAAGTCTCCTCTTCTCAAATCTGTGGCTTAGTATTGGTTACTGAATAAATTCTCTGCTTGACATTTAATATATTTCACAATTTGGTGCCCTACATTTTGATCTTCTCTCTCTGCACAGCACTCTGCAAATAATTTCTGAAATGAGGCAATCCTATTCTTTCATCATATACTTTAACATGTTAAAATTCAATTTTAAGCATTACTTATATTTTTAGATGTGTAACACTAATATCAATAATAACAATCCTATCACTATACACTTTAACATATTCAAATTGAAATTTTAAACATTTGCTTATACTTGTAGATTTGTAACACCAACATTAATAATAAGAACTTAAATAACATCTTTAATTTTAAGTTTTCATTTTTATTATGTCATTTGATCTTCTGAAGAACCTTCTGAAGTAGGTCAGATAGGTATTATTAAGCCAACTTCATATTAAGTGATGAAACTAAGGTATAGAGAGATGAAAGGACAAGCATCTACTGAGTAGTGAAATTAGTAGTGGATGCCACAGTGCTTTATTCTTTTCTCAGGGCTACCCTCTTAATCTATTTCTAATTCATTTAGGATCTTGTGAGAGAGTATTCCTAATCTTCTTTATGATTTTTTTTTCATGTAAATTTAGGCTCAAAGATGAGCAAACAAATCTCTCACCATTTTCCTGATTGGAGGAGTTCAAACCCTTCATTGATTTTGATAAAGGCAGTTTATGAGTTATTACTGAATCCATGTCAATTTTCTTCTTCATGTAATCATCCACTAATAAAGGAATGAAGTCTCTAGTTTTATACTTTGTGAAGAAAAAAAGATAAAACTAATGCTTGAACAATAAGATTAACTTAATGAATCAAGTAAATTTCAAGTACACCACATATCTATTGATAATTATATAAAAGGCTTCTTTTCATTTTCTTTTTGAGATAACACAAGAAGCTGATTGATTGTCTAGGAGAAACTGTAGGTGGGGCTTATAGTCTCCCTGTCATCTTCTACTCATATTCCTGTGTATGTTCAAGAGACTTCTCTTCTGAAAGACTTTGAATAGCCTCCATTTATCTATTAAAGATCAAATGCTTGAGCTAATCATTCAAGGCCCTACAGAGTTTTGGATTTAATTTGCATTCCTTTGGATCATAAATAATAAGATAGTAGATTTGAGATCCGGAACACACCTATTTAATCCAAACTTCTAATTTTACAGATGAAAAAACTGAAGCCCAAAGAGATTAAAAATCACCCAGTCAGACAATTCAGACAGTCAAAGTCTGAGGCAGAGTTTGAACTCAGATTGTGTTGCTTCTCAATCTAGTATTCTATATACCTTATCACATTGTTCCTACACATTCACTCTGCAGCCAAACTAGATCCTTCACTGTACTTTCTTTTCATATTTTTTCTAATTTTCAAGTATTTGTTCTATATGAGCAGAAAGTACTATCACCCCCTCCTCCAAGATCTAGGTCAAATATCTTCTCCATGAAGACTTCTGCTTCATTCTACTTGAATAGGAGGAACATTCCTTTTTCTTCCTTCCTTCCCCCTTAACTTTAATCCTTTATTTTAACTCTGTGTATGTATGTGTCTCTGTGTTTCAAGTATGTCCTCTGTTAACATATTGCTACATTCTGTTTTTTAATTCATTCTGCTATTTGCTTATATTTTATAAGTCCATTCTATTCACATTCACAGTTGTGATTGACATATATTTCCCTCCATTCTTTTTTCTTCTCTTTATCCTTCTTTCTCTCTCTTTCTCTATCTCTGTCTCTCTCTCCTCCTTCTTTTCCTCCCTCTCTCTCTTTCTTTTAACTCTGTCCCTTCTCAAAAATCTGTTTTGCAAGTAACCTCCCTTAATCTTCCCTCCATTTTATTTCCCTCCTCACTTTCTTTTATCCCCTTCCATTTCTACCTCCTAGGTAACATAGATATCTATATAGTCTTCCCTCTTTGAACTAAATCTGATGAAAATGAGATTGAGATATTGCCTGCCTCCTTCTCCCCCTTGCCATTAAAGCTCCTCCTTGCTGACCTTTAAAATAAATGTTACATAATTTCCCCTATTTTTCCTCTCCCTTTCCCTCCTCTCAACACATCCTTCTTTCTCATCCCTTAATTTTTTTTTTGTTATCCTCACATTAACTGTGTCTTCTATGTAGACTCCTTCTAAACTGCTTAACAATGATAAAGTTCTTTGGAATTTTATATATCCAAAGACTTTGTGATGGAAAATTCTATCCACATCCAAAGAAAGAACTAATGAGTTCTGAATGCAGAATGAAGCATATTATTTTCATTTTCTTCATTTCTGTGTGTTTTTCTTTTTGTCTGTTTAATATTTCACAACAAAGATAGTATGGAAATATGTTTTACGATTATGTAAACCTATATTACAACATATCAAATTAATCATATAATGTATATTTGATTACTTATTGTTTCAGGGAAGGGGCAATTTTGGAACTCACATTTTAAAAAAAGAATGTTAAAAATGATCTTTCTATGTAACTAAAAATAAAATACTATTTAAAAATAAAAAGAAATTTTATACATACATACATATGTATATATATTCTTTCAATATAGGGATATATACAGTTAAAAGTTTTTGAGTGCTTAATCATTTTTCTTCCATGTTCACCTTTTCTTGTTCCTTTTGAATCTTATATTTGAATGTCAAATCTTCTAATAATCTCTGTTTTTTTAATGTTTGGAATTATCTATTTCATCAAATATATATGTATATATTTTACCTCTTATATGATCTTTTAGGAAAAAGTTTTGCTGGGTAGATTATTCTAGGTTATAATCCTAACTTATTTATCTCCTGGAATAAATGTTTGTTGATTGATTTATTTATTGATAATAGCCATGGATGAATGTGACCAGTTTTAAATTGCATCCAATAGTAATTAATATTTATAAATCTGCTACTATAGCTATAATAATATTTGTTAGTCAGGGATGTGTGCATAAGTATTTAATAACTGACTTCAAAAAATGTACATATGACACAATTTTAAGTTTAATCCTCATATTTAACATTTTATCCATCACTTTCTTAAGCGTAGATAATAAAACAAGTTAAGTCCTGATTTGTCAGTTTTTGCCAATTTTAGGGTGTGAATATTTACACTGAAAATTTAAGAATTAGTTTTTGTGATCTGGCTTTAGCTAATCCCAGCACACCTTACATTTAGAAAGAAATAGAAAGCTCTGTATTGGCATTCTCTGTGACAGTAAATACCTGATACATAACAGATGCTTAATAAATGCTCATTATTTGACTAATCCATTGATCGACTTCATTCCTCTCTATCATTCTATAAACAGTAATCACTATATCTGTATGTCCCACTATTTCTGAAAAATTCAAAGGGATTTATTAGAGTTAACCTCACTGCTCATTTGAAGTTCTTTTCTTACCTCTTATCAAGCACCCTTTTAGCGTCTGACCAGATAGTAGCTTGATTGGGTCAAAAGAGAGTTGGGATTTTGCTGGTGATATCCCAATAATAACACAGAGACCATAACTCATGTTGCAGGATTCCAGAGCAACAACCTAGGATTAATGATATAATCATATGTTCTTCTGTAGCATCTCTGGTCACATGGAGTTTTAATGTGAAGTTTTCTATCATAAAAACCAGTAGAATTATTGTCTAGTTGACACATAGATCATATTCATTTGATCCACATGAATTAGATTGGATTATAAACTCCCATTTCTTGATTGGGGTCAAATGTCAAATGGAGTTTTTTCTTGGGTCATCTCCAGTCATCTTCCTTCCCTTCTCCTATGCTTTATTCCTCATTCCAATTATTAAAAAATATATCTTTATATAATTAGTGTATGTCTTCATTTTTTCCATATCCTAAATTGTTTGTGGCATATGATGCAATACTTATTATAGTTTATGCCTCCAGTCTCTATTCCTTTTAAGTCCTTTTCTTCTTTCTATTACTTTTTATATTTGTCTTTTCCTTTCCTTCTCTGCCTCATGTCTTTCATTTATATTTCCATACTTTTAGTATTCCTTCCTTCTTTTTTTTTTTTTTTTGTTACATTTCTTGCTCTTGAAAGGAGGGTCAGGAAGAGAGAAATAGAGAGGGAAAAAATATGAAAAAGGATGAAAGAGAAAAAAGAGAGAGAAAGAAATAGAGAAAGAAACAGAGAGGAATTTTTATAGCATCACACCCTTTTGAGCAGCTCAGTTTGTCTTTCACTGATTGGCTGTGTCTTTAAACTGGTGAGATTGAGATATTGATTGTCCTTCCCATCATCTTTTCTTCTATATTCTTTGCAGTGGCTCTTTTTTGATTTGATGCCATGAAATTACAGATGAGAGGGAAAGGCAAGTTCTTCCTCTCTTTTCTCTCTCTTTGACACTGGCTCCAAGAAGGGGTCCTGGTGGTGTTTATTTCTTTATATGCTCTTTGTCCTCATTTTGAGATGCTGGAGCTGATCCTCACAGAACTGAGAAAGAGCCAGGATTGCGTGTGGAGTAGTGCAGCCAGGCAGCCAACTATGAAAACGAGATTTTGAATTTAGAACTGGGATTGTGCTTTTCAGAAACTGAATTAAGCCATGATTCATTTCCCTATAGAGCCAGGTAATACAGGGATGGAGAGATTCCCCTTTGTAGAGACAGTGGAATAAAAGGCTAGAAATATTTATTTTTCTCCTTTTGAACTAGCTCCCTGCCACATGTGGGAGACAGCCCTTTCTACATGTAGGGGTTCATTTGGAATTGGGCCTCCTTATATTTATTTGTGTATATATTACAACGTTATATCACTAGGTACAAAGTGTAGTTACAATGATTTAAAAACTTTCCATTCAGGTATGTTAATTATCTTCTTAATTTTAAGTACTTTTTGGTAAAGTTAAATTAGTTGACTACATGGCTATTTGCTGATCTAAAACATATTTTTTCCCCTATATGTGGAGGTAACATACCATGGTGTCAATAATCCCAATAGCCTCAAAGGTAAAGTCAGCACCAAATTCAGTCATTTCCATTATCACCTGCTGGATGGGCTTCTTGAATTTTCAAGGATTAAGATAATCAGTGACCTCAAGAGCTTTTGCCTTCTCAAATTTCCTTCATTGATGTCAATACCAGTGATCCTGGAAGCACCAGCTGCTTTGCATGCCATAACAACTGCAGAGCCAACACCTCCAAGCCCAAAGACAACACAGGTAGAACCAGGAGTCACACCTGCACATGAAGAACACAAACTCCTAGTGAGACTTTAGGGCTGAATAAACCTGCACCATCAAAATAGGAGAAATGTTCTGCACAGTCTGCCTGAGTCTTTACAAGGTACTTTCTTGATCATTTTGATTGGTTCAGCCATAATTTGACATTGATTAGGGAAAATCTCGTTCACTGAACTTGTTCCCATTACACATGCTCACCTGTGCAGCATTAACAGCATCTCCATATTCTGTGGTGAATCCACAGGCTAATATACAAACATTCTCCAAGGGTGCATCATCATCAATTTTTACTACTGAAATCTCATGCATCATGGTGTATTCAGTGAATGTGCTTGTTCCAAAAATATTATGTACTTTCTTCCCTCTACATGTAAATCTGCTGGTACCATCAAGCATCAGTCCAACTGGAGAAAGCATACTAGTTCATGGAGACAGACAAAGATACACACAGATACACATGAAGAGAAATGAGATCCATAAATTCTGGGTCAGCAGATAGTGATAGGAAGGCACTTACTCTTTTTTCAAGCAACAGTTGCCCTTGGCATGTAAGCAGGAGTCACATTTAAGGCATTGAGGTTGAATAGTCAATATGACTTTATCTCCTAAGGGAGGAAAACAGAAGAAAATGAACCTCATTCTGGATGGAGAGAAAAAGTGAATAGCATCAAAATAAAATGTGGAAGTAATCCAGCATATTGTATACAATGAATTTTGTGAAAAATAACTCACAAAGTTGGAATGAAAGCTTGTCACATAATTAGCATTAAGAATTCAAATGTTCTTTGCTGGAAGAAGCAGTTTTCCTCTTGACCTGGGACAGATAAATGACTACATGAATGCAAGAGTAGCTATATGGGAATCAATTCTCTGGCATCTTAAGCTCAGCAAAGCCCTTACATGCTCAAAAATGACAGCAATATCTGTGTCTTACACTCTCTGGAAAAACTGTCTAGATAGAGGCTAATAAATTACTTGCTAATAAACTTAAAAAACACCCAACTATATATGAAATATGTTTAGTGTCCTATACAATCCTCTTTTTTGTTCTTATATATATATCAATATATTTGTATTTATTGAGATTGCCAAATTTAAAGTAAAAAAGAAAAATGAAAAGCAAAAAACCCCGAGGTGATCGTCTTATAACCTCTGTACTTGTACTCTTCTTTATTGTTGAGGACCACACTTAAGTGTGGAACTCAGAAAAGCTTGTATAAAGGTTTAAGGGAACTGCATTTTTAAGAAGAGGCTCAGTTCTCCAAAGTCCCTGCTACATCTGTGAATCCTAGCCCCCACAGCTGTGAATCCCAGCACACTAGAGAAACAATAAGATGTTTTGGTAAACATTATCTCACTCTCTGAGCAGAACTGGGCCAACTCTAGGAACCTCTTTGACCCACACTGGCGTTCTGTGATAAGAATCTGGAGGTCATTTTTACTGATGCAGTTGTTGCTTGAGAAGAATATATCCTTTTTTTCTTTTTCTTTTTTAAAATTTTAATAGCTTTTTATTTACAAATTATATGTGTGGGTAATTTTACATCATTGACAATTGACAAACCTTTCATTCCAATTTTTCCCCTCTTTCCCCCCACCCCCTCCCCATAGATGGCAGGAAGACCAATACATGCTAAATATGTTAAAATATAAATTAAATACAAAATAAGTATGAATGTGTCCTTTTTTTCAAAAATGACCTTGCTGTACTAAAAAAAACTTTTATTTATTCTGTATTGGGAATGGAATAAAGAGAGAAAGGTTCAGAGATTTTCATTGTAACTGCCTCTCTGTCTCCTTGTATAATTATCATCCTCTCACATGACATGATCTATTCTGCTGGTTGGAATTAAATCCCCAGCAGCCACTAACAGTTGGCTCCCATAACACTTCACCTTATTCAGTTTTCTGATTGTCTTTCCTGAAACTCATTCTAGATCCTCGCTCTCTAATTTTCAGGTTTTCTTGTTCAAATGGCTTATTTCCAACTAAACATAGCTAGATTTTCCCTATCTTTAATAAGCTCTTACTTGATAGTGCCATCTCCTTCAACCATCCTTTTCCGCCTCACTTCTCTTTTATAGACAAAAAAATAAAAATTGTTTACATTTCTTGGCCATCAATTCTTCTCATTATCATTCACTTTTCAACCCTTTGCAATGGAGCTCCCAAACTCATTACTCAATTGAACCTGATCTCCCCTGTATTGTTTCCTTATCAAACAAATCCAATGGACTGTTCTTAAACTTCATCTTTCTTGATGTCTGCAGCATTTAATGTCACTGACCAGTGTTTCTTTCTGAATAGTGTATCTTCTCTTCTCTTGGGGAGGGCCATTTCCAAGGAACAAAATCATTCTTAAAGCTGATGGGCTTGGTATATGCCTGGTGTTGCCTTTTGGGAGAGACCAACTAAGCAGTCTGAGTTTCTGGTTTTATATCTGTGAAATCTCCTGGGGTGAATTTCTGTGTGAAAATTCCAAAGGAAAGTCCTGTCTGCTTCCCGTGAAGGTGGAATTGACCTTCTGGAATTTGATGTGGGACATTTGATGTGCTTCTTGACAGTCCACAGGCTTGTCAAGTCATCCAGAAATAGGAATTGTAAAGGTATTTCCCTCAATTTGCAAGCCAAATGATCTGCCTCAGTTCCCTTCATTATTCACTTATACAGTCACAGGCAAGATTGTCCTTGCCCTCATTTGTACCCAGGTTCTTTGTCTGAGAAGCACACTTTTTGTATCTCAAAAAACTACATTCAATTTGATACTAGTAAAGAAAGATTTTTTGAGTGTAAGACCAGAGCTAAGATGGAAGTGCTTTTATACACTTGGGAAGGTTTATAATCTTTTTTTATGTTAAAATATATATTAAATCCACTATATGTATACATATCCATACATTTATATTGCTGCACTAGAAAAATCATATCTAGAAAGAAAAAAAAAACCCGAGAAGGAAAACAAAAATGCAAGCAAACAATAACAGAGAGAGTGAAAATGCTATATTATGGTTCACATTCAGTTCCCATAATCCTCTCTCTGGGTTCTTCATTACTGAACAATTGGAACTGGTTTGAATCAACTCATTGTTGAAGAGAGACACATTCATGAATTGATCATTGTATAGTCTTGTTGTTGTCATGTATAATGATCTCCTGGTTCTGCTCATTTCACTCAGCATCATTTCATGTAAGTCTCTCCAAGCCTCTCTGTATTCATCCTGCTGGTCATTTCTTACAGAGCAATAATATTCCATAACATTCATATATCACAATTTATTCAGCCATTCTCCAATTGATGGGCATCCATTCAGTTTCCACTTTCTAGTCACTACAAAGAAGGCTGCCATAAACATTTTGGCACATACAGGTCCCTTTCCCTTCTTTAAGATTTCTTTGGGGTATAAGCCCAGTATAAGCCCACTGCTGGATCAAAGGGTATGCACAGTTTGATAACTTTTTGAGCATAGTTCCAAATTGTTCTCCAGAATGGTTGGATTTGTTCACAACTCCACCAACAATGTATTAGTGTCCCAGTTTTCCCTCATCCCCTCCAACAGTCATCATTATCTTTTCCTGTCATCTTAGCCAATCTAACAGGTGTGTAGTGTATCTCAGAGTTGTCTTAATTTGCATTTCTCTGATCAATTGTGATTTGGAACACCTTTTCATATAACTAAAAATAGTTTCAATTGCTTCATCTGAAAATTGTCTGTTCATATCCTTTGACCATTTATCAATTGGAGAATGGCTTCATTTCTTAGAAATTTGAGTCAATTCTCTCCATATTTTGGAAATGAGGCCTTTATCAGAACCTTTGAATGCAAAATGTTTTCCCAATTTATTGTTTCCCTTCTAATCTTGTCTGCATTAGTTTTGTTTGTACAAAAGCTTAACTTAACTATAATCAAAAATTTCTATTTTGTGATCAATAATGATCTCTAGTTCTTTGGTCACAAATTGGGAAAGTTTATAATCTAACAGATGACTAATAATCTCTCAGTCTCTCCTAGATCTGAATCTTATAATGGACTTGTGCATATATTAATTTCCGGCAAAATTCCTTTCCTTTTTATAAATAATTTGATCCTTTTTGTAAAGGGGTAGAAAGGAGAAGCTTCTGACCTCAGACACCATTTTTGGGTTCCATTCTCACCTGGTTTCACAGTGCTCACACCTTCTCCAATACTTTCTACCACCCCAGTCCTTCATGCCCTAGAATTGCAGATAAAGGTACTGTTATGTTCCATTTATTATGTGATTGTCTGAACCACAAATCCCTGAAGATATAACCTGCATGACAATTAAATGACATCAAATAAAACAGAACATTTTATTCCTATAATGTCAGATTACTGAATCTAGTAAAGCGTATACTTGTATAATTAAAAACAAAAACAAACCCTATAATAATAGAAATTTAATCCTCTTTCTTATTGTCTAGTTATCAGAATGTTTGTTTGTAAAAATGGGTAGTCTGGGGCACCTAAGTGGCCCAGTTTCCTCAGATGGTTATTTTTCACCTTGGTTGAAGAATGAATAAGGAAGCCTGGCAAAGCATGTGGTTCTAAAGAAAATCAAAAAACTTGCTATTTAAAAATTCCATATATTCTTTTTTGGTTCTGGTGAATATCTTGTATTTTCTCCAGCCCATTCAATTAGCTTGATCAGACAAAGCTGACCTAATGCATATTATGGCTGATAAAACAGGTTATATACTACATCCAATGTTGTTATTGTTGAATCATATTTGACTATTCCCTACTCAATTTGGGTTTTTCTTGGCAAAGACCCTGGAGTGGTTTGCTATTTCCTTCTTGAGTTCATTTTACAGATGAGAAAACTGAGGCAAACAGGGTGAAGTGATTTGCTCAAGGTCACATAACTTGTAAATATCTGTGGGTGGACCTGAATCCAAGTTTCCTGACTCTGGGCCTGGTGCTTTACCTGCTCCACCATTTAATGGCCCTGATTATCCTCATAGTAGGTGCTTAATTAATGCTTGCTTAATGACTGCAAGTGCATCTTGTGTGGTTATAGTGTCTAAAAGTATAGCTCCGAATGCTTACCATTAATAGTATGTCAGAGTATACATTTAGGAGGCAAACAGAATGAGTATAATTTCTGATTTGAAGGGAAATCCCTTCAAATACCAGAAATCAGCTTGCCAGCAATTCGCCTCAAATCTTTTCTTCTCTAGATTAAATATTTCCAATCCCTTCTATTGATCTTCACATGACATGAACTGAAGAGCTTTTACATTGCTGATTTTTCTCCCCTCTTGCTGTTATTTGTGCCATTCCTGAAGTGAGTTACCCCAAACTGAACACACATCCAAATATGAACAGACCAAGGCAGAGTACTCTCACTCCATTTCCAAGATATAGTGGGATTAATAGAATTAAGTACAGGCTTTTAAAAAAATTAAAAAAAAATTTTTTTTTAAGGATAATGGGAACAAAGGCTTGTTTGTAGACAATAGTTGAGGAGAGAATGAGGATTAGTGAAAGAATGAGGATGGAGAAGAACTATTGTTCTGGAAATGAGGTGCAATAGGGGTAAGGGCACACATAGAGAAGTTTGACCTGGCAAGAGAAGAAGTATTTCATGACAAATAGGGATGAAGGCAGAGAAGACATCTGAGTACTGGGAAATGAAAAGGAAAGAAGAGAGAACTTTTTGCAAATGGCTTTAACTTTTTCAATGAAATAAGAGAAAAAATTCTCAGCTGAAAAGATAGGAGATTTGAGAAGGCATGAAATGATTTGAAATTATCATCATGGTAGGTAGAATGAATTAATTATGGAGGATCGCCTTACCGTAGTGAATGTTCATTTGAGATTAGCTAGCATGAATTTGTGGTAAAGTGAGCAGCTTCAATATTTCTGTAGCACCATTTAGCGCACATGAATAGAAGCTGAGATAGAAAATAGTGAGCAGCATCCAAGATTGGGGCTTGACTAAGTTGGTGGAAGATTTAGGCGAGGAGACAGGTAAGGTTACATGAAACAGAAAACAGCTTTCTTGCTTTTCTACCTTTGGAGGGAATATCCATATGGATTTCTCAGATTCATCCCCTGAAGTGTAGCAGAAAGAAGAATATATATTACATTTGTGGGAAATTGGGCCCTGATATCTCCTTTAATTATTCAATATGATTAATTATTGTCAAAATGCTGTCTATCAGGGTTTCTTAATTCTTCTAGAGTCATAAATCTTATTTTTGGCAGTCTGGTGAATCCTATGGAGCCTATCTTTGAATAATGTTTTTAAATGATTGAAGTAAATACTAAATTTTAGTAGATGTTAGGCAAAATAAAGATATAATTTTTTTTCCTATACAAGTTCATGGACAACTGAAATCTATTCATTACCAGTCCAAGGTGAAGAATTTCTGCTTTACTGGAAGGGAAATAGAAAGTACTCGAAATTAATTTTCAGATATTCAAATTTCTATTTAATTTTTGCTAATCAAAATCTATTGAACTTTTTGTCTCCCATCAGCAATCATTACTCACATGTCTATGCTTCCTATGGTGATTATTCCATCTTGGTTGATGAAAAATGTCTGCTGCAAATGATGAAGTAGGAAGTTTAAGATAAAGAATAGTCCTGTGATTTCATTTATATTGCAGACTTCAGGATGGTGAAATTTTTTCTACCAATGCACAACTTATAGTCTTCGAAAGTTTTTAGAAAATAGCTAAATGACTTCTCAAAGTCACAGAGTCAAATTGTGTCAGAAATTAGGCTTGAAAGAGCTTTAAGACCAGCTCTCTATTCAGCTATCTCTCATGAGCAAGTAGTAAGTTTTATGAATAGAATCCTTGACCTTGTCTGTTCTTTAGTTGCTTTTTAATTGTATCCAATTCTTCTTGATTCAATTTGCCTCAGAAACTGAGGCAAATAGGATTGAATGATTTGCCCAAAGTCATACAACTAGCAAGTATATGAGGCCAGATTTGAAATAAGAAAGATTAATCTTCCTGCTTCCAAGCTTGGTGCTCTATTCACTGTACAATCTAGTTACCCTTGGCAACTAAGTAACTAGAAAAAATTGGATTAATAAATATTACTGGAAAAATAAAATGCATATTATTTGCAGACCATCGTATCATTTTCTTTACAAATATGGATGTTCAGGCTTTTGTCTCATCAATTTCTGGAAAATGAAGATCAATATTTACCAAACAAAAGATTATTTAATGAAACAATTGTTAATTGTGAAGCAAGTAGATATGTATCTTTGAGAACGATTAGTCTGATAGTCTTTAAGATCTATATTTTATATTTTTGCATTGTTTCTTTTTTTTCTCTGAAAGAACAGTAGCTAATGATGATGTTGATGGCAGAACTTGAGGTACTATCATAAAGTTGTAGGGAATTTTTTTTTTCTCAGGAAATAAAGATATCAGATTTGGAGCTATTCACAATCTGTCACAATCCTAGCTGTTAAGACTTTCCACTACCTTCAAGACTCACTTCAGGTGTCATCTTCTATGGAAAGCTTCTCCTCACCCCCATGGTTGTTGGGGTCCCATGTCTTTCCTTCCTGACATTATCCTGTATTTCCTTGTGTGTACACATATTCTGTCTTCCCAGTAGAGTAAAAGCTCCTTGATGATAGGCTTTTCTATTATTAAATGTCTTTTTATGTTTACCAATGCTTTTCACATAGAGATGCTTAATATTTTTTTGATTTGGCTAGAATTGCATATAATATCTCTTTAGGTAGTGTCCTGGAATATGGCCCTGCACTTCATTCTGTGCATATAGTGGGGGATATAACTCCTGATTGGCTGAAAGAATATGAACTCAACCCTGTTTATTGATAAAAAGATCAATTGGTTGCAAAGACAGGGAAGCAGTCTAAAGAGACAGAAGGCTTCTTGACATTTTGAATGATAGAAAAATACATATAGAAGATTAAAACCTCTAAGTCTCCATTTCCTGAAACGGGAATTCTGATTGAGTTTATAGTCATCAGGAGATAATCATAAATACCAACTTTACCTTAATTTGAACCTCTCTAGCCTTTGGTGGACCAACTTCCACTTCCTCAATAGACAAGGGAGCATTACTTGTCCAGGCAATGGCTGACCTACATGTGATAACCTGTCAAATTAATAAAATAGGACATAATTCTTATATAAGCTGAAATTATGTTGACATCCTTTTTATTAAAAGCATCCTGGCTATTTCTCTTGCTATTTTTTTTCCAACTGGGGATGGTTTCTAATCTAATAATTTGAACAAATGTAAAAACAAATATCTGAAGAAAGGAAACAAGTACTTATGAAATTACATAGTAATGTGCCAAGTATTATGCTAAGCATTTTTATAAATCATCTCTCATTTGAGCCTCACAACAATTCTGGGAGATAGGTAGTGTTATTATCCCTAATTTACAGATGAGAAAACTGAGGTAGGCAGAGGGTAGCATGATTTGAATTCAGATCTTCCTGACTCCAGGTCCAATATTCTATACACTGTGAATAGTGATTCAGTATATCATGAAAGTAGCCAAAGTACAAAATTTAGAACATGGATTCCTTTCCACATTTGCTGCTGAATGGATTTCTATGGATTTCATTTGTGTCCTTAACAATTTTTGTGCATATTAGATCTACAATCTGAAGACTTGATTTCACACCCAGGCTCCACCATTTATATTTATATTACCCTGAACAGCTCACTCATCTCTCTTATGATCAGTTCTTTTTTGAAATGAGAATATTAATCCTTATTCTTTGGCTTCATATCATTATTGTTGAGAATTTCAAAGGAATGATGTATGTAGAATTGTTTTTGTTAATTATAATATGCTACATGAATGTGAAATGTAATTTCCTTTGTTAAGTGTTCAATGGAGTTTTAGTAAAACTAAAAATCTAGACTTTTTCAGGATGACTATTAATTCTTGTTCCATTCCAAAATTGAAAAGATGGAAATTTATCACCACAGTACAATCATAAGAATATAGATATTTCTTTCTTTCTTTTAAGAAAACTATTTATTTAAAACTTAAATACAAAGTAGAAAATAAAAAAGAAAAAGAAAAAATTTATCATGTGTACAACAGAACCTAAAGGAGGATTCAAAATATGTAACAGATTTCCATTTCAAGAAAATGTATATAATAGTAAAAACACATTGTATTCAGAATGGCCCATCTTTTGTTTGCTTCATTATAGGTTTTCTTTTGTTCTCTGTTGTACACTTTTTACTTTATTCTTTTTTTCCCTTTTCCTCTCCTTCCCCCCTTTCTCAGGCAGGCTACAGTTAAGCATTGCTATCTTTATGCGTGTATGCACATATAATATATGCTATAGTGATATTCCAACCTTATACTTGTTTTGAACAATCTAAAACAATATTAATATGGCTGCTACATAATGTAGACTTCTCTCTTTTGAAGGAATCTTTTTAAACTTTGACTTTGAAATTGATGATTTCTACACCTACTTTCCCCCAATACATTCTACTATTGATCATTATTATTGTGTTTGTGTATATCTCTTGTTTCCTGTTCCTCTTAACTTCTACTTTACTTCTGCTAGCTTGCCTTGCTTTACTTAATCTCCCTTCCTCAAGTAACCTTCCCTCATATTCTCTCTCCATCCTTACCTTCCCTCTTTATACCATTCCCATCGATCTACACACTTTATCCCATTCCATTAATTTATACACTTTTCTATACTCTGCCTTATCTTATTTCTTCCCCCTTATTTCTTTATACATTTTGGAGAGTTTTATACTATATATGTATTATTCCCTCTTTAACTCATTCCCAATAAGAGTAGAACTTCAGAATTACCTCCCCTCCTTCCTTGTCTAATTCCTCTATGTCAGTTTTTGCTCTCATATCTCATTAGTATGAGATAATTACTTTTCATTCATTCATTTTTTTTTTTTTTTACCTTTTCTTACATAGCTTTGCTTTTTGGAATCACCACATACTCAGTTTTGTTCCAATCTTTCTTTTGAACTACCTAATTACTAATGACAGTTTTGGACTTATGGTTTACATTTCTATATATAAAACACAAACAATCCTTATTGAGTTCCGTGAAGTTAGTCTCTGATATTTACCTCATATTTCTCTTGGTTCTTTTATGTCAAAATTTCTATGTTCAAAAGTTTGTTTTTTGCAATAAAATCTTGAAAGTCTGGCAGTTTCTTGAATGTTCATTTTTTTTTTTTTTGGTTCAGGATTAAGTTTAATTTTGCTGAATATAATATTTTTGGCCACAACCCTAGTTTTTTTATCTTCAGTATATAGTATTTCTAGACATGCATTCTTTTATTTTAGTCATGGAGAGGTTTTGTGTGATTGTAATTGTAGTTCCAACCTGTTGGAATTTATTCATTTTTGTTGTTGTTGATGCTTGTAAAATTGTCTTTTTGATCTGCGAATTTTGAAATATGGCAATGATGTTCCTATATGTTTTCCTCCTAGGATCTCTTTCAGGTAGTCACCAGTGAATTTTTTTCTGTTTTTACTTTTCCCTCTTATTCTTTTTTTTTTTTTGTTAAAGCACCAAGTTTTAGTTTATGTTTTTAATAATTCACCTTTCTCCAAATATATCCTTATAGTCATAAAATGAAATGATATGCTTGTTTTTTCCTATTACATTCTCATTAAAATATGAAAGCTGTATTTACTAATAATAGGTATAACAACATTGACTGGACTGATCAATTAGATAGTTAGCCTACATGGCAAAACTCATTCTACATATATACACAATAAAAATTTTTTTCTTTAAAAAAAAGAACCTGGACTTCTTCCTTTATCTTTCTTCAGATCTTCTCTAATTGTCCTAGGACAACTATTCTGCTCCAACTACTATTTGTTTTTAACTACTCTATGTTTTCCCTGAGGCACAGTTTTGTCATTTTTGTGGATGAAATCTGGAGAGCTTATTATTTTTTTGATCAGTAGTTTCGCCATCTTTCCAGAATCCTTCCCTAGATTTTATCTTTCAAGTGGGAGAAAACAATTTTTATTTCTGTTCCTTTTTTTCCAGGGAGACGACCAATTGTGATTCTTTTCTTTCCTTAGGGTCTTGGGTTGCTGTTGTTTTTTAAAATAAAAATAAGACCATTCCCAAACCTATTGTTATCAAACTTGTTTATATCTTGGTGAAAGTGAGTGGACATGTGATTTTTATTACTGTAGGCAATTTCTAATGGGGAAATTCTTCCACCAATGCAGATTAACAACTTTCCTGCTGTACATTTAGAACTGGAAGGCACCTTAAATCACCTAATTCAAACTCTTCATTTTACAGATAGGGAAAGTGAAGCCCAAAGTGACAAAGGAAGTAAGTAATAGAGACAAGATATGACACCAGGGCCCTCTGGTTTCAAACCCAATACTCCTTTTGTTGCTCTACCTTCCCTAAAGTCCTGAAAAATTAAATGATTCATGCTTGGATGCACCACCAATGTGTATAGTAGAGGTTGAACCCAGGTATTTCTGACTATAGACCTAGTCTTCTAAGTGGCCTCTCATGACATCAATGCAAATTAAAGATGATTAGATTTAAACACCTTATTCAAAGGATTTACCAAGTGTTTTCTCTAAGTAACAAGAGCTTTTATTGCAATAAAATATATATTTTATAATATTTTGACTTAAAAATAATCAGAAATACATCAATGCATAAATTATTCTTGCATGTATAAATAACATAATATAATTTTATATAACTAATGTCTTCAGTTAATGAGACAACATATACTTTATCTGACCACTTTATCTATAAAATTGAAGAATGACAATACATTTCTAGAAAAAACTATACTTACTTTTCCAGGGTTTCCACACAAAAAAACAGGAATCTTCTGCTTGTCTTGCAGAGAGGAAATCATTCCCTATATTTATAATTCCTCATCAAAGTTATTTATTTATTGCACATTTATATACTCATTAAAGGAACAAGAAAGTCTAGAGATGAGATGAGTGGAGTGAAAAGACTAATAGAGCAGTTACAAAGAAGTTAGAAAAGAGGAGAGAAAAAGGGAGGGACATGGTAGGGATTTTTTAGTTTGAAGGGTAAGAGGGAGTATAAGGTAGAATGCTAATGGAGGGAGAATAAGAGAATTGGGAAATGTCTTCTAAATGGAACAAGAGAGATAATATTAGAAAGAAAAATGGTTCTGAAGCCAGAAAACCCTGGTTCAAACATCTCTTTTGGTACTCAATACTTAGATGATTTCAGAAAAGTCATCTCAAAGCCCCATGTCTCAATTTCCCTTTCTATAAAATAAGAGGGTTGATTTAGACATCTTTGGTGTCTCTTGTAGTTCTAGATCTATAGTATAATATGACATGATATAAGATTGGATGAATAAAGAATAAAGTGGGGAAGGAAAATGAAAGAATAGAAAAACATTTAAAAACACGTGTCAAGCATCATGCTAAGTGCTGGAAATACAATTACAAATGCAATTCCTGCTTTTAAAGAACTTAGATTCTTTCAAAAAATATAAATTTTGGGGGGGTATCTTTTGTTTTTGCATAGTGTTCTTTCCCCCTTATATTTCTTATCCTCTCCCTTTCCAGAGAACTAGCTGGTATCAGACTTTTTTTATTTGGAAAGAGAAAGAAAATAAAAAAAATCAATAAAATCCATCAATACATTAAAAAATGATTGTTATATAAAATAATACATGACCATGGACTCCCTTCTCTGAGTAGAGATCAGTTATCTTCTTTGAACTCTTCTTTGGGACCAAGCTTTCTCATTAAAATTTTCCAATATTCTGTTTTATTTGTTTTATGGTTATTCTTTCCATTTATATTGTTATAGTCATTGTATATTGTTTTCCTGCTTTACTTCATTTTGCACTTATTTATGTAAGTCCATATTTTTCTATGTTCATCATGTTTATTGTTTCTTTTATCATCGTAATAGTATATTGCATTCACACTTATTAATTTATTTAGCTATTTCCCGGTCAATGGGCATTCTCTTTATTTCAAAAGACATAAAAAATGCTGCTATAATTATTGGGTGTATGTGGAGCCTTTCTTTTTGTCCGTGATCTCTGTGGATTATATGCTTAGCAGTAGAATCTCTAGGTCAAATGGTAGGGATATTTTAGTCAGTTTATTGCCTTCCAGAATATTTATATCAATTCCCAGATCCACCAAAAATATGTTAGCATGTGCCTGCCTTTTGACAACTCCTCTAACACTGACTATTTTTATTTTGCTGGTGTAAGGTGAAATCTCAGAGATGTTTTAATGTGCATTTGCTTTATAATTACCTGTTTGGAACATTCCTTCTTTTATAAGGTTATTAATAGTTTTTTGTACTTTTGAAAGCTTTTTATATTCTTTTGTGATATTTATTTGGGAATGGCTTTTGGCCTCCTGTATTTCAATTGTGTGTATGTGTGTGTGTGTTTCAAACAGTTACAAATATAATTTGACAGAAGAATTTTTCCTAGTAAATTACTTCCCATCTTATCCAAAATTCATTAATGTTGTGCAACAGTTTTTCAATTTTGTGAAATCAAAATTATCTGTTTTATCTTTCATAATTGTTTTTTATACTTTGGTTGAAAAATCATTACCTAGCCTAAGCTATGAAATATATATTGTCTTCTTTTTTTCCCCATTTAAAAAAAGATATCTTTAATATTCAAGTCACCTCTTGTTTTTTCATCTAATGATAACATACATTCATAGTCAAGCAAAACAAGTCCCTTCATTAGCCATATGTATATTTTATTCTGCTCTCTGTGTCCATTGCCTATCTGTTGGGTAGCTGATAGTATGATTCTCTCTGGTCCTTTGGAATTATAATTGAACATTTCATTGATTAGGGGATCCAGATTTTAATGCAATTGGTCATTGCATTGATTAGAAAAATCATTTTTTCTGTAGGTCTGTCAATGAAAGAAATGCAACAGAAATGTTATCAAGCCATTTCTCAAAGTCTTTTCTCTCCATAAAGTTCTGGATTTTCTACTTACATAGAACAAAGACTTGAAAGCAAGAAAGCAAAATATGAAAAATTTACCTGAGGGCAAGCTCTGAGACCCTGGCCTCTGGAGGGTCACATTCCTGCTTGGCTGCTCACTGACCAGCAGAGCCTCAGAGGGGCCAGGCACTTTTAACAGCCATCGCACCAAGTGCTGATTGAGTCGAGCAGGCTTGCAGCAGGGCTGCTTTGTATATATTTGAATCTACTTACCTGCCTACATGGTTGCTCCTCCCCCAAGAGAATGGAAATTCCTTAAGGGCAGAGCCTGTTTTGCTTATTTATTCATTACTTTTTAGGCAATTAGGATGAAATGACTTTCTTAGGGTCATACAATTAATGCTGAGGCTTGATTTGAACTCAGGCCCTCCTGACTCCAAGCCAGTACTGTACTATCTAGCTGTCCCTTATTTTATTCCCTGTACCTTCACTGCCTTGCAACTGTATCTGCCACATTTTGGGCTCTTAATTCATACTTGTTAAATAATTGATTATTATCATACAGTGTCATCCCTTGTATTTATTGTAAAACCGACCCACCTCTTTTTTTTCAGTGATACATACCTTTACAACTCTTTTTCCTATTTCTTGTGAATGAGTCATTTTTGATATTGAGCTTCAGCCTACTTAAACACACAGTATGTTTTTCTATAGTTCTTTTGTATCACCTACAAGTATAAACAGAATTTTTGACATTTTGTCACTCATGAACATATGGGAGAAATTTGGGAAAAAAATTTTAAAACAGGTTTTTGTGGCAGGGAGCTGCTCAGATTCATTGAAATCCCTGGAAATTTCTCAAATGAGATCCTGTCTGATCTATTGTGTTTAACTCTAGATCCAGCTCATTTTTCATCAGTATCAAAATTTATGTACTGGTGGACTACCTTAATAGATTACCTAATCAAATTTTGTGGCATAAATTAATCCAGATGTTCTTAACCTAGAGTTTATGAACTTAAGAATATTTAGATAACTATATTTCAATACAATTGGCAATCGTATTTTTATTTTATTCAGTTAAGAGTATTATTCTACCATAGTGGATAGAGTACCGACTTTGGAGTAGGGAATTCAAAAAAGAGAGAAGAAGAAGAAGAAGAAGAAGAAGAAGAAGAAGAGAAGAAAGAAGAAGAAGAAGAAGAAGAAGAAGAAGAGGAAGAAGAAGAAGAGGAGAAGAAGAAGAAGAAGAAGAAGAAGAAGAAGAAGAAGAAGAAGAAGAGGAAGAAGAAGAAGAGGAAAAAGAAGAAGAAGAAGAAGAAGAAGAAGAAGAAGAGAAGAAGAGGAAGAAGAAGAAGAGGAAAAAGAAGAAGAAGAAGAAGAAGAAAGAAGAGAAGAAGAAGAAGAGGAAGAAGAAGAAGAGGAAAAAGAAGAAGAAGAAGAAGAAGGAGAAGAAGAAGAAGGAAGAAGAAGAAGAAGAGGAAGAAGAAGAAAAGAAGAAGAAGGAAGAAGAAGAAGAAGAAGAGAAG
Source organism: Antechinus flavipes (assembly GCF_016432865.1). NCBI lineage: Eukaryota > Metazoa > Chordata > Mammalia > Dasyuromorphia > Dasyuridae > Antechinus > Antechinus flavipes. Next base: position 150,742,567 of record NC_067403.1, read on the forward strand.
AAGAAGAAGAAGAGGAAGAAGAAGAAGAAGAAGAAGAAAAGAAGAAGAAGAAAGAAGAAGAAGAGGAAGAAGAAGAAAAGAAGAAGAAGGAAGAAGAAGAAAGAAGAAGAGGAAGAAGAAGAAGAAAAGGAAGAAGATGAAGAAAAGAAGAAGAAGGAAGAAGAAGAAAGAAGAAGAAGAAGAAGAAAAGGAAGAAGATGAAGAAGGAAGAAGAAGAAGAAGAGGAAGAAGAAGAAGAAGAAGAAGAGGAAGAAGAAGAAGAAGAAGAAGAGGAAGAAGAAGAAGAAGAAAGATTATTAACCTGAAAAGGTTTTTATAGGCTTCACCAAACTACCATGATTCCAAAGTGTTTAAGAATCTTTGATCTTAGACAATTACATCGTTCTTTTGCTTTTGTTTCTCTTGTATGGATACCTATGACTAATTCTTTTGAATGGTTATTCAGAAGGTCCTATATAATGTTTAGAGATTTGGTGCTAACAATATAATATCATTTGTAAAAAGAAATCTCAATATAATCTTTCTACAATATGGATACTTTCTTCTATTTTGGATTTTTAACAGGATGTCTGCCTTGCTAGTGGTACACAACTTTGATTATTGCTTGTAGTCCTGTCAAATGTCTCATTAGTTGTTGATGCTCATGGGTTGTCCTAGGGTTTGGGGAGCTGATTTCAGAGGTTGGAGAGGTTTCTCTGGCTGTTCCACAATATCTAACAGCAAATGTTCTCTAATTGGATCATGATTATATAGAGTTATCATTGCACTGTCAAAGCTGAGCCTAATGCAAAACTTCAGTATAAAGTAAGTTGTGCAAGTTGGTGAGAGGAGAGAGCTTCAGTTCTTATTCAGTTCATCTTCAGGGACTCTCCACGTGAGGGTCTTCTGTGAGCATAGTGTCAAGTTATCTTCCAGAAAAGATGAAACAGACCAACACTGCTTCAGGTTGCTCAAGAAAAAGATGGTAGAAAGGTATGAGAGGAGGAAGAAGTCTCTATGTGCCCCTGTTCCCAGCCTGAACTTTAGAGATTTCCCCTTGGGTGAAGTCTTGGTGGAGCCGAGTTATCTCACTACCAATGGGAGAATCCCTTTGTTCTATATTGTTTGGTATATATTCTCTGGTTTATATTTTCTCTGATTTCTCTTTGCTATTTGGATTTGGATTTGGATAAATGGATTTCTTTGCTATTCATTATGGAGCTGGTATTAGGGGGGGAAAGGATTAAGCCTTGACTATGTAGCTTTGGGTCTTTCCCCCCAAATTACAAAGAAATCAAAAGTTAGATGGAACTCAGTCATATCCTCTGGACAAATGATATTTTAGGGAACAGATAGGCTTCTAGCCTGGTACCTTCTCTCTTTGAGGAGAATAAAGAATAAAAGACTCTAGCCCTAACTTCCTGTTCACCTCCTAGAAATCACCTTTAGAGAACAGTACCAGAAGAAGAAATTAGAGATGTTTATTCTGTCTTTCTTCAAGCTATGTACAAGCACAGCATCCTTGCGAACACAAGTGAGACTCATCATACATGTGAGATTCAAACCATTCACATTACTCCATATAAAACTCTAGCTTCTAGGGAAGGACACAGAACAACCAGCCATGTGGCAAGATGACAAAAGAAGGATGATGAATGAAATAGACCAGTGTTTATTTTGGTTTCCTATGATATTTTATGTCTTCACACTGGTATGGAGCTCTTACAACTGTGAAAATTAGGCAATATGAGAAAAGGTTAAAGAAAAAAACACAAAAAAATCTTTGATTCCGATAAAGTTTATTAGTAGAGTTTGATAATTAGTTGTTTTGAATTTGGTGTGTGTTTGGGGAGGGATGATGGGCCAGAGTTGAGGTAGTCAACCTTATAGAAAGTCTTTTTGAAATTGTGGTGGCCATCAATAGTTGGAGCAGCTTGCTCTTGAAAATAGCTTTGATAGCAAGAAAAATTACCTCTCTATGGAGAAATCTTCCCTCCTGGATCACTGCCTTGTCATGGCAGAGAACTTGTGAGTTCTCACTGAGAAACTGTGAGTTATGCCTGAAATGGAATTTTATTCTAATTTATGCTATTTTTCATTCTCCATTCTTTCTGATATTTACATCTACAATCCTGCAAAACCTTTTCTCACTTTGCAATACGCTGTATGGATCCTTTAACACATCTGTGTATTCACAGTTAATATTGGTGTGACAGTTTCCATTGATTTGCTGTATCAATTTTTTTTGGTCATTTTCCAATTTGGGGTTTTAAGATTGTTTCCAGATTTTTTAATACTACATGTAAAACTTCTAGAAACATATTTGTATCGTTTTTTTTTCCTGATGACACATTTTAATAACAAAGTCTTTACCTATGACCATAGTGAGAATTTTAACAAAAGGAAATGACTAACTACTCCAGTATCTTTGCCAAGAAAACTCCCTGAATAGTATTAAAACACTAAAATATATGATATCAGAATTGTCTATTGGACCATGAAGAGTCAGACACAGCTGAATGACTGACCAACAACAAAATGGAGAAATCCCATAGATTTTGCTCCATAAGTGAAGAGATAGAGATACTCTGTAAGGAGAAAACTTATGTACTGTACCTGAAACCATGCCAGTCTTTCTGTAATTTAGAGATTAGATTGATGACAGTTGTCCTCCCCCTATTTCTTAATTCTGAGTGTTCACTGAGTTTTCCATCCCTTTATCTGTCACATTTTTAAACTTTATACTGGTCAGGATTTCTTCCGGACTCTTCAAATCCACAAATTACCTGTGTTTTTATCTTTATGCTTTTCATCCATTTCCCTAAGGAATACTTCCTTAGTCCTGATACTCTAGAGAACAGAAAGATATTACTTGAAGTCTTTTTTTATTCTAGAGACGGTTCCAAATTGCAATTTATACACATATATGCATATATTTCTCCCAGCTCAGAATCTTGGAACCACCACTGAATTTTATTCCTGCAACTCCCAACCTGTTGCAAGAGGAAGACCCTAGGGTTGAAATAGCCTCCAAGTCCTTTGAAGTAGGGACCTATTTTCACCATACTCAGGATCAGAGGATGTCTGGCCATTTTATTCAGATGTGCAGTTTTACCCAAGCATAGACCCCCAGGGTTTGGACACTGAAGTTATTGAAATAAGTAAACTAAGGAAACTAAGCAATATTAGGAAATATCTCAGACTCTAAGAAATTCTAGAAAGTAAATCCCAAGGAAAAGAGAAACTCTTCAATTTTAAATTAAACCTTTAAAAAAGTCCCAACTTCAGAGATTATAAACATACTTGGAAGAAATAAAATGTGAGAAGCAAAATGGAATAGTGAGGTAGGAAAGAATGTGAAAAATATTTGCTACTTTAGGACAGATGATGGAATACCTTTTCTAAGAAACTAGGTATAGTATAACATGAGTGAATTAAAATGAACCAAAAAGAAAATAGGAACTCAATGAAACATCAAAAAATATTGAGGCAAGATAAAAAAAAAACTGAAAAAAAGAATAAAATGTAAATAACAACATTTCCGAAACAATTGGATTGGGATGGTAAATTAAGAAGAGAATCATCACAATGAAAATCATGACAAAAACAGCCTGGACATCATATTTCAAGAAATTATAAATGAAAATTGCCCAGAATTCTGAAAATCAGAGGACAAAATAAAAATAGGAGGAATCCACATCATTTTCTAAAATCCAATCCCCAAATAAAAATGTCTAGAAATAACATTGTCAAAATTGAGAAAAATAGAAAAAGAAAGAAGTAATCCAAGAAAAAAATTCAAGTAACAAGGAGCCACAGCAGAGAGCCCACAAGATTTGGGATATCCTACTATAGAAAAAAGGAGAGCTTATAACACAATGTTCCAAAAAATAAAAAAAAAAGACTTACAACCAAGAATAATTAAACCATCAAAACTAATTGTAGTCCTATTGGAGAAAAATAGGCTCTTAATAAAATAAAAAATTTCCAAGCATTGCTTTAGGAAATGTAAAAATTGAGTATATATTTTGAACTGGAAATACAAGAGTCAAGAGAAACATAGAAAGATAAACATATTTGGTTAATTGGAAGGGAATATGTGGGAGAAAATTCTTTATCTGTTAAGATGTGGTAAGAAACAAATGATATTTCAGAACTCTTAATTTATAAGGATCATAGAGAAAGGCAAATATGACAGAGTTCCTGTGAGTGGTTTTATTTTCTTTTGCTCATTTTTGGAAAAGACATTTTTGGGAAGAAAGAGGAAGAAGAGGAGGAAATTAGATATACAAATGTGAAATATGAAATCTATTCTATATAGGGACATAAAACTTTGTCATTTCCCAAAGAATGGATAAGTGACTAATTTAGGAAATGAACAAATAGTTCTCACATCTTGAAGAATTGCAAATTATTAGCAACCACATGAAAAACAGTTCCAAATTATGATTGGTAAGAAAAATGCAAAACTACTACTAATAAGAAAAATGCAAATTAAAATTAAATTTAAAAGCCTTTAATGTTTTATCTTGTAACTAGAAAACTCTCATGTTATTAGGAAAAATTTGCCAAAAATATAGGTACAAGTCAATCCACAGTACAACATTCAAGTGAGATTCCTTGATGGCCTTGTTCTCTTATACTTTTGGAAATGATATGAAGTCTAGTAAACCCTATTTTATAATCTTTTGCCAAGGCAAGTCCTTCTACTTTGATCCTATCTACTGTCCCATTGATCAAACTCTTTGATCTCCATCTCAACTTCAAATTCTTTTCCTTCTTTGACTCCTTCTCTGCACACTATAAACATTTCCATTTCTCCCTCATTTTTAATGCAAGTTCTAAAAATAACAAAACTAACCTTTCTCACAAACTGTTATCTCTTATTTTTCTTTCCTTTCAAACAAACTTTTTGGAAGAGAAAGGAACAAAGAGCAAAAGCCTAGGATCAAGGATGGAGCAAAGGAAAGAGCTGCATCAGGGGAAAAACAGGGCATTTCCTTAGAGATCACAAATGTTAGGCACACTGTCTTTTCCTATTTTCTTATTTTTAAAAAGGGGACTAGAAGCAAAGAGAGGATAATGTTGATCGTATGAATATAAAAAGCTTTTGTAGGAACAAAATCAATTCAGCTAGGATAAAAGAAACTGCAATTGTGACCCTCCTCCCCCAATTTTCACAGCTTTCAGTGTCTTGAGATGATAGAGCATGATGGCTTCTATCAAACCCCTTCAGGGTTATAAAGAAAGTATCTTTTCAATAAAGGGTTTGCAAGAAAAATCTGGGGGCAGGCCCCTCCCTTGCTTGGTGAGGATTTATTTTGTTTTATTTCTTCAAGTGTAAAAGAAGGGATTAAACTCCATTCCCTTCAAGGTCCTTTCATCTTAAGTTTTATGATCTGTTATTGAAGATGAAAAAGAATCTACTTCTGGCCGTCAGTTAGAAAAGTTTTACTTTTGTTCTGCACTTTAAGCATAAAGAGTGATAAGGAAAAATGAAGGATATCTGGAAAGGTAAACTGCAAAATGATTCTAGAAAAGCTGCAAATGCCAAATGGAGTTTGAATTTTATTTTGGAAATAGTAAAGAACCACTTTAGGCTTCTTGAGCAAGGGAATAACTTAATTAAATGTTTTTATAATTATATGTGTTTAGGAAGGTTATTTTAGTAGCTGTGTGGAGAGTGTATTAGGGAGGGGCGGGGAAGAAAGGAGAGAGAACGGAAAAAGAGAGGAGAATGGGGAAGATAAGAGCAGAGGCAAAGTAAGGGAGGCAGTATAGGACAAAGGTGAGAGAGGAGAGGTGAGCAAAGAGGAAGGGAGAGGGCAAAGAAAAGACACAAGAGACCCAGGAAAGAGTCCTGGAAAACACCCACATTTAGGGGATGGGAAGTGAAAGAAGATCCAACAAAGAATAGGAAATCAAAGGAAAATGAATGAATGAGGATTCAACAAAGGTGCAATTGTAGAAGTAAGAGGAGAGACAGCACTGTTACAAAAGCCAGGAGAGAACATTAACCATTTTTATCTAAAGCTGTTGAAAGGTCAAAGGGAATTAGGAATGAGTAAAAGCCCAATGGATTTAGCAGTTAAGAGATAATACGTGTTTTTTTTTTTTTTTTTTTTTTTAAAGGAAAATGTGGTAGGCTGGTGAGATAAGAAGTAAAAATTCAAGAGGTTGAGAAAGGAGTAGGAGGTGAACAGGTAGAATCAAAGTATGTGATTCCTCTACTCTCTCTCTAAGAATTGGTTTGAAAGGGAGGAAAAAAAAGGGATAACAGTTTATGGGAAAGGCAAGAAACTGGAAACTGAGTGGATGCCCATCAGCTGGAGAATGGCTGAATAAGTTATGGTATATGAATGTTATGGAATATTATTATTATATAAGAAATAATCAATAGTATGATTTCAGAAAGGCCTGAAGAAACTTACATGAATTGATGGTAAATGAAGTGAATAGAACCAAGAGAACATTGTACACAGCAACAAGATTATGTGATGATCAATTCTGATGGACTTGGCTCTTTTCAACAATAAGGTAATTCAGGCCAATTCCATTAGACTTATGATAGAGAAAAGCCATCTGTTTCCAGAGAGAGGACTGTGGGGATTGACTGTGGATCAAACATAGTATTTTCACTTTTTTATTCTTGTTTGCTTGCCTTTTTTTTTCTTTCTCATCTTTTCCCTTTTTGATCTGATTTTTCTTGGGCAGATGATAAATGTGGAAATCTGTCTAGAAGAATTGCATATGTTTAACATATATTTTATTACTTGTTGTGTAAAGTGGGGGAGGAAGGGAGAAAAAATTTGCAACACAAGGTTTTGCAAAGGGGAATGTAAAAAACTGTCTATACATAAATTTCAAAAATAAAAAAGCTAAAAAAAAAGAGTCATTTGGGTTTGCCTTGGATCATTATATTGCTGAGAATTGCTAAGTCATTCATAGTTCTTCACTGAACAATATTGCTGTCATGTGTACAATGTTCTAATATAACCCACATTTTACAAATGAGAAAACAGGCTCAGAAAAGTTAAGCAATTTGTTCAAAAGTAGTAAGTGCTGGCAGAGGGATTTGAATCTAAGTACATATGTGTATGTTTCAAGAACTGATTGAAAAAACAGGCACTATGCAGTGCCAATCACTCAATCAAGGCCAATCAAACTCCCAAGAAATTATTTTATAGAGCTAGAAAAAAATAATAACAAAATTCATCTGGGAGAACAAAAGGTCAAGAATTTCAAGGAAATTAATGAAAAAATGCAAATGAAGGTGGCCTAGCTGTACCAGTGGTCATCAAAATCATGTGGTACTGGCTAAAAAATAGAGTAGTCAAAATAGGTTAGGTTCACAGGATAAAATAGTCAATGATTATAGTAACCTAGAGTTTGATAAACCCAAAGACCTCAGCTTCTGGGATAATGAACTCAGTATTTGACAAAAATTGCTAGGAAAATTGGAAATTAGTATGGCAGAAACTAGGTATTGATTCACACCTAACATAAGGAGGGATATTATAAACAAATTAGAAGAAAAAAGCAATAGTCTCCCTTTCAGATCTGTGGAGAAGGAAGGAATTTGTGACAGAAGAAGAACTAGAGTACATTAGAGAATACAAAATGAAATAATTTTGATTGTGTTAAATTAAAAAAGTTTTTATACAAACAAAACTAATTCAGACAAGATTAGAAGGGAAGCAATAAACTGGGAAAAAAATTTACATTCAAGGGTTATAAAAACCTTGTTTCTAAAATACATAGAGAATTGACTCAAATCTATAAGAATTCAAGCTGTTCTTCAATTGATAAATGGTCAAAAGATATGAACAATGTTCAAACGAAGAAATTGAAACCATTTCTAATCATATGAAAAGGTGCTCTAAATCACTATTGATCAGAGAAATACAAATTAAGACAATTCTAAGGTACCACTACACACCTCTCAGATTGACTAAGATGATAGGAAAAGATAATGATGAATGTTGAGGGGATGTGGGAAAACTGGGACACTGATACATTGTTGGTAGAGTTGTGAACTGATTCAACCATTCTGGAAAGAAATTTGGAACTATGCCCAAAGGGTTATCAAACTGCATATTTGCATTTGATCCAAAAGTATCTCTACTGAACCTCTATCCCAAAGAGATCATAAAGTAGGAAAAAGGACCCACATGGGCAAAAATGATTGTGGCAGCCCTTTTTGTAGCGGCAAGAAACTGCAACTAAATAGATGCCCATCAGTTGGAGAATGGGTAAGTTATGGTAAATGAATGTTATGGAATATTATTTTGCCATAAGAAATAATCAGCAGGATGATGAGACCTGGAGAGACTTGTATGAACTGATGCTGAGTAAAGTGAATAGAACCAGGAGATCATTGTATACAGCAATGTTTTATATGATGATCAATTTTATATGTTTATATATATGTTTATATGATTTTATATGTTTTATATATATATAAAGTTTATATGTTTATATGATGATCAATTCTTTTTTTATTTTTTTATTTTTTAAAAATTTTTTATTTAATAATTACTTTATATTGACACTCGTTTCTGTTCCGATTTTTTTTTCCCCTCCCTCTCTCCACCCCCTCCCCTAGATGGCAAGCAGTCCTTTATATGTTGGATATGTTGCAGTATATCCTAGATACAATATATGTTTGCAGAACCGAACAGTTCTCTTGTTGCTTAGGGAGAATTGGATTCAGAAGGTATAAATAGCCCGGGAAGAAAAACAAAAATGCAGATAGTTTACATTCGTTTCCCAGTGTTCTTTCTTTGGGTGTAGCTGCTTTTGTCCGTCATTTATCAATTGAAACTCAGGTCTCTTTGTCAAAGAAATCCACTTCCATCAAAATATGTCCTCATACAACATCGTTGTCGAAGTGTATAATGATCTCCTGGTTCTGCTCATTTCACTTAGCATATGATGATCAATTCTGATCGACATGGCTTTTTTTCCACAATGAAATGATTCAGGCCAGTTCCAGTGGAGTTATGATGAAAAGAGCCATCTACACCCAGAGAGAGAATTGTAGAGAATGAGTATGGATCACAACATAGCATTTTCACCTCTTTTGTAGTTGTTTGCTTGCATTTTATTTTTTTCTCATTTTTTCCCTTTTTGATCTGATTTTTCTTGTGTAGCATGATAATTGTGGAAATATGTATAGAAGAACTGCACATGTTTAATATATATTAGATTATTTGCCATTTAGGGAAGGGAGTGGGGGAAGAGAATCAATCAATCATTTAAATTCCAAATCCAATCCCTGACTACAACAATTCAACTCTATTCCTAACCTCCTAACCCAACCCTCAGACTTCCTAACCTTAATCCAACCCAACCATGACCCACTCTACTTTTCTAACCTAACCCAACTCTAACACTAACTCTAGATTCTGACCTAATATTAGACTCTAAACTAAGCTTAAATGCTTCTGATTCTTTCTGATTCTAACCCTAATGCATAGATTCTAAACCTAAACTGCTACTCTAACCTTAACCTGAAATACTTGCCTTAGAATCTAACCCTAAGTTTACCCTAACTCAAACCCAAACCCAACCTTGCAACTCTAATTTCCCAACTAATCCTAACCCTTCAATTGTGAATTTAATCTTAATTCTAAATTTTAAACCTAATCTCCCACTATAACAATCTGACTCAAACCTTAGCCCTATCCTTAATACTTTGACTCTCTCTAACCCTAATTTTAGATTCTAACAGAATTTAATTTTAAATTCTAAATTTAAATTTGTCAGTTTATGAGCCCAACTCATACTCTAACTCTAACTCTAACCTTAACCCTGAACCCAACCCTCACCAGAAATTCTACTCCTAACCCCCAACTTTAACCCTCTGATTCTACTCCTACTCTTATCATCCAATTCCGCCTCTGACTCAAAGCTATCTGATTTAAAGCTTAAAAGGCCTCCAACTCTAACCCTAACCCTAAATTCTTGTGATTCTAACCCTAGCCCTAACCCTATAACAATTTAGCTATACAGATAAAAAAGGAAGGGCTTCAAGAGCACGCGTGCTTTTGGAAGGTCACCTGAGGTATAACTAGAGATTTGCTTTGTGCATACCTAGTTCACCTAACATAAAGGTACTTGGGTTCTTGGAAAATCTGATTCTATCCCTTGACACATGACTGGAATAGACTTTTTCTTTTGGCTGCTTAGCTGGAACAGACTGTGTCTTTGAAAACTTCCATTTTGGGACACTATTTTTCTTTTCTGGGGCATCCAGAGAAGGCGAAGTTCTCTTTCACTCATAGTTTGGGCACCATAAGCCATCTGGGTGGGAGGAAGGGCTACTATTTCTCTTTTCTCTTTTCTTTTTCACTTTGGAACTGAGAAATGGGCTTGGTTTTGATTTGTTTCATTTGTCCTTTTCAATTCTAGGCATAGATAGTAGAATGCCCATGGGAACAGGGAACTCCAGCCACAGCATCAGGATTCCAGAATGGATGGGTAGCCGGCTAGTTTTGTAGGAATGAGCTCAATGTGGGGCTTTGGACTTGGAGTTTAATGAAGCTGTGCTATGTAGGAATTGAGTCTGTAAACTGAATGTCTTCCCTATCTGTAGGGTAGCGCAGGGAAAATTCTGTTTACCAGGTGCTGGGAGAATGTGTATAAGAGTTTTCTTTGTAAAAGTTAATGCAATTGTTAAGTGGTTAAAAGAATTAAGTTGCAGGTATCTCTCTCTACCATCCATAGTGGTTGGAGCCAATAGTAGATACTAGATAATTCAAAATGACTGGTATTGGTGAGCCTTTGGAAAAGGTGAAATGAAACATACCTGGCCTTCAAGCAGTAAGAGCCAGGGAGGTCACTGGTACCAAAGGAACTGGGGAAATTATACTACAGAAGCAGACTGACCAGCTCTCCTACATTTCTCTTCCTTTTTTTTAGTTGTGAGGAACATTCTGAACTGTTTCCCTGAGAGCCGGTGGAGCACATATCCTACGTGGACCAGTTTGTATCTGTGCCCCTGGCTGCCTTTGCTCCTTTTGTGTTGGCTCTTTCCTGTGAACAAATACTCTGATTTGGATGTGTCCAGGCTCATCTTAGATAAACTTAGTAAGTTGGCCAACGGTCTGCACTTGGAACCAGATGGTGGTAGGCAGAGGTCATTTACTAAGGAGAGGGCTGGTCCAAGATCAGCTGGATTAGTTAAACACTGAAGATCTGAGGTGAGCAAAATACCCAGTTATCAGTCTTAAAAACTGCTTCATGTTCTAATGAGGTTAAAATAATGGTCCTCCAACCAACAGAATGCAATAGTAGATATGTTAAGTTGCTGAATCCCGTGAATGTGCACTGTATTTACTGGGAAAATAAATAAATATTATTGGGTAAATAAATTGTGTGTGTGTGTGTGTGTGTGTGTGTGTGTGTGTGTGTATGTGTGTATGTGTATGAGTGTGTATATAGTTTGTCCCATATGTGATTCATATAGTATTTTGAGTCCAATTTTGACTTGTGAAAGCTGAAACCTGACCCATAAACTAAACTTTAAGTATTTTCCCCCTAAGTGTCCAAATGAGCCAAAGAGTGAGAGAAAAGGAAGGTTAATTACTAGAATGAGAAGAAGTTATTATTGTTCGGCAAGAAATGACCCACAGGATGATTTCAGAAAGGCCTGGAGAGACTTACATGAACTGATGCTGAGTGAAACGAGCAAGGCCAGGAGATCATTATATACTTCAACAACAATATATATGATGATCAATTCTGATGGACCTGGCCATCTTCAGCAATGAGATGAACCAAACCAGTTCCAATGGAGCAGTAATGAACTGAACCAGCTACATCCAGCGAAAGAACTCTGGGAGATGGCTAAGAACCATTACATTGAATTCCCAATCCCTATATTTTGCCCGCCTGCATTTTGGATTTCCTTCACAGGCTAATTGTACAATTTTTCATAGTCCGATTCTTTTTGTACAGAAAATAATGATTTGATCATGTATATTTATTGTGTATCTAATTTATATTTTAATATATTTAACATGTATTGATCATCCTGCCATCTGGGGGAGGGGATGGGGGAAGGAGGGGAAAGATTGAAACAAAAGGTTTGGCAATTGTCAATGCTATAAAATTACCCATATATATAACTTGTAAATAAAAAGTTATTAAATAGAATGAGAGGAAGTTTCCTAGGTGTGTTATAGAAACACATGGCATGAGTTGGTGCAGAATATGAAGGGCTGCTCTCACCACTCTATAGCTCAGTTTAGTTCCATCTCAGAATTAAATTTATTTTTCATATTTGGACTACTCATAACTAACTTTGGATTCTCAGAATGCTCTCTTCCACCTCTCTGACCCAAAATATAAGGAGGCTTCATAAAAGTAGGGCCCATTTAGTATATTTGTTGTCGTAACATGGATTGCTATGGCTAAAGAAATAATTCCTGGGTGGCTAACTGCCTACTGATGGCTTCTCTTTAGGTTTGTCTTTAGAAAGCAAAACTAGTGCATAGATACTGGGCCTATATCCTTTATAAGATAATGAAAATTATTAGAGCTTCTATGCTCTCTGGTTTAGCTTCCAGTGCCAACTAAGTATTGTGCTCGATGAAGTACTGGAATTGTCAAGGATTACTCATTATTGGTATGTGCTCCATAGGTAATCAACTTACTTTCTTGTTTTTGTACTGTATGATCTAGTGATCCTTGAATAAAACACTCTCATCTCATCACTCACTCACTCACTCACTCACAAAAAAAATCTGTGACATTTTCACAGGCTTGTCAACGACCCCTGAAATATTCTCCTTTTTTATCTTACCTCCTGGCTTCCCCTGTTTCCTTCAAGTCGCAGTTAAAATTCCACTTTCTATAAGAAACCTTTTACTGTCCCCCTTAATTCTAGCACTTTGTTGATCCTCTCTAATTCATCCTAGGTGTGGCTTGTTTGGACATACTTGTTTACTTGTTGTCTTCACAGTTAGAGTACATAGTCCTTGAAAGTAGGGATAGTCTTATGCTTTTGTTTGTATTTTTAGTAGTACAGTGCGTGGTATATAATAGCTTTTTAATAAATATTTCTCTTTTTTCCTAAGTTTTTTAGGGGTCCTTTTCAGAAATTTGTTTTGGTTTATGTGGGAGAATTGGGCTTTTTTTTCATCTTAATAGAAAGTCTTATTATTATCTATTGTGGCAATTTAGGTTTTTAAAATTTCTCACCATGCCAGAAGCCCCATTTAATATTAATCTTGTTTTATAGATATTGATATATTTAAGCATCATATTTTCTTGTTTATTTTCCTTAATGCTTTGTAATTTGTAAGTCATCATTTTCATGAATAAAACATTACGATTTTAGATTTTCTTCAATTACTTGAATTTTAATTCATCCTTTTACTTTAATCTGTAAGTATTTTTCTATTTGAGGAATAACAACATAAAATTGCTTGTGTTTTGTGGCCCGTTCAATGATGCTTTTTTTTTTTTGTAGGAGATTCTATGTGTTTACAATCAAGATTATAATTCCTAAATTTGATTTATGTTGCGATAAATTCTGTTGGAGTATTTGATTTCTCAAAAGTGAATTCAATCTTTCTTATTTAATTTTATATACCCTCTTACAATACCAAATGGTTTTTACACTTTATACCACTATACTATATTCATTCAGCATTTGTATAGTTTCTGACTCCAACATCTGCCCTCAAACCACTGCACTATACTGCTTCTTATGGACTAATTGGGATCTTATCATTTCAAGCTCTGACATCATATAGTCTAATTCCTTTATTTTGTGCAAAATAGTTAGTAGATTGTAGTGGAAAACCTGAGTTTTCTCTCTTTCTTGTTTGAGATTGGAATGTCCTTTTGTTGTTGTAGATCTTCTCTCTCTCTCTAGTTCCTCTACTTTTCCACCTTGTTTATTCATGAGATCTTAAATCATATTCTTTTCTTTGTTTTTTTTCCTTTAAATTAATAAGTGCTAATTTGCTCTTCCTTATATCTTTCCCCCAATTGAAAAAAAAATCTAAAAGAAAACAAATCTCTTGGAACAAATATGCATAGTCAAGTAAAAACAAATTTTATCATTGGCTATACCCAAAATGTACATCTCATTCTGTGTCTTGAATCTCATTTCTCCTGGGAGGTTTTATTTTGCCTTCTCTGTTAGTGTGATTCATCATTGCTTTGAGCAGAGATATTAAATTGTCTGTTTCTAAGAAGTTATTATTATATAAATTATTATCATGGCTTCTTCCACTTTACTCAATATCAGTTCATACAAATCTTCTCACGTTTCTTTAAAACCATTGTTTTCATTATTCCTCATGGCATAATCGTATTCTGTTATAGTAACAAATCATAATTTTTTAAACCACTCTCCCATTAATGGAAACCCCCTTTAGTTTCCAATTCTGTTCTGCTATTATTAAAAAAAGGAGTTAGTGTAAATATTTTTTTAAATATAAATATAAGTTCTTTTCTTCTTTAAAAAAAAATTTTTTTTTTGGTAGAGGGAAGATGGTGGAGAGTAGACTCCTGGTAGTGATTTGTGAGTCAAAAGGCATAATTTAGAAACTTGTGTGGCCTAATTATAAATTGTTTTTTAGCATATTTGAATTAATTTGTAGCTCTGCCAACAGTACTTTAATATGCCCATTTTCTTGAAATCACTCTAATATTTATCATTTTTGAAAATCTCAGAACCTGAAAGTTACTTTAATTTGAATTTAGTTTAAATTTAAGTTTGAATTTCTCTATTATTGGCTTGTGATATTTTTTCATATGGTTTACATTTCTTCCTTTGAAAACTATCTGCTTATATGTTTTGACAATTTATTAACAGGGAAATTGTTCTTACTCTTATACATTTGAATCAGTTCCTTATATATCTTAGAAATGAAATCTTTATTAGAGGAACTTGCTGCATGTCTTCCCTCCTTTTTCTTCTCAAACCTTTTAAAATTATTAATCAATATAAGTCCGCTATTAAAATAAAATCTATGGTAATAGTACTGAAATAATAATAGTTAATAAAAGCATTCAACTCCCAAGGTTACTGGGGGATAAAATGAGAAAGTATTTAAAAAGCATTTCGTAAATCTTAAACTGACGTAGTAAAGTTATTATTGTTGTTGTTGCTACTGTTATGAAGGTAATAGACTCAATGATTTTACTTATTAGCTTGATGATACAAGTCTGACTTTGGGATATCCTTTTCAGCAGCTGATTGCTTTGCATTTATTTTGTACATATTTTGATTTACTTTTATCTGTCCATGTGGTAGGAAATGATATGTTTTTGTCTTTGTATTTCCAACACTTGGAATAAGACAGACTATTTTGTACTGATTTTGCATATTAAAAGTTGTTTCCTTTACTGGTTTTTCCTCCACTATTATTTGAGCTCATATGAACTTTACAATGATTATTTGTTTGTCCTAAAAATAATTAACTTATCATCATTTATGAAGTATCAAGGCACTATGATGGGTCCCTGAATGTTCACATCGTAAAAATGAGATAGTTTTGCTCTCAAGAGCAAATGTTCAACTTTGGGGTACAACCTAGTTAAAGATAAGGAAATATTGAAAACATGGAATAAGTGCACATTTTGAGAGCCAGTGTTAAGGAAGGAACGGGGGAATCTTGTACAAATGGTGAAATCCCATTCTCTGACAGACTGGGAAAAGGTGACAGCATACTTGAGCCCTAGATGGACAAATTGTCCCAGAAATTTTTTTGACAAGTGAGACTTTTTGAAATGCTAGCAGAGATATGTCATCTTCCCAGTAGTAACTGGTCTAGGTCTTTAAAGAAACTCCTCACGCTTGTGACAGGGGAAAGAGAAGTGAGGTGTCTGTTTCCTTCCCATAGAATAAGGAAAAAGATAGACCAGCCAGCTAAATTTTAGTAAAATTCTCAAAATCTGGATGGACAGGAAGTGTCATGGGGAAAGTGAGAACACAGGATTCTTGGCAGAAGGAAAACTTTGCTTTGGGCTTACAATTACTTTAGTCAAGGTCTGAAAATGCAAATGTAGTCATTATGATATAGCTCAGGGTTCACACTAATTTAAGAAAGGTCCTTAGTATTTCTAAATTGATAGAAACCTTTTTTTATAAGAGATTCAACTTGTAAAAAAAAACTCAGCTCCCATGTTTTTTCTTTTTTAAGTCATGAGTCAACTTTATATGCAGATTTAAAACAAACATCTTTTGAGAGCATAATATATAGAAGTTTATTTTATTTCCCACTGTTCTAGGAAGTACCAAATTTCCAACACTAGTCCACGATGTATATGAAGTCTCTAAGGAAGATGACATTCTAGCAAGAAGGATGTTTCTTTACATATTTATTCCCCTTTCATCCAGTAGGATCTCAGAACAACAGGACACATCGAATGCTGAAATAAAAAAATACAAAAACAATTATTTAGTCATATGTTTCCAGACATAGCCAATTCTGGTGTTTGTTTTCCTTGTCTATGCATTGTGATTATAAGGGCTATAATTTTCTTTTCTCTTCAATTGGGTGGAAAGGAGAGAAAATAAAAATCTTGTTAATAGATAAAAGTAAAATAAAATAAAAATTATATTGCAAAAGAATCCTTAAGTAGTCTGTACAATCCCTGTCTTCCATTTTCATTTCTGGCCTATCACAAACATATATTTTCACCTGAGGGGGAACAGCAAGTGAACTGAACTTAATTTTAACAAAGGAGGAAAGAATCAGAAGCCCCTTTGAACCTCTTTCCTCTGATCTGGATTCTCTGCACAGATCAATAATATATCACAGAACTTTCTAGTATGCATGTTGTATTGAAAAGCATTTCTAATACACAGAGAGGTCTCAGAATAGATTAACATTTCAAGGAGAATGTTATTGGTCCAAGGAGTCAAACATTGTCTAATAAAGTCTGAGAATCTTAAAGGTAGAACCGACATAGTGCTTCTCTTATCCACAGAGTTTCTAATGTTTGCCCTTCCCAGCGTAGTGATGCTCCTGGGTTACTGTCAGTGAGTACCCTCTCTACACAGTTTTCCTTGTAATAAAGGGCCCATATTTTCTAGCTAACTTGGTCTAAAGGCATTAGTTGTAACTGGGGACCAGAGGAGCCAGACATGGTATTGTGGAAAGTGATCTAGACTGAAAGTCTAAAGACTTGGCTTTTGGATTGCTTACAGAATCTCTATGGGTCCCAGTTTCATCATTGCTTAATATTAACAACTGCCATTTACATTAAAGTTTTCAAAGCATTTTTTTTATTCTATGAAGTAAATAAAATTTGTATTCTTCCCATTTTATTGATGATGAAATTGAGACCAGAGACATTATAATGACTTATGCAAATCACATAACCACGAAGTATTTAAGCCAGGATTTGAACCAAATGTTCTGTTTTTCAGTGCAATGCTTTTTCTACTACAACCCACTGGCTACTTTGCATTAAAAAAAAAAATTAGACTACATGATATTAGAGTTTGAAATAGTAAGATTCCAATTAGTCCATAAGAGACAGTATGATACAGTGGGTTGAGGGCAGATCTTGGAGTCAGAAAGAGCTGGGTTCAAATCATCATCTCTAAGCAGATAATTCTCAGATCTACTTCTCCAGTTCTATTCTCTCTTCCCACTTCCAGTTTTGAATCTCCAATTAATTGCCTACTGGATGCTTCAAATTGGATATTCTGAGCATTTTAACACATTCTAAACTGAAGTCATTATTTTCCTTCCAAATTCTTCCCTCTTCCTAAATCCCCTCTTTTGGGTGAGGGTATCATCCTTCCAGTTACCCAGGATTGTTCATGTGGGTATCATTCTTGACTCCTCTCACTCCACTAATCTCCTCCATCCAGCCTGTTGCCAAGTCCTATTAGTTCTGTTTTTATGATATTTCTTTTATATTACCCCTTCTCTGATTTTACACTATAGGTCCTCATTACCTCATGCTTGAACTATTGCAATAGCCTGCTGGTTGGACTGCCTTCATCAAATTTTTTTTCTCACAATAGCCCTTTCTCCCTTCAGCTATCCAAGTGGTCTTCATAAAATGCAGTTCTGACCATCTCATCTCCCTAGTCAATAAACTCTTAATAGTTTTCTTTTATCCCAGAATCTAAAATAAAATCCTGTGGCATTTAAAGCATTTTCTGTCTTGCTAGTATTCTTATACTGTGCTTCTTCCCATTTACTTTCTAGTTCCACAACTGGCTTCTTTGCTCTTCCTCTTACAAGATCTTCTATCTTCTAATGCTATGAATTTTTACTGATTGTTCCCCAACCCTGGAGTTCTCTCTCCTTATCTCTGCCTCTGGGCTTTCCTGGCTCCCTTCAAGTTAAAATTTCCAGCTAACACTTCACCGCCTGAAAGAAGTCTTTCTGGGACCCCCTTATTGTTAATGCCTTCCATTTGAGATCAGGGTGATTGTATGTTGTTATCCTCAATATATCAAGAACTCATTGATAGCTTTAAGTCTTTAACTAATGCCTTGAACTCATTCTTGCAGTGTGATCATTGGCAAGCCAATTAATTAATCTCTCAGTGTTCTAAGCAACATGTTAAGATTATAAGTTATGGATAAATCACTAAACTGTATGCATGTGTCACACCAGGGATTCCTTGCAATGATGAGTTCACTAGTCCTGGAGGGAAAAAAATTGCTTCAACTGATTTTGGTAAACATACATAGCCCACAGAAATATTTTTCACAAATATGTTGAGTCCCTTAGACTGTATATGATTTTCAAAAAAGAGTTCCCAAGATAGGGCAATAGTTCTTTCCAAAAGGTAAAATATGTTTTTTTTTAAAATAGAAATGTAAACTACTATTTTATTTTCTTATATTTGGGGACTTCCTTATAAAAAGCCCCATCTACTTTATTTGACTATAAGTACTTTTCATAGTTTGACTCTACTCTATATTTCCAATCATATTTGTCACCACTATACTCCAGGTATCCCATAATCCAATTAAATTTAACTCCTCATTTCCCGAGTACAGTAGACTTTTTGCTTTTTAAAAAAAAAATTTTTTTCCTCTGCCTGGGATACATTCCATCTTACTTCTACTTGATGTCCTGCCTATCTTTTATCCATCTAAGCATGAATGAAAAAGTCCCAGCACATTTCACAAAAGAGAAAACTAAAACTCTCCTTTGAATATGAACCCAGGGAATGCAGGCAGGAATCAGGATTCACTTTTCTATCAAATCCATCCTCTTGCTTAATGCATAAGTTTATTTACATTACTCCTCTTGTCAAAAATCTTTGACTCACTATTACCTAAAGAATAAAATTCACAGTTCTCTGCTTGGCATTTAAGACCTTATGTTCACATCTTGCAAATCATTTCAATATTAACAATATTAGAAATTTAAAGGGTATGCTTAATTTTATTTTTCTTTTTATTTGCTCATATGATCTTTTCAAGAACCTGCTGATATAGATCAGATAAGTATTATTATGCCCACTTTTTATTTTAAGTAGTGAAATTGAGATACAGAGAGATGAAAGAATAAGCTTTGCTACTTCATACTGCTAAGGAGTAGTGAAATTAGTAGTGGATGATTGCCTGATTCCTTCCTCAGGGTCACTTTCTCCATCCATTTCTAACTCATTTAGGATCTTATGAAAAGGGATTCCTCATTTTCACTGTGATTTCTTTTTTCAAGTAAATGTCAGACACCAAACAAAGGCCTTACCACTTTCCCGATCGGAGGAGTTCAAATCCTTTATTGATTTCGACAAAAGGCAATTTATGGGTTATCACTGAGTCCACATCAATTTTCTTCTTCATGTAATCATCCACTAATACAGGAATACAGTCTCTGGTTTTATACTCTATGAAGAAAAAAAAAGAATACTAGCACTTGAACTTATATAAGGCTAACGAATCAAGTAAATGTCAGTATATCATAGAAGTAATGAACAGAGAAATAGCCATTGACAGTAGTGTTAGAGTCTTTTTCCTACTTTCTTTTCCAGACAACAAAAGAAGTTGATTGATTGGAAATAACTAATGGATTCCGAATGCAAATCAAAACATAATATTTTCACTTTCTTTTGTGTGTATATGTGTGTGTGTTTCTTTTTTGTTCTGTTTTCAGATACTTCTTGCAAATTTTCAGTTCTTCTAAGATGGTATGATCTAAGAAGAGGTGTGTTTACTATTCTTCTGGCCTATAATCTGATTTGTGAGTGGGTACAGTACCACTGATTTGGTAGTAAGGGGGGCCCCACTACACTGTGGCTACATATGTAAATATTTATAAATATTACATAAAAATGTAATAATACCCATTAGGGAGGTGCCCACAAATGTTTAGTAATTAAATCTTCAAAAAAAAAGTGCATAGGATACAATTTAAATTTAATCTGCATATTTAACATTTTATCCATCACTTTCTTAAGCCCAGATAATAAACAAAACAATGGTAAGTACTGTTTTATAACATTTGTCAATTTCACAGGTATAAAAGCATGCACTGAAAATTTAAGAATCAGCTTTTGTGAGCTGGCTTGAGCTGGTTCCAGCACACCCTAACCTTAGAAAGGGGACAGAAATACTTTCTGTATGGGCTTTCTCTGTATCATTTCCTAGTACAAACTGATACATAATAGATGCTTAATAAATACTTATTATTTCATTAATCTAATGATTAACTAACTTCATTCCTCTCTTTATTTAAAAAAATGTTAGTTGTTATACATGGATATTTCAGTGTTTCTGGAAAATTCAAATGGATTTGTTAGAGTTCAAATATCTGTTTATTTCAAAATTTTTTTTTCCTACCTCCTAACAAGGACCCTCTGAGGACCCGGCCAGACAGTAGCAACAATGGATCAAAAGAGAGTTGGGATTTTGCTGGTGGTACTCCTATAATAACACAGACACCATAGCTCATGTTGCAGGACTCTAGTGCAGCAATCTAGAATTAAGAATA
The DNA here is from genome assembly GCF_016432865.1 of Antechinus flavipes. Classification (NCBI taxonomy): domain Eukaryota; kingdom Metazoa; phylum Chordata; class Mammalia; order Dasyuromorphia; family Dasyuridae; genus Antechinus; species Antechinus flavipes. The sequence goes on from NC_067403.1 coordinate 150,763,479, forward strand.
TAATTGTGAGTCTTTCAGTCACATCTCTGATCACATAGAGTTTCATTGTGAAGCTTACTACCATGAGAGTCAGTAGAATTAATGTTTAGTCATTTTCATTTGAGCCACATGAGTTAGATTGGGTCACAAACTTCTGTTTCTTGATTTGTTCATGTCAAATGAAGTGGTTTATTTTGGATCATCCCTCGTCATCTTCCTTGTCTTTGCCTGTGTTTTCCTCCTCATTTCAATTATTTTAAAGAAAATATATCTTTATAGAATTAGAGCAGGTCTTCATTTTTCTGCATCCTAATTTGCTTGAGGCACATGATAGAATGTTTATTATAGTTTATGTCTCTCAGGTCTATTCTCTCTAATTCTTTCTTCTACTTCTTTTTCTCTACTACTTTTTTCATTTGCCTACTCTGTTTTCTTCTGTGTCTCACATCTTTTTATTTATATTCCCATCCTTTTAGTATTCCTTTCTTCTTTTTTTGTTACATTTCTTGCTCTTGAGAGAATCAGGAAGAGAGGAAAAGAGAAACCATGGAGACTTGAAGAGAGAAAAAAAATGATGGATCCAGAAATAGAGAGAAAACCATGAAAGAACACAATAAAGCAGGAGAGACAGACAGATACAGAGAGACAGAGACACAGAATGACATGTGGAGAGAGACAGAGACAGAAAGAGAGAAAAAGAAGGAAGGGAGGGAAAGAGAGGAGAGACAGGGAGAGAGAAATTTTTATTATAAATGGTTTTCAGCATGTCTAGTTTGCCTTCCATTGATTGGAGGGATTTAAAGCTGGTGAGACTAAGATGTTAACTCTCTTTTCCAATATCTTTTTATCTACACACTTTTCAGTAACTCTCATATATTTTGGCTGAATTAGATGTCATGAAATAAACTGGTGAGAAGGAAAGGCAGGTTCTTCGCTTATTCTCTTTTTGACTCTGACTCCAAGAAGTGGTCTTGGTGGTATTTGTTTCTATTCTATGTTATTTACTCTCATTTTCAGGTGCTGAAGATGATCCTCATGGACCTGAGAGTGAGTCATGATAACCTTGGAGCCAGAAGTACAGGTTGGTACAGAAACTTTGAGAAGCTAGGGTATCAGAGACTCCAACTTTAGGGAGGTTTTGAACTTAGAACTGGAATTATAATTTCTGAGAACTGAACTAAACTATGAAACTAATCCGCTTGCCCTCCCCACAGAGTCAAGTAGTGCAGGGGGAAAGAATATTTGTAAAACCATGCACTGACAATTTAAGAATCAGCTTTTGTGAGCTGGCTTGAGCTGGTCCAGCACATCCTCATCTCTAGAAAGGGAATAGAAATAATTTTTGTATTGGCTTTCTCTGTACCTGTTCCTAGTAAATACCTGGTACATAAATAGATGCTTAATAAATGCTTATTATTTCATTAATCTATTGATTGACTTTATTCCTCCCTTGTATTTTAAAAAAAGTTAGCTGCAAATATATATATATATATATATATATATATATATATATATATATATATATATAAACGTTAGCTGCTATATCTATATATCTCAGTGTTTTTGGAAAATTCAAAAGGATTTGTTTGTGAGGGGCATGGAGGAAAAAGCTAGAGATATCTATTCTTTTTCCTTTTGAGCTACCTCTCTGCCACATGTGGGAGACAGCCCTTTCTACATGTAGGGGTTCATCTGGAATTGGTCTCCTTATATTTATTTGTGTGTATTAAAATGTTATATCACTAGGTACAAAGTGTGATTACAATGATTTAAAAACTTTCCATTCTACCAAACATTCAAAGTAAGGTATCTTCCCATGTTTGTAATTTATCTTCTTAATTTTAAAAACTTTTTGGTAAAATTAAATTAGTTGATTACATGGCTATTTGTTGACCTAAAACATATTTTCCCCTGTGCCTGGAGTTAACATACCATGGTGTCAGTAGTCCCAATAGCCTCAAAGGTAAAGTCAGCACCAAGACCAGTCATTTCCATTATCACCTGCTGGATGGGCTTCTTAAAGTTTCGAGGATTAAGACAATCAGTAACCCCAAAAGCTTTTGCCTTCTCAAATTTTCCTTCATTGATGTCAATACCAATGATCCTGGAAGCACCAGCTGCTTTGCATGCCATAACAACTGCAGAGCCAACACCTCCAAGCCCAAAGACAACACAGGTAGAACCAGGAGTCACCTGCACATGAAGAACACAAACTCCTAGTGAGACTTTAGGGCTGAATAAACCTGCACCATCAAAATAGGAAAAATGTTCTGCAAAGTCTGCCTGAGTCTTTACAAGGCTACTTGCATGACCATTTTGGTTGATTTAGTCATATCTTGGCATTCATTAGGAGAAATCATTTTTTTCTGAACTTCCCATCAACACATGCTCACCTCTGCAGCATTAACAGCAGCTCCATAGCCTGTGGGGAATCCACAGGCTAATATACAGACATTCTCCAAGGGTACATCATCATCAATTTTTACTACTGAAATCTCATGCATCACGGTGTATTCAGTGAATGTGCTTGTTCCAAAAATAGTATACACTTTCCTCCCTCTACATGTAAATCTGCTGGTACCATCAAGCATCAGTCCAACTGGAGAAAACATACTAGTTCATGGAGACAGACAAAAATCCACACAAAGATGAATAAATCTGTCAGCCCTGGATAAAAATGTAAGCAAAATCATTGAAGTAAGGCACTTACTCTTCCTTCAGGCAACAGTTGCCCTTCTCATGTAAGCAGGAATCACATTCTCTGCACTGGGGCAGAGCACTTAATATGACTTTATCTCCTAAGGGAGGAAAACAGAAGAAAATAGCCCTTACTCTGGATGGAGAGAAAAAGTGAATAGCATCAAAATAAAATGTGAGGATAATTCATCAAGTTGTATATATTGGATTAAAAAAACTCACAAAATTCAAATGAAACCTTATCAGATAATTAGCATTCATAATGAAATGTTCTTTGCTAGGAAGAAGCAATTATTTTCTTGATCTGGGCTATGCAAATGATTACATGAATGTAAGAGAAGATGTTGGTCTTCTGAACATCAATTTCCTGGCACTTTAGTCCTTTCAAAGCCATTAGATGCTCACAAATGATAACAATGCTTGTAACTTAGACTCCCTGGGAAAAATTTGAGCTAGAGGCTAATAGCTTTGGGCACTCTCTTTTCTGCTACTTGCTAATAAATTTGAAAAAAAAAACCCTATACATACCAGATGTTTACTGTTCTATGCAATCCCTTTTTTTTGTTCTTATACATGTTATCAACATATTTGTGTTTATTGAGATTGCTAAATTTAAAATAAAAAAGAAAAGTAAAAAAACCCTGAGATCTTGTAAGCTATCTGGTTGTATCTTTTACGTTATTCAGTTCTGAGTCCTTTGATTGTCTTTTCATAAAATCATCCTTAGGCTTTCATTCTCTAATCTTCCGACTTTCCTGATCAACTGGCTTATTTCCTGCTAAACATGACAAGACCTCATCCATCTTTTACATCTTTTGTACATCTTTTCATACATGTTTTGTAAAAGATTTCTTTAAATTATCTCCTTAAACTATCCTTCTTTACCTTTCCTTTCTTTCACAAACTCAAGGGTTGTTTATATTTCTTGACCTCCACTTCTCCCTATCACTTATTTTTTAACCCTTTGCAATTTGGCTCCCCATCTCATCACTCACTTGAACCTGATTTCCCCTGTATTTCTCTTTTACTAGCCAAATCAAATGGTCTGTTCTTAAACCTCATCTTTCTTGATGTTTCTGCAGCATTTAATGCTACTAACCAGTGTTTCTTTCTAAATACTGTAATTCCTCTTCTCTTGAGAAGGATCATTTTAAGAGCAAAACCATTCTTCAATCTGATGGATTTAGTAAGAACTTGGTGTTGCCTGCTAGTCAGAGACCAACTCTCTCCTCTGGTAAATTTATGAATGAAAAACGCCCCCTTACTTAAGTCTTAAAGGTAGTTTCAGAAACTGGATTTGAACTCAGGTTTTACTGACTCCAAATCTAGCACCCTATTTATCCACTGGATCACCTAGCTACTTTTACATGTTTCCTAACTGTCCACAAGCTAGCCAAGGGATCCAGAAGATGGAATTACAGAAGCATTCTCCCCACTTTATAATAAAATCAACTGCCTCTGTTTCCTCCATTATTCATTGACACAATCACAAACAGACTGTTCTTTTCCTCACTTTAATTACAGGGACAAGTAAGTGGCTCAGTGCATAGAGTCAGGAGGACCTGAATTCAAAATTGGGCTCAGACACTTATCACTCCCTAGCTATGTGACCCTGGGCAAGCCACTTAACTCCAGTTGCCTCAGAAAAGAGAGAGAGAGAGAGAGAGAGAGAGAGAGAGAGAGAGAGAGAGAGAGAGAGAGAGAAATTACATTCTGCTAGGTACTATTCAAGAAAAAAAAAGGAGTGTAAGACCAAAGTTTAGACAGAAGCCCATTTATAAGCTAATAGAGAGGAGTTAGTAAACTAATAATCTTCTCTCTAAGTCTCTACCAGAGCTGACTTATAATGGACTTGTACTTCAAATTTTCCTTCCTTTTTTGTAGAGAATTTGATTGTTTTAGAGGGGTGGAAAGGAGAAGCTTCTGACATCAAACACCATTTTGGGTTTCATACTCACCTGGTTTCACAGTGCTCACACCTTCTCCAATGCTTTCTACTATTCCAGCTCCTTCATGTCCCAAAATTGCAGGTAAATGTAATGGAACTGATCCATCTAGCATGTGGTTATCTGAACCGCAGATCCCTGAAGCTATAACCTACATGACAATTAAATGATATAAAATACTGCAGAATATTTTCTTCCTATATTTTTGGAGGTTTACTGAAACCTACCACAGTGCATACTTGTATAATATAATAAAAAAAAAAAAAAACAACAACTTGTAACAACACTTGTTTAAAGTTTAAAGTTTCTTATGTAGAATCTTTTTTCTTATTCTTTGTTATCAGAATGTTTGTTTGTAAAACTGGGTAGTCTGGGGCAGCGAGGTGGCTCACTTATTCTCAGATGGTTGTTTTCTACCTTGGTTGAGGTATGAGCAAGAGGTTGGGAAAGCATGTGATTCTAAAGAGAATAAAAAAACTGCTATTTGAAAATTCCATATATTCTTTTCTAGTTCTGGTGAATTTCCTGTGTTTTCTTCAGCTCATTCAATGACTCTTACAGTTTGATCAGATAGAGCTGATTTAATGCATATTATGGCTAATAAAACAGGTTATATATTACACCCCAATGTTGTTGTTGTTGAGTCATATCTGTCTGTTTTTTACCCCCTTTGGGGTTTTCTTGGCAAAGACCCTGGAGTGATTTACTGTTTTCTTCTTGAGTTCATTTTACAGATGTGAAAACTGAGGTAAACAGGGTTAAATAACATGCTTAGGATCACACAGTGAGTGTCTGTGATTGGATTTGAATCCAGGTCTTCCTGACTCTGGACTTGGTGTTCTAATTGCTCCACCATCAGCTACCCTGCTTGATCTTATAGTAGGTGCTTAATAAATGCTTGTTAAGTGACTGATAGTACAAACCATTCTGTGTGTTTGCAGTGGCAAAAATACAGCTAATGGGATCCCACTAATATGCTTTCCTTTATTGTCAGCCACAGCATACAACTGGGAGGCAAACAGAATTAGTCTAATTTCTTTTTCATGAAAATTCCTTCAATACCTAAAATCAGCTCTGCTCTCATTTACCCCCCAATTTTTTCTTCTCTAGTTTAAATATCTCCGAACTCTTCCATTGATCCTCATATGACATGAACTCAAGGGCTTTTACAATGCTGATTCTCCTTTTCTGTTACTATTCAAGTTAGCAGTGCCATTCCTGAAGTGGGGCATCAAAACTGATCATATCATTCCAAATATTATCAGACCAGGAAAGAATACTTCATTTCCATCATCATGAATACTCTTTATCTCTTATTGTTTAATACTGAATTAGATTTTTCAACTACTATCACATTGTTTGAATCATTTTGAGCTTGAAGTCCATCGAACCCTCTAGATCATTTTTTTCTTTTTTTCCATTTATTTATTTTAAAACAAATAAAAAATAGGAATAGAAACAGAAAAAAAAAACAACCTTATTATGTATACAGCAGAATATATGAGAGGATTCAAACAGACTTCAGGATGGTGAAACTCCCTCTGCCAATGCAGATTAATACCTTTCCCAGAATTTATAGTCTTAGATAGTTGCCTAGAACACAGATAAATGATTTACTCAGAGTCACAGAGTCAAATTGTGTTAGAAATTAGACTTGAATCTGGTCTTTCTGTCTTCAAGACCAGCTCTCTCTCCAGCTATCTCTTATGAGAAAGTAGCAAATTTTATGAATAGAAGCCTTGACCTTGTCTGTTCTTCAATTGTCTTTCAGTTGTGTCTAACTCTTTCTGAATGCATTTGGGTTTTTTTTGACCGAGATGATGAACTGGTTTACGATTCTTTTTACAGATGAGGAATCTGAGGCAAAAAGGATTGAATGATTTGCCCAGAGTCACACAACTATCAAGTGTGTGAGGCCAGATTTGAAATCAGGAAGATGTCTTCCTAAGTCCAGGTTGGTGCTCTATTCACTGTGCAACCCAGTTGCCCTTGGAAACTAATAACTAGAAAAAAATGCTTTATAAGTATAGATATTCAGACTTTTGTCTCACCCATTTGGGGGAAATGAAGATAGATATTATCCTCTTTTTTCTTGTCTTTATCCATGTTGTATCTTCCTATTAGAGTAAAAGCTCCTTGAGGGCAGAGCGTTTTTTATATTCCCTAGTGCTTCCTACATAGAAACGCTTAATAACATTTCTTGATTTGAATGGAATTGCATATAATACCTCTTTAGGTAGTGCCCTTCAAAATGGCCCTGGGCTTCATGGTGTGCATATGGTGGGGATATGACTCCTACTTGGCTGAAAGAATAGGAACCCAACCCTGTTTAATGATAAAGATTTAAGAAGGTTGGTTGCAGAGATAGAGAGGCGGTCTAAAGAGACAGAAGTCTTCTTGAACTTTTGAATGATGGAAAAAATACATATAGAAGATTAAAACCTCTACATCCATTTCCTGAAACAGGAATTCCTATTAAGTTTATAATTATTAGGAGATAATCATAAATACCAACTTTACCTTAATTCGAACCTCTCCAGCCTTTGGTGGATCAACTTCCACTTCCTCAATAGACAAGGGAGCATTACTTGACCAGGCAATGGCTGCCCTGCATTTGATAACCTGTCAAATTAATAAAATAGGACATAATTCTTATAAAAGCTGAAATTATGTTGGCATTTCTTTTACTAAAGGCATGCTGTCTGTCTCTTGCTATTTTTTCAAACTGGAAATGGTTTTCTAATTTTTTTGGGGGACAAATATAAAAATAAAGTTCTGAAGGAAAGAAACAAGTAGTTATGAAGTTACATAGTAATGTGTCAAATATTGTGCTAAGTATTTTTTACAAATAATCTCTCATTTGATCCTCACAACAACCCTGGAGGTAGATACAGTTATTATCCTTAGTTTACAGATGAGAATACTGAGACAGACAGAGGGTAGCATGATTTGAATTCAGATCTTCCTGACTCCAGGTCCAGCATTCTATTCACTACACCACTGAATACCAGTATATCATGAAAGTAGCCAAATTACAACATTTAGAACATGGATTCCTTTCCACAGTTGTTGGTTGATGGATTTTATTCACATTAATGGTTTTTCAGTTGTGTCCTTCATTCATTTACACATTTTTTTATGCATCGGAAAGAGTAATAAGATCTACAATCTGAAGATGTAACTTCACACCCTAGTTCCTCCATGTGTAAATTAGATCACCTTGAACAAGTGGCTCATCTCTTCATTCCTTTCCTTGGCTAAGTGTTCAAGGGAGGAGAATTGAGAACCAAGAGTCTAGACTTTTGCAGGATGATTACTAGTTCTTACCCCATTCCAAAATTGAGAAGAAAAAAAATTCACCACCATAGTACAATCATAAAAATATAGGTGTTATCTTTCAATTAGGAAAAGTAATCCCCTAAAAATATTCTGAATTTTATATACCCTTCCTTTTAGCCAGGGTTAGGACCATTTGTGATACTTTCTTCTCTTATGGTCTCATTTTCTTATAACCATAAGAATCATTTCCAAGCTTATTATTACCAAACTTTCTTTTGTCTAATAAATGTCTTACTGACCCTTTAATAATTTCTAGGGAAGTTTTTTGAGAGGGACTGAAACTATAATTTTATCATTGTAGACAACTCTTACATTAGAAATTTCTTCCAGTAATGCAGATCAACCACTCTCCTGCTATAGAATTAGAACTGGAAGGCACATTTAGAAGTCACTTAATCCAATTCTTCATTTTGCAGATTGAGAAAGTGAGATCCAAAGTCACGAAGGTAGTAACAGAGACAGGATTTGACACCAGGTTACTTTAATTGCAAACCTAACACTCTATCTGCTCTACCTTGCCTAAAGTTCTGAAAAATTAGGTGACTTATCCTTGGATGAACTACTAATATGTATGATAGGACTTGAAACCAGATCTTTCTGACTATAGACCTAGCCCTCTAACTCATGACATCAATGCAAACTAGAGATGATTAGATTTCAAAATATCATTCAAACAATTTATCAAATGGTTTCTTTAAGTAGCAAGAGCTCTTATTGTAATAAAATACACATTTTATAATAACAACTAAAAATGATCAGGAATACATCAATATATTAACAAGTCATTCTTCCATATACAAGAAACATAATATAATTTTATATTATAAAGTTCTCCAGTTAATGAGATATTTCTGTCACCTTTTCTATACAACTGAAATATGACAATACTTACAATAGAAATATGTCTACTTACTTTACCAGTGGTTTCCCCACCAAATTTGGCTTGCTTCATCTTTCTGCCTGAGATGTACCAGAGAAAAACAGGAATCTATCTGTCTTGCTGAGAAGAAACCTTTCAGTGTTTTTATAGTTCCTTGATGTATTGCGTAATTATATGCTTATTAAAAGATTAAGAAAATCAAGAGACAAGATGAGAGATGAATGAAAGGAATGCTAGAGGAGGCACACAGAAGTTAGAAGAGAGGAGAAGAAGAGAGGAGGACATGTTAGGGATTTTTTAGCTTGAAGATTAGGAGGGAATTTAAGGAAGAAGCTAATGAAGAGAGAAAAAGAAAATGAGGAAAGATTTTGTAGATGAAAAGATAGAGAGATTATTGGAAAGAACACTGGTTCTGAAGTTAGAAGAACTTGGTTTAAATTCCACTTCTGGTACTCATTAGTTGTGTGACTCCAGGAAAGTCAACTCAAACATGCCTCAGTTTCCCTTTCAGTAAAATAAGAGGGTTGAGTTAGTCTTGGTGGTCTCTTGTAGTTCTAGATCTATGATAAAATACGATATGATAGTATATAAAATATATGTATTATGTAAGATATATAAGAGAGATAAAATTAATATAATGGGAAAGGAAAATAAATAAATAGAAAAACATTTATTAAAAACTATATGCCAAACCTCATAATTATTGCTGGTGACAGAATTACAAATGCTGTCCCTGCTCTCAAGGAATTTAGATTTTTAAAAAAATATACATTTTGGGGGGTATTTTTTGTTTTTGCATAATCTTCTTTCCACCCCATATCTCTTATCTTCCCCTTCCCAGAGAAACAAAGACTTATAACAAAGACTTTTTTTAAAAATAGGGAAAGAGAAAAAAAATCAGTAAAATCCATCATTTTATTAAAAAAATAAGGTGTTATGTGAAACATTTCATGCCCATGGATCTTCATGTCTGAGCAGAGGTCAGCTGTCTCCTTCAAACTTTTCTTTGAAGCCAAGTTTTCTCATCATTATTTTGTTTTATTTGTTCTATGTTTATTTTTTCCATTTACAATGTTGTAGCCATTGTGTATATTTTTTTCCTTGACTTCACTTCATTTTGCACTTGTTAGTGTAAGTTCATGCTTTTTTCTATTCATCTATTCATCATGTCTTATGTTACATACCATATTTATTTAGTCATTTCCCAGTCATATTTTTTTATTTCTGGCCCAAAAGAATGTTGCTATAATTATTTGTGTATGAGTGTGGAGTCTCTCTTTTTGTTTGTGACCTTTTTGTTTGTGATATATGCTTAGCTATGGAATCTCTAGGTCAAATGGTATGGATATTTAGCCAGTTTATTTGGATTATTACAAACTACCTTCCAAAATGTTTTTTTTTTTTTTTTTATCAATTCACAGTTCCACCAAAAATGTTTTTGCATGTGCCTGTCTTTTGATAACCCTCTAACACTGACTATTACTGTTTTCTTGTCTTTTTTTTTTTTTTTTTGTCAATTTGTTGGTGTGAGGTAAAACCTCAGAACTATTTTAATATGTATTTCAGCATTTTTTTCTTTCATAAGGTTGCTAATACTTTTTAGTATTTTTGAAAACTGTTCATATTTTTTATGACCCTTATTTGGGAATAGCCTTTGACCTTATGTATTTCAGTATATGTGTGTATTCAAATCTTATAAATGTTATTTGATGAGAGGTTTTTTTTTTCCCCAGTAGGCTGATTTCCATCTTATCTATAATTTATTAATTTGTATAAAACTGTTCAATTTCATGAAATCAAAACTGTTTTATCTTTTATAATTGGTTTTGTCCCTTCTTTAGTTAAGAACTCACCTCCTACTCTTGTCTAGGGTATATGGTCTGCTTTTCTTCTATTTTTTAAAAAGCCTATTCAGCTCACCTAACCCTTGTGAATCTTGTGAAATGTGATATAATATGTTATTCTGAAACTGATTTCTGCCAGACTATTTCCAGTTTTCCCAACAATCCTTAGCAAATAAGAACTTTTTTTCTTAGACAATTTATATTTTTTTGTGTTTATTGAACATTGAATCATTGAATTTAATGACTTCTAATTTTTCCTTTAATCTATTTAAGCAATTTACTTTTTTTTTCTTTTTAAACCGGCATTGTTTTGTAATGTAGTTTGCTCTCTGGAAGTGCTTTTCTCCCTTCATTTAATTATTTTATAATTTCCTTTGACAGTCTAGGTTATTTGTTTTTTTTTTTTTTTTGTTTTTTTTTTTTGTTTTTTTGTTTTGTTTTGTTTTGTTTTTTCCAAATGAATTTTGTTTTTTGTAAATTAATGTTGGCAGTATTGCCATTTTTATCATATTATGTATAAAAGATATTGTGTGTAGCCTGAAACTTTGTGTGAACTATTTGTTTTGAAGCCTAAATTTCAGACTTACTGGTGCTATTTTGGTTTGAGAAGTCAACGGGATAGAGTGTGAATAGAGTTGTAGGGGAATAGATTGACACACCATTTCCAGAAAGATGGGCAGAAAAGATTTGGTTAAGGTTCCCAAACTGGAAAGTAAAGTGGGATTTGAGGATGTAAATGTAAGATGGTAGGGGAGTAGAGAGGAAAGAGAAACATGGCTGGAACTTGCTGGAAATACTGTATCAGAGGAGGCAGTTGGTGTGTGTGTGTGTGTGTGTGTGTGTGTGTGTGTGTGTGTGCAGTTGTGGCAGGGAATGAAAAGAGTGGAGAGAGACTGGAAGAGAAATAGAAAAACTACATGGGAGAAATGGAAGGAAGGAGATATCTAGATGGTGAGCTAGCTAGGTAAATAAAGCATTAATGAAGCACTTATTATGTTCTACAATGTATGTTAAGTACTGGGATCCAGATGAAAGAAAGAAGAGGGTCCATAATTATTACAAAGAGTTTATATTCTAATACGAGAAAACAAAGCATAAAAGGATGGAAAGTTGGGCTGAATAAAGTACCAGTAAATGGGAACTGAAGTAATTTGGGGACTAAGTGCAATTGGAGAGGAAAGAACTAAGTTAGGAACAGTCCCCCTTAGAAGGTCCCAAGAAATTGTTTCAAAATATGAGTTCATTATGAACAATGTATTAAAACAAAGATACAAGCAACATTGTTTAAAGAATGACTTTAAGCAAATAAGTTATTTGAATTTTTAGAAATATCCAAATTAACTATTAAGGACATAGGAAGAAAGACATAATCTGCATCCAGAGAAAGAACTGATAAAAAGTATGTCTAGAATGATCACACACACACACACACACACACACACACACACACACTCTTGATGTGGAGCAGGAACTGCAATACATGCTGCCTCCATTGTTAGAACTTTAATTACCTCATCCTAGTCCCATTATTATACACAAAAGTAGGTCAACTCCTTTAGTCTTGTAAGCATGACTAAGGGATAATTCAATTGCTTCTGTTTCAAAAATTAGGAGACACCCCAACTTCTTTGTAACTTCCTAGACCCCACCCTTACTCCCTGTCTCTCTTCCCTGTGACCTTAAAAGACTTCTCACCCAAAGCAACTTTGCTTAATCAATATTGATTTAGTCCTTGATCTTCCTCCTTGCCTCCCATCAATAAAGGGCATCCTTTGTGATTATGATAAATGTCTCCTGAATTCTTCACATTGCAAACCGCTCTCCCACAAACTGGTACCTGGGTACTTTATGTACCTGATACTTCTCTCTCTGTTTCTATCTCTGTCTGTCTATACATATGTGTGTTTACATGTATATATACACACACACATATAGGTATACACACATACATATGTATATATAGACATAAATATACATATATACATGTATATATTTTACATATAAATACACATATACATGTGTATATATGTATACCTATACACATATATGTATATATATAAATATATTCACACATATACATATTCACATCTCTATCTAGATTTATATGTGTATATCTTTATGTCTAATGGTAGCCATTTGGGGAGGGGGCAAGGAAGAAAAAGAAGGAAAAAAAAGAAATTTACATGATAATTTTGTTGTTCATTTTAAAAGGAAAAATCAAGTTGCACATAGTAGATTTCCAGTTCATGAACAGTTCTTTTTAATGGTATTGTGTTATGAAAATCCTTGTTTTGTTCCATAAAATAAAAATAAAATAAGTTAGAAAACCCACTTACCTATGTTAAAAGTCATTTCTTGGCAGAAATGCAGTAAGAGATACTAAGGCATGACCTTAGGTCAAATATTAAAAGTGGTTGTTCTCACACTCTTTTTTTGGCTGGGAATAAACCTAATGAAGATCTCTTATAAGAATGTGATCTTGAACTAATTGTGACTTGAGACTTGGCAATAGCAAGTTGAACTATAGCTAAAGCTCTGGTGTTCAATTATCTTAGATAAACAAACATTACCCTCATGTTTCCCTCCCTCCATCTTTTCATTAGCATTAAATACCTAATAAAGCAAAGAGTGTGTTATTTACTAATATTCTTTGTTTCTGGGATATATATTTATTCTCTAAGTAAATTAGAACTCCCCAGTCAAAAGAAAGGGCTTCTGCATTAAGGTCTATATTATCCTGTGTTTACAGATTGTTCTTTGCACTTGTCTATTGGGAGTTGCCCTTTCTCACAAGATTGTAATATATTTTTTTTATTTTTTAATTTTTTTGCTTTTTAGCTTGAGAGTCTCTGATTTTAATTTGGAAAAAGGTCTCTGTCACACACAAACATACCATGTAATTTGTTAAACTAGACTGAGAAATTGAAGAGGTGGTCAGGAGAATGGCCCCTATTTTATTTTCCTCTACCCAAGGACGAGGCTGTAGGATATATTATAAAGTATATTTGAGAAACCTGGACTGTTTGTTTTCTCAATTCTGTCCTCAGAAAGCTAGAATATTCCTGTTGGAATCCTTACTAACTGTTAACTAATTAGAGTTGATCTAATCTTACAAGAAGATGTTTTGGGCAGAACCTGAAACAAGGTACTAAGTAGAACTAATTAATACAAGGCTTGTGTTCACACCTTTACTCATTGGAGTTCAATGAGTTCATACCTCCCTTGAAGCTCTTTGGGCCAGAGAGCACTATGGGAGAAAACCCATAATCCCTCTCTCTAGAAGGAACATAAATAGGCCAATGGGCCAGTCGAAGAAGTTCTTCAGAGGAAGACCCTACAAGTCGAGATTTCACCGGAATGACATGAAGACTGGAGCTGGCTGGAGGCAGAAGAAAGCAGAGGCAGAGGCTGAAGGACCAGACCTTTGGATTTAAAGACATTTGGAGAGAGCTCTTGGAACCAAGCAGAGAGATAGGCCTCTAAGCTAACCAGGCTATATTGGAGATAATAAAAGATCTGAACTTTTATCACCTGGCTGCGCTTTGAGAAGAAAAAGCTCACCAACATTTTGGCTCCCGAACAAGGGACCGATTCAGATCCATCTGAACTAGATGGGAGTTGCCCTTTCTCACAAGATTGTAATATATTTTTTTTATTTTTTTTGCTTTTTAGCTTGAGAGTCTCTGATTTTAATTTGGAAAAAGGTCTCTGTCACACACAAACATACCATGTAATTTGTTAAACTAGACTGAGAAATTGAAGAGGTGGTCAGGAGAATGGCCCCTATTTTATTTTCCTCTACCCAAGGACGAGGCTGTAGGATATATTATAAAGTATATTTGAGAAACCTGGACTGTTTGTTTTCTCAATTCTGTCCTCAGAAAGCTAGAATATTCCATTCCATACTGGCGAATTTTCAGTTCTTTCCCCATCTTATCTTTGTCACACTTTTCCTTATTCTCAGTTGAGGTCTTCAGTTTTATGAGTAATTCGTCTTTTGCTATTAACTTCTTGTATATGCGCTTCTTTTCCAGCTGTTCCTTATACCTTTACCTTAACTACTAAACCAGAACTGTCCCACCATGTTGTCTTTTGATGCATGGGCTATGTGAGACTTGGAATGGGGGTCTTTGTCAGCTCACTCAGTAGAATATTTGATGGAGTAGCACTAATTCATCTTCTTGCCCTGAAGCTTTAAGTATATTCAAGGAACTCCTATCACCTGAAAGTCTCCCCTCCACCTGCTAATTAGCATTAATGCCATTCCTGGAGGCAAGATTAAGAGAGAGTCTGGCACACCCTTATATAAGTGAGCCCTAGTTCCTGTCTACCTGATACAACTACATAGTTAGTTTGGACAGCTATTCAGTTGTTTTGAATGTTCAACAAGTATGAAAATTATACATATAAGCTTGATTTGTAATGCCAGAGAAACTGAGGCAGGAGAGAGATTAGAGAGTTTTTAATATTTTATTAATGGGAGAGTAAAATTGATTGGACAGGACTCTTGTCTCAAATTATCCAATCAAACAGAGATAAAGATATACTGGGACCAAGGAATCCATGTTGGTCCCAGGGCTGGAGGAGACTGTCATCCCAAAGAATTCAGTGTCCAGCATACAGCTGCCAGCCGCCAGCCTCCAGCCTCCAGCCTCCAGCCTCCAGCCTCCAGCCATGAATGGAGGAATCCCAACTTCTTAAATACCTTTTCTCTAAAGAAAGGAAGGGGTAAGAAGCGAGGGAAAACCTCTATCAGGATGGGGGAGGCCACAAATTCTAAAAACCCAGAGACAGGATGTCTGAATACAAAGAAGTAAAGATATCAGTGAGGTATCTTGGAATATTTTTAGAGGGACATTGTAAATTCTTGAGGACAGAAAAGAGTCAGGAGGTCTACTCTCTTGTTTATCTTGCTAATTTATAACCTTAGAGCAAATAGTCCTCAGTCTTAATGGGTCAAAGGGGGATTTACAGTTAAGGGGATTGAGACCGAACAGTTAAGGAAACTGAGACAAGGGAAACTAGTGCAGGGAAACTGAGTCAGGACAGTTAAAGAGAACTGTGGCATAAAAGATTCAAATATGTATATTTGAATCAAGCTTGAAAACAGAAGACCAATTTGAATTCTAGCTTTAATATTTATGAGTTATGTGACCTTCAGCAAGCACTCTCTGAAACTTTTGTCCTTCACTTGTGTAATGAAGTTCATAACATTGGAATCCCCTTCATAATGGTTTGGTCATGAGTAGGGAAATACTGCTTTGGAGCTATGGCTACTGGCCCACTGTGATCCTATTTTTGAGGGGGCTTAATAGTGGATCTACTCAACCTGCTGGGAATGTGCATCTGGAACTTTGATTAAAAATGAGTTCATATTTATTTTACATTTCTAAATAAAAACACACATATATTTGCATTATATAAAGGAGAGGAGGATGACGTAGGGAAAACAGCACAGCTTGCCTTTATCCATTTCTTTGCTCTAACCTCTCTCCTAACAACATGCAAAATCCAAATCAGAGAGTCCCAAGGGATGAATAACTCCAGATGGATCTTTCCATCAGGTTAGTATCTGCTACTATAATTTTTGAGGGATTTGGATCGTTCTTTCTTGCACACAATAAAATTGTAGCAGCTATTTACAGGCTCAGTTCCATTGCTGATTGTCACGGATGCTATGATACATTCCATTTCTGATATTAGTTTATTTCTCCATAGGCTTGGAGGTTCATGTAAGGCTCATATCAGAATGGTCCATGGAGGTCACAAAGAATCAGACACAACTGAATGACTGATCAACAACAAAATAGAGAAGCCCAACAGATTTCATGACAGAAGTGAAGGGATAGAGATACTCTGTTACATTACATTAATACATATTACATATTATAATACATAATACAGATACATTACATAATGCAACTGAGACTATGTTACTCTCCTTGATACTTGGAGGTTAAATTGATGACAACTAGCCTGTATCAATTTCTTAATTCCAAGTGTTCCCTGGTCTCTCTTCCCTTTTTCTCTGCTGCATTTTAAAATCTTTTAATATTTTGACACTAGCCAAGATTTCTTTCTGACTCTACAAATCCACAAATCTCTTTCTGATTTTAAAACTCTTCATTTTCCAAAGGAATACTTACTTGATGCTGATACTTTGGAAAATAGAAAGATAAGTTTTGAACTTTTAAAATCTCCTATTCAAGGAAGAGTTCTACCTATACTTTATCCGTATATTATAGTTACATTTCTATCTCCTGGGGTTGTTATGAAGATCAAAAGACATAATTTGTGTTAAACACATTGTAAACTTTAAAACTCTGTATAAACATCAACTATTATCAACATCTGTGACAGAATCAAAAAAATCTTGTATTTTTTTGTATTGTATGCAGGTTACTGCAAATTTATCCTTGCCATATAAACTTATTGGAAGTGAGATTCCAAATTTTCTACAGATTCTAGTTCTTGTCCATAACTCTTGTAGCCAATTTCCATGGAATGTGCTGTGGAAAGCTGCCCACGGGTTACACCTTTTTCCTAATTGTTCTATAGCTCCTGAATGATCACTCATTCACCTCTTGAATTTTTAATCTCTTTAATTTCTTGAGAAACATATTTGATTTCACGTTCTCCTCTAGAGAATTAATCCTCAAGGCAAATGGGAAACTCATGCAGATATGAGTAGATTGCAGTATGTTTCATATAGAGGGCCACACATAGTGGGGGACCCTGGGTGAGATATAAGACCTTTTAATCCAGTAAGGAACTCTGCTGACGGGTCCGGTTTGGCTCCCCATACTCTCTAGGGCCATCTCAGTTTTCCTGAGAAGTTGGGGGCATGACAATCTGTGTTGTACTTGAAGCAGAGTTATACTGACATGGCAAGGAAACAACTGCAAACAAAAGCAAGTTATTTTTGTGGTTCTGCATGTGCAGTATCCTAGAGTTATGTAATTATATTATGTAAGTATAGGGTATACAAAACTGAGGATTCCTTTGAATAAACAGACTCCTATTTGACCATCTTCTTGAGTTCTGTCTCATCACATCCAAGGTCAGGACTCAGGCTGGTGCTGAAGTCCTCTCATGAGCAGTTCCAGACAATTGGTGCCCAATGTGGGACTCTTGAGAACAGGGCACACAGCAGCTTGGCTGATACAAACAGTGCAAGTTCAGGTGAGGAATCCCTGGTACCCAGGAACAAGATAAGTATAAATGGGTAGCGGGAAGATTCCGCAAGGGCTAATCTAGTCACTTTCGATTTCCAGCCAAAATGAGATAAGAACTAACAAAAAATCCTCCCTCTTGAGGGAAGTATGAAAAATGCTTGGTTAGATTAGTAACTCAGAAGCAGATCACTGAGTTCTTAGATATTGTGGAGTGCATGTGTCCATGGCTCCCGGAGGAGGGAACATTGGAGTCAGATAAGTGGAAATTAGTGGGAGAACAACTAACTGAATATTACCATACTTTGGATCCTGGCTCAATCCCTGAGCACACATTCCTTATGTACAATGTAATAAAATTGGTTTTGAGAGATTCCACCCCCCCCATATATATATATATATATATATATATATATATATATATATATATATATAGGGCTTTTAGTGTAGGGTTCTTTTAGTGTAGGATGAGGAAAACAAAGAAAAAGAAAGTGCTGACAACTCTAAAGGATGTGACATGCTGAATAAAGACAAAGACAAAGATGGTGCTAGGAGGTTTGAGGGGTGTAGCACTTGCCTGTTTCTCAGCCTGCCTCCACTTCCCCCTGCACCTGCACCCCTGGTGTATCCCCTGATCCCTGACCCACTACTTTTTCACCCTCCTCCCTCTACTTTACTTTCATGGGCAGGAGATGGAAAAACAGGAAAGGTGATGGTACCATTAGCACTGTCAGTGCTGCCATTTTGTCCTCTTCCTATGTCTTGTTTAAAGGAGGCACTGGTTAAGGTAAAGGAGGAGGGATGGGATATATTGGGATTGAGAATAGAAGCAACCTTATAATTGAAGAACTGGACCCTAATGGGCTTCCAGATCAAATCAGAAGACACATTCTTTTTAATCTGGAAGTTATCAAAGATCTGAAAGACTTGCACGTTCAATGGACTTGTATCACCTTGCATTAGGACATTCTGAGAACTTGGCTTACGAAATCCTAACTTCTAATGATTGGAAATCCATAGCAAAAACATGTTTTGAACCAGGATAGATCCTGTTATGACTTTCTGAGTATAGTGAAAGCTGTCAAACACAAGCCCAACAAAATAGGCACTCTGGAGTTAGTATACCAATTTCCTTTGACCAACTAGCAAGTACAGGTTCTTATGCAGACACATTAGTGCAGATTAATTGCCCTTTGGCAGTGTATGGACAAATTGCTTCTGCTGCTACCAAAGTATAGGGCACCCTCCCAGAAAAACAAGATAAAGGGGAAGCCTTCAGGGAAATAGTGCAAGATCTCAACAAATCCTTTGCTGATTTTGTGGGGCATCTGCACACAGCTATCACATGAACCACTGGAGAAAATGAAGCAATGGAAATTATGATAAGACAAGTTACTAGAGAAAATACTAATAAGAAGAGTTATCTAGGAACTAAAAAAAGATGCTTTGATGGATGAGATCATAAGGTGCTGTGCCATGGTGGGTACACATACCTTCTATGCCCAGACTATGATCCAGGCTTTTCAAGACCTAAACATGGGAAAAGCACCCTCCCAGCACAACCAGATCAAAGTTTTATTCCTTACCAAATGCTTTTGTTAAAAGCCTTTGAATGAGTAATACAATTATCTGTGATAGGACCTAATACGTTTATAGCAATATACAAATTAATGTATGCTGTGAAATCATCCCAATGTGGCAAATTTTATTGCATATAGCACCAAATTTCATGCATGGGTCCCCCTTAAGGATAGCCTGGCTATTACATAATTGGGCCATGGGTTTTTGAAGAAATGATTTCTAAGATCCCTCTTCAAGGACAAACCATCTTTACAGATGTGACAAAACATAACATTTGTGTTGTATATTCTCCTGACTTAGTTATAAAGAGTAGTCAGAATTTCCTTTCAGGCCATTCAGCAAAATGAGTTGCATGCAATTTTGTTAGCTCTTACTTATTACCCAAGTGATGTAAATATAATATCTGATTTGGCTTATTCAGTAGGTATAGTACAAATAATTTCCATAATCTAGGTAAAATTTGTAGCCTCTACATATATCAGCTTTTTAAGGAACTTCAGGAGCAAGTGCAAAGCCACCTAGGTAAGTATTACCTCTTGAATATCCTTTCTCATACTGGTCTTCCAGGACCCATTTTTTATGGAAACCCGAAGGCAGATTGCCTTTGAGCCATATTCATCAACATTCCCTATTTCAGATCACCCAAGAATCCTATTCTAAATATCATCAGACTACACAAACTTTACAGCTGCAGTTTGGGATAACAAAAAAGAAGCTGGGAGCAAAGTAAAAGCCTGTTCAGCTTTCCCCTTTCCTCACTCCTACACTCCCTCCAGAGAATAATCCTCGGGGTTTGGAGCCCAATGAAATTTGGCAGATGGATATGACCCATTATAAATCTTTTGGCCATCTGTCTTTTATCCATGTTGCCATGGACCTTCTCAGGATTTACTTTTGCAGTACCAGTGTCAAAAGAGATGGCCTGGGTGGTCACTGAATTCCTTACACAAGACTTTGCAATTATGGGCATGCCACAAGTAATAAAAACAGATAATGGACCTGCATATACTTCTAAACATTTTGCACACTTTTGTGCACAATATCAGATTTCACACAACACTGGCATACCTTTTAATCCTCAAGGACAGGCAATGGTAGAGAGAAGGAACAGAGATATCAAGACGTTCCTCCAAAAACAAAAGAAAGGGGAAACCACAGATAATCCTAGAGAACTCCTAAACTTAGTCTTTTATACTACTAATTTTTTGGTTTTTGATGAGTACACAAATGGCTCCAGGAGACAGGTATCATAACCCACAAGGAAGGGCAGTGTCCAATGTGAGCAGCTCCAGCATCTTTGGATATTCACTAGGTGATGTGGAGAAATCCAGAGAATGGTGAATGGAAGGGATCAGATAGGTTAACCAGTTGGGGCAGAGGGTTTGCTTGTGTCTCTACAGATGAAGAAGTAACCCAATGGGTGCCAATGTGCTATATCTGTCTTGTCTATCAGGGAGAGACAGAAAAAGAAAAGACCCTCAAAGTGAAGGAGAAGCCCCAGGAAACATTCCTCTCTGACTATGCCTGTCACTGAAACAGCATGGCTGTTAGCCCTATGTGTGTGGCAATTGACTATGCAGGATTTCAAAACCTGCAGGAATCATTGGATTCCCTGGCACATGAAGTGATAGACAATAGATTGGCTTTGGACTTTCTCTTGGCTGCTGAAGGAGGTGTATGTGTGGTTGTGAATTCCTCTTGTTGTATGTAGATCAATAACTCACAACAGGTGACGACAAATGTATACTACCTACATGAGGTGGCTCAATGGATGAAAGTTGTAAGACAATAGTTATTTTCTATACCTTCCTTCTGGAACTCCTGAAAGTCCTTTATAGCATCTTGTTTATTCATATTGCTTGTTATGTTACTACTTGCCTGTGTAATTCCTCCCATGATAAAACTTGGTATTCACCTTTTTATGAATTTAACCACTGATGTATATTTGCTTCAATTAAAATAAAAGAAAGGGGGAAATGTAAGGGGCCACAGATAGGGGAAATCCTGAGCAAGGTATACAATCTTTTAGTAAGGAATCTTGCTGATGTGTCTGGTTTGGTTCCCCATGCTACCTAAGGGCATCTCAGCCTTCCTGAGGCATCAGGGGGCACGACAACTTGTGTTGTACTTGAAACAGAGTTATGCTGATGTGGCAAGGAAACATTTGCACTGAAGAGCAAATTGTTTATGTGGTCTCGCATGTGCAGTATTCTATAGTTATGTAAGTGTATCATGTAAGCATAGGGCATATAAGGCTGAGGATTTGTTGAATAAACAGACTCCTGCTTGACCATCCTCATGAGCTCCACCTTGTCACTCCTCATACAAGATCAGGACTCAGGCTGGTATCAGGTTCTCCAGTGAGCAGATCTGAAGAGTTTCAAGTCAACATTTAATTAAAAAAAAACAATAAAAAAGATATTATCCCAGAGATGTATCAGACATGTATCAGAGACTAGAAAAGAAAGTGGGTCAGTCATATGGGGAGGGTTAGCAGATGGACAGTCTACACTATCCATTGGTTCACACACATTGTCAAGAACAGTAGAAGACACCAAGATACCTTTGTAAAGAGTTTTCCAGAGGAAATGGCAAAATTGAATAGGGCAGGGTAGCAAATGACACTATAAGAGGGAGTACCCACATCAGCATGAAATTTAGAAAAGAATGTCATCTGAGTTTTATTCTTTTAAATTGCAGTATAATAGAGTGGTATAGTATTTAGAGAGTTAGCTTTGGAATAAGGAGTACCTGAATTCAGATCCCACCTCAGACCTTTCTGACCTTAGGCAAGTGATTTAAACTTTCATTCTTTGAACCAACTATTTCAGATTACAAATTGCAGAGAAAGTGCTGATCTGCATTGGTAGATAAAAGTTTTCTAACTTGGGAATTCTCTATATAAAATTACAGGGCTAATCTTACTTTTAAACCCATAGTTTAGGCAGTAATAGAAGGTCAATTCTAAAAAGAATTCTCTTCCAGAGGAGACCCTTCTCTCCTCTCCTAAGGATGCCTTCTCCTATTATCTTCTATTTTACAGAAGGACAGATTGACCATCCCTCATTTTCTGGACTTGGTTATGATGTCCTTGCATGAGTACCTTTACCTATTGTAGGCCTCCATCCTCCTCCCCACACAACTTTTGGTATCTCTCTGGCCCCATAGGACTCAAACACTAACCTAACTGTGAAATGTCTATTCTCAAAGCACTTTACAAACATCTCATTTGATACAATATTGAATAGCATTGAACATGGTATCTCTTTATTTAAACGGTTTAAACACATATGCTCTGTTCTGGAAGAAACTCTGAGCATTTCCCCTCCCAAATTGATGCTTTTTGCATCAATTTTTGCCCTCTTTTTGCTTTCATTTTTTCCTAGTTTTTAATTACTGAATGAGAGTTGCCTCAAACAAACTGAGACCAGGGAAGGTCTTGAAGGTCTAAAGGCCAAGATCTCCCACTTCTTCCAGGGCCATCTCCAGTTGTCCTGATTTATGTCTTGATGCTGGTCTCTGGTGACTCTGGAGGAGAGAGTGAGGCTGATGATTCTGCACAGTACTGTCTTACTTAAATCCAATTCATTTGCAATTCTCTTGCTAGTCATCACATCACCCTCCTGATATCATTGGTTCTCTTCAAGAAGAAAGGACAAATAGCAAGAACAATTCTTTTTCCATTGGAATGTAATTTTTTTAGAGGACAGAGACTATCTTTCTTTTTGCTTATTTATATTTATAGCCATAGCCCTTAGTACTGTCTGCCATATGTTAAAAAACTTAATAAATTCTTGTTGACTTGACTCATTGTTTTAGGTACAAAAACATGTTAACATAAATTATACTCTCCAAGACTCAAAGCAGCAGAAGTAGGAAAATACTACTTCTAAGATGACAGAACCACAAGAGATGATTCTTCTTAGGATGCCAAAAGAAGTAGAGTCTTCTCTGACAGAATGCAAGCCTCAGGATCCCAGAGAATGCTAGTGTTTGTCAGGGATTTAGAGATTAGGAGCAGAGTGTAGTTTTATATTCAGGGTGACTTCTAGGTGTCCCCCATCTTTTTCACCATCTTGGCATGAAGTTTTAGGCAGAATGTCAGTTGTAGGTGTGTGTAGGTTGAGAGCTAAGTGCCATGTAAAAAATCTAGGTGTCCTTTATAACCTATTATTTTGGGATTGGACCTCAGAGGTATAACCCCTATGTTATTCAGCCTCCATTGCCTAAGTCTCAGAACAAGAAGAGATATGGGGCCTCTTAGATTTAGTTATAGTTGAGAGTCTGCCTAGAAGGTAGAACCCTGTTTTCCATGTCATGAAGGTCCTGGAGTTATTTTTGTGACTGAGATTCAATAATTGTTGAAGTAAAAATCTTTCCCCATTCTTTCCTCTCTCCATGTTCTCATCCCTATCCACTTCAATCTTGTCCCCTCCAAAATCCATATCCTCATGTGCCTTCTAGTCCCTTGATACCCATCAGAACTCTAAATCTATTGTCAACACATTCCTCATCATTCTGGATATCTTCATTTCTCTTGATTTTCTTCCACAAATGGAAACCTTGCAGTTCCTAGAATGACCCTCTCTATTGCTAAGTTGATACTCCCTGAAGCATTAATTAGGTCATCAACAGTAGCCATATTTCAAGCTCTTCCTCTTTGCAGACTATTCCTCTACCACCTTCACTTTGCAACTTTTCCATCTTTGAAGTTCACACCATTTATATATGTGGATAGACCATATCTTTCTGATGTAACTTATTGGCTTCTAAGTCAGAGGTATCAAATATGTACTCCCAAGT
This sequence comes from Antechinus flavipes, assembly GCF_016432865.1. Lineage (NCBI taxonomy): Eukaryota > Metazoa > Chordata > Mammalia > Dasyuromorphia > Dasyuridae > Antechinus > Antechinus flavipes. Next base: position 150,787,720 of record NC_067403.1, read on the forward strand.
ATAACTCAAACCATATTAAATTGTAATTAGGAAATATTTGACAAAGTAAATGAAAATTCAACAAAAGGCAGATAATATATATTTTTGTTTTTTTGAAGTTGTTTGCCTTTTTAAAATTTAAAACTTTTTATTTTTCAAAACATGTGTAGACAATTCTTCAACATTAGTCCTTGTAAAACCCTGTGTTTTAATTCCCCCCTTCCTTCACACCCTCCCCAGATGGCAAGTAGTTCAATATATGTTAAACATGGTAGAAATATATGTTAATCCAATATATACTTACATAGTTATTATTATGTTATTATTATTATTATGCTGCACAAGGTGAACATTATTATGTTATTATTAATTATTATGTTGCACAAGGTGAAGCAAAATAAAATGCAAGGAAACAACAACAAAAAGAGTGAAAATGCTATGTTGTGAACCACACTCAGTACTCACAGTTCTCTTTCTGGGTATAGATGGCTCTCTTCATCACTGAACAATTGGAATTAGTCGGAATCATCTCATTGTTGAAGAGAGCCATGTCCATCAGAATTGATCATCATATAGTCTTATTATTGCCATATATAATGATCTCCTGGTTCTATTCATTTCACTTAAGATTAGTTCATGTAAGTCTCTCCAAGCCTCTCTGAAATCATCCTGTGGGTCATTTCTTACAGAACAATAATATTCCATAACATTCATATACCATAACTTATTCAGCCATTCTCCAATTGATGGGCATCCATTCAGTTTCCAGTTTCTTGCCACTACAAAAAAACAAAAAAAACACACACAAAAAAAACTGCCACAACCATTTTGGCACATATAGGTCCTTTCCCTTCTTTAGTATCTCTTTGGGATATAAGCCCAGTAGAAACACTGCTGGGTTAAAGGGTATGCAATACTTTGATAACTTTTTAAGCATAGTTTCAAATTGCTCTCCAGAGTGGTTGGATTCGTTCATAGTTCCATCAACTATGTATTAGTGTCCCAGTTTTCCCATATCCCCTTCAACATTCATCATTATCTTTTCCTGTCATCTTAACCAATCTGAGAGGTATGTAGTAGTATCTCAGAGTTCTCTTAATTTGCATTACTCTAATCAATAGTGATTTAGAGCACCGTTTCATATGACTAGAAATAGTTTCAGCTTCTTCATCTGAAAATTGTCTGTTCATATCCTTTGACCATTTATCAATTGGAGAATGGCTTGATTTCTTATAAATTTGAGTCAGTTCTCTATATATTTTAGAAATAAGGCCTTCATTAGAACCTTTGAAGGTAAAAATGTTTTCCCCTTTATTGCTTCCCTTCTAATCTTGTTTGCATTAGTTTTGTTTGTACAAAAACTGTTTAACTTAATATAATTAAAATTGTCTATTTTGTGATCAATAATAATCTCCAGTTCTTTGATCACAAATTCTTTCCCCCTCCACAGGTCTGAGAGGTAAATTATCCTATATTCTTCTAATTTATTTATAATCTTATTCTTTTTGTCTAGATCATGAACCCATTTTTGACCTTATCTTGGCATATGGTGTTATGTATGGGTCAATGCCTAGTTTCTGCCATATGAGTTTCCAATTTTTCCAGCAGTTTTGTCAAATAGTGCATTCTTATCTTAAAAGCTGGGGTCTTTGGGTTTGTCAAACACTAGATTGCTATAGGTATTGATTATTTTGTCTGGTGAACTTAACCTATTCCACTGATTGACTATTCTGTTTCTTAGCCAGTACCAAATGATGACTGCTGCTTTATAATGTAGTTTTAGATCTGGTACAGTTAGGCCACCTTCATTGGCATTTTTTTTCATTAATTCCCTTGAAATTCTTGACCTTTTGTTCTTCTAGATGAATTTTGTTATGTTTTGTAATAGTTTCTTGGGAGTTTGATTGGTATATCACTAAATAAATAGTTTAGGTAGTATTGTCATCTTTATTATATTCATTCGACCTATCCAAGAGCACTTGATATTTTTCTAAATTGTTTAGATCTGACTTTATTTGTGTGGAAAGTTTTGTAGTTTTGCTTGTAGTTCCTGACTTTTCCTTGGCAGATAGATTCCCAAATATTTTATACTATCGACAGTTATTTTAAATAGATTTTCTCTTTGTATCTCTTGCTGTTGGATTTCGTTATTGATGTATAAAAATGCTGATGATTTATGTAGGTTTATTTTGTATTCTGCAACTTTGCTAAAATTGTGGATTATTTCTAATAATTTTTAGTTGATTTTCTAGAGTTCTCTAAGTATACCATCATATCATCTGCATATCATTACCTACTCTAATTCTTTTAATCTCTTTTTCATTTCTTATCGCCAAAGTTAGCATTTCTAATACAATATTGAATAGTAATGGTGACAGTGGGCAACCTTGTTTCACCTCTGATCTTATTGAGAATGGTTCTAATTTATCGCCATCACATATGATGCTTGCTGATGGTTTTAAATAGAAGCTACTATTTTAAGGAAAAGTCAATTTATTCCTGTACTCTCTAGTATTTTTAATAGGAATGGATGCTGGATTTTACCAAATGCTTTTCTGCATCTATTGAGATAATCATATGGTTTTTGTTAGTTTGGTTTTTGATATAATCAATTGTGTTAATAGTTTTCCTAATATTGAACCCAAAACATAATATTAACAAGTGTTTTTTTTTTTTCTTCTAAATCAATATATGGCTCACAAATATTTTTTGGACACATTGCCCTTCTAGTTCATCAACCTTATTAGCTTCTATGATCTGCACTACAAATAGAACTAGATTTATTGGTTTGTTGAACTTAAGAAAATGTTAATAAGGTAGGTTAAATTATTTTTTCTTATATAGAACAGAGTATTTATTTATTCAATAGTATTTTATTTTTCCATTACATGTAAAGAGAGTTTTCAACATTCATTTTTTAAGATTTTGAGTTCCAAGGCTTTTCTCCCTCCTTTTCTCCCTTACCCTTTCCTTCCCTAAAACAGCAAGAAAGCTGATAGAGATTTGCATGTATAATCATTTAAAACATATTTACATATTAATCATGTTGTGAAGAAAAATCAGAACAAAAGGAAAAAAATTACAAAAAAGAAAAAGCAAATAATAAAAAAAATGGTGAAAATAGTATTCTTCAACCCACTTTCAGTTTTCTCTGGATGTAGATGACATTTTCCATCCAAAATCTATTGGATTGTCTTGGATCACTGTGTTGCTCTGAAGAGCTAAGTATATCATAATTTAGCATCACATAATTTTGCTGTTACTATGTAAAATGCTCTTTTGATTCTGCTTACCTCACTGAACATCAGTTCATGTAAGTTTTTCCAAGTTTTTCTGAAATCAACCTGCTTATCATTTCTTATAGAACAATAATATTTCATTATACTCATATACTATAGCTTATATAGTCATTTTCCAATTGGTGGGTATGCAACCAATTTGCAAATCTTTGCCACCACAAAAATTGCTGCTGCAAACATTTTTGCAAATGTAGATTCTTTTCCTTTTTCATGATCTCTTTGCAATGAAGACCCAATAATGACATTGCTGGATCAAATGGTATACACAGTTTTATAGCCTTTGTCATAGTTTCAAATTGCTCAGTTCACAACATTAGTATTCCAGTTTTTCTCTCATCCCCTACAACATTCATCATTATCTTTTTCTATCATCTTGCCAATCTAAGAGGTATGATGTGTTATCTCAGAATTGTTTGAATTTGCATTTCTCTAATCAATAGTGATTTTAATATGATACAGATGACTTTGATTTCTTCATTTGAAAATTGTTCATATTCTTTGACTATCAATTGATGGAATGAATTGTATTCTTATAAATTTGATTCAATTCTAGTATATTTTAGAAAAGAGGCCTTTATCAGAAACACTGGCTGTAAAAGTTGTTTCCCAGCTTTCTGCTTCCCTTCTAATCTTGGCTACATTGGATTTGTTTGTACAAAAACTTAAGGTAATCAAAATGATTCATTTTGCATTTCATAATGTTCTCTATTTCTTGTTTAGTCAGAAATTCCTCCCTTCTTCAAAGATCTGACAGGTAAATTATCTCTTGCTGTCCTAATTTGCTTATATCATTACCCTTTATGCTTAAATCACAAACCCATTTTGATCTTATCTCAACATAGGGAGTGAGATATTGGTCTCTACTTTCTGTCATTTTTTTTTCAGCTTTCCAGCATTTTTTGTCAGAGTTAAGTTCTAATCCCAGAAGTTGGAGTTGTTGCGTTTATCAAAGTGAATTACTGGAGTCATTGCCTTACATTCCTGGTGAAAATCCCACTTAGTCATAGTATATTATCCTTCTGATACATTGCTTTACTCTCTGCTAACATTCTATTTAAATTTTTTTTTGTGTTAATATTCATTAGGGAGATTGGTCTGTAATTTTCATTCTGTTTTGGCTCTTCCTGGTTTAGGTATTAGTACCATATTTGTGTCATAGAAGGATTTGGTTGGACTCCTTCTTTACCTGTTTTTCCAAATAGCTTACATAATATTGGAATTAATTGTTCTTTAAATGTTTGGTAAAATTCACATGTGACTACATCTGATTCTGGAGATTTTTTTCTTAGGGAGTTCATTAATGGTTGTTCAATTTCTTTTTCTAAAATGGGACTATTTAAATAATTCATTTCCTCTTCTGTTACTCTGGGGAATTTATATTTTTGTAAATATTCATCCATTTCAGTTAAATTGTTGAATTTATTGCCATATAGTTGGGCAAAATAGCTCCTAATTATTGCTTTAATTTCTTTTTCAGTGGTGATAAGTTCACCCTTTTCATTTTTGATGCTGGTAATGTAGTTTTTTCCTTTCCTTTTTCTAATCAAATTAACCAAAGGTTTACCTATTTTTTTTCATAAATCAACTCTTAGTTTTATTAATTAGTTCAGTAGTTTTCGTAGTTTCAATTTTATTAATCTCTCCTTTGAGTTTCAGATTTTTAATTTGGTATTTAATTGGGGATTTTAAATTAGTTCTTTTTCTAGCTTTTTAAATTGTATGCCTAATTCATTGACTTCTTTCTCTATTTTATTCATGTAGTTAGAGATATAAAATTTCCCCTAAATTGGCTTTGGCTACATCCCAGAATTTTTGGCTGTTGTCTCATTATTGTCATTCTTTTGAATGAAATTATAGATTATTTCTGTGATTTGTTGTTTGACCCACTCATTTTTTAGACTTAGATCATTTAATTTCTAATTGGCTTTTAGTTTATCTTTCCCTGTTCCTTTATTTAATATAATTTTTATTGCATTGTAGTCTGAAAAGGAAGCATTTATTATTTCTCTCTTTCTGCGTTTGATTGTGAAGTTTTTATGTCCTAATACATGGTTAATTTTTTTAATAGGTGCAATGTACTGCCTATAAAAGGTGTATTCCTTTTTGTCCTTAACCCCCTTAGTTTCTTTCTTGTTTATTTTCTTGTTGGATTTGTCTGACCGAGTTCCCCAATATTATAGTTTTGATGTCTATTTCTTCCTCTAACTGGCTTAAAATCTCTAGTAATTTAACTGGTCTACCACTTGATTTCATATTTAGTGTTGTATTTAGTGTTGTTTCTTTTTCATTATTTATGGTACCTTTTATTAGGATGTACTTTCCTTCCTTATCTTTTAAAATTAGATTTATTTTTGCTTTTGCTTTATGGGAGATCAGAATTGCTATTCCTGCTTTTTTTTTTTTAAACCTTCATCTGAAGCATAATAAATTTTGTTCCAGCCTTTGACCTGTCCTTTATATATCTCTCTGTCAAATGTATTTCTGGTAAACAACATATTGTAGAATTCTGTTTTTTCATCCAATAATGCTATTTGCTTCCATTTTATGGGAGTGTTCATCCCATTCACATCCACAGTTATGATTACTAGTGTTGTATTTCCCTCCATCCTCTTTTTTATCCTGTCCTTTTTTTTTTCTTTTTTTTTTGCTGAGGCAGTTGGGGTTAAGTGACTTGCCCAGAGTCACATAGCTAGAAAGCTTTAAGTGTCTGAAGCCAGATTTGAACTTAGGTCCTGCTGACTTCAGGGCTGGTACTCTATCCACTGTGCCACCTAGCTGCCCCTAGTAGTGTTTCTTTTTTTACTTACTCCACCCCCTACCTTATCTCCTATCATTCCCTCTTCCACTTCTCTTACCTTTTTTTCCTAGTTTTTCTACTCTCCCTTCTATCCTGCCCCTCCCTTTTCTTTCCTTTTTCTCCCCCTGTTTCTTTATAGGGTTAAATAAATTTCTATAACCAACTGAATGAGTAAGTTATTCTGTCTTAGAGCCAAAGCTGATGATATATAGCTTCAGACAATGTTCATCCTCTTTCCTTTCCCCCCTCAATTGTAATAGGTTTTTCATGCCTTTTCGTGTGATCTAATTGTCCCATATACTTCCTCTTTCCTTTTCTTTTAGTACCAACCTTTTCCCACCCTTTAATGTTTTTTCTTTGATATCATCACATCAGAGTTCATTCACATCTTCATCCTCTATCCATGTGATGCCCCGCTTTGTCTGCCCCAGTACAATCACAGTTCTCAAGAGTAACATGTCATTTTTCTATTTAGGGATGTAAACAGTTTAACCTTTAGGTTATATATATAATTCTTTTTTTTTTTTTTTTTTTTTTTTTACATTAATGAGATGTTACTTTATGGTAGATGATTTTTCTATATCCAAATTCTACTTCTTTTAGACATGACACTTGCAAAAGGTTTCAAGAGATATGTGAGTGAAAAAATATGTTCAAAATGTGAATGTATCAGATACATGCGATTTTCCTCTTGAATTATTCTCAGTAACTTCAAAGAGTTTTCAGAGTTATATTTGTATTGTGTTTCTTTCCCCCCCTTTTTATTATAACTTTTTATTTACAAGACATATGCATGGGTAATTTTTCAGCATTGTCCCTTGCAAAACTTTCTGTTCCAACTTTTCCCTTCCTTCCTCCCAACCCCTCTCCCCACCCAAGATGGCAGATAGACTAATATATGTTAAATATGTTAAAGTATATGTTAAATGCAATATATGTATACACATTTATACAGTTATCTTGGTAAAAATAACCCGAGAAGGAAAACAAAAATATAAGCGGACAATACCAGAAGGAGTAGAAATACTATGTTGTAACCCACACTCATTTCCTAGTGTTCTTTCGCTAGGTGTAGCTGGTTCTCTTCATTACTGAACAATTGGAACTGATTTGGTTCATCTCATTGTTGAAGATGGCCACATCCATCAAAATTGATCATCATATAGTATTGTTGTTGAAGTGTATAATGATCTCCTGGTCCTAATCATTTCACTCAGCATCAGTTCATGTAAGTCTCTCCAGGCCTTTCTGAAATCATCCTGCTGGTCATTTCTTACAGAACAATAATATGCCATAACATCCATATACCACAATTTATTCAGCCATTCTCCAATTGATGGGCATCCATTGAATTTCCAGCTTCTAGCCACTACAAAGAGGGCTGCCACAAACATTCTTGCACATACAGGTCTCTTTCCCTTCTTTAAAATCTCTTTGGGATATAAGCCCAGTAGTAACACTGGTGGATCAAAGGGTATGCACAGTTCGATAACTTTTTGAGCATAGTTCTAAATTGCTCTCCAGAATGGGTGGGTCTATTATTCACAATTCCACTAACAATGTATCAGTGTCCCTGTTTTCCCATATCCCCTTCAACATTGTGCATTATCTTTCCCTGTCATTCTAGCCAATCTGACAGGTATGTAGTGGTATCTCAGAATTGTCTTAATTTGCATTTCTCTGATCAATAATGATTTGAAGCATCTTTTCATATGGCTAGAAATAGTTTCAAGCACCAAGTGGTATAGCATCTAAATTCCTAAAGGAGAAGTTAAGAGAGTTGCAAGAAGGTGATAATTTTATTATCCCTAGATTATATTTTTCTCGTTATTTTCTCCCTTACCCCCCTCCCCAGTATTAAGCTTATTAGCACCACTTGCCTCATGCAGCTCTCCCTCTTTAGAATCCCCCCTTCCCCTTAGAATCTATCCCCCTTTCTTATACCTTTCCCTTACTATTTCTATATTCCCTTCTATTTAGCATACCCCTTTCCTTTTTCCTTTTCCTCTTTCACTTTTCAATGAGATGAGAGAAGTTTTTCTCTAAACCAAATATGTTTAATATTTTTCCTTTGAGACAAATCTTATAAGAGTAAGATTCACACAATATTCCTCTCCCTCCGTTAATTCCCTCAGATATGATAGGTTTCGTTTGCCTCTTCATGAGATATAATTTCCCTCTTTTTACCTCCATTTTTTCCTTTTTCTCAAACAATCCCATTTCCACTTCTAATTCCCTTTTAAAAAATATTATAACAGTAAAATCAGATTATATGTGCACTTTTTATGTATTTATATAACAGAAATATAGTTCTCAAGAGTTCTTTTTAACTTTTTATGTTTCTCTTGAGTCCTATATTTGGAGGTCAAATTTTTTTTGTTTGGCTCTGGTTTTTTCATTAGAAATAAATGGAATTCACCTGTTTGATTGAATGTCCATCTTCTTTCCTGGAAGAAAAAGCTCCCCTTAGCTGGGTAGTTTATTCTTGGCTGCATTCCTAGTTCCTTTCCCTTTCAGAATATTAGATTCCAGGACCTCTGATCCTTTAATGTGGAAGCTGCTAGATCCTGAGTGATCTTTATTGTAGCTATAGGTATTTGAATTTTTTTTTTCTGGCTGCTTATAATATTTTTCCTTAGTCTGATAGTTCTGAAATTTAGCCACAATATTCCTAGGAGTTTTTATTTTGGGGTCTCTTTCAGAAGGTGTTCAATGAATTCTTTCAATGGCTATTTTACCTTCTGATTCTATAACATTTGAACAGTTCTCTTTGATGATTTCCTGACAAATAGTGTCTAGGCTCCTTTTTTCATCATGATTTTCAGGGAGCTCAATAATCCTTAGATTATCTCTCCTAGATCTTTTTCCAGGCCTGTTGTTTTTCTAAGTAGATCTTTAACATTTTTCTAGTTTTTCTTTTCTTTTTTTTTTTTTTTTTTTTTGCTTTTGCTTGACTGATTCTTGATGTCTCCTAGAATCATTCATTTCCATTTGTTCAGTTCTGATTTTTAATGTTATTTTCTTCATTTACTTTTTTTTACTTCTTTTTGTATATGTCCAATTGAATTTTTAAATGAGTTGTTTTGTGTTATAGAAATATTTTCCATTTCACAATTTTTTTAATGAGTTATTTTCTTTTTCCAATTCACAAATCCCACTTTCCTGGGAGTTCTTTATCTTTTCCTATTCATAAATTCTGTTTCCCTGGGAGTTCTTTATCTTTTCCATTTCACATTTCAGGTAGTTGTTTTCTTTTTCAAATCTTTATTTTAATGAGTTATATGCCTTTTCCATACTCTTTTGCAGAACTTTCCTTTCCTTTCCCCATTTTTCTTGTAGCTCTCTTTTAAGAACTTTAAAAATTTCTTCTAGGAAAGTACCAGGTTATATCCCCCTTTGGAGTTTTGTCTGGAGACTGTCTGCTATTAGTCTCCTCAGGGTTGGAAATCTGTTCACTTTCAGTATAGAAGCTATCTATAGCTAGAGCTCTCTTTGCTTTTTTATTCATTAAAAAAACAAACAAACCAAAAACCCTTGGTGTGTGCCTTTAGGACAAGGAGTTTCCAAGCTTCCTCTACAAAATAAGGACTGATGGACAGTGGCTGTCCTGTGAACAGGCTGGGAAGAGGGGCTGCCCTCCAAAGAGCAACTGGCTGTGATTGTGCTGAGTCACTCCCAGTGCTGGGTAGGTGTGGCCAGGTCCCGTGAAACTCTGGTGTTTTGGAGTACACTCTACCTTTGGTGTTTGTGTAACTTCTCTGCTGATCTACCGTTATGCAACCAAAGCAGAGCAGCCAACACTGTGGCAGAGTCCTCCCTGCAAATTCTCCATCCCGCTCCCTATCCATTCAGTGTGTTAGCCTCTGTGTTCTGCCTCCATGCCTGTGTTGCTTTCTTCCTGTGCCCAATCAAGACAGATCTTTTCTGGTGATCTTCCAAGTTATCGTTGGCTGGTAATTTGTTGTACTCCCAATATTTGTGGATTCTACCAGTCAAGCACTATTTCTGAGGCTGAATTTTGTAATTAGTAGTGAGGGTAGTAGGGGAGTTCAGAATGAAGCATGGGTCCTCTTCACCATCTTGGCTCTGCCTTAGGTAATTAATTCTTAATGTAATCCTAGGTCCTTTGCCTTTTGGATTATGGTATTTCAGGTCCTCTGATCCTTTATTGCAGAAGCTGACAGATCCTGGGTAATCCTGACTATTGCTTCTTGATATTTGAATATTTTTTTTTTTTCCTGGCACATTGCAGCCCTTCTTTCTTGAGATTGTGGTTCTGAAGTTTTGCAACTTGGGATTACCTTGGGGTTTTCCTTGTGGGATATCCTTCTGAAGGTGATTGATGGATTCTTTCAATAAGTATTTCCCCCTCTGTTTTTAGAATATCAGGGCAGTTTTCCTTGATAATCTCTTGAAGAATGTTATCCAGGCTCTTTTTTTTTTTTTTTTTTTTTGGTCATGGTCTTTAAGTAGGCCAATAATTTTAAAATTACTTCTTCTGGATCTATTTTCCAGATGGGCTGTTTTTCTAATAAGGTAGTTCACATTTCTTTCCATTTCCTTCAGTTAACTTTGCATCTCTTTTTCCATTTAGTTAATTCTACTTTTGAAGGTGATTTCTTTAGTGGATTGGTTTTTTTTTTTTTTTTTTCATTTGACCAATAATATTTTTTAAAGAGTTGTTCTCTTCAGTCAATTTTCCTCCTTTCTTTTCCAAGCTGTTGACAATTATTTCTTCTTCTTTTTTCTTCTACCTTTCTTATTTGCCTTTTAAAGTCTTATATAAACCCTTCCAAGAAGCCCCTTTGGGCTTGAGACTAATTCATATTACTCTTTGAGATCTCCTTTTTGGATATTGTGTCCTTGTCTGAGTTGGTGTTTTGGATTTCCCTGTCACTCTTGTAGTTTTCTATGGTCAAAGTTTTTTTTCTGTTTCTTGCTCATTTTTTTTTCATTTTCTTTTGGTATTTCCTCTGTTTTGACTTTTATGATTGAGCTCAGCTGAGGTGAAGGAAGCGCTGTTCCAAGCATCCCATGTAGCTCTGAACTTTGAACATAGGGAACCCTTGTGTTTGTAGGGGGTAGTTTGCCTGCTCCTTCCAGGAAACAGCCTGATTTCCCAGAGTTTTCCTGCTGAGCTGGGACTGGAGGCTTCCCTGATCTGCTCCTCTACTGAGTCAGGATGGGTCTTAGTTGCTGATTTGCTGTGATTAAGACTTTCTCACTGGCTTTTCCAGAGTCTATCTGAGCTGGACTGAACACCTTTTTCATCCCAATAAAACTGATGTTTCTTAAAATTTTTCCAATCTATCTTGTGCTGGAGAGTTCTTTCATTCATCAGATTCTGTTCAGTGGCTTGGTTTCATGTTGTATTTGAGGGTAACTGGAAGAGCTTGAGCAGCTTCCTGACTTTGCCATCTTTGAGATTTCTATCATTATATCTATGGGCAATTATAATACAAACATATATATATATATATATATATATATATATATATATATATACACACACATATATATATGTATATATACACATATATATATACATATATATGTATACACACATCTATATACACATTTGCATATATATATGAAATTCCCCTTCAACTATACATAAAAGCAATTTTTAACAGTTTTTAAAAAAGATTTTGAGTTCAAAATTTTATTTCCTCCACAATCCCTAAAAACAATAAGCAATCAGATATAGGTTATATATATATAATTACGTAAAAAATTCTGCATTAGCCATTTTGTATAAGAGGACTTGAATAAAAGTAAGAAAGAAAGTGAAAATGGCATGCTTTAGTCTATATTCAGTAATTATCAGTTCTTTTACTAGAGGAGGATAATATGCTTCATCATGGTCCTTTGGATTTGTCCTGAATCATTGTATTATTAAGAATAACTAAATCATTCACAGTTCTTCATCAAATAATATTGCTGTAATTATGTACAATGTTCTCTTGGTATAGCCTACATTTTACAAATGAGAAAACTATGGCTCAGTCAATTTAAGGAACTGGGGTGTTAGATTGTAAGCTCTTTGAGGTAAGAATATTTTTTGCTTTATTTGTGTGTATGTCTAGCACCTGGCATATAGCAGGCACTTAATAAATGTTTACTGACTGATGTTAAGTATAGAGAAAAAGAGAAAGATTTTGAGGGGGTGATAGTCATCTTTCAATGTTTTAAAGGCTGGCATCTTAAAGTAGGATTAGATTGGTTCTATTTCTTTCCAGGGAGTGGAATTACAGACAATGGATTGAAATTGCAGAGAAACAGAATTAGACTCGATATAGGGGGAAAAAAAAAACCCCTTCAAAAATTAGAGCTCTCCATATGTGGAGGAGGTTGCCAGTGGGAGTTGGTTAAATCTCCCCTCATTGTAGAGGAAGGCTAAGTGACTTGTTTAAGGACACACAGGTAAGAAACTTACTTACCTGTGGCCATAACATGATAATGATAGATTTCCTTCTGTTATGTCATTTAGCTTCCCTGGACTTTGGTTTTCTCATCTATAAAATGAGGTCCCTGAGGTCCCTTCTAGTTGTACATCTCTGATGTCATGATTGACAGGCTTTTTATTTATCCATTTCCAGGAAGGGGAAACCTCCCACCTCCCATTAGTGGACTCTTCTACCAAAGCCCTCTGATTTTGGAGCTAATGATCTTTCTGATATACTATACTATTTTCTTGGTGTATAACCTTAAAGCACTTCATTAATGATTAAGGGGAGAGAATTTTGCTGAATGTGCACATACATAAGTGCCCTCAAAACTTTGAGACCAATATTGCTGAGACATAATGAGGAGGAAGTCAATGTTGTATGTGATTCAAAAGAACTGGTTTTGAGAGTTAAGGGAAGAGGAGAAGGAAAGGTTCATTGTCAATTGGGCCTGATCCATTTAAGAAGTAAATCACCAGGCTTAGAGCACTATTTAGTTTTTCCCCTTACACTAAAAAAAAACAAGTTCTTTTCTCACTGACCACACCTTCCTGCATCATCTTTGGCTGGATTGTTCTCTGTCCTGATCATTCTCCCAAAGTTTGTGGACTGAGTTAAGGAGTTACATGAATATTTCAAAAACTGGGGCTTTACTCCTTACTATGACTGCTCTATATTAGGGGGCTGCAGTTCCCAGGGGGTATGAGGATGGGCTTCCCTTAATAAACATGTCCTGCTGTTTATTGCTTTTGAAGCCTAGGAAGTGTATCAGCCTTCGTCCTTTGGGGCCTGATGGCCATGCTCAAAACCCATCAACTGCGTGTAAACATTTATTTTGATTAGTGCAGTGACCTTATCCCCTCCATACTTTTATTTGTTTCATCAGTGGTTCCTGGAGGTGGCCTGAGGAAGTAAAGGAGATGACTTTTTCAGACGCTGACAACAAAAGACATGATGTCTATATCTACATTATCAGAAAGGATAAAACTTCCCCAACCCCTACTCCTTTTGCCATTCTGTTGACTATCACATTAGGACTTCTTTTCACTTAGATAAAGATGCTTGAGAAACAGATAGAATATAATTGTTTTTGGTTCTTGTATATCTCTCAAGGTTATTTTTAACCTTTAACCTAAAACTCCTACAGAGATACCCTTAGTCCTATATCCTCTAGGTATAATTATGGGTACATAGGCACTACTGACCTAATTTTATTTCCAAGTCTGAAACTATTTATAGTGCCAATAGAGTTCATTTAGAATTTTTTTCTTTTTTTCCCCCCTGAGGCAATTGGGATTAAATGACTTGCCCAGTGTCACACGGCTAGGAAGTATTAAGTGTCTGAGATCAGATTTGAACTCAGGTCCTCGTGACTTCATCAGTTCTATTTATTTAAAAAGACCTGGAATTTTCATTGGCTGTGTATCATGCATGGAATTCTTTTTCCTTCTTTATCTCTGCCTCCTGGTTTCCCTTCAAGTTCCTGTTAAAATTCAACCTCTAACAGGAAACTTTTCTTGATCCCCTTTAATTCTAGTGCCTTCCTTTTGTTGGTGGTTTTCCATTTATCCTATAGGATATATGGAATACAAATTTTGCAAATAGTTGCTAGCATTTTGTCTCTCTCATTAGATGATGAGCTCCTGGAAGGCTGAGGCTATTATTTTATTTTATTTTTTTTGGCTTTCTTTGTAACTCCAGTGCTTGACATGATGGCTAGCCATAGTAGGTGATTTAAAAATGATTATGGGCTGACTGAAAGGTAATTTGTGAATACTTATGACCACTCAGTAAAAGATCAATGGAACTAAATGTAACTTAATAAGATTTTTTCATTTAGATTTGATTCATCACATGTATAATTTGGAGTATATTGGGTCCTAGGTCTTCCAAAAGGGTGTTGGGCTTGGGAAATTTTTCTGAAAGAAATAATAGACTTTTGTTATAGAAATTTCCTGCAAGCCCAGGGTGAGCTGTCATCTCTGTTTCCAGGTCAGATTAGTGGGTGGCTGGAATTTGAGAATTCTAAACTTCAGTAGTCAGTTTTAACCTTGTTGTTGTCATTGAGTTTGTTCTACTCTTTGTGGCCTCTTCCTTGACAAAGATACTAGAGTGGTTTGCCATTTGCAAATGAGACATTTACAACTCATTTTACAGATGAGCAAGTGAGGTTTAAGGGTTGAGGCTTGAGGCTTGAGGATTAAGGGGGTCACATAGCTAGTAATCTGAGGACAGATTTGAACTCAGGAAGTTGAGTCTTCCTGATTCCAAGGTTATTCTCACCCTAACTCTAACCTTACCTTCAACTCTAACTATAATCCAAACTCTAACCCTAATCCCAAGCCTATATGCCTCTGACTCTAACCTCATCCCTAAACCTAACCCCTAAATTGGTGCATCTGAATTAGTTTCTAATCCTAACCCTAACTTTAACTCTAACTCTAAAATCCAAAATACCTCTGATTAATCCTAGCCTGAACCTTAACCCAACCCAAAAGTGATCCAGTTCCCATCTCTACGCCTAATCTTAACCTAACATTAACCCTAGCCTCTGAATTTGCCTCCCACATGACTCCATCTGAAATAGGATGACTCTAACCTAATCTAAACACCACCAACTGAAATCTTAACCCTAATCATAAAAGCCTCTGATTTAGTCTCTGACTCCAATCCCAACCCTAAATCCTAACCCTAACCTACTATTCTAGTCCTCTGACTCTAACTTAACCCTAAAACTAACTCTAAATGCACATTTTTTGATCTAATACTAGCCTTAACCCTAACCCTGACATAATACTCTCGATCTACCCCTCTGATTATAATTATAATGAAATTAATGCTAATCTATACCTCTGTCTCCAATTCCAGACTCTAATCCAATTCCAAGGGCCTCTGACTCCAACCCTAACCCTAATTGTCTCCAACTCTGCCTTTAAAACTAATCCTAATCCAACTAATCAAATTGTGATGCATTCTCTGACTCTAACCATAAACCAACTCTAACTGTGCAGCTATAAACCATGTCTAAATTCTTCAACTTTAAACTTAACCCTTACCCCAATTTTGATTTAAACCCTAAACTACTACTCTTATCCTAAATTCTAACACTAATCCTAAATGCATCTCCACCTCTGAATCTAACTGTAATCTTAAATTCCAACTCTAATCTCTTGACTATAATGTACAACTATATCCTCTAATATCCCACTCTAATCTTAATGCTAACCCAACCCTTAGATTCTAACACTCAAATTAATCCTAATCCTAACCCAACCTAAACCCTGACCCACTTTACTTCTCTAACCCAAACTGTCTGATTCTAAACTAAATCTAACCCTAATCCTAATCCTGACTTTAAATATAGTCTTAACTTTCAGTCCTACACCCCCCCATTCTAACCTCCGACTAATTCAAAATTCCAACTCTAACCTTAAACCTCCTCTCCAACTCTTCTTCTGACTCCCCCACCAACCGTGGGAATCTAACACAAGCTTAAATGCTTCCATCTCAAATTCTAACCCTACCTGGAAATTTTAATCCTATCATCTGATTATAACCCTCCAGCTCTAACCCTACTCTCAAATGCTTGTCTTCAGTTTTAATCTTAGCCCTTAGTCCTAACTGTAATTCAAACCTCTGATTCTAATCTGCTGACCCTAGCCCTTGAACTTAATCCCACAATTTAGCTACACAGAAAAAAAGGAAGGGTTTCAAGAGTGTTTCTTGGAAGGTCAATTTGAGGTGTAATTAAGGATTTGCTTTGTGCAAACCCATATCACCTAGCTCAGATACTTGGGTTCTGGGAGAACCTGTTTCTTCAATCCTTACCACATGGGGTTGGAAAAGACTGTTTTATTTGGCTGCTTAGTTGGAACAGATTGTGTCTTTGAAAACTGCCAGGCACAGTAGCTTGCGTGTTAGGATTAGACTGGGACACTCCTTTTCTTTCCTGGGGCATCCAGAGAAGGTGAAATTTCCATTCACCCACAGCTTGGGCACCTTGTACCATCTGGGAGGAAGAAATAGCTACTATTTGTTCTTGCTCTTCTCCTTAACCCTTTGGTCCCAAGAAATGGGTTTGGGTTTTGTTTTGGTGTTTTTCAGTTCTAAGCACAGGTGGTAGAATATTCATAGAATAGGGAGCTCTGGGCCAGATGGGCAGTGAGCTTGCTCTTGAAGAGTTGACTTGTGACTTAGAACTTATCAGGACTAGTCTAAGTAGGAACTGAGCTAAGCAATAAACTGAATGCCTTCCCTATCTGCAGAGTAGGAAGTAGATAGTGAAGATTATGTCCACCCAGTATGGGAATAATGTTTATTTTCTGTAAAAGTGAATCCAACTGTTAAAGGGTTAAAAGGACTGAACTGCAAAGTATCCCTGACTACCATTCATGGTGGCTGGAGCCAATGGTAGATACTAGATAACTCAAATAACCTTAATGGTATTGGTGGGCCTTGGATAAAGGTAAAATGAAATATATATGCCTTCAGACAGTAAGAGCCAGGGAGGCCACTGTTACAAAAGGAACCAGGGAAATTATACTACAGAAGCAGACTGACTAGATCTTTTACATCTCTTTCCTTTTTTCGGGATGTGAGGAAAATTCCGAGCTGATTCCTGAGAGCTGGGTGAGTACATATCTTATGTGGGTCAGTTTGTACCTATGCTCCTGGCTATCTTTGTTCCTTTTGTACTTGTTTTTTTTTCTGACTTTTGTAAACAAATAATCTAAAATGGATGTGTCCAGGCTTAGATACAACTTTGTAAGTTGAGAATATCTGCAGGCCAACAGTCCTATTGAATTGAAATAGATAAGGAAAAGCCATTTACTGACCACAGTACTGGCTGAAGACTAGCTGGAGAGTTTAGATATTGAAGAGCTGAGATGAAATGTAAAATATGTGATTAGCAGTCTTATAAAAGTGCCCCATATTCTTATGTGGTTTAAATACTAGTCTTCCAAACAGCCAAATACAACAGTAGATGTGTTAAGTTACTGAATCCACTTAATGTGTGTTGTATTTATGGGTAGCATTTAAGAGTATTTGTGTGTGTGTGTGTGTGTGTAAATTATCTGTTTCATTATTATTAAATTATCTGTCCCTGATTCATATTGTATTTTGAGTCCAATTTTGACTTGGGAAGGCCTAAACCTGACTCATAAGCTAAACTTTAAACAATTTTCCCCTAGGGTGAAGAACTATATGAGCCAAAAAGTGAGGGAAAAAGGGAGGATATTCTCTCTAATGAGAGGAATTTCCCAGATCTGAATTAGATCCATATGGTAGGAGTTGGTGCAGAACAGGGATGGAATATTAGTTTCACCCCAGAACTAGATTTATTCCTCAATTTTAGACTAGTTCTAAAACCTATATGATTCTGACAATGCTCTGCTCCACTTTTCCATTTCTCTGGCCCAGAATGTAAGAAGTCTTCATAAAAGTGAGGTTCATTTAGTATTCTTGTTATTGTTTCATGGATAGCTATAGCCAAAAGAGTAATTACCAAATGGCTAGCTCACTTCTGATAGTTTCTCATTATTTATGTTTGTCTTAAGAAAGCAAATCTAGTACATGGTTGAGACTGGGCCCATACCCTTAAGGGTAAGCCATGAGTCAATTTTATACACATTTAAAACAAACATCTTTTAATAGTACAATCTTCAGAAGTAGTTTATTCCACTTTCCACTGTTCTAAGAAGTACCATGTTTCCAACACCAGTTTTGATGAATATGAAGTCTTCAAGAGGATGACACTTTAGCAAGGAAGGATGTTTCCTTGCATTTCCATTCCCCTTTTACCCACTAAGATCTCAAAACAACAGGATACAGCGAATACTGAAATACAGAAGTGCAAAAATAATTATTTAGCCATGTTTCCAGACATGTCCAATTTGGATGTTTGTTTTTCTTGTCCATTATTGTTACATGGGTTTTGTTTTCTTTTTCTTTTCAACTGGGTGAGGAGATAAAATGAATTCTTGTTAATAGGAAAAAAGCAATATAAAATACAGATTATATTAAAAAGAGAATTTTGAAGTAGTATATATAGTCCCTGTCCTTAATTTCCACTTCTGATTTTTCTCCCAAAAACATTTCCACTTGAGGAAGAGCAACAAATAACCTGGACCTAACTTTTACAATGAAGGAAAGAATCCTTTCATTCTCTTTCCTCTGATGTTGATTCTCTGCACAGATCAATAATATATCATAGAAGAATGTAAAGTGGGGGAACTTCCTACTATGTATGTTGTATTGAAGAGTATCTATAATATAATATAAATCTCAGAATGTATTAACATTACAGGGACAATGTTATTGATCCAGTGATTCTAGCAATGAGGAAGAAAGTCTGAGAAGTTTAAAATTAGAAGCAACATCCTGCCTCCCTTTGCCACTGAGCTTTAAAAGTGATGCCCTTCCCACTGCATGGTAAGGCTCCTGGGTTAATGTCAGCGAGGCACAAGTCATCCTTTCTTTACAATTTCCTTTGTGACAAAGGGCCCATATTTTCTAAGAGAGCTGACATGGTTTAAAATCATCATGTGTAACTGGGGACCAGAGGAAGCCAAACAGCGTGTGAAAGGAGGACCGCTCTGAAAATCTAAAGACCCAGCTTCTTCCAGCTAGCTTTAATTAGCTATGTGCCTTTGAATAGCTTACTGAATCTCTATGGATCCCAGTTTCAACATTACTTCATAATAATATTAGTAAATGCCATTTACATTATGGTTTTCAAAGCAAAATTTTTTTTATTCTAATAAATAGATAGAATTTGTATTTGTTCCACTTTATTTTTGATGAAATTGAGACCTCCATCCAGTCTGTTGCTAAGTCTTGTTAGTTCTATTTTTGTGACATTTCTTTTATATTTTCCCTTATCTGATCTGACACAATAGGTCCTCATTACCTCATGCTTGGACTGTTGCATTAGCCTTCTTGTTGGTTTGCCATTATCAAGTTTTTTTTTTTTTTTTTTTCTCACAATAGTCCTTTCTCCCTTCTGCTATCCAGTCACTGCACATTTCCCATATTTAAGTTGCAATTTTAAATGTGTTTACTTAAACTTTGAGACTTGTAACACCAATATTAATAATATTAGGAACTTAAATAGCATGTTTAATTTAAATTTTTATTTTCATTTATTCACTTATTCTTCTTAAGTATCCTCTGTCTTTGGTCTTGGAGAGATGGACAAATAACCATCCTTTTATTAATAACTTGCTGATATTATTAATAAAATAATTAAAAACTATGTCTCGTGAACCTTTTTAAATGTCTCAATTATGGAGTCAGACAAGGGAGTTTGGTGGAAAAAAGACAATTCTGGCTTAGGTTCTTCCAGGAAACTGCCCCTTCTATTGAGTACTCATGAGATTTCTTTGCCTAGAAATAGGTCCTATCCTGAGAATCTTTAAGTTGAAATTTTGACTCTATTAAAACTAAAACTTCTGATTCTAACCTTGGATCATTTCTGGGTTAACATATGTGTTTATGTCTTTTCTAAGTATTTGAACTACAACCCTTCTGAATTTTTACTATAAACAGTAAATTGTGGTCTCCTTGATACAGGTTGGGAGACTTTTCTATTGTGAAGATTTTTTTGGAGAGGCCTCCTGGGAATTCTGGCTATAGAGTAAAATAGGGACCTGTATTATTTCAATCTTGTTGAACAAGTATGGTCCAAAGTCTTTTGCAGAAGAATTAAGGTATAAAAACCCTAAATTTATGGCAGGAAAAATTAATGATCTACCATTGAGAGCTCCTGAGAGCTCCATTTAACAGGTCTTCAGGATACAACTAAGGTCATTATAAGAATATGCTCTATATTCTTATTTGTTCTCCTCTCAATTTTTCACTTTCTGGGTCCCTAAGGTTGTTTTGTTTTTCTCTCTCCATTTGTGTAAGGTTTTCTAGTTAGCGTGGTTAGGAGGATGAAAAAGCAGCAGTTTGGGACTCCTCCATGAAGGAACATGATTTATTTTTGCAGCTTTATTCTGATAATAATCTAGACTGAACAGCCTGAAGATACCAAAAGCTAATGAAGGAAAGCCAAGAAATTTTTTTACTACAAAGTTAAATGAATTCAGATTTAATTAGATCCCAAAACTGAAGTTTGTAGATTGAACTATTTTTGCTGCCTCCCCAACCCCACCGCTGGGAAAAAAAAAAAAAAAAAAAAAAAAAAAAAGACATCAGGACACAACTGCGCAGAAGCCAGGGCTTTTATATGTTAGTCTTGAATGTAATCACTTTAGAGTTTCAGTTTTTTTAAAAATACATATTGACATTAAAAAAGCTATTATTCTTTTATAAGAAATATTGGTGAAGGGTATGAGAGAAATACAACTCTTGATTTGTTTTTAACCTTTATCTTTCTAGATTCTAAAAGGTGAAAGGAGAAGCAAGACAAAAAAGGAGGTGATAATTAAAGAGAAAGGGAAGAAAACATATTGAGAAACTTTGTTATTGTTATAAGACTAATTTAATTGGTTGTATTTTTCATTAGTTTATAAAAACTTAATATCCTTCCCACTGAAACACTTTTTGGCTAAAGGAAAGTAGTAACTGGAAATTTTTTAATGATTAGGAAATATTGAATAGAGATTTGTGATTTGAGAGATTCCTAACTAATTGACTTTATAGAAGTGCAGTGATTATTCTTTTTTAACATCAGGATAAATTTTTAAGAAAGGGAAATACTTTAAATGGAGAAATATTTTTAAGTTTAAAAACTATTTTGATATTGATTGGATAACAATTATGTCCAAACCTACTGTGATTAGTGAGACCCTGGGATCCTGAATACCAATTTACTGTTTTAGGGAGAGACAACAGTCAGTAGCTTAATGAAAACAATATCTGAGCTCTAAGGCTAGTGTCTATCTGTCTCTGGAAACAAACTTAGGAAAGTTATCTTGAAGGCTACCCCAGCCTCTTTTTAATTCAGAATTTGAGTTATCTATTGTCATCCCAATGGGAAATCTGATTTTATGTCCAATTAAATATGATGTGGATTTTTTTTTTTACTATAGACAATTTTCCACAAAATCTGTTCTAAGTACAATTTAGAATGACTATATGTGTACATCCAAACTATATTGTTATTATCTAAATGTGTATTATTAGCATCTTAATGTGTATCAACTTAGTTATATAAAGTTGTGTTTTTTTTTTCCCTGTGAATCTTTTACTATTAACACTGTGAGATTATAGTTAATACTAGGATGTGTAATCCTTGAGAACTGAACTCACTTGAAATTCTGATTATTGGAAATTGCTATTTAAGACCTTATGGGACTATTAGATGATTATGCCAGGTATGATCATCAAGCCATGCTATTGAACCATGATCCATGATGCCAGCAACCCTATGGGGTTTTATATGCATAAACCATACGTGGGAGTATTTATGGGAAAGGTTGGGAGAACAAATGTTAACATGAGCTTAGGTGGGATTCTCCTGACTTAATTTCCCCAACATGATTATTTCTTGAATGAAAAATATCCCATCCAGCTTGAGGCAAATTGGTCATCTACATAACTTTTGTTTGGAATTGACATCAAAAGAAGGGAACATTTTCTATTATGTTCCTATTCTTTTATGGCAAATTTCTATAATCATGACAAATCACAAGTAGGAAGATAATATTAAAACTTTTACATAAAGTAATTTTGGGAGTACATTTAAATTATTCTTTATAGTAAGGTGCAAATATAAGATTTGAACTATTTGATCTATGATTTCAGTACCTTATATATTCCAAACAAGTAATTAAATGTTTAGCTTAGTTTTTGACATGTTACTAACTAAATATTTTTGGTTAAGATCTTTTAATTTCTCAATGCTATGAGGATAATTAGGCAAATGATATATAGATTTGAGAAGCCATAATATTCTGTT
Organism: Antechinus flavipes; assembly: GCF_016432865.1. Classification (NCBI taxonomy): domain Eukaryota; kingdom Metazoa; phylum Chordata; class Mammalia; order Dasyuromorphia; family Dasyuridae; genus Antechinus; species Antechinus flavipes. The sequence continues at coordinate 150,810,145 of NC_067403.1, forward strand.
ATTTAGTTAATATGAGAACTGTTCTGTGTTAAGGAAAGGAATACCAGTGCAATTTTTTTGCTGTATCTTGGACATCTATTTTTATTAAGGACTTATTCATTTGAACAGTTAGAAGCTGAAAATGTTTAATTGTAAATACTTTACTTGATATGCAGTTTTAAAATGGGGTTACTTAATGGAACTTGTGTTATTCAGTGTATTTATATATCCATCCCAGAACTTTTTGTTGTAACTGAAGTTACATCTGGCAACTTGTAAATGAATTTATTTTTGTATTAGAATTCATCTTATAAAATTGGCTTCTGATTTCTGTTTGTAAAGATATACAGAAATAGAGAGAGATGGAGATAGATGATATGGAATAGCCAAAGTAAATTTAAGTTGAAGACCAATTTTGAAGGAAATTTCTACAAGTAACCTGAACTAGGGAAGAACTGAGACCATATCAGAACCATAAGATTGAATCTGATGTTTCTAGAGGAAAGGAGACATTTATTTCTTCTCCCCTTTGAATCATTTATGTATAGGGTCTACTTTTCAAAGTAAATTGCCCTTTTTGATTTTTGTCAAAGTGTCAACCATCTTTCCCTTTTTATTCTCACATTGTCTCTACTTAGAAACCCTTGATGAAGTGTTTGATGGACATGTTTGTCCATGATTGTCTTTGGTCTAAAAGAGATGGCAAAATGACCATCCTTTTATTAATAACTTGCTGGCCTTATTAATAAAATGATTAAATTACCCTCCAAAAAGAACCATCTGAAGTAGGTCAGATAGGTTTTATTATGTTGACTTTATATTAAATGATGAAACTGAGGTGCAGAGAGATGAAAGGATAGGCTTTGTTACATTACATAACTAATGAGTAGTGAAGTTGGTAGTGGATGATTGCCTGATTCCTTCCTTAGGGCTACTCTCTTCATCTGTTCCTAACTCATTTAGAATTTTATGACAAAGAATTTTTCATATTCATTGTGATTTTTCTATGTAAATGTCGGCACAAAATTGACCAAAAAAAGCTCTTACCATTTTCCTGATTGGAGGAGTTCAAACCCTTCATTGATTTTGACAAAAGGCAGTTTATGGGTTATCATTGAGTCCACATCAATTTTCTTTTTCATATAATCATCCACTAATAAAGGAATATCGTCTCTGATTTTATATTCTGTGAAGAAAAAAAAAGATAAAACTAGTACTTGAACAATAAGGCTAATGAATCAAGTAAATGTCAGTACCATAGAATAATGAACAGAGAAATTTCCCTTGACAGTAATGTAAGAGTCTTCTTTCCATCTTTTCCAAGTAACATAAGAAGCTAATTGATTGCCTAGAAGAAACACTAGATGGGGCTTGTGAGTTTCTTCTCACAATTTTCCATTCATATTCCTATGAATGTTCATATTTCTCCTCTTCTCAAAGACTGAAAGACCTTTTCTTATCTATTAAATAAAACTTAACTGCTTGAGCTGGTCATTCAAGGCCCTACAGATTTTGAGTTTAATTCAAATTCCTTCGGATCATAAATCATAGGAGAATAGATTGAGATCTGGAAAAGATCTATTGAGTCGAATCGTCTCGTTTTTCAGATGAAGAAACTGAGACCGAAATAGAATAATCATTTACTCAGGCACAAACAGTTCAGAAGTATCTGAGTCAGAGTATGAACTCAAATTGTCATGCTTCTCCATTCAGGGCTATGTCTACCACATTACATTGCCCCTATAGATTCACTCTGCAGCCAAATTGGATCCCTCACTGTGCTCTCTTCATATTTTATTTCCCGTTGCTATGTCTTTGTTCTACATGATTAGAAGATCCTTATAATCCCTTCCTGCTGAAATTTTTAACAATCCTCCAAGACCTAGTTAAAATACTATCTTATCCATGAAGACTTTTCCTTCATTCTACTTGGATGTTATCTTTTTTTTTTTTTTTTTCCGATTCCCCTCCCTTCCCCTCCACTGATTTATTTCAAAGTTAAATTTTCAGGAAGAACCAGACTTCCCCTGTTCACAGGGATAGGGTCCTTGCATTGAGATAGGATTTGCATTGAACAGCTCTATAGAGCTCATAATTCATGTATAAGAAATTGAATGTTCATTGCATTGTGTCCTTTTCTTTTTCTTCAACCTTTGTGACTTCTCTGCAGAAAAATGTTTGAAAGTTATTTTTTTAATTAAAAATATTTGAGTTCCAAATTCTTTCCCTCTCTTTAGCTTTTTCACCACTTTGAGAAGGCAAGCAATATATAAATTATACATATAAATGCAAAACATATTTTATATTACCCATATTTCATGACAAAGAAAGAAAAATAAAAACATAAATATATATATATACTTCAATTTGTACTCAGTTCATTAGTCCACTTTCTGGAGGTGAATAGCAGAATTGTCTTGCATCATTGTATTGATTAAAAGTAGCCAAGTCTTTCATAGTTTATCATTACAATATTGTTATTGTGTACAATGGTCTCTTAAGTTTTCTCATTTCACTCTGGATCAGTTCTTAGCGGTCTTCCCAGGTTTTTCTGAAATTATTTCCTTTATTATGTCATGTAGTACAGTAGCATTTTATTGCAATTAAATGGTACATATTGTTCAGCCATTCCCCAATTGATGGATATTACCTAATTTTTCTATTCTTTGCCACTATAAAAATAGTTACTATAAATATATTTGTACACATAGAGCCTTTTCCTTTAATCTTTTTGGAGCTATAAACCTAGCCTGTATCAGAGAAACAGATTTTAGTATTATTTCATTGTCTAAGGTAAAGCTTGTTAAACGACCAATATGGGGTCATGTAACTGAATGTGTGGTTTGCAAAATTATGTTTATTATCAGTAAATGTTTGATTTGTATATATATGCATGTGTATATTATGTATACATGTATAATATATACAACACACACACACACACACACACACACACACACACACACACACACACAAATCAATACCAAGGCTTTTTGAGTAGAAAAACTTTAAGAAGCCCTGGTTGATGATACATTTTAGGAAAATGTAGTTCCCTTGATTTTTCTCTTTTAATTAGCTCTGTTTTTATTGTTGCTTTGTCTGAGATCATGATTTCAAGCAGAATAGATCTTATTTCAATCTTTTATTTTAACTCTGTATATGTGTCTTTCTTTTTCAAGCATGTCTCCTGTCAACAACATGTGACTGGATTCTGGTTTCTAATCTATTCTGCTATTTGCTTACATTTTATGAATGTACATCCCATTTACATTCATGTTTATGATTTGTATTTCCTTCTCGTTCTTTTTTATTCTCTTTATCCTTCTCTCTCTTTTTACTCTGTTCCTCCTCAAAAGTCTGTTTTGTTCCTGACTAGTACCTCTTTTAATCTGCCCTCCCTTTTATCACCCCCTCTCTTCCTTCTTTTATCCTTTTGTATTCCTACTTTCTATTGGGTAAGGCAAATATATATTCTTCCCTCTTTCAACCAATTCTGATGAGCAGAATGAGGTTTAGGAATTGCTTGCTCCATTCTCCCACTCACCATCAATACTCTTCCTTGCACACTTTTTTATACCAGATAACTTCCCCCATTTTTCTTCTCCTTTCCATTCCTCCTAATATTTCTTTCTTATTCACTCCTTGATTTTTTTTTTTTTTTTTTGCTGAGGCAATTGGGGTTAAATGACTTGCCCAAAGTCATACAGCTAGGAAGTGTTAAGTGTCTGAGATTTGAACTCAGGTCCTCCTGACTAGAGGCAAATGCTCTATCCACTGTGCCACCTAGCTGTCCACTCCTTGATTTTTTAAACCATTCTACTATAATTAATCATACTTTCTGTCTATATAGATTCCTTCTGTATAATAATCATTAAGTTCTTAGAAATTATATGTATGTGAAGGATTCATGATAGAAAACACAATTCTGAATGCAGATTAAAATATACTATTTTCATTGTGTGTGTATGGATGCTTTTCCTTTTGGTTTTACAATTATGTATATCTGTCATAAAACCTATATAAAACCAATCATATAGTATATCAGATTCCTTAACATTTTAGGGAGGGGGAAAGGAAAGGAAAGAGGGAGAAAACTTTGAAAATCAAAATTTAAAAAAATGAATGTGAAAAATTTTTACACGTACTTGAAAAAAACTATTTAAAAATAAAAAGTAATTGTGTGTATATGCATATATGTACATATATGTACGTGCACATACATATATAGGTGAATATGTGTGTGTGTGTGTGTATAAAACTTTCCAGTACAGGAATATAAACAATTTAAACTTATTGGGTACTTTATGATTTTGCTATTGTATTTACCTTTCTATGCTTATTTTTAGTCTTGTGTTTGAATGTCAAATGTTCTATTCATATGTTTTTTCCTTTTTGTGTGTTTCTTATTAGATTTAAAATTTAGTGTTTTATTATTACCCAGTTACATGTAAAAACAATTTTAGCATAAAATTTTAAAATGTTGAATTCCAGATTTCTTTCTTTTTCCCTCCCTACTCCTTGCCTACATTGAGGATGCAAGTAATTCACTTCTGGATGCAGAGCCAAGATAGTGGAATGAAGCTAGGAAACTGTTCAAGCTTTCTCAATTTCCCTTGAAAACCACATGGAATTAGACCCTTGAACAAAGTCTGAAAGGACAGAGACTATGAAGAGACAGAATAGAAAACCACTCTTAAACTCAAGAAGGACTTCAGAAGAGGTCAGACTCACTGGGGTGAAAGGGATGGTCAGGCCAGCTCAGAAAATGTCCAGTGAGAGGGTCTTAATCACAGCAGATAAGCAACTGAGACCCTGCTCAATAGCAGGCTAGACCAGTGGAGTATCTTCTAGTCCCTGCTCAGAAGACAAATTGCCAGGTTGGGGAAACCAGGCTGTGTTCTGAAGAGAGCAGCTAGGGCTATCCCCTACTGTGAGCATAACATCAAACACAAGAGGCTTCTATGCTTGAAGCCAAGGCTCAGAATGCCATAAGAAGATTGGGACAGTGGCCTCTTTATCTCAAGAACAGAGCCTGACCTCAAAAGTCACAAAATAGAAAAAAAAGAAAGAATGAAAGAAAGAAAGGAAGGAAGGAAAAAAGGAAGGAAGGAAGGAAGAGAAAGAAGGGAAGAAAGGAAGGAAGAAAGGAAGGAGGGAGGGAGGGAAGAAAGGAGGAAGGGAAGGAAGAAAGGAAAGAAGGAAGGAAGGAAGAGAAAATGAGTAAGAAACAGAATAGAACCTTAACCATAGAAAGCTACTATGGTGACAGGGAAGACCAAAATACCAACTTTGAAGAGAACAAAATGATCATAGGGGAAATTTCAAAGAGTGTTATAAATTGATCATAAACTCAAAGATCCTTCTTGGAAGTGCTCATAGAGGAATTTAAAAGGCAAGCAAAGGAGTTAGGAGAAAAATTGGGAAAATAAATGAGACATATGCAATGGGAATAGGTCAAAAATTGAAGAAAACAATTCCTTAAAAAACATAATTGGCCATATGCAAAAGGAAAAATCCCTGAAAAAAAACAATACTTTGAAAATTAGAATTCATCAAATGGAAAAAGAGATTACAAAACCCAATTGAAGAAGATCATATATTAAAAACTAGAATCATGAAAATAACAGCTAATGACTTTATCAAGAGTCAGTTAACCAAATTAAAAAGAATGAAAAAAATGAAAGAAAATGTAAAATACCTCATTAGAAAAACAGCTGACCTGGAAAGTAAATCCAGGAGAGACAATTTAAAAATTATTTGTCTTCTTGAAGGCCATGACTAAAAAAAAGAGTCTATATAGCATTCAAGAAATCATCAAGGAAAACTGCACTGAAATACTAGAACCAGAGGACAAAATAGTTATTGAAAGAATCCATTGATCACTTTCTGAAAGAGATCTCATAAGGAAAAGCCCAAGAAACATTGTGGCAAAACTTCAGAACCATAATCTCAAGGAAAAAACACTGCAAGCTGCTGAAAAAAAGGTGAAACTAATTCAGGTTTTGAGGAGTCAGGATTACTCAAGATCTGGCAGTTTCTATAGTAAAGGACTGAAGAGCCAGTATATTCTGGAAGACAACGGACCAGGAATTATGACAAGAATCAACTACGCAGTAAGACTGAGTAGTCTCAGACTGAGACTGAGACTCATACTTTAGCCTGAGTATTATCTTTCAAAGGAAGAGATGGATCTTCAATGAAGTAAGGTTCTTTCAATCATTTCTATTAAAAAGATCAGAACTAAACAGAAAAATTTGATTTTCAAACAAAGGATTTGACAGAAATATAAAAAGGTAAACAAGAAAAAAAAACCCCACATACTTTTTAAAGATTAAACCAGTTACATCCCTACATGGGAAAATGATACATGTAAACTCTTGAGAACTATATCTTTTATTATGGCAGTTAGAGGGGACATCCGTAGACAAAGTTTACATGTGAGTGTAAACTGACTCTGATGTGATGACATTAAAAGGTGGAAAAGGATTGTACTGAGAGAAAAGTAAAGGGGAGGTAAAATGGGAAAATTAGATCACATGAAGAGGCACAAAAGGGAGAGGTTTAAACCCTATCTGAAGTTTAATTTAATCAGTTTTGGCTCAAAGAGAGAATAACATTCACTTGGGTATAGAAATTTATTGTATAGGGAAGCAAGGGAAGAATATATGGGAAGTAAAAGGAGAAAGGGTTTAAAAAAAAAAAAGGAAGAGGCTTGATAGAAGGGAGGGCAGAAACACCAGGAGAAAGGACAAAAAGAGGAAAGGAGAGATAATAGAAGGGAAGACAGGTTCAGAGTGGTGTGGGTCAGAAACAAAACACTACTAAGGAGGGACAGAGTGGAAAGAGACAAAAATGTTTATATAGAGAAGAAAATAGGAAGGAGGGAAATACAGTTAGTAATTATAACTGTGAATGTTAATGGATGAACTCTCTCATAAACTGGAAACAGACATAAGAGTGGGTTAAAAACCAGAATCCTAAAATATATTGTTTACAAGAAACACATTTAAAACAGATACATACACATTGAGGGTAAAAAGCTGGAGCAGAATTTATTATGGTTTGGCTGAAGCAAAAAAAAAAAAAAATCAAGTATAGCAATTTTTATTTCAGATAAAGCAAAAGCAAAAATAGATCTAATTAAAAGAGATAAGAAAGGAAACCACATCTTGTTAAAGGGTATCATAGACAATGAAGTAATATCAATACTTAAACATATATGCACCAAGTGATACAGCATCCAAATTCTTAGAAAAGAAGTTAAGCCAATTAGAGAAATAGACATCAAAACTCTACTAGTAGGGGACCTCAACCTTTCCCTCTCAGAATTAAATAAATCTAACCATAAAATAAACAAGAAAGAAACTAGGGGAAGTTAATAGAATCTTAGAAAACTTAAATATGATTAGCTCTCTAGAGAAAATGAATAGGAACAGAAATAAATATTTCATTTTCAGCAATATACACAGCACCTGCATAAAAACTGACCCTTAGGGAAAAATCTCATAATCAAATGCAGAAAGGCAGACATAGTTAATGCTTCCTTTTCAGATCATGATGCAATAAAAATTACATTCAACAAAGGGCTAGGGAAAGATATACTAAAAGCCAACGGAAATTAAATAATCCAATTCTAAAGAATGAATGGATCAAATCAAAGAAACAATCAACTATTTCATCCAAGAGAATGACAATAATGAGACAACATAGCAAAACTTATGGGATACAACCAAAGTTGTTCTTAGGGAAAATTTTACATTTCTAAATCATTTCATAAATAAAATAGAGAAAGAGGAGATAAATAAATTGGCCATACAACTAAAAAAGCTAAAAAAAGAACAAATTAAGAATCCCAATTAAATAACAAATTAGAAACATTAAAAATCAAAGGTGAGATTAATAACATTGAAAGTAAGAAAACTATTAAACTAATTAAATTATTAAACTAAAACTAAGAGTTGCTTTTATGAAAAAATAAAGAAAAGCTTATCTATTTTGTAGTAAAAAAGAATTGGAAAATGAGTAGATATCTGTCCATCAGTTGGGGAATAACTGAATAAGTAATAGTATATGGAAATAATGGAATGTTATTGTTCCATAAAAAATGATGAACAGGCTGATTTTAGGAAGGCCTGGAAAGATTTACATGAACTAATGGTGAGTGAAACAAGCAGAACCAGCAAAATATTGTATACAGCAATAGCAAAATTGTGCGATGATCAGTTTTTAAAAATAAAATCTATTTTGAGATAGAGATCTAGTAATGAATGGTATTACTAGGTAAAAGGGTATGCATGGTTTTATATGCCTTTGAGAATATCTCCAAATTGCTCTATAGAATGATTGAATCAGTTCATAACTCTAACTAAACAGTGCTTTAATATCTCATTTTCCCCACATCCTCTCCAATGTTGGTCATTTTCTTTTTCTGTCCCATCAAAATTGTTTTAATTGTCAGTTCTCCAATCACTAGTGAGTTAGAACATTTTTTCATATGGGTATATATAGTTACGATTATTTCATCTGAAAACTGTTCATATCTTTTGATCATTTGTCAGTTGGGGAATGACTTATTTTGATTCAGTTATCCATGTTTGAGAAATAAAGCCTTAGAGAAACTTGCTTCAATTTTTTTTACAATTACTTTTGCTAACTATTTTGTTTCTGTTTAATTCTTTGTCTCCTTTCACCCTCTCCTTTCACAACTCTGCAAGTGTTTTGCTTCTAATTACCTTCTTCTGAAATCTACTCTCCTTTCTATTTCCCCTGGTCCTACTTATCTCCTTCCTCTTGTACTATTTTATAGGGTAAAATAGATTTCTCTATCCAATTGACTGTGTTTTATTCCATCTTTGAGCCAATTCTGGTGATAGTAAGGTTCACTCATTCTTTTCTCTCCTTTTCTTGTACTGTAAAAACTTTTTCTTACCTCTTTCCTATGTGACATTCCACTCCATTCTACTTTTCCCTTTTCCTTTCTCCCAGTACATTCTTCTTTCATCCCTTAATTTTATTTTCTTTAGATATTATCCCTTTGTAAGGGTCCATTGGAAAGGCCAGGCAAGCACAGTTGAGATGGAGTAGGCCATTCACATTCACAGTTATGATTACTAACTGTATTTCCCTCCTTCCTATTTTCATAGAGTGAGGTGCAAACCACGTGAATAAAGTCTGAACTTGTTTGTCATAAATTCTTGGGTGCTCTGTTGTGCTCAAACTGCATCTGCATGAGATAGCAGCCGGAGGACTTTGGAGACCTCAAAATAAAGGTAAGATTTGATATTATATTTACCAGAGATTTCTCTGAACAGGTCTGGGAATTAGGATTGGTTAGTGATTATTGAGTAAAAGGATCTCAATATTCTTCAATTCAAATAGCACTTGTCAGTCTATATATATATACTTCAAACTGCCATAATAAGGAAAAAATTCTTATGTTACAAGTATCATCCTCCCATGAAGGAATGTAAATAGTTCCTTATTTACAGTTCCTATTTAAAGTTCCTTATGATTTTCCTTTTCCTGTTTCCTTTTTTACACTTCTCAAGAGTTTGTATTTGAAAGCTAAATTTACTATTAAGTTCTGGATTTTTCATCAAGAAGACTTGAAAGTCCTTTATTTCTCCCCTACTTTACCCTCTTAAGGATTATCTCAGTTTTGCTCAATAGGTGATTCTTGACTATAATCCTAGCTCCTTTGCCCTTCATACTATCATATTTTAAGCCTGCCAGTCTTTTAATGCAGAAGCTACTAAAACTTGTATTATCTTGACTGTGACTTCACCATATTTGAATTTGTTCTTTTTGGCTGCTTGAAACATTTTTTTCTTTCATTTGGAAGATCTGGAATTTGGCTATTATATTTCTGGGAGTTTTCATTTTGGGATCTCATTCAGGAGGTGATCAGTGGATTCTTTCAATTTCTATTTAAATAGGTAGTTCTAGAATATCAGGGCAATTTTCCTTGACAATAAAGATGATGTAGAGGTCCTTTTTTTTTCCCCTGAGGCAATTGGGGTTAAGTAACTTGCCAAGGGTCATACAGTTAGAAAGTGTTAAATGTCTGAGATCAGATTTGAACTCATTCTCCTGTTTTAGGGCTGGTACTCTATCCATTGTGCCTCATAGCTGCCCCTTGAGGTCCTTTTTTTGATCATGATTTTTAGGTAATTCAATAATTTAAAAATTATCATTTCTAGATCTATTTTCCAATAAGTTATTTTACATTATCTTCTATTTTTTATTATTTTGGTTTTGTTTGATTTTCTTGATTTTTCATGAAGTCATTAGTTCTCATTTGTAATTTTTAAAAAATTATTTTCTTCACTGAATTTTTGTACCTTCTTTTCCATTTATACAATTCTGCTTTTAAAGAAGTTGATTTCTTTAGTGAATTTTTTCCTATTTGGCTAATTCTGTGTTTTTAAGAAGTTATTTTCTTCAGTGAATTTTTTTGTCTTTAGTTCTACTTGTCAATTTTGCTTTTTAAGGGATTTTTTTCCTCAATGGTTTTTTGTATTTCCTTTGCCATTTGGCTTATTCTCTTTTTTAAGGTTTTGTTCTTCAGGTTGTGTGTGTGTGTGTGTGTGTGTGTGTCTTCTTTAACAAGCTGTTGATTTGTGTTTATGATTTACTTACAGCACTCTTATTTTTCTTGTCAATTTTTCCTTTTTCTTTCTTACTTGATTTTCAAAATCCTTTTTAAACTCTTCCCTGGCTTGAGACCAATTCACATTTTTTTGGAGGCTTTAGATATAGGATCTTTGATTTTATTATCTTCTGAGTGTATGTTTTGATCTTCCTTGTCATCATAGTAACTTTCTGTGGTATAGGATCTTTGATTTTATTATCTTTTGAGTGTATGTTTTGATCTTCCTTGTCATCATAGTAACTTTCTGTGGTCAGAATCTTTTCCTGTTGTTTGCTAATTTCCCTAGCCTATGCTTTGACTATTAACTCTTTGTTAAAGTAGGATTCTGCTTCTAGGATAAAGGATGCACTGTTTCAAGCTTCAGGAGTTTTTTGTTTTGTTTTGTTTTTGTTTTTGTTTTTTTTTTGGGGGGGCAGCTGTTTTTAGAGATACTTCTTGGGATCTGTAAGTTTTCAGTTCTTCCAAGGTGGTATGTTATAAGGAAAGGTTTGTTTACTAATCTCCTGGCTTCAGCTTTGGTTTGTGAGAGATCATAAGCATTCTTTTCAGCCCTAAACCTGAGGAGCACTTGTACTCCACTGTTGCTGTGAACTCTGGTGTGCTAGTGTTCTTTCTCATCCTGAAACTGACATCTAGGACTGTGATCAAGGCCTTCTCCTGCTTTTCTGGGCCAAGGCTATGCTTGTGTGACCTGTACTGTACTGTACTCTACTTTTACCCTGATTGGACAAACCTTTCTTGCCAACTTTCCAATTTTTCCTAGACTGGAAAATAGTTTCACTACATTTTTGTGAGTTTTTATGCTCTAGAATTTGTTTTGAGTCATTATTTTAAAGTATTTGGAGGGATTTGGGGGAAAGTTCAGGTAAATCCTTGCCTTTATGCTGCCATCTTCTCTTCTCCAGTTTTTTTCTTCAGGAATGCTTGGAATTCTCTATTTCATTGAATATACAGTTTTGTAGGTTATATTTTCCTGGTTATGATCCTCATTCCTTTGTCTTCTGGAATAAATACTTTTGAATTGATTTATTTATGAATAATAGCCTTTCATGATAATGATCAGTTTTTAGTTGCAAATAATATCAATCAATTTTTATAAATCTGCCACTCTATCCTTTAGTCAGGGATGTACTCATATTTATAATAATATGATATATATAATATACACATATATATTATATATAAAATAACTGACTCTACCAAAAAATGTATGTATACAGGACCCAATTTTAAGTTTGATCAGCATATTTTAAATATTATCTATTATTTTCTTAACCCTAAAAATAGACAAAACAATAAGTAAAGAACTGTTTTTTAACATTTGCCAATTTCAGAGGTGTAAATGCTTGCACCAAAAATTTAAGCTTTTGTGAGCTGGTTCTGGCACACCCCTAATTTTAGAAATGGAATAGAAATACTTTTAGCTTTCTCTGTATTGACTTTTTCTATATCACTACCTAGTACATACCTGGTACATAATAGATGCTCAACAAAGATATGACTAATTCATTGACTGACTTTATTCTTCTCTCTTATTCTATAAATGTTAACTGCTATATTTGTATGTCCCAATGTTTCTGAAAAATTCAAAAGTATTTGTTAGAGTTAAAACCCCTAGTCCTTTCAAATTTTCTTCCTACCTCCTATCAAGCTCCCTTTCAAGGTCCGGCCAGACAGTAGCTTCATTGGGTCAAAAGAGAGCTGGGATTTTTCTGGTGCTACTCCAATAATTACACAGACCCCATAGCTCATGTTGCAGGATTCCAGAGCAGCAACCTAAGTGTTAAGAATGCAATTGTGAGTCCTTCAGTTATACCTCTGTTACATAGTGTTTTACTGTGAAGCTTACTACCAAGAGAACCAGTAAAATTAATGCTGCATTAATCATATCAATTTGAGCCACATGAGATAGGTTCATAAACTCCTGTTTCTTAATTAGAATAATGTGTCACATGAAGGAGTTTATTTTAAGTACCTCCCCTGTTTAGTGTCTGTGTACTCTAATGCTATATCACTGAGTACAATATGTGATTTAAATGATTTTAAAACATTCTACTATATAGGTCATTGAAGGTAAGGTAAAGCTGTCTTTAAGTTTTAAGTATTTTTTGGTAAGGTTAAATTCATTTAATATGTAGCTACTTGCTGACATAAAACACATTCTTTCTGTGCCCACAGATAACATACCATAGTGTCGATGGTCCCAATAGCCTCAAAGGTAAAGTCAGCACCAAATTCAGTCATTTCCATTATCACCTGCTGGATGGGCTTTTTGAAGTTTCGAGGATTAAGACAATCAGTGACCCCAAGAGCTTTTGCCTTCTCAAATTTCCTTTCATTAATATCAATGCCAATGATCCTGGAAGCACCAGCTGCTTTGCACGCCATAACAACTGCAGAGCCAACACCTCCAAGCCCAAAGACAACACAGGTAGAACCAGGAGTCACCTGCATATGAAGAACACAAACTCCTAGTGAGACTTTTAGGGCTGAATAAACCTGAACCATCAAAATAGCAGAAATGTTCTGCACAGTCTGCCTGAGTCTTTACAAGGTACTTGCTTGACCATTTTGGCTGATTCAATCATTCATCAGGGAAAATCCTTGTTTATTGAACTGCCCATCAACACATACTCACCTGTCCAGCATTAACAACAGCTCCATAGCCTGTGGGGAATGCACAGGCTAATACACAGACATTCTCCATGGGTGCATCATCATCAATTTTTACTACTGAAATCTCATGCATCACGGTGTATTCAGTGAATGTGCTTGTTCCAAAAATATTATGCACTTTTCTTCCTTTGCATGTAAATCTGGTGGTACCATCAAGCATCAATCCAAATGGAGAAAAGATACTAGTTCATGGAGACAGACAGACACAGATCCACACAAAGATAAATGAGACCCATTAGCTCTAGAATTACAATTTTACATTTTTTTACATTACATTACATTTTTTTGTAAGCAAAATCAGTGATATAAGGGTACTTACTCTTCCTTCAGGCAACAGTTGCCCTTGGCATGTAAGCAGGAGTCACATTTTCTGCACTGAGGTAAAGCAATTAATAAGACTTTATCTCCTAAGGGAGGAAAACAGAAGAAAATGGTCCTTATATTGTATGGAGAGAAAACGGAATAACATAAACATAAAGTGAGGAAATAATTCATCAAATTGTATATGTTGGATTTTATAAAAAATAACTCAAAAATTGGAATGAAACATTGACACCTTAGTTACAAAGGGTAGACTTGAGAGGTAACAGTCATTTTGAAAGCCTAAACCAAGCACTAGGAGGATATCCCAGAATGCCCTTTGTTGCTGCAGCTAGAAGGACCTGAAAAATTCTGGTTTTGGTTTTTCCTGAAGATAGGCACCAGGAGCTGCCAAGACTCGGCGGCACTAAGCATAGTTTCACTTGAAGGAGATCACAACTTTTGATCTTTTAATATCAGGCAAGTCTCAAGTTATTTCCCTCTCTAGCACATTTGGGAAAGGGAAAGATACAATCATTTTTTAGGTACTTACCAAATATATGACAGACATTGTTCTCAGCTCTTGACAAAATATTTTCTCATTTGATCTGCACATAAAACCTGGGCTCATCATTCCCATTTTATAATTGAGGAAACTGAGGCAAACAAAGGTTAAGTGACTTGCTCAGTCATATAGCTAAGAGTCTGAAACTGGATTTGAACTCAGGTCTTTTTGGCTTCATGTCTAGCACTCTCACCACTGGGCCACCTAGCTACCATTCCATGCTTCCTAACTATCCACAAGCTTTCCCCGACATCCAGAAGTGAGAATTGCAGAATGTACCTTGATCTGGGTACCATTCCCTCCACTTTATAATTCAATCATCTGCCTGTTTCTTCCATTATTTATTGACACAACTACAGGCAGATAGTCCTTTTTCTGGCTCTTTGTCTGAATAACACAGTTTTTGTATCTAAAGAAATTACATTCAGGTTGATTTTAGTCAAGAAAGGTTCCCTGTTTGTCCTCATTGACTGAAAACATCATGTTAAAAAGCATGGGAGCAAGCACATAGTCTTGTTTCACTCCATTGGTGACTGGGAAAGCTCAAGAACATTATCCATTGTCTAGAACACGGGCAAGCATGCCATCATGAAATTAATGTACTAATATTATTTTATGGAGAAGTCACGCATGGCAAGTGTTTACAAGTCAGAAAAGCAATGCAAGCACATTCTCAAGGCTTCTCTTAAGAACTTTGGAATTATCCCTCTATTTTTGTCCACCTGCATTTTTGATTTCCTTCACAGGCTAATTATACACTATTTCAAAGTCCAATTCTTTTTGTGCAGCAAAATAACTGTTTGGACATGTATACATGTATTGTATTTAACTTGCACTTCAACATATTTAACATGTATTGGTCAACCTACCATCTGGAGGAGGGGGAGGAGGGAAGGAGGAGAAAAGTTGGAACAAAAGGTTTTGCAATTGTCAATGCTGAAAAAGTACCCATGCTTATATCTTGTAAATAAAAAGCTACAATATATAAAAAAAAAAAAACTTTGGAATTTATTATATGACATGGGACACATTGACACAGGATATCCCAGCATGATGTGCCCTCCTCAGAGAAGATGCTGTACACTATGAGTAAAGCAGAGAGATGGAGAGTCCACCCCAAATATTCATAGGGACTATTTGTGTCTGATCTATGAAAGAGCATTCCAAACTTGTATTGGTCTGATCAGTCACATTCAGACATATTAATTCGTCTCTAACATAGTGACGTCCATTTGGTCTTCTTTGAGAATGAAGGACAACCAATCAAATCAAGAAAGATTTTTCAAGCATAAGATCAAAACTAAGAGAGAAGAACTTTTATAAACTTGGGAAGGTTTATATTCTAACAGAGGATTTGGCAATCTAGTAATCTAAGTTCCTTCCAGTTCTGAATCCTTTAATCTACTTGTAATATATGAATCTACTTCAAAATTGCTTTCCTTTTTGAAGAGAATTTTATTGTTTTTGTTGAGTGGTCAAAAGGAGAGGATGCTCATCAAACACCATTTTGGATTCCACCCTCACCTGGTTTCACACTGTTCACATCTTCTCCAATGCTTTCTACTATCCCAGCTCCTTCGTGTCCCAAAATTGCAGGTAAAGGTGTTTTGAATGTTCCATCTAGTATGTGATTATCTGAACCACAAATCCCTGAAGATATAACCTGCATAGCAATTAAATGACATCAAACACAGTAGAATAGTTTCTTTCTGTATTATCAGAGGTTCACTGAAATCTAGTATAGTATATACTGTATATTAAAAAAAAGTTGTAAAACAGAAGTTCAAAGTTTCTTATATATAATCCTCTTTTTAATTCTTTGTATATATCAGAACCTTTGTTTAAAAAACTTCTGAGTCAGGGCCAGCTAGATGACCCAGTTATCCTCTGATGATTGTTTTCCATCTTGCTAGAGATTTAAGCAAAGAAAACTAAGAAAGTATGTTTCTAAAGAGAGATTTTCTTTAAAAACATCCAAATCCTAGTATTTGAAAATCCACCATAATCTAGTTTAGTTCTGATGAATTTTCTATATTTTCTCTGACCCCCTTGGTTGACACGCTTAGGTTTATCAGACAAATGTGATTTAAAGCATATTATGGCTGATACAACAGATTCCATATTCTTCTTCCCTCCCCGATCCTGCCATGTTATTATTGACTCATGTCTAACTCTTCATGACCCCATTTTAGATTTTCTTGGCAAACATCCTGAAGTAGTTTGCCATTTCTTTCTTGAGTTCATTTTATAGATGAGAAAACTGAAGTTAACAGGGTGAAGTGATTTGCTCAGGATCACACAACTTGTGTCTGTGGTTGGATTTGAACTCAGGTTTCCTGATTCTGGGCATGGTGCTCTTTGTGTTTCACCATCTAATGGCCCTGCGTGTCCTCATAGTAGATGCTTAATAAATGCTTGCTGAATTACTTATAGTGCAAGGCATCCTGTATGGATGCAGTGTCTAAAACTATAACTCAGAATACTTGCCTTTAATAGTAAGCCAGTGTATATGTACATCCATGAGGCAAACAGAATAAATCTAATTTCTCTTTCATGGAAAATCCCTTCAAATACCTGAAATCCTCCTGCAATTCTTCCATATCTTCTCTAAATATCTTCAACTGCTCATCATATTGACATGAACTCACAATCCTGAATCTTCTTCCCTTTTGCTGTTCCATATCCATGCCATTCCTGAAGTGAGGCACTCAAAACTGAACATATTACTTTAAAAATAGTCAAACCAGGGCAGAATACTCTCACTTCATTTCCATGATCATGGATACTCTGTCTCTCTTATTGTAGCCTAAGATTGAAGTGGATTTTTCATCTGCCACATCATATTTTTTGAATAATTTTGAACTTGAAGTTCATTGAAGTTCTCAGATTTTTTTCATACAAATTACTTTTTAGCTTTGTTCTATCCATCTTGTGCTTCTGAAATTGGTTTTTTGAACTCACTTGTTACACTTTACATTTATACCTATTGAATGAAAAAAAATTGGGATTGAAGCTCAATGTTTCAGGTTATCAAGATTTATTTTTGCATTCTCATTCTGTAATTCAGTGTGTTATTTATCGTTGCTGTTGTGTCATCTGAAAATATAAGTTATTACATTTATGTGTTCAGTCAGGTCATTAGTAAAAATGCTATAATTGCTCAGATAATCTGATACTGAATTCTTATGAGTACCATAATAGGATTATAAATGGATTTTCCCAAGGAATTCAGCTATAAAAAGAAGGAATGATCTAGGACAATATATAGTGTAATTAATAGGATCTAGTGAGAAGTGTTTTTTTTAAGGATAATGGAAACAAGGGCATGTTTGTAAGCAGTAGTTAGGAAGAATAGATTGGGAATGAGTTGGGAAAAAATGAGGATTACAGAAGGGACAATCTACTGGAGAAGATAGCCTCCTGATAGGGTTTAAGAGCACATGTATAGAAATTTGACTTGGCAATAAAAAGGTTACTTTTTATGAGAAATTGGAATGAAGGAGGAGTTAGTGGGTAGAGACATCCAAATGTTGTGAGATAAGAAGGAAAGAAGAAAAGAGAAGTTTTGGCAAATGGCTTCACATATTTTATTTGAATAGGAGACATAATTTTCAGCTGGGAGGATAGGAGGTTTAAGGATGCATGAAATAGTTTGAAATAGTTATTGTGGTGGATAGACTGAATTAATTAGGATGGAATGCTTTATCATGGTGAATACTCAGTTGAGATTAGCTAGCACAAATTTGTGGTGGACCCAATGAGCAGCTTCATCATTTCTACAGCACATGAATAGAAGATGAGATAAAGGAGAGTAGACATAATCCAAGCTTGGAGCATGGCAAAATTGGTGGATATTTTATGGGAAGAGACAGGAACATTGCATAGGATAGATACAAACAGATTGTAATTTGTATCTTTGAAGGGAGAGCCCACAAGGATGGTTTTTCAGATCCATTCCCTAAAAGATACCAGAAAGATATATATATATATATATATATAGATATAGATATCTATATATCTATATATCTATATAACATTTGTGATAAATAGGCCCTAAAACCTTTTAAAATTATTTAATAATGATTATTGTTCACATTATATAAATCATGACTTTTAATTTTTCAAGAGTTTTAAACTTCACTTTTAGCAATCTGGTGAAAACAATGGACTGCGTCTGTGAAAAAATGTTTTTAAATAATTGAAGGAAATGCTAAATTTCAGTTGGAACTTAGGGAAAATAAACATGTATTTTTTCCCCCTTTCCATGTTCATAGTTCAATTGAAACATATCTAATGGACCAGGCCTAGGATAAGAACCTCTGCTTTATTGGAAGAGAAACTGAAAACTCTAGAAATTGAATTCCAGATATTCAAATTTCTAATTAACTTTTGCTAAACAAAATCCACTCAACTTCCTGTCCCCCTTCAGCATTTATTACTTATATGTCTGTGACTTCTGTGGTAACTATTCCATCTTGATGAAAAATGGCTAGTATAAATGAAGAAGAGATTCAAGATAGGAAATAGACCTGTGCTATAGCAGACTCCAGGATGGTGAAACTCCCACTGCCAGTGCTAGTTAATACCTTCTGCACAATTTATAATCTTAGAGAGTTCCTTAGAACTTACTCAGAGTCACAAGTCAAATTGTGTCAGAATTTCAGCTTGAATCTTGTCTTTCTAGCTTCAAGATCAGCTCTATATTTAATGAACAAGTAGCAAGTTTAACATACAGAAACCTTGATCTTGTCTGTTCTTCATGAATTTTAATCATGTCCATTTTGTGTTGGGAGCCATCTTTGCATGTATTTTGAAGAATAAAAAGGTATTAATTTTTTTTAAAAAAAAAAAATCATGTCCACCATTTCTTGACCCCATTTGAGGTTTTCTTGGCAGAAAAAGTGGAGTAGTTTTCCATTTCCTTCTCCAATTCATTTTATACACAAGGAACCTGAGGCAAATAGGGTTAAGTGACTTGCCCAGTGTCTTAGACTCTATTTGAACTCAGAAAGATGAGTCTTCCTAACTTTTGGCCTGTGGCTCTATCTATCATTGTTCCATCCAGCTGTCCTTCATAACTAAGAAAATCTAGAAAATAAATTGGGTCAAAAAAATCTTACTGAGAAAATAATTGTAAAATGTTTGCAGAACATTGAATCACTCGCTTTATAATAATGGATGTTCAAGCATGCGTCTCATCAGTTTGGAGGGAAATAAAGATCGATATTTACCAAACAAGAGATCATTTAATGAAGCAATTGTTAATTATGAAACAAGTAGATATATGTCTTTGGAAGTAAGTGATCAATCTGAACATTTTTGAGAGCCATCTTTTATAGATTTTCCATTTTAAAGTATTTTTTTATATTCCCTAGTGCTTTGTACATAGAAATGCTTAATAATATATGTTGATTTGGATTGAATTACATATAATATCTCTTTGGGTAGTGCCCTGTAAGATGACCCTGGGCTTTATGGTGTGCATAGGATGCAAGTCCTGATTGGCTAAAAGAATGCTGAACCCAGCATTTAATGACATCAGTTAGCTGCAGAGGGAAGACCTCAGGGAGGCAGTCTAAAGAGATAGGAAGTTTCTTGAAATTTTGAAAAAAAGTATATAGAAAATTAAAACTTCAGGGGCAGCTAGATAGCACAGTAGATAGAGCACCAGCCCTGAAGTCGGGAAGATCTGAGTTCAAATCTTACTTAACACTTCCCAGCTGTGTGACTCTGGGCAAGTCACTTAATCCCAATTGTCTCAGCAAAAAAAGAGAGAGAGAGAGAGAGAGAGAGAGAGAGAGAGAGAGAGAGAGAGAAAACTAAAAGTTCTAAATCTTCATTCGTAACGCAGGAATTCGCATTGAATTTATAATTTTAGAAGATAATCATGAATATCAAATTTACCTTGATTCGAACCTCTCCAGCCTTTGGTGGATCAACTTCTACTTCCTCAATAGACAAGGGAGTATTACTTGCCCAGGCAATGGCTGCTCTGCATGTGATAACCTGTCAAATTAATTAAATAGAACAAACTCCTGATATAAGTTGAAATTATGTTTGACATCCCTTTTACTGAAGACATCCTGGCTGTCTCCTTTGCTATCTTTTCAAACTGAGGATGGTTTTCTAACCTGTACATTTTGGACAAATATAAAAATAAAGATCTGAAGGAAGGAAACAAGTAGTTATGAAGTTGCATAGTAATGGGACATATATTGTACTAAGTGTTTTACAGGTAATCTCTTATTTGATCCTCACAACAGTTCTGGGAGATAGGTGTTCCTATTGTCCTCATTTTACAGATGAGGAAACTGAGGCTGATAGAGGGCAACATGATTTGAATTCAAACCCTCCTAGCTTCAGTTCCATCCCTCTTATCCATTATACCACTGAATACACAGTATATAATTAAAGTAGCCATTTAGAACATGGATTTCTTTCTACACTTGTGGCAGGATGGAATTTTGTTCAGGTTGATGGTTTTTCTGCTGTGTCCTTCATATATTTCAACAATTTTTTATGTATTGGAAAGAGTAATAGATGTAGAATCTGAAGACCTGATTTTACGCCCTGCCTCAACCATTTCTATGTTAAATTACCTTGGACATCTCACTCATCTTTCTCAGGCTCAGTTATTTTGTGAAGTGTTAATCCCAATCCCTGTTCACATGCCTCATAACCATAGTATTGAGAGTCTCAAAGAAATAATTTGTGTAGAAATGTCCTTATTAATTATAATGTGCTACATACATGTGAATTTTTCCTTTTACTAGATAAATGTTTAAAGGAATGGATTGAGAACCAAGAGTTTAGACTTTTGCAGGACAATTGCTAGTTCTTATTCTGTTCTAAAATTAAGATGGGAATTCATCACCATAGTACAATCATAAAAATAAACATGTTTTCCTCTAATTGAGAAAAGAATTTTATATTCCCTTCATTTTTTATGTAGGGACAGTATCATTTGTGATGTTTTCCTGCTTTAGTAAGAATTGTTCCTAAATTTATTACCAAACTTGCTTATAACTAAGAAATGTCTTGGTGAGAGTGATTGGACTTGGGATTTTATCACTATAGGCAACTTCTAATATGAAAATTCCTTCCACCAATATAGATCAGTAACTGTTCTGCTTTACATTTAGAACTGGAAGACACCTTTAGAAGTCATTAATTCGAATTACTAATCTAATATTTTATTTTTCAGATCAGGAAAATGAGATCAAGTTCAAAGTCATAAAAATAGTAAGCGACAAAGACATGATTTGATACCACAGCTCTCTGATTGCAAAGCCAATATTCCTTCTGCTCTACCTTGCCTGAAGTTGTAAGAAATTAAGTGATTCGTCTTTAGATGAACCACTACTATGTATGGTAGGGCTTGAACCCAGGTATTTCTGACTCCAGGGCTAGCCCTCTACATAGTCTCTCATGACCTTAATACATATTAGAGATGATTGGATTAAAAAAAATTATTCAAAGGATTTACCAAATGGTTTCTCTGAGATTAAAATTAGTCCACCTACAAGAAAGACTGACACAGAGATCTGAGTCAATGGCACTTTATTCAAGGGTCCTTCCAATCAAGTGGACCTCAGATCTTCCTCATGATCTGAGATGCCTCTTCTTTCCAGAGCCTTATTTTTATAGGGCTAACTGTCCAGTCAATCCAAAACAGCTTTTCCAAATACAGAATTATTTCATTGATTGACATATGACACATAAGTTAAAATAAGCAATATGTCAGCAGGATCACAAGTTGGATAAAGCAAGAGATATCTCCATATAAGGTAGACTGGTTTCTTCTTTATTTGGGCAGAAAGAAATGTTACAAATTTTAACAGTCAGTGACCTAAGCAGTCATAAAATAGTCATCTGCTTCTATCGGACAAGTGATTGATCTGGAGGTACAAAAATATTTTGGGGGACTTTCCATGTAGTTGTCACCTCTGCCACTGGACGTGGTCATCATCACAAGGCAAAACATGTATGGAGGTCCTTTAGTTAATTTCCTATAGTTAAGCAAGTAAACTTAGAATCTGCAGCTCACAGTTCTAAGACCCTATATACAGAACTTTGAAATGATTCTATCAGATTGATTAACATTGATTGGAATAGAATAGGAGTCCAAAAATAATTACTTCTTTCAGTAGCAAGAACTTTATTTCAGTAAAACACACATTTTATAAGTTGAATTGCAAAAATGATCAGGAATATATCAATATATAAATAAGCAATTCTTTCATATACAAGTAAAATAACATTTTACTTAATAAAATTCTTCAGTTAATGAGACAACACATTTCTCTGTGCACTTTATCATTAAACTGAAATATGAGAATATATTTCAAGAAATAAACTCTCCACTCACCTTGCCAGCAGTTTCCGTAGAAAATTTGGCTTGATTCATTTTTCTGCCTCAGAAGTACCAGAGTAAAATAGAAATCTTTTCTCTCTCTTGCTGAGAAGAAAACATTCTTTGTATTTATAGTTCCTTAATTTATTGCATAATTGTATGCTCATAAATAATGAGAATATCAAGAGATAAGAGATGAGAGAATAATGAAAAGCATCATAGAGGAGACATAAATAAATTAGAAAGGAGGAAGAGGGAAGGAATTGGTAGGGATTTTCTAGCTTAAGAGTAAGAGGGAATGTAAGGAAGAAAGCTAATGAAGGGAGAAAAAAGAGAATGAGAAAGTTTTTTTTTACACGGAAAAAGAAAGACATTATTGGAAAGAACACTGGTTCTAGAGTCAGAAGATTTAATTCCACCTCTAGTACTCAATACTAATGTAGCTTTAGAAAATTCACCTCAGTGACCCATGCCTCAGTTTTCCTTTCTGTAAAATAAGAGGGTTGGATTAAATGGCCTTAGTGGTCTTTTGTAGTTTTAGGTATATGATATACTATGATTTAATTTATATATGATTTAAGATAGGATAGGTAAAGTATATAATGAACAAAGAAAATGTGTGAATTAGAAAAACATTTATAAAACATTCTGTATCTTGCATCATGCTTTGTGTTGGGAACATAAATACAAATTTAAAAAGTTAAATTTCTTTTTTAAAATACAGATTTTTGCAGGATATCTTTTGTTTCTTTTGCAGTCTACTTTTTCTTTCCTCAGTATCCTTTCTCTTCTCCCCTCCAAGTGAATCACTTTTTCTAACAAAGACTTTTTTTGAAAAGAGAAAGAGAAAAAGAAAAAACCCATCAATACATAAAAAAAAAAAAAAAAAAATTAGAGTCTGTGGGGCTGTTTTGGTTTGGGAAGTTATAGAGATGGCGAATAAATAGAGCTCAAGGGGAGAATTCTAGGGAATTCTCAGGAACAAGGGCAGAAAAGATTTGGTTATGTTTCCAAACTGTAAAATAAGGTGGGATTGGAGATAATAAGATGGCTGGGGGGCAGGGAGGAAAAGAAAGCATGACTGGAGTCTGCTGGGAATATTACATAAGAAAAGGAAAGGCAGTTGGTATGTGTGTGCATGTGTGTGTGTGTGTGTGTGTGTGTAGGAGTGGCAGGGAATAAAAAATAAGGGTGGGGAAAGAGACTGGAAAAGAAATAGAAAAATTGGGGGGGGGGGAGAAAAGGAGGGAAAAAGCTAGCTAGATGGTGAGGATAGTTAAATAAAAAAAGCATTAATGAAGCTAAATTACTAATTTCCAAGACCTACATTAAGTCCTGAGGATACAGATGGAGAGTTTATATTCTAGCAGGAGAAAACAAAACATTAAAAGGAGTTGAAAAGTTGGGCTTGAAGTGGGACTGGAGTAAAGTATAAGGAAGTAAGGAACTGTAGCAATCTGGGGAATAAGATGAGCCAGGGAGGAAAAAAGTTGATTAGGAACAGTCCCCTTTAGAAGGTCTGAAAAGATTGTTTCAAAATATGAGCTCATAATTAATGATATATTAAAACAAAGAACCAAGAGAACATTGTAGAGTGTAACAGCAATATTGTTTATAAATAATTTTGAGCAAATAAATTATTTGGATTATTATAAATAACTATAAAGAACATATGAAGAAAGACACTACATCTAAGGAAAGAACTAATAAATGTCTTGAATAATCACATACAAACACAAATATATACATATATATGTATGTATCTATATATTTGTCTAATGGTAGCCATCTCTGGATGGTGGGCGGGGGAGGAAGAAAAAAAGAAAAAAAGAAATTTACATGATAATTTTGTTGTTTATTTCTAAAGAATTTGAAAGGAATTATGTGACCCTTTGCCAGCATTCTCTGAACTTTTCTCCATCACTTGTGTATAGTAGATTGCAGTTTTCATGTGCAATCATCTTTTTTTTTTTTTTTTTAATCATACTGTGTTATGGAAATCCTTGTTTTTATTTTATAAAGTAAAAATAAAATAAATAAAAACACTTAAATATGTTAATTATTTCTTGGAAGAAATTATATCAGAGATATTAAAGTATGGTAGGACCTTAAGTCAAATATTAACAAGAACCCATTTCTTTGATCTTATTTCAAAGAACATTTTACATAATGTTTAAAACTAGATTGAGAAATTGAAGAGGTGGTCAGGAAAATGGATTCTGATTTATTTTCCTTCCCCCAAGGACTAGGCCATATGATGAACCAATAAGTGTGTTTCAGAAACCTGGACTGTTTTCCCCCCAATTCTGTCCATTCCACACTGGCTGATTTTTAAGTCTTTCTGTATCTGCCTTATTTTTGGCACACTTCCTTATTTTCAGTTAAGGTTCTCAGTTTCCATAAATAATTCCTCTTTTGCTATTAACTTCTTATTTACATTTTCTCTTTATGCAGTCCCTCATTCTTTCACCTCATCTGATAAACTAGAGCTTCTCCAGCATGTTGTCCACTGATGCATGGGCCATGTGGGTCCTGGGATGGGGGTTTTTGTCAGCTCATCCTATGGAATATTTGATGGAGTAGCTCTGATCTGAAAGTTTAAGAATATTCAAGCAACTCCTATCACATACAGGTTTCCTCTCCACCCAGAATTAGCATTAGTGTCATTCCTGCAGGCGAAATTAAGGGAGAGTCTGGCACACCCTTATGTAAGTGAGCCCCAGCTCCTGTCTGACACAACTACATGATTAGTTTGGGCAACTATTCAGCTTATTGTGAATGTTTGCCAAGTATGCAGGTAAGAAATATAAATGAATAAAATTTTCTATGATGAAGAGAAAAGAGAATCAAGACCTCAATTTAAAATGTAGCCTTAATGTTTGTGAATTATGTGACCCTCTGCCAGCACTCTCTGAATTTTATCCCTCACTTGTGTAATGGAGTTAATAATATTAGATTTGCTTCCATACTTGTTAGGTTGTAAGCAGGGAAATACTGCTTTGGGGCTATGGCTACTCTGGCCCACTGTTATCCTATTTTTGAGGGGAGCTCCATATAAGATCTACTCATGCCTTCTATTTATTTTACATATCTAAATTTTTAAAATGCACAGTTATATTTATAGTACAAAAAGAAGCAGAGAATGATACTGTAGCTAAAATAGGACAGTTTGCCCTTGATCTAATGTGAAACCCTAAAACTTTTGGTTTTGGAGTCTGCTTTAGGAAACTTCTACACCCAGTCTGTCTGATTCTGAATAGACTACTTCTCAGTTCATTGCTGACTGATGATCTGATCAATGATAATCAAATTTTGGAGACCACCCTCAATTCATCTGCTGATTACTCCCTAACCCTACTCTCAAGCCATAGAATTAGCATATCTATGATAGAAGCTGGATAAAAAAGTATCTCTTTTCTTCTGTTTCTTTACTAAATTTCTTTACAATTCAGTCTGCTTTGTAATGGTGTGCCATTACTTTCAATAAAACTTTGTCCCTTGACTTGGAGATGGGTTCAAGCCTGCAAATTCTTTTGAGATACCTCATGACACCAGTCTGGGACCCCAAACTTTTGGGGTCCCCTCTTCCCAACCTCAACACTCTCATCTATTCCTTTGCTCCATAGCTTGTAGCCCTATTGAGCAGACACCCGGGACTTCTCTCTCCTGATAATATGCAAAGTCCAGACCAGAGAGTCCCAAGGGAAGAGGAACTTCAGCTGGTTCTCTCCATCAGGTTGCTATCTGTTGCTGTATTTTGGAGAAGGAATTGGATCTGTCTTTCTTGTGCTAAAAGTTAAGATCTATACCCATTGCTAATTGGCACGGAAACTTGGTTCCACTTGCATTTCTGACCTGAGTTTGTCTCTCCTCAGGTTTGGGGGGCTCACATAAGGCTTAAAGTAGGCTGTGATTGGCATTAGTTTTATTGGAGCTCAGAACTTCAGAACTCAAGCAATCCATTTCTGCTGGTAGGAGGAACTAAAAACACATGTCACTTGGCAAGGTTTTCTTACTTTTCTGAAACTGATGACAATTGAGAAAATCTGAGCCACTTCCTGACTACAGTGCTATTGCTCTTGGTCACTTTGAAATTTGAGTCACCTAGATTATATTTCCTCTAGTCTGCTCTCAGATGTTCTGGGGAGCTATACAGGGAGGTAGGTTGCAAACCACTTTCATCTCCATCTCAGCAAAGGTACCACAGCTGCCTCTCATATACCATGGTGAGAACCCAGCAAATATACTTAAAAATACAGTATATTTCTCCATGATTCTTGTGAATCACCTATGGTTATAAGCTTTAAAATTTGTGGTGTACTGTCATTCATAAACATATCATCACTGAGAGAATGTTGGGTTAAAAAAGTTTGGTTTGTGATAGGAAGCTTCTTGGATTCATTGAAATCCCTGGAAATTTCTCAGATAAGATGCAGTCCAATCTATTTTATGCAACACTGGGTCCAGCTCGTTTTCCATCAGTAACCTCTTGTCAAAGATTTGCGGACTGGTGGACTAACTTAGTGGATTGGTTAGTCAAATTGTATGGTATAAATTAAGGCAGGAGTTCTTAACCTGGAGTTTGTGAACTTAAAAAATATTTTCATAATTATATTTCAATACAGTTGGTAATCCTATGTTCATTTTATACATTTACAAATATTATTTTTGTACGATAATAGAGCATTGACCCTGGAGTCAGGACAACCTAGTTCAAATCTGGTTTCAGAAACTTGACACCACCTGTGTGACCCTTAGCAATTCATTTAATTTTGACTGCCTCAAAAAGAGAAATAATAATATTATTATTATTGCATATTTCCATATTTATCATGTTATACAAGAAAAATCAGATCAAAAAAGGAAAAAATGAAAAAGAAAACAAAAAGCAAGCAAGCAACAACAACAAAAAAGTGAAAGCACTATGTTGTGATCCATATTCAGTCCTCTCTCTGGATACAGATGGCTCTCTCCTTCACAAATCTATTGGAACTGTCCTGAATCACCTCATTGTTAAATAAGAACATATTAAATAAGAACACCATAAGAATTGAATATCACATAATGTTGCTATTATAATGTTCTCTTGATTCTACTTACTTCACTTAGCATCAATTCGTGTAAGTCTCTTCACCGAAGAAAAATATCTAAACATCGAAAAACTTAAAAATTGTGAAAAAAACATTGCAAAACCTCTGCTTCACCGAAGAAAAATATCTAAACATCGAAAAACTTAAAAATTGTGAAAAAAACATTGCAAAACCTCTGCTTCACCGAAGAAAAATATCTAAACATCGAAAAACTTAAAAATTGTGAAAAAACATTGCAAAACCTCTGCTTCACCGAAGAAAAATATCTAAACATCGAAAAACTTAAATATTGTGAAAAAACATTGCAAAACCTCTGCTTCACTGAAGAAAAATATCTAAACATCGAAAAACTTAAATATTGTGAAAAAACATTGCAAAACCTCTGCTTCACCGAAGAAAAATATCTAAACATCGAAAAACTTAAATATTGTGAATTCATGTAAGTCTCCTCAAGTCTTTCTGAAGTCATCCTGCTAATCGTTTCTTATAGAATGATAATCTCCCATAACAAAGAATACTATTCTGAAAAGGGGTTAATAGGCTTCACCAAACTACCATGACCCCAAAATATTGAAGAACCTCTGAACTTAGAAATATGCATTGTTCTTATGTTTTTGTTTCTCTTACGTGGATGCCTCGGTCTGATGCTTTTGAATGTTATGGATGTTACTCAGAAGGCTCTATATAATGTCCCAAAGCTTGATGCTATCAGTATAATATCATTTGCAAATAGAAACTTCAGTGCAACTTTTATACCAATAGGGATGCTTTCTTCTATTTGAATTTTTAACAGGATGTCCTCCTTGCTACTGCTACACAACTTTAATTAGTGTTTGTAACCCCTTGGATATTAAGGCTTATGAACTACCAAACTTGGTGTTCTAGGGTTTAAGAAGCTGATTTCAGAAGTTAGAGAGGTGATTGATTTCTCTGACTGTTCCCCAACATCTAATAGCTTACTGAGTTCAGTGCAGATCTTAAGTATAAATAATCCTTGTCTCAAAGCCCATTGACTTTGGATGCTCTCCTTTTTCCTGAAGTTGAAAGAAGGTCCTATTCTATGTACGAGATGGGGGCGAGAGCTGGTGAGAGATGAGCGTTTCAGTTCTCAGGCAATTCATCTTTAGGGTCTCTCCAAGTGAGAGTCTTCTGTGAACCTATGTTCACTTGACTATGTCAAGTTGACTTTCCAGCTTTGAGAGATAAGATGAAAGAGACCAACCCCACTTCAGACTACTTAAAAAAAAGATGCTGGGAAGAAATAAGAGAAAGAAGTACTCTTCATATGTTCCTGTCCCAACGTTGTACTATAGGGGCTACAGAAAGTTTTCCCCTTGGGTGAGATCTCTCTCTTGATTGAGCTATAGATTGCTTTTAATAGGAGAATGTCTTAGTTCTATATTATCTAGTATATATTCTTTGATTTATACATTCTTTAATTTCTGTTTTACAAGGATGTGGAATTTTTTTTTTTTTTTTTTGCCATTGTATATTCATAGTGGAGTGGGGAAGGGGTTAAGCCTTGGCTTTGAAGCTTTGAGGTCTTTCCCCCCAATGACAAAACAATCAAAAGTTAGATGGAACTCAATCATATCCTCTGGATAAATGATATTTAAAGGAACAGATAGATAGATTTTTAGCCTGTTACTTTCTCTCTTTGAGAAGAATAATGTGGTGTCCTCTGGCCCCAACCTTCTGCTTCACCTCCTAGAAATATGCTTTAGAGAACAGTAGAGAGAGAAGAAATTAGAAAAGTTTCTGTCTCCCTTCAAGCCACAAACAAGCACAGCATCCTTGTAAACACAAGTGGAGACTCATCACACATGTGAGACTCACTCCATTTACATCACTCCATATAAAACTCTAGCTTGTATGGAAGGGTACAGGTCAACCAGACATATGCCAAGATGACAAAGAAACATGATGAAATGAAATAGGCCCAGTGTTTATTTTGGTCTCCTATGATACTTTCTGTCTTCACACTGATGTTGAGCTCTTACAACTGTGAAAATTAGGCAACATGAGGAAAGGCTATTGTGCTTGCTTATTTAGAGAAAAAAACATGCAAAAAAGTCTTTGATTCTGATAAAAAAATTTTAGTAGAGTTTGACTATTAATTATCTTTAATTTGGTGTGTGTTTGGGGAGGGATGATGGCACTATTTGGCCAGGATAGAGATAGTCAGTCTTATAGAGAGTCTTTTTGAAATTGTGATGGCCATCATAAGTTGGGGAAGCTTGCTCTTGAAAATAGTTTTGATAGCAAGAAAATTTACCTTCCTGTGGAGAAATCCTCTCTCCTACTGCCTTGACATGGCAGAGAACTTGTTTAGTTCAATATAATTAAGCAATGCTGTGGAGATCTCAAACAAAAAGTGATCCACTGGAGAAGGAAATGGCAAACTACTCTAGTGTCTTTGCCAAAAAACCCAATGAAGAATATTAAAATGCTAAAAGACCAGAATGGTTCATGGGGTAGGACACAACTAAATGACTGACCAACAAGAAATTGAAGAAATCTCAAAAGCTTTGTCCAGAAGTGAAGGGAGAGAGATACTGTACAAGAAGACTTATATGACACACCCGAGTCTATGCCACTTTTCCTTTCCATTTAGTGGTTAGTGTTATGAAAGTTAGCTTGTATTTATTTCTTAATTTCAAGTGTTCACTAGTCCTTTACTTTTTTCTTTTCCACATTTTTAACCTTTTAATATTCTGACACTGGTCAAGATTTCTTTCTGGTTCTTTAAATCTACAAGCCTCTTGTGTTTTTAGCTTTAAGCTCTTCATCAATTTTCCAAAGGAATACTTCCTTAATCCTGATACTCTGGAGAATAGAAAGATATTCTTTGAACTCTTTTTTTCTCCTCTTCTAGGAACAGGTCCAACCTAAACTTTATGCATATTATATGCTGATACATTTCTACCTCCTGGGATTGTTATGAGGTTCAAAAGAGGTAATTTGTGTCAAGCCCATTGTAGACTTTAAAGCTCTGTATAAACTTCAATTATTATCACCAACATCTGTGGCAGAAATATAAAAATTACATATTCTGTGCAGGTTACTGCAAAATTATCCTTGCTGTATAAATTTTCTGCAAGTGATATTCCTAATTTTCTACAAACTCTAGTTCTTGCCTGTAATTCTTGTAGCCAACTGCCATAGGAATGTGTTGTGGCAAGCTGTCCATGAATTACGCCTTTTTCCCACTTGTTCTTCAGCTCCTGAATTATTCATTCAACTCTTGAATTTTTTTCCCTTTAATTCCTTGACAAGCATGTTTGATTTCTCTTCCCTTAGTTTTCTAAAAAATTAATAAATTACCCAAATGGCAAATGAGAAATTCATGGAGGTATGAGTGGACTGCAATATGTTACAAATTAAAGTTTAATAAGAGAACCAATAAAAAGGATATCATTAGAGATGTGTCAGAGATCAGAGAAGAAGGTGGGTCAGTCATGTGGGGAGGGATAGCTGAAGGACAGTCCATGTAATCCAATGGTACTCATGCATTGTCAAAAACAGCTGAAGAAGACACCAAGATATCCTGTAGAGAGTTTACCAGAGAATGTGGCAAAATTGAATATGACAGGTTTGAATGGGTAGCAAACTACATCACCGGAGGGAGTATGCACACCATCATGGTCTATAGAAAAGGTTGTCATTTGAGCTTTATTATTTTCAATTGAAGTATAATAGAGTGCTATGGTAACTAGAGAATTAGTTTTGGAACAAGGAGGATCTGAATTCAGGTCCCCACCTTGGACACTGTCTGTGTGACCTTGGGCAAGTGACTTAAACTTTCACTATTTGAAGTAACCATTTCAGATTACAAATTGCAGAGAAGGGGCTGATCTGCATTGGTAAATAAGACTTTTTGTATCTGAGAGTTCTCTATACCAATACAAGCAGGTAGTAGAAGGTCTATTCTAAAAACGATTCTACATTAGAGTAGTTTGTCATTTCCTTCTCCAGAGGAGAACATTTTTCCTCAGACTTAACCATCATGCATTACCTCCTGTGGGTCCCTTCTTTCATTGTCCTTTATTTTACAGAAAGGATAGATCATCCATCTCTTATTTGCTGGACTTGGCCATGATGTTCCTGCATGGGTACCATTCTTTTTCCTTCTTTACTACTTTCCACCTCTTTTCCTCTTCCTCTAGCCTTCTCCCTACATGTTAATTGGTGCCTCCCCAAACCTATGGGACTCCACTCAGCTGTGAAATGTCACTCTCAAAACACTTTACAAACACCTTATTTGATACAGTATTGAATAGTATTGAATATGACATCTCTTTATTTAAATGGTTTAAACACATATGTTCTGTTCCAGCCAGAAACTCTGAGGGGTTTGCCCTCCCAGACTGATTCTTTTGTGAAGGCAAACTAGACTACCTTTTTGCCCTAATTTTTCCCTTTAATTACCAAGTAGGAGTTGCCTCAGACAAATTGAGACCTGGGAAACACCTTAGTTTATAGAGACCAAGATCTCCCGTTGCCTTCAAGGACATTGTCAGTCATTCTGACTTAAGTCTTGCCATTGGACTCTGGTGATTCTGGGAGAGAAAATGAGGCTGATGATTCTGCACAGTCCTATCTCACTTAAATGCAATTCAAACTGCAATTCAACACATTATCCTCCTGATATCATTAATTCTCTTCAAGAAGGAAGGACAAACAAGAACAATTATCTTCCTCCCTGGAATGTTATTTTCTTGAGGACGGTGTCTATCTCTGTTTTTGCTTATATTTGTATTCATGGCACTTAACTCTGTGTGTGGCCTATGGTAAAAACTGAATAAATTCTTATTGACTCGATATTTTGGGTACAAAAGCAAATTAACATGTATCGTGCTCCCCAAGATTTGAAACAGGAGGGGTAGGAAAGTTCTACTTTTAAGATGACAGAATCTCAAGAAATCATTCTTTTTAGAATGCCAAGAGAAGTAGAGGATCTTCTCTGAAGGGAACTTTAAGTCACCACAGAACCCAGGCCTTAGAATTCCAAAGATATTAGGAGCCTGTGCTGTCAGGAACTTAGAGATTAGGAGCTGAGTGTTCTACATTCAGAGTAATTTCTAGGTGTGCCTTATCCTCCACCATCTTGGCATGAGATTCTAGGCAGAATGCCTATTGTGAGTTGTGTAAGATTGAGAGCTGAGTGCCATGTAAGAGATCTAGGTGTCTTATAACCTATCATTTCCAGATCAGATTGTAGGACAATCTCCAGAGGTATAATCTCCATATTATTCAGCTTTCATTACCTAGGTCTCAAAATTATAAGAGACCCATTAGATTTAGTTGTAGTTGAGAGCCCACCTAAAGGGTAGATCCCTCTTGATTTCTATGTCATGAGAGTCCTACTCTCAGGTCTAGTTCCTGTATAGGAATTATTTGTAACTGAGATTCAATGTTTGCTGAAGTAAAAATTTTCCTTCCTTCTTATCTGTCTCCATGCTCTCATTCCCATTTACTTCAGCCTTCCAAAATCTATATCCTCATGTGTCTTCTTGTCCCTTGGTACCCATCAGAACTCTCTATCTATTGTCAATACACTCCTCATCAATCTGAATATATTCATTTCATACTCTTTTCATATTCTTTCACAATTGGAAACCTGGAAGAAACTTTTTGCCTTCTCTATTACTTAGTTTTTGCCCTCTGAAGACCAAGAAGAAGGACCAAGAAAAGTAGCCATATTTCACATTCTTCATTCCCTCTTTCCAGACTATCTTTCTAGTACATTCATTTAGCAACTTCTCCACCTTTGAAATTCACACCATTTATGTATATGGATACTCCATACCCTTTCTCATGTAACTTATTGGCCTCTAAATCAGAAATGTCAAACATGTACTCCCAAGTATAGCCCAAACCTGGTAAGGTTGTAATTAGGAAATATTTGACAAAGTAAAAAAAATTACAATAAAATATAAATGTTAACATGTCTTTTTCTTTTTTAAAAAATGTTTTATTTGAAAAAACAGTAAGAAACAAAGAAAAACAGAAAAACAAATTAAGCAAAACAAAAGAGAACATTGTCATGTGCTCAGCAGAACATCAGAGAGAATTCAAAATATATAACAATAAATTACCAGATCAAGAAAGTATAAATATATTAGAAGAAATTATTTTTTCTTTACTTTTTTCTAAATTATTCTTTAGTTCTCTGCTGTGTACCTTATTTACTTTATTCTTTTTTCCTCCTTTCATCCTTACTCTCACCC
This sequence comes from Antechinus flavipes, assembly GCF_016432865.1. Lineage (NCBI taxonomy): Eukaryota > Metazoa > Chordata > Mammalia > Dasyuromorphia > Dasyuridae > Antechinus > Antechinus flavipes. Next base: position 150,843,989 of record NC_067403.1, read on the forward strand.
CCAAGCAAGGTACAATTCAGAAAAGATATATTTATGTATACATATGTAGATATATACATACCTACACACACTCACACACACATCTTTCCTATCCCTGCTGACTCTTTAATTAAATTCTGCTCCAAAACTTGCCTTGTTATTACTTAACCTCCTCCCACCCTAGAATCCCTCCCATGTCTTCTTTCCTCACCCTTTGCTTCCCCATCCACCCATCTCTCTCCCTTATTTCTTTATAGATTGTGGAAGGTGCTATACTCTTTATGGTATATATATAGTGTTGCCTTTTGAACCCATTCCCAGTGTGAGTAGGTTTTCAGAATTATGAGCCCTCCTCCTGCTCTAAAGCCTCTGTGTCTATTCTTCCTCTGCACCTTATTTATATAACGTGTTTTTTTTTTTTTTTTACCTTTTTACCTTTTTACCTTAACTCTACTAATCTTTCTTTTTCTATTGCTCTTGACTTTTGTATTACCAAGTCAATGAATTGATTTAAACCAGATTCTTGACTTTTAAGAGACAGCTATATTAGTATTCTTCCCTATATAATAATCTGTCAATTTCATTTTTTCTTTATGAATTTATTTAGTGCACATCATATTCAGTACCTTTATTCTTGAAGAAAATATTTGTCTCCCAAACATATTTCTTGGTATCTTCCATCTTTGCATAAAAATTATCCAAGACCAAGGTCAATGATTATTTTGTTTGGAGAATCATTTTTACTTCTTCATTCTCTGCAAGAGATATTGATGCATAATTTGTATTTACCTTCAGTGATCTATTTGTGCTCCCTGTGAATAAAGGTGATATAGCAGACAGAAATGGGCCTAGAGTCAGGGTCTGAATTCAAATCTGACCTCAGACACTCATTAGCTATATTATTCAACATAATATCCCCAGTTCTTTTGACCATTACATATGTAGCATGGTCTCAAGGATTTTCACAATCTAGTTGCCCTCAATTATTTCATCAATCAACATTTATTACATATCTACTACATTTGCACTCTGGTAAACTCTGGGGATCCAAAAAAGGCAAAAGTCCTACCTTTTATGAGATTATATTCTAATGGGGGAGACAACCATACAAGCAAATATATACAAAATACATACAAGATAAGTAGGAGGTAATTTAAAGAGGGAAAATATTGTAATTCAAAAGAGTTGGGGAAGATTTCTTATAGAAGGGATTGTAGTTGGAATTTAAAATGAATGAGATAGTCACATGAAGCTTTCTCAAGAAGGCTTAAGTCTATAACTTTTGTAACTATATTTTGGGATGCTCTCTCTCCTTGTCTTCTTTAGGAGGAATCCTTAACTTTCTTGATCTCCTCCTACTTCTCTGATTGTTCCTTTTGTCTCTTTTGCTAGAAGATCACAATTTTTCTTCTACTTACTCTTCATGAGAATCCCTGAGTTTGGGCTCGATGATCCAGCAGAAGGGGTGAGCCAGGAAGGAAGTCCTATTTAAGACACAGGGGAGGAACACTCTGGTTGGCTGGGAAGGTAGGAAACTCCTTCTGAGCTTGATGGTCCAAATCGTGGAGAAGTTGACTCTGTGTATTACAGGAGGCCAAGCTGTGATAATTAATGCTCTGAAGAGAAGGAACAGTCCAATGCAAATCTTCGGAGCAAAAAAAAAAAAAAAAAGTGCACTTGATGGGATATTTCTGTTGTGTATGGGGAAGGGATGGTCCTCTCTCATGTAATTTTTGTCTATGTATGTATTTTTGTGCAGTATGTCTATTCATCATGTCTGTTCTGTGAGCCAGAATTTGTTAAAAAGAGAAAAAGGCCTGACTTTCCTGTAGATTATAACTCTGGCCAACTGTAGGAAAATCCATTGATAGTAATGATTGGGGAATTTGCCAATTGTTCATTTTAAGATTCCAAGTGCTTAGCATAAAGCAAATGCTATATGAGTGTTAATTTCTTTATTGGATTTAATTGCTTCATATTTGGTACCTTTATGTGGGTTTTTAGATGTGACCAATATACAATACCAATGTTGAGATAAATGAATTGTGTGTGTGTAAAGTAATTTGGAAATTGGGGCCTCCTAGAGGATAGTGCATAGAATAAAGAGAGTCTTTTTCTTCCTTTTCCCCATTTCCTAACTGCAGCAGAGATATGTGGGGCCAGAGGGAGAGAAAGAAACTATGCTCAATCAGTTCAATAAAATTTGTTGAGATACAATAGTAAAAGCAGTTTATATATTGGAAAATTAAAGCTGTATTTGATTTGATTTTAAGTTAAAATATAGGTTATTAAAACAAAGCTCTGGTAGCTTACCTTAGGGAGTCATGTTTGTATACCTCTAATTAGATGATATGTTGCTTTCTAAAGTGTATATTGGGTAATTTGTTAAATTATGAGTTATGCCTTAAAATTTTGTCAGCTCTGCTGGATATATGAGTAAATTTTATGAAATTTGGTCCAAAGTTATTTCATTTGTGAATCTTAAAGTTATGGGAAAAAGAAAGGTGATTTAAAGATAAAGGACAAGAAAGATTGATTTGCAAAAGTAATTAATACTTTGAATGGCACATCTAATTAGAAGGGTTATTGGTTTGGAAGCATGTTAAAAGGAGAGAGTATGTTGGAGAAGGAGAGAGTATGTTGGAATCTGGAGGAGAGAGAGATGGGATGTGGTATAGGGGAAGAGATGGAGTGAGAGAGAGAAAAAGGAGAAAAAAAGAGAGGGAAATAGCTTGTTGGAAATAGGGAGAGAGAGTGAGAGAGAAAAGCACAACACGTTGGAAAAGGGAAGAAGAGTTAGGTTGGATAGAAAGGAGCAAGCTTCTAGTGGCACTTGCCATTTGCCAAGGAAAAGGAGACACCCCATGAGGCTGGAGCATGTCTTTGGCTAGTGGGCTGGATTCTGGGGGGACTTGGAACCCTAAAAAGAATTATCTGTGAGAAGTGGGGTTGAGAAACATGGTGGAGTTGGAAGGGCTGCCACATGGAGTGGGGGAAGGGATAAGAGAACCTTGTCAGGTTAGATTGTCGGGTGATTATTTAACTTTCCCCTTCCCTCATTAGGTGTGACTGCTTTTTAACAATCTGCAGCTCTTTAAAGCTCTCCTTCCCATCTTGCTGGTTGAGACATTAATTGCTTATATTGTTTAAAGGAACAGCCTACATTTACCTGGTGTTAAATGAATGTTTTATCTTTATTTTTCAAGTCTATAGCTGCTCTAAACTTTTAAGAGGTTTGTGGAAATCGCAAATTCTCTGAAAGTGATTTATTTCTACTAAGGTGTCCATCTGTCTTCAGCAAATTAATGTTTATCTGAGTGCATAATGGTCTCCTTGTTTAAGGAATATGATAACAAATGTGATCTATAGCTTTCTTGAAATACCTAGAACAGAATTGCTTTAAATAGAGGAAACTGACTTAACATTTTTTTTAAGAATGAAGAAATTGTTAATTCTGAAAAGGTTCTTTTATGTGAAATTAGGATATTCTATATGAGTTTTAATTGTCATCTTAAAGTTGTGTCCATTATTTAAAGGAACTCTGAGAAAGTACTTTTTGCCTTTGTCCCATTGAACATGTTTTTTTGTTATGGACAACATGGAATTTAGAATTTTTCTACATATTGGGCATTTTAAAAGCAAAATGATTTGTATAATGTTGAACTTAACCATCTCCTTAGATATGAAAAATAAACTATGAATCTCTTACTGTGATCCTTGAGAGCTAGATTCATCTGAAGCTTTGATTAATGAGAATTGCTGTAGGACATAAAATCTTTTGGGACTGCAGCTGATATTTATTTGGGGTTTTAAATTCAGGTATAACTGTCTGATCATCAAGCCAGTGATCCACCATCTGAAAGGAATATGACACAAGCTACTCAGAAGAAATTGTTATAGGTGGAAGTTAGCATCTGGGAATGAATTAGGAGAATGATCTTGGTCTTTGCTTAAGGTAGTATCCTTCTGACTCAATTTCCCAGTGGTATTCTTTTGGATAAGAACCCACCTGATTATTCCTGAGCCTGGCTTAAGGTGAAATTGTTAACAACTAGGACAATTACCTGAAATAAAACTGAGTTAAGGATGATTTATCCTGTATGTATTCTCAGGTCAAGATCTGAAGGACCAGTTTTGATACTATTTAAATCATGTTCTTGATTTTTCTTCTTATAGCAAATTTCTGTAATCAAAGCAAGTGGCCAGTGGAAGTTATGAGGCACAATACAAGTACATTGATGATATTCCGATTTGCAGCCCAGTCCTGGAGGATTCTCTGGTTGCTGTTGTAAAATCTTTAATTTCTGTTTCCTGGGGTTAGAGTTTCTTTGTCTAAAGGCCTATTTTGCCTAAGTATTTGGGGCCACGTCCCACCTTCCCTTTTGCTCATTAGGAGAGGAAGCAGACAATCTTAGCACACCCTGATCAGGCCAAGGTTTTTAGGACCTTGAAGGCCACCTAGATCTCCTAATCTCCTGCCTAGAACCTTTTACACTGTTTGTAGATGGAAGGCAGGGCTAGGTCCTAGGGGTCTCTGGAACCCTATCCTAGACCCCTTGCTTACTTATCAAAGATCTATATTGATTTCAAATGTTTTTCATGTTTTGTGTGATCATGGGGGCTATATGGAAAGAAGGGATTTTTGACAGCCAAACAATTCTCCATTAAGTATGCAGAGAAAACAATTACTGCCAGCTATTCATGGATCAAGAGAGGTTTCTGTTTCTTAAATGAAGGGGAATTCACTGCAGGTGAAGGGACGCAGGCTTACAGATCAGCTGCCCATGTTGCTGATTGCCCCTGACCATGGCAACTTTAATTCCCTAACTCCTAATTCCTGCATTCCCTCATATAGCTCCCAGGCAAGTAAATTCTAAAAGGACTGTTAAAGGGCCTGCACATGTGCAGGGACTTTCTGCTGGGGGAGATCATACTCACTGAAGGGAACAATGTTCCACCTATTGTTTCTATAATCTCGAGAAAACAAAAGCAAGAATTTTGGGAAAACAGTCTTTGGTATTTATCTTAGGAAAAACTGTTTGGATGAGAGGTCTTTGTGATTGCCTCATCTCCTCCCCAGCTCTCCTCTGGGTGGAGGTTCCTAGTTACTGTCACTGGTAACCTCCATATTAACTCCACACTTTTGTTTATTCTTTTACTTTTGCTCATATTTAATCCTTGCATTTTAATCTACTTGTGAGAGTTGCTTCTTCCAGACTTTGAGTCATGACATTCCAACTACTTGGTCAACCTGAAATCCCCTGAGACCTGATTCTGATATTCAGCACCGGACGCTGCTGCTGCCACCTACAAAGTCACTTGTCTTTCCTCTTCAGTCTGGACCCCATTGGGTGGGGCCAACGATACTGCCCTTGTCAGCCTGAAGCAGTTCCAGAAGATGAGACCTTCTTCCCTTTGTCCCAAATGAATCTGGGTCGGGACTGAAGCAGTTCCAGAAGATGAGACCTCCGTCCCTTTGTCCCAAATGAATCTGGGTCGGGACTGAAGCAGTTCCAGAAGATGAGACCTCCGTCCCTTTGTCCCAAATGAATCTGGGTCGGGACTGAAGCAGTTCCAGAAGATGAGACCTCCGTCCCTTTGTCCCAAATGAATCTGGGTCGGGACTGAAGCAGTTCCAGAAGATGAGACCTCCGTCCCTTTGTCCCAAATGAATCTGGGTCGGACTGAAGCAGTTCCAGAGATGAGACCTCCGTCCCTTTGTCCCAAATGAATCTGGGTCGGGACTGAAGCAGTTCCAGAAGATGAGACCTCCGTCCCTTTGTCCCAAATGAATCTGGGTCGGGACTGCTTGAGGTGGGAAGGATGTGACCATGGCCCTGAGGCCCTCAGGCCTCCACAGTTCTGGAGTTCTATGGCTGCCAGATACCAATCTGTTCTGTGATGGCTGGGGTTCCAATACAGTGGGACTTGGTGGGAGCGGGGTCTGATTCCTGCTCATTGTTTTAAGCAACATCATCCTGTCACCTGATTACTTATGTGCTTAATCATTAGAGTAGTTTGAGATTTCTTAGCTAATGTAGTTCCTGAAAGCTTCCACTGATGTGCAGGTGTTGGTTCTAAATGGTAGCGGGCAGATTACAGTTAGTACTGAAGAGAGCCTGAAGGCCCAGGTCACAAAGATGTATATATTGGGGTGAGAAATCTTCAAATGGATGAAAAAGAGGGGGTGCTGAATGGGGCCCCAGGAAGTTACATGATGGCAAGGCCTAGAGGTTTCTAAAGGTCAGACCCTAAGTCAATGACGGGAAGTTACAGGAAGTGACGTGACCTAAAGGAAGCAGACAACATTGGTGACTATTGGTCACTGATGGTTACTTCCTTTTAGTCCATCCAATGAAAAGGCGTGGGTCTTTTGCTATTTAATCAGCTACTACTTCCTACTAAGCAGGTCAAAGAGCACTTGTTGAAAGCTGAGGTATCTCCCAGATGCGCTTGAGCCTCTCTCTGAAGGGACTAAATAAATGCTTTCTCTTCGTACCTGAAGCTGTATCTGATCAATTAATTTGGGGAAGGGGATCTAGCACCTGTCTCAAACAAAAGAAAGCTAGGGAAGTGAATAATTGGAGGGAAGGAGAAGAGCATTACAGGACAGGAGCAGCTAGAAAAAAATGCCTCCAAGGTTCTTTACCATTCTAATTGCTTTCCTCTAAAGTTTTCAGATTTCTTAAAAACAAAAAACAAACAAAAAAAAAAATAAAAAAAACCCCACAAAAACCAAAATTAAAAAAAAAAAAACCCAAATCTTGCCTATAAAATATGCAACCCAGAACTTAACACAATACTCTGTGATTCTTTCCCCCCACTGGGCTTTTAAATAAAGTTCTAATTTAGCCTGGAATTCAGAGCCCTTCACAAATTGTTTCAATTTATCTATCATTATTCTATATCTACTCTATATTCCATGTAAGTTGAACCTCATTTTATGAATCTATATTATTATATCTTTATCTATAATATACATAATCTACTTAAAAGTGTGTTGCATAGGTAAATTATCTTATTTTTTTTCCTGGTAGTACCTCATATTCTTCTTAAATATCAGTCAACATTTGTCACCTCCTGGTCAACATCCTAGTGATCTTTTCTTTTAGCAACAGCTCCTTCTAAAGACTTAAACTTACGAACTATACCACCTGAAGATTCTACTTTTCTATCCTCAGCATTTAGTTGTGGCCACTCTCTTCAAATGCTTTTAAAGGATCTTCTCCTCTTTTTAAAAATCCTTTCTTAAATGTGGTCCTCAGAATTGAACAAAGTATTCCAGATCTAGTCTAATTAGTTCAGAGTAGAGTAAGATTATTACTTTCCTGTTCTGGACATTCTATCTTTATGATACACTCTAAGGTCACATTTTGTTTATTTGTTTTTGCTGCCATGTCAAGCTATATTGCCTTATTGAAGTTACCGCCCTCTAAAGTTCCCATGAATCATTCTCTCACCATACCTCTCTCACCTCTCACCATACTGTGAGGGATGTAGAAGACCCTTACCCAAAATGACTACTCAGAGATCCCTCAGTAGAAGGCAGAAAAGTTGTTTATTGAAAAACCTCCGGAGGATGAGCCGTCCCATCGCAAGATAAGCTCGCGGTAGGAGGGCTAAAGAAGTAGTAAAAATACATAGCTTTTATACAAGAAATTACATCACAAGTAAGAGAGCATTGAGAAGGGGAGGGGGAGGCATCTAATTGGTTGTTGCTATTTGGGGAGATTGGAATGGAAGGTTTCTATTTCCCTGAAATCTCCTGATTTCTGGGAAACAAAGTCAGGCCTTCAGGCTTAATCAAGCAGACAGTGGTCCAGCTAATAGACTAAATATTGATAAATGTCAAATACCAATAAATGTCATCAGTTCAGGTTAAGTAAATATGTTTCTAGCTGGCCAAGGCTCAAGTAGATATGAGCCTGCACATATACAGGTCATAGGGGAAACACAGAAATAATAAAATACAGAAAAAGAATTCATACATTCCTGTAAGTTCTTCACCTTATCTATTCCCCACAGCTCCCCCCTTCTAACATGTAAATGATTTTTATCATATTTCTATGAAGAACTTACACACTTTTCAAAATCAGTTAATATATCTATACATTGTTTATCAAGTTCACAATCAAGATCATCCCTCTTTAATACATTCCAGTCTTTTCTCTGAAGAATCATCATTTTAATAGCATTTTCTGTATGCAATATTTTGATAGGGACCACTGAACTATTCTGGTTACTAATGTAATTATACAGGATAGACATAGCAGCAACAGGATAATACCATTGATTGAAATAAGTTCATACCATAAAAATTGCTTCCACCAACTATCTTAGAAACAGTTATCACAGAACAGATTGGCATTTGGCAAACATAAAAATACAAAGATAAATAAAGATGACAACTAGGGAAACTGAGGCACCACATTACACACTCTTCTTCTGAATATTTGAATTATTGAATTACCTCCCTAAGATACCTGGGAGGTCTCAGCACCATAATTTTGACCAATCCAATGTGAGGCAAATAAATCAAAATGAAACTAGAAAATGCAAGGACTTATGGCAAGGACAAGTCTCTTCCTGACAACCCCAGAGTTATCAGCAGTACAAAAGCCCTCATCTCAGCCAGAGAATCCAGTTTGAGATGGACAGTTCACTGTGTTAGGGAGTCTGCAGTCATTTGTGCACTTAACTCAGCTTCTGCTTATAGAGGGAGTAGCAGGGCTCGAGACAGTCATGCTGCCCATTCAGAGGGGCAACCCACTCCAGGGGAGAAGGGTGAGGCTTAGTGTAGCTCCACCTGTCCCCACCCAGGGGGACAGACAGGGCTGCTACTAGAATACAGATTTCTGAGCAGAGCTATCAGAGCATGCACAGTTAGAACATGAAGGCAGGCAAACCCCAAACTTTAGAGGCTTGATCTCAAAAGGGCAATGTTATTAAAAATGCTGAGGTACCAGTTAAGAAACTGAAGTTACAGGGCTGGAGATTGCCAGTCCCAAGACAAGTGTCTTTATCTTAGAGATTTCTTTAAAACAGAATAGTTCCCAAAACTGAGTCTGCCAGGGCAATTCCACAGAATAAGGGGTTTCAAAGCTAAAACATAGTAAAAACAAAAAGGATTGTTTAAGGACTTCCAATTCAATCTGAACTGGTGGTCTAGGGGGTGGGGCAGAAGTACGTAAGGCAAAAGTGAAAGAAAACTAAGGGTTCCCACTCTTTTAGGTATTTTGAGAAAAATCCACCAGTTTCCCTAGTTCCCTATATCTTCCTCTCCTTTTTTTTTCTCATGGAAAGGAATCATCCAAAAAAATAATAATAATAATAAATAGTCAAATAACCATCCACATATAAATCCCAAGAGTGAATTAAAGTTCCTACATACATAACAGTCTAGTACAGGAGGAGTTTCCTAAAATCAATCAAATCAAATCAAATCAAATCAAATACCTTAAACAATTACATATTCTGAAGTGAACATAGATATTATAAACATATTATAACTTCCTTAACAGCAATAGTTACCATTTTTAATAATTTCCATCCCAAATCTTAAACACACAGTAATATTTGCATTTTTTTCTAACTCTAGTAATAGAGTTGTAATTTTAACAATAATTCATCAACCACTTTCCCACTTCTCCCATATCAGTCCAAATTACATCAGGAGCACTGGCGATGGTCTCGATCTTAGCTGCTTCAGGCTGAGAAATGGGCGAAAGTGCTCAATCCATGCAGGGGTGTGGGTGTGGTGTCAATATAAGCTTCAGATGGGCCGATCCATGTCTCAGAAGAGATTCAATAATCTGTAATTTGACCAAAATCTAGAAAAACAAAAAAAACTAAATCTAACAAAGTTAGAATAGTCTGGACCTGCAACAATATGTGGGGAGGCCAGTATAGATTGGCCAGCAGTTCCTGTGTGAAGGAATAAGCTTGCTTCACAGGACAGTCAGACAGCTATAGTTCCAATAAATAGCAGTTAGGTTTCACAGACCATTGTAAATTGTCCTCTTATCATTAAAAAAAAAAAATTAAAAATAAAACACAAATATCCAGTAACAGACAGATGACCAGGCTAAATACTTATTTGCCTAAGTATTTAGGATATAATGATTACATATAACCAGATTGGAAACAGCAAGGTATGACATATTTGAATTACATTAACAGTTCTTATTAGCTATTGTTCTGATCATAGAAATCAGTCACAGGAGGAAAAAATGCAAGAACATAACTATAACATAATATAAGCAGTTAAAACTCAATCTTCAGCACACTGAAGAGTGGAGCTTTAAAACTTCCAAATAGCATTAATTACAAGCCCAAAGAATTTCGTCTCCAAAGTTTCAAATAAATCCCAGTTATTTACCATGACCTTATATCAATAACAGTAAGAAATTTATCCCAGAAAATTCACACAATTCTTATATACCCAAGTAGATGTTGCATCTTGAATAAATTTAATATACCAATCATTTTGCTTTTAAAATACCGAATATACAGAAAAATCCCAAACTACATATGGTTCACAACAAAAACATTTTCAAAAGGAAGAAGGCAAAAACTATTATCCTTGAAGTCCCATTTCAGATAATTGGCATCAATACAGTTAATTAAAACTTCCTATTTTCACATAAAAAGAATCTGAAAAGTTCTTGAAAACATCAATTAAACTTTTTGAAATTACCCTTTCAAACTATATACCACATTTCTGATCATATTCTTTAATATTCATAACCATTATATATCTAAAGAAACAAATATTCAATCAACTAACATCTTGTAAGAGCAGTTTGTCTCTTTAAATAACCATTTGTTTTCTTCAGCCAAAGAACCAAGCGGCTGCCGCTTTCTACTGCTGCTCGTTTGCTCTCCTCCCACAAAAACATCTCTTCTCACAGCCATCTCTCTGTGACTACCCTTTCCAACCAGTTCCTTCTTTTTCCCACTGACGACTTCTTGAAATCATTTGTTTCTACTAATCAATCCTTCTTAAATTACCTTCATTCTCCTATCCCATCTCTCTGTCTCTCTCTCTTCCCAATGCTTACTTGCTCAAAATTTATTACATACTTTAAACACTCCTAAACCAAAAATCCTTCCGACTAGATGCTCTATTTAAACTATTAATTGCTTTTGTAAATCAATCTCTTTTCCCTTGTCTTTAAATCATCTTTTTTTTAAACTTTAAACTTCAAGATTCACAATTAATTTTGAATCAAATTTCATAAAACTTATAATATAGTTTACAAATTACCCAATACTTTTAAAAAGCAGCATACCATTTAAGTAGGGAGATATAAACACAAGCTCCCCCTAAGGTAAGCTACTGGCATTTTGTTTAATAACCTATATTTCAATTTGAAGTCCAACCAAATAATAAAAAAAAAGAAAAGTTTTTCTCTTTAGTTGTAAAGGCCACAATATTCGAAAAATTCTTAAGATTTTATACTCAGAATAAATCTAACATGTGTAAGGCAACAGTAAATTATTTCCCCCAATTTTAATTTTATTTCAATTTCAAAATTATAGTACCTCTTTAAAATATAGTAAATTCCCAAAACTCTTAATCAAATATTGCAAACAATTACCCAGTTTAGTCTTCTTAAACTTTCTGTTCTCTAATTCCATGAAGGCAAATTTACTAATAATGATTTTTCTTTCTTTTCCTGCAAATTTTTTCTTTAGAAGTATGCCTAGTTTTCCCACAGGTCCAAAAGGTCATTACGCCCCTGTGTTCAACTATTTACCTCTCTTACTCTATATTTATTACTCCCTTCCAATATCTGCAGTTTCTTATTTCTGATCTTAAATTTTCCAATCTTAACACACACACTAATTTAAAGTTATTTTAAAATTAACCAGTACTTCAGTTTGTGAAATTTCCTAAAATTTACCTAGATACTTTATTCCCATGTCTTTTCTTTAGTAACCAGGAAAGAGTTAAGCACCAACCCTTGCTTTACCTTGAGAATTCTTTCCTCTGGCTGAGTCCTGATAACAGGCTCTTTGTTTACAGGAGCGATAGCCACTGTTCTTCTATTTTTCTCAAAACTTTCCAAACTTTCAATCTATGTTTTTATTTTTCCCCCTTCTTTCCCTCTTCCCGCAAAGCCACTGCCAGAGACAGAGGGAGAGAGAGAAAAATGATTTTCTTTTCTTGAGAAGCCCAAAACTAGTTCCCAAATTCTAAGACCAATACATTCTGAGCCACTCTGAAAGAATTACTACTCTGATTGAATTCCAGTTCCCACAATTCAGCCTGATATTTTTCTCTAAGCCTGTAACACAGAGCTGAATTCTTATCTCTTATGAGCTTTCTAACTTTTAACACAGAACAAAGGCAATGCAAAGCAGACATACACACAGACATTCACAAAACTCTATTTTCACCTTTTACATACAGATTTAAGTCTGATATACCCAAATAATCCTGGGATATACATCCTCCCAGTTTTCTTCCCTTGTATATCTGGGAAGTTCATTCCAGTCTTGAATTTCCTAGCTAACGTCCTGATACAAATTTTTGGACTGCTTCTATACCACCCTGGACCCGATCCAGGTGTTGGCGGAGGCCCTATGTTACCCTCACGCCCAGGCGGAGGCCCTATGTTACCCTCACGCCCCCACAGCCACCCGAGAGCTTCCTTAGGAAAAGTCCTTTATCGTTGGGGTTAACAGCAGTCCACACCAAAAATAAATTTAAGAGGGCTAATCCCTCAGGGTCTCCCTCGACCCAGCCAATAAACCCCCAGACTTCCCAAGAGCTTTACCTCGAGAACATATGTTTCTTTTCAGGCTGCAAATGCCGGCCATCAGGACTCTACTTCTTTCAATCTTCAATTCTGCGTTCCACTGAGTATTCCTGCTTCGGGTCGTTGTCTAAGAGGGGAGGGAGGCTGCTCACCCAGAGCCAGAGACCATGGAGAAAACTACTCCGTGGGCGCCTGTCCCTGTTCGGGGTGCACATAGCCATCTCCCCCAAAGACCCCATCCCGGACGAGCCCCCATCTGTGAGGGATGTAGAAGACCCTTACCCAAAATGACTACTCAGAGATCCCTCAGTAGAAGGCAGAAAAGTTGTTTATTGAAAAACCTCCGGAGGATGAGCCGTCCCATCGCAAGATAAGCTCGCGGTAGGAGGGCTAAAGAAGTAGTAAAAATACATAGCTTTTATACAAGAAATTACATCACAAGTAAGAGAGCATTGAGAAGGGGAGGGGGAGGCATCTAATTGGTTGTTGCTATTTGGGGAGATTGGAATGGAAGGTTTCTATTTCCCTGAAATCTCCTGATTTCTGGGAAACAAAGTCAGGCCTTCAGGCTTAATCAAGCAGACAGTGGTCCAGCTAATAGACTAAATATTGATAAATGTCAAATACCAATAAATGTCATCAGTTCAGGTTAAGTAAATATGTTTCTAGCTGGCCAAGGCTCAAGTAGATATGAGCCTGCACATATACAGGTCATAGGGGAAACACAGAAATAATAAAATACAGAAAAAGAATTCATACATTCCTGTAAGTTCTTCACCTTATCTATTCCCCACAATACCATACCTCATACTATCCATCTACTTGCACAGTTTTTTTTTAACCAAAAATTTAGTATTTTACAATTACAATTTAGTAATTCACAATTACAGCCTTATTAATTGTCATCTTTGTTCCATAGCTGACCTTGGGGCCAAAAAATTATCACCTTGTAGTCAATCTATTATGTCTTAACTTCTGGAACTTTAGCTAGAATAATCTTTGGACAACAGATTTAGTGTAACTTCAGAACCATGTCCAAAGTCCTGGTAGAATGTGTCAACCTTTAAGATTCCAGCATCATCCAGTATCACAATGCAACATTGGACTGAGACCTTTCCAAATGAATGAAAAAAATAGATATTGTCAAGACTATAATAGTTAGCTGGATGAGCGATCTATAGAATAGAATCAATTTGTATCCATATAATCTATATTATTATCTATCTCTCATATCATAGCTATCTATCTATATACCTATATGGGACAACCAATGAAATTGGACAACAATGAAATAGCTGGTTCCTGCTCTTAAGAGAAAGAGAATGGATTAGATTTTATTAAGAAATTAAGACCATTTTAAGCATCCCAATTTGTTCCCTGATTAAGTACCCACATTCTTTGCTATATTATTGCAAATTTTAGATACCATAGTCTCTAGAAAATAAAAATTCCAAATTACCCAACATACAATGGAGAGACAAGCAGGTTAAAGAATAGTAACAATAAACTGCATGTAAAAAGTTCCATAAGATATACCACTGAGAACTATGATCAGTAGAGAAAATAGTTTGATCACATATTGAGAGGAAAAAACAACAGAAAGACACCCCAAATGCTGTTCTTGTATAAGTAAAATCTAAAAACAAACTTCTAGCATGTTGGGTATGCCTTTAGGGAGGCTTTATATAAGGACATAAATAAGACATAAATAAGAATTGAGCAGAAGATCTCAATGAATTGCTTTTGGTAGCAAAGGAGACAGCAGCCACATTGATAAGATCTTAGCTCCATGAAGACACTGGCTTATTGAAATGAATTTTATTTTATCGGATTAGGTTGTCATTCTAGCCTAGTAAGCCATTTTTGGATCCTGACTCAACACAAAATATGATCTATTTATGCTCCCTCATTGACAGAGAGAGGGGAAAAAACAACTTTAAAAAAGGAGACAAAATCTTTACATGTGAAGGCTGTGGAAAGTTTCTGTTGGTTTATATGTTCTCAAGAAATTCACTAGAATGAAAATGTAAATTTGATCATATATAGAACAGAAAGCTTGTCAAAAGAGATGACCATGCAATCATGACTTTAAAAGACTAATGATAAAGCCAGCTTTTTTTCTTCTGAGAGAGAAATGAAGGACTATATATAGGTATAGAATGAAACAAACATTTTCAGCCACAATACAAATTTGTTTTACTTGCGAAAAACTTGCTACGTGAAGACCTTTTATTTAGGAACAATTGTTTTGTGGCTTTTATGTTTCATTCCTGCATCCTGCATTTATGTTTCATCTTTCATGACCTCCACCAACCAAAACAATTAAGGCTGTACAGCTGAATTTCTGATTTTGCTATATTTGTTAAGATTCCTAGATTTTCACTTTTTTCTTATAATTTTTAGGAATCTATGTGTACAAAGCCATTAAGCTCAGTAGTTGTCAACAAGGTTTGTCCTTATTTTAATGTATAGCTACTGTCTATACATTAGTGTCTAGCTATTTTATTCAGAAGTGCAGTTTGATCTAAGCATAGGCCCTTCAATGTAGACACTGACTTTATTGAAAGAAGCAAACCAAGGAAACCAAGCTCAGTAGTTGTCAACAAGGTTTGTCCTTATTTTAATGTATAGCTACTGTATTTGATTTCTCTATCAGTGCAACACAATCTGATAAGGATCTCTTTATATGGCTTTATGACTATTATTAATGAACATTCTCCTTAAATTCATTAGATTCTAGTTGCTCAATATAATTGTTTACTGTGAATTCCCACCATTTTTTTTTTTTTGTAGCCAAGAAGTTAGATCCCATTGTACCATGATATATCTTCTTTGTCAAATAATTTGACTCTTCCCTCACTGCTTCACATTACCATTGTAGGCTATACATATGAGATTATTGGTACTTAATTCCTATCTCTCTGTATCTTAGGATCATCTTTTCCTCTGATTTTGCATTTTTGACACTGACCTTGATATTGAGCATTTTCATTTTCATATCTTACCAGAACTTTAAATTCAATATATCTAAAACTAAATTTCTTCCCAAATCAACTTTCTTCACACTCTCATATTTCCTGTAGCTCAGAATCTTGGAACCACTCAGTTCTCCTTCTAAGGGTCCTATGTACCAGTTGCAAAAGGAAGGTCCTAGTCGTAGCCCAGCATTGGAGTAGCCTCAAAGTCCTTTGAAGGAGGGTCTAATTTTTGCCATAATACTCAAAACCAGGGAGTGTCTAGCTATTTTATTCAAAAGTGCAGCTTGACCTAAGTATAGGCCCTTCAATGTAGACACTGAGTTTATTGAAAGAAGCAAACCAAGGAAAACACTGAACACTCTTAGGAAATATTTTGGACTGAGAAATTACAGAAGGTAAGCTCTAAGAAAGAGAGAAACTCCAAAATTCCAAATCAAATCTTAAAAAAAAAGTCCTGACCAACAAAGATTGCAAGAATACTTGGATGAAATAACACATCAGATACAAAATGGAATAGTTAGGGAGGAAAGAATGTGAAGAATATTTGTTACTTTAGGACAGATAGTGGAATACCTTATCTAAAAAATATAATTAGCATGACCCTAATAGAAAGCAACAACTCAATGAGAAATCAAGAAATATTGACATAAAATAAAAAACCTGGAAAAAAGAATAAAATGTAAGAAATAATATATTAAAAACAACTGACATTAAAAAATAAGTAAAGGAGAAATAATCTAACACCCATTCTTATTAAAAACACTAGAGAATATAAGAATAAATGGATTTTTCCTTAAAATAGTCAGTAGCCTTTTTTAAAAAGCATCAGTAAGCATCATATGTAATGGAAATAAACTGGAACCATTCCCAATAAGATCAGGGGTGAAACATGGTTGTCCATCATTATCATTACTCTTCAATATTGTATTAGAAATGCTAGCTTGGCAATAAGAAATGAAAAAGAGATTAAAGGAATTAAAGTAGGTAATGAAGAAACCAAATTATTACTTTTTGCAGACGATATGATGGTATATTTAGAGAACCCCAGAGAATCTACTAAAAAGCTATTACAAATAATCCACAACTTTAGCAAAGTTGCAGGATATAAAATTAATCCACATATATTTTTTATCAGCATTTTTATACATCACTAACAAAATCCAACAGCAAGAAATACAAAGAGAAATTCCATTTAAAACAACTACTGATAGTATAAAATATTTGGGAATCTATCTGCCAAGGGAAAGTTGGGAACTATATGAACTAAATTACAAAACACTTTCCCCACAAATAAAGTCAGATCTAAATAATTGGAAAAATATTAAATGCTCATGGATAAGTCAAGTGAATATAATAAAGATGAAAATATACCTAAAATAATCTATTTATTTAGTGCTATACCAATCAAACTTCCAAGAAACTATTTTACTGACCTAGAAAAAATAACAACAAAATTCATCTGGAAGAACAAAAGGTCAAAAATTCCAAGGGAACTAATGAAAAAAAAATCAAATGAAGGTGGCCTAGCTGTACCAGATCCAAAATTCTATTATAAAGCAGAGGTCATCAAAATCATTTGGTATTGGCTAAGAAATATAGTAGTTAATTAGTGGAATAATTTATGTTTACAGGACAAAATAGCCAATAACTATAGCAATTTAGTGTTTGACAAATCCAAAGACCCCAGCTTTTGGGATAAGAACTCACTATTTGACAAAAACTGCTGGGGATATTGGAAACTATTATGGTAGAAATTAGGCTTTGATCCACATTTAACACCATATACCAAGATAAGGTCAAAATGGGTTCATGATCTAGACATAAGGAATGATATTATAAACAAATCAGGAGAACATAGGATAGTTTGCCTCTCAGACCTGTGGAGGAGGAAGGAATTTGTGACTAAAGAAGAACTAGAGATCATTACTGATCATAGAATACATAATTTTGATTATATTAAGTAAAAAATTTTTGTACAAACAAAACTAATGCAGACAAGATTAGAAGGAAAGCAATAAACTGGGAAAACATTTTTACTTTCAAAGATTCTGATAAAGACCTCAATTCCAAAATGTATAGAGAATTGACTCTAATCTATAAGAAATCAAGCCATTCTCCAATTGATAAATGGTCAAATGTTATGAACAGACAATTTTCAGATGAAGAAATTGAAATTATTTCTAGTCATATGAAAAGATGCTCCAAATCACTATTGATCAGAGAAATGCAAGTTAAGACAACTCTGGGATACTTCTACACACCTGTCAGATTGGTTAAGATGACAGGAAAAAATAATGACCAATCTTGGAGGGGTTGTGGGAAAACTGGAACACTGACACATTATTGGTGGAATTGTGAATACAGCATCCATCTTGGAGAGTGATTTGGAACTATGCTCAAAAAATTATCAAACTGTGCATACTCTTTGACCCAGCAGTGTTAATACTGGGCTTATTCCCAAAGAGATCTTAAAGGAAGGAAAAAGACCCACATGTACAAAAAAATTTTGTGGTGGCAAGCAACTGGAAACTGAGTGGGTACCCATCAGTTGGAGAATGGCTGAATAAATTATGGCGTATGAATGTTATAGAATATTATTGTTCTATTAGAAATGACCGGCAGGATGAATACAGAGAGACCTAGAAAGACTTACATGAACTGATGCTAAATGGAATGAGCATAACCAGGAGATCATTATATATGGCAACAATAAGACTATACAATGATCAATTTTGATGGATGTGACTCTCTTCAACAATGAGATGATTCAAACTAGTTCCAATTGTTCAGTGATGAAGAGAGCCATCTATACCCAAAGAGAGGAAGGACTGTGGGAACTGAGTGTGGACCACAACATAGCATTTTCATTTTTTTCTGTTGTTTTTTACTTGCATTTTGTTTTCTTTCTTAGGTTTTTTTCCTTCTAGATCAGATTTTTTTAATGCAGCAAGATAACTGTATACATATGTAGGCATTTATTGGATTCAACATATATTTTAACATATTTAACATATTTTTGACTACCTGTCATCTAGGGGAGGGGTGGGGGAAAGGAGGGGAAAATTTGGAACAGAAAGTTTTGCAAGGGTCAATGTTGAAAAATTACCCATGCATACATTTTGTAAATAAAAAGCTTTAATAAAATAAGAAGTCTGCATTTAGAAGATTTAAGTCATGGTGAGGAGCCAGAATGGATTCCTCTTCTGTGACCAAAGGTAAAAAGAAGAGCAGATTATAAGAGAAACGTGAAAAAGTTGCATGGTTGTCAGCAACTCGCATGGGGAACTGGGCAAGGCAGTCAGGAAAAACAAGTAGTACAAAGAAAAAGCTTGGGCTAGGCAAGTCAAAATGCGTTACTAGACTTGCCTAATTTATGCAAGCAAGAAAGGTCCTTATATAACAGGGAAAACTTGCTCTTTCACATAGGAAAAGCAGTGATGCAAGGACAGCATATTATCTTGTTAACATTTCATATCATTATTTTGATATTCTTCTGAACTTTGGTTATTATTCTGTGTTACATATCTAGAAGAGAGTTTAAGGATTTATGTCTGGGGGAAAGACCTTGAACCTTCTTTGTATTGGAACTCAACTCAAGGATTTTCAGACATGGTCCTCCACACATGATCCTGGAATGTTGAGATTTCAGTATCAGATAGAAAAGTCTAAATTTGACTTGGTAATTACCTTGGTAGATAATAAGGAGCCATGGAAGATTTTTGAGCAGAGAAGTGATGTAAAACAGATGTTTGAATAAGTCAGATTTGTGGGGCAGCAGTATAAAGGATGGATTAGATAAGAAATCAGTTATTATAGCCCAATCAGAGGTAATGATGGCTTTTGTTAGGGGAGTGATTTTGGGGATATAGTAGAAAAGACTAAAGTGAGATTTCATTTTAGATGACAACTTGATTATTATTTTTTTAATTTATAATAGCTCTATTCACTTCACTTAGCATTAGGACAACTTTATATTGTTGTGATTAGATATGTGAGGCAAATTTGGGGTAAGAGTCAAAAATAATCATGGGATTTCATACTGGGACATAGGTGAATAATCCCTATTGAGATTTGTTTCATAAGATAGGAATTCCAAAGGGCATTCTGTATAGGAGGAACAACAGAATAAGGGTCAATATAGGAATTCTTCAATAGGCTCCATCTAGGAAAAGGGGTGATTGTCTCTGTCAAATTTGAGAAAACTTTTACCACAGCAGTTGAATTTTACCAAGATATTTTTGGCTCACAGAAGAGATATCCATCCCTACCTTTCACAAAAGCTAATCCAATATATATATATCCCCTGATGACTTTTTGTCCTATTTCCTCTAAGACCTTGCTTCAGGAATTATCCCCTTTCTCTCATTTATCTTCAGTATGAAATGAATGAGAGGGTTGGATTAAATGCCTTCTAAGGTCCCTTTCTTCCAACTTTAAATCTGTGATAAAAACTTTACAACCGATTTTGAAACAGAATTTTGATGGTAGAATTTGGGTCCAACCCACAAAGAAAAGTCTTCACCCTAAGGCATGCTCCCCAAGTGATCATTCAGCTTCTGCCTAAAAATCACCAAAGATAGAGAACCTGTCACCTCAAAATGGAAAACAGAATAAGGATTTTAAAAAGATAACAACTTTTTAAATAGTTTTTAAAAATATTTTTATGTTCAGTTATGAATTCTTCTTTCTTTTTACCTCTCCCCCATCAATTGAGAAGGCAAGAAATATGATACTCAGTGTATATATTAAATAATGCAAAATATATTTTCACATTAACACTGTTGGAAAAAAAAAAACAGCCAGAAAAATAAAGTGAGAGAAAATATGTTTCAATTTTCTCCTAAAGTTCATCAGTTTTCTCTCTGGTGGTGGATAGCTTTTTTCATTATGAATTATATGGAATTGCCATGGATCATTGTATTGATAGGAGAAGCTAAGCCTTTCACAGTTGGTCATTGTCCTAAATATTGCTGCTATTTTGAGAATGGACACCAACCATTTGCTCCTATTATCAAAGTTCTGCTTCTGCTTGCTTTTTTTTTTTTTTTTGCTTTAGCTCATTTAAATCTTTCCAGGCTTTTCTGAAACCATCCACTTTATCAATAGAAGTAAATGTAAAGATCTTTTAGTTCAATACAAAAATCCACTTCACAAGCAGAAGGTCTATGTGAAAGGAATTTCATCGGCTATCTAGTCCAATGTACATACAAAGGTAATCTGTACAATATTTTATACAACAATGGATCATCTTACAACTTCCTGAGACAATCCATTCCAATTTGAAACTTTCCTAATTATAATTTTTCTTCTAAAGACCTTAAGATTGCCTCATTGCATCCTCTACCCACTGTTCCTGGTTCTTCCCCATGGGTCTTGTCTTACTATCTTGTGACTATTCTGTTCTTTCCTCTTTTTGAGGCTGTTGGCGCTTACTAAATGCTGGTTCAAGATTGAAGAGTCACAAAAATCATTAGATTGTAAACACTCTGAGATTTTTTTTTTTTTTTTGGTCCTTTTTTGTCTTCTCAGTGCTTAGCCCAAAGCCAGGCACAAGGTAGGCATTTAAATATTTATCAATTTGAATTGAGAATCTTCAGCATAGCAAGGATAATTAAATTCATGGGACCTTATCAGATTATGAAATAAAATTGTACAGAAGGAGGAAAAAAATAGAGGCAAATCCTTGAAAGACACTCATCATAAGAAAGTATGATCTGGAAGATACAAAGGAGGATGAGGAGTGGAGGAAAGGAAAAAGGAGAACTATAAGAGAGCAGAATAATGAAAGTCTAGTGAAAAACTAATAATTGATGATGTCAAGAAGGATAAAGACTGAGAAAACATTGTTAGATTTGATGAGAAGAAATAGAATGAGGTTATGTTACACCCCATTGATATCAAAAGTTGACAAAATCATGAACTGTGCTTATGGAATTAAATGTTCAGGGAATAGATGGGAGGGGAATGAGATGCTAAAGAAAAGTTCTAGAAAATCTCTGTCTTCCTGTTTTAATAGGCAAATTCATCCCCCAGCTCCCCAAAAAAGCTGTGTCTGAAAGTCCAGAAAAAGAACACAAGTAACAAATGGCAAATATTTATTTATGAACATACATTAATGTTAGAAATAGTGAGGAGCTGATTTTTAAAATCAGAACATTCAGTATTCATAGAAGAATGTTTTAAAAAAGTAGATCAATGCATTGTAGATTTTTAATCTTTTTTTTTTAAATAGGCAATTAGAGTTAAGTGATTTGCCTAGAGTCATACATCTAGTAAGAGCATGAAACTGAATTTCAGCCCAGATCCTTTTGACTCCAGGACTAGTGTTCTATCTACTGTGCCATCTAGTGCCCCTGCTTTCAATCTTAATGAGGTAGTAATAGCATCGCCTTATTTTTTTCTCCTCATTACCTCTTGGAAAATTATGAGGACCTGATAAGTGACATTGCTTGCAGCTAATTCAACATCTACCACAAGGTATTCTTGTCATTTGTGATCAATTAGGGAATGAACTATTCCCACAA
Organism: Antechinus flavipes; assembly: GCF_016432865.1. Classification (NCBI taxonomy): domain Eukaryota; kingdom Metazoa; phylum Chordata; class Mammalia; order Dasyuromorphia; family Dasyuridae; genus Antechinus; species Antechinus flavipes. The sequence goes on from NC_067403.1 coordinate 150,866,234, forward strand.
TAGTTCACTATAGTGCTTGGGATAACCCATATAGGCATATTCCACTCTTTGGAAATGTGACTGATTTCTCAAACTCTTGGCCTCTGATGTAAGAATAGAGGAAAAGACTGGGGCAGCTACTTCTCTGAAGTTTTGGGGACCTGGGAAGTGGGAGGCTTGAAGACAGAATGCTTCTCTTGATAAATTACCCTGCTAACTGAGCATTTTCTTTCAGGGAAGAAGATAGACATTCAATGAAACTGATGAATTGCATTTATTTTTGATGAAAAGACCAGAGCTAAACAAAAAATTTGATCTCCAAATATAGAACTTAAGAGAAGCATAAAAAGGTAAAAAGAAAAAAAAAAACTCGAGAACTATTTCTGTTATGGATATACATAGAGAATACATGTATAATCTGATTTTACTGTTGTAATATGAAAAAGAAACTAGAGGTGGAAAGAGCATTGTAACAGAAAAAAAAAGGAAAGTAGAGATAAAATGAGGGAAATTACATCTCAAGAAGAGGCAAAGAAAACCTGTATAATTGAGGGAATAAAGGGAGGGTGATGAATATTGTGTGAATTTTACTCTCATCAGATTTGACTCAAAAAAAGAATATTAAATATATTTGATTTCATTGAGAAACTTCTCTCACCTTATAGAAAAGTGGGAGGGGAAAGGTAAAAAGGGAAGGGGTAGGCTAAATAAAAGGGAAAACAGAAATAGTAGGGGGAAGATATAAGAAAGGAGGAGAGTCTCTAAAGGGAGAGGACTGATTGAAGTAAGTAATAATCATAAGTAAAATACTGGGGAGAAGTGAAAGGGGAAAAGGAAAGAGAAAAGTATAAATTGGGGTTAATAAGATGGCAAGAAATACAGAATTAGTAGTTTTAATTGTAAATGTGAATGGGGTGAACTTTCCCATAAAGTGGAGGCAGATAGAAGACTGGACCAAAATCCAGAATCCTACAATAGTTGTTTACAAGAAACACATTTAAAGCAGAGTAATACATACAGAGTAAATATAAAATGCTGGAGCAGAATCTATTATGCTTCAGGTGAAGTAAAAAAAGCAGGGGTAGCCATCCCAATCTCAGATCAAGCAAAAGCAAAAATTTATCTAATTAAAAGAGATAAGGAAGGAACTAGATCTTGCCAAAAGGTACCATAGATAATATCAATATTAAATATATATGTACCAAGTGGTGTAGCATCTAAATTCCTAAAGGAGAAGCTAAGAGAGTTGCAAGAAGAGGATAGATAGCAAAACTATAATAGTGTGAGATCTCAACCTTGCACTCTCAGAGCTAGATAAATCAAATCACAAAATAAATAAGAAAGAAGTTAAAGAGGTAAATAGAATACTAGAAAAGTTAGATATAACCACCCAACCAGCCAATATATATTTGAAAGATTTGGCAAAAGAACAATGGCTTTGCTGTTGGTATTTTGTTTTAGTATCATTCCCCCCTCTCCCCACCTTTGCACAGAAGAGAAAGGAACTTATTGGGTCAATACTGCTCTTGTCATTTGTTGTACCTTTTTTTTTTGGATGATTGTCCTTGGCTATCTTTCATTTTCTCTCTATACTTTTCTTCTTGGTAATCTCGATTTAATTAGTTTCCATGGGTTCAGGTATTATTGGCATAAAAATTACTCAAAATCTATGAATCTAGACCTAATCTGCCTATTGGACATTTCCAAATAGTGACCTATGGAAAGTGATGTTCTAGAACCAGTTCATGCTGGCTTTTGAGACCTGATTTCAGCGTAAAGCTTTTATATCTTAGAAAATAAAAATGCTAATTTAATGTATTGTTGATTGTTGACTTAAAAGAGTGAGGGAGATGATGGTAATAATGCAGATTAAATTTAAATTTGTCATGTATACATTTTTCCCTTGGAGAACTTTATTAAACATTTAAACCCCTTTGAATAAACATCTCAAATTCTAAATGTCCAAAACAAAGACTATCCTATTTTCCCCCAAATGGATTCCTTCTTCGACTTGACTTGGAGTCATCCTTGTTTTTTGTTTTTTGTTTTCCCCCCTTTCCCTTCAATCCTACTGCCACAGTTTCTAATTTAGAGTCTCCTATCTGAATTTTTTTTCTCTCTTTCTCTGTCTCTTGGCAATTGGAGTTAAGTGACTTGCCTGGAGTCACCCTCAGTGTCTGATGTCAAATTTGAACTCAAGTCCTTTGGACTCCAAAGCCTGTATTCTATTCACTGAGCCATCTAGCTGCCCCAGAGCAATAGTTTCTTAATTAATCTCCTGCATTCCAGTCTCCTTGTCTCAATCAATTGTCTGAAAAGCTGCCAACTGGATCTTTTAAAACATAATTCTGAACACATCCTCCCACTCCTCCCACCCCCTCAAAATTGTTAAGATTTTTACATTGTGGTTCCTAGCTCCATTTCCAATATTACTTCGTAATACACTCTGTTCAGCCTAATTAATTTTGCCAGATATTCCCCATCATAACATGCCATTTGCCCTGAATTTTGGCACATGGTCCTCTGTGCTTTAAATATACCTCCTCCACACTTCCATGAGGCTTTTCCTATCTCTATAGTCTCCCATTACTATTATTTTAAAATTCATTTTAGATTCATTTATCTACTCATATACATTGATATGATTTATGATATGATATGACTCATCTACTCATGATACATTGATCACTGCTGGCAGAATGTAAGCTTGAATATCAAGGGTTAATTTTTTTGTATTCTCAGTGTTCTGTGCAATGCCTTCTTGCAAACAGTAAGTGTTTAATAAATATTTTCTTAATTGAATTATACCAAGCTGCTTTCTTTATATGGTATCTCATACTGTGTGGCTCACTACTTTTTTTTTTATCCATATTTAATTAATAAGACAATTTACTTCCCTTTGACTTTATATTTCAGCTGTTTCATTTTATATCCCTTCAAGTAATCCATATTGCAAGGTTAACTTGTGCTCAATTAAAAAGGATGAATCTCCCCCTGCCCCCCCCCCCTTTTTTTTTTTTTTTGTAAAACACGAAGCACAAAAAAAAATGTATTTTCATTCAACAAGTTACATTTTATATATTGAAATATTCTGAATAGATCTTCAAACATTTGCTGATAAGAAAAAGGGAGGCTGAGAGTCAGAAATCTGCAAGCAAAATGGCCCATCAATGAAGAATGGGCATGGATAATAATGGTTCCCTGCCCCTTGATTAAAGATTGGAACTTTTCTATGGTCCAGTACTGAAACTGAAATCAAACTGAAAGGTATAGTTTGATTGAAAGGTATAATCTTTTATCAAACTCCTAGTTAGCGTTTATTGTTTTATTTTATTCTAACATGAATTTGAGACAATGTCTTAAAAATTCCTTCATATCAATCACCAATCTTCTCAGCTGCAGGCTTCCATTTGGTTAACCTGCTGATCGAATTATTGAAAGCTTTTATTGCTGCCCTGCTGCTCTGTATAGATACAATAAGAATGCTGGCAAAAATGGAACGAACTCTTTTTGCTTCCAGATGACTGGTCTCACATTGTCAGAACAGTGCGAATGCTGAAACGAAAAATGAAAGGTATTAGTAAATTCACAATTTAGGTAATCTATTCTGACCCCAGCAAATGACTAACTAGGCTTCATGTAGCTAAAAGCCAACTTAATCTGCACAGTTTTCCTAATTCTATCCTTTATCCTCTATGGACAAACCAGGCCCACCGCAGGATGTGAGTAGATCAAAATCACACATCTGTTCCATTTTTTTCTCTCTAGTTATTCTTAGTCTCTGCCATCAAATCTAGAAGGCAGATTTAATTTAATTCCTCCTTTTGTCTATGACAATAATTGCCATCGAAAACTATTTATTAAGAAGCTGAGTATATGACATTTTACTAAAGAGTAAGATACATTGTAATAGGATGATAGGGAATTTATGGTAGAAGAAAGACCAAGCCCATTCTATCATACACCAATAATTCCTTCATAGAAATTCTTGAGTAAATGTGGAAAGTAGAAAAGAAAGTTGATTTATTTTAATTCCAAGAGTCTCTTGGGAAGGTGATTATTGAGTATTTAATTTAAAGTTGGCATTTTGGAGCCCTTCACTTTCTAATCTTCTCCATTGTGAATAGTAATAGATACTTTTGGAATAAGCAATTACTAAAAATAAAAACAACTGATTTTTCAAATTTTCATCTAATATATTAAATTATGTTAAGTACAACCATGGGATATATACCATTGTACTCTGGGATTTTTCCTAAATAATATTATAGTAACAGTGTAGTGAAGCAATATTTGTTTTCTTCTAATGAGTATTATCATAGAGTAAATCACTCCTCTGAAGAGCAGGACTAATTAGTTGGTAGAGAAGGGACTGGGGAGGATCAATAAGGAAGGCAAATTTGGTATCACTCCATATCCACACATTGCTGGGTAAATAATACTTATATGTATATTTGTGCATATATACATATATATGTAAGGCATTTTTTCACATTTACCTACTTCATTAAAAATTATCTTATTTAAAATCATTTTATTTACTAATTCAATCTCCTATATTAAATCCATTTGTCTTAGCATCTACTAGAGCTACAGGGATTCTAATGGAAAATTATAGTATTCCTTCCAAAAGATAGTTCAAATTTCCAGTATCTTTTAGAGAGAATTCATTGTTAAAATTAAAACTGAAGCAAGATATTCCTAGAGTTGATGACTTGAGATTTTCAAGGTTACCACGTGATTATAATTCTAAGTAGGCCAATATCATCTAGATCTTGCTTTTTATGTCTATTCCATCATATTTCCCTCTTCCCACTGCCATGAATTTTTGCCATATGACCTTAAACAAAATACCATGAAATTAATATTGATAGTTTTGGATTTGGGAGAATCCATAGATTATAGTGTCCAGCTTTGCAATTCTCCCTTGCCATGTTGAAACAGCAAAGTTCCATTATCTGTCAACATCACTAAATTGGCCAACTTATTCATTGAAATCTTTAGACATCATCTTCCACTATCTCTTCACTCATTTCAGTCTCTGATGATGAAGTGGCCTTTCTGATCACCAAAGCCATCCCCTCTCTCTATGTCCTTTATCTTATCCCTTCCCATTTTCTTCAGAAACTTGCCTCCATCTTTATACTAAATCTCATATCTTCAATAATTTCCACATTCACATAAAGATGTCTAAAATATATATCCAAATTTCTCCTTTAAAAAATCCTTAATATTTTGTTATTTTCTTCCATACTTGCTCTATTTTACTACTTCCTCCACTACTTCCTCCATCTTACTTCCCCTTTTATGCTAACCTTCTTAAAAAAGTTAGTTCCAATTAGTGCATCCTTTCTTCTTTATCTCTTCTGGGACATCTTGCAATCTTCCTTCCAACTTCACCATTCACCTGAAACTGCTCTCTACAAAATTATCCAGGGTCTATAAATGGCTAAATCTGATAACTTCTTCATGATACTCATCTTTGGTACCCTGCTCCCTATTACCCCTCCATAACATTTGATATCAATGATCACTTTCTACTCCAAGATATTCTTTTCTTTCTGAATTTTTGTGACTCTTCTTTCACTTGATATTTTTTTTTATCTGTTGAACTATTTAGTCCTCAATCTCTTTAGCTGAATCTTCATCATGACATGTTCACTCCCTATGGGTGTGACAAAACTCAGTTCTGGGCTTTCTTATCTTTTCTTTCTATGCTAGGATTGATTAACATGGGGTCCCAGAACTTAAATATTTTGATAACTATTTCAATATCTTTTTTCCCTTTATTATCCTAAATATTTTATTTTATTCATTTAAAAAAGCATTATGAGAAGGCATCCAAAAGCTTTACCAGACTATCATGGCACAAAATAGGGTTAGAATCATTGTTCTGTACTCTTTCATTTGCTGATCTCATCAGCTTACATAGGTTCAGTTATGATTTCTATGCAGATGATTCCCAGAGATTATAAAAATTGGAGACATTCAGACATCCTATTTGGAATGTCTAACTTTAAAATCTCTGATTTCATTCAGAACTCAGATAAAATTTCTTCCTCTCCAGGAGGCTTTTCTGTCTTTTCAGCAGCTAATGCCATCTCCTCTAAGGTTAGATTTTATTGTCTTCATTGTTTTTAGTTCAGTATCTAGTACATAGTAGATGCTTAACAACTATTTATTGACTGGTTGATATCCTTTTGGCATATTCTCCCACCATCTCTTCCTTGACTCCAGTAATTGATCATGTGTTGGCTCTTTAAATATGTTGACTTTATATGTATTTTTTCCCTACCTGAAATGTAAACTCCTTCGAGGTTTTTTTCTTATATCTCTATCACTTAAAACAGTGCCTGACATATAGTATATGATTTATAAATGCTCAATGATTAAATGATTCTAATTCATAGGATGGTATCTCTGGAATTGGAAGAGACCTCAGATGCCATCTAGAACAACCCCTTCACTTGACACATGAGGAAATCAAAATCCAGGGAATTAAAGATGTTTGTCCAAGGTCACTCTGAGAGTATTAGGAGTGGAATTTGAACCCAGCATCCAAAGTGATTTTTACTCTACAGTTGGTGGTAAAATCTCCTTCTACTGTACCATAGTTTTTAAACACCTCATGATTTTAATTCTTTTTTTTTCTTTAAAGAACACTAAAAAGCTCTGACAACTGAATATAATTAGACTCTAACATGAGAAAAAAGGCTAAGGAAGGTTATCTAGCTGTCACTTATTTCCTTTGGTAGAGTCCAAAATATCCTGTCACTATAAAAAAAATATCCTGTTAGTTTTGGGGACAGCTAGATGGTACAGTGGACAGAACATGAGGAGTCAGAAAGACCCAAGTTCAAATCTGATATCAGAAACTTACTAGTTGTATGACCCTGGGGAAGTCACCTAACCATGTTTGCCTCAATTTCCTCATCTATCAAATGATCTGGAGAAGGAAATGGCAAATCGCTTTAGTATTTTTTCCAAGAAAAACTCAATTGGATTCACAAACAGTCTGACAAGACTGAAATGATTGAACAACAGCAAAACAAAGTTAGTTTGGTGAGGACTAGAGTGTCACTGCCTTTGTGCCATCCACCTAAATCCCTTCGTCACCTATTTGCTGATGGGCTATCTGTACAGAGACAAAAGTCAATTCATGAGGTTGCTACTTGCCAAATTTCTCAGTAGGAAAATGGAAGGACATAACAAACTAAAATCTTACCTCTTTCCTGCACGTAGCATGTCAAATCCTTCATTGATCTTATCCAAATTAGAAACATTTGTAATTAATGGATCCAGTTTAAATTTCTTGGCTATAACATCAGAGACTATTTTGGGGACATCATCCTTGCTTTTAAAACCTGAAAAATGCAAACAGAAAACCATTATTTCATTCAGATAAACAATGTGCATGTGGATAGCTTGTAAAACTAGTTTTCCATTTTTGTTACATAACAAAGGACCTGATATCTTCAAGGTCCCTTCAAGGTGATAGATTAGTTTTGTTTTTTTTGAGAGAAAATCAAGTTTCTTTGGAGGATTTATATGCTAAAAACTGCATATGCACAAAGCATGAAATGGATTATTAGATTACAGTAATAACTATATAACATCCTGGCCTAACTCCAAGTTGTCTACAGAAGATTATAGAGTCTATTTATGAGTGGGTTGCACAAAGTAGATATCCACCTCACAGAGTCTTGGATAAGAAACCAAGAATCATAGGACAGAGGGTTTATATTCCTCACTGCTACTTATTAAAGGTAAAGGTTGCAAAGGAGAAATTTTGATTTGAAAAGTGAATGGCTGGGGCAGCTAGGTAGCACAATGGATAGAGTACCAGCCCTGAAATCAGGAGGACCTGAGTTCAAATCTGGCCTCAGACACTTAGCACTTCCTAGCTGTGTGACCCTGGGCAAGTCACTTAACCCCAAATGCCTCAGCAAAAAAAAAAAAAAAAAAAAAAAGAAGAAGAAAGAAAGAAAGAGAAGAAAGGTAAATGGCTGCCTAACAAGATGATATCTTAGGATGGAATTTAGATTTTAAGATTATAGCCTAAAAGGTAGTGATGACATGTGCTTCATCAAGAACAGAGTACAGTTCATTATGGCTGGAAAGAATGGAGCTGCCTGGTATCTTGCAAATCTAACAGAAATAGAATTAAGACAAAAAGAATGGAGGAGTGAGAAAATTGACTGCATATATCCATCAAACTAGGTATAGAGGGAAATTACTGAAAGATACTCTTCTAGCTCACTGGCCCATTGTTTGGAAGCTTTTTAAATGGAAGAAAAAATTGTGTCTGAGACCCTTGGGAAGTCACAGGAAACAAGATCCAGTAAAAATGAGACCTAAAATTTTTATACACAAATCCCCAAATGTTAGACAAAATAGAAAAGGAAATAGAAGCCTAAAGTCAAGGAAGTAAATTTCGTCTGTTATGTGAGACTAATTACAATGAAACCCGTGACTCAAAAGTAGTTCTGGAGAATTTAGGTTAGATAAAGGGAATGGAAAAATCTGGGGTATCATCTTATATTAAGAAAGCATACTCAGATGAATCCAAGAACTAGAATGGGCATGATAGAGATCATTTAGGTGAAAGGGCAGGGAGCAAATATTTATTGTACACCTACTATGTGCCAGGTAATATGTTAAGCACTAAGATCAATGGAGGGAGGAACAGAAGCAATTTTGTCACCTAAGTACCTGATAGGAAGGTTAAAGCCTGGCACAGAAGCTTAGTATAGGAGTGATGGAGAACTTTAATTATCCAGACATTTGATACTGGTCTCTCTCTTTGCAAGAGCAGTGTATTTCTTATAAAGGAGAAAATTTTTAATTGATACCACATTTTCTTGAGACAATAAATGGTTTACTTAAGAGTCAAAGAATTCATCATTATTGCTAGTGTGCTAAACATCTTATTTTCTTAGTCTCTCAGAAGGAAGTAAACATTTTACTTATGGAAGCCACTCTGCTTTGGTTATTTTATACAAAGGATATTTTTTAAATTGCTTAAAAGTCTCTCACTAGTCTTTATGTCCAGACCATTCAGTTAGATTGTGAAAGGCAGCCAAATCCTCTGCATACTATAATCCACGGGGGATCTCATCTTCTTTCAAACAGTTTCCAGTGGAATTTGTATGCCATGTTAATATGGCCCCTAACCGAGAGGGCTGAAGTCCTTGATGTCTTGAAGTGCTTGAAGTATATTGCTTTGGGTAATGAGATATTTCCTAGAGGCTATTAATCAATTAGTTTGGATATTAAAAGCATTACACAAAAATGAATAATCAGTTTTCACAGAGACTTTGTATTGATAACCAAGTCTAGTTTGCATTATAAAATATATTGTTCACAATTAATTTTTTTCTCTTTTATTCTTCATCACATTCTTGGAGAAACTAATTCTAATAATTTCATCTTTCAAAAGACGGAGAATGATTATGCATAATGGTTCATGCTTGTAATCTCTGTTACTAGGGAAGCTGAAGCTGGGGATCATTTGAGTTCAGTCAGGAGTTTTAAGCTGTAGTGTCTGCTAACCAGCTGTCCGGTCTAGTACCAATATGATAAGCACCCAGGAACAGAGGGCCACTAGGCTGCCTCGGAAAGGAAGAACAAGCTCAACTCATTAACAAAGAGCAGGTTAAAGCTTCTGTACTTATTAGTTTTGGGATCATACCCATGAATGAGTACTCACATACCCATGAGTATCATACCCAGGCATTTTTAGCTTGGTTGAGATATGGAAGCCCAGCCTTTAATGACCAAATGGGAGAGAAAGGGAACAATTCTTTTCTGTTATCTTGTTAATGTATCTAAATCTTGTTAATGTAGAGGAACCTGTCAGAATTACCTGTCAGAATGAAAATGATGGTAACATTGTGGGGAAGTGCCCTTTGTATAATTTGTAGTAGAAAATGAGAAGAAATTTGGGAATAGTTTGATATTTTTGGGAAAAATTTTAAAAAGTTCATAGGAAGAAATGGTAGAATACTATGGAGTAAAATCTTAGTGGGGAAGTCAGTCCTCAGGGAAGAAAAACTCAACATAGAAAATTCAACATAAAAGGAAACAATTTTGGTGAGGAGAAAAAATAGGATTTGTCTGAAGAGATTGGTGTGATGCAGAGTGAACTCAAACTCATCAACTAGACCTGACTTTTAAAAAGAAGTCAACAGCAAGTTTCTCTGAAGGCTGACTTTCTGAAATATATTAGGAACTGAGCCAAATTGATAAAAATTAGAAACATCCCTGAACTGAGAAATGGTCAAAGAATATTGATAGGCAATTTTTAGAAGAAATCAAAGCTATGAAGAGTCACAATAAAAATGCTCCAAATCACCATTGATCAAAGAAATCCAAATTTAAACAACTCACATCTTTCAGATTGACTAATATGACAGAAGGAAAATGATAAATGATGGAATGGATGTGGAAAAATTGGTACACTAATGTATTGTTGGTAGAGTTGTAGACTGGTCCAACCTTTTTAGAGAAGAATTTGGAACTGTGTCCAAGGGCTGTAAAACTGTGTATATCTTTTGACCCAGAAATACCATTAATAGGTCTGTATCCCAGAGAAATTAAAGAGAAGGGAAAAAACCCCATTTATACAAAAGTATTTGTAGCAGCTCTTTTTGTAGGGGCAAAGAGTTGGAAATTGAGAGTAATGGCTGAACAAGTTGTGGCTTATAATTGTAATGTTTCCATTACAACTATTGTGGTATAAGAAATGAAGAGCAGAGTGGTTTCAGAAAAACCTGGGAAGACTTATATGAAGTGATGCAAAGTGAAATGAGGAGAACCAGGAGAACATTGCATAGTAACAACAATGCTGTCATGATGATTAGCTATGAAAAATTTAGCACCTCAGATCAAGACAATGTCTCCCTTTTAAGAATATGAAAAAAATTTTTTTTTAAGGGCGGGGACTGTTTTTTCCATCCTTTGTAGCCTTAGCATTTAGTATGGTTCCTAGCACATAGCAAGTGCTTCATAGGTCCTCATTAGCTAAGGCAGTTTGAAATATATTCTGGCATACAAAAGGTACTTCATAAATGTTTGTTGAATTGATCTGAAACTTAATGAGTCTATATGATGATGTCAACATCTTGGTTACTCTGAAATGGTAGACCCAATCACAATTATCTCCCCTCAATATTATTATCAATATTAAAAAACATTTATTAATTGCAAAAAGTAATGTGTTTGAGTTTTTAACAGACATTATCTCCTATTGCCAAGTTATATACCTCCAAAAACAGCTCCTTTCCAGGTACGTCCAGTCAAAAGCAGCATGGGGTTGAAAGAGAGATTTTGGCTATTAGGAGGGACACCCACTATGACACAAACTCCAAAAGCCTTATTGCAGCATAGAAGGGCAGATGTCTTGAATGAAACACACAAACACATATATCATAAATGGGAGAAAAAAACAAAACAAATCTATGATTGTTGCTATTCATGATACTGTAATAAGGAATTACAAAACAATTACCTAATTAGTTGGTCAGTTGCTTTGTTATATACACAAGTAATGTCACAAACAATCTCTTTATTACAAATTCTACTTAAAAGCCTAATTTCTTTTCTTGAAATCAGTTTCTTGTAGAATATTTCCAAAATATGATTACCAAACACTATGGGATAAAGAGACACTTGAGAAGATTCTCTGAAAAATGTTTGAGTACATTGGTCGTCTTTTATTATTTAGTTCAGAAGCAAATAGTTAATTTCAAACAGGGAGAAAAATTTGTCCTTCATAACTAACAGTAATATCTCGTTAAGAAATATAGAATCTGGAAGGAGCACAGAATCTGTAGTCAGTAGATTTCTGTCTTTCTATGCCAGACCTTTACTAGCTGTTTGACCATGAGGAAATCACCTAAATACTTTGAGATTTTTTTTTCACTTGTAATATCAGGAAATTAATGCTTTACTACCTCATAGGGTTATTGTAAACCTGAAAATGCTATATAAAATTTTCAGTATTTATTATTATTATTATTATTAATCACAAAATATTGTGAGCCACTTAACAGGTACCAGTAGTCACTTAAATTTCTTTCTTTCTCTTCTCTCCAGTTTTTCTAGGTTTATATTCCTTTTTTTAATTAAATTTTTTCTTTAAAGAATTCAGATTTGGGTGCTATTTCTAGATATATCTGTTGTCTTGGATTCTTTAAATGCCCAAAGAGTCTAAAACTTTTCTTTTTTCAGACTTGCCATTTTCTGAGTCTTTTTTTAGCTATAAGTAGTTTAACTCTTTTCTGGGGAGATACTAGTTTTGATTCAAAGGTTTCAGTATGAAGCAGCTTAAAAGTCATAGCTGTGGGGGAAACTGAAACTTAAAAAAAGCTTCAAAGTCTGTTTTTTTTCCCCCCAGGGGAAATAAAACAAGGAGTATGGAAAGGTGAGGATAAGAAAATCTAAAGTTTCCTTAGTGCCATCCTTTGATTTCTTATCTTCCCATTAATACGTTTTCCAAATAATGGCTGAAATTCATAAGGGCTTTCAGGATGCTGCTCTCCCATAATTACACATCACATTAACATATTACTTCTTTCTTTATTACAAATTTCTTAGGGAAGTAATTCAAATGATCAAGTGATAAGGAAACTGTGATGCAGAGAGGTTAAGAGGTTTGCACACAGTCACACAGCTAGTTGTTATTATTATTATTAGTTATACAATAATAATAATCAGCATTTAAGATTTACAGACCGCTTTATACATCTTATATAATATTGATCCTCACATAGCTCTGTATGTGCTATTTTACAGATGAAGAAACTGAGACTGAGAGAGGTTAAGTGATGTACCCAGGACCACATAGCTAAGTGAGGTTTTAAGACAGGATTTGAAGTTAATTCTTCCTGACTTGTGTCCAATATTTAATTCATTGCATCTCCTGTCTAAGAACAGCAATTCAAGCCCTGACCTTCTTACTTTAAAGAGCTTTAAGATTCAAAAGACCAAATTCTCTAGGCTCCTTGAGAACTAAGACTATTTTATTTTTGCTTTTTGTATTTTGTCTATCACCGTGATTAATAAATAGGAGATGCTTGATAAATGCTTGCTTTCTTGCTTGCTTGACTAAGATTCTGAATAATTCACCTGTAAGCAATATAATAACAACTGCAACCCAAGCTCTCTTAAAAAATCATGTGCTATTCTCTATATATTTTATAGAGGAAGCATAGTTGATAGAATATCTTTGCCCTGGCTCAAAGCCTAGTGTATTAAAACAAGCAAGGGATGGCAATTATGACTACTCAGAGGAACTCTGAGTGAATTGACCCTGTTCTCTGCTTCTCACTTCTGTTTTTTTGAACCATGAAATGAGCAGCATGATTCATTATTCAATGTTTCTTGGTTATTTAAAATTTTGTGTACTGGTTCTTTTCATTTTTAAGCAATGATTTATAAGATAAAGATAATTTAAATTACATTTTGGAATTATATAGACCTGAATTAAAATTGAGCCTCAGATACTTACTAGTTGTTTGCAAATTCACTTAATCTCCCTCAGCCTCAGTTATTATGGGATAATAACAGCGCTTATCTCTCTTGATTGTTATAAATATAAAATGAGATAATATTTTATAAAGAGGCCTATAAACTTTAAAGAATTATATAAATGATAGCTGTCTTTATTACTACTATTAAAAGTGGAACCTGTGGATAGTTGATTATACTAAATTCAACTTGCCAAGAAAACTACTCTTCATAGATTAGCAATCAATAGATTGGTAGCCGGCTTGGAACAATTTGTGAATTTTATGTATATTTTATATTTTGAACTTCTAAGAAACTTTTCAGAGAAAAAAAACCAAGTGAAAGTGATTCCTTTGCCCTAGATTAAAGCTCTCATGATTCCATCTCATTAACTTCAAGCAGTTAGGTTGACTTCAATGGTTGGTCATTTTCTGAGCTCTTTGGTGGGTGGATAGAGATGTGGCCAATTCTACTCACATCTTCCAAAGAGACAGGGTAGAAAAGTGCTTCTTACCCAAACTGCCTTCTACAGCATTCTCTTCTGATCATCTTATGTAAAATCCTCCATCAATTTTAAAATGTTTACTCTTACTACAGGAGAAAGATGGCATTTTTATTGTGACTGAAGATTACTCATGATCTTGCTCTACTCCCAGGAGATGAAGAACTTATGGAAGAGAGAATCATCAGGTATTCAAGTGGATTTGTGATCTCACTGGTTTGGGTTTCATTCAAAGATACAGATTTTGATTCTTAGTGCCATTGCAGCTATCTAGGGAGTTGTGAGGGGAAAAAGCTTTTTGTGCCAGGATTCGTCAGCAACTGTTCAGCATCTCAGAGTTTTATACAATTACCTGGGGCTCTAAAATGTTAATTGGCCAGAATCCCACATTCAATATGTATCAGAGGCAAAACTTGGACCCATGTCAACCTGACTCTGAAGTCTAACTCGATGCATTTTCCTTTGTGACCATTCTCGCATTTATCTGTACCTTAAGGTTTACTTAAAACATTCCTCAAAATGATCATGTGAGGTACTTGTTATTTCCATTTTTACACATGAGTTCATTGAGCCTCAGAGAAATGATTTTTCCCATTATGATATAGCTAGTAAATATTGGAATTGGGATTTGAACTCAGGTCTTCTGACTATAAATGCAGTTTTAAGACTTTTGATCTCCTAGACTGGTGTTCTTTTCAATGCATGATGAAGAATTATGAAGCTTAATCTTCATGAGATTAATCTAATAATCCACTTTCTTAATCTTGACTATTTTTTCCCCTTTTCAACTAAAGAAGAATGTTAGAAATTACACAAACACAAACCATTGTTTGGACTAAGATATTGTCTGCACATCCAGCAGGCAAACTCCAAAAGCTGCAAAGGATTTTATCACTGTTCCTTGGGCTTGCACTAATATCCTGGACTTAGTTCACAGGTAGAGAAACTTCAGAGTATTATGAAATACTTACCATTGTCTCCAGACGTCCAATGACTTCAAATGAAAAATCAATGCCATCCTCCGTCATTTCAACCAGAACCTCTTCAATGGGTTTCTTGTAGTCCAGAGGGTTGATGCACTCTGTAGCACCTACCTCTTTAGCCTTTACAAATTTGTCCTTGTTAATGTCCACCCCAATGATCCGGGAGGCTCCAGCTGATTTGCAGCCAATGATCACTGACAAGCCAACACCCCCCAGACCAAAGACAACACAAGTAGAGCCAGGAGTGACCTGTGTTGTCAGAAAATATGAGAGCTTGTTAGCTGGTGGCAATTAACAACCCCATCAAACCTTTTTATATTGTCTTCCTGAATTTCTGGGCCTGAAAAATTCATCATTCTAAAACCCACAGAATGATAAACATTTCCAAACTTAGCTGGGAGGTACTTATAAGGAGAAATAAATGAGCTAGGCAACTAGGTAATGTAGTGAATAGAACAATTGACTTAGAGTTAGCAAAACTTGAGTTTAAAGTCTAACTTAGATACTTATTAGCTATGAGACCTGGCCAAGTCACTTCATGTTTTTCACCTTCAGTTTTTTCATTTTCTAAATGAGGATAATAATAGTATCCAATTCACAGTATTGTTGTGAGGATCTTTGAGAATAACACATCTATCCATCATTTATCAATCTGCTATCTATCTATCTATATACTATCAATCTATCATCTACCTACCTACTTATTGTATCTATCTATGTATCTTAAGTATTTTGTCCATTTTGCCATCTATTCACCTACATGATTTACATATTGGGGATCCTAAAGCTCCGAAAAATAAAGTGTGTTGGTCAAAGCTACCTAGATAGCACCACTAATATTTGATATTTGAATCTCAGATTCAGGAGGATTTTCTGTTATACAAGAAATATTAAATTCATAGCTCAGATGTGCTGTCTTAACCAATTAAAAGATACTTGAGAAACATTTGACAAAATAAATAAAAATGAGATGCAAATTGGTATTAAATTGTGGTTTGCTCAGTCACCACAAGAATCTTTTTCTATCTAAATTTCACAACCAGCTGGAGATTTTACTTAGTTAATTGTTTTTGTTTCACTTATATCAATCATTAATAATGCATTCTACATTTATTGCAATTTTATCAGTTTTACAATTGGTTTTTATCTGCCTCAGCCTATGATGACTTTAACTTTGATCCTGTGTTATGTAACAGGCTACTTGTTCTGATTCTATTGCTCAAGGAGGAACACTAGAGATGTTAATGAGTACCCTGTCTTTAGTGAAAAAATGAGAACAAAATACTGGTCTTAGGGTCATGGTCCTATATTGTTAACTGTCCCCTCCTCCCATCCTCGATAAATTGAACCCTGTACAATTAGTTCAAAAGTAAAAGTATTATGTTCCATTAAGCTCACTCAGGAAAAGAAAATATTTGGAAATATGACTTGTAAATAGAATCATAGAAGTTCTATTTTTATAAATAGAGGTGTCCTGATAAATATTTAACAACTTGTTTTCTGAGAAAATGATATACACAGGACATATATTAGTTTAGTACACCTTTTTAACATTTTCTCCATCATTTTCTTAAGTGTAGAAAGCCAATAAAGCAATAAAGCAAGTCCTGATTTGTAAGCCAATTTTTGAGATATAAATGCTTACAATGAAAATTGTAGCTGCCTTTACACATTGCTGTTTATAATCCATGATAAGAAGGAGGGAGGATATTGTCCTCAGGTTCCCTCACTGATACTTGACTCTCAATACTCCATATCTAATTCATCTGGTGAAATAGATTGAATGCTGGACTTGAAGTCAGGAAGACCTGAGTTCAAATACTTTCTTATAGATTTGGTAGCTCTATGACCCTAGCTAAGTCACTTACCTTTCACAGTCTGTTTCCTCATCTATAAAGTGGGGATAATAATCTTATAGGCTTATTGTGAGTTTCAAATGAGATAATATGTGAAGTGCTACATAAAGATCAATCATAATAATGACAATAACAATTATAAGTATGATACCAAAGTTTTAAGCGAAAAGTAGCTTCTTTTCACAAAAAAAGTTGTGGACCTTGAAATTAGTCCAATTCTCTCATCTAAAGAGTAAGCAGCTGTATGCTGTAGAGAAAAAAGTGCTGAATGTACAATCTGAGTTTATTTAAATTTTAACTCTGCTGTTACTACTTCTGTGATATTGGAGAAGTAATTTCATTTTCTGGGGCCTCAAGTTCTTCATTTGTAAAATATAAAAACTGGACTAGATAATTTTAATGGTTCTTCATAGCTTTAGATAGATGATACTACCTGGAATGATAATTCACTATTTAGTAGTTATAAGCTTTAAAACTGAAAGGAACCCAAGTTTAATGGTGAAAATGGTTCGGTGGTTCCAGCCCAATCCCAGCCCTGGAATTTTCGTGGAAACCACCACCATCCACTTACAAAATGATGGGCTTTAGAAAAGGATGTGGATGGAGAAGGACGTAAGAAGTGGCTGGCTAGCATTTGAGAGAAGCCCCAGTAGAATCCTGAGTGATCTTTAGAGTATTAATTGATTTGATTGCAGATAAAGGTGCTAGAACTATCCCCATTGTGGAAGGTGAATGGATTGTCACAGGAATTTGTCAAATGATCCTCTCCTTACAAACACAACTACACAGGAAATAGCCATAGGAACAATAAAATGCATTATCAGAATGACTTTAGCTGTCACCAAACAAATACATAGAGTTGGAGAGTGGCAAGGGGTAGGGTGGAGGGCAATTTCCTACCAGATAGGATGTGGTCTACCAGTCAAATTTATGGATATGATTCTCCTGCAGTTATGATTGTAACCTGTGACCTAGCTGATACATTACAATTAACAGAATCATCTAAATGAGCACTTCCCTTTTGGTGATGATACCATTCTGATGGCAAAAAAAAATGAAGAAAAAATTAAAAGTCTCTTTATGAACTTCAAACAAGAGAGGATAAAAGCTGGCTTGTAGTTTAACATAAAAAACAAATCAACAAAAAACTAAGATCTTGGCAACTGGTCCAATCTCTTCCTGGTAAATAGAGGGAGAAGAAGTGAATGCAACATCAGAACCATGAAAGTAAAAATACTCGCTCCTTGAAAGGTTCCTATTGGAAATCTGGATAGCGTACTAAAAAGGAGAGACATCACCTTGCCAGGAAAGATCCACATAGTCAAAGCTATGGCTTTTCCAGTAGCAATGTATAGCTATGAGAGTTGAGGAAATGCTCCCATTTTGCAGATGGGGAAATTGAAATTCAGTGACAGTGAGTAATTGATTTGAACCCAGGTTTTCTGATACCTATCTAGGAGTCTTTATACTGCCTCTCCATATTCATAATCAAAGAAAGAACCTATAGGTTAGTAACACACCATAGTAACACTTAGCTATGAAAGATTAGAATCATACTTTCTAATTGTGGTACTACAGAAGAGTTTTTTTGGCACAAGGAGATCAAATCAGTTAATACTTACCTTGTAAGTAACAATAACTTTTGTTAAAGCTTTTTCCTGAAAGGATGATGCTTTTTATTTGGATTCTCTTGCTCTACAATCATCTAGTCCAATTTTTAATTTTTTTAGGAGATAAAGAAACTTGTATCCCAAGTGACTTGGCTAAAGTTACAGAATTCAAGTATCAGAGCAAGGTTCAAACACATGCCAAATCTCTTTGCACTAGGCTACCATGTTGCTTTATAAAAAAATATTTCCTTCCTGTCTACTAACCCAAGTTTCTATTCTTTGGTTATACATCTTGTCCATTGTAGGTTGCTCTATTCAGTGAAGTGGATTGAAGCGTATCCTTGTTCTTACCTTAGCAACTTTTACTGCAGAACCATAACCAGTGGAAAATCCACAGCCAACCAGGCAAACTTTTTCTAGAGGAGAGGAGGAATCGATCTTTACAACTGAGATTTCATCCACCACTGTATACTCAGTGAAGGTGCTTGTGCCAAGGAAATGATGAATTGGCTTCCCTCGGCAGGTAAATCTGGTGGTATTATCCTTTAAGGTACCACTACAATTAGTCAGGCTAATAAAAGAAACACACACACACACACACACAGAGCAATGAGATATAGGTATTAGCACAATACAATTCCAGTTCTGCCCCAAGGGAAAATAGTAGAAACCTACTCATTTCTTAAACAGAGGTTGCCAGTTGGGTGCTTACAAACTTTGCATTGGTTGCACTGTGGAGTAAAGAGTGGAATGACTTTGTCACCTATGGAGAGAAGAAAAAGCACTGTTAAAATTCTAGAATTACAAGATTTTAAAATTTGAAGTTTGTTCAAGCCCCTCATTTTATGGATGAGGAATCTGGATCCCAGTGATTGAAAGCAAAATTATATCACATTTTTTGAGGCATGTAAGTTCTGTATCCATTATCTCATTTGATAGTCACAACAACTCCAATGAGATATGCTCCCATTTTGCAGATGGGGAAATTGAAATTCAGTGACAGTGAGTAATTGATTTGAACCCAGGTTTTCTGATACCTATCTAGAAATTTTTATACTGTCTCTCCATATTCATAATCAAAGAAAGAACCTATAGGTTAGTAACACACCACCTTTGACATGAAATGTTTCTTCATCTCTCAAGCTGCAAGGATCTTTCTGCTTCTCTGTATTTTTATACATGTGATCCATGATAGACTATAAGCTCCTTGAAGGCAGGGATTGTTTTGCTTTTGTCCTTATATTCTCAAACCTAGTATAGTACCTGGAATATAATAGTTCCTTAATAAACATTTTTAGGTTGATCAGAGGCATACAGTGGAAAAGGCACTGACTCTGGAAACTGAAGTCCCTGGTTCAAATTCCACCTTGATGTTGAACAAATTGATTAACTTCCCTAAATCTCAGTTTTCTCTTTTGTAGAGTTGTTGGCCTAAAACGTCTTTAAGATCCCATTTAGCTCTACATCTCTGATCCTGAGATGGATTGACTGGTTGCATTGTATGCATAGACTTTTCCTAAGAGAATTGGAAATAGTTGCTGATCACTATCATGCCAGTCTCTATGTCATGGACAATTAGTCCAGTAGAGAACTACAATATTTCAAAATTTCTCATGTGAATTTAAAAAAAATTGATCTTAGGATGGATAGGACTTCATAAACCTGCCAGATGCTAGGAAGATATAGCAATTCATATTGGTCTGGGATACATGGAAAATGAAAATTTTCAATGCAAGAAAAAGCAAAAAGTCTTAGTTTTTTTTTTTTTTTCTGTGTTAATGCTTATACATCATACCATGTCAACATTATCTTTTGTTGTATATCCTTAGTTCTTTCCCAAGGGTATATATTTTTAAATGAGGATAATAATAGCACTGATCTCACAGAGTTATTGTGATTTTTGTTTTATATATATATGTATAAAATGTTTGCAAATTGTGTCTCTGAATAGTTGTAAACTCTTTGAAGGTAGGAACTGTCTTTTGCTTCTTTTTATATCCCTAGGCCTTAGCACAGTGCCTCATACATAGTAGGCACTTAACAAATGTTTATTGAATTTAATTAATAACTAGTATTCACATAGAACTTTAAGTATTTTACATATATTACATTATTTGTGTTGCTGTTATATCCTTGTTTTACAGATAGGTTACAAACGGAGGTTAAGTAATTTGTCCAGGATCACACAGCTAGTAAATGTCTGAGGTAAAATTTGAATTCAGATTTTCCTGACTCTAGACCAAAGAAAAACCAAAAATCTTAGAATGTAAGAATTTGAAACTTGTTAAAATGAATATTACATATTTTTTCTAATTCATCTTTTCTCTGTTCTCTAATACCAAAGACATTGATTGACTATTCAATTAAAATATGAATAAGCAGATATATTGTATCTACAATTGCCATAATTGGAGCTTGAAGTTATTTTTACAAAAAACTTTAACTATGCCTATCAATATTCAGTCATTTCTTTCTCATTCAGAGCATATGCTTCTGCTACTTCAGCTGTCTTCTATCTGGAATTTTTATCCATAAACAACATTATCGTTACTGTTGAACATAAAGTAAGAATTAAAGAAAAACTAATAATTTGCATGTTCCACTGTTCTTTCTATTTTACCTGGTTTTACAGAAGTCACTCCTTCTCCAATGCTTTCCACAATCCCCGCCGCCTCATGCCCCAGGATTACTGGGAGGGGACAATATAGTGTCCCACTTATCACATGGTCATCTGAGCGGCAGATTCCTGTTGCCACAATCTGTAAGAGAATAAGAGAATGATGAGGCCATTAAGAGTTTGTAGGAATTTCTCAGGCTTTTTATGCATGCTGTGTCTACATCTCCTGAAATGAGAACATTGTATATAGTAACAGAACAATTTGGAGCAACTAAGTCATTTGGACTCTTAGGAATTCTCAAATTAATTTCCAAGGACACATAAAGGAAAATATTATCTGCATCCAGAAAAAGAATTGATAAATAGAAGCATGTATAGAATAATTTCACACACACACACACACACACACACACACACACACACATTTGTGTCTAATAGTAGCCACTTCTAGGGTGGGGAAGGAACCAATGAAAAAATGTACATGGCAATTTTATTGTATATTAAAAAGAAATATTAAGTTGTATTCAATAGATTTGTAGTTTCATGTGCATTCATCTTTTAAAAAAAATTCCACTGTTATGGAAATGCTTATTTTGTCTCATAAGCTAAAAATAAAAAGGTTTTAAAGAAAAGAAAATGATGGTGACAGGTTATAGTGATGATCTGGCATTGCCATTGTCATTATTGTCATCTATTATCATGGCTAAAGTGATGCTAAGGAAGAATATATAATTCCACCCTTTGGAAAAGTCCTTTCACTTTTCTCATGGCAATTTCCTTATCTATAAAATGAGTACATTGGACTAGATGCCCCCAAAGCTCCTTTGCATCTAGAAATTGAGGATCCTATGATCATTGTTATCATGAGACACTCTAAAAGATCCATGATTTTATCGGCATGTGTATTTATAGGATCACGGAGAAGCTCATTCTACCAGCAAGCATGTTGTATTAGATGAGTCACGTTGGTATCTACATTCCTTAAATTAGTCCTCCTGACCTACATTCAGGTGTTGCTTTGGAGGACATACATGCAGACCTGCCCAGCCATAGTTTTTAACTGGGTTTGTACTTAAAGCCTTTTTATTTTGTTAGGACCTATGAGATTTTCAATCTGCAATATGACATTTGAGAACTGACAGACACTACCATATCATAAAAAGATCTGATATTTGTGTAAGGCTTTAAAATTTTCAAAGTGAAATATAATGTGTATGTAAATATACATATAAACACATGGACATATGTGTAGATTATATGATAGATATATAAATACACAAGTCTATGTATGCACACACACACACGTGTGTGTGTGTGTTTGTGTGTGTGTGTGTATGTGTTTGTGTGTGTATGTAATAAAAATACATCTGGGAGGAGAAGACCCTGAGGGTATCTGGCCAAAGCAAAAATGACTGCTATTTACACACATTCACTCCAGGACCCAAACAATGACCAATTGAGGCTTGGCCTAGAACCAATTATTGTTGATCAATCAATGAGAGTTAAAGTGGTTTGAGTTTAAGACATGGCCTTAAGAAAGAAATCTATTCAGTGAACCCCAAGATATCTTGGGAAGGTTCAGCAATTAAAAAAATGAAGAGCAACTGTAGATAAGAGTATGATACCCTATGTGGAAAGAAAAAGGATGGAAAGAAGGGAGAAAAGAGGGAAGTGGGGAAGAGAAGAGGAAGGGAGGAAAAAAAGACGTTTCCCAATTGACCAATTCCAGTCGGTTCCCCAATGGGGCAACTCCATTTGATGTGGGTAAACTCTGTAAAAAAAACTGTGTTCTCTTTAACATTATCACTCTGAAACTGTTCCCTTTTGATCTGTAAAATTAACACTTTGAAACTCTGTCCCTTTTGATTCCTCACCCCCAGAGTCCAGAGAGTCTATAAGAGCATATCCTCCTGGCTGGCCCTTTCTAAGGCAAATCATTGATAGCCTGATAGCCAGATCCCCATTCAAATTCTTTTGGGACACCTGGGCCAGATATTGGTAAACATCTAGGCCTGGGAACTTAGGCTTTCTTTTCAACCTGAAACCTGAGCCTCAAGATTCCTTTTTAAAGGACATTCTTTGCAGAATGTCCAAAGTAGGACCCTGCCCACTGTGGAGACATTCTCTTCTCAGTGCTAACCCCATTTCCTTAACAGGACTTGCCTCTGAGGACATCAGGCTTCCTAGTAAAGCTGGCTTCCTATCCAACAATAAACTTCCATTTTTGCCACCTAAAACTCTTCGTGAATTCTTTCACGAAGGACCTGGTCTACCAAAAGGGGATTTTCACAACTCTGATTGCCACTAGCCTTGTCACATTCACAGAGGTTGTTGCTTATTCTTTGTTCTCAAGGAGGACCATGTCAATTGAGAGGTTGAAGAGAGGACCCTAAAACTCTAAAAATCCTTGAAGAAAAAAATCTCCTTCAACTCTGCCTCAGTGAGGGAACCCACCCCAAGGGACAAATAGTTTCATTCTTATCTAGGTGGGGTCAGTTCAGTCCAGAAACTCATTAAATTCTATTCAAATCCCATCCCAAGCTGATGAGCCAACTTGGGCTGTCCCAGCCCACATGGGGGCTAACCTGCTCTGCTCAACTGTCCCAGCCCCCACTAAGACACTTATTATAAAAGAGCCAAACTAAACCCCTCTCTTTTCAGAGTTCCAAATATGCCAGCAATTCCATGCTTGCTATGCCAAGGGCCTCTGTCCACTGCAATATTCTTTCTGGTGCCATCTTCTCTTTACCCTCATCTATTTCCCTAACCAGACTTTATGCCTCTGTCAGGATTTCTAACCTAACTTCCAATCCCCATAAAAAAACCTCTTTTATCAATCTAGGTTTTTGGGTCTGTAAATTCCTTTACAGAGATTCTCTGTGCTGCCAAAAGGGAGTCCCCAAAACTCCCTACCCTTGCACTGAATCCCAAGGAGGTACAGGGGAGCCAAACATCTCCATCTGGTTCCCTGAACCCCGAACCTGCCACTAGACCTTATCATTTAACTCCCTGACCATCAGATACCCTAATCTCATTTTGGTTCTCTAAATCTAGATTATCAGGTGATGTCATGACATGCAAATGACTTGGATTTAAGTGAAGGAGAACTGTGCAAAGTCACCTGATTCACTATTTCCTCCAGAGCCATCTGTGACCAGTGGCAGATATAGAACAGGATGGTTGAGTGGATGCAGTGGGAGACCTTGATCTGTTAAAGCTCAGTAATAATAAAAAAAAATTTTTTAAAGAGCACCTGTAGGTAAGGGTATTGTCTCTGAGGCGCCTTCAAGCTTTTGACGTATCAATGGCCTTGAATATAATGACAGAGAGGTTCTCATCAGGCTGTTTTTGGAGTGGCAGGTGTTGGAGGAAATGCTCCTGATATATTCTCCCATTCCATTCTAGTGCAAAAAGTATCTAACTTATGTCTTAGCAAACTTAATCACTATTCATTTCTTTACCTCAGGTAATAGTCTAGTGTTTCAAAATTGGAGACATTTAATATTGTGGGCAATGTTAAAAATAAGTATTACTGTAAAACTTGAGGATTTTTTTCTTTTCTTTGCTCTTTTTACCTTAATTCGAACTTCATTGGCCTTGGGTGGGGCAACTTCCACTTCCTCAATGGATAAGGGCTTGTTGAGCTCCCAAAGAATAGCTGCTTTGCACTTAATGACCTAGGGGGGAAAAAGTAGAAACAAAGTTAGTAGCTAATGCTCTTTGGTGAACAGTTTTACTAGTTTTATAAACCTAACTGGAATGTGTTTTGAGTTTGAGATGTCTGAGACATTGATGTAAATATTCAGCAAGCAGATGGACATTTGGTGCTGATATTCAATAATGATATGTGAGCAAGATAGGTAGTTTTCAGACTCATGGCTGTATGCTTCATCACAAAATCCTGGGGAGCCAAGGATATGCTGAAGACAGCTCACAGTTGCTTGAGATTATTGTTAAATTCTTAGTATGGGCATTTATACCCCAGAAATCAGCAAAGTTATAAATGAGGACTTGCTTTAGTGTTGTTATTGTTGTTTTATCTTCTAGACGTAAGAAAATGTTACTCTAGATTAAATTTAAAAGTATATCGTGATTTTTGGAGAGTTCAGAGAGCCAATTGTTAAAAATTTAGTAGTATCATCTTGACAGGAGCTGATGAGCTCTGTCTGTCTCTGGTGTGTGTGTGTGTGTGTGTGTGTGTAATAAGCACAAAGGATTTATGTGTAGACCAAATATTTCTAGAATGGAATCTACTGAAAAATAAGTGGATAGGGAGTATTGGAAAAAAAAAAAAGATAAATAGAACATTGTACTATAGGAAATTGTCTCTCTCATTAAAAAGTTTGTTCTCTCTAGGAAAAAGGTCAGTCAAGTCAATACATTTATTAAAGTGCTTTCTATGTACTGTGTTAAGCATTAATACAACACCTTTTGGTATTCCAGAGAAACCAATGAATCTCATTTCAGAATAATGTTTTCAAACACATAAAATAATGTACATAAGATTACAAAGAAAACCAATTCTATTGACATACTGTTATCAAAATTTTAAAAAATAAATACTTCACAGACTTCAGGTGAAAAATACTGAGAGAGGAAAAAAAAGAGGAAGAAAAGAGAGAAAAGAGGAAAAGAATGGAGCCTTGGAGTAAATACATAGAACTGGAATATATGTATTTTTGCTCCAATGCTCTCTATCCACTTCTTTTTCAGTAGATTCTACTATACCTTCCCTCTCCAACTTGTTCTCTTACCTTCTCTTTACCCATTTCCCTATTGTCCAACAAGTTCCAGTAGCTTGGAGCTCAGAGATTGGTCTGAGATCTTTGTTCAGTTATCTCTATAAACTATTACAATCCTTTACAACCTGCTGCCTTCCTATTTTTTTCTTCTCTACTCCACGTACTCTAAACTGTTTATACTCTTCAGTCCAGCAATATCAGTAGTATATTTATTTCCCAAAAGGATTTAAAAAAGAGGAAAAAGACCTAAATGTACAAAATATTTGTAGCAGCATATTTTGTGGTGGCAATGAATTGGAAACTGAAGGGAATGTCCATCAGTTGGGAAATGCTGGACAAGTTATGACATGTGAACATGATAGAATACTATAAGGCTGTAAGGAATGATGAAGGGCATGTTTCAGAAAAACCTGGTAAGACTTGTATGGACTGATGCTAAGTGAAGTGAGCAGGACCATAAGGACAGTTTATACAATAAAAACAATTGTGAAAAGGCAAACAATTTTGAAAGATTTACTTTGATGAACACAATGTAACTAATCACAATTTCAGAAGATCCAATATAAAAATGTGATTCATGTCCAGATAAAGAGATGATAGACTCCATGGTACAGAATGAAGCCTATTTTCTTTCTGGATATGGCTAATGTGGAAATTGTTTTGCTTGACTATATGTATTTATGATAGCTTTTTAAAAATTTCCTTAATGAGTAGAGGAGGTTAGAGGAAGAGTTTTTGGAAGAGGAGATTCTTTGTTTATGTCCTCCCTCCATTATTTCTTATAGCATAATAGAACTCCATCACAATCATATACAACATTATATACATTCCTCAGTTGATGACATCCCCTCAGTTCCTAATTGTTCCTAATTCTTTGCCACACAAAAAGAGCTGCTATAAATATTTTTGTAAATATGAGTCCTTGTCCTTTTCCTTTGATTTCTTTGAGGTATGTGGCATTATTCTTTAAAAACAAAAATCAACAATCCATAAAACTGTAAATGGTTGACTTGGCACATAAGGAAAATACTTATTACTTTATGTAAATCAGGTATTCTTTTCAAAGTTTTTTTTTTTTTTTAATTTACTTTAGGCTGTCATTTTCATTCTTTTTTGAGGGGGAGGAACCTTGGAATTTATTTTTTTTCAGATAGTTACCATGGTATTTTATTTTCCAAATACATGGAAAGATAGTTTTTAACATTCATTTTTGTAAGACTTTGTGCTTTAACTTTCTTCCTTCCTCCTTTATCTCCTTTTCCCCCAAGATAACAAGCAATCTGATATAGATTAAATATATGCAAACCTTTTAAACATATTTCCATATTTGTCATGTGCAAGAAAAAAATAGACCAAAACTTGAGAAATAAATAAAGAAAAAAAAGAAAAAGGTGAAAATACTGTGTTTTGATCCATATTCAGCCTCCATAGTTCTCTCTCTGGATGAGATTGAAATTTTCCATCCTATTTTATTATTTGATTTGAAAGGTAAAATTCTAATAAAACCATTGCAAGACCATTACATAGCTTCATGGGCTTTTAGAGTAAGCTGAATAGTAGCCACGACAACTAGGTAGCAGAGAGGGTAGAAAACAGATGTGGAGTCAGAAGGATGTAGGTTTGAGTCCACAGGTCAACTCAATGGCATTTATTAAGCATCTATTTATCAGGTACTATATTCAGCAGTTGAGATACAAAGAGAGGCAAAAACATAATTGAGAGGTCACAGTCTAGTAAAAGAAAAACTGTGCCAACAACTCTGTGCAAACAAGATATATATGTAATAAATAAGAGATTTTAACAGAAGGAAATCAGAAAACCAGAAAGGGATAAAAAAAGGCTTTATATGGAAGGTCGAGTTTTAGCTGGGACTTGAAGAATGCCAAGAGCAGCCAGGAGGTGGAGATGAGGAAGTAGAAAGTCCATGGTTGGGAAACAGCCAGAGAAACTGCAACATACTGTACTTATATGTGCCAGAAAAATCAAGGAGATCAGGTAACATCTGATCAGAGAGGATGGGAGTAAAGTGTAAGAAGACCAAAAGGGGTCAGGTTGTAAATGACTTAGAGAGCCAAAAAGGATTTTAGATTTAATCTTGGAGGTAATAGGGAGCCACTGAAGTTTAATGATCTTAATTATATAGGGAGTATATTTCAGACTAACTGTGGCTGACTTAAGCCAGGAAAATCTCTAATCAAGATGCTAATTTTACATTAGAAAATAAGTTTTTGACCTCTTGTACAATTATATAAGCTATAAAGTTTTAACAAAACATTGAAGTTGAATTGAATGATTTCATTATAATAGTCTCTAAATTATGACTCATACAAATCAATGATAACCTAAAGTAGTAGAAATTTCAATATTAAGTCTTCCACAATTATTAAACTAAGTCATATAACTTCTACAAAGTCTCAATGTTCTTATCTGTAAAATGGGGTTAGCAATAACTAGTCTCTTCTTCACAGAATTATTGTAAGAATCACAAAACATGTAAAGCACTTTACAAATCTGAAAATTTTGTCAAAACACCATTAGTATTATTAAAATGATTTAATCTCTAGTATATTATAGCTCAATAGAACTCCATCACAATCATATGTAACATTTTATACATTCCTCAGTTGATGAGCATCCCCTCAGTTTCTAATTCTCTGTGACCATAAAAAGAGCTGCTATAAATATTTTTATAAATACAGGTCCTTGTTCTTTTCCTTTGATTTCTTTGAAGTATGAAGCATTATTCTTTAAAAACAAAAATCACCAATCCACAAAGTTGTAAATGGTTAACTTGGCACAGGAGGAAAATACTTGTTACTTAGGTAAATCAGGTATTATTTTCAAAGTTTTATGTTCACACATAAAATAATTTCTCTCCATTGAAGTTTTAGGCTGATATTTCATACTGCTGTGAACATGTACTTGGATTTTGGTGAGTAATGTCAAAAAATTTTTAAAAATCTTCTTCCCTACTCTCTTCTCCTTTCTTCTTATCCTACAAGATCTTGTGCTCAGTTATGAACACATTTAATCAATATTTCTATGTCAATATTGGGAAACTTGACACTAAAATTTCTACGGCTTTACATGTCTTAATTATTTGGTGCTACATGTTAGAATATTAAGTCTTATATAATCTAGTCCTTCTAATTCCACTAATGAAATAATTTCTCTGCTTCTAATCCCTTGTTTTCTTTAACAAATAAAATCAACAAAATGATATAGGATATAACACAAATTTTGTTCTTCTCATGTAAAGTTACCTTCTTGATTAGAAGATTTACCTGAGTTAAGACTTAGCCATATCTGCTTTGGGGTAAGCTCCCTATTTAACTGTGGATTTCTTTTAGACATGAAAGGAGACAGATGTGAATGATTAGATAAATTGGAAAAAAATGTATTGGAAATTTCAGAATTTTCACTCAATTAACAAATCACACCTTGTCAATTATTCTAAGGATTATCTTATTCATAGATTCAATCTGTAACACTATATCTAGCTCTTTATTAATTATACTTAATATATATATATATATTATTTGGGTGAGAAAAATTTCTGCTTACTTTTCCTGCTGTGGTCATGCTGTGGTCAAGGTTTTCCTTTTCTGTGCAGGACTGTCTGAATTTCTTCTGACTCCTCAACTGCCTCGTTGAGCAAAACAGAAAGATCACAGGAAGCTTTTTCTCTACTCTGTATTAATATACTCTTCCAAACATGTGACTGGACGTTGAAACCCCACCTACCAGTTGATCTTTTAGTGCCATTCTTCATACACAGGAAAATGCACTAAGACAATATTTGTCTAATATATCAAGATTATATTCCAAGTATTAATTTAAAAGAATTTACTAGTGGTTTCTCTATTCAGGACTTCCCTGCAAATAATTCTTTTTCTCCTCTGCCCTTGTTTTCATTCCTCAGCCCTACTCAGGATCCAGATAAGATTTAGGGGAAGGATTGCAGCCAACTTGAAGTATTCCAAGGGTCATCATGTATGAGAGAGAGTTTGGCTCCAGGGGACAAATGAGTATTAAAGGAACATAACTTTAGAACTACAAATAATCAAAGAGATCATTTAGTCCAGTCCCATTATTATATAGACTGAGCCTAGTTGAAGGAAAGAAGCAAGTAAGCAAGGAAGGAAAGAAGGCAACAAGGGAGGAAGGAAAGAGGGCAACAAGCCCTTTATTTATTTATTAAGCAATTTATTTATTAAGCAATTACTATGTGACAGTCACTCTGCTAAGTACTTTATGATTATATTTTTGGATCCTTAAACACAATCTTGGGAGGGAGGTGCTGTAATTATTTTCATTTCACAATTGCTGAGAGTGAGGAAGTTAACAGTTAGGTCACTTGACTGGGTCTTTCAGCTAGGAAGGATCTAAGATTAGATTTGAATTAGGTCTTCCTGACTCCAGACTCAGTGTTCTATCTGTCTGGGAAGAGAGATATTAAATGGGATCAAAGTAACTAAGGTAGCTTGGTGGCAAAGTGGATAGTGTATGGGGCTTAATCTTTAAGAGATTCTTCTTGAGTTCATATCTGGCTTCAGACATTGACTAGCAGTGTGATCCTGGGCAAGTCACTTTACCCTGTTTGCCTCAGTTTCCTCACTAGCAAAAATGAGCTACAGAAGGAAAATTTTGCTAAGGAAACCCCAAATGGAGTCATAGAGTCTACCATGAATGAAAAACAAAAATTAGAGCTATTCAAAAAACCCAAAGAGGAAATTCTGCACAGGAAAGTTTAACTTCCTGCTGCAGCCTTTCTTTTCCCTTCACGTCTGGGAATATTTATTTGATTATTCTGACGCATTCTTTGCAACTCCAAAGTAAAAGATTACTTCAGATGTGTCTGGCACTATGTCGGTTACACAAGTGTTATTATGTACATTATTACATTCAGTCCTTAACAACAATCCTAGATTGCCTGCATCATGTCTTTACTATTGAAATGGCCCTCATTCAATCACAAGTTATTGAGTGCCTACTCCAGGTGAGATACTCTTCTAAGTTCTAGGAGATAACAAGGCAAAAGTGATATAATCTTTATTTTCTAGGGGATAACATTCTAAGGAAGCCCTTATCTATATATCCTATATATATGCCTATGCAACCTCTCATCTGGGGTCATTTACCAAATTTCCACTCTTGTTAGGGGACAGCAAGATGTACACTAGAATATGTGCTGGTTCTGGAATCAGGAGCCAGCCTCAGACACTTATTTACCAGCTGTGTGAACCTGGAAAAGTCACTTTACCCTGTTTGCCTGAGTTTTCTCATCTGTAAAATGAGCTAGAAATGGAAATTGCAAGCCATTCCAATATCTTTCTTAAGAAAATCCCAAGTGGGGTCATGAAGAGTTGGATACAATTGAACAATGGCACAATAGCCCTATTTTCCTTCTCTTCATAAAATCTAATGAATGAACACGATAACTCCATTTTACTATGAAAATAGAATGATGAATGGTGATTAAAGATTTATGATGTTTACTGTCTGTGCTTGTCACTTTACAAATAGTCTCTCATTTGATCCTCACGATAATCCTGAAAGGCAGGTGCGATTATTATCCCCATTTTAGAAGTGAGGAAACAGGCAAACAAAGACTTAGGAAGCACACAGCCAGTAAGGATTGGAAGCTGAATTTGAACTTCGGTCTTTTTGGCTCTAAGCCCAGAGCTGTAGCCACCGTGTCATCCACCCTAGGTGCCAAGTATGTCCTATTCCAGAGCCTGACGAGGTACACAAAATATATTATGAATAACTGGCACACAACTTGCCTTTCCCTGCAATTCTCATACTGTCCATACAAAGTTTTAGGTGAGAGTGAGTTGAGAAGTTCCTTTATTTATTCAGAAGGAAGCAGGGAGGGACAGGTGGATGGGGAAGCAAAGGGTGAGGGAAGAAGGCAAAGGAGGGATCTCTGGGTGAGGGAAGGTTAAGTAATTGTAAGCCAAATTATGGAGGAGAATTTAATGAAAGTTAGCAAGCATAGGAAAGACATATGTGTATGTGGGGTAGGTATGTGGATGAGTGTGTATATGTATGTATATATCTACATAAATATATCTCTTAACTTTAACTTGCTTGGGGATGGTTGGGAGATGAAAGGGAAATAAGTGTGTGTGTGTATGGTTATATCTATCTATCTATATCTATGTACCTGTATCTCTCTCTCTCTCTCTCTCTCTCTCTCTCTCTCTCTCTCTCTCTCTCTCTCTCTATATATATATATATATATATATATATATATACACACATATATATGTGTATATATATAATATATAATGTCCTTTCTTAACTACAGCCTGCTTGAGGAGGGAGGGATGAAAAGGGAAAAAAAATGAGTAAAAAGATGCTCAGCAGAAAACAAAAGAACAATTTACAATGTGTGTGTTTATGCATGTGTGTATGTGGTGAAGTATAGTGTGATACCTTCCTCCCCTCCACCCCTTCTCACTCTTCTTCCATCCCTTCCCTACAGATTTAAGTTTTTGTCTCCTGTAGTCACTTCTGAGCCTTAGTCAAGAGACTTGACTATTCTGCTGCTAGTGGCCTCTAAACTGGTTTAGTGGGGTAATACCCTCCCAA
Organism: Antechinus flavipes; assembly: GCF_016432865.1. Lineage (NCBI taxonomy): Eukaryota > Metazoa > Chordata > Mammalia > Dasyuromorphia > Dasyuridae > Antechinus > Antechinus flavipes. Next base: position 150,898,629 of record NC_067403.1, read on the forward strand.
GGGCACAATTAATTCTCTTCATCTAGTCGCAAAATATTCTCTGTATGGTACCCAAAAATTAAAGTCCTTTACCCCTCCCTAACTGGTATAATGCTCTTGTCAGACAAGTTTCAGGTACTTGGCTTTTGTTCTGGACTCTAATCTTGGGAACTTTGTGTCTTTCTCACATGCTTGAATGAATGGCTCCCTTCTACCCTTCCTCCCTTCTGAGCTCCAGAATCACAGATGAATGTTTAAACCCAGATATCCTCCTCTCTCGGGGAGGAAGAAGCCCCCACCACATAGAGTGTTCCACCTGGCTAGCTGTGCAGCTTTATAGACTAATGGATAGATCACTGGATTTGTAGTCAGAGAGATCTCAGTTTAAATCCTACCATAGATACTTGGATTATCAACCTCATTTCTTCTCCTGTAACATTTGAATAATGACATTACCTATTTTGTAGTGATAATCCCGAGTTAATATATATAAAGAGTCTTGCTAAGCTTAAAGTACTATGTAAATCTTAACTGTTGTCAGATTTTTTTTTTTGTTCTTTTGAGGCTTTTTTGCCAGTTGAGGCAATAATATACTTGTATAAATAAATATGTAGATATATAAATATGATATAAAAGAAATATATGTACATATTTATAATTATAACAAATCTATCATTGAATTTTATTAATTTATAATTTATTATAATAAATTTATAATTATAAATATATACATACATTTATTTTATCTTACATTTATATATTTAACATAGTATTAAGAAAAATGTTGTGCCACAGTTTTCTTTTATTGTCCTGACTAAATTTCCCTAAATGATTTGGCCTCAGTTTCCCTAAATTATTCTGCCTCAGTTTCCCTACTTGGTCCTGCCTTGGTCTCCTTAATTGTTCTGCCTAAATCCCCTTACTAGCAATCCACCCACCTCTGGTTCATGAAGACTGATATAATTCAGGACTATTTGCTCTAAGGTTATAAATTGTCCATGTATAAACTCAGAAAGGGGGACTCCAGCTGTATCTGGAGTCCGACATTTTCTTCACTCCTAGTTTGTTAGAATTTATGGTCCTACCCCCCAACCTGTCAGAATCGGATTTATAGTTCCTGCCTGGAGATTCCCACTCACTAGAATTTGGATTCCATCCCCCTGCCTTTATTTAGCTACTGTGTATAAATATCTCATTGGCTGCTGGATGCAGGTTGGATGCAGGCTGGATGCTCGATTCTTGGAGACGATAGTCTCATTCAGCCCTGGGACCAAACCATGGATCCATTTGATCCCAGTATATCTCTCCCATTTAATAAATTATTAAGAACTCTCTGATCTCTATCTTGCCTCAGTTTCTCCAGCATTACAAAAGTACTTTTATTTTTAAAAAAACTTCTGTTGATCAGAGAAGTACAAATTAAGATTACTCTGAAGTACCACTCACACCTCTCAGATTGGCTAAAATGACAGGAAAAGTTAATGATGAATGTTGGAAGGGATGTGGAAAAATTGTGACACTAATACATGGTTAGTGGAGTTGTGAACTGATCTAATCATCCTAAAGAGCTATATGGAACTGTGCCCAAAGGACTATCAAGCTATGCAAACTCTTTGATCCAGAAGTGTCTCTCCTGGGTCTATATCCCCAAAATTTTTTTTTTACGGGAAAGGGACCCATATGTGCAAAAATGTTTATAGCAGCCCTCTTTGTAGTGGCCAGAAACTGAGTGGATGCCCATCAGTTGGAGAATGGCTGAATAAGTTATGGTATACGAATGTTATAAAATATTATTTTTCTATAAGCAGTGATCAGCAGGATGATTTTAGAAAGGCCTGCTGAGACTTACATGAACTGATGCTAAGTGAAGTGAGTCGAACTTGTTGAGGGATGAGATACTCTAACAGCGATGGGGGTTCATAGTCCCAATCTCCAAGCAAGGTTTTTGGGCAGAAATGGATTTATTTTCATTGAAGTCTCAGTGGGCTAGTAACTGGTTAGGAAATTAGCAAAGGTTGGGATACAGAGTCTTGATTGTATTTAGGTTTCTATAGCCCAGGACTACCGAGCAATCTTCAGATGGATTGAGGGACTAATTTCCAGGTCAATTATGGGTGGTGATTATGTCCCAGGTCAACATCTCCAAATGAATTGTAGGAGGGGATTATTGTAGGAGTTTTCCCTGCGAATCAAGTAGGAGGGTAGAGATACTCCCAGAGGCCCAGAGAGGTTGAAATTCAGAGTTTTTACACCACAGGTCCACTCCACCAAAAAAAAAAATCAGGGGGACACAATCCTATTACATCAAACCAGGAAAACATTGGATACAACAACAACATTATTCAATGATCAATTCTGATGGATATGGCTATTTTCAAAAATGAAGTGATTCAGGACAATTCCAATGCTCTTGTGATGTGGGAACTGAATGTGGATCACAACATAGTATTTTCACTCTTTTTGTTGTTGTTTGCTTGCTTTTTGTTTTCTTTCTCGTTTTCCCCTTTTTGATCTGATTTTTCTTGTGCAGCATGATAAAAGTGACAATATGTATAGAAGAATTGCAGTTTAATATATATATTGGATTATGTGCTGTCCTAAAGGAGGGAGTGAGGAGAAGGGAGAAAAAAATCAGGACACAAAGTTTTGCAAAGGTGAATATTGAAAACAATGCATGTATTTTGAAAATAAAAAGCTAAAAAGAAAAATTAAATTAAATGGGCTGACGGGAAAAAAAAAAATCTGACACTGAGGCTGGATTTGAACTCAGGTTTTTCTGACTCCAGTCCTGGCACTCTACTGGGCTATCCAGGTACTCCTCTTGAACTGCAAACCAGTCACAAAAAGCATAGGTGGGAAAATCATAGATTGGGAATCACATAGGAATAAATCTTCACTGTGACATGTTACTTGTGTGACTTTGAGCAGGTCAGTCTGTTTCCTCTAATTCAAAATGAAGGGCTTAGCCTCTGTGGCTTCCAGCTTTACAGCAATGATCCTTTGACACAGAGTCCATCCCTGGAGAAAACTAATCCTAGTGGGTTTCATTTGGTTGTAATGTAGACAATAGATATTCTTTATCTCTTTGATTTACCTTTTGTGTATTATTCCACGAAATCTTATGAGTAATCTTGGAGACATGCATGTGGTAACCTGAGGCTTGATGCAAGAAGCACAAAGGTATTTTTCAAAATAGAAGATGGAGATCCTCATTATTTCTGACTTTTCACCAACTTCATCTTGAGAAGCAGAAACTTGTCAAACTCTTCTCTCTGCATTTGCTCCAGCCAAAGAAACTCATAAGCTCTTTTCTCCTCACAATTTAATATTTTTTCTTCCAATTACATGTAGAAAAAAATTTTAATATTCTTTTTTTTTCTTCAAATTTTGAGCTCCAAATTCTCTCCCTTCCCCCAGCATTGAGAAGGCAAGCAATTTGACACAGATATAGTCATGAAAAAACACGTTTCTATGTAAGTCCTGCTGTGGAAGAAAACAGCCAAAAAAAACAATCCAAGAAAAATAGAAAAAAAAAAGAAAACCAAGAAAAGGAAAACTGTCTCAGATCTGCGCTCAGATTCCACTAGTTCTTTCTCTGGGGATGGGCTGCATCTTTCATCATAAATTCTTCAGAAATATCTTGGATCATTGTATGACTCTCACAGGATCTTAACATATCCCCAAGAGACACTATCAGAAGGAAAATCTTTGAGACTGGGCTTTGTACTGAGTCAAATACTTTTTTGAATCCCCAAACAATTCACACAGTGTTAATTTGGATACCTAATACATTTAAATGAATTGTGTGATAGTGAGAATGGGGTCTACTACTTGCAAATGAACTAATCTTCCAAGTTTTGATAGACATATTAATCCAAATCATTGATAAATGTGTTGAAAATACCTTTGGCATAGCACTAGAGATTTTGTTTCAATATGTCATTGTTCTATTAGGAACCAATTCTATAAATATAGTAATCTTATATTTATTTTGAATTTCTTCTGATGAACATTTATTAAATACCCAACATGATATTATGTTATATTGGATTATATGTAATATTTATGTTTCCTTTTGACATCAGTTTGTTACGTATTGTGTGTACCTCAAAACTTGTAAACAAAGCCTAAACCCTCAGGTATTTTCCCTTTTATACCGACTATGACTTGCTTGCTATTTCAACTAGCGTGGGACACTACTCCCTTTCTGGAACTGAATAGCTTCCGTGATATTGCAAAGAGTTTGCATACTACTTAGGAAATACCATATTGAAAGATTATAGCATAAGGAAAATAATTTCAGGGAGAGGAGAACACTGAAAACTGAGAGAACTGAAGGCTTCCTATAAAAAGTACTATCTGACTGTGGTCTCAAAAGAAATTAAAGGATTTAGAGATTAAGGTAAGGTAGAGTTCTCCCTAGGTATTGGTAACTACATGTTGCCAGATATAGAAGTGGGGAATGGTGTGACATGTTGAGGGGAAAGCCAGGCCACCTGGTACTTTTATTGAAAGGTAATACAGCAGAAAGATTTTAAATTAAAATCAATGCTTATTTATTGTACTTGAAATCTTTGAATTTCAAGAAGCTAAAATCATGGATCGCTTCTATTTCTTTGGAGGTCAAATAAGAAAGCACAGGGCGACTGCTATTTTCAAAGACCAGTTTTCAAGTCATTTTAGTCTAAGTGTTGAAAAATATTGTAAGGTCAACAATATCATATTTAAAGCATTGTTGATTTTAGATAATGCTCCAGTTCAAACAATTATACTTTCTTCATTGTGTGAGAATGTAAACATGCAAATTCACTGAGATATAGATGAAGTTTGCTATACTTAACAGAATCTGCAGAAAGATTTAAAGAAAAAGACATCTAACTTTATTATTTAAAAACTATTAATTAAAATATTTTAAATGATAATTACATTTTCATCATATCAGTGTAGGCTTACTTTTAGGTCTCTATATTCAATATTTTTTTAATTTAAATTTTTTTCTTTCTATAACTATTCTATCTCTTCGTAATCAGAATGAGAAACATGTTTCTTGTCCTTTATGGTTATATTAAATTAATAAAGTGATAAAAAAATTTAAAGCATTTTCATTGAATATTTACATTGGGCTGGATTTAATTACCATCTTTTGCACATAGTCATAATTTTGAATAGTATGAATTCAAGTAATATGATCATTTAAACAGGATTCATTATTTGTACTAATTGGAACCCAGCTCTTATAGCAAGGAATAAGCAGGTTTTTCCAAACAATATTTGATTTGACATTTTTACCATCTCACGATTGATTGAAAAATATTAAAGAGAATATAAAATTCCATTGTGTTAATTTTTTATTATGAAAAAGCATTTGACTTGATAGAGTAAAATGTTTCCTTAGAGGTGTTTTTTCAAGTGCTTGACATGTGGAAGGCACTTAAATACTTGAAATGAATTGCACTGAACTAAATAAGATTCCTGTATGCACTGGTATCTAATTTTTCATTTCATTGATTGTGCTTAACAGTGCCCAGCTTCTCTAAGTTGAATTAAATACAGATACATTCACTAGGGATTTTTCCCTTCCTCATTCAAATTAAGATTTCTTGTTTTCATTCCATCATCTCTTGTCTTTGATCATAAGGATTTTGCAGCTGACTTTTTCCCATCATCACCACCATCACACCTTGCTCTGGAAACACACTCCTTTCACTCTGAAAGAGTTAATGTGGTCCAATCTCTAGTGGAAATCCTCTCTCATTTTACCTCACCATCAAGAAGGTTAAAGGGAAGCAGGTAGAAGACATAGCCCTTAATAAGAATTAATAAATGACTGTTTATAATGGCACTCACTTTCACTGTAAGACCTTTTTATCCTTCCTAAATATCCCATTGGAGGGGTCATCAGCTACCTATCCAACTCAGGAACTTTCTCTCAGGAAATCCAAGTATGAGTTGTCATCATGTCCCCCTGTCTGGAATCCACATATGGCATATAAGCATTAGTATGTATATGTGATCAATGCCAGCTTCTAAGATAATATGTTCTCTATAGGGAAGAAATGAGGAAATTCAAGACTAGTGACCAACAAACTATAAAAACTAATCAAACTCCAGTCAAATTTCATGTGGAAATAAAAATAAACTTAGACCAATATTAGTATAACCCCCTTGTCCAAGGCATTTGAATAATACAAAAGATCCAGATATGATTTGGAGAGTGTATAGCTAGGTGACACAGTGGATGCAGTGCTGGCTCTAAAGTCAGAAGGATTCATCTTTGTGAGCTTAAATCTAGTTTCAGACACTTATTAGCTGTGTGACTTTAGGCAAGACACTCAACCCTATTTCCTCATCTATAAAATGAATTGAAACTATAAAATGAAGTGAGAGCCAGAATGATTTGGGGTTAAGTTATACTCAAGTAGTTCCTTTTGAATCTCAATGAGCCTTACCAAAACCTGTTTTTACCAAAGCTCTATTTCAAGAAATTCATTTTCCTTTGGACACAGCATTCACATGTAAGTGCATGATGGAGAGAGGGAAGAAAGGAGGAAGGAGGAAGGAAGGAAAGAAGGAAGGAAGGAACGAACGAACGAACGAACGAGAGACAGAAGGAAGGATGAAGTGAAGGAGAGAAGGAAGGAGGGAAGGAACAAAGGAATGAAGGAGAAAGGGGAGGAGGGAAGGAAGAGGGAATGAAGTAAGGAAGGAAGAAGGGAAAGAAGGAAATAAAGCATTGCTTAACTGGAACTAGTCAGTTGGATTCCAGTAGGGCAGGTACTATTACTCACAGATTATTGTTTGACTTTCATTCAGAATCCATGTACATAACATATCCCACTCACAGTAGGTAGGACTATATGTCTTTCACAATTCAGACAATTGTATTTATATAAGTGCGTGAAACAAAGTCGGGGGGGGGGGGAATAGACAGCTGCTTATTATACAAAGAAATAAAGTATGGATGTTAAGGACAATGTATATTATTAGCCACAAAGGATGTGCCCTTGTTAATATAATTAGTTTCATTAATTCAAAGGCAATGGGCTAGATAAAGGAGGAAGACATCCCAGAGATAGAAGTCCTTTCTTTTTAGCAGTGACTTTTCCTGCAACAATTAGAGTAGCAAAGAAAAACAAAGTAAAACAACTTTTGCAGTTGATCCCGCAATTTATATGGAAATTATACAGGGACAAATGGCAAATAAGGAACAAAATGGAGTCAGATAATGTTCTCTAAAAACAAAAAGTTAAGCCAGAAATTCTCTTATTACAAATTTCATTTACTTATATCTGAAAACAAATAAAAATTTTGTCAAAGGGGCTACAGAAATAACAGCTCACATTTCTGTTCCACTTCATGGTTCATAAAGTATGTTACTTGGTTTATTTCACTTGATCATCAAAACAACTTTGTGAAGGTGGTGTTATTAGTATTGATATTCCATGGAAAACATTGAGGCTGAGAAAAGTCCCAGGACTACTTGATGTCTGAGGCAGAATTTTAATATAAGGCTTTCTGATCCCAAGTCTATCCCTCTATACACTGTACCATCTAGCTGTCTCAGAACAGATTTTAAAAGTTACATGGTGACATTTAAGAGGAATAGCAAATTGTACATTTATAGATTTGCAGTTTCAGGAGCAATCTTCTATTTTTCTAGTCTACTTTTTATGGAAATGCTTGTTTTAGTTCTTAAGTTCAAAATAAAAAGAAAGTCACATGCTAGGATCTAGCCATATTTATGCCAGAAATACAAGATTAGTTTAATATTAGGAAAATAATAGATTGTACTAGTAAGAATAATAAAATTATATGATTCTATTTATATAATAGAAAATTATATATATATATTATATTGCAGAGAAAGCTATTAACAAAATATAACATTCATTTTGGTTTAAAATACTGTTGTTTTTCCTCCATTTTCAAAGTGGTCCAATGACATCATCAGGTGATATCTTGACTCATGATGAATTTGATTTAAATAAGGCAAAGTTGCACAGAGTCAGCCTCATTCTCTCTTCCAGATTTCATCCAAGTCCAGTGACAGAACAAAGGTCAGGATAATTGGCAATGGCCAAGAATGAAGTAGGTGACTTTGGAATCTTCAAAATCTGATCAAACTCCAAATGTTTCACAGCTTTCAGCTGCCTTTGTGGATACTGAAACATATTAATTCTCATCCTTTCATTCTATTGGGGGATGTCCTCATTCTCCAAGATGGAGAAAAGCCAGGAAATTGCCTGGGCTCTTCCCCCTTTCCCTTACAAACAGTATTAAATTGAGCCTCTACGTGGATTCTGGAATAACAGAATCAACAAAAAGACAGAGAAAGACGATCTTCCACTTAATATAACTTAGGAGACTTTCTTACTTGGTTAAAAGAGGAGTGCAGCCCAGTGCAGCCAGTATCTGGGTAAAATAGGAAGCTCTTAGCCACAGCACAGATCAGCAACTGAAACCTCTGTTTCTGACTCAGGCCCCTGGTCCCCAGTACAAGAAACTTGGGACAGCATCCCCCGTGCTCCAGGAGGGGAGCTCAACTTTAAAAGCCACAAAACAGGCAAAAAAATGATAAATACATTAAAAAAGAACCTTGACCCTAGAAAGCTACTATGGTGACAAAGATCAAAATACAAACCCAGAAGAAGACTGTAAGGGGTTGAGGCTTGAGTTGATGCACTGAGGTCCCAAGCACATGAGGCTAAATAGTAATTGGACCATATTCTATTAATATATAAGCTTGGAGAAAGAATGGCCCCCGTCCACTTTTTGTGCAAGTCCTGATGTGTTGTATAGGAAATGACGATTTTGGTGGGTGGAGGCAGGGGAGTGGGCAACAACACAGAGGCTATTAGTGATGACTCTCCCCACAGTCAGTGCAGGCTTGATGTGGTGTAACAAATATGAATTATACACCCAAGTGACAGGATAACAAACAATATAAATCAACATTGTGTTGTAAAAGATTGCCAGAAGTCCTAGAAGGAGAGTATGTAAACAGCAGTCACATATACACCTTCTTCAGCAGCCAAGAGATAGTCCAAAACCAATCTATTGCCCATTGCTTCACATATCAGGGAATCCAATGATCCCCTCAAGTTTTTGAAGTCCTGCAACAGTCTTTTTATGTGTTAGGGAATCCAATGATTCCAGCAGATTTTGAAGTCCTGTGACAGTCTTATCATTTCTCAGAAAATCCAATGATCTCTGAGGGCTTTCAAGTCTTATGTCTCAAAGAATCCGATGATTCCTGAGGGTTTCCAAATCTTATGTCTCAAAGAATCCAATGATTCCTGAGAGTTTTCAAGTCCTACAACAATCTTATGTCTCAGAGAATCCAATGATTCCTGAGGGTTTTCAAGTCCTACAGAAGACAACAATGTTAACATATCTACATATGAAACCTCAGCGGAGAATACGAATGCATTACAAGTGCAAAAGTTTTTTGTGGAAGAACTCAAAAAGTATTTTAAAAAATGAGACAGGTAGAAGAAAAATTAGTAGACACCAATCCTACCCCTACCACATTCACCCAACAGGTTTGAGATTTGTCAGTTACCTTTAACCTGATTTAGCTCATTATCAAGACATTTTACTAGGGCATATTTACTGTGTTACAGCAGCTTGGAGCCAAAGGTGAGAACTGGGTGAGAGGTAGTTAGTCACCAAAGGTAGATGAACAACCCTGAAAAGTATTCAACCACCATGCTAGAGGTGCTAGTTTTCCCTGAATACTTCATGCACTAAAAAGTATAGCAATAAATGGACTTTTCCTTTATATTTGAAGAACCAGCATTATATAAAATGAACAAATTAAAGGCCTTTCCAATAAAATTGGAATAATGTAAATATGATCATTTGTCACCATTTGATAAACTGTTATGAATGTTAGCTCTTACAATAAGATAAGAAAAGGAAACTAAAGGGTTAAGCGTAAGCAAAGAAGAAACAAAATGGTCAGTTTTTCAGATGATAGGATATCTTAGAAAATGTCATCTTAAATTAATTGAAATATTAACTTTTATAAAATTATAGGATAATATATGTAAGATAATATTACACTATTATACATAATTATTATTATAATATAATAATATGGGATATAATTTTTTAAAATAACTTTTTATTGATAGAACCCATGCCAAGGTAATTTTTTACAGCCTTATAACCCTTGCATTCACTTCTGTTCCGATTTTTCCCCTCTCTCCCTCCACCCCCTCCCCCAGATGGCAAGCAGTCCTTTACATGTTGAATAGGTAACAGTATATCCTGGATACAATATATGTTTGCAGAACCGAACAGTTTTCTTGTTGCACAGAGAGAACTGGATTCAGAAGGTATAAATAACCCGGGAAGAAAAACAAAAATACAAACAGTTTATATTCATTTCCCAGTGTTCTTTCTTTGGGTGTAGCTGCTTCTGTCCATCTTTGATCAACTGAAACTGAATTAGCTCTCTTTATCGAAGAGATAATATGGGATATAATTACAAAATTATAGGGTATAAATCAAATCTATAAAAACCATCATAATTCATATTTAAAACAAATAAAATCTGGGAGGAAGTAACTGAAAGAGAGTTTCAATTTAAAGTAAATAAGTAAATAATAAGTAAGTAAATAAAGGACATTTGTCCAGACAAACAGGCACTATATACAATTATGAAGCATTCTTTATGCAGATAATATAATAAAAATTATAACACTGTCAAAATTAATTTATTACCTAATTGTCTTATCAATTAAATCACCAAATCATTATTTTATGGAGCTAGAAAAACTATAATAATAAAATGCATCTAAAGAAACAAAAAGTTAAAAATCTCAGGGGAAATAATGAGAAAGCCTGAAGACCAAGGCCTGGAGAAAAGACACTCCACTTAACAAGAGGTATTTGGAAAACTGAAATGCAATCTAACAGAAATTAGTTTTAGTACTAACATGTCAAATTAAATGGATATATAATGAAGATTAAAAGGATACTTCATGAACAAATTAGAAGATACAAGGAAGGAGGAAATCAATATTTCCATAATATGTATACTAGACACTGTACAGTTTTTTTACAAAAATTATCTCATTTGAGCTTCATAATAAGTCTGTGATACGACATTTATATCCTCATTTGATAGTTGGAGATGTAGGCAAAATGGGATAAATGTTTCAATTCACCAATAACTAGAGAAATGAAAATTAGATCAACTTTGAGGATCTAGCTCACACAGAAAGCAGATAGGAAAAGAATCAAAAAAGAAAATCCAACAAATGTTGGAGAGATTGTACATTAATTCATTATTAATGCTTTTTTAAAAAAAAATTTTTATTTAATAATTACTTTATATTGACAGAATCCATGCCAGGGTAATTTTTTTTTTACAACATTATCCCTTGCACTCGTTTCTGTTCTGATTTTTCCCCTCCCTCCCTCCACCCCCTCCCCTAGAAGGCAAGCAGTCCTATATATGTTGGATATATTGCAGTATATCCTAGATACAATATATGTTTGCAGAACCAAACAGTTCTCTTGTTGCACAGGGAGAATTGGATTCAGAAGGTATAAATAACCCGGGAAAAAAACAAAAATGCAGATAGTTCACATTCGTTTCCCAGTGTTCTTTCTTTGGGTGTAGATACTTCTGTCCGTCATTTATCAATTGAAACTTAGTTAGGTCTCTTTGTCAAAGAAATCCACTTCCATCAAAATATGTCCTCATACAATATCGTTGTCGAAGTGTATAATGATCTCCTGGTTCTGCTCATTTCACTTAGCATCAGTTCATGTAAGTCTCTCCAAGCCTCTCTGTATTCATCCTGCTGGTCATTTCTTACAGAACAATAATATTCCATAACATTCATATACCACAATTTACCCAGCCATTCTCCAATTGATGGGCATCCATTCATTTTCCAGTTTCTAGCCACTACAAATAGGGCTGCTACAAACATTTTGGCACATACAGGTCCCTTTCCCTTCTTTAGTATCTCTTTGGGATATAAGCCCAATAGAAACACTGCTGGATCAAAGGGTATGCACAATTTGATAACTTTTTGGGCATAATTCCAGATTGCTCTCCAGAATGGTTGGATTCGTTCACAACTCCACCAACAATGCATCAGTGTCCCCGTTTTCCCGCATCCCCTCCAACATTCATCATTATTTTTTCCTGTCATCTTAGCCAATCTGACAGGTGTGTAGTGGTATCTCAGAGTTGTCTTAATTTGCATTTCTCTGATCAATAATGATTTGGAACACTTTTATATGAGTGGTAATAGTTTCAATTTCATCCTCTGAAAATTGTCTGTTCATATCCTTTGACCATTTATCAATTGGAGAATGGCTTGATTTCTTATAAATTTGAGTCAGTTCTCTATATATTTTGGAAATGAGGCCTTTATCAGAACCTTTAACTGTGAAGATGTTTTCCCAGTTTGTTGCTTCCCTTCTAATCTTGTTTGCATTAGTTTTATTTGTACAAAGGCTTTTTAATTTGATGTAATCGAAATTTTCTATTCTGTGATCAGTAATGGTCTCTAGTTCATCTTGGGTCACAAATTTCTTTCTCCTCCACAAGTCTGAGAGATAAACTATCCTATGTTCCTCTAATTTATTTATAATGTCATTCTTTATGCCTAGGTCATGGACCCATTTTGATCTTATCTTGGTATATAGTGTTAAGTGTGGGTCCTTGCCTAATTTCTGCCATACTAATTTCCAATTATCCCAGCAGTTTTTATCAAATAATGAATTCTTATCCCAGAAGTTAGGGTCTTTGGGTTTGTCAAACACTAGATTGCTATAGTTGACTATTCTGTCTTGTGAACCTAACCTTTTCCACTGATCAACTAATCTATTTCTTAGCCAATACCAAATGGTTTTGGTGACTGCTGCTTTATAATATAATTTTAGATCAGGTACAGCTAGGCCACCTTCATTTGATTTTTTTTTTCATTAATTCCCTTGAGATTCTCGACTTTTTATTGTTCCATATGAATTTTGTTGTTATTTTTTCTAGATCATTAAAATATTTTCTTGGAAGTCTGATTGGTATAGCACTAAATAAATAGATTAGTATTAATGCTTTTAGAAAGCAGTTTGGAGCCATGCCCCAAAAGTCACCGAACTCCATAAACTGCTTTAACCCAATTTTAGCACTAATTGGCTTATGCCCCAAAAAGGTCTAAGAAAAAGAAAAAAGACTGGCATGTACAAAATTATTTGTAGCAGTTTTCTTTATAGTAGTAAGGAACTGTATAATCAATGCCATCAGTTGAGGAAATGGATAAACAAATTATGGTATATGAATATAATGAAGTACAGTTATTAAGGAATGATGAAAAGGATACTTTCAAAGAAATTTGGGTATGGACTGATACAAATGAAATGAAGTGAACAAAATTAGGAAAACAATTTTTATAATAGCAATACTTTATGTATACATAAAACAATTTGAAAAGACAATAAATAGGATCATGCTATTATCAGCCATGACTCTAGAGGACTAATGATAAATCATAAATCATGCTATTCCCTCTTGGCAAAGGGATGATGGTCTCATATTGCTGAATGAAAGATTTATTTTGCACATCATCAATTCAGAATTTTGTTTTATGTGATTATGTATATTTTTACTAGGGTTTTGATGTTTTTTCCCCTAGGAGAATTAGAGAGTAGAGAAAGTAAATGATTGTTAATTGAATAAAAGGCTAAATAAAATCAAAGTTACAATTTTAAAACTCCACATATAATTCATGCCAAGAGTTCATGGAAAATAACTTCTGGATATGAATAGCTGTTACATAATTAAGTATTTATAGTACTCTGCTAAATAGGGCTCTTAGCAGGTGTAGCTTCTCATAATTCTCAGCTGTTCAGGTCAAAGAAATTAGCACTATGCCTCATCATTGCTTTTCTTATATGGTTCCATGAAGCTCTTTTGTCTTGATATAACTGTTCCTCATTGCCCTGCATTGAAAAAAACTGAAATATATTTTAGTATTAATATAACAAACTTATACACTTCAATAAACAATGAACAGAAAAAGCTTATATGTTTACCTGAATTTCTGCTATATATCCTTTTTAGAGAGTATATTGAATTTAACATGGTAGTTTGCATTGTTTGTGTATTTTCTGAACTTTCTTCTCCTTTTTTCCAGTGTATTAAAAAAAAAAATTTCATTGACACTCTTTTTTTTTTCATCATTTTCTCTACTCACCAACTTATCCTCTACCAATCTACCAATACTATTTCAACTCTACTAGAATAAAAGACTTCCTCTATAACCAATAATCAGTCAGTGAAAAGAGGTAGAAGAAATGCTTCATCATCTGCCTTCTCCAATCACAATTTGTCACTGCATTCAATTCTGAAGTTGTTTTCTTTTACATTGTTTTAGTCATTGTGAAAATTGCCCTCCTGGTTCTGTGTTGTTCATATGGCATAATAACATTCCATTATATTCATATAATAATTCATTGCTACACAAGCCTGGGGAAGTTTTATAGAGAGAGCCCTGTGTTTAATGCTGCCTTGAAATGGGTGGGAGACATAATTCCTTATTGACTGATAGAATGCCTGGAAGGGCTTACTTATCTTGATTCCAGATCCTTGTCAACAAAACACTTGGAAAGAGAACATCCAGGGAAGTGATCAATAGATATAAAAAGACATTTGAGTAATAAGTGAATCCCCAGAGTCTCAGACATGTTTGAGAACTGCCCATTATGTTTTTCTACTTTTAAGAATGGGAATTCAAGGGGAGAGGGTGGGGAGGAGGGGGAAAATTGGAACAGAAGGTTTTGCAAGGGTCAATGTTGAAAAATTACCCATGCATATATTTTTAAAATAAAAAGCTATAGTAATAATAATAATAATAATAAATGGTAATTCAAGAAAATACTGACATACATACATGCATACGTACATACATTTATACGTACACAGGAGTATGTCATAATTTGTTTAACCATTCCTCAGTTAATGAATTCCCACTTAATTTCTAGTTTTGGCTACAATAATAAATCCTGTTTCTTTGACAAAGAGATCTAACTCAGTTTCAATTGATCAAGGATGGATAGAAGCACCTACACCTAAAGAAAGAACACTGGGAAATGAATATAAATTGTTTGCATTTTTGTTTTTCTTCCCAGGTTATTTATACCTTCTTAATCCAACTCTTCCTGTGCAACAAGAAAACTGTTTGGTTCTGCACATATATATTGTATCTAAGATATACTGTAACCTTTTTAACATGTATAGGACTGCTTGCCATCTGGGGAGGGGGGGAGGGAGATAGGGGAAAAATCGGAACAGAAGTGAGTGCAAGGGAT
Organism: Antechinus flavipes; assembly: GCF_016432865.1. Lineage (NCBI taxonomy): Eukaryota > Metazoa > Chordata > Mammalia > Dasyuromorphia > Dasyuridae > Antechinus > Antechinus flavipes. The sequence goes on from NC_067403.1 coordinate 150,913,941, forward strand.
AATGTTGTAAAAAATTACCCTGACATGGGTTCTGTCAATAAAAAGTTATTTTAAAAAATGATAATAATAATAAATCCTGGTAATCAAAATAATGAAAGTTTTACTTCATCCCCAACAAATTAGTAAAGATCAAAAAAGATGGAAAAAAATCAATGTTGGTTTGAGGGGATGTAGAAGGATAGACATAATTATATTAGTGGACCTGTGAATTGGTTTCAACATTCTGGAAATCAGCCTGGAATTATATGAGGAGAGGGACTGAAATATTAATACCTTTTGACCCAGAGATTTACCTGCTAGACATAGATCCCAAGAAGATCAATAACAAAAAGAAAGGAATCATATACAATAAAATATTTATAGCAGCACTTGCTTTGTAAAAGACTGGAAACAAAATAAATATCCATTGATTAAGATATCAAAAAATAAGCAGTACTACATTAATAAATATGAGATAATCATGAGAAGATTTATATAAAATGATATAAGTAAAATAAACAGAACAAGGAAAACTATAGATTGAATGATGACTTAAATAAAATGAAAAGAACAATAATAGCAACAAAACAAAACGAAAATACTTTAATGCAATGATCCAAGACAATTCCAAGGGACTTATGATGGAAAATGCTGACACAGCCAGAGAAAGAACAATGATCTGAATGCATATTGAAGCCTACTGTTTTCACTTAAAATTTTTTTTTTATTTTTGTTTTTCCCTTTCGTTCCGAGTCTCCTTTTACAACATGACTAATATGAAAATATGTTTAACATGATTGTAAATTAAAACAGATCAGATTGCTTGCTGCCTTTGTGGGGGCAAGGAAAGGGAGGGAAAGAGGAAAATTTGGAACTCAAAACACACATGTTCTCCCACAGCATTACCAACTAATGCCATTTTCCTTTTTTTGTCATCTTTACCAACCTGATATATATGAAGAGAAAAATCAGGGTTGTTTTAATTTTCATTTCTTTTATTGATTGTTATGAATATTTTTAAATGGTTGGTGATAGGTTGCATTTTTTCTTTTGAAACCTCCCAGTTCATTTCCTTCAAAACTATTGGGGAATAGTTTCCAGGGTGTTTCTCATGCAGTTCTCCTCAAATCTTAATGGATGGTCCCTGAGCAATCCTTAGCTCTTTGCCAAAGAAAACATTTCTCAATAGTAGGCACTGTCCCAATGTACCATGGTCCTCTATCATCCTCCTGTCCATGAAAAAAACAAGTGACTACAGGATAAATAACTAGCATCAGAATCAAGGATACCTGTGTTTAAGTCCTAATTCTGACATATATTGGATGACTGATATTTAGACAAGTCATAGAACATAGATTTCAAATTGGAAGCTAATCCAGTAAAGATCATTGAGTTCAACCCCTTCATTTTACAGATGAAAGAACTGGTTGAGGGAGAATAAATGACTTGTCCTAAACATCTGAAGCACTATTGGAACTTATGTTCACAATGGCATTTTGTTTGCTGTGCTATGTAGGGTTTTGAGCAATTTTCTAAGATTATAAGTTGTAGAAAACTTGCTGCAATGATACATGGAATTTTCTCACCAGTTATTCCTCAAACCAATGAAATAACAGGGTTTGAGGGAGGGGAGGGGAAGAGAAGACATTGTTCTTTCTGTATATCATTTCAACCTCTGTTCTGAAGTGTTTCTGTTGTGTTATAGTTCCATCAACCACTGACCTTAGATAAGTTTACCATGGAATCAGCCAAAAAAACTCTCCTCAGTGAATCCCGTTACTAACATCAGGTTGTTCTCTATTCCTAGAATGCAAGCACGATTCTTAACAAAAACATTCCAATTTTTCTCAACCTGGCTCTCAAGTCCTGGTAAGTCTCTCACTGGGAAACTAGGTAGGGTTCAAGTTGTGGTTGCTGTCCTTTGTTCTCAAAGAGACCCAAAATGACATTTCTAAATTAGAGTCAAATTAATGTATAAAACTCTGTTTGCTTAGACCAATGTGAGCATGGAATGCTCTGCCACAAGTCGGGCACAAATTGTCCCTATCAACATTTGGGGTGGATTCTCTAACTTTGCACATCTTGTGTTTCTTCTGAGCTAATTCCATTCTGCTTTGCTCAGAGCGTGCAGCACCTTGAATTATACAGAATTATATATCTGGGATAGGAGAATTGTTCAGGAAAGTTGTGTATTTCCCCAATAAAGATAGGATTGAAGAATGGAGAGAAGAGAAAAAAAGAACAAGCAGACCCTGTGTTGCATATAAAGTTAATGATTTCAATACTTATTATTACACTGTCGTGATATAGATATAAATAGAAGTTTGCTTAATTAGGCATTTCTTTATCTCCAATTTATTCACATAAATCTTGATTGTGCAAAATTGTTTACATGCCATCTCCTTCATCAGCCTGTAAACTCCTTAAGAGCATGCACTGTCTTGTCTTTCTTTGGAAGCCTAGGGCTTTGAACAATGTCTGGCAAACAGTAAGTATTTAATAAATGTTTGTTGATTTAATGAATCATAAGAATAATTTCAACCAGTTTAGTCCTTTGTTCTTCCATCCAGACCCCCATCTCAAGATCATAAAAAGAGAGTAGTTTTCCCCTTTTCCCTACAAAATTTCTATTTTTGGATTCTCCTCTAGTTAAAAAACAAAAACAAACACCAACTTTGTGAATTAGCAGTGTTTTAACTTGGCCAAACCACATATTTCTGGGGTCAGCCAGGGGGAATGGTGTTCCAAAGGAGGAATAGAGGGGAAAACAATTATGTGGCTTTTTGCCTCTGATATTGGCAGGAGAAGTTGGGAGTAGGTTGCTAGCTACTGTTAGAATTCCCATCCCTTCCCCCCAATCCCCAAATTCCTCTTTAGAACTGGAAGCCCAGGTTGTGGGCTGCACCAGTTGAAAAATGAAAGCTGACAATTTGCACCCCAGACCTTTTCAAAATGGTAGCATTTCATGCTTTATCCACTTCCACATTATATTTCCTTAACTAAAGTGGCTGGTCTGTGAAGTTCAAATTCTCTTTTCTGCTAATATATATATATATATATATAATATATATATATATATTTTTTGAGGCAATTAAGATCAAGTGACTTGTCCAGGGTCACACAGTTAGGAAGTATTAAGTGTTTGAGGCTAGATTTGAACTCAGTTCCTCCTGAATTCAGGGCCAGTGCTCTATTCACTGTACAATATAGCCACCCTGCCCAAATTCTCTTTTCTAAAACTGAACTGGGAGGAACTTCAGGGACTATCTAAACCAATACTCTCTTTAAATGTCAATGAGAAAACTGAGTCACAGAAGTTATGAAATGGCTATTAACTTTGAAAATAACACAGAGCTCACAAAGATCATTACAACCACAATTAACTCTAAGAAATAAAAACAAAATAGTGCCAAATTGCTAATAATGGCCATGAGCAAAAAGCTTTATTCTATTGGAATATTATGGGATTTTGCTTAAAAGTTATAAGGCATCAAGATATTATTAAAAAAAACACCCAAAATTGAGAATTTAAATTGAAAAAAAAGTATTACAAACTCTTCTTTTTATTATTTAAGAGTCTTTGTGGTCTAAGTATCTTCTCCTTTTCCTAGAATTGTTCAATTACTTCCATTCATGTACTTACGGTCAAACCAAATTGGTCTGATTTATTATGGTTTCTCAAACTTCTAACATTTTTTCTTCTCAGCTCAGTGATGTACACAGGCTGTCTCAGATGCCTGCCCTTGCTTGTTTTCATTTGCTTCCTCCTTTAAATCACTAGTTCTCTAACAATGTTCATCTCACTTGTTACATCCTACAGGAGTCCTTTCCCAATATCCTTATTTATCAGTGATCTCTTTCCTCAAATTATTATGTAGTCTTGTCTGTGTATATGTAGAGTGTTCCAAAAGTTTTAGCCTAATTTTAAGATTGATAGATTAAAACTGGATTGACTCCCCCCCTTTATTTATTTTATATTTAATTTATGGAATAAAACAAGCATTTTAACATAATATAATAAAAAAGATGATTGGACGTCAAACTAAAACTCTATTATGTACAACTTGCTATTCCTTTTAAATATATAATTATCACCTAAATTTTTCCTTTTTCTTTCCTTTTGTTTTCTTCCTACCCTCCCTGAGGTGGCTAACATTAGACATCAATAGGCATATACATGCCTATTTTACATATCATAATATTTTCATATTATATATACTATAATATACATACTAAATTATGAATACTATAATATGCATTCTATAATAATTTTATATAATATAAAAGTATTCTCTCTATGTTTTTATTGGTTCTTTGGATACATAGTGTCTTTTTTATGTCTTTTATACTTAATTTGAATATTTATAATAGTTAAAATGACTTATTTGCTCAAAGTCATTCTTAAAAGAATGACTATTACTGTAGGTAATGGTTCTACTTATTTTACTTTTCATTAATTATTTCATGCAAGTTTTTCCATGTTTTTCCTAAGATCAATTAGATGACCATTTCTTATAGTACAGTAGTTTTCTATCACAATCATATCCCACAACTTATTCAGCTATTCCCCAACTGATGGACATCCCTGCAATTTCCAGTTATCTGCCACCACAAAGAGAGCTACTGTAAACATTTCAGAACACATAAGTTGTTTTTCCTTTTTCCTAGCCATCTTTAGAAACAGACCTAAGGGTAATATCACTAGGTCAAAGGGAATAGGCAGTTTCATAACTCTTTGGATACAATTCTAGATTGCCTAAGACTTTTGAGAAAACCTGTATCCTATCCCTCAGTAGAAGCTCCATATAGATAGGGAGTAATTTTGCATTTCCCCTTTGTATTCTCAGAATGCCATGAATGGGAAATCGAGCTGTGGTATCAGGGATCACACTGGTGATTTTAGCCAGCTGGAAAAATCTCAGTGAGGAACTATCTTCTACCAATGAATATGTGGCTTCACTTTATAATTTGAGAGTTACTGGGGGACATTGAGAAGTTAGGTAGTTTATCTAGGGTCACAGTCAGTCAAATTAGTCAATTGTTGTTGCTCAGTCATTTAAGTCCCTTCTGATTCCTCATGATTCCATTTTTGGAGCTTTATAAGCAAAGAACCTGGAGTGGTTTGTCATTTCCTTCTCCAGCTCATTTTATAGGTGAGAAAACTGAGGCGAGCTGGGTAAAGTGATTTGTCCAGGGCTACACAACTAAAAAGTGTCTGAGATCAGATTTGGATTAGTATGGAAGGAAGCAATTTTTTCTGCCTGAAGCATTGTAGGACTGAGAAATAGGAACATGGAATGCAAACTGTTTGTCTGTCTCCCTCCCTAAAACAAAGAATGGACAAATCCTCTTAATTCAAAGCCTTGAGGCAACGGTTTCTAGAGGTGGAAAGCAAGCTAATTACATTCCTAGAACACACATTGTATTCTACCAAAAGGGCAGGAAAGAAATCAGGAAGACTCAATTTTCTGAGTTCACATCTGGCTTCAGATACTGCTTAGCTCAGTGACCCTGGATAAGTCATTTAACCCTCTCTGCCTCAGTTTTCTCATCTGTAAAAAGAGATGTTGAAAGAAATGGCAAATACTCCATTATCTTTGCTAAGAAAACCCCAAATAAGGTCATAAAGGGCTGAACATGGCTAAAATGACTAACCACCACCAAACTTTCCCAGTGAAATGCTTAAATGTTCTCTGGCGTTGTCTAGTACTAATGCAAGACATTGTCACAGAGAGTAGACTCTACTTCCCCAAATACTTAATACTGAGCTATCATTTGGAGCACTTGAGCTCCCTCTTCCATAGTTTTCTTCATCTTCCTATATCTTCTCTTTTCTTGCCATCTTTAGATTATATTCTTTCTCTCTGTGTCTCTCTCTGTCTCTATCTCATGTATCAGTTTCTTCCTTGTTACTTTTTACATGTTCAAATATTCTTATCTGTAAAAACAGGGAAGACCCTATCATTTCATTTCTTTTCTTTTGTACTTCGATTTGCACTCAGAATTCATCAGCCCTTTCTGGAGGTAGACAGCCCAAACTTGTTTTTTTTTTTTTTTTTTTTTTAAATAGTATTTTATTTTTCCAAATACATGAAAATGTTTTCAACATTCACCTTTGCAAAACTTTTTGTTTCAATTTTTCCCCTCTCTCTCCCTTCCTCCCTTCTCCCCAAGTTAGCAAGCAATTGGATGACTATCATTTCGTAAAGCTTTCATATTATCTCTCTCCTCCCTTTCTCAAACTTATAGAAAAAAAAAAAAACAACTTGTTCATTTCCCCTCACTCCTTAATCTTGGCTTTCAAATGAATCAATCATTCAGCTAAAATGATTTATTCTAAAGTTACTAATGATCTTTTAACTTCCAAATCCGAGAGTCTTTCTAAGAGTCTCATCCTTGATCCTTGAATGTATATTCCATATGTAGAGGGATTATTTAATTCTTAGTACTTGTATTAGAGCCCCAGAATCTAGTATAGAAGAACACATAATAGATTGCTAAGAAATGCTTGTTATTTGGATGGCTGGTTAGCGCTAGATTATGTGAATAAATTAGATGAACCTGAAGAGAAAAGTGCTGAAGATTTCCACTCTTTGTTGGTTCAATATTTTTTTAACACAATGATTTTTACTTTGAATAGGGTTTCCTTAAGATAGTCCTTCTTGGGAAACTAGGTGGCACGGTGGATAGAGCACCAGCCCTGAAATAAGGAAGACTTGAGTTCGAATTTGACTTCAGATACTTAACCCGTCCTAGCTGTGTGACCCTGGGCAAGTCACTTAACTCTAATCGTCTCAGCAAAAAAAAAAAAAAAAAAATAGTCTTTAGTAATCTTTCTTTTGCCAATTAACATTTGTTATTATTTCTTGCTATTACTATTTATATACAAACATATATATTTCCTTTTTTTCTTTCTCTGTATACATATACATGCACACACACATATTTATATAGAGAGGATCAACTCCTGCCTTTTCATGGAAGGCATCTTATTCAACAAATAAGCCCTTAAGTGACGGGTGGTGCCTTTGTAATGTGAGATTTTTAAAAAGTATTTATTTTATTCTGAATTTAAAAAATGAACCAAGCATGACATTATAGAATAGGAAAAAAAAAGATGATTAAACATGAGACTGCAAATCTATTATGTACAACTTTCTATTTCTTTTAAATATATATCAAAGTTGTTATATAACTTCCATTTCCCCTTTTTTTCTTCCCCCACCCATCATAGAAATGGTTACCAAATATGTGAGTTCACACACACACACACACACACACACACACACACACACACAACATTCTTTCTCTCTCTTTCTATCCATATATAGATAGATAGATATTCCTTTTATTAGTTCTTTCTCTAGATACAGATAGTGTCTTCCTTTTTATGTCCTTTGTAGTTAATTTGGATACTTATGATAATTAAAATGACTTAAATCATTATAATCATAATACTATTGTTGCTACTGTATATAGTATGCTCTTGGTTCTGCTCATTTTGTTCTTCATTATTTTGATAAAAATAATGTACGTTTTATTTGGTCATTTTATGATGACCAATACTATGAAACTAGAGAGGATTCATAAATACCACTCCCTCTATTTTTAGACTGTCATTTCTTCCTCCTACTCCCAGAACCAGGCTGTTTTGTTTCTTGTATTAGTTATCACTCCTAATGATGAATTTTTTTTGAAAATGTTATTATTATCTTAATAATAATAACAGATTAGATAAACACAGGTCTCTCAGAAGCTGTTAAGGATAATTCTTTTCATGAGAATTATGTACTTGAAAGGATTATTGCCTAAACTCAAACAAATGGGGAGAGAGCTAATATTTGAGTATAGAGAGGAATGACTGTTGCTACTTATTAACTCACCACCATCCTATCTTTCCTTTAAGACCCCATTGTATAAACATTGCATGAATTATGTATTGTTATTGCATTAAACCCTTCTTTGTCACTACCTCAGGCTCTATTATTCACTTTCCTCCAACCCCCTGCCAAATGACATCCCTAAAAAGAACCTAGATTTTGTTGTCTAAAGTTCTTTAGGAACTTTTATCTCTTCAGAGTGATTCTATTTTAGAACAATTTTATTGATGTATTTGATTTTCACACCATTTTCATTTCCAAATATATTCTTCCCTCCACCCATTACATTCTCCTTGTAACAAAAATAAAAGAAAAGCAAAAATTAAAAAAATTAAAATTCAGCAGAATCAACAAAGCTAATTAACCAAGTCTGATACAACACGCAATGTTGTATTGCGACCCTCTGTCACCAAGTAAATTCATTTTAGTATGATAAATCCTCCAACTACCTACTTTTCTCCCAGCTCTAGAAACTGGTAAGCAAGTTCATTCATGTCATATTAACCAATAACCATGGCAATCAGTTTATTATTCACAGAGTCAGAATTGGCACAGCTGAATGCATCCTTTCACTGCCATCCCATCTGCTGTGCCATAGATGCTCCCTTATTGTGCTTGAAAATAAAATCTAAGATATGAATTGACTGACTATTCAGAAGGGGTATGTGCTGAACCTCATTTACCCTCTTGCATTCCAGCTTAAATCATTCATTTGTCAAATGAATCAAAGAAGGAAAAGGCAAACCATTCCAATAGCTTTGGCAAGAAAATCCTAAATACAATCACAAAAAGTTGGACACAACTGAAATGAATAACAATAAAAACAACATATATTCCTTCTCACAATAGTCTTTAAATACATTAAGTAAAACATGAAAGATTACAAGGGAAACCAATTATCTTAAAATACAGTCATCAAAATATTGAAAAAAAGTGAAACAAGCGATTATCAAGTTCTGAGCCCATAAAAGAGAGGGAAACTAATTTAGCATTTAGTAAAGTTAGTAGCTTAATAGTAATTAATCTTTACTTAATAGTAAAGATTAATCTTTCACACTCAATATCTTCTCATGAGTGTCTCCTGAGTTCTGGAGGCTATTCCAGCCAGTCACAAGTTCAAGTGTGCCTTAGCAAGCTGGAGTAAACCAGGCTTTGCCCAGGCTTAGTGTCTATCTGTCATCTGAGGCCTGGCTTGGAAAAGTCTGAACAGGTTCTTTATAAAGTTCATTACCAGATGTGGAATTTTTTCAGCCCCTGCAATCCATCAACACTCATTTACTAAAGTGTTGATAGTTTTCCTTTATAAGATGAAATCAGCCATGCTTGAAAGATTGAATTATAAATTAAACCTGATCCTAATATTTAGGGCCAGAGAAAAGTTGGAGGCATCTTGTTTAACATTCTTTCTTTTTTCACCTCTGCCCTTCTGTAGGTATATCCACAGGTGAGTTTTGGTGAAAAAATTTAAACTAGTAGGAACCTGCATAAGAAGGTGAACAGGTTTTCCCATGTCACTTCCTGGAGAAGCAAGTTTTGGAGTTGGGGCCTTTGGAACCCAATCCATTTCCATGCTCCAGCATTTTAAAAATTCTTATGCTGTGCTCCCAACAAATTACATAAAACACTTGGAAAGGATGAATTCCACTTTAGCTTTTGTTTGTGGGTATCTTTTTCTCTATGTGAATGGAAAGGCTGGTCCTATTTTCTTGATTTATAGAAGATATGTACCACATGAATGAAATGGAGGAGACCATGAACAGGAATCAGAATGGGATGGATTGATGACGTAGTTCTTAACCAATCAATACATAAACATTAAGTGCCCACTATATAAGGAATGATCCTAAATTCTGGATATACAAATAGAAGGCAAAAGACAAGTCATGATTTCAAGGAGCTTGAAGTTGAATGGGAGAGCTAATAAGCAAACAAATAAATACAAAAAAGTTATATACAGAATAAATGGGAAATAAATAGGAGAGGGAAGGCATTAGAATTAAAGGGATTGGGAAAAGTTTTTTGTAAAAGATGGGATTTTAATTGAGACTTAAAGAGGCATAAGGGGTGTTCAGGGAGGACTAGCATTTTTGGTGTGAGGGCTTGAGTCCTTTTCAGGGCTACTTATCATAAAACTTAGGTGTCTACCTGCACTCAAGAAGTTGTAATGTGCACAGTAATATTCCCAAAAAACTATCTCAGCAGATAGGCTAAACCAATAAGCTTCCCAACCCATAAGGTGGGTTAGGGGAATGTCTACCTTATGCCTCTAAAAACTTCCTCAAGTAGATGGGCAGGTGAGAAAAATTTACTTCAATGGCCATGAAAGTAGGTGAAATAGATGCTGTAAATTGACATCAAGACACCAAAGTCATCCACCATGGTCAAAGGATATGAAGAGACAATTTTCAGATGAAGAAATTGAAACCATTTTTAGTCATATGAAAAGGTGCTCTGAATTACTACTAATCAGAGAAATGCAAATTAAAATAACTCTGAGATACCACTATATACCTCTCAGATTGGCCAAAATGGCAGGAAAAGATAATGATGAATGTTGGAGGGAATGCAGGAAAACTGGGACATTGATGCATTGTTGATGGAATTGTGAATACATCCAGCCATTTTGGAGAGCAATTTGGAATTATGCCCTCTACATCTCTCGCTTTCTTTTGTTTCAGAACACAGATGGTCACACCCTCCCTGACTTCTCAGAGAGGTGAAAACACCAGACCAGATATTGTTAGCAGGCTTTTTCTTAGCCAAAGGGTCTTACTTGAAACAAGTATACATAAATCCATCAGCATGAGAGGTATTACACAAGCACATAATAATATAACACCGGATAGTAGTAGTGATGTAACAAACAACATGAATCAACATAATGATATAACAAACAATATGAATATACATTGTTATGGGCCAGAACTTGAAACAAGGTACTAAGTGGAATTGAGGAAACAGTGGTTAAATCTAGTTTAGCATTGATTTAATCCTACAACAAATAATGCTTTCCTAGTGATATAATGAGTGGTTTATACTTAATGTGGAGCATATAAGCAGAGATTGAGAGCCATAGAGTAGAAGCTGGCAGAGGCAGAGAACACAAAGGACTGGCAGCAGGAGCTCAAGCTCTTGGAACCAAAGAGAGAGATAGGCTTCTAAGAAAGTTAACTGGGCCCCAGGAAAAGAGACAAGACTTTGAAAGAGATAATAAAGAATTTGGACTTTAACCTTTAGCTATGTGGTGATTACTGAACTGAAACGAAGGCTGCTTCCAGAGATCCCAAGAAAACTGTAACAAAGAACATTTCAATACATGTCCATAAGTCCTAGAAGGAAGGTATATAAATAATAATCACACACATACCTCCTTCAGCAGCCAAGAGATAGTCCAAAACCAATCTATTGTTCATTACTTCATGTGTCAGGGAATCCAATGATTCCTGTAGATTTTGAAGTCCTACAACAGTCTCATCATATGTCAGAGAATCCAATGATTCCTGCAGATTATGAAATCCTACAACAGTCTTATTAACAATTTTTGATTTCATGAGTCAATTGCCATAACTGCCATGCTCTTTCAGTGGTGGATACAGTCAGTGATGGTATCACCCAATGTTTCTTGGGTCTTCTCCTTTATTTCAAGGGTCTACTCCATCTCTCTCCTATGAACAAGGTGAATGGGGCTCGTTGGCACCCATCTGAGTTCTTCTCCATCTGTAAAGATACAAGCAAACCCTCTCCCCCAAGTAGTTAATCTATCTGGTCCCTTTGATTCATTACTTTCTGGATCTCTCCACATCATGTGGCAATTATTTAAAGATAGTGTAGCTGCTCATACTGGACACTGCTCTTCTGGTGGGTTATAAAACCTGTCTGCTGGAGCCAGTGCATCTTTATCATAAGTCAAAAAATTAATAGTATAAAGAGTTAAACTGAGAAGTTCTCTAGGGTTACCTGCAGCTCCAGCTTTCTTTTGTTTTTGGAGGAGCATCATGATGTCTCTGTTTCTCCTCTCTACTATTGCCTGTCCTTGAGGATTAAAGGTATGCCAGTGGTGTGTAAAATCTGATACTATGCACAAAAGTGTGCAAAATGTTTAGAAGTATATGCACATCCATTGTCTGTTTTTATTGCTTGTGGCACACCTATAATTGCAAAAACTTGTATAAGGAATTCAGTGACCACTAGGATAGTCTCTTTTGCTGCGGGTATTGCAAAAGTAAATCCTGAAAAGGTATCTATTACAACATGGATAAAAGATAGAAAACCAAAAGATTTATAATGGGTCACATCCATTTGCTAAATTTCATTGGGTCTCAAACCATGAGGATTCTTCCCTGGAGGGAGCATAGGAGTGTGGAAAGGAAACTATACAGGCTTTTACTATGCTCCAACTTCCTCTTTTGTTATCCCCAATTGCAAACATAAAAGTTTGATCAGCCTGATGATGTTTAGAATGAGTTTCTTGGGCTGCCTGAAATAAAGGAGTATTAGCTAAGATAGTTAGAAGGTGATCTGCCTTCGAATTTCCACAAAAAATAGGACCTGGAAGTCCACTATGAGAGTGGACATGCAAAATATAAATCTTACCTTGATGCTTTCTTCCTTGTTTTTGAAGTTCTTTAAAGAGCTGATATATATATTAGGAGCTACAAATTTTATTTGGGCTGTGGCAATTCTTTGTACCATACCTACTGAGTAAGCCAAATCAGATATTATATTTACAGCTCCTGGATAATAAGTAAGAGCTAGCATAATTGTATACAGTTCATTTTACTGAGTGGACTGAAAAGGAGTTCTGACTATTCTCTTTATAGTTAAGTCATGAGAAAATACAACACAAATGTTATATTTGGATGCATCTGTAAAGATAGTTGGTCCTTTAAGAAGAAACTTTTTTAGGGAAAGGGACCTGTATGTGCTAAAATGTTTGTAGCAGCCCTGTTTGTAGTGGCTAGAAACTGGAAAATGAATGGATGCCCATCAATTGGAGAATGGCTGGGTAAATTGTGGTATATGAATGTTATGGAATATTATTGCTCTGTAAGGAATGACCAGCAGGATGAATACAGAGAGGCTTGGAGAGACCTACATGGACTGATGCTAAGTGAAATGAGCAGAACCAGGAGATCATTATACACTTCGACAACGATATTGTATGAGGATGTATTCTGATGCAAGTGGATTTCTATGACAAAGAGACTTAACTGAGTTTCAATGGATAAATGATGGACAGAAACAGCTACACCCAAAGAAGGAACACTGGGAAATGAATGTGAACTATTTGCATTTTTGATTTTCTTCCCGAGTTATTTTTACCTTCTGAATCCAATTCTCCCTGTGCAGCGGGAGAACTGTTCGGTTCTGCAAATATGTATTGTATCTAGGATATACTGCAACATATTTAACATATATAGGACTGCTTGCCATCTTGGGGGGGGGGTGAAGGGAGGGAGAGGAAAAAAAAATGAAACATAAGCGAGTGCAAGGGATAATGTTGTAAAAAAAAAAAAATTATCCTGGCATGGATTCTGTCAATACAAAGTTATTGTTAAATAAAATAAAATTTAAATTAAAAAAAAAAAAAAAAGAAGAAACTTTTTTTCAAAAATCCATTACCAATTATGTAATAACTGGGTTATCTTTAATGGAGACCCATGTATAAAATTTGGAGCTGTGGCCAATACAATTTGCCACTCTGGGATGATTTCACAGCATACATTAATTTGTACATTGGTATAAATAGTGTATATCTTGTCAGGTCTTATCCCAGATAATTGTATTATTCGCTTAATGACCTTTAATAAAATTCTAGCCGCAAGCACTGGATGAGGAGTAAGACTCTGGTCTAGTTGTGCTGGGAAGTTTTCCCACTCTATCACACTGTCTCCTTGATGAAGGACTCTTCGTGGATGCCTCTCGTGTAGCAAAAACTGATATTTCCATGGGTTCTTGAGTAACTCTTTCAACCACATTGGATAAACCCCTCTCAAAGCTTCTTGAGCTTCTTTTGTAAGCTGGCATGGTGAGTTTAAAGCACTGTCTCCCCTTAAAATGTCATATAATGGTTGTAATTGATAGGTAGTTAAGCCTAATACTAGATATATCAATTGGATATCTCTTGTCAATTTCTGAAAGTCATTTAAGGTGTTCAATTTCTCTGTTCTTAAAGAAAGCTTTTGTACTGTAAGCACCTTAGAGTATACTTCATATCCTAAATATTGAAAAGGAGTGTGCCTTTGAATTTTTTCTGGAGCTATATGCAATTTGTAGTTCCTTAGTGTTTCTATAATCTTTTGTACACATGCTTCTAACATTTGCTCCTCGGTGCAGATCCCAATATATCGTCCATATAATGTAACAACATAAGTTTTGGAAATGCTTTTCTTAATGGAATAAGAGCAGCAGCAACATACATTTGACACCTAGTAAGGCTATTTTTTCATTCTCTGTGGCAAAATTGTCCATTCATATCTTTTATAAGGCTCAGCTAAATTAACACTGAGCACTGAAAAGGCAAATCTTTTCATATCCTCCTTATCTAGAGGGATAGAATAGAAACAGTCCTTAATGTCTATAACCTAAAGAGGCCATTCTTTAGGCAATTGAGTAGAAGATGGCATGCCATCCAGGCTGAAGAATTCCCAAGGTTTCCATCTATTCATTTACTTTTCTTAAATCAATCAACATCCTCCATTTTCCAGATTTTTTTCTTACAACAAATACAGGGGAATTCCAAGGACTTAGAGAAGGTTGTAAGTGTCCTTGGTCAAGTTTCTCCTGTACAATATTTAATAATGCCTGCATTTTTTCACTTTGTAAGGGGCACTGTTCTACCCACACTGGTATATCAGTTTTCCATTGAATGGAAACAGGTGAAAGTACAGGCAGGCCTTCAACAGCAGCCCTGCCTAAAAAGCCAAAGTACTCATAACTGTTGTAAGATGTCTCTTCCCCATAGATTGATGGGGATTTTTTTCTACTACAAAAGGAGTAAAAACTCCTGTTTTACCTTCAAATATCAATCTCAATGGGATACCATTAAGTTCAGCTGCTATTGATCCTCCTATGCCAGATATATAGGTGTCTGCCTTAATCTTTGACCAATGACTGGGCCAATTGGCACCTCTAATGACTGTACTATCTGCATTCATGTGGTATGCCATTTATATAGATAATGAGCATAGAATGGTCAGCTGTAATGGCTGCAGTCCAGAATATTCCTGGAGTCTGTTATTGAGAGTCAAAATCTGAATAAATATCACCAAATTGCCCATTAGAAGTATGTATCAGTAAACCTGATACTACTACTTCTCCTGGGTGATAAGTCACACATTGTCTACTTATGTTAGTGACTGGGATATTAGCTACACATTCCCCAATTTCCCAAATCAGTGTATGGATAGATACTGTTTTGTAAGCACTTTCAGGAGGTGAAATGATCAAGCCTACTGTGCTTGTAGGCAAAGGATCCATAGGTCGAATAGGGACAAATTTCATCTCTCCAGGGGATATCTCAATAGTCCCAGTTGCATACAACTCTCTTCTCCCCTTTCTCCCATTATGTTGCTTCTCAGTTGACTGATTATGTTGAAGTACTGAACTTCTAAAGACTTTCTGGGTATAATATAACATCAGCTGCCATCATGCCCCAAGTGTTTTTTGCCTGAGGCCCTGGAGTTGGGCCTCGCTTCCGTTTCCCTGAGTCATTCTACATTCTGATGCCCAATGGAAGCCTCTGTTGCATTTTGGACATAGGGCTTTATGTCTTGTTCTGTTTTTTATGCCAACATTGAGCTTTTATATGCCTTATTTTACCACATCAAAAACATTGATGAGTCTCTCTAGAAGTCCCTTGCCAAAAGGGACCCTGTCTTTCCATGTTCCGATCTTAGAAAGTCTGCCTCATAGTCTGGGTATAAAAGGCATTTGTGCCTACTGTGGCACAGTGTCTTATGATCTCATCTAAAGGAGTTCCTTGTGTAGTCCTAGTATAATTCTTCCACAAACATTTTCTCTAGCAAGTGGCCATCATAATTTATATTGCTACATTTTCACTATTAGTTTGTATAATAGCTGTCTGCAGAAGTCCCATGAAATCAGCAAGGGTTCATTTGGACCTTGGGCTATTTTCATGAAGGCTTCCCTTCTATCTTATCTTCCTGGGAGGGTGCCCCATGCTTTGCTAGCAGCAGCAATTTGCTCATATGCTGCTATATGGTATTAGTCTGTGCTAAATTGTCTGCATAAGGACTGCTGATGTTGTCACTACCCCTCCACTCTTCCTCCTCTCTTCACCCATGAAGTCGAAATTGAGGGGAGATGGTTATGAGATGGGGAATGCCATGAGATGGGCTCTTGCTGAGAAGCACTCCTTAATTTTATCAGCATTGTACTTAACTTCTTTCTTGTTCAAGTCTTCATGCTTTTCAGCTGCTTTGTCAGTACCAGCCCCGTCTTGCTCTTTCTGCTTTTTCCTTATTTTAGAACTTAATGTAATTCCTTTTAGCCAATTGTATTATATTGCATATATGGAATGTTTCCTCAGAAATTGAATCAGAACCATTATCTTCATAATAGTCAAATAATTGCTCTTCCACTAGTTTCCACTTATCTGAATCTAATTTTTCTTCCTGAGAGCCAAGGAGATGTGTGAAAAATGAAAGTGACTAGTTTACTCACCCTATTTCCTGATTACAAAGACTTCTCCACTGAACTTATGATAGCATCAGTCGAGCTGCTTGAGGGTAGGTCCTTACGTGCACATTTGGGCGCCAAAATGTAATGTTTGGGACAGCTTTCTGGGAGTCCTCCAATGGACTTGGTTTCAGCTGAATAGTTACCACGAGGATGGACAGAAAAAGAGTGCAAAGCCTTTATTGTCTCCTTCATGGTCTGTGTTTGTCACAGTCTGACTATATCTTAAGCAGTCTGCCAATCTGCCAGTCTCAACTGGTCTTAATATGAGTCTGACTTTGTTCCCAGTTCTCTCAGCCCTTAAATACCCTATTATAATTATATCATTACAGCATACTGAGTATGTATCAACTGTAGAACTATTACATCACCATGCTAAGTACTAACTATATGTAAACTAGAGAACCATCATCTCCTCAATTACACTGAGTTAACAACTTATTGTAAAGTATCCTTCTTTCAAGTATACTTCTCCAGAGTTCCGGCCTTCTACAGCAGGTAGTTTGCTTTTATTTTTATTCATAATGATAGGCAGTGTGAATGAATCAGACAGGGAGAGTAAGTGTGATACAGCAATCTGTTAGAGGAGTTGGTAAGGAATGAGATATCTTGAGCAAATCAAGGTATTAAATGCTTTGGTAATTCATAAGGCTATCCCCCATTATGTGAGATGAAGAGAAGGAAGAGATGGTAACAGAAGGCATAAGTAATATAAAATGGGGAAAAAGGGAGAAGGGCAAAGGGCCTAATTTTTTTTTCTGTAATATAAGTTCTCAATTGAAAGAAGAAGAGTAATATAAGGCAATATAAATACAAATACACATACACACACACATATACATATAAATATAAATATAAGGCAATATAAGTTCTCAGTTGAGAAGAGAGGGGTAAGAAGAGTTATAGGAGATCTGGGAAAAGATAAAGATTTGGAAGAACAACTATGTAAAGTAGGATAGATGTGTAGAGTAGTTGATAAGACAATTGCCTAGCAGCAGTGAGGGATCAGTTAAAGCTGTGTAATGTTGTATCGGATTCAGTCAGAACAGTTGTGTAATTTTCTCCATCTTTGTTCAATAGTACATATATAGGAGCAAAGGTGTACATGAAAGAGGACACAGTGAAAGTGATCCAAGGTCTTTCTCAGGATCTAATTGGCAAAATTATAAGGGAGACAAGGATTCGGGAAAGGAGAACATTGTATTGAATTGATTCAACAAGGGATCGAGATGGAGGGAAAAAAAAAAAAGTATAGCTAGTGCAGAGGAGAGGGCCTGACAAAACTTGAGGAGTCAAAAAAAAAAGGTTAAAAAAAGAATTAGAGATCATGATAAGTATGAAGAATAAGATTTTATAAGGATTTTGATTTGTCCTACTAGATCAGAAATCCATTGTCCAAGTGTCTAAGAGAATGGATGGATGGCATTCAGAACTAGTGCTAAAAATTCTCCATTCAAAAAATTATTTGGTAGATTGACATATTTATCTTGAATTAAAGTTTCCCCATAATATCAATGAATGTTTCAATTTATATGATAAAGTATTAGTCATTCAATTGTCTTTAATTTAATGGAACCTGTATAGGAATTTAGCTATGTTCTTGATTCTTCCTCTGACTTTTCAGATTTACATCAGTTGAAGTCAGAGTGTGCTGGTTAGTTCTGGAGAGAACCAGAAAGACTCACATTCTCTCCCATGGTTCACCTCATTTGTACTGCTACTAACCAGCAGTCCAGTCTTGGGTATTGCCTTTTACAGAAAAGAATAAAGTAATATTATTTGCAAAGTGCAGAGATTCCCAAATCATAATAGCTGGGCTTTAAATTCTATAAAATACTTACCATTAGCCTTCTGATATAGCAACATTGAGTATTATTATCCCATAAATAAAGAAACTAAGACTTAAGTAGGTCCTTTGATTTTTTTAGGATCATCAGCTAGTAAGCAGCAGTCAGAATGTAAGCCTAGATTTTCTTTTTTTTGTCAAAAAAATAAAATACTGTAAACAGCATTTAATTTTTTCCCAAAGATAGCCTTCCATAGATTCTCTAACTCTGAGACAAGTTCTCTTTCAGTATCATTCTTCTTAGGTTGTGTTGAGTGTCCCATTTAAAAAAAAAAATTGTTCCCCTCACTGAGAGATATGTGTAGCTAAAGATTATTGACCTTTAATATTAACATATTTTATAAAACAACACACGTACACTTTACAGATAAATATATAGCAAGTAATATGAGGGAGATTAATGTGAAAGCATTCATTAGGTTAAGAGTTCTGCACTAAATTAGAATCACTTATTCTGTTATTATTATTTATTTAATACCTCAGACAGAGAACTCTATTTTTAATATCTCTACTGACTAGAATACCCAACCAGAAAATGATGTTTTGGAATAGACAAGTGGTTTTGAACCTTTGTGGTATGTTCCAAGGATTCATTTGGCAGTCTGGTGAAGAATATATTTTTTAAATGAATAAAATAAAATATTGAAGGTTACAAAGGAAATCAGTTGTACTGTCGGAGTCCAGCTCCAGTGAAAGAGTGTGAGTCTAAAATGAATATCCAAGGACAGGCAGAAGACATGCTTTACAATAACTGTTTATTACTCTGAGAGACAATCACTGAGGGTTAATGCACAAATCATATTTTGACATTTCAGTATCCACCTTAACTATTAATACCAAAATACTTATTGAAACAGTTATAAATAGTAGGAATTATCATATCATTTATCTCAAGTATGTCTTCAATTCATTGTTAAGAGGTAAACAAACAGTACAGCTGAAATGCCTTGTTCCTGTCATATTCATTCTCCATCAAGATTATCCTAAATTTATCTCAAGTATGTCTTTCATTCATTGTTAGAGAGATGGTGAGCCAATGCTTTGAACTGATTGCCCTAATAGAGACTATGTATCAAGTAATACGGGAATTGGATTTGTGCTTTTCCTGGACTTATTCAATACTGGCCCCCTATAATACTGAAATTTATTTATCAACATGTTTTAAAGTCAAGTTCATTCAGCATAGCTGATTCCTGGACCGGATGGTTTCTAAGATTTCTTCCCTCTCTAATCCTATGATTCTATGGAGGAGTAGGTCAGAAAACTCAGCTCTCCAAATTTCTTCTACATAAAAAAGACAGAAAAATCAACTTCAGAGAGCAGTCTGTCAATGAGTGCTAGTCTGAACCTGGGTCATTCAGCGACACCTTCAGTTTCCATATACATATAGTCTGTTGAAGTAACCAGATAAATTTGACTAGTCTTTCATAGTCACTTCTGGCTGGGCTTCCAGTGATAGAATAGTGAAGAAGTGTCAAATAATTTGATTAAAAACTAGTAAATGAATTGTATTCTTTAATGCCACAGGTTGAATTGTAAGGCATGATGTCTGTGGTTGGTACCTGTAATATCTTTCTGTTTTCTACTAGCAAGGCCATAATTTGGCTGTTTTTTTTTTTTCCTCAAAAAAATTACCTTATCTTTTTGGGTTTTTTAATCAGATTTGTTTCTTAATAGCCCCTCCCCCTTCAACTCATTGAGTTATTTCAAAGATTTTTGAAAAAGCATTTTAATACTTTGATTATGCCTCGTGGAATATGCAATATTACAAATTTTGCAAAAATTGCCATCACCCACTTCTGCAATAAATGAAGAATGCTGCATTTTCCAACATTTTTTGGAGTCAAGTTTGTTGTAATTATGCAGTGTTTGGTTTCATTTGCTCACTTCACACATCTATTCATATGCCTTCTATGCTTCTCTGAAGTCCGAAAATTTGTTGTTTCTTACAATACAATAATATCCTACTACTTTCGTGTACTGTATTTTGTTTAGTCATTCCCCAATTGATAATACTCCCTATAAATTACATAGTTCTTTTATGGGATTCTCCAAAATATAGCTCAGCCTACCTGAGGAGATACAGATCCTTTCCTCTATCCCTGGGTCTCCAAAAACAGGACACCAGTCTCCTTTAAAGGTTTAGAAGGAATCAATACTACAAGACACAGAGAAACATACATGTAGGTAAAGAAAATAAAACTAGAATATAAATGTATTAATGAGTCAAAGGGTATCCAGTGAGTATATAAGTGATTTGGGGGATTTGTTTTCAAATAGAGCAATTCACAGCTCCAGCAATGATGCCTATGTTCCCAGGCATGCTATTTATTTTTTTCTTGAGTGTAATTTAGAATCTCAGAGTTTTACATTGGAATTTTTAAATTATTGGTGATTTGGAGCTTTTTTTCCATATGGTTACTAATTGCTTTTCTTCTTTTGAGAATTGTCTTTTCAAATTCTTTGACTCTTTATCAATTGGAAAATGGCTTTTATTTCTACATACAAATATGTACATATATATTTGTCAATGTCTAATATCTTGGATATCTGAGAAATTTAGTGAAAAAAAAATTTGACTTAATTGCTTTCCTTCTTATTTCAACTAAACTGATATTGCTTATGCAAGAACTTTCTCATTTAATGTAATTAAAATGACTATTTCATATTCTCTTACCACTTCTGTCTTATGATTTATCAAAACTTCTCTCCCATCCAAAGTTTTAAAAGATTTTGACTTCCCTTCTTCTTAATATGTTTATGATATGTTATTTTATATCTAAGTTATATTTCTATTTGGTTCTTATTTCAGTGTATAGTACAAGTATAGTAACACTAACAATCGCTTCTATTCCTTGGCCTTTCTCCTGTTTTATTTGTCTTTCTGGAGTTCAATCCACTGTATAAGATACTTTACAGAACTTGATGAAATAATAACAAAATTCATTCGGAAAAACAAAATATCCAGAACATCAAGAGAAATAATGAAATGAAGTGTGGATACATGTGTGTGGGGTGAGGGAGAAAGGAAAAGCACTTCCAAATGTCAAAGTATATCATAAGACAACATAAATCTAAACCATATGATTTTTTTAAAAGAATATAGAGAGTGGATCACAACGTAGTATTTTCACTTTTTTCCCCCTGAGGCAATTGGGCTTAAGTGACTTGCCTAGGGTCTCGTAGCTAGGAAGTGTTAAGTGTTTGAGATCAGTTGTGAACTCAGGTCCATCCTGACTTCAAGGCTGGTGCTCTATCCACTGCACCACCTAGTTGGCCCCACTCTTTTTGTTGTTGTTTGCTTGCATCTTGTTTTCTTTCTTATTTTTTTCTTTTTTGATCTGATTTTTCTTGTGCAGCATGATATTTGTGGAAATATGTATAGAAGAATTGCACATGTTTAACATATATTGGATTACTTGCCATCTTGGGAAGGGGGTAAGGGGAAGGGAAGGAAAAAATGTAGAGCACAAGATTTTATAAGCTTGGATGTTGAAAATTATCCATGAATATATTTTGAAAATAAAAAGCTTTAATTTTTAAATTAAAAAGTAAGATAAGAGAAAATAGAAATAATAGGACTAATTACCCAGTATTTGAAAAGTTGGAAAATACAAATCACTTAGGGGAAAATTACCTATTTGATAAAAACTACTGGGAAAACTGAAAAGCAGTTTGGCAGAAATTAGGCTTACATCAATATCTTATACCACATTCCACAATACATTCTAAATGGCTGTATAATCTTTATATTAAATATCATATTTATAAAAATTTAGAAAAGTAAGGTATATACCCCTGAAAGCTATGGATAGGATATATTCTTTTTTCTTCCATTTTTTCCTCAGTCACTCTTATTTGATTTTTATTTATTTTTTTGCTGAGGCAATTGTGGTTAAGTGACTTGCCCAGGGTCACCCAGCTAGGATGTGTTAAGTGTCTGAGATCAAATTTGAACTCAGGTCCTTCTGACTTCAGGGCTGGTGCTCTATCTACTGAACCACCTAGCTTCCCCTATTCTTATTTGATTTTTAAAGTCCTTCTAAAAAATTATTTTTTTTGTTTGGGACCATTTGACATTTCTTATTTAAAAAGGAAAGTCTTTTCTTTTTTGGAAGAAACTTGTGTTAAGTAACTTGCTCAGAGTTACAGAGTTAATAAGTAAGGCCCAATTTGAAGTCAGATCCTTGTGACTTCAAAACCAGCGCTCTACCCATTGTGCCACCTAAGCTGCACCAGGAGTGGCTTTTTAAAGCTTCATTATCTTCCTCTGAATGTGAAGGTAGATTTTCTCTATCCCCATAATGACCCATATGTTGGATTGCTTTTCCTTTGCTTACTTATTTTTATTTATTTATTTATTTTTGTTGTATTTTGTTTTTAGCAGCTACTAGTGTAAGCAACTTGTAGTCCTGAAGTATGGGGAATGATGTCCCAACTCTCAGGTCTTTCTTACTATTATTTTCTGAATCTCCCCCCTCCTAAGTCACAGCTAGGGGCCCAGCCACATTATCCTACAAATGACACTGTCTTACAAATGATCCCTCCTTGGGTTGCAAACTACAGCTGTTTTTCCTGCCCCAGAACTGAAACAGGA
Organism: Antechinus flavipes; assembly: GCF_016432865.1. Taxonomy (NCBI): domain Eukaryota; kingdom Metazoa; phylum Chordata; class Mammalia; order Dasyuromorphia; family Dasyuridae; genus Antechinus; species Antechinus flavipes. The sequence continues at coordinate 150,936,943 of NC_067403.1, forward strand.
ACTCAGTTCTCAGGCAAGTGCCCCCAGCCAACAGAGTCTGACTTGGCTACTGCACTCGCCATCTGTGTGCTAACTCCTTTCTGCAAGTACAGGCTGGGGCATACAGCTGTTCTTGGCATCCCATGACTGGAAGATTCTTCAATCTTTTCCTACTCAGTCATCAGACCTCCTCACAGTGAAATGAAAATTTCAAAAGTGGAAGCGGCCTTCGACTCAGCTGCCCCCAAGGCTTATTTTGTTAATTCCGAAGAGCTGGACTGGAGGTGTTTGCTCAGGCCAAACCTCTTAGGATCTATTCAAATCGTCCGAGGAGGTCAACTGCTTTCTTTACCTGTTGTTTATTCCTGTTGCTTTGAAGTGATTGTTCTTTTTTATATGGAGGAAATTTGGAGAGCTGAACATTTTCTAACCTACTCCATTTTTCCAGAATCCTCTCCCAAAAGACGTATTCTTAATCAAATAAGGGATACAGACAATTATGAAAGATAAAAGAAATAGCATAAGTAGAAACTGAAAAACTTCTGCACATAGTAGTTAATGAGAGAAAAAGTCATATCAAATTTCTCTGATAAGAGTTTGTTACAAACGATATGTAAACTATATATATCAGGAATAATAGTCATTCTCCCATCAAAAAATGGTGAAAAAATATGAAAACAATCCTTTGTCAAGTATTCACAATCAAATGGGAAAAAATGCTTCAATCACTGATAAAAGAAATATAAATTAAAACCCCCTGAAATTTTATCTTACCCACTGGAAAATTGACTCCCCCACAAAGGCAACTGTCAATGTTGGAGGGATCTAAAAGTAAGTAGAGTCAAGACAACAATATACACAATAGCTACAGCGATGTAAAGGAAAAAACCCAACTCCATCCCCCAATTCAATAATAAACATGACAAAATTATGAAGACTGAGTAGGACTTTAATATTGAAATAGAATATACTCCAATATATTGGTGGTATACTGTAAGAGGGGCAGGGTGTTACAAATCATTTTATGTTTTTAGATCTTTTCAATGTATCTATCAGTCATGCTGATACATTTTTTTACACTATAAACATGCTATTTATTGTGTGAGATGATCCTTAGGAAAGGGAAGGAAGAGAAATACACAGGATGCTATGGCGATAATTAAAACAGAAAATACCAATAAAAACTTTTTTCTCTAAAAAACAAACAAACAAACAAAACAAAAGGCAGTAAGTGATGAGCTTTGTAGGATCAAAGAAAAGGGATTCAGAACTCTTTGGGCAGCTGGAGTAGTAATTCAGGAGTAGTTATTGCTTAGATTAATTCCTCTTGCAGGCAGAGCAGGAAAACAGATTATGCTGTTCTTTCTTTCAGGTGTGTAATAAGCCAGATCCCACATGGTCCTCTCTTAGGTCCTTGACCAGAGCAGACCAGGTCATTCTTTTGACCACTCTTTCTTTTATCTGTCCAAGTAGCGACCCATACACATCTCGATTTTCTCTTTTCTTACCCTTTTCCCCTATATCCTTGGGTTTGATTAGAGTTGGCAGGATTGATATCATGTCAAATTAATTCAACCAGACTCTGATAGATTTCTAATTTGTAACTCAGTTCTACCATCTTTAAAGGAATATAGGAGTGTCTAAGACTTTACAGTTGTTGTCAAAAAGGATATTCTTGTTGTAATGGAACGTCAGTCAATTAGCATTAGATTTTCTCTTATGTGCTGGGCAATGTGCTAAATTCTTAGGATACAAAAAGAGGCAAAATACAGGCCTTGCCCACAAGAAGCTCACAATACAATGAGGGGAAGGGGGGGAGAAGAAATACAATGTTAGAAAGATGCTTGACATTAAAATTCAGGTATCAAGGAAAATTTATTAAAGAAGAATTTTAAGGAATCATCTTAGTATTTCTGGCCAGAAGTGGTCTGTGTTCCTTTTCGGGAAGAGGGAACATTGAGTACAAAAGCAAGAGAAGCTTTATACTTGTTAGTTTGGCACAGTTCCCTCCCTTCAGAGAATGGATTGGTCGTTCCCTTCTAGGTTACAATCTTTCTGATAAATATATATGAATATGCCCCCCTTCCTCTCTCCAACCCCCCCCCCCCGCCTTATTATATATCTCATGTTCAAAAAAATAAGTTATGTTGTTTAATATTCACTCTATTATGCAGGCTCACTAGTGATTTAATTGGGTATAATCACTGACCGCAAACAGTTTGAACTGGATGGGCTATTATCTTGAGTTTACAGTTTTCTCATAACCACAAGATTCTTTCTGATTGGCTGAGCCACTTATGTTTTCCTAATTCCCCAATTCCTTGTTTGCTCAAAGTTTCTGAGAGATTGAAACTTAATTGTTTTGTGGAAACTTAATTTTGTTTAGTCTCTCACAACTACAAGTAGGCAAATATATACAAATTATATACAGGAAAAATAGTAAATAATTTAAAAAGAGTAAGCACTAGGTTGAGAAAGATTTTCTGTACAATGTGGAATTTTAGTTGGGACTTGAAAGAAAACAAGGAAGGCAAGGAAACAGAGATTAGGGGACAGAGGATTTTAGGCAGGGAGGATAGCCAGAAAAAAAAAGGGAAGATCTGAGAAACCATCAGGAGCTAGTGTCATTGTATTGAAGAAGTCATGGCAGGAAATGAAGTGTAAAAGACTGGTGGTAGGGGGTAGGAGGGCAGATTATGAGGGACGATTCAACAAAAACTGTAGGTAAAAGTGGAAAACAATCTGGCAGAAACTAGATTTAGACCAAAATTTCACACTTTATATCATAAATTCCAAATGGGTACATGATTTTGACATAAAAGGTGACATTATACCTAAATTAATCTACTAATTTGGTGCCATACCAATCAAACTCCCAAGAAGTTTATTTCATAGAGTTAGAAAAAGTAATAACAAAATTCTTATGGAAAAACATTATCAAGAATTTAAAAGGAATTAATGAAAAAATGCAAATAAAGGTGGCCTAGCCATACCAGATCTAAAACTATTATAAAGCAGTGGTCATCAAAACCATTTGGTACTGGCTAAGAAATAAATTATTATTTGCCTGCATTTTGTTTTCTTTCTCATTTTGTCTCTTTTTGATCTGATTTTTCTTGTGTCGTATGTTAATTGTGGAAATATGTCTAAGAAGAATTGCACATTTTACAGATAGTGAATTACATGCTGTCTAAGGGAAGGAGCAAAGGGAAAGGAGGGAGAAAAAAATTGGAACACAAGATTTTGCAAGGGTGAATGTTGAAAACTGTATGTGTTTTGAAAATAAAAAAAACTGTATATTAAAAAGTGACAATATAAACAAATTAGAGAAACATGGAAGAAATTACTTGTCAGATTTATGGATGGGGAAAAGGTTATGATTGAAGAAGAGATAGAAAGTATCATAAAATGGAAAATGGACAATTTTGGTTAAATAAATTTTTTTTAAAAATCACAAACAACAACAATATAGCTAAAATTAGAAAAATAGAAATATTGAAAAAGTATTTGCAGTAAGGTTCTCTGATAAAGGTCTAATATTTAAGATTCTAGTTCTAAGGAAATTGATTCAAATGCAGATGAATGTGAGCTAATGGTTAAAGTATATAAATAGCCAGTTTTCAAAGGAAGAAATTCAAGTTATCAATAGCTATATTTTTAATAGCTCTAAAAGAAGTACAAAATAAAATAACTCTTGAGTTTTCACCTCATACTTATCAGATTGACAATTTTGATAATAAAAAGAAAGTGATGAATGCTGGCAGACCTGTGAGCAAACAGTTACATTAATGGACTTTGGAGCTGATCTAACCATTTTGTAAAGCAATTTGGAACTATATTCAGAAAGCTACTTTTCGACCCAATCACAATACTAGATCTATACTCCCAAAGAAATAAGAAAAGAAAAAGATCACATTACAACAATTTATAGCAGCTCTTTTCATGGGTGTGATGAGGTACAAAATAGAAAGAAATCTCCTAACAGCAATGGTATCTCTTTGGCTGGTGGCAGGCTTTGCAAAAGAATTCACAAACCCCAATGACTACAGGCATGAGATTTGTGGCAGAGAATGGGATTTCATTACACTAAGAAACCAGCTTGCTAGGAAGACATACTTCTTAGTGAGCAAGGAATATAGCAAAGGTGGTTTACACTGAGAAGAAAATGTCAACAGTGGGCAAGGTCCTGTTAGAATATCTGTGAAGATAGGTTGACCAACCTTTGATTAAATCGGGTAAATCTTGGCCTGGGGCTACAGAGCTGGTTGAGCCATTGAAAAGAGGACTATTGGCTATGAAATCTCCAATTGAATGAGATCACTTAACTGGCAATTTGAGCCACTGGGAGCTGTTCCAGAGGGATTTAATCTTCAAATAGAGAATGATGTTTATGTCTCTGGCCAAAATCTCCAATTTAATGACATTACTTAGGGTGTTCCCCTCCCATAGGAGAGCTTGAGACCTGAATCACCCTGCTCTCACAGATTAAAGTGGACACAGTTTACATCAGGTGTAAAGAGATAGATGTAGGTGAAGGTGCCCATCAGGTGAGTATTGAATAAAGTAATTGTATATGAATGTGAAGGAATATTCTTGTAAGAAATGATGATGGATGTGATTTCAGAGAAACCTGGGAAGACTAGAATGAACTGATATAGAGTGAACCAGCAATAATTTATATAATAGCAAGGATATTATAAAGAAAACCAACTTTGAATGTCTAGGAATTTTAGTCCACCCAGTGATTAACCACGATTCCATAGAATTTATGAGGAGGAGCAACTAGGTGGTGCAGTGCATAGAGCACCAGCCCTGAAGTCAGGAGGACCTGAGTTCAAATCTGTTCTCAGACATTAACACTTCCTATTTGTGTGACCCTAGGCAAGTCACTTAACCCAAATTGCCTTAGCAAAAAAAAAAAAAAAAAAAAAAAAGAACTTATGATAAAAAAAAGCCTTGATAAAAAAACTTGATATAGAGGTGATGGACTCAAGGCACAGATTAAGACACTTTTTTGAGGAGACCTGGCCAAAATAGAAATTTGTTTTGCTTGACTATACATATTTTAATTGAATATTTTGTTTTTCTTGCTTTCTTAATGGGAGAAGAGGGAGAAAGGATATGAGGAAAAAAGGCAAATCCTCATTTGAAAAATAAAGATAAAATTAAAATTTAAAAATGCTGTAAAATTGCTGAGTCATACCCTCTGGCCTAAAGACTTTAGAAAATTTAACTGATTCCTAGCTTCAATTTGAAAAATCAATCAGTAAGTTGTAAAAGTTGTGTAAAAGTTAAAATTTTTAAGAACCATAAAAAAAATTTCCTTGTTTTCTGAACCTTAGACACAGATGTTGCAGTTTATGTAAGTAGATTTTACAAGATTAACACATAAGCAGGAAAATTACATGTGTTTTTAATTTTTTTCTGAGATCATTTAATAGGAATGTTCTGTTTCAGTTCCCTTCTGCTCATTTCAGCCCAAAATTCAGAAATCTGGAGATTGAAAAACAAAAAACAAAGAATAAAGTATAGGAGGGCCCTAAATGTCAACCGAAAGATCAATTTGACATAAGAATTGTTTATTTTGTTTTGCTTTTTAAATAATAAGAGCTAGCCTTTAGTATATGCATTAAAGTTTTCAATGCACTTAACACATATTATCTCATTTGATTCTTACAACAGCCCTGGGAGGTAGGTGCTATTACTATTTCCATTTTACAAAGGAGGAAACAGGGGCAAACAAAAGTGGAGTTGTTTACCCAGGATAAACCTCTGAGTCAGACTGTGAACTCAAGGTTTCAGACCACATGTCCAGTATCTCTATTGTACCATCTAAAATGTTCAAAAACAAATGATGGACTTAATTAATTTTGAAGAAAAAAGTCCTTACTGTTCAATGACCACTTGGTTTCCCTTAAAGAAAAGAATGGGTTTATGCATGGGAATGGGAAGGACAAAGTAGTTTAAATAGCATCTCACATCACACTAGAATTCAAGGGCAAAGAAAGCAATAGAACCTAGAATTAATGTTCCCTAAGCGAATTGTCCCATTACTAAGACTATGGTTCCTTCTTTATACAGGGATATTAATGAGGTAGAAATTAGGATCAGCCTTAAGGAAAAAAGAACAACATTCAGGAGACTAAATTTGTCTTCACTGTTCTCTATTATAATAGAGAATAAAAGAAATACTCTTTAATATTTCTTCCCATTCATCATTTTAGTGTTTTCCTGTTTCAATCCCACTAAAAACTTGCTTCTAGTAACAGATCTGCTAACAGCAATTTATAAAATAGAGTAAATTTAAGAGAGAGTATCATCTCCCCAGGAGTATTTATTTGCTTGCTCAGTATGGAATGAAATCTCTCTTGCAACTTAAGGCAATTTTAGACAACCATTGTTTCAAGGAAACATTTGAGGGCAATGTTTCAAAGTTATACTATTTAGCCTGATTCAGGCTTCTTTCTGCTTATCTACTGAATCCTTTGTTGAAACACATCATGCTGTCACCGATTAAGAGAAATGATGAAGGCCATTGTCATTTCTTCTTCTTCTTCTTCTTTTTAATATATAGGAACATACTTTATTGGACCGAATTATACAATTCTGAGGTATGGAATTTTGCATATTCTGATTAATACTGTAATAGTATTGTGACAGCAAGGTCCATGAACACCCATTCTAATGGCTAGCAGTATGGATTGGTTGTTGAAATGGATTGAGAATTAGGAAAAATTTCTTCTGACAACATGTATTGAGGTTAAAAAGACAAGCAGTTTGTATTTTCTTTCCTAAGGTTTACCTGATTTGATCTATGATGTGGGATTTGTCATCAAATGATGGCAGGCACCAAAAGTTGGGATTCAGTAATGTGAAGAATTCACAATGTTCATTCTCTTTAACAAAAGATAGATTTATTTAGGGGAATAGGATCCAGACAAAATGAAGGGATACAATAGACACTGGGAATGGCAAATATAAAAGGCAAGTTCCTCAATGGAACTCAATTTCCCAATAGAAAGGAGCATCTCATGAAGTTGGGGCATGCCCTTAAATCTTGAAAGGACTTAGCATCCTAAAAGAGTTAACTGTGAGAAGTGGGGTTGAGAAGCATAGTGGAATTAGGGGAGAAAACATGTGGCATGGGAGAACAGAAAGACGAAAAACACCCTAAGGCACAGTGCTTGTAGTGCTGACCCAAAGGAAAGCAGCAGCCATGGGATGGCCCACAAGTAGATGGCCCTATAGAATCTATAGGGAAAATTTAGCCTCAGGGTGTTGACATAAATTGGATTTCTTGCAAGATTAATTATAAAGGGTGGAACCAAGGAACTAACTGATCTCCCTTATCAGAGCCTTCTTTCTGCTTGCCTAAGGGATTTTTTTTTTTATCAATTCCTTTGCTAACCACACCTAACATAGAAAACCTCATCATTTCTCCACTCTTAATTAATTAATTTGTTAATTAATTAATTATTATTACAGCTTTTTATTTACAAAATATATGCATGGATAATTTTTTCAGTATTGACCCTTGCAAAACTTTTTGTTCCAACTTTTCCCCTCTTTCCCCCCACCCCCTCCCCTAGATGGCAGGTAGACCAATACATGTTAAATATATTAAAGTATATGTTAAATACAATATATGTGTACATATCCATAGTTACTTTTTGGACAAGAAAAATTGGACTTAGAAATAAGGTAAAATTAACTTGAGAAGGAAATCAAAAATGCAAGTGGACAAAAACAGAGAGAGTGGAAATGGTATGTTGTGGTTCACTCTCATTTCCCAGAGTTCTTTCGCTGGGTGTAGTTGGTTCTCTTCATTATTGAACAAATGGAACTGATTTGGTTCCAACTGATTGTTGAAGAGAGCTATATCCATCAGAACTGAGCATCATATAGTATTGTTGTTGAAGTATATAATGATCTCTTAGTCCTGCTGATTTCACTCAGCATCAGTTCATGTTAAGTCTTCCCAGATCTTTCTGAAATCATGCTGCTGGTCATTTCTTATGGGACAATAATATTTCACAACATACATATCAACAATTTATCCAGCCATTCTCCAATTGGTGGGCAGCCATTCAATTTCCATTTCTACTCACTACAAAGAGGGCTGCCACAAACATTCTTGCACATACAGGTCCCTTTTCCTTCTTTAAGATCCCTTTGGGATATAAGCCCAGTAGTAATACTGCTGGATCAAAGGGTATGCAGTTTGATAACTTTTTGAACATAGTTCCAAATTGCTCTCCAGAATGGCTGGATGCATTCACAATTCCACCAACAATGTATCAGTGCCCCAGTTTTCCCACATCCCTTCCAACATTCATCATTATCTTTTTCTGTCTTCCTACCCAATCCGAGGGGTGTGTAGTTGTATCAAAGTTGTCTTAATTTGCATTTCTCTGAATAATAATGACTTGGAGCATCTTTTTACAGTTTCCATTTCTAGAAAATAGAAATAGTTTCCATTTCTTCATCCAAAAATTGTTTATTCATATCTTTTAACCATTTATCAATTGGTGAATGGCTTGAACTATTATAAATTAGAGTCAGTTCTCTATATATTTTGGAAATGAGGCCTTTATCAGAACCTTTGACTGTAAAAAATGTTTTCCCAATTTATTGCTTTCTTTCTAATCTTGTCTGCATTAGTTTTGTTTATACAAAAGCTTTTTAATTTGATATAATCAAAATTTTATATTTTGTGATCAATAATGATCTCTAATTCTTCTTAGGGCACAAATTCCTTCATCCTCCACAGGTCTGAGAGGTAAACTATCCTATATTCTTCTAATTTATTTACAATCTCATTCTTTATGCCTAGATCATGAACCCATTTTGACCTTATCTTGGTATATGGTGTTAAGTGTGGGTCAATGCCTAGTTTCTGCCATACTAATTTCCAATTATCCCAGCAGTTTTTGTCAAATAGTGAATTGTTATCCCAAAAGCTGGGGTCTTTGGGTTTGTCAAACACTAGATTATTAAAGTTATTGACTATTTTATCCTGTGAACCTAACCTATTCTACTGATCAACTAGTCTATTTCTTAGCTAATATCAAATGATTTTGGTGACCATTGCTTTCTAATATAATTTTAGATCTGGTGCAGCTAGGCCACCTTCATTTGATTTTTCTTTTTTCATTAGTTCCCTTGAAAGTCTTGACCTTTTGTTCTTCCAGCTGAATTTCATTGCTATTTTTTCTAGGTCATTAAAATAGTTTTTTGGGAGTCTGATTGGCATAGCACTAAATAAACAGATTAGTTTAGGTAGTAACCTGACCTATCCAAGAACACTTAATATTTTCCCAATTGGTTAGATCTGACTTTATTTGTGTGGAAAGTATTTTGGAGTTTTGCTCATAATAGTTCCTGACTTTCCCTTGGCAAATAGATTCCCAAATATTTTATACTATCAGCAGTTATTTTAAATGGAATTTCTCTTTGTATCTCTAGCTGTTGGATTTTGTTAGTGATATATAAGAATGATGATGACTTATGTGGGTTTATTTTGTATCCTGCTACTTTGCTAAAGGTGTGGATTATTTCTAATAGCTTGTTAGTAGAATCTCTGGGGCTCTCTAAGTATACTATCATATCATCTGTAAAGAGTGACAATTTGGTTTCTTCATTACCTACTCTAATTCCTTTAATCTCTTTCTCATCTGTTATTGCCAAAGCTAGCATTTCTAATACAATGTTGAATAGCAATGGTGATAGTGGGCCTTGTTTCACTCCTGATCTTATTGGGAATGGTTCCAGTTTATCCCAATCACATATGATGCTTACTGACAATTTTAGGAAAAGTCCATTTATTCCTGTACTCTCTAGTGTTTTTAATAGGAATGGATGTTGGATTTTATCAAATGATTTTTCTGTATCTATTGAGATGATCATATGGTTTTTATTAATTTGGCTATTGGTAAAGTCATTTATGCAAATAGTTTTCCTAATATTGAACCAGCCCTGCAATCCTGGTATAAATTCTACTTGTTCATGGGGTATTATCTTGGGGATGATTTTCTGTAATCTTTTTGCTAATATTTTATTTAATATTTTTGCATCAATATTCATTAGGGGGATTGGTTTATAGTTCTCTTTCTCTGTTTTCATCCTACCTGATTTAAGTATGAGTACCCTATCTGTGTCATAAAAGAAATTTGATAGGATTCCTTCATTTCCTATTTTTTCAAAGTTTATATAACATTGGAGTTAATTGTTCTTTAAATGTTTGGTAGAATTCATATGAAAATCCATCTGGTGCTGTGGATTTTTTATTAGGAAGTTGATTAATAGCTTGTTCTGTCTATTTTTTTTTAAAGTGGGACTATTTAAGCAATTTACTTCCTCTTTTGTTAATCTGGGCAGCCTATATTCTTGAAGGTAGTCACCCTTTTCACTTATCAAATTTAATGGTGTAAAGTTGGGCAAAGTAATCCTAATTATTGCTCTAATTTCCTCTTTATTAATGGAGAGTTCTCCCTTTTCATTTTTAAGAGTAACAATTTTATTTTCCTCTTACCTTTTTCTAATCAAATTTACCAGAGGTTTATATATTTTGTTGGTTTTTCATTAAACCAATTTTGTTTTATTTATTAATGCAATAGTTTTTTAACTTTCAATTTTATTAATTTCTCCTTTTAATTTTAGAAGTTCAAGTTTAGCATTCGATTGGGGTTTTTTAATTTGTTCTTTTTCTAGCTTTTTAAGTTGCAAGTCCAATTCATTGATCTTCTCTTTCTATATTTTATTCAAATAAGCCTCTAGACATAAAATTTCCCCTTATTACCACTTTGACTGCATTCCACAAATTTTGGTATGCTGTCTCATTGTTGTCATTCTTTTGGGTGAAATTATTGTGAATATGATTTTGTTTCACCCATTCATTATTTAGGATGAGATTATTTAGTTTCCAATTACTTTTTGGTCTGTTTCTCCCTGCCTTTTTGTTAAATGTAATTTTTATTATATTGTGATCTGAAAAGAATGCTATTTACTATTTCTGCCTTTCTGCATTTAATTTTGAGGTCTTTATGTCCTAATATAAGCTTAGTTTTTGTACAGGTTCCATGAACTGCTGAGAAGAAAGTGTACTCCTTTCTGTCTCCATTCAGTTTTCTCCAAGTATCTATCATACCTAACTTTTCTAATATTCTATTTACCTCTTTAACTTCTTTCTTATTTGTTTTTTGCTTTGATTTATCCAATTTTGAGAGTGCAAGGTTGAGATCTCCCACTATTATAGTTTTGCTTCTTGCAGCTCTCATTACTTCTCCTTTAGGAACTTAGATGCTTTACCATTTGGTGCATATATGTTTAGTATTGATATTGCTTCATTATCTATGCCACCTTTTAGAAAGATATGGTTTCCTTCCTTATCACTTTTAATTAGATCAATTTTTGCTTTTGCTTGATCTGAGATAAGGATGGCTACCCTTGCTTTTTTGACTTTACCTGAAGCATAATAGATTCTGCTCCAGCCTTTTACCTTTACTCTTTATGTATCACCCTGCTTTAAATGTGTTTCCTGTAAACAACATATTGTAGGATTCTGGCTTTTGGTCCAATCTGCTATCCACCTCTGCTTTATGGGAGATCTCATCCCATTCACATTTACAGTTAAAACTATTAATTCTGTATTTCCTGTCATCTTATTATCCCCAGATTATACTTTTCTCTTTCTTTTCCCCCTTACCACCTCCCCCCCAGGATTAAACTTATGAGCACCACTTGTCTCACACAGCTCTCCCTCTTTAGAATCCCTCCCATCCCCTTGGAATCCCTTCCCCTTTCTTATATCTTTCCCTTATTTTTTTCTATATTCCCTTCTATTTAACTTACTCTTTTCCTTTTCCTTTTTCCTCTCCTACTTTTTAATGAGGTGAGAGAAATTTCTCTATGAACCAAATATGTCTAATATTTTCTCTTTGAGTCAAATCCAATGAGAGTAAGATCCACACAATGTTCCTCCCTCTTCCTTAATTCCCTAAAATATGATAGGTTTCCTTTACCTTTTCATGAGATGTAATTTCCCTCTTTTTATCTCCCCTTTTCTCTTTTTCTGATACAATCACGTTTCCACTTCCAGTTTCCTTTTTTTTTTTTTTGTATTATAACAGTAAAATCAAATTATATATGCACTCTTTATGTATGCCCGTAACAGAAATACAGTTCTCAAGATTTCTTTTTATCTTTTATGCTTATCTTGAGTCCTATATTTGGAGGTCAAGTTTTTTGTTTAGCTCTGGTTTTTTCATTAGGAATAAATAAAAATCACCTGTTTCATTGAATGTTCATCTTCTTTCTCGCAAGAAAATGCTCAGCTTCACTGGGTAATTTATTCTTGGTTGCATTCCAAATTCTCTTGCCTTTCAGAATATCAGATTCCAGGCCCTTTGATCCTTTAATGTGAAAGCTGCTAGATCTTGAGTGATCTTTATTGTGGTTACTCAGTATTTGAATTGTTTTTTTCTGGCTGTTTGTAATATTTTTTTCCTTAGTCTGATAGTTCTGAAATTTAGCCACAATATTCCTTGGAGTTTTTATTTTGGTGTCTCTTTCAGAAGGTGTTTGATAAATTCTTTCAATGCCTATTTTATCTTGTAATTCTATATCATCTGGGCAGTTCTCTTTGATGATTTCCTGTAAAATAGTATCTAGACTCTTTTTTTCATCATAATTTTCAGGAAGTCCAATAATCCTCAGATTATCTCTCCTAGATCTATTTTCCAGGTCTGCTGTTTTGTTTTTTTAAGTAGATATTTAACATTTTTTTTTGTTTTTTTTGTTTTTTCTTGATGTCTCAATGAATCATTCATTTCTATTTGTTCACTTCTGTTTTTAATGCGTTATTTTCTTCATTAACTTTTTTTTTTTTTTAACTTCTTTTTGTATATGTCCAATTGAGTTTTTAAATGAGTTGTTTTGCTCTATGGAATTTTTTTCCATTTCACTAATTTTTTTTTAATGAGTTCTTTTCTTTTTCCAATTTACAAATCCTACTTTCCTGGAAATTCTTTACCTTTTCCAATTCTCATTTCAGGTAGTTGTTTTCTTTTTCCACTGTATCAAATTTTTCTTTTAATGAGTTATATGTCTTTCCCATACTCTCTTGCAGAGCTTCTCTTACCTTTCCTCATTTTTCTTCTAGCTCTCTTTTAATAATTTCTTCTAGGAAAGCCTTTTGTGATGGGAACTAGGGGGTTTTGGTTTTTTTTTTTTCCTGGAGACTGTCTGCTATTAGTCTCCTCAGGTTTGGAAATTTGTTCTCTTTCTGTATAGAAGCTATCTATAGTATAGAGCTTGCTTTGCTTTTTTACTCATTTTTTAAAAAAGTCCTTGGGGTCTGCCTTCAGGGCAAGGAGGTTCTCAGCTTCCTCTACAGAACAGGGATCGATAGATGGACAGTAGTTGTCCTTCAAACGGGCTACAAAGAGTGGCCAAGTTGCAGAAGTACAACTGCCCTAGGAAGAGCCTCGCCCAGTGGAGGTGTCTCTGCCCTGGGAAGAGCCCCACACAATGGAAGTGTGACTGTCCCTCATACACCCTTCCCCTAAGGAAATATGACTGCTGTGGGCAGAGCACCAGCTGCGGACTGCATGTCCATGCTGAGTCACTCCCGGTGCTGGGTGGGTGTGGCTAGGTCTGGTTAAACTCTGGCATTTTGAAGTACACTCTACCTTTGGCATTTGTGTAATTTCTCTGCTGACCTACTGCTTTGCAACCAAAGTAGAGCAGCCAACCTGTGGTAGAGTTCTTGCTGCAAATTCTGCACCCTTGTAGATTGTCCCTGCCCCGGTCCACTCAGTGTGCATTGGTCTCTGTGTTCTGCCTCCTTGCCTGTGCTGGCCTTCTCCTGTTCCCGATTAACACAGACCTTTTCTGGTGACCTTCCAGATTATCTTCTGCTGGTAATTTGTTGTACTCCCAATATTCGTGAATTCTACCAGTCAAGCACTATTTCAGAAACTGAATTTAGTAATCAGTAAGTGAGGGTAAAAGGGAACTCAGAATGAAACATGTGTCCTCTCTGCCATTTTGGTTCTGTCCCCCCCTTAATTTATTAAAGAAATCTTTTGAAAAATGGATTGGGGCGGGGGGTGGGCAAACAGAAGGGAGTCTATCAGACCAATGCTGAAATTTTAGGAGTCAAATCCTGGGACATTTGTCAAGTAGTGTCTGGAATCTGTGAGTGAAATACAGTGGCCTTTGATGTTACAGAGATAAACTAAAGCCAAAGTTACTGATATGACAAGGATAAAAAGTTAGTTACCATAGCACAATAGCAGAGATTAATGCAAAGTCAGTTAGCACCTTTTTTTGGGCTACCAATTAGACATTGGTAGCATTTTGCTACCTCAACACTTAGTTTTCATCCAAACAAAGGGGTCCCAAAGTCCTCTGGGATATGGTAGGATGACCTCATTTCCTGAAACTATTTCCTGCTGGGAAGGGATGGAAAGCTCATTTGGAGGGATGGGCCAGGAGGTGATTGAAATGAGTTATCCAGTGAATTCTGAGTTCGAACCCTGAAGTTGATCAATATAGTGATCAAGTGCTGGTCTTTTGAAGGTGACCAAAACTTAAGAAGCAGAAGTTAATAGTACTTCAGCATTGGAAGGAGAGCCCACAGAGTGGGACAGGAATAGTTCGAGAGCACTAAGAGTAGAGCTCTCATTCCTGGCAGGTGGATTTAAAGGGAATGGAATAGTCTCCATCTTTTCTGAAGAGAGGAGTTAATAATCAATTGTAAGTGCCTTAGGCACAGTTTGGGTGACCTGAAAGCTAGTTCAGTCTGTAAAGAGCTGGGCTGACCAAAACAAAGTATGATCTCTTTTAGTAGAGTCTTTGCTGTTTTTATGCTGGCCTGGCTGTTTCTCCTGAGGAATTTTCTCTGCATCAGAAATAGACAAATGCTTAATTGGGGGGGATATGACACCAGCAGAGAAATATAACTTTGAGGGTTTGATATGATAAAATGGCTTTCTGTTTGGATACAGTAAAGGTGGAATTTCCAGATTTCACCATTTAGGATGGGACTTTAAAGTCCATTGTTTGAGGGAGTAAGAAGGCCAAAATCACAGCAGATTCTTTTGTGCTTGCAACCACAAACCAATTAATTTCCTATGACTTGGCCTGGGCATATCAAATAAGTTATAAAAAAAACCCAAACAAACCATACTTGTGACACAGACTCACAGGACAAACATGTTATTCCTCATTAATTTAAAACAGAACTCTTGAAAATTACATTTTTTTAAAAACTGCACTAATTCTCTAAGTTACATTGCATGTGAATAGCAGTTGGATCTCACAAAGTATTGCATCAATAGCTAAATGTTCTTATAATTATAAGGTCTCTAAGTCTTTCAAATATATTTCTAATAAGATATTTCTATTTAGAAGCAGATGACTAGGTCAAATATTCACTTACTCAATGATGGAAAATAGTAACTTACCTACTGACTCTACATTCAGAGAGAAAACGGAAGATTTTTAAAAAATATATTTAAATTTCTTAAAGCTTTTTATTTTCAAAACATATACTTGGGTAATTTTCAACATTCACCCTTGCAAAACCTTGTGTTCCTAATTTTTTCCCTCCCTTTCCCTCATTCCTCCTCTAGAGGGTAAGTAATTCAAAATAAAAAACAAGAAGATTTTATACTTGCATTTTTGCTCATAGCTTTTAATGATCATGGTCCTCTTAAAGCTTAAAGTTCACTTTGAATGGAACTGATTGGATGAAGGATTTCTCGGTATTTTCACATGATCCAGAACTGGAACCTTGGGAGATCATTTGATCTCTGGAGGGATGCATTTTGACATACAAAAGGATGTTGCAGGAATTGGGAACCTGTCAATACAGCCAGCATTGGTGACCATTGGTCAAGGATGGTTACATCCTTTTTATATATCCAATGAGAAGGCTCAGCTCTTTTGCTTTTAAACCCTGGAGAAGCCCCGAGGGACAAACAGTTTTCATTCTTGTTATCTAGGTGGGGTTGGCTCAATCCTGAAACTCATTGAATTCAATTCAAATTCCAGCTCATGCTGAAACCCAACTTGGGGCTCTACCCACGATCCCCCTTTAGCTTGTAGTCATTATAATAAGCTCTCATTATAAAAGAGCTGAACTAAAACCCTCTTTTTGCAGAGGTTCCAAACATGCCATGTTATGCCATGCTTGGGATACCAAGGGCCTCTGTCCACTGGAATATTATTTCCAGTGCCATTCTCTCTTTATCCTCACCTATTTCCCTAACCAGACTTTATGCCTCTCTGTCAGGATTTCTAGCCTTACTTCCAATCCTATAATAAACCCTTTTATCAATCTAGGTTTTTGGGTCTGTAAATTATTTTACAGAGAACCTCTGTGCTGCCAGAAGAGAGTCCCCAAAACTCCCTATCCTTGTGCCGAATCCCAAGGGGATACAGGAGAGCTAAGCCTCTCCATTTGGTTTCCTGAACCCTGAACCTGCCACTAGATACTCATTTAACTCCCTGACCACCAGAAACCCTAATTTCATTTTGGTTCCCTAAATCTAAATCTCATCAAAAGGATCACACTTTTCAATGGGAAAGTGAGAAATACTCATTCAAACCTAAAATGATGAACTGATTTATATTAAAGATCCCAAATTTACAACTAAATTAGGATTAGTTCTAAATGAATTTAAGCAAAACATTGAAAATCAAAATACTTAATCTAATTGAAAATTTGATCTATTTCAGAATTAATCTGAAAGGCTGAAATATTTATGATGTTTCTATGGCAAGATGTATGTCTATCAGTGGCAAAATATTTTAAAATACATTATGTTATAAAAATACAAAAGATTACTTGTAGCTTTCCTCATTTAATATGAACTACTTTGGTTGCAAATGTTTATGCAAGAATCAGTTTTTCAGCAATGGAATAGATTATTTATTGGATACAATTTTATCCCATTTTCTTCACTTTAAGGAATCTGATATTTCATGGCCTATTCATTTGGAGAGAAAGGGGAAAGATTTTATAAGGTATAAGAGGTCCCCAGATTTCCTCCAGGTATCTAGAGGCAATTTCTATCTGGAGGAAGAGAGAGAGAGTGGAGAGGTATTTCCCTAAGGAGAACTTGAAAGGATCTCACCCTTCTATATTCTTGGGGTCCCAAGAAGATTGGGGACTTGAGAAATTGGGAGAACATGAGGTCCCTATCTAGAGAGAAACTGAGGCTGACTCCAGAATATGGGGAGATGGTTTTGAGGAGCCTACTGTACATTGGAGAGGCTGGACATAAACCACAAGATGCAGGGATGTTTTTATCAAGGCAGCAATCTCATCGGGACAGTTTTGGACCTTCAATTTCTCCTCCAAGGAGAGAAGCCTAACTTAAGAAAAGTTAAGGTTAGTGTGAATCACAAAGACAAAGCAAAATATCTGGATCTGGCAAAAAAATGTATAGAGACAGGAATAGAGAGAAAAGCATGCTTTTTAGAATCTTAACAGAAATTACACTAGTTCCCTCTGCAATACTGAGGACTCATCCACCTCTAAAAACCCAAATTCCTACTCTTAAGCATAGAAGAGTGGGGAATACATGTTCAATCCTCTATTTTCAAGTCCATTACTCAATACCCAGTGAGCAAAGTAGTTACCAGCTGTGACACCCCTCCCTCTCTTAGATGAGGAATATGGAAAAATATTGGAGCTTCCATATCTTACCTTTTGTCAAGAAGGCAGCCGAGGTTTTTGAGCACCACATAATGTGATCTATGATGTGGGATTTGTCACCGAATAATGGCAGGCACCAAAAGTTGGGGTTCAGTCATGTGAAGAATTCACAAAGCTCATTCTCTTTAGCAAAAGGTAGATTTATTTAGGGAAGAGGTTGCAGATAAACTGAAGGGATACAGTGGATACCAGGAACAGTAAATATGAACTATGAGTGGGAGAGCATAGAAAAGATGAGTTCCTCGCTCTGTGGAACTCACAATTACCCAGTAGAAAGGGAGTACCCCACTAGGCTGGAATATGCCCTTAGCTGGTAGGTTAAATCCTGAAAGGGACTTAGCACCCTAAAAGTGTTAGCTGTAAGGAGGAAAATGGGTGGGGAAGCATAGTGGAGTTAGGGGAGATACCACATGGCATGGGAGAAGAGGAAAGCACTATAGGAAAGCAGCAGCCATAGGATGGCCCACACATAGATTTTATAGGGAAAATTTGGCCTCAGGGTCTTGACATAACTTGGATTTCTTACTAGATTAATTTTAGAGGGTGGAACCCAGGAACTAAACTGATCTCCATTATCAGAGCCTTCTTTTTGCTTGCCTCAGGGATTAATTTTTATCAATTCCTCTGTTAACCACACCTAACATTGAAGACCTCATCACTACCCACACTAAAAGAGTTAAACAGCTGTTGAATCTTTGACTTGGCGTGAGGAAGACTTGATTTCATATTCCATTTCTGCCATTCATTAGCTATATGATTCTGAACAAGTAATTTAATCTCTTAGACTTAGTTTCTTAATTTGTAAAATGGAGATAATAACAATACCTGCCTCAAGAAGTTGTTATGAGTATCAAATAAATTAATGTATGCAAAGTGCTTTGCAAACCTTCAAATGCTACATAAATATTAGCAATCTTGACCAGTGCAAAAATTTAATGAACTCTTAAAACCTTGGAAGCACAGATTACTGGAGCCAACTCCCACAATTGTTAACATTTTCCTTGGAAATCACAAACTCTACAAATCAAGGACTGATTTATTTGTTTTGTTGTTAGTTTATACTTAAGAAAGTGATAGAGAAAATGTTAATAGAGTTAAGTGATTGAGAAAATGTAAATATATTTCCTGTGTACATTTCCACAGAATCCTTACTCCACCCAAGCTGGTGGTTAAACCTTTAACTGCCTGGAGTAGGAGATAGGAGAATCAGGTAATGAAAGAAACTACTGCTAAAAAGAACTTTTCTTCAAAGGTTGTCACAAATTGCAATCATCATTAATTTAGGATGAAAATCTCTGATATTTGAGGTATACATCAAAACTTTTCTTATCTCTAAGGTTAGGAGATAATCTCATTTGTGATTGTTTTAATTTGTGGCATTTCAGTCATAGGGATACCAGGATCAGAGTGTTAGAATTGATCTCAGAGAACATCTAATTCAAACTTTTCTTATGTAATATTTTGCAAAGAAGTAAATTGAGGCCCAGGTGAAGAAGGGACCCCGAAAATCTCCTTCAACTCTGCCTCAGTGAGGGATCCCACCTGAGGGAAACAAGATAAACAACTTGGTTCAGTCCTGAGCTAAAAGAATTTCAACCCTATTCAGTTAAAAATCTTTTCAACTCCACCCACCAGCTTCATTGGGAGAGGGAGCAGGCCTTGCTTGCAGCCAAAGACCTCCTTATATAAATGTCAATTAAAAACTCATTTCTTTGCAGAGGTCCTGACGTGCCAGCTATACCATGCTTGCTATACCAAGGAGGCCTCTAAATGCTGAAATAATATTCTCTTCCAGTGTTACCTCTCTTTATCCTTACCTATTTCCCTAATGAGACTTTATGGCTCTCTGTCAGGATTTCTAACCTTACTTCCCAATCCCTATAATAAACCTCTTTTACCAATCTAGGTTTTCAGGTTTGTAAATTACTTTACAGAGAATCTCTGTGCCACCAGAAGGTGTTCCCCAAAACTCCCTACCCTTGCGCCGAATCCCAAGGGGGTGCAGGGGAGCCAAACCTCTCCATTTGGTTCCCTGAACCCCTAATCTGCCACTAGACCTTATCATTTAACTCCCTGACCACCAGAAACCCTAATCTCATTTTAGTTCCTAAATCTAGACCTCATCATTTGGTTCCCTGAAAGGGAACCCCCAAATCTAAACCTCACCACAGGGACTTGTTCAACATTATATAGGCAATAATGGCCAGAAAAGGATTTGAATCTAACCCTGTGATAGAAATTGCTGACAATGCAAAGAAGCAGTATCCAATATACACTAATTGATATTTGATGACCTTTCCCAGAAGGCATTCAGAATATCTTTTGCCTTTTGATCTCTTACATAACTATATAGGTTTTGTGCCTGTGAATTGAGCAATATTTTATAGGGTCCTTATCATGAATGTGGTATCAGTTTTTCCTAAGGCCTTATTCCATACAGATTAAGCTACTTTCTTTTTCTAAAGAGGGTTAAGAAATACAAAAAGCTCCAGTTTCTCTGTTCCCTTCCCTCCTCCCCCCCCCAGAGAATATGAGGTAATAACTCTCTGGTTATACCACAGATCCCTTGTGAAAGAATTTGCAATTAGAAGGGAAGCAATAAACAGGGAAAACACTTTTAGTTTCAAAGGTTCTGATAAAGGCCTCATTTCCAAAATATATAGAGAATTGACTGTAATTTATAAGAAATCAAGCCATTCTCCAATTGACAAATGGTCAAAGGATATAAACAATTTTTAGGTGAAGAAATTGAAACCATTTCTAGTCATATGAAAAGGTGCTTCAAATCATTGTTGATCAAAGAAATGCAAATTAAGACAACTCTGAGCTATCACTACACACCTGTCAGATTGGTAAGATGACAGGAAAAGATAATGACGAATGTTGGAG
The DNA here is from genome assembly GCF_016432865.1 of Antechinus flavipes. Classification (NCBI taxonomy): domain Eukaryota; kingdom Metazoa; phylum Chordata; class Mammalia; order Dasyuromorphia; family Dasyuridae; genus Antechinus; species Antechinus flavipes. The sequence goes on from NC_067403.1 coordinate 150,957,536, forward strand.
GAGATGTGGGAAAACTGGGACACTGTTATGTATTCTTGGTGGAGTTGTGAATGGATCCAACCATTCTGGAGAGTAATGTAGAATTATGCTCAAAAAGCTATCAAACTGTGCATACCCTTTGATCCAGTGTGTTACTATGGGGCTTATATCCCATAAAGATCTTAAAGGAGGGAAATTTTGTGCCTACATGTGCAAAAATGTTTGTGACAACCCTTTCTGTAGTGGCTAGAAACTGGAAATTGAATGGATACTCATCAATTGGAGAATGACTGGGTAAATTGTGGTATATGAATGTTATGGAATATTATTATTCTATAAGACATGACCAACAGGATGATTTCAGAGAGTCCTGGAGTGATTTATATGAACTGATGCTAAATGAAATGAGCAGAACCAGGAGATCATCATATACTTTAACAACAATACTATACAATGATCAATTCATGGACGTGACTCTCTTCAACAATGAGTTGATTCAAACCAGTTCCAATTGTCCAGTAATGAAGAGAGCCATCTACATCTAGAGAGAGGACTATGGGAACTGAGTGTGGACCATTGTAATGCCGGAGAAACTGAGGCAGGAGAGAGATTAGAGAGTTTTAATATTTTTATTAATGGGAGAGTAAGATTGACTGGACAGGACTCTTGTCTCAGATTATCCAGTCAGTCAGAGATAAGTATACTGGGACCAAGGAATCCATATTGGTCCCAGGGCTGGAGGACCCAAAGAATCCAGCATCCAGCATACAGCTGCCAGACGCCATTCTCCAGCAATGAATGGAGGAACCCCAACTTCTTAAATACCTTTTTGGAGACAAAGAAGAGAAAGGGAGGGAAAGTTTTTTATCAGGGAGGGGAAGCCATAAAACCTAAAAATTCCAGAGACAAAGAAGTAAAGATATCATGGGTTAATCTTGGAATATTCTAAAGGAATATTGTAAATCCATAAAAGAATCAGGAGATCTACTCTTTTATCTTGCTAATTTATAACCCGAGAGCGAATAATCCTTAGTTTTACTGGGTCAGAGACAGAACAGTTAAGGAAACTGAGACAGGGAAACTGAGTCAGGACAGTTAAAGAGAACTGTGGCATAACATTCCACACTCTTTCTCTCCTAAATATTCAAACCTTTGAATCTTAGCACCTTCCTCTAGATACCCAGGAGGTCTTTGACCCACCTTATGTAAAGCAAATGAGCCAAAAATAAAACTAGAAAAATGTAAGGACTCATATGGCAAGAGCAAGTCTCTCTCTGATAACCCCAGAGTTAACAACTGTACAAAGGCTCCCTTGTTGCAAGCATGTCAGGTCCTTTCCAGTTCTGGAGCACCATCTCAGCCAGAGAATCCAGTTTGAGATGGACAGTTAGGTCTGTGGTCATTAGTGCACTTAACTCAGTCTCTGCTTACAAAGCAGCAGGGTCCAAGGCCCATTCAGAGAGGCAGCCCTCTCCATGGGGGAAGGATGAGGCTTGTAGTAGCTCCACCCATCCCCACCCAGAGAAACAGGACTGCTATTAGAATACAGATTTCTGAGCAGATTACACAGTTAGACCATCAAGGCAGGCAAACTCCAAACTTTTTAGGTGCCTCATGCCAAACTTCAAGGTCCTTTGAAATCCTGAAATACTTAATGAACTGGGGTTACAGGAATGGAAAAACAGATCAGAGAGACTGCCAGTGTCACGACAGGTGTCTGATTTCTAAAACTTTTCTAAAAAAAATAATCCCCAAAACTGAGTCTGCCAGGGAAATTTTAACAAAATAAGGGATTCTAAAACTAAAGCATCCAAATTCAATCTGAACTAGTGAGACAGGGGGTGGGGCAAAAGTGCTTAAGGCAAAGTGAATAGGAGCTAAGGGTTCCCATTCTTTCAGGTATTTTGAAAAAAATATACCAGTTTCCCCAATGTTCTATCTCTACCTCCCCCTTTTTTTTTCACGGAAAGGAATTATTAAATGACCATTCCCCATATAAATCCCAAGAGCAAATCAAAATCCCTATACATAACAGACTAATACAGTAGCATTTCCTAAAAAGCCCTCAAAACATATCAGCAATAATTGCATAGTTTTAACAAATCCCATCCCAAGTCTTAAACACACAGTAATAGATGATCCAGGCAAAGTTTAACAGTCAGTCATCAACCATTCCCAAGGTCCCTCATATCAGTCCAAAGTACACTCGATGCAGGGTCAAGTCCATGGTCTCATTTTAAAACTGCTGCTTCAGGCTGTGAAGTGATAGGAGGTTCTCATTCCTTGCAGAGTGGGTGTGTCATGCTGGCAATCAAAGCTGATCAAAGCTGATCCAGGTTCCAGAAGCAAGCCAATATCTGTAATTTGACCAAAATCTAGAACAAAACACAAATCTAACACATAAAGATTAGATCAGTCTCAGATAGAAAGACTCAGTTCAGACTGTTGCAAAACATGAGGAGGCCCAAATAAATTGGCCAGCAGTTTCCTGTGTGAAGAGATGAGTTTGCTTTACAGGCCAAGCAAACAGGTGCAGTCCCATAGACCCCTGTTAATTGTCCACTTATCATGTAGAAACCTTAAAGGAACAAAACACAAATATCCAGTAACAGACAGATGACCAGGCGAAATAGTTGCCCAAGCATTTAGGATACAATGATTACATATAACCAGACTGAAAATAGCAAGGCATGACATAACTGAATTGCATTAACAATTCTATTGACCATTGCTCTGATCAGAGAGATCAGTTACAAAAGGAAAAATTCAAGAACATAACTATAATATAACATAAGCAGTTGAGTTTTAACAGCTTATCAATCAGTTGCCCCAGTAATTGTCAGAGGGTGGAGCTTTAAAACTCCCAAATAGCATTAGCTAATTAACTCTAAGCCCAAAAACTTTTACCTCCAGTTACAGATGTCATTAATCAAATTTCTGATAAATCTTAAACAAAGAGTTACCATAACCTAACAGTAATAACAGAAAGAAATTTTGCCTCAGTAAGTTCACAACTTAGAACAATTATCATATCTAGGTAGATGTTACATGAGTGATTATACATACAAATCATTTTGCTTTTAAAATACCCAATACATAGAAAAACATCCCAAATTGCATATTGTCCATAACAGAAACATTTTCAAAAGGACAAAGAAAAAAAAAAACTATTATGTTCAGAGGCCCTTTAAATAACCTCAGGATGACCCAATACAATCAATTTAAACTTATACAAAACACCCAATTCCACATAAAAGAATTCAAGAAGGTTTTTTTTAACATAGCAATTAAACTCTTAGAAATACTCAGACCAAAGTATGGATCACATTTATGACCATATCTCTTAACCAAGAAAACCTTTATGAAGAAACAAATATTCAATCAATTAACCTAAAAGTAAGTATGTCCTTAAAAATCACAGTTAGCTGCACTGCCGCAATCAGATAAGAAAAAAAAACGGCAGGAACATACTCAGCGGGGTGAGGGGCGGAGAGGATTCCATATGGCCATCCTTCCCCCACTCCTGACCCCCTAGAAAAAAAATTTCCCTCAGCTTCCCTACTCAATTTCCTACATGGGGATCCTTTTCAAGATGTAACCCATCAGTTTCCCAATATAAGGTTTCTTCCCAAATCCACCCATTTCCAACTTTCTCTTTCCCCCTGACTACATACTTAAACAATCTCCTTAAAGAACTTTCCTTCCCAGATGCTCCTTTGGTAAAGTAGCAGAAGGCAGTGGGGTGGGTGACTCCTTTCCCCACCTCTTCACCTACTCCCAAAAGTCTTTCTTTCACCTTCCTAACACCATGCGAACCTTTAATTTCCCTTACAAATCAGTCCTTCCTAAATCACCTGCATTCCTCTTTCCTTTTCCCTTCAAAAACCTGTAAGATTCACCCTATAGTGAATAACCCAAACCTCCACAAAACCCACACATGTCCAGCAGAGCTGGATTTAAAGTATAACTTATGTTAACAAATAACTCAATATATTTCAAAAGGTAACAAACTGAATCAAACTAATACAGCTGTTTTTAAGTTTTTTTTTTTCTTTTCCACCACATTTCTTCTAACAGCTATTAGCACGTTATCTCCAGAGATTTTTTTATTGCCCAGGCCAGGCTAAGCTTGAATTTTATTGCTCTTTACTCTAGTAGGCTTGTCCTTAAAAAAGTTTAAAATCACAAGCAAATTTTCCTTTTTTTTTTTTTCCTTTCCCTTTTCTCCCTTTTTCTCACAGGCTGCTGCAGTCAGCCAGAGACAGAGAGAGAGAGAGAAAGATTTTTCAAACTTCTTGATATTTTCTAAGCCTGCAACACAGAGGCTGAATCCTTATCTCTTACAAGCTTATTTTAACTTTTAACACAGACACACACAAACATGGAGCTCCAATTTACTATGCACAGTTGCAACGTTGTTTTCCAACCAACAACATAACAGACAAACCACACAGAACATAGAACATATATCACACAGACTACACAGTTACAACATTAAGCAAACATACCCAGAGGATATTTTCCAGCGTCCCAGAAAATACCCGTCTCAGAATTTTTAAACCCGTCGGTATTTATTCTGAGACCACAGGTTGCTAGCAACAGACCAGACCAGAACCAGAACCAAAACCAGCTGGTACCCCAAAAGGTACCCAGACAGACTTACTCTCCCGAATGCCAAATCAAATGCCGAATCGATTTCGTTGTCCACTGTAGGCCGGACTGAGGCTGAAGAACTGCTTCCTTTTCCCAAGGAACAGACCCAGGTCCTGAGCCCCCCTCAGGCCTAGCTGGAGACCGAGAGGTCTCTAATCTCTAATCCAGTTCTCAGTTATCTCGGCGGGACCTCCAAATTGTAATGCCGGAGAAACTGAGGCAGGAGAGAGTTTAGAGAGTTTTTAATATTTTATTAATGGGAGAGTAAGATTGACTGGACAGGACTCTTGTCTCAGATTATCCAGTCAGTCAGAGATAAGTATACTGGGACCAAGGAATCCATATTGGTCCCAGGGCTGGAGGACCCAAAGAATCCAGCGTCCAGCATACAGCTGCCAGACGCCATTCTCCAGCAATGAATGGAGGAACCCCAACTTCTTAAATACCTTTTTGGAGACAAAGAAGAGAAAGGGAGGGAAAGTTTTTTATCAGGGAGGGGAAGCCATAAAACCTAAAAATTCCAGAGACAAAGAAGTAAAGATATCATGGGTTATATGGAATATTCTAAAGGAATATTGTAAATCCATAAAAGAATCAGGAGATCTACTCTTTTATCTTGCTAATTTATAACCCGAGAGCGAATAATCCTTAGTTTTACTGGGTCAGAGACAGAACAGTTAAGGAAACTGAGACAGGGAAACTGAGTCAGGACAGTTAAAGAGAACTGTGGCATAACACCATAACATAGAATTTTCACTTTCTGTTATTGTTTGCTTGCATTTTGGTTTTCCTTCTTAGGTTTTTTTTTCTTGTGCAGCAAGATAACTATAAATATGTATGTATGTGTGTATGTATATATATATATATATAAAATATATTATATATATATAATATATTATATATATATATATGATTTAACATATAATTTAATATATTTAACATATATTGGACTACTTGCCATCTAGGGGAGGGATTAGGGAGAAGGAAGGGAAATATTGAAAATATTACTCATACATATATTTTGTAAATAAAAAGCGATAATAATAATTAAAAAAAAAAAAGCAAGAATTCCCAAACCTGAATTTCATGGCAAAAGGGGATTTATTTCTACTAAGAAGACAGCTTGTTAAGAAGACAGTGGGCAAAGAATCTGGTTAAGATGATTTTGAAAAGATAGGTTGACAAACCCAGTTATATAGGGCCAGTGTTGGGTTGGAGCTGGAGAGTTGTTTTTAAGCCACTCAAAAGGATGCTGACTATGCCTCAGGTCGAGCTTTCCAATTGAATGGGAATTGTCTGGGAAAGGTGTATCCCTCCCAAGGTTTGAGAGTCAGAAATTCCCCTCAAAGGGGACACAGTTTACATCTGCCCCCATCAAAGGTTAAAGGGGACACAATTTACATCAATTACTTTAATTAATCTTGCCTTTAACATGCCCAAATCTCCATATCCTTAAATATAAAGAAAACAAGGACCAGAATTATACATAATTACACAGAAATCAAAACAGAGAAGGCCTGAAGATAGACAATTTGAAAGTAGGGAACTTGGTTGTGAATGGGACCAGGTGAAGATTTCTCAAAAAGTCTATGAGATAGATTAGATCAGACCTTAGACCTTCAAGGCTGGAAGGTCAGGCCCTAGGCTCAAGTTGCAGGAAGTCACATGATCTCTAGGCCTAAAATTTTATAGGGCAAAAAAAACTCAGACCCTAGGCCTAAGTCACTGACCATTGGTCAGTAATGATTACTTCCTTTTTAGCCCATCCAATGAAAAGACTTGGGTCTTTTACTATCTAACCAGCCTCTATTTCTGGCTCACTAGGCCAGGCACATGCTGGGGGATGGAAGATGGGAGCTGAGAGGCTCTATGTCTGCTCAGGTCGGCTTGGGACTGAATAAAAGCTTCTTCTTTGTATCTGAAGATGCCTCTGAGAAGTCAGTTCGGGTAAGAGGGTCTAGCGCCCCTTCCACACAGTTGGACGTTATCCAGCTGGAATGCTTATTGATAATATAACACGAGTCCTTTCTAATAGAACTTCTTTGGATAGTCTAACATTGCACGAATCCTTTTACTAACCAAGTCTTCTCCACCCAAACCTACAGAAACTTTCCCCTAGATAGAAACTGGGTGGCACAGATCATCAGGCTGCTATTAAAACACGCAATCAGGACTTTAACCCTAATCTGATTTCAAATTTGACCATTGTTCACTGTACCATGCTAACTCCCGCAGCATAAAGTCATGTGGGCCAAACTAATAACCAGACAACAAGTTAAATCACAGAATTTGAGAGTTGGAAGGGATTTCATCCAGTTTAGCTCACGCACAAATGAAATCCCCCAGATCTGTCTGAATACTTCCAAGTTGCAGTAACTACAACCTCTTTAAGATGGGCTATTCTATCCTTAGACATTATATATCCTTAATTATTATGAAGTATTTAATAGTATCAAGTCTAAATTGGCCTTTTAAAAATAATATTTTTCCCACTTGTATGTCAAGATAATTTTTAACATTCATTTTTACAATTTTCTCCAGTATTGTTGACAAGAAAATCCCAGACAACTTCAGTGTGCTAAGGTCCAAGGGGTCATGAAGAGTGGATATGATGGAAGAACAACAATGCTATTCTTAACAAACCATAGATTGCCAAGCCATTCTCCAATTAATAAATAGCCAAAGGATATGAACAGACAATTTTCAGATGAAGAAATTGAAACTATTTCTAATCATATGAAAAGGTGCTCTGAATCACTATTGATCAGAGAAATTCAGATTAAGACAACTCTGAGATATTACTACACACCTTCAGATTGTCTAGAGTGACAGGAAAAGATAATGACAAATGTTGGAGGGGATGTGGGAAAACTGGGACACTGATACATTCCAACCATTCTGGAGAGCAATTTGTGACTATGCTCAAAAAGTTATCAAACTGTGCATACCCTTTGATCCAGCAGTGCTACTACTGGGCTTATACCCCAAAGAGATATTAAAGAAGGGAAAGGGACCTGTATGTGCCAAAATGTTTGTGGCAGCCCTGTTTGTAGTGGCCAGAAACTGGAAAATGAGTGGATGCCCATCAATTGGAGAATGGCTGAATAAATTGTGGTATATGAATATTATGGAATATTATTTTTCTGTAAGAAATGACCAACAGGGTGATTTCGGAAAGGCCTGGAAAGACTTACATGAACTGATGCTGAGTGAAATGAGCAGGATCAGGAGATCATTATACACTTCAACAGCAATACTATATTACAATCAATTCTGATGGATGTGGCTCTCTTCAACAATGAGATGATTCAAACCAGTTCCAATTGTCCAGTAATGAAGAGAGCCATTTACTCCCAGAGAGAAGATCATGGGAACTGAGTGTGGACCACAACATAGCATTCTCACTCTCTCTCTTGTTATTTGCTTGCATTTTGTTTTCTTTTGCAGTTTCTTTTTCTTCCTTCTTGATCTGATATTTCTTGTGTAGCAAGATAACTGTATAAATATGTATACATATATTGGATTTAACATATATTTTAATATACTTAACATGTGTTGGACTACTTGCCATCTAGGGGAGGGAGTGGGGGGAAGGAGGGGAAAATTTGAAATAGAAGGTTTTGCAAGGGTCAATGTTGAAAAAATTACCCATGCATATATTTTGTAAATAAAAAGCTATTTAAAAAAACACCTTAGATTGCTTCTTTTTTTTTTTTAATTTTATTTTATTTAATAATAACTTTGTATTGACAGAATCCATGCCAGGATAATTTTTACACGACATTACCCCTTGCAATCACTTATGTTTCGTTTTTTCCCCTCCCTTCCTCCTCCCCGCCCCCCCAGGATGGCAAGCAGTCCTATATATGTTAAATATGTTGCAGTATATCCTAGATACAATACATATTTGCAGAACCGAACAGTTCTCTTGTTGCACAGGGAGAATTGGATTCAGAAAGTATAAATAACCCGGGAAGAAAAACAAAAATGCAGATAGTTCACATTCATTTTCCAGTATTCCTTCTTTGGGTGTAGCTGTTTCTGTCCATCATTTCTCCACTGAAACTCAGTTAAGTCTCTTTGTCAGAGAAATCCACTTCCATCAGAATACATCCTCATACAATATCGTTGTCGAAGTGTATAATGATCTCCTGGTTCTGCTCATCTCACTTAGCATCAGTCCATGTAGGTCTCTCCAAGCCTCTCTGTATTCATCCTGCTGGTCATTCCTTACAGAGCAATAATATTCCATAACATTCATATACCACAATTTACCCAGCCATTCTCCAATTGATGGGCATCCATTCATTTTCCAGTTTCTAGCCACTACAAACAGGGCTGCTACAAACATTTTGGCACATACAGGTCCCCTTCCCTTTTTTAGTATCTCTTTGGGGTATAAGCCCAATAGAAACACTGCTGGATCAAAGGGTATGCACAGTTTGATAACTTTTTGGGCATAATTCCAGATCGCTCTCCAGAATGGCTGGATTCGTTCACAACTCCACCAACAATGCATCAGTGTCCCTGTTTTCCCGCATCCCCTCCAACATTCATCATTATTTTTTCCTGTCATCTTAGCCAATCTGACAGGTGTGTAGTGATATCTCAGAGTTGTCTTAATTTGCATTTCTCTGATCAATAGTGATTTGGAACACTCTTTCATGTGAGTGGTAATAGTTTCAATTTCTTCATCTGAAAATTGTCTGTTCATATCCTTTGACCATTTATCAATTGGAGAATGGCTTGATTTTTTATAAATTTGAGTCAGTTCTCTATATATTTTGGAAATGAGGCCTTTATCAGAACCTTTAATTGTAAAGATGTTTTCCCAGTTTGTTACTTCCCTACTAATCTTGTTTGCATTCGTTCTGTTTGTACAAAGGCTTTTTAATTTGATATAATCAAAATTTTCTATTTTGTGATTGGTAATGGTCTCTAGTTCATCTTTGGTCACAAATTTCTTTCTCCTCCACAAGTCTGAGAGATAAACTATCCTATGTTCCTCTAATTTATTTATAATCTCGTTCTTTATGCCTAGGTCATGGACCCATTTTGATCTTATCTTGGTATGTAGTGTTAAGTGTGGGTCCTTGCCTAATTTCTGCCATACTAATTTCCAGTTATCCCAGCAGTTTTTATCAAATAATGAAATCTTATCCCAAAATTTAGAATCTTTGGGTTTGTCAAACACTAGATTGCTATAGTTGACTATTCTGTCTTGTGAACCTAACCTTTTCCACTGATCAACTAATCTATTTCTAAGCCAATACCAGATGGTTTTGGTGACTGCTGCTTTATAATATAATTTTAGATCAGGTACAGCTAGACCACCTTCATTTGATTTTTTTTTCATTAATTCCCTTGAGATTCTCGACTTTTTATTGTTCCATATGAATTTTGTTGTTATTTTTTCTAAATCATTAAAATATTTTCTTGGAAGTCTGATTGGTAAGATTGCTTCTTTTTAATGGCTATATCACACGGCTGACTTAAGTCATGCAGTGAACAGCACTATTGTGGAAGTTTGCAGTTCACTAAAACTTCCATGTTTTCAGAACATTTGCTCTTAAACCATGCTTCCCACATATTCTGCTTGTGAAGTTCTTTTTTCCCTATATCCAGATATGAGATTTTACATTTATGCCTTTTGAAATTCAGCTCAATAATGTAAGCTGTCAATATCCTTTTAGATCCAATGTTTTATCTATTTCTTCAAGTTTTGTGTCATATGCAAATCTAATAACATACTATTTATACATTCATCAGATTCACTGATACAAATATTGAATCATGTAACGTGCAACACATGAGAGATCTTCTACACATTGACATGGAAGAGAGGAATTGTATTAAATGATAATTCAAGCCTATATTTACCAAATAATTTTGAACAAGTCACTTGACACCCTTTTTGTCAGTTTCCTCATCTCTAAAATGATGGAGTTGAATTAGAGGAACTCTAAAGTCCCAAAATCTATGATCTTATGAAGCAATAAGCTAGAATTTAAATAATACCTTCCAACTTCAAGTACTTGTTCACTATATCAGGGAAATGGAACCTCAGAACTCTATGATTCTCACAGTTATACTAAAATTTGCCCCACAGAGAATGCAAAAATGCTCTACTTCTTGCTAGAAGGGACAAATTTGGAGTGGATTCCTCCTCACACTACTCTTACATTATGACCTGTGCATTTTTTCATTTGGGACTTTCCTATCCTATGTTTAAAGGTTTTGACATTTCCTTATATTATTTTCTGCATTATGATATTCAAATCTTTTGTTTTGCCATGCTCTTTTGGAAGACCCATGATCCCTAAGTCATCTTTGTACATGCTAATTTCCAAGTCAGTTGTCTTGGAATATGTAGAATTTATTCATTCTTTTAATGTCAGATTATCTTTTTTTGCCCTTTTTTAAAAAGTTATACACAGGGATATTTGCTTTAAAGATTTAGCAAGAACAGATAAACAAATATTTTCTTTACTCAACACTGGAGAATTATATTCTTTCCTAAACTACCTCAATCTCTGAGGAACAGACTTAGATTTAACGCATTTTCTACCTAGTATTGGTTCTACCCAGGTCATATTCTAATGTAACATCACTGCTGATGAATCCCTCTTGCAAATTACAAATTACCATTTGAAAACATGCTCAATCAGTGAAAATTAAAATAAAATACCTCTGAGGTTTCATCAAACCAGACAAATTAATAAAGATGATAAAATCCAGGAAATTCAACATTGGAATGGTAAGGGAAGAGAGGTAATGATAGAGCTATGAAATGGTTCAATCATTCTGGATTTTAGGTTGGAATTAGTTAGGAGTTACATTGCAAAAGTGACTGCAGACATGCCATTTGATCCAGTGATCCCACTTTTCTGTGGATATCCTAATCAAAACCCACACCAAAGTTCCCATGTTTATTTTAGTATTCATAACACCACTATTTTGTAGAATTGGCAAAAAACCAAAACAAAACAAAATAAAACTAAAAACACTCACCGTTTGAGAGATGGTCAAAATAAAGCTGAGTGGGGAATGCAATATTATAAGAAGTGAAAAAGAAGAATTCAGAGAAATGTGGAAAAACTGGTATGAATGGATGCAAAATAGGCCTTTAGAAAATCTCCACAAAGTGAAAAGACCAATAAAAGGAAATCAGTCTCTGATTAACTGAAAATAAAAATATACCAATTATCTGAAAAATGATGAAGCATCCCTTCATCTTAATAGCTGAGAGTCATGGGGCTGATGTAGTATAACGTTTCATATGTTGTCAGTTATAATCACTGATTTTACTTATTACTTTTCTGTCATAAAGGAGAGTTCCACATGAGAAATGAAAAGATTTTGCCCCCAGAAAAGAGGGTGACATACAAAACAAACCTAAAATTAAAAAAATATATATACTTTATTATGCTTTTTAAAATATATTACTGTCATCTCCTATTGACCACTGACCGTATCCAGCTCTACACCTATAATCTTTCATTGTAACAACAATATTTAAGAAAAAACATCCAAAATACTGCCTATTCTTTACTTGCAGTCTAATATCTCTCTGGTGGATGAGGGAACGAAACTTCACTGACAATCCTCTGATTGTTCCCTACAATGATGTGATCAGAAATGTGTCTTTCTTGTGTCTTTCAATATATTTTCCTTTATAGTATTTTAGGTACTATTCATAGGTACCTAAGAAGTCTTTTTGAAAATGTCAATTCTCTGACACTTGGCTTTCTTTATAGTTTAACTCTCTCACCACACATTGTTACTCGAAGAATCATAATTTTAACTATATGGACTTTTCTTGGTAAGGCTTTGTTTTTTAGTCTGCTGTCCAGATTTGCTATGGCTTTCCTTCTGTGGAGCAAATGTCTTTTAATTTCATGGCTATAGTTGTCACTGCAGTGACCTTTTATAAAATCTGACACTGTTTTCATTTCTTCTCATTTTATTTGCCAGGAAGTATGGGAACAATTTGCCAAGATCTTTGTTTTTTGATGTGAAGCTTCAAGCCAACTTTTATACTCTCCTTTGATTGCTTTCTTAAGAAGCTTCTTCATTCTCCTTCACTTTCTGCCAGGAGTGGGGTATTGTCTGCATGTCTGAGAGTGTTGATATTTCTTCCAGTAACCATAATTTCAGTTTTTGATTCATCTAGCCTGGCATTTCCTGAAATGTACTCTAATGTATAAGTTAAATAAATAAGGTTCTAGTATATATCATCTTGTTTATACTCCTTTTCTAATCTTAAACCAATCAATTGTTTTCATATTCAGCTCTAATCCCTCCTTCTTGGCCTGCAAGCAGGTTCCTCAGGAAACAAGTAAGATGATCTGATATCCCATCTCTTTGAGGACATGCCACATGTTGTTGTATTTCATATAGTCAAATACTTTAGGGTAGCCAATGAAGCAGAAGTAGATGTTTTTTATGGAACTTCTTCCTTTTTCCATGATCCAGCAAATGTTGGCAATTTGGTCTTTAGTTTCTCTCCTTCAAAAACCAGACTGCACTAATTCTAACAGAATGGAATGGAAAATAATATATGCATTCAGAGAGAGAACTATGGAGACTGAATATGGATCAAAATAGAATATTTTCATCTTTTTGGTTTGTTTTTCTTTCTCATGGTTTTTTCCCCCTTTTAATTTGATTTTTTCTTGCACAACATGAAAAATATGGAAATACAGTTAAAAGAATTGTACATATTTAACCTTTATCAGATTACTTGCTGTCTTGGGGAGGGAAGAGTTTGAAGAGGGAGGGAGAAAAATTTGGAATACAAAGTCTTACAAAAATGAATGTTGAAAACTCTTCACATATTTGGAAATATAAAGTATTACTAAAAACACCCAACAGACTGCACTTCTTATAAGTCTTGGCTCACATATTGTTGTGAAATGAGTAGAATTGTTCATAATTTGAAATTCTTTGGTATTGAAATATAAATAATTTTCCCCCCAATCCATTGACTACTGCTGAGTTATCCAAATTTGCTGATATACTTATTGAAGGACTTTAATAGCATCATCTTTTAAGATTTTAAATAGCTCAGCTGGAATTTCATCAACTATATTAGCTTTATTATTAGTAATACTTTGTAGAGTACACTTGACTTTATTCTTTAGGCTGTCTGGCTCTCTATCAGTAACCACACCATTGTGGATTTTGGTGATATTAAATGTTTCTTGTATAGTTCTTCTGTACATTAAAAAAAAAATTATTTAAAACAAAATACAAATTAAGAAAAAATAAAATAAAGAAAGAGAAAAAGGAAAACAAAATAAAACATTGCCATTTGCTTAGCAAAACATCAGGGAGGATTCAAAATATGTAACAATAAATTCCCATTTCAAGAAAGCATATATAATAATAGAAGACATCATATTTATGATGTCTTCATTTATTTTGCTTCCTTGTAGTTTATTATTTTTTCTCTGTTGTGCATTTTTTACTTTAATCTTTTCCTTCCTCTTCTTTTTATTCTTGCCACCTCTTAATTTCTTTTAATGCATTTAAGTCCCTATCATTTTTATTCTTTTATCATGCCCATTGTTTAATGATATGTTCCCTTAATATCTCTAATTTTCTTGAAGCGATCTCTTGCTTTCCCATTCTATTATTATTTTCCTATTTCTTTGTATTGCTCATTTAAGAAAAGTTTCTAATTTCTCCTTGCTTTCTCTGGAATTCTGCATTCATCTGGCTAAGTTTCCTTTCTCGTTTCCCTTTCTAAATTCCTGAAATTCTGTAATCACCTTGGTACAGCTCCCTGCTTTCAAGGAACAATTCCAAGTTCATTTTTTGGAACAGGCCAGGAAATTTCTGTTCAAGGATAATGATAAAATTCACTTTCAACTTACGTTTCTTAATTAAATTAAATTACTTTCATTTTAAAAGTGAGTTTAGGAGATCACGTTCAAGGATGGTAAAAATCAAGCTGACAATAAGTCACAAACTCCAGAGTCTGGGAACTACTAAACTAAATTTTTTGAAAGTTTTTTCTTTTTTCATCAAAAATAGAAGGGTAAAATTCCTTCTCTAAGGTAAAACACTAATAGATATAAAGGAATTTCCAAAATAAAGATGATGTCCATATTGAAGCAGTGGTGGGAATAAAATAAACCTTTATCTGATAGGGGGTTTTGTGAACAATATGGAGGCCTTGGAACTTTGTTCAAGGCTTTCTTTTTTCAGTTCTACAAATTTTTTTGGAGCTAGCAGCAGGAGTTAGAGTTAAACTCTTTTCCACATTGTATGCTTGGAAACATTAGTTTTGCTTGATACTTTGAACAGACTTACCAGCAGTCATGTTCATCTATTTGAGATCCTAAAATCCACTGGGAAGAGAAAAGAAAAAAAAAAAGGAAGAGAAGGGAGAAAGGAAAAGAATGATGGAGGAGAGGAAAGAAAAGAAGGAAAGAGAACACGATAAGAAAGGAAAAAGGGAACGGCTGGATCAAGACCTTGAGGCATATCCAAGAACAGCTCTTGGGAAAAAGTCATTATGCTTTTTCACTGAGCCTTATGGTGAAAACAACTGAATTCTTTGAGAGATGGTTCTTCTAAATAGGATGTTGCTGCCACCTTCAGTCTTTTTCTATATTCTGCAGAGGGTGATATTCCTCAGCAACGGTAAAAGAATGCTTTATTTTTTAAAGGTTACATCAATCCAGTCTTTTTAACCATTAAATTAGACTAATTTGCTCTAAATTTGAACAGAAGTCGGTCAGAGGTCTGTAGATTTTTTCTTTTGTTTGTTTTATGATCAAAAGAGAGAAATAATTTTTTATGAAAAATGACATTGATTTGAAAACTATGAAACAAGGTTGAACTGGAGCATTTTTATGTCTTCTAAAGCTTTTCCTGTGTTAATTCACAGACCTTAAATAATATTGCTCTATCTATCCTTTAATCCAGCAATCCAGTACTGTCTCTACCCCCAAAGAGATCAAAGGAAAAGGACCTATATTTATAAAAAATGTTTATTGCTACTCTTTATGAAGTGGCAAAGAATTAGAAAGTGAGAGGACGCCCTCAATTGGAGAATGGCTGAACAAGTAGTCGTATATGAATGTATAAGCTACTATTGTGACATAAGAAATGTTGAGCAGTGTACTTTCAGAAAAATCTAGAAAGACTTATACAAATTGATATAAAGTAAAGTGAGTAGAACTAGGAGAACCTTGTGCAGAGTAATGAAAAGCATACTTTTTAAACTTATTTTTCTTGTTTTTCTGTATTTTCTTTCTCAACATGATTAACATAGAACTATGTTTTGCATGATTATACCTTTATAACCTATAAAAAATTGCTTTCTCAATGAAGAGGAAGGAAAAAAGAGGAAGAGAGAGAATTTGGAAGTCAAAATTTTTAGAAAATGAATGTTAAAAATTATTTTTACAAGTAATTGGGAAAATAAGATATTTAAAAGTTATAAAAAATTACTTTGCAATGACACTGAACCATAAACATGAGGGTTCTTAACATATGTGTGTGTGTGTGTGTGTGTGTGTGTGTGTGTGTGTGTGTCTTTGATGGGTCTCTTTGGAAGTCCAATGAAGCCTTAGACTCCTCACAATAATATTTATAAATGCATAAAACAAGGCACAGTTTAACAAAGGGAAAACCATTTTATTGAAACAATTATCAAAATATATTTTTAAAGAAAATATATGGATTCTTAGGTTAAAAATGCCTGTGAAAAGATCTAATTAGTTTAGCTCATCTTTTTCTTAAAATCCTTCTCATCTTTATCTACTAAACTATGCCAATAGTTTATAACAATACGTCAATTTATGTGTAAGTACTTTTCATTTTCATTATCTTCTCCTATGTAATTTCTGTCAAATTATTTGACAATATTTCTTGGAGTGAATTGTGAAAATATACAATATTTGGAAATGTCAGCTCGAAGGTAGAGTTGTTTCATTTTTGTTTTTGCATCCCAGTGCCCAGTATAATATTTAGCACAGAGAATGTGCTAAATCAAAGCTTGCTGTGTTAATTGAATCTAAATATATGATGTGTTTTTCTTAAAAGATAAATTATATACATACATAGAAGCATGTGTGTTTATGTAATTAGAGTAGTCATATCTTTCACAATTGATCATGATTACAACATTATTGTTATTATACATAATGATCTCATGGTTCTTCTCACTTCACTTTGTATCAGCTCAAAGAGGTTTTGACATGTTTTTGTGAAGTCATTCCCATCCTCTTGTCATTCTTGTAGCACAATCTAAAAACAATCATATGCCAAAACCTGTCTAGTCATTCTCCAGTTGATGAACATCCCCTTGCTTTTCAATTCTTTGCTACCTCAGAAAGAGTTAGCATAAATATTTCTTTAGTGTAAGTCCTTTTATTCCTTTAAAATACAAACTCAATACTAGTATCAAGCCAAAGGGTATGCGCAATTTTATAGTCTTTTGAGTATAGTTCCAGATTGTTCTTCAGAATGTTTGGGTCAATTCACAACTCCAAAAGACAGTTTATTAGTGCGCTTATTTTCCCTCATCCCATTCAACATTTGATATTTCTGATAAGTTTGAGATGGCACCTCAGAGTTGTTTTAATTTTGCCTTTCTCTAATCAGTAGCAATTCAGACCATTTAAAAATATAAGTATAAAATAACTTTATTTCTTTTTCTGAAAATAGCCTGTTTATATCCTTTGATCACTTATGAGTTGGGGAATAATTTGACTCATTTCCTCACATATTTGACAAATGAAACTTTCATTAGAGAATCTTACTATAAACAGTTTTGATATTATTTCATTGTCTATAGTACCTTTTAGCAAAATGTAGCTTCCCTAATGATTTCTTCTAATTAGGAGCATTTTTGTTTTTTTGCTTTGTTTGAGATCATGATTGCTATCCCTTCCTTTTTTACTTCAGCTGAAGTCTATTAGTTTGCCTTCCAGCCATTTATTTGAACTTGGAGTGTCCTGTTTCAAGTATAGAAACAACATATTGTTGTAACCGATCATATTGTAAACAACATATTGCTAGGTTCTTGTTTCTAATCCATACTACTATTTTTTTAAAATAGGGGAGCATTGACATTCGCAGTTATGATCACTAACTCTATTTCCTTCCATCTCATTTTTTTCTGTTGAAACTTTCTCTCTCTCTCTCTCTCTCTCTCTCTCTCTCTCTCTCTCTCTCTCTCTCTCCCTCTCTCTTTCTCTCTCTCTTTTTCTCTCTCTTTCTCTCTCTCTCTCTCTCTCTCTCTCTCTGTCTCTCTCTCTCTGTCTCTCTCTCTCTCTCTCTCTCTCTCTCTCTCTCTTCTCTCTCTCTCTCTCTCTCTCTCTCCCCTGTTCCTCTTCAAAAGATGATTCTAAGGTTGACACCCATGAGAATGGAAAGATGGTTTTGCCTTTGACAATGATAGGGAAGTTTAGAAAATGGAGGAAGTTCAGGGAGAAGGATGATGAGTTGATATGCTTATCAGATACCCAGTTGGAAAGGTTCAATTGGCTATTAACGGATGATTTAGAATTGGAGAGCAGGAGAGAGACTAGAATTGGGCATACACATCAAACATGATTCGCATAGAGGATGATAACTAAACCCATGGGAGCTGATGCATTAAATAGTGAGAAAATCTAGAAATAAGAAAAGAGGATGAAGGCTGAGGGCCATTCGCAGTTATGGGTTATAATATGTATACTGATTCAGCAAAAGAAACGTCAGTAGGAGCAGTCCAACAGACAGAAGAATAGTGTCATCAAACCATACAGAGAAAACAGTATAATTTACAGACTAATACATCAAAGGAGAAAATTTTTTACCCTGAGGAATTTTCTTTACTCAGAAAGCCTAAGATTGTAATGTTCTTCTTTCAAATATAATGTTCTCTGGGAGCAGATTTCTTGGGGGGGTTTCTGGGAGCAGCCTTCATTTCAGTTGAGAGTAATAATCACCTCAAATGCAGCCAGGGATTAAAGTCCAAATCCTTTATTGTCTCCATCCAAGTCTTGTCCTTCCTTGGGCATTAGTTTTCTGAAGGCCTTCTGGATCTTGGTTTCAGTGTTCTCCACGGGATGGCCTGCCACCACTTCTCTGTCTTCCTTCGCTCTGCTCGACTGAATCCTGGCTTCTCAATCTCCCAGAGTCTCCAGCCAGCACAAAGGTGGAAGTTGGAATGAATCTGACTCCATCTCCAAGAATGGGCTTGTGGGCTTCTGTCTAGTGAATCTCCTGGACTCCATCCTAGTTGAAAGCTTATATATGCTCTCTTAAAGATGTGAATCTTAAAGGTGTGAAAGGTGCAAACTCTAATAAGTACTAAGTTCATTAATGAATTAGAGAACTGTTAAGTACCATGCTAAATTAGATAATTATTGTCTCTATCAATTCCAGTGGCTTAGCACCTTGTAAGAATTCTAACATAAGATCTAACAAAAAATTACTTTGCAATGACACTGAACCATAAACATGAGGGTTCTTAACGTGTGTGTGTGTGTGTGTGTGTGTGTGTGTGTGTGTGTCTTTGATGGGTCTCTTTGGAAGTCCAATGAAGCCTTAGACTCCTCACAATAATATTTATAAATGCATAAAACAAGGCACAGTTTAACAAAGGGAAAACCATTTTATTGAAACAATTATCAAAATATATTTTTAAAGAAAATATATGGATTCTTAGGTTAAAAATGCCTGTGAAAAGATCTAATTAGTTTAGCTCATCTTTTTCTTAAAATCTTCTCATCTTTATCTACTAAACTATGCCAATAGTTTATAACAATATGTCAATTTATGTGTAAGTACTTTTCATTTTCATTATCTTCTCCTATGTAATTTCTGTCAAATTATTTGACAATATTTCTTGGAGTGAATTGTGAAAATATGCAATATTTGGAAATGTCAGCTCGAAGGTAGAGTTGTTTCATTTTTGTTTTTGCATCCCAGTGCCCAGTATAATATTTAGCACAGAGAATGTGCTAAATAAAAGCTTGCTGTGTTAATTGAATCTAAATATATGATGTGTTTTTCTTAAAAGATAAATTATATACATACATAGAAGCATGTGTGTTTATGTAATTAGAGTAGTCATATCTTTCACAATTGATCATGATTACAACATTATTGTTATTATACATAATGATCTCATGGTTCTTCTCACTTCACTTTGTATCAGCTCAAAGAGGTTTTGACATGTTTTTGTGAAGTCATTCCCATCCTCTTGTCATTCTTATAGCACAATCTAAAAACAATCATATGCCAAAACCTGTCTAGTCATTCTCCAGTTGATGAACATCCCCTTGCTTTTCAATTCTTTGCTACCTCAGAAAGAGTTAGCATAAATATTTCTTTAGTGTAAGTCCTTTTATTCCTTTAAAATACAAACTCAGTACTAGTATCAAGCCAAAGGGTATGCGCAATTTTATAGTCTTTTGAGTATAGTTCCAGATTGTTCTTCAGAATGTTTGGGTCAATTCACAACTCCAAAAGACAGTTTATTAGTGCGCTTATTTTCCCTCATCCCATTCAACATTTGATATTTCTGATAAGTTTGAGATGGCACCTCAGAGTTGTTTTAATTTTGCCTTTCTCTAATCAGTAGCAATTCAGACCATTTAAAAATATAAGTATAAAATAACTTTATTTCTTTTTCTGAAAATAGCCTGTTTATATCCTTTGATCACTTATGAGTTGGGGAATAATTTGACTCATTTCCTCACATATTTGACAAATGAAACTTTCATTAGAGAATCTTACTATAAACAGTTTTGATATTATTTCATTGTCTATAGTACCTTTTAGCAAAATGTAGCTTCCCTAATGATTTCTTCTAATTAGGAGCATTTTTGTTTTTTTGCTTTGTTTGAGATCATGATTGCTATCCCTTCCTTTTTTACTTCAGCTGAAGTCTATTAGTTTGCCTTCCAGCCATTTATTTGAACTTGGAGTGTCCTGTTTCAAGTATAGAAACAACATATTGTTGTAACCGATCATATTGTAAACAACATATTGCTAGGTTCTTGTTTCTAATCCATACTACTATTTTTTTAAAATAGGGGAGCATTGACATTCGCAGTTATGATCACTAACTCTATTTCCTTCCATCTCATTTTTTTCTGTTGAAACTTTCTCTCTCTCTCTCTCTCTCTCTCTCTCTCTCTCTCTCTCTCTCTCTCTCTCTCCCTCTCTCTTTCTCTCTCTCTTTCTCTCTCTCTCTCTCTCTCTCTCTCTCTGGTTTCTCTCTCTCTCTCTCTCTCTCTCTGTTTGATTGTATAATCTTGTTGTTCTCTTAGTTCTACTCATTTCACTTAGCATCAGTTCATGTAAATGTCTCTAGGCCTTTCTGAAGTCCACCTGCCTATCATTTCTTAAGACTTCTTAAGAAAATAGTAATCTATTTTTTCCCCAGGTACTTTACAAGAAAATTTTTAGCATTCTTTTTTGGTAATATTTTGAGTTCTATTTTTTTTTCTCCCTCCCTACCCCTCTTCTGAAGAAGATAGGCAGTTTGATCTTTTTTTATACATGTGCTATGTTGTAAAACATGTTTCCATATTGGTCACAGTTGTGAAAGAAGAAACAGATTTAAAAAAATACAAGAAAGAGTAAAGTAAATGAAAGCAAATTATGCTCTGATCTGCATTCAGAGTCCATCAGTTCTTTACCTGGGTATCAATTTCATTTTTCATTATGTATTCAGAGTTGTATAGAACCATTATAATACTGATCATTGTTATGTCATTTACAGCTTATCTTCTTACAATATTGCTGTTATTTTGTACACAGTACATTTTACTTTGCCTCAGCTCACAGGAGTCTTTTCAAGTTTCCTGAGAGAATCCTGCTGATCATTTCTTATATAGCACAATAGTATTCCATTATAATTACACACCACAATTTATTCAGCCATTCCCCAACAGATGGGTAACCCATTAATTTCCAATTTTTTGCCCCCAGAAAAAAAAAGCTATAAATATTTTTGTACACATAGGCCTATTTTTTAAAAAAAAAAAAAAACTTTTTTGCAATTTAGACTCAGCAGTGGGTCAAAAGGTATACATGGTTTTTATAACTTTTTGGGTATAGTGCTAGAAAGATTTTTTTACCCTGGGGCTGTCAACTGAGGGCCTTCCTAGCTAGCTAGCAGATCAGAGGATTGGCTGCTATGTGAATTTACTGCACATAGCTGTCAATCCTATGATCTGTTAGGGGCCATTAAGACCAATACAATGGAGAGGTATTGGTGAAAGGAATGAAATCTTGGAGCTCTCAAAACAGGGAAACATTCAAAGGCAGCTAGATTGTAGAACATTGTGTTTAAAAAGTATTAAATGGATTAATTTCTAAATGAACATGAATTTGTGAAAATAAACAGAGCAATATTCATGTAGAAATAGCTTTATTAAAACTTAACAGGTTTTTAATTTGGAAATTGTCAAAATAGGAGTCTATTTTCAGCATTCAGTTCAAAATGGCATAGAAATATATATATTTTCTGAACTGTTAGGGCAGCTAGTTTTTCTGTAAAATTTAATTTTGCTCATTCCAAACTCTGTTATTTGACCATGGTTTTTGAAAATGAACAACTTATATGAATGGATCATCTCCTCAGTTTTGCTTTTGTGTTTCCAGTATAGTGTCTGGCACAAAAATATGGGGAATAAATGCTTATTGTAATGAATTGAAATATATGATGCAATCAATAATAGCAATATTGTATAATTATCAACTCTGAATGACTTAGCTATTTTCAGCAATACAATGATCTATGACAATTCCAAAGGACTTATGATAAAAAAAAATGTTATCTACCTCCAGAGAAAGAATTGATGAAGTCTGAATGCAGATTAGAGCATACTTTTTTCATTTTCTTTTTTTCCTGTGTTTTCCCCCCTTTGGCTCTGTTTTCTCTCACAGCATGAAATTGTCTTTACATATAATTGGGAAAAATGTTATTTCAAAAGAGAAATATATGATGTACTTTTCTTAACTTAATATATATGTGCATACATAAACACACATATTTCAAGATAGAAGTAAATAAATTGTACTGTGTAATAAAGCAGTTTTTTTTTTCCTTAACAGATTTAATTTACTTTTAAATTTACGATTTCAAACTATCCATCTTTTTTGAAGCATAAAGGAAATGAAGAAGGGAGAAGGCAGGCAGACGCTTCTATCTTGAAAATTCTTTACAAGCATTTCATTGTAGCACCACCTAATAACATATAATAAAAGCTCCAGAATCCTAGAAGCAATAGTTTAATTCTCACTATCTTTGAATAAAGGATATTGAGATTCTACTTAGAATTTTACTTCAATCAAACATAAGGAAAGCTCATACTTTTATCTGTGCTTTGTAGGATAATTTATATTTTTCACAGTAAAAAACCAACAAGACTAGCACTTGCTTCTGTCCCAAGTAAAGTAAATTATGACAATGACAATCTTAATCTTTAAAAATGGTGCCTGTATATTCCAACAAATTTTATTTATGTTTTGTGCTTGGCCCACTGGCGAGAAGCATACTCTTTCATTATTCTATGAAAGTGAAATCTCAGAAGAAGAACCTAGGATAGATCACATATATCTCCTTTATTTTAGTAGCTCACATCATTAGGACTATTCAAGTGTTGAAATAGAAAATTAGAATTCATGTTAATAGCTTATTTTCAAAGCTTTCAATCAGGAATATTTTAGCACCAGATTCTCCTTAAAATTACCATATGACTTTCTATGTGTAGTGCATATTAGATAGTAAATGAAGTAAAGAAATAATGGACCTGAAGAATTAACTTTCACAAGACATTGCAGAATCCGAGAAGAGATTTGGGACTAAATTCGGTTTGAATATATTTCCACTGATTTTAAGATCAGTAAGGAGTAACATGTTTTAGATCTAAAACTAGATCTTAGTTTTCATACCTATAAAGTAAGGAGGTAGGAATAGATGATTCCTAAGGTCCCTTCCTGAGCAGCTAGGTGGTGCACTGCCCTTAGAATCATATGACTTATAGCAGCAACTAAATATAATAATCTTATTTATCAAGTGTAAAGACAAATTTCTTTTGGAGGGAATCATTAAATTATTAAGAAAACTAGAAAGCAACCTGGTAGAAATTGGGCATAGACAAATAACTTACATTAATATAGAGATATTACAAGAAAATTTGAAGAACATAGTATGTATAACTGTCATAATGACCTATTATGAATAATTGAACATTTTAGGAATAAAAACAAGAGACAGAGAGCAATGTGAGGCTGGATGATTTGGATTACATTAAAAAGTTTTTATACAAATAAAATAAATGTCATTAATATCAAAAAGAAAGCAGAAAATTAGGGGAAAAATTTTAAAGACAAATTCTCAGATAAAGGTTGTAAATCTCAAATATACAAAGCATTTTGTCAAATTATAAAAAATATGAGTCATTTCCCAATTGAAAAAAAAGGTCAAAGGATTTAAAAGAATTTGTAATCATAGGAAAAATGCTCTAAATCATTGATTAGAGAAATACAAATTAAAATAACATCAAGATATTATTTAATACCTGTTCTATGTTATGGAAATGCTTGTTTTATTTGAGTAAATTTAAATAATTTAAGAATAAAATTAATAGAATTTTTTAAAATGGTGAGTTGGATGCTTTCAGAAAAAACTGGAAAGACTTACATGAATGATGCATTGTGAAGTGAACAGAATCAGGAGAATATTGTACACAGTGACAGCAATGTTGTTTAATGAAAAAGTGAATGACTTAGCCATTCTCAGCAATACAGTGATCCAAGACAACTCCAAAGGGCTGATGATGAAATATATTATTTCCTCCAGAGAAAAAAACTGATATTGATTAGAGACTGGAGCATACTATTTTTCACTTTCTTTCTATTATTAATTTTTTTTCCTTTTTATTCAAGTTTTCTTATACAAATTGACACAGAAATGTTTTATATAATTGGATTACTTATTACCTTAGGGAGGAGGTGGGGAAGGTGTAAGGGTCAAGGGAGGAGTCATGCATAATAGGAAGCACAGAGGCATTGAAGTCTGAGATCCCCGGAAATAGATTTCTGTGAGCCAGCACAGGCCACCTCATGGGCAGGAGCTCTGGTCCCATTGAGATCCACACCACCAACAGGAGGTCTCTTGTCTAATTGGCTGTGCGTGTGACCTCATAGACCCTATTTAGCTGTGGGCATGAGAAAGTAGGTCTCTTTGATCAGGAGTTCACTGGGAGTCAGCGGGAGGTCAGCTAAGGGCAGGATGTGAAACACATGAATAAAAAATCTTGAGCTTGCATGTAATGGTTCTCAGGCACTCTATAGGACATTAAACCACCGCTCCATGAAGTGGGGGCCAGAGATCTCTGAAGACCTCAGACAGAAGTAAGGTGGTAAAACTGCTATAAGCACTGCAAGAGACAGTGACCAGAGATTTCCCTGAGGGCCTGGGAATTTGGAGAGACTGACAGTAGTCAATGCTGAGTTGGCATTCACAGGAAGAAGAGAGGGATAGAATTTGGAACTCAAAATTTTAAATAAAAATGTTATTTAAAAAGTGCTTATGTGCAGAAGCATTGTGCTAGGCACTAGTGATGCAAAACAGAAAAGTAAAATAGTTCCTGTTCTGAAGGAGCTAATGTTCTAAAGAGGGAGATAATATATTTTTCAGAGGTAAATCAGATGGAAAAGGTTAAGAGCAGATGATTTTCCAAATGAATTTCTAATATTGTACTACTTGTGTTTAAGACTGGTATCCAGAAATTTCTTTCCTGGGTCTTAAATAGTAGTTTCTGTGCCATCTGTAGCAACGCTTATCTCCACAGAGGTTGCTTTTCAGGGTGATAACTGAGGGTACTGGGCTATTTCTAAGAATCCAAGGTTCTGGACTGATTCCATTTATTTCTGAGAGAAGATGGTGGTCAAGGCAGTGATGGCTGTCTGAATTGCCTGATACAAGTGATGTGGCAAAATGAATGTAGGAAAGAAGGCATCTGTAATGGATGCTGTCAACATTCTCACTTAAGTTGAAATCAAAGCCTTTTTTAGAGAGAGGAAAAGACATGCACATACAAAAATAATTGGATCTGACATGGGGTTCTTAGGCTTTCCCAGACTGCTAGAGTGCTACATCAGACACATACACACACACACACACACACACACACACACACACACACATTATGAACTTCTGCACCAATGGAATAAGCCAAAGATTGAGTTGAAAGAATTGAAAAGGCCATTTTCTTAATCTACACATCATTTCTTCCTTGACCTAACTTCTAGGATTTGACTGGTTATATTGTGTTGCTCTTGAATCCTTTGTTCTTGTGTCAAATCACCATTTTTACTCTGTCCAACCTTTATCCTGGTGAATGAAATCAGGTGAAGTTTTCTCAAAGAGTCTATGAGATAAAATAGGTCAGACTAGGCTTAAGTCACATGATCTCTCTTCCCAGAGGTCTGCAGAGCTGAAAGATCAGGCGTTGCAGAGGTTGCAGGAAATCAATGATCTCTAGGCCTAGAGATCTGTAAAGGTCAGACCCTAGATCAACTTCAGGAATTGATAGGAAGTGATGTGACCCACAGGAAGCAGACAACATTGGTGACCATTGGTCAATAATAGTTACTTCCTTTTTAGTCTATCTAATGAAAAGACTTGGGTCTTTGCTATTTAACCAGCTTTACCATTTCTGGCTTGCCAGGTCAAGCACATGTTGGGAGTTGAGATGTCTCCCACATGTGCTGGGCTTCTCCCTGCAGGGGAGGGACGTCTCTGATTAGTTAATTTGGGGAAGGGGGTCCAGCACCCATCCCACACACTGGGGAAACCGTACCACAAACTTTCGGTTTCGCTTAACTTGGGTCTACAACAAATTTACATTATTCAATTTTAGCTGGACTCTCTCTGTTGCTATATGACAATCATTTTATTATCCCCTGATTCATTTAATCACACTGGCAGTTCCATCTCTTCCAAACTGTTTTGTCACTCAGCTTCTATGCTATGTCACATATCCCCTTTCTCCTGATTCTGTCTCTGCTCTGTCTCTCTGTTGGTTTGTCTCTTTCTGTCCATCTCTGTCTTTGCGCTCTCTAAAAAAAAGGCTTTGATTTCAATTTGTGAGAATGTTGAAAGTATCCATTACAAATGCCTTCTCCCTACATTCAGGAGTATACTAGAGCTATTCATGAGTTGATTGTTAAGTTTTCAGTGTGAGAATTCACATCTTGTAAACTGGCAAAATAAATTTCAATCAGGGATTAATTGTGGCATTAATTTTATACACTCAAAGAAAGCAATGAAGGAAAGGGCATTAGTGCAGATAAAACCTAAGAATTTATCATAAATATTTTTCCCCCAGTGCTTAAAGCACACTTCAAAATTCATCTCCATTTCTCTCTCTCTCACCCATACACCTCTTCTTTTGTTTCAGTCTTTGAGAATGAAATGATCTTTCTCCTTGCCAAGATGTACTCTTCTACTTATGCCCTCCATCCTATCCTCTTTCATGTCCTCTGGGATCTTGCTCTTTGATCATTGACTCTCTTGTTCTCTTTGTCATTCCTTTGTAATTTATCAGCTATTTTTCAGCTGTCAATAGCCAAGCTCTGATCACAACCATTTTAAATAAAAAAATCAGAAAAGTGATCCTTGCATGTCTCTCAAGCTATTATCCTGAATTTCACCTCCTTTTTTTTTTTTTTTTTAACTGAATCCCAGTATCTCAAAGTTGGAAGGAACCTAAGAAGTCACACCCAAACAAAGATCTCTGACAAGTGACTATTAAACCTTTGCTTTAGGACTTTAAATAAAGCTTCCTACTTCTTACTTGAGCAGCCCATTTCGTTTTTAGATCATTTTAATTATTAGGAATATATTCTTAATATTGCATCTCAATTTGTCACCGCAACAATTTCTTTTGCTTGTATTCTTGCTGGCTGGAAACATCTCAATCATATCTAATCCTTCTTCTAGGCTTTGCTCTGAGAAAAAAGCCATCCAATCTTGTTACCAAGTATGCTATTGTTGTTGTTGATCCTTTGTTTTCAAAGAGGACCAATGACATCATCAGAAGATGTCTTAACTTGCTAGTGAATTAAATTTAAGTGAAGTTTATAAAGTTGCACAAAGTCATCAGCTTCAAACTCTTTTCCAGAGTCATCTAAATCCACTGGCAAGACAAAAATCAAGATGATCAGCAATGGCCTGGCATGTAGTGGACATCTTTCACATCTTCAATGTCTGACCAATTTCTAATCATTTCAAAGTGCCTACTTCAGCCACTTCTGTGGCCATTGGAACAAATTGTTCTCATCTGCCCATTCCATTGGGGGGAAGTCTTCATATGCTTGGGTAGACATTCCCCTGTTTTACCAATGGGTTTGAGGTCTGTTGATTATACCCAGCCTAGGTTAGTCCATCTGCCTAGACAGTTTTATCAGGGTGTGGCTGCTGCAATGTGGCTTCTTGAGGCCATAGATGATGGGTGATTATGACAAGTAACAAGTGACAACTACAAATTCTCTATGGTTTTATGATGGGCTATAGAATCATCTAAAATCAGATAAAGTAAGTTAAGCATCTTAAATTTGAATACAGGAAATATTTGGATCAATTACATGGACATCATGGTGCCACATATTAATCACAGATCACAGAGACAATAGGCTAAAAGCGACTTCAAAGGGTAGTTAATTCTATTCCTTTGTTTTACAGATCTGCAAACTGAGACTCACAAGAGGTTATGTCTTGCTCCAAATCATTTGGAAAATAGGAATCAGAAACACAATATAAGCCCAGGTCCTCTGATTCTCTAGCCAGCTCTCTTTTACTTTACTACACTTAATATTCATAGTCAAGTAAATAAATGACACAAATTCATCTTGCTAATAGAATCATAGAATCTCCAAGTTGGAATGGACCTAAGTCAATCATTTGGATCATCTCATATCTTTTTACAACATATTAAGTGGCCATCCAGTCTCCAGTTGAAGACCTCCATTCTACTTTTGGATAGATCTAATTGTTTTACCTTATATCAAGTCAAAATAAGTTCACCATTTTCCTCCTATTCTCTATATTTTTTGTATCTTCCAATCTAATCTTTAGCATACAATAAACAATATCTTCAAAGGTGAGATAGAATCCTAATTTTGCTATATCATCCTGAATAATGAAATGACTAAGCCCTGTAGAAATGCAAAGTCACACTGAATCACTAAGATAAAGCTTGAATCATTAGAGAGAAGGTGGTACTAGCTTCTCCACTTCTGACTACTCCAAATGTTTTCCCTTCCCCACCTTTTCTCTTCATGAGGGGATAGCTATAGGAATAGAATATTCTTAATAGAAGGCACAGAATGAAAGAAAGATTGAGAGCCACCAAAAAAAAATCAATTTTTTTCCCCCAGGCTAATCTTCTTGTCTAATTCTCCAAATAAACATTAGGAAGCAATCTCATCAGAGACCTGCCACAATTCATTGCTGATGTCAAGGGTCATGACACTGTGGAAGAACACCAGCTCTGAAGTAAAAAGACTTGGGTTCAAATCTCACCTTCAATATTTAATACCCATATGACATTGGACAAATCACTTGATCTCCCTTGTTCTCAATTTCTTCCTCTGCAAAATGAAGGATTGAATTAAAAGGCCTCTGATTCCTCTTAGTTCTAGCACTGTGATCTCGGCTATTACCTCCCCTCAAAACTCCAAAACAAGGCTCTCTTCATTTTTTTAAAAATTTGTTTGTTTTGTTGGCTCTCTTTATTAAGAAGACAAAATTCAAAGGGGGAATAAATGTAGTTCTGCTCCAATAGTCTAGTTTCTGTTGATCCAGTTTTGAAGAACAATTGCCAAGAATGAGATCCAAACCATAAAGATATGCGTAAGTCCTGGCACTTCTCAAAGTCTTTCTTTGTCACACAAACTGATTCACACAGATGCTCCAAAACAAGCTGAAGCCTTCCCAAATCTTCTTTACAAGCCTTCCCATGACTCATTTCATCAATTAGCATGAAGCCAGAGGGGGTTGTTCACAGAAGTCATGAAAGGACTTGGCCCCTGAGCATTGTTGATAAGTCCAATGTTTCTCTAGTAATTCACATCTCTATACCACTTTGAAGTTAATATAACCCATTTCTCATAATATCCCTGGGAGGTAAGTAGTTTAAAGAGTGTGAACCTCTTTCTGCAGATATTTAATATTAATCATAGCTACTATTTCTATAAAGATTTAAGGTTTACAAAACTATACATACACATATTAGTATATATATATATATGTATACATACATATATGTGTGTACATATGAATAAAAATTTGATCCTCCCCACAACCCTGTGAAGTGAATGTTATTATTATCTTTATTTTATAGATATGGAAACTGAAGCTCAGAGAGATCTTATTATGCAACCTACAAACGGATCCAGAGAGAATTGGTTCCATTTAAAAAGAAAATTTTAAAAAGACATTTGCTTAGAAATATGCATAGCTAAGAGGGGGAGTCTTGCAGAATATGAAAATTTAGGATTAGAAAGGACCTTAGTCAACTAGTCTAACTCATTAAAAAAAAGAAGAATCACCATGACAACAAACCATATAAATGATAGAAAGTAGTGGCCTGTATAATATATTATGAGATAAGCTGCTCTGATAGAATGTATTCTCCTTGAGGGTAGGGTATTTAATTTCCTCTCCTATAGCACCGAGCACAATGTATATAGTAGGCATATAATAAATGCTGACAATAGGGAGGGCCACTTTAGCATAAAATTACATGTCACAGAATCTTTGAACAAGAAGCAACCTTGAAAGTTATATTGTCTAAGCCACTTCCCAAAAGGCCCGTTCCCAATGTTTGAACTGTTCTATGAGATCTTGTTATCTGTTTTCTGTTGTAACATTTCCCATAATGAGAAACTTTACCTCAAGAGATAGTTCATTCCATTTTTAGATGAGGAAAATTTAGTTGGAAATTTGGAAATTCTTTATATTTTAATCTATAATCTGTCTATGTATATCTTCTTTATTCTCCCTTGTGATTTCAAATTAGATGAATTAATTCCCCCTTCTATTTGACTAGTGAACATAACTATTATATAGCCCTCCATATTCTTTTCTCCAAGCTAAATATTGTTATTTCTTTCACTGATATTTTATATGATACTTTCAAGTGCTGTCACTATCACCATCAATCTCCTCTAATGTACTCCAGATGGGTTCTCCTGAAATGTGGAGCCCAGAAATGAACATAATGTCTAAGTGTGGGCTGTCCAGTACAATGTACAATGAAACTATTACCTTTCAAACCAATTCATTAAGTATCTACTATGTGCAAGACACTGATCTTCTATGTGCTAGTGACATAAAGCAAAATCAATTCTACTAAAGTAGTATAACTGCATTAATTTTTCTTTTTGTCTTTTGAGTGATATTTTGTTCTTTCAAATTAACCGATAAGTCAACAAAACCGCCTAAGTACTTGAGACTTATGCAAAACCATGTCTTTTTCATCTGGTACTTGAGGCATGACACAAACCTTTATAAAGTACATCAAAAAAGGTGTGTAAATCATTACTCATCTTAACATGAAAATTGTTAGTAGCAGGTTTACCGAGAATTGGGCAACCAAAGCTCATCTTGTGAAATGTGTTAGAGGAAGGGAAGCAGGGTTCTAGTTGTCATTCAATTTCTCCTTCGTTTGAAGGCTGAGATCTTAGCAAAACTACTGACTTTTTGGTCATAGAATCAAAGATATAACATTGAAGGGATCTTAAGAACCATGCCATCCAACTTCCCATTTTCACCAGAATTGTGAAGTGACTTCTTCAAATACTTAATAGCCAAATCAAAATTTGAACCGAGACCATCTAGCTCCAATTTTAGGGCTTTTTTTTTTCTTTAAACACACCAGATTGTTGTAAGAATATTTCTATGTTCCTCATTTTACTATTAGGGCTAAAGAAAATGAGGGTCCCCATTGTAGAAATTTCAACTCTAGGACTGAGAAATTTTTTTTTAAATTTTCATTTCTGGATAGGAGTTGTCATTTCTAGATTAAACAGAAACTTGGACTTTGGGTTTCTCAGGAAGTTTCAGTATTTAATGGAATGATACAGTCTGAAGAGCCCTAAAGAGTTGAAGTTTCCAAAAAACTGGAAACTTAGGAAATTAATTTACAGATAGTTGGGACTAAAAATCTTTCCTATTCTTGGCATCTAAATTCTTGTACTGGCAAGAAGTGGTGTCATTTCACTGACCCATCTAAAAGCAACTCTGGGCTAATCTGAATAACCTTGACTAGAGCTCTGGAGGATGACAGGAGATAGAGGAATAATCAAAAAAAAAAAAAAGATGCTTCCTTGATCCCAATGGAAAGTGCTGCTTCAATGGGAGATCTATCATCCAGACAAGAAGTCTAGTGGTCTTAGACCACCATGATGGTTTCCCCTTAAGGAAGGCTGTAAAGTTATAGAACATATTCATGGAAAAATGATGATAACAAAGCTTATATCCCTCAAATAACATTGTCTACTACCAAATTGCTTTTTTCCACCCTGATAACATCCCTCCCCCAATATTTTGTCTTGAACCTTGATATGAAACTCAGCCACCAACAGGGGGTTACCCAAAATGAGAGTATAAAAAAGCATACCCTCAGAAGGGTATTTTCCAGCACATTCTTTCTGCAAAATTGGTCAAATGGAGAAAAGACATACAAAGCTCACTGATGGAAATAATTCCTTAAAAAATAGAATTGATCAAATGGAAGCTAATGACTTTATGAGAAAACAAGAAACAAAACAAAACCAAAAGAATGAAAAAAGTAGGAAAAATGTGAAATATCTTATTGGAGAAACAACTTACCTGGAAAATAGATCCAGAAGAGATAATTTTAAAAATTATTAGTCTATCTGAAAGTCAGGATGAAAAAAAGAGCCTGGACATCATCTTTCAAGAAATTATCAAGGAAGACTGTCCTGATATTCTAGAACCAGAGGGTGAAATAGAAATTGAAAGAATCTACTGATCACTTTCTGAGATTCCAAAATGAAAACTCCTAGGAATATTATAGGCAAATTCAGAACTCCCAGGTCAAGGAGATAATATTGCAAACCATAGTCAGGATAACACAAGATTTAGCAGCTTTTACATTAAAGGAGCAGAAGGCTTGGAATATGATATTCTGAAGAGCAAGGGAGGTCGGATTACAACCAAGAATTACCTACTCAGTAAAACTGAGTATTCTTCAGGGGAAAATATGGAAATTCAATGAAATAGAGGATTTTCAAACATTCATGGGGAAAAGACCAGAACTGAATGGAAAATCTGATTTTCAAATACAGGACTCAGGAGAAGCATAAGGAGATAATCAGGAAAGTGATATCATAAGGGTCTTCATAAGGTTTATCCATTTACCTTCCTATATGGGAGCATGATGCTTGCAACTCATTAAAACCTTCTCATTATTATAACAAAAATACTTTATATAGAAAAAGGGAGTGGAATATTAAGGGATAATATTTTAAAAAATAAATTAAGCAGTGAGAGTGGGAGGTGCTGGGAGAAAGGGAAAGGGAGAGATGGAGTGGTGTAAAATATCTTCCATTAAAGAGGTAAGAAAAAGATTTTCATTATTTTGAAGTGGATGTGGAGGACAGGATGAGTGAGTGAACTGTAGTCTCATCAGAATTGGCTCAAAAAGGAAATAACACACACAAATCAATATAGGTGCAGAAAACTATCTTACCCTGCAGGAAAGTAGGAGAGGAAGGGGATAGAAGAAGGGAGGAGAGTGATAAGAGAAAAGACATTGGAGGAGGAAGTAGTCAGGAGCAAAACACTGTTGACTAGGGAAAAGATGAAAAGAGAATGATAATAGAATAAATGGGGGAAAATACAGTTAACTATACTAATTGTAAAAAGAATTTTGAAGGAAGTTTCTCTGATAAGGACTTATTTCTCAAAATGTGAATGGAGTCAAATTTATTTTTTTAAAAAAGAATCATGCCCAACTAATAAATGATCAAAAGATATGAACTATGCTCAGAAGGCTATAAAATTATGCATATCCTTTGACCTAATAATACCACTAGTAAGCATGCATCCCAAAAAAGATTTAAAAATGGAAAAGGACCTATATGTACAAAAATATTTGCAGCAACTCTCTTAGGGCAAAAAATTGGAAACTCAGGAGATGCCCATCAATTGGGGAATAACTGAGTTAATTGTGGCATGTAGTTATGATGGAATATTATTGTTCTTTGGGAAATGATAAGCAGAATGTTCTGAGAAAAACCTAGAAAAACCTCCCTGAACTCAAGCAAAGTAATAGCACAAAATAATAGCAATACATGTTTAACTTATATTGGATTGTCCTGTCCTGGGGAGAGGGATAGGGGAAATGGAGAAAAATTTGGAACACAAGGTTTTGCAAAGATGAATGTTGAAAATTATCTTTGTATTTGGAAAAATAAAATACTATTTAAAAAAGAAAAACATAAATAGATTTGCACAAAATAATGAAGAGGAAAATGAGCAGAACCAAGTGAACACTGTATACAGTAAAAGCAATATTGTTTTAGAAACAACTTCGAGTGACCAAGTTATTTTGACTATTAATTACAAAGGATCTGTGAAGGAAAATGCTATCACATAGATATATGTATATAATGATTTTACATATATAAGTGTATGTATATATACATATATATACACACACATTTCTATCTAATGGTGGTCATCTCTAGGATAAGAATGGGGAAAAGAAGAAAAAAGTTACATGATAACTTTATTATATATTTTAAAAGAATAGCAAGTTGTATATAATAACTTTGTAATTTCATGTGCAGTCATGTTTTTTCTTTATGCTGCTGTTATGAAAATGCTTGTTTTATTTCAAAAATTAAAAATAAAGTAAATAACATTAAAAAATATTAGATGTGATTTCTCATTCAGAAGAACTTATACCCATATCAGCAAAGCAATTTCAATACAGGATTGGCTTTATTAAAATTGAACTGCACATTCATTTGGAAATTACTAAAATGAGTGTCAGAATATGTTTTTGTCATTCAATTCAAAATAGCAAAAATTTTTTTAAACTTTGACACTCAGTCTTTGTAGGAACAATCTGTCTTCTTTGGTTCCTTATTTTAAAATTTATATCAAAGTGTTTGTCAACGTTTCTTGAAATGAATTACTAAAGTCAATGAAATGTATGAAAATATTGTCAGCTCCTTGAAGGCAGGAATTATTATTTGTAGTAGTGTTTTTTGTTTTTATATCTAAGATGTATTAGATAGTTGAAATGAAGGATGTGCTTTTTAAAAAATATACATTCATGTTTCTTAATTGAAGCAGGTAAAATATAAACATAAACCCTCTTACTTGATGAATTCAATTTATTTTTAAAAAGAGATTCTAAAAAGTATTTATATTTTTTGAAACAAAGGGATAAGACAAGAAAGACAACAGATATAGATTTTTTGTTTAGTATATTTAAGATATTTATTAATACATATAAAGATATAGAACATATTTGTATGTTTATATATATATATATTATTTGAGAAGCCTTTCAAGAGTTTCATTGTCAATACTTCATATAAAAGATAATATTTGGTTTAAAGTATTACAATAACATTATCCCATATGACTTGCCCAACTCATTTTAATTAGATAGAATCCTTTAAACTCTTTATTAATTTGATGCATGGGTATTCTCTTTTCCCTTATAATTTCCCCTTCAGTAAAAAGTAAGAAGTGGTTATATCTTTACCTTATATTCTCTAGTCCAATATAAATTATTTCAGGTTAAGCATCAACAATCCTATTATTACTAGTAGCATCCAACTACTATTCCAGATAAATTAAATCCCAACAATATTAATCACTAATTTAAAAAACTGTTTATTTGTTCTAAAATACTTAATTTCTATCTTTTGTTTTACCCCCATGAGTGATATGTTCTCTTTGGTTATTATATGTAAGTAAAATATAAGAGAAATTGTTGATGGATTCATAGCTACCTCCTATAACTTCAGAGTTCAAAAAGTCAGGATTGTTCGAATGCTGAAAGAGAAAATGTTAATTTCTGTTAACAACTTGTTTCTATATCACCTAATAAGGGTAATTCAACATTGGGGCTTCATTATTATATTTAGTGTGCACAGAGGCAGTATTTAAAGTATTGCTACTTCATTTCAAATGAACTACTGCTCATTAAATCAGTGATGAATCTGAAAGATCAATTTGCAAAACCTGGAAGAGGAAAAAAGGGGACCGGGAACCCAAATGGGGTCAGTGTGGCCTAAGGCCATTTCCATTAATCATTTTTTTAAATTAAAGCTTTTTATTTACAAAACATATGTATGAGTAATTTTTCAACATTGACCCTTGCAAAATCTTCTGTTCCAAATTTTTCCTTCTTTCCTCTTAGGCCCTCAGTTAGAGGGCATTCTAATACATTAAATATGTTAAAATATATGTTAAATCCCATATATGCACACATATTTATACAGTTATCTTGCTGCACAAGAAATATCAGATCAAGAAGGAAGAAAAAAAGAATTGTAAAAGAAAACAAAATGCAAGCAAACAACAGAGAGTGAGAATGCTATGTTATGTTCCACACTCAGTTCCCATGGTCTTATCTCTGGGTTTAGATGGCTCTCTTCATTACTGAACAATTGGAACTGGTTTGAATCCTCTCATTGTTCAAGAGAGCTACGTCCATCAGAATTGATCATCGTATAGTCTTCTTGTTGCTATATATAATGACCTCCTGTTTCTGCTCATTTTATTTAGCATCAGTTCATGTAAGTCTGTCCAGGACTCTTTGAAATCATCCTGCTGGTCATTTCTTACAGAATAATAATATTCCATAACATTCATATGCCATCATTTATTCAGCCATTCTCCAATTGATGGACAACCATTCAGTTTCCAGTTTCTAGCCACTACAAGAAGGGCTGCCACAAACATTTGCACATGTGGGTCCCTTTCCCTCCCTAAGATTTCTTTGGCATATAATCCTAGTAGAAACACTGCTGGATCAAAAGGTATTCATAGTTTGATAACTTTTTGAGTATAGTTCTAAATTGCTCTCCAGAATGGTTGGATCCGTTTATAGTTCCACCAACAATGTATTAGTGTCCCAGTTTTCCCACATCCCCTCTAACATTCATCATTATCATTTCTTGTCACCTTAATTGATCTGACAGATGTGTAGTGGTATCTCAGATTAGTCTTAATTTGCATTTCTCTGATCAATAGTAATTTGGAGCACTTTTTCAATTTCTTCATCTGAAAATTGTCTGTTCATATACTTTGATCATTTTTCAACTGGAGAATGGCTTGAACTATTATAAATTTGAGTCAATTCTCTATATATTTTAGAAATGAGGCCTTTATCAGAACCTTTGCATTTTCATTAGTCTTAAGAAAATGTATGTTTTAGATATAAAAGCAAGTCTTTGTTTTTACACCTCTAAAGTGAGAGAGCAGAAATAGATGAGCTCTATTTCCTTCCAGAAGTAATACCTATGAACTTGGGATTCTTTGTTTTATAGGAAAATTAAATGTATAACATTATACTGAAGTAGTTGGCAAAGAAGAGTTCAGACAGATTAGCAGATTCATATAAAGAAATCATCTCTCTTTTTTAACGACATAAGAAGAAATGTATTTTCAAACTTTCAGATTTTTCAGATTCAGAAGATGGTCTTCTAATCCTAATCTAAGATGGCAGAAAAAGGTTGGGATCCAACTGAGCTCACCCAAAATCCCCTTCTAAACAACTTTTTAATTTTTTAAATAATATTTTTCTTCCAGTTACATATGAAAAAATTTTTATCATTCATTTTTTTACCAGATTGTTAGTTCCAATTTTTTTCCCCCTCCCCTTTCCTCTTCTTAAGATAGTTGGCAGTTTCATTCTCCAATTGATAAATGGTCAAAGGATATGAACAGACAATTTTCGGATGATGAAATTGAAACTATTTCCACTCATATGAAAGTGTTCCAAATCACTATTGATAAGAGAAATGCAAATTAAGACAACTCTGAGATACCACTACACACCTGTCAGATTGGCTAAGATGACAGGAAAAAATAATGATGAATGTTGGAGGGGATGTGGGAAAACAGCGACACTGCTACATTGTTAGTGGAATTGTAAACACATCCAGCCATTTTGGAGAGCAATTTGGAACTATACTCAAAAAGTTATCAAACTGTGCATACCCTTTGATCCAGCAATGTTTCTACTGGGCTTATATCCCAAAGAAATCTTAAAGAAGGGAAAGGGACCTGTATGTGCCAAAATGTTTGTGGCAGCCCTGTTTGTAGTGGCTAGAAACTGGAAAATGAAAGGATGTCCATCAATTGGAGAATGGCTGAGTAAAATTGTGGTATATGAATGTTATGGAATATTATTGTTCTGTAAGAAATGACCAGCAGGATGAATACAGAGAGGACTGGCGAGACTTACATGAACTGATGCTGAGTGAAATGAGCAGAACTAGGAGATCATTATACACTTCAACAACAATACTATATGAGGATGTATTCTGATGGAAGTGGATTTCTTCAACAAAGAGAAGATCTAATTCAGTTCCAATTGATCAATGATGGACAGAAGCAGCAATACCCAAAGAAAGACAACACTGGGAAATGAATGTAAATTGTTTGCATTTTTTGTTTTTCTTCCCGAGTTATTTTTACCTTCTCAATCCAATTCTTCCTGTGCAACAAGAAAACTGTTCGGTTCTGCACACATATATTGTATCTAGGATATACTGTAACCTATTAACCATGTAAAGGACTGCTTGCCATCTGACGGAAGGGGTAGAGGGAGGGAGGGGAAAAATCGGAACAGAAGTGAGTGCAAGGGATAATGTTGTAAAAAATTATCCTGGCATAGGTTCTGTCAATAAAAAGTTATAATTATTAAAAAAAAAGATAGTTGGCAGTGTGATAGAGATTATACATATGCTATCATATAAAACATATGTAAATATCAGTCATAGCTGTGAAAGAAAAAACAGATCAAAAGGGAAAAAAACACAAGAAACATTAAAATAAATGAAAAAAATACTTTAATTTGCATTCTGAGTCCATCAGTTCTTTATCTGGTTTCTGAAAAGAACTTGTTCAATCATAATTTATCATCATACAATGTTGCTGATACTGTGTACAATGTTTTCCTGGTTATGCTCATTTCACTTTGCATCAATTCAAACAAATATGAAATCTGCCTGTTCATCATTTCTAATTGCACAATGATCTTCTTTTATATTCATATAATACAGCTTGTTTAGTCCTTCTCCAATTGATGAGCACTCTAAATTTCTAATATTTTGCCAACATGAAAAAGACTGCTATGAATATTTTTGTATTTGTAGATCTCTTCCACCTTTTTATGATTTCTTTGGAGTACAGATCTACTATGCATATGCACTCTTCTGTATCTCTTTGAGCATAGTAACAAATTGTTCTTCAGAATGGTTGGATTAGTTCACACTCCAGAAGTGCATTAGTTTTTCACATCCTCTCGAACATTTATTGTTTTCCTATTTTGTCATATTGGCCAATCTAGTATGTGAGGTGGCATCTTAGGGTTTTTTTTTGCATTTTTTATTTGCATTTCTCAAATCAAAAGTTATTTAGAACACTTCTTCATATGCCTTAAGATAATTTTAATTTCTTCACCTGGAAACTGCCTATTGTTATCCTTTGATCATTTATCAATTGGGGAATGGATTATATTCTTATAAATTTGATTCAGTTCTTTGTATAATTGCCAAATTTAGCATATAGTTCAATGTAAAGAAATAGACTAAGAAACAACTAGAAAAGAATGACTATAAAAAGCTGTTATGTTGTCAGGGAAGACTGAGATGCAACGTCAGAAGACAACAATGTGAAAACAACTAAAAGCAAAGAAAAATGCTAATTGTACCCAAGATGGGTAAAATTTGCTGCAAGAATTAAAGAGATAATAGTGATAGAGGGGAAATTGGGAGAAGAAATGAGAGTGAGGTAAAAAATTTTATGAAAGGAGAACTAACAGCTTAGTAAGACACACAAAAAATACTGAAGAAAATAATTTAAAAAGCAGAACTGGCCAAATGGAAAAAGCCCAATAAAGACAATAAATGCTTAAAAATTAGAATTGGGCAAGTGGAACCTAATGATTCCATGAAGTTTCAAAAAAAAAATCAAAAGAATGGAAAAGGGGTAGCTAGGTGGTGCAATGGATAGAGCACCAGCCCTGAAGTCAGGGATCTGAGTTCAAATCTGGTCTCAGACACTTAATACTTCCTAGCTGTGTTACCCTGGGCAAGTCACTTAACTCCAATTGCCTCAGCAAATACAAAAACAAAAACAAAAGAATGAAAAAATAGAAGAAAATGTCAAATATTTTGTTGGAAGAACAAGTGACTTAGAAAATTCATCAGGGAAAGATAACTTAATAAAAAGTTATAAAAGCAATAAATAGAAAAAAAAGTCTAGACATATAATTCAAAAAATTATGAAGAAGGGGCAGTTAAGTGTTGTGCTGGATAGAGTACCAATCCTGAGTTCAGGAGGTCCTGAATTCAAATCTGACCTCACACCTTTGATACTTACTAGCTGTGTGATTCTGGGTAACTCACTTAATTCTGTCTCACCAAAAAAAAATTATAATTATCAATGAAAATTGCTCAGAAACCCAGAAGAGAAGAAACCAAAATAATCCATCAATCACTTCTTGAAAGAGATCCCAAAATGAATACTTCTGGGAATATTATAGCCAAATTCCAGATCTGCCAAGTCAAGAAGAAAATATTGAAAACAGTAAAAAGGAAACAATTCAAATATCATGGAATCATAGTCAGGATCATGTAAGATTTGGGCACTTCTATGACAAAGGATTGCAGGGTCTAGAATGTGATATGCCACAGGACAAAGAAGTGCAATAATGTACCTCACAAAATTGCGTATAATTCTTCAGGGGAAAAGATGGATATTTAATGAAATAGGAGGAGTTAGGTCAAATTTGGCCTCAAAGACTTATTAGCTGTGTGACCCTGGGAAAATCACTTGTTCCTGGTTGCCTGAGTTTCCTCATCTATAAAATGAGCTAGAGAAAGAAATGGTAAACCACTCAAGTATCTTTACCAGTAAAATCTCAAAAGGATTCACAAAGAGGTGGATACAACAAAAAAACCAACTAAATAATAAATAAAATAGAGGAATTTCAATCACTTCTGATGGAAATCCCAGAAATAAATATAAAAAATTAACACTGAAACACAAAATTGAAAGAAATAATCAGGGAAACTACATTTTGCTAAAAAGGTATCATAGACAATGGTTTTTTTTAAAAAAGGCATCATTTCTCAAATATATAGGCAACTGACTCCAACTTATAAAAAATAAGAGCCATTCCATAGTGGAGAAAAGCTCAAGGGATATGAATAGGCAATTTTCAGGAGAAGAAATCAAAATTCTTTGCATGATTATGAAAAAAATGCTCTAAATTGCTACTTATTAGAAAAATCCAAATTAAAACAACTCTGAGGTACCATCTCACACATTTCAGAAATGACAAGTTCTAGAGAAGATGAAGGAAAAAAATTATATTGATAAGCTGTTGGTTGAATTGTGAACCAATCAAACCATTCTGTAGAATAATCTGGATACCATGCACAAGAGTTATAAAAGTATGCATACTATTTGAATCAGCAATGCCACTAATAGTCTTGTACCCCAAACAGATCAAGGGACAAAACATATATACAAAGACATTTTTTTTAATTTTTTATTTAATAATTACTTTATATTGACACTCGTTTCTGTTCCGATTTTTTTTTTCCCCTCCCTCCCTCCACCCCCTCCCCTAGATGGCAAGCAGTCCTTTATATGTTGGATATGTTGCAGTATATCCTAGATACAATATATGTTATACAAAGACATTTTTAGTAACTTTTGTGGTGGTGAAGAATTGGAAAGTATGGGGATGCTTTCCAATTGGGGAATAGCTGAACAAGTTGTGGCATATGCTTGTAATGGCATACTATTTGTACTATAAGAAATAATGAGAGGGAAGGTTTCAAAAAAATATGGCAAGACCTTTGTGAACTTATGCAAAGTAAAGTGAGAAAAACCAGGAGCACAGTATCAGCCATGTTGTAATGAAGATAAACTGTGAAAGTTTTGGCTACTTTGATCAATACAACGTTCCAAGACAAACCAAAGATTCATGATGGAAAAAAATACTATTCATCTTCTGAGAGGAAACAGATGAATTCTGAGTGCAAATTAAAGTATAATTTTCTCACTTTTAAAATTGTTTGCTTTTTTGGTGATAAGGCTAATATGTATGTGATTTC
The DNA here is from genome assembly GCF_016432865.1 of Antechinus flavipes. Lineage (NCBI taxonomy): Eukaryota > Metazoa > Chordata > Mammalia > Dasyuromorphia > Dasyuridae > Antechinus > Antechinus flavipes. The sequence continues at coordinate 150,999,542 of NC_067403.1, forward strand.
ACATGTATAATTGATATCATGTTGGTTGCTTTCTCAGTGAGGGGGGATGATATGGGAGTGAGGTAGCAAATCTGGTATTCAAAATTTAAAATGAAAAGAATCTTTAAAATAAATAAATAACTAATTTTGAAAGTTGATCCCCATACTTAAGAAGTGAGTTAGAAAGGAGGCCATTTTATAGTTTACTTTTAACAGTTCTACCCATAAAGCAAACTTTTTATTTAATATTCTTGACTTGTTGGACTTCATTAATTCTTTTCTGTACTTTCTATAGCTGTTATTGCTGCAGATCAAAATTGAAGAGATTCTGTACTTTTACAGCACTCTATAATATTGTTACCATTTTATTGTTCCTCTAACTCATGTTTAGTTGTCTATTGTTATATATTGAATAACAAGTATAATACTATTTTTATCTATACACAATCTCAGATGAAGACAGATGTCAAGATTGTCAAGATTACTTTTGGCAAGTCATTTAATTTCCCTGGGCTTCAGTTTCCTCAATTGTAAATGTAAAGGTTAGGCTAAATGGTCCCTAAAGTCTTTCTCAACTATACAGTAATGTTACTATGATCCTATGATTTGGTCAAACAGCTGATTAACTGGAAAACAACCAGTTTGTCTAAATCCAACTGTTTTCCAAATGTAATAATTGGTTGTTTAGAATATTCAAACCATTTCTAGGCATGGTTTTAGACCAAAACTCATATGTAGACATGTATTCTTTTCTCCTTGTGATCTGACTCTAATTTTAGTATATAAAGAAGATATAAAAACTAGAGAAGGAGGAGAGAGGTTCAGAAAAAAAGGGAAGGAAAAAACCATAATTCTTCCCAGATCAATGGAACTTGCTTTTTGAACAATGAACCAAAAATATTGTTTGTTCTTGTAATCTGTAATGCCATTGGAACCCAGAGAAATGCCTGATGGGAAATGGAGCATTGTGCCAGAATAGACTTTTTTAGTTTGCTATAAGTAAGGATAGGAACTAGGATATGGGGCCAGAGGAAATATGATTTTAAACCAGTCTAATTTTTTCCAGTTTGTTATTCAGTGCTCATCCTTGAGACCAAAATTGAAGAGATTGCCCTGCAACAACAATCCGATTCCATGCATTTGCTTTTGTCTGAGAAGCTTTGTGAGTTACATCTTGTATAAAAAGATTCTCTTGTCCTACTTCCAGGGTTGAGACAGTTTTGGTATAACACTCAAGTCATTCACTATTCATATTCATACTCTTCCTTCATCTTTTTACATTTGGATTTAATGCCAAAAACTCTCAAGATTAATGCACACAAAAACTGATTTAGAGTTATCAAATGCAATCATATCATTTTAAAGAGAAAGAAGTAAGGGCCAGAGAGATGTAGTTGCCAATGATCACATGATTTGTAAGTTACAGGACTGGAATTTGGACCTACATTACTGGAATCTACTTCTTTGTGCTACAGTGAATCCAAGACATCAGCAAAGTATACTTCCATTTTATGAGGAAAACAGAGACTATTATGTTGATCTGTGACAATGTAATATCGATTTTCATTTTGTACAAGTCAGAAACTAAAATGATATATGTATATGTATATATAAACAAGATGATTGTTTAAAAAAATTATACAAATTGTATTTTTGACTATGACAAATATAAATACACATACCTTTCTCCTTTGTTGAGTAGATCAAATCCATCTTTGATTTTATTAAAAGGTAAAACATGGGTTATTATTGGGTCCAAGTCAAATTTCTTTGCCATAAAATCAGATACGAGTTTTGGGAGATCATTTCTGGTTTTCCAACCTTAAAAAATTAAGCACCAGCATTTTACTTTATTTATAAAGCAGTGAATCAATCAGTCAATAAGCATTTATTAAGTACTTAATATATGCCAGGCCCTGGCAGCATAAAGAAAGAGAATAACAGTTTCTGTGCAAAAAGCTTAAATTCTAATTGGGGGCAAAGCATTAAGTGGATTGTCTAGGGAAATAAATGAACAATACTTGCACAACATGAGAAAATGGGGGAAGAAGGAAGGCAGTGGATATTAGGTTGCCACCTGTACTAGTTGTATACTTAAGTGGATGAAATCATGGATCCATAGGATATTAAAGTATATTTAACTTTAGACTTAAATTTGACAACCTTTATTTTGTATAATTTTATCTTTTTTGTATGAAAGGAAAATGTAATGACATACTTATAGGATTAAAAAATGTCTTTTTCACAAGAAAGGGAGGAGGGGGGCTCAGAACCTTTTATAACCATCATGTTCTTTACCAAAATCTCACTTCATCCAAGAAACCTTTCCTAGTTAAGTTCATTCTGCACTGCATATGCTGTCTGGGAACTTAGCGGATAGTTATAATAACCCATATTTATTACATGGAGCTTTATAATTCATAAAATAGTCATATTCAAACAATCCTATAATGGAACTAATAAAAGTATTTTAAAGTTGAGAAAACTAAATTTCAGGGAAACCACATGGATTCCTCAGTTATCTAACTAGTAGATGTTGGGAACTGAGTTCCAGGCTGAATTCTTTATATGGCACCAGATTCTGTTAAAAAACTAATATTATTTTGTGTTTTTTTCTCTAATTTCTCTTTTAGTGAGTGATTTACGGAATGCATCTTAGGTTGCCCTTTCTTGTGTGGTCCTCATAATAATCCTATAAATTTGCTTGTATACAATTGTCACCATTTGCCAGAGATCAAAATTGACTTTGTCCTACTCCTCAAGCAGATCAGGTAACAGAGAGTGCAAATTATTCTGTCATCCTAATATAATTACATCATAAGTTGGCCTTTTCTCCTGTCTTTCTCTATAGATATTTTGGAAAATAGCCCTGGTGAATAATGTATCCCAGTTACTCTAAGAGATGGGGAACTATAGTAACATTAGTAACTATAGTAACATTTGGAGATTAAGAGGGAAACTTCCCTCTTCTCTGAAGTTGAGCAGGAAGTGCTAGAATGATGGAGGGAGATCCTTCCTGGCTATATGAGGAGAGAGGAGGCAAACAGAAATAATTCATTGCAAGCCTACATAGGGTTAAAGCAGAGACATGGTGAATCCAAATCACATTAGTTCACTGGAGACAGCTATGACATTTTCAGTGTGAGAATTTACTCTTCAGAAATCAGCATACACTACAAACTGGGTTAGGTTTTTTGATGGTTTGTGTGTGTGTGTGTGTGTGTGTGTGTGTGTGTGTGTATGTGGTATGTGTGTGTGTGTTGTTGATTGTGTATACTTAAGACAATGATGGAAAAAATATCAAAAATCTGCACCATGCAAACATTTTCTTTTTAAAAGCTGCTTGTTAAATCTTTGTTAGAACACTATTGGGTTAAAGGCAGAGACTGAGCCAAGAAATACAAGAATAAAGAGTTCTTATATTTCCTATCATCATGAGTCCTTTTATCTAAAGATTGGTATTATGGGAACTCTATATAAATGATGGCTTAAGAAGACTGGATGAATGAACTACAGGAAAAATTGTAACTGGAAGCATTAAGGGGCAGCAGTAACTGGTGCCATTAGCTGAATCCAGGACTATGCAAATCTCTTGGAAGAGAAGGTTGTTCACTTTGGTTTTATTGTTTACTCTCTGGATTCAGATGCAAGCCCTATCAGTTTCCATTAATTTGTAAATATAAATATTAATGTTTTAAAGCTTATAAGTTTGTGTGATTTTAAAATTTTATTCATCTATTTATTTTAAATTCAATTTAATTTTTGGAGAGGTTACATTTAAGTTTTGAATGGTCTCCTTTCCTCCTTCCCTACTTTGCACTAGAAAAGGTTACCACTATTTCTCATACTCATACACAAAACCACATAAAACCATACAATTCATGCTTCTGTTTATCAGTTCTTTCTCTGGAGATAGCATCTTATTTCAGAGATCCTTTGTAGTTGATGTGAGTATTTATAATACTCAGAATGACTTGATTGTTCATAGTTCTTCAAACAATATTCCTGTTGCTGTATACAGTTTTTTTTGGTTCTGCTTGTTTCACTCTTCATTATTTTATGCAAGTCCATGTTTTTCTAACATCAACTTGCTCATAATTTCTTACAGCACAACAGTCTTCCAACACAATTGTATTCCAACATTTATTCAGCCATTCCTCCATTGATGGACATCTCCTCAATTTACAAGTTCTTCACTACCACCAAGAGAGCTATTATAAATATTTGAGAACAGAGGTTCTTTCCTTTTTCTTGGACGAACCTTGGAAAACAGACCTAATAGGGGTGTTCTTGGTCAAAGAATTTACAAAATTTACAAAATTTTAGAATATTCTCCCAGTCTGTATGATTTCAAGATATAGTCAGTGTTTATCTTTTGGGAGTATCAGATGCTAAATTACCCAGGTTACCTAAGTGGGGCAATAAATCACTATGGTCTCTCAAATTCAACCAAGACTTTCTTCAAATCTGATCCCCTAACACCTGCTGATTTTGTAATTTTCACAAGGGCAGGGATGCTATCTTGTATTAGTTTCTATTTTCTTTATCTTCTCAAGGTATTAGTATAGTACTATGCATGATATATGTGCTTAATAGTGCTTAACTTAATGACATTCTGAGCTAACTTGTAGAATGTGAGACCTGCAACAATGAGGATGAAAATTAGCGCATATTATGATTAAATTTTAATATATCTTGTTCTTTGGGTTTCCCCTTTTTCTTTTTTGGTTATTTATTTTCAAGAAGTTCTAAAAATAATTTCTATTAATGAAACTGTTTTAACATTTTTACAAGATAGAAAGTAGAGTCATAATGATTTAGAGCTGAGATAGAGTTGAGATCATCTAATCTCTTTTTACAGACAAGGAAGCTGAAGCCCTTAAAGTTTCAAGTGCGCAACAAGTAAAAACAGGTAACAAAATGGGTTCCACATTAGCCCAGTTCTTCATTAAACTACATTGTGCTACCTCTCTGAGGTTTCAATTGTGATTAAGAGTATTAATAGAAACAGAGGATACAGGAGAGATAGTGGATTTAATGGGAAAGATAATGTGACATAAATATATTAAAATAATATTTGATGGAAATTAAAAATCTTAGGATTAGATGGAGTAGCTGAAAGCAATACAGTGAGGTTCTTTCCACCCACCATCCATCCTGCAGCAAACCAAACAAATAAACAAAACAAATCTAGAAAATGCAACAGATCTTGATATGGAAAGCCAGAAAAAAAATCACAAGTCATTTGTCCATCCTGGATCAGTATAGGGAAACAGAGAAAGGTTTGAAATTCCTGGGGATGGGGCAGCTCAGTATACTAGCGGCATAGGACTTTGATTCTCAGGAACAGAGTATAAAATTGGACAAGGGAATGTTCCTAACCCATACTGGGTCACCAATAACAGTAGAGAATTACAATGGGATCAGGTTTGTCACATTCTACCCTGTTCTGGGTTACAGAACTAGGGTGGAATTCAATTCCATGAGTCAGAAGTGAAAAGTCTGAGTTTTGCTAATTGAAAAAAAAAAGTAATTAAAAAAATTAGGAATTTAAGAACTACATTGCCTGATCCAGATGAAAAAACAAAACAAAACAAAACAAAATCCTCTTTCTCAGATACTTCCCCTCTGCCACTAGCAGCAGAGTAAAGCTCACTCTGTATTAATCTATTCAGGACAACAGGTAGAAAAATCAAAAGAGAGGTACTATTTAGCAATTTTACAATTGATAAGTTATTCAACCTCTCTAACCTTCCATTGTGACATCTGAAAAATGGCGATAATACTTGAATTAGTGATCTTACAGGATTATTGAAGGAAAGTGTAATGTAACTTTGAAACACCATATAAATGTGAGTTTCTATTATGGAGATCAATTCATCTGTCATGATATAAATATATAGTTTCTGTTATTTCTAATTTACTCTAAATTTAGAACTGAACATGCTACTTAACAGTCTAGGAAATGTTTGTGCATGGCCCTATATACTTTGCAAAGTCATAAAGCAAACCAGAATCACACTCAAGAAAGTAATTGAATATCATTTACTGTGAGGAATCATTATTATACTGTTGTACTTGGTGATATGTTAATTTAGCTGAGCTTCTTTGTCTTCTGCGCTTCTTTTTATTATTCTTTGTTACAAAGAATGGCTCTCTATGTAGTGGAGGGCAGAAGTATAGTTTTGTGAATTAAGTTGATATTAAAAAATTAACAAATCTTTGCTTGCATTTAGTTTTTTTCTCATTTTTTCCCTTTTTGATCTGATTTTTCTTGTGCCGCAAGATAATTATATAAATATGTATACATATATTGAATTTACCATATATTTTAACATGTTTAACATATATTGCATTACTTGCCATCTAGGGGAAGTGGTGGAGGGAAAGAGGGGAAAATTTGGAACACAAGGTTTTGCAAGGGTTAATGTTGAAAAATTATCCATGCATATGTTTTGAAAATAAAAACTTTTTAAAAATAAAGATAAATTACAAAAGTTAACACAAATTCAAAGAAAAAGAACTTCTAGCCATAAAAATTCCTGCTAAGTTTGGAGTGACATTATTGGATAGTAGTCAAGGTAAGATATGGGTAACTTTTTTTTCTTTTTAATATCTTTTTCAAATTTGTCCTTTATTTTGTTTTCTGAACTTTATTCAAAATCTACCACCACCCTCTCACACACTATGAACTATTTTTCAAAATATTGTGAGATCATAGGCTTTCTCTCTCTCTTTTGGCAAAGAACATGTCAGATGTCCAGCCCCTTCCGTTTATGTGTCAACAGCTTCCTCATCCATCCTCACATGCTTCCAACACTGTTGTCTCTCCTGTGAATGGTGAATACCTGCCCAATTCCAGATTTCTTTCCCAGGACCTGGACTGAAAAGCCAGGTCCTCTATTTTCATATATCTCCTAATTCTACTCAAGAAAATCTGAATTTTTTTCTCCATCTCACTTTTTCTTTTAGCTGTCTTGAATGTGTTATCATATTTCATTAGAATGTAAGCTTTTTAGATTCTAAAAGCAATTAATTTTTATTTTACTTATATTTGTATTCTTAACACTTAACATGGTGCCTATCACATAGAAAGCATTAATTTCTATCTGAATGAATACCCCTCATTTTTCAGCCACATACCACCAAAAATACATCCTTTCCAGGTGCGTCCAGTGAACAGTATATTGGGGTCGTAGGTGAGCATTGCAGATGATGGAGGGTCGCCTACTAGCACACTGGTCCCATAGTTCTTATGGCAAGAAGCCAGAGCATCAATCTGATGTGCAAATGAAAGAGAAAATATGTTTCTTATGGTATCCATCAGAATGGGAAGAGATCTGTGCCTTGTTCCATTGCCACCAATTAGGAATCCCTCATGAATGGATCAATAAGAATTTATTAATATTATTCTAGTTATAGCAAACAAAAAAGTCCTTCTCAAGAATCCTACATTCAGTATGTATGTGAAGAGCACTAACCTATATGTATAAGTATAAAAAAATTAGCAAGTAAATTCAAGGTAAATTGAGTGTTGGAGTAGGGGAAAAGTAAAAGTTTTTTTTTAAAAGCCTCCAGTTGGAGATAATATTTGAGCTTAATTGGGGGAAACTCGGACTTCAGTAATATAGAGGTAAAATGGGAGATCTTTCCAAGCATGGAGGACAGTCTGTACAAAGGCAGAGAAGAGAGATGGAATGTCATGTCAAGAAATTGAAGTATATATTCCAACATATTGGAATAAATTTGGTTTCTTATGTAGTAAAACTTGCTTTGAATATTGTATAAACTCTGCAGTTCTTAGTATCCCATCAACAGACATCCTTCCTGCAAAGGCAGGAAACAGAAAGCAGAATAGGAGAATCATGGATTTAAAGCATAAATAGGCCTCAGTCCCAATGGTACTCTACACTAACCTTTTCATTTTATAGATGAGACTGAAAGACTATGCTTCACAGTACATCTTTAACTGGGACATCAGAGTCCACCTCCCACAGGAATCCTTGTATTTGCCCTGCCACCAGGAATTATCCTCTTTCTTACCATTAACTTTATACTTTTTGCTATTGCTTAGAGAAAAATAACCAAATCAATACTAAATATGGCATTAGAAATAATATGAAAATCAATAATATGAAAAGCAGATGAAAATCTGTTCCTCATTCCCTGTGACTCACTTGACCAAGACACCCTGTCATCACTCCTTTTTTATATGTTATTTCTGCCTAGTAGAATATAAGTTCCCTGAAGACAAATGCTGTTTTACTTTTTTATTTGAATTCTTTGAATCTAGCCTAGTTCTTGCACATAATAGGAATTTGTTAAATTCCTATTGCTTAATTTACACTAGTTTATGTAAACTCAGATTTTGTCTGGATCACAGCTGCATCCTAAGGATACTCGTAATAAATTAAACCATTGAGAGGTGAATTCTACCATTAGATGGGACTGAACATTTATCATGACTCTCAAATTCTCTCTACCTATTTGATTACTTACTATGGTATCAATGTGTCCAATGGCTTCAAAGGTATATTTCACAGAATTGTCAGTCATTTCCTTTAGCACTTCACTGATGGGCTTTGTGTAATCCTTAGGGTTGATGCATTCAGTGGCTCCTACAGCCTTGGCTTTCTCAAATTTAAGTGGGTTGATGTCAATTCCAATGATCCGAGAAGCCCCAGCTGCTTTACAGCCTATAATAATTGACAGGCCTACTCCTCCCAGGCCAAAGACAGCACAAGTAGATCCAGGGGTGACCTATGGTGATGAAAAAAAAAATACCGGCCTTTAGTAATTAATGATTGATCCAGTAAAACTGATATTATAATAAGTTTGGGATTTTGGGAAACATGAATTCTAGAATACAAATAGTCTAATGAAACTATTGGCAAACTGATTCTGGTAGTGATATTTTGAGTGGATGAGAAACATAAACAGTTTAAAGATCAGGAGTATATATTAGGAAGTGATGGTCTGTCACTTCAGAAAATTCATTTTTAAAAATGCATATATATAGATTGATGAGAATGGATAAAAAGGGAAAAACATATATTTGAAAAGCTATAAAAGTCTTCTAAATTTAGATGAAAACAAGAAGTCAAAGGGTAAAAGTAGGGAGAACGATAAGGGAGAGATTCTTGGAATGAAGCATAGATTAAGTAATAAGAGGAAAAAGTAATAGGTAGAAGTAAAGCAGAAGAGTCAGGAGGATAGGAAATAAGAGACACACACAAGCAAAATAAAGATCAGGAGTAGAATTCTTTATGTAAAAAAAAGGGGGTAGTAACAAAGTTAAAGCTAAAATAGATTTAATCAAAAGAGAAAAATGGGGAAACTACACTGTTAGCCATATTAATCGAGATTTCATTAGATTATTTAAAATAACTAAACAGTATAAAGTTGGAATATTGCTGTGGTATAGAAAATAATGAGTTAATGGAGTTAGAAAAATATGGATAGACTTGGATTTATGAAGGAAGATGTTGTCTACCTTCAGAAAAATAGACCTCTCAGCCCACAGATACCAAGCATAACTTGGAAGGTTGTCAGGAAAAGTTTGTCCCACTTGATGTGTGAGTAGAGCCCCAGAAAATTAGGAGTGGGACCACTGAATCAACAGCTGTGTTGGCAGCAGCAGTGGCAGGCAGGAGCAGTGGTGAAGGCAAATTCCAGAGATCTCCAGAGATCAGCCAGCAGATAAAGGAGCAAAACAGCTAGTCAGAAGGAGATTATAGGTTTTTTTTGCTAGCATTGAAGTAGGACTCTGTGGCTTTGCTCATACTCAGGTTAAAGTTGCAGTGCTGGTTCATAATACAGGTCCCTAGAAGGATCTTTGAAGATAGCTGTGCAAAACCTCTAAAGCTTGAGACATTACACCTTCCACCCTAAAAGCAGAGCCCTATTTTAACAGAATCAAAAGTCTGAGCAAACAACAAAAAGAGATTCTGACCATAGAAAGTTACTATGTTGATGAGAAAGACCAAGACATAGACTCAGAAGATGATAACAAAGTCAAAATTCCCACACCCAAAGCTTCCAAGAAAAATAAGAATCAGGTTATAGAAGTGCTCAAAATGGATTTTGAAAATCAAGTAAAAGAGGTAGAGAAGAAATATTGGAAAAAAAACAAAAGTGATGCAAAAGGAAATACAAAAGGCTAATGAGGAGAAGAATGCTTTAAAAAGCAAAATTGGTCAGATGGAAAAGGAGGTACAAAAAGCTCATGAGGGAAATAATTCCTTGAAAATTAGAATTGAGCATAAGGAAGCTAATGATTTTATGAGAAATCAAGAAGCAATAAAATAAAATCTAAAGAACAATAACAAAGAAAACAATGTGAAATATCTCATTAGGAAAAAAATTACCTGGAAAATAGATCCAGGACAGATAATTTTAAAATTATTGGTCTGATTGAAAGCCATGATCAAAAAAAGAGCCAGGACATCATCTTTCAAGAAATAATTATGGAATACTGTTCTAATATTCTAGAACCAGAAGTAAAATAGAAATTGAAAAAATCCACTGATCACCTCCTGAAAGAGATCCCAAGATGAAAACTCACAGGTATTTGATAGTCAAATTCTAGAACTCTCAGATCAAGGAGAAACTATTGCAAGCATCCAGAAAGAAATAATTCAAGTATGGTGGCCACAGTTAGGATGATACAAGATTTAGTGGGTTTTATGCTAAAGAATCAGAATGCTTGAAATATATTTTCGAGAACAATAAAACTAGGAATGCAACCAAAAATCACTTACTCTGCAAAAACTGTCTGCAAAACTGAGCATAATCCTTTAGGGAAAAAGATGGATATTCAATGAAGTAGAGGAATTTAAAGCATTCATGATTAAAAGATCAGAGCTCAATAGAAAATCTGACTTTCAAATATAGGACTCAGGAGAAACATAAGGAGGTAATCAGGGAAGCAAAGTCATAGGGGACTTAATAGAGGTTAATTTGTTTACACGCCTATATGAGAGGATGATACTTGTAACGCCTAAGAATTTTCTCATTATTATGGCATTTAGAATTAGTATATATAGACAGAGGGCAAAGATATGAGTTGAATATGAAGAGATAATATCTAAAAAATTAAAATTAAAGGGTGAGAGTGGAAGGGAGAAAGGGAAAGAGAGAGGTAGAATGTCATAAATTATCTGCCATAAAAGAGACAAGAAAAATGTTTTACAGTGGAGGGGAAAATAGAGAGGAGAGGGGAAATAAATGAACCTAACTTTCATCAGAATGGGCTCAAAGAGGAAAAAAGATACACATTCTTATCCTGTAGGAAAGTAAGAGAGAAAGAGGATAAGGAAAGAGGGGGAGGGTGATAGAAGAGAGGGCATATTGTGGGGGAGGGAACAAAACACTTTTGAGGAAGGACAGTGTAAAAGGAGAGAGAGAATAGAATAAATGAATATTTTTATGTAACTATATAAATAGATAGCAATAGTAATTGTGGAAAAAACTTTGAAATAAGTTTCTCTGATGAAGGTCTCATTTCTCAATATATAGGGAACAAAAACTTAAATCCAAAAAGGAAAAGGAAAGTGATAAATTTTGAAGAGGATGTGGAATACGAATGCACTGTTGGTGGAGTTGTGAATTTCTCCAACCATTCTAGAGAGCAATTTGGAATTATACCCAAAGGGCTATAAAACTGGGCATACCATTTTACCTAGCAATACCTCTACTAGGTCTCTGTCCCAAAAAGATAATAAAAAATGGAAAAAAACCCCACATATGTAAAATTATTTATAGCATCTCTTTTTGTTGTGGTAAAGAATTGGAAATTGAGGGGATGCCCATCAATTAGGGAATGGCTGAACAAATTGTGGTATATTAATGAGGTAGAATACTACAAAGTTGTTGCTGTTTCTTTTTTATGGTTTTTCCCTTTTGTTCTGATTTTTTTCACAACTTGACTAATGTCAAAATAGGTTTAATATGATTGTACACATATAATTTATATCAGATTGACAGTCATCGTGAGTAGGGATAAAGGAAGAAAAAGAAAAATGGAAATCAAAATCTTATAAAAGTAAATATTAAAAACCAATAAATAAACTTAAAAAAGTTAAAAAGTACTTTTCAGCCTATATTCAGATACTATTAGTTCTATCTTTAGAGGTAAATAGCATGTTTTCTTCACAAGTCCTTTAGAATTATTTTGGATCATTGTAGTGTTGAGAAGGCAACAAGTATCTGAAGTCACAAAGATTTGAGTTAAAATTCAGCTTGAAACATTTCATTAGTGTTTCTAATATGTTTCTAAACTGGGCAAGTTATTTAACTTGTTTTTGCCTTAATCCACTAGAGAAGAAAATAGCAAATCATTTTGGTATTTTTGTCCCCCAAAACACCCCATACCCATATAGGATCCTGAAGAATCAGGCACAGTTGAATGATTGAACAAAAACAATCATGTGATCAATAACTAAAAGGATGGATGAGCCTATTTGTATAACTCTGGACATCAAAGCATGTAACCATTCTTCTGAGGTGACTACGTGGTACAATGGATAAAAAACTGAGTTAAGAGACAGAAAGATGAGAGTTTAGATCTAAACTGATCTGAATGGAAACTGAACTGAATCTGATAGAAAGTTGTTCCATCAGTTCATGAAGAGGTGGACATGACTGAACAACAAAAAGAATTGTCAAGAATAGCTAAGTTGTTCACAGTTGATTATTGTACAATATTGTTGTGCTGTGTACAATGTTCTTCAGGTTCTGCTCATTTCCCTCTGCATCAATTCATGTAAGTTTTTCTGAAAGCATTCTGTTCAACATTTCTGTCATATACAACTTGTTCAGTCATTTCTCAATTGATGAGCATTTTCTTAATTTCCAATTCTTTGTGGCCACAAAATGAGCTGCTTTAAATATATATTTTTTCATAAATAGGTCCTTTTCCTTTTCCTTTGATATCTTCAAACTAAAGACCCAGTAGTGTACTGTATTGCTGGGTCAAAAGATATGCACAGTTTTATAGCACTTTGTGCAAAGTTGCTCTCCAGAAGGGTTGGATTAGTTCACAACTTCACCAACATTAGTATATCTAATGTTCCACATCTCCAGCAATATTTGACATTTTTCTTTTCTGTCATGCTGGCCAGTCTGGTAGGTATATCTCAGCATTGTTTTAACATGCATTTCTCTAATCATTAGTGAATTAGAACATTTTTTTCCATATAGTTGTAAATGGCTTTAATTTCTTCATCTGAAAACTGCATAAGTATCCTTTGTTCATATTCTTATATATTTGACTAAGCTCTCTTTGTAATCGAAAAGTGAGGTCTTTATCAAAGAAAACTATAAAATCCCATTCCCTTCCCCTTCTCTACTCTTTCACTTTTCTGTTTTCCTTTTTAATCTTGATAGCATTGGTTTTGTTTGTGGAAAAACTTTTGAATTTGATGTAGTCAAAATTACCTATTTTATATCCCCTAATTCGTAATATTGCTTGTTTGGTCATAAATTCTTCTTTTATCAAAAGATCTGACAGGTAAAATATCTCATGCTTCCCTAATTTGTTATGATGTCACTTTTTACATCCAAATCGTGTACCCATTTTTAAATAATGGTATATATACACAGGTTCTGCCAAACTGCTTTCTAGTTTTCCCAGGAATTTTTCTCAAATAGTGATTTCTTATCCTAAAATCTCAAATCTTTGAGTCTGTCTAACATTAGAATATTATGGTCTTTTTTTTTTTTAAACTGTGTATTGTGTAACACCTAATCTATTCCACTGATTCTAATTTCTTAACCAGTACAAAATGTAATACAGTTTGGAACCTGATAGTGCTATGATTTTCCTTTACATTTTTTCATTGATTTTCTTGATTTTTTTTACCTTTAATTCTTTCAAATTAATTTTGTCATTTTTTCTAACTTTATAAAATAATTCTTTGATGGTTTGATATGGACTGAATAAGTAAATAAACATAGGTAAAATTATCATTTTAAATTATTTTTTCTTAGCCCACCCATTAGCAATTGATATTTTCCCAATTGATTAGATCTGATTTTATTAGTGTGACCTGTTTTGTAATTGTATTCATATAGTTTCTGGGTTCATCTTGGCAGTTTGATACCTAAGCATTTTATGTTATCTGCAATTATAAAAATAATTGGAATTTCTCTCTTTATATTTTTCTCCTGGACTTTGTTGGTAATATATAGAAATGCTGATGATTTATGCATGTTTACTTTGTATCCTTCAACTTTGCTGAAGTTGTTAATTATTTCAACTAGTTTTTTAGAATTCTCTAATACCATTATAATACCAATATATATTATATATAGATAGCAAAGTATAGGCAGCAATGAATCAAAAAGTGATAATTTTGTTTCCTCATTTTCTTTTGATCATAATCTTACTTCTTTTGATCATAATCTTACCTTGGCAGTGTTGATTGCAGCCCCATATCCAGTGGAAAATGCACAGCCAAACAAACAGACCTTCTCAGGAGGAGCAGCAGCATCAATTTTTGCAACTGAACTTTCTTCCACCACTGTGTACTCCGTGAATGTACTGGTACTCAGGAAGTGGTGTACAGGCTTTCCTTTGCAGATAAATCTACTAGTGCCATCAGATAATACTCCTTTACCTTCAATACTATTGAATACATCAAAACCATAGTAAATGATTTCTGCTCAAATATAAATAAATGGGGCAAATAAATGAAATCTCAGCAAAAATGACAGAAACTCACTCAAGCTTTTCACAGAAATTGGAATTGGGGTTTATGCATGCAGAGCAAAATCCACACTGTGGGACACAAAGTGGGATGATCTTATCTCCTGGAAGAGGAAAAAAAATATTGCCTAGTAATAAGTTTTTTAAATGCCAAATTAAACATTTTCGGAGTGGGATATGGAAAGTAGAGATAAGATAGCAAAGTATAGGCAGCAATGAAGCAAAACTCTCCCGACATTTCCTTCTAAATAACTTTTTTTAATTTAATTTTTAAAATTTTGAACTTAAATATAAGAAAGACAAAAAAGAGAACATTTCCAGAGGAATATAAAAAGAAAGATTCCAAATGGACTTTTCCTTTAAAAAGTCAGGAGCAAATATTTAAAACCATCAATAAGCATCATATGCAGTGGGGAAAAACTGGGACCTTTCCCAGTAAGATCTGGAGTGAAGCAAGGTTGCCCACTATCATCATTATTATTCAATATCATATTAGAAGCACTAGCTTCTGCAATAAGAGTCGAGAAAGAGATTAAAGGAATTAGAGTAGGCAATGAAGAAACCAAACTATCACTCTTTGCAGATGATATGATGGTATACCTAGAGAACCCCAGAAATTCTACTAAAAAGCTATTAGAAATAATTCATAATTTTAGCAAAGTAGCTGGATACAAAATAAATCCCCATAAATCCTCAGCATTTTTTATACATTACCAACAAAATCCAACAGCAAGAGATACAAAGAGAAATTCCATTCAAAATAAATGTTGATAGCATAAAATATTTGGGAATCTATCTACCAAAGGAAAGTCAGGAATTATATGAGCAAAATTACAAAAAACTTTCCACACAAATAAAGTCACACTTAAATAATTGGAAAAATATTAAGTGCTCTTGGATAGGCCAAGCAAATATAATAAAGATGACAATATTCCCTAAACTAATCTATTTATTTAGTGCTATACCAATCAGACTTCCAAGAAAATATTTTAATGATCTAGAAAAAATAACAACAAAATTCATATGGAACAATAAAAAGTCGAGAACCTCAAGGGAATTAATGAAAAAAAAATCAAATGAAGGTGGCCTAGCTGTACCTGATCTAAAATTATATTATAAAGCAGCAGTCACCAAAACCATTTGGTATTGGCTAAGAAATAGATTAGTGGATCAGTGGAAAAAGGTTAGGTTCACAAGACAGAATAGTCAACTACAGCAATCTAGTGTTTGACAAACCCAAAGATCCTAACCTTTGGGATAAGAATTCATTATTTGGTAAAAACTGCTGGGATAACTGGAAATTAGTATGGCAGAAATTAGGCATGGACCCACACTTAACACCATATACCAAGATAAGATGAAAATGGGTTCATGACCTAGGCATAAAGAACGAGATTATAAATAAATTAGAGGAACATAGGATAATTTATCTCTCAGACTTGTGGAGGAGAAAGAAATTACTGATCACAAAATAGAAAATTTTGATTACATCAAATTAAAAAGCCTTTGTACAAACAAAACTAATGCAAACAAGATTAGAAGGGAAGCAACAAACTGGGAAAACATCTTCACAGTTAAAGGTTCTGATAAAGGCCTCATTTCCAAAATATATAGAGAACTGATTCAAATTTATAAGAAATCAAGCCATTCTCCAATTGATAAATGGTCAAAGGATATGAACAGATAATTTTCAGAGGATGAAATTGAAACTATTACCACTCATATGAAAGAGTGTTCCAAATCATTATTGATCAGAGAAATGCAAATTAAGACAACTCTGAGATACCACTACACACCTGTCAGATTGGCTAAGAAGACAGGAAAAAACAATGATGAATGTTGGAGGGGATGCGGGAAAACTGGGACACTGATGCATTGTGGGTGGAGTTGTGAATGAATCCAACCATTCTGGAGAGCAATCTGGAATTATGCCCAAAAAGTTATCAAATTGTGCATACCCTTTGATCCAGCAGTGTTACTACTGGGCTTATCTTAACTTATGATGACGGAATTGCTGATTCAAAAGGCACACTCAGTTTTATAACTCTTTGGGCATAATTCCAGATTACTCTCCAAAATGATTGTATCAGTTCACAGTTCCACCAATAGTGAATCTGTGTCCCAATTTTTCTACATTACCTCTAACATTTGTTGCTTTCCTCCTTTATTGTTGTAGTCAATCTTATAGGTATAAGATTTCTTCCCCCCCCCCCTTTTTTTTTTTTTTTTTTTTGCAAATCAAATGGATTAATTGACTTACATAGGATCAATACACAGGAAGTATTAAGTGTTTTGAGATCAAATTTGAACTCAGGTCCTCCTTTGCCATCTAACTGCCCCATGTAGTTTTAATTTCTGTTTGTTCATATCCTTTGAACATATAGCAATTGGGGACTGGCTCATTCTTTTGAATTTGACTAAGTTCTTTATATATTTTAGATATGAGAAAGAATGTTCTGTTTTTCTTTTAATCTTAGTTACATTGGCTTTATTTGTACAAAACTATTTTAATTTAATGTAATCAAAATTATATATTTTATACCTCACAATACTAGCTATCTCTTGTTTCTTCTTTAATTGTTCACCTATCCTTAAGTCAGGCAGGATAATATAGCCTTCATTTTTTTTTTTTACTATCTCCCTTTATATCTAGGTCATGTATCCATTTTGATCTCATCTTGGTAAATAGTGGGAGATATTGGTCTAAATTTCTGCCAGATTTCTTTCCTGCTTTCCCAACAAATTTTTACCAAATAATTCTTGTCCTCAAAACTTAAATCTTTACATTTGTCAAATACAAGGTTATTATAATCATTTTCTACTATGTATTATGTGCCTACTATGTTCAATTGGTCCACCTCTTTATTTCTTGGCCAGTACGACTTAATATATATATATGCATATATATATATTATATATATATCTTTTTATTGACAAAACATATGGGTAATTTTTCAACATTGACCCTTGCAAAAACTTCTGTACCAACTTTTCCCCTTCTCCCCCTCCCCCACCATGGCAGGTAGTCCCATACATATTAAATATGTTAAAGTATGTGTTAAATACAATATATGTATACATATTTATACAGTTGTCTTGCTACACAAGAAAAATCAGATTTAGAAAGAAGGTAAAAATAACCTGGGAAGAAAAACGAAAATGTAAGCAAACAAACAACAGAAAGAATGTAAATGTTATGTTGTGGTCCACACTCATTTTCCCGTGTTTGTTCACTGGATGTAGCTGGTTCTGTTCATTACTGATCAATTGGAACTGAATTGGATTCTCTCATTGTTGAAGAGAGCCACTTCCATCAGAATTGATCCTCATATAGTATTGTTGTTGAAGTGTATAATGATCTCCTGGTTTTGCTCATTTCACTCAGCATCAGTTCATGTAAGTCTCTCCAGGCCTCTCTGTATTCATCCTGCTGCTCATTTCTTACAGAACAATAATATTCCATAACATTCATATACCACAATTTATTCAGCCATTCTCCAATTGAGTACTCATTTTTAACCCCAATTGTTGTAAAACGTCTCTTCCCCACAGATTGATGGGGATTTTTTCAACCATAAAAAGAGTAAAAACTCCTGTTTTGCCTTCAAAAGTCCATCTCATAGGAGCAGCACTAACTTCAGCTGCTATTGATCCTCCTACTCCAGACATATAGGTATCTGCTTTAATCTTTGGCCAGTGACCGGGCCAACTGGCACCTCTAATAACTGTACAATCCGCACCTGTGTCTACCAATCCTTCCAATGGTAGGCCATTTATATAGATAGTGAGCATAGGTCGGTCAGCCGTTACTGCTGCTGTCCAGTATATTGCTGGTTTTTGTGGTCTGGAGTCAGAACCTGGGTGACTATGACGAGGCTGCTTATTAGGATTCTGTATGAGTAAACAAAAGAAAGGGGGAGATGTTGGAATCCTTACTAACTACTAACTAATTAGAGTTGATCTAATCTTACAAGAAGATGTTTTGGCCAGAACCTGAAACAAGGTACTAAGTAGAACTAATCAAGACAAGGCTTGTGTTCCCACCTTTACTCATTGGAGTTCACAAGTATGCTAGCTTCACAAAGTAGACTTTCTACTTTCAAGGAGTTCACACCTCCCTTAAAGCTCATTGGGCCAGAGAGCACTATGGGAGAAAACCCATAATCCCATTCTCTCAGAAGAGGCAGATAAAAGGCCAGCGATGAGGGATCTATGGCAGAATACATTTTTTCCTCTTGGCTGACTGATCGCGCTGGACTCGAGAGGAACAACTCTAGTGCAGAGAACACTTTGACGGATTTCAGTGGAGCTACGCCAGAAGCCCTCTCTCCGCGGCAAGTTGGTGGCTGGGCTCCCCAGAAGGAGATAAGAGAGACCTTCCATCTCTGTCTTGGTTGGAGGCAGAAGAAAGCAGAGGCAGAGGCTGAAGGACAGACCCTTTGGATTTGGAGACATCTGAAGGGCTCCAAGCCTCTAAACCGGCTTTGCCTTGAGAAGAACAGGAACTCCAACATTTGAACTCATAACAGGTAAGAATTCTAGCCACAACAAAAAGGGCTGCCACAAACATTCTTGCCCATACAGGTTCCTTTCCATTCTTTAAGATCTCTTTGGGGTATAAGCCCAGTAGTAGCACTGCTGGATCAAAGGGTATGCACAGTTTGATAACTTTTTGAGTATAATTCCAAATTGCTTTCCAGAAATGTTGGATCCATTCACAACTCCACCAACGATGCATCAGTGTTCCAATTTCCCCGCATCCCCTCCAACATTCGTCATTATCTTTTCCTGTTATCTTAGCCAATCTGAGAGGTATGTATGGTATCTCAGAGTTGTCTTAATGTGAATTTCTCTGATCAATAATGATTTGGAACAACTTTTTATAGTTTCAATTTCATCTGAAAGTTGTCTGTTCATATCTTTTGACCATTTATCAATTGGAGAATGACTTGATTTCTTATAAATTTGAGTTAATTTTCTATATATTTTGAAAATGAGGCCTTTATCAGAACCCTAACTGTAAAGATCCTTTCCCAATTTATTGCTTCCCTTCTAATCTTGTTTGAGTACCACTTAGTTTTGATAATTATTCTTACATTCAATTTTATTAATCTCATCTTTAATTTTTAATATTTCCAATGTTGTGTTCATTTGAGGACTTTTAATTTAATTCTTTTCTTAATTTCTTTTAGTTGCATACCCAAATCATTGGTCTGTTCTTTTTCTATTTTATTGATATAAGCATTTGGTGATATGTATTTTCCTCTGATAATTATTTTCCCTGCACCCTATAAAATTGGATATGCTCCTCTCATTGTCATTTTCTTTAATGAAATTTTGATTGTTTTTATGAGTTATTCTTTAACTCACCCATTCTTTAGGATTAGGTTGCTTAGTCTTCAAGTCATTTTAATGTGTTCCCATAGCCCTTTATTAAATATAATTTTTATTGTATTTTATCTAAAATGTTTCTGCTTTTTCTGCATTTGGCTATAAAGGTTTTTGCTCTAATATATGGTCAATTTTTGTAAAAGTATCAGGTATCACTGTGAAAAAGGTACATTCTTTTCTGTTCACATTAAGCTCTTGACAGATATCTATCATATCTAGCTTGTGTAAGATTCTATTCGCCTCCTTAAAATTAATTGATAAATTGTCAAAGTATAAAACAGGCAATTTCAAAATAAGAAATGGAAGCTATTTATAGTTATATGAAAAAAAATCTTCTAAATCACTGTTTGTTGAGTTAGAGAAATATAAATTAAAACACCTCTGAGATAGCATCTTACATGTATCGGAAATGACAAACGCTGAAGGGACTAAGAAAAAATAGGTACACTAATAATCTATTGGTGGAGTGGAACTATGTTCAAAGGGCTATAAAAATGTGCATACCCTTTGACTCAGTAATATTACTACCAGCTCTGTACCCCCCAAAATAAAAGAAAACGGACCTATATGTACAAAAACATTTATAGCAACTCTTTTTGTGGTGGCAAAGAATTGGAAATTGAGGAGATGCTTATCAACTGGAAAATGGCTAAACAAGTTGTAGCATAGAAATGTGATGGAATACTGTTGTGCTATAAGAAATAATAAGAGGATTGGTTTCAGAAAAACATAGTAAAACTCATATGAACCAATGCAATTTGAAGTTAAAAGAACTGGAATATCATTGCGCACAACAATAGCTATGATGATCAATTGGGAAAGACTTGGCTACTTTAATCAATACAGTGATTCAAGATGATTCCAAATGACTCATAATGGAAAAAAAAATACTTTCCATCTCCAAAGAGCTCTAAGTGTAAGTTGAATTAAAATTTTTTGCTTTCTTTTTTCTCTTCTTTTCTTTTTTTTTTTTATAATATTGATATGGAAATGTGTCTTACATGATTTCACATATATAATTGATAAAATTTCATTGGTCTTCTCAGTGGATGGAGAAGGAAAGAAATGAGGGAGAAAATTTAGAACTCATTTTAAAGAGAAAAGAATGTTAAAACATAAATAAATAAATAATGAATTTCATGAGTACCCATCATATGTCAGGTACCCATGTTTGTTATATGGAGGTTAGGTGATTGTTGAGACTGATAAAATGAAGTATAAAATATAGACTTTGTCTTCAAAGAACTACTCTGTGGGGAATCCAACCTGTAAGTGAATATAAGTTGAGAGAGAAGTCCCATGATGGGGATATACTAGTACAAGGGGCTATTCTATGAGCTAGAGTTTTAGAGAATTTAACTGAGAGGTTAAGTAACTTGCCTAGGATTCCATAGCCAGTTTATGACAAAGGTAAGGCTTCTATCCAGGTTATGCAGCATCTCACTACCTCTTTTAGAAATACTGACACTTTTTTGTTATAGTAAAGAATTATCCACAAAATGGATGCCTTTTGATTGGAAAATCATTAAACAAAATATTACATATGAATATAGTGAAATATGATAATGCATCAAGAAATGAATATGAAGAATTCAGAGAAACATGAGAATATTTATATAAAAAAGAGAATTGCACTTTGAATGTTCCCACAAAGTGTTAATGACATATTAATCAGAACACAGATAAGTCTACAACTAGGTTCCTTAATGAAATTTTTTAAGGGGGTGTCAATAGAAAGCAACTAGATTGATGACATTGATCACAAATTAACTATGCCTCTAAGTGGTTTGAATAGCTGAGATCTGGAAGAATTCATAGTTCCAGGGTAGAAGTCATAACCTCAAAGCTGTTTTTGGAGGACATTGGAATTTGGGAAGAGGAAAAAAAGTGAATTTCAGTCTGCTCTCCCTCCTCCAACCCATAAGTTCAATTAGCATGAAGTTTTAAGACAGAACTGCTTAACCAGTAGGAGAAGCTGAATCTGAAAAGGAATCGAAACATACATGCCTCACAGATACATAGACAATTAATTTTCTGAGGGAGGCAGCAGATGCAAAAATTGTTTCCCCTTCTCCCAACAACAACAAAAAGAAAATAACTTTAATACAGAGACCCAACCCTGAGAATTCAGCTGAGTAATCTCTCTAACAGAGATGTTCAACCAGAGGGGAAATACATGAGGACTAAGAAAAAAAAAGGATATCTGAGAAACAAGAAGTAATTTTTTTTTATCATTTATGTAATCTACATTTAATGTTACTGCCATTATATTCTAAGTATAAAGCCGCTATTTATATGAATAATGTGTGTTATTGTAGGAAAATATGCCTCTGGTTTATGGGGCAAAGGGAGAATGTTTTTCTTGCTATGTCATTTAAGTGACTGCCTTTCCTGAGAATTAATGTGTGTTTGTTGGCTAATGGCAAATGGATAAAAAAATTGATGGAGATGGGGGGGTGCGTTTCATGAATTATATGGTATGCACAATTCCCAAAGGGTTATTCATGAACAAGGTATTAGTCAATTTTTGAAAAATATTCTGGAGGTAGATGTTATATTTGCATAAATACAACTATAATAATATAAATGAAAAGAATAGTAAAAGGAAGTCAAAATCTTTATACCTGTTAAAAAAATAATATCGATCTTGGATAACAAAGAATAAAATATCCCTCCCATATCTTGCTAGAAACTATAGGGTTAGATTATTGTATTTCTCCAGATGTGGTACTATATCAATCATAATTGCTTTTAACTGTTTTTCTGTTTTCTTGCTTTTAGTTGTTTCAGTCATGTCTGACTCTTCACGACACTATTTTGAGGTTTTCTTGGCAAAGATACTAAAGTAGTTTATATTTCCTTCTCCAGTTCATTTTTACAGATAAAGAACTGAGGTAAATAAGATTAAGTGACTTGTCCATTACAAGTGGGCTAATAAGTATCTGAGGTCAAATTTGAATTCAGAAAGCTGAATCTTTCTGATTCCAAGACCAATGCTCTCTCCACTTAATTGCCCTATATTTCTGTTAAGACTTTGGGATTGGAATATCCTCAAAAATGACTATGTTGTAGAAATGAAATGCAAAAAACCCTAATTGTTATAAATAAGATTTCTGTTAAAAGATAAAGGTTATTCTATTTCTATTCTCTTCATTTAAAACTTGTATCATGGCCAATATCCTCATATTTCAGAGGATTCTTATTCTGTGTGTGTGTGTGTGTGTGTGTGTGTGTGTGTGTGTGTGTACTTTGGCAGTGTGGTAAATAAAGTCCATGGACCCAATCTCAGAATAATGTTTTGAAATGCACATAAAATAAATTTAGGATTATGAAGGAAACCAAATTATATTGAAATACAGTTTTCAACACATTTAAAAAGCAAATTCATGGACCCCAGTTTAAAAACTCCTCCCTTACCTGGTTTCACTGTAGTTACTTCTTCTCCAATACTTTCTACAATTCCAACTGCTTCGTGTCCCACAATGACTGGAAACTTAGCATGGAAGCCTCCTATGATTGCATTGTTATCTGTGCGACATATGCCTGTAGCCAAAATCTACAGGAAAAAGAAAATCAGCTGCACCAAGTGGGTAACAAGGTACTTTGGAAGTAGCAGGAAACGGGCATTTAGAGCCTTGATTGAGCCAATGTTTACATAGAGAGGATTCTCTTTGTGCTTACTTTATGTTGGGTTCTTTGCCTACCATTTACCAAAAGGTTCCTACTCTGAAGGAGAAGACATTTTGAGAGAATATTGCTCAATGTGGTCAACATATTTCACATGCAATGACATGCAGAATATTGAGCCAAAGTATCATACCAGCCAAAGTATGACTGATCATCTCATCAAGAGTGACCATATGACCACATTTTAATCTTTTAAAAGCTTTTCCAGAAGACAAAGCATAAAATGTCTGAGAGAGATGGGTCTGCAGAATAAGGGACTTTTTTTGAAGCTCTTACTTGTATTATTTATCCCAACACTGGGCATGAGACTGCAAAAGCTTTTTTGGCCCCAAACACTGTTTTAAGGTAACAGGAAAAAAGTTAAATTGAAATGTAGAATGATTCTACACACTAGAGAAAAATAAGAAAGGATTATAACTTAGTTTTGGGAAGATGCACAATGGAACATGGTCACAAATGGAACAAGGAAATATTTTTGGTGATTAGTTATTACTCATGGCATGAAGGATTATTCTTTGTTGATGAAAAATAATATTAATAAATTAGCATGATTTTATATCAATTCTTTATTATGTTATTATAAAAATGAAATATCACCAATTGTTAAGGGTATATCTTATTTTAAAAATTCCAAGAAAATTCAACAAGAATTTATTAAAATCTTGCCTTATGAAAGGCACAATGCTAAGTGGTTGAGATATAAAAATAAAAGAAAATAAAACCCATCCTTGTCTTCAACAAGCTTACATTCCATCGAGAGGTTAAAAACACATATACAAACAAGCAAATATGAAATATACGCTAAGTGAATATAAAGTGTTTTGGAGGATTGATAGAATAGTGAGATAAGAAATTCAAGGATAGAGAAAAGAGTATTTACAATTTGCATAATTTGTTCCTAATTTAGTCAATGTGTTCCTATTATCAATCAATAGAAAAGACTTCATGGCTAGTTAGTTCTAGAAGATTTTGTAAAAGAAAATTTACTTACCGTATATTATGATGCTTACTCAATAAATATTTAACAAAGGAAAGAGAGATGTCAAAATCTAGCTCAAATACATAAGAGGAAATGTGATCTCACTGATAAGATGCTGTCTCCAACAATGTAGATTGCAACCCATCCAAGCCTGTCTACCATATTGTATGATTCCTGTCTATGTCCTCCTGCTTGTCTCACCTGATGTACTGGGGTCTTAATGGAACACACAGTGGGTTGTCCCTAGCTCTCATTTTGGAATCAGCATATTTTTATTTTAGACCACACATTTCCCTAAAGGATCCTCTGCTCTCTCAGCTAACTTTCATTTCTTCATTGTCCTTTGATATCCATTTTGAATTCTTCTATCAGATATTCATTTAAAATTTTTCATTTATGAGTCATAGTTGAACAAAAAATCTGTGAGAGAAATTATTATTTTGCTATTATATTAACCATCAATCCTTAGTTAGGATCCAAACGAGACTAGGGTCTAGCCCTTTCTCTGAAGGACATGACTGATAGATGAAATTACCTTAATTCTCAGGGAACATGCTCTTTAATCTTGTATGAGGCCTTAAAGTATAAACAGAATTTAATTAGGTAAATTCTTGCCCATGTCCTTGAACTCTTCCATTGGAATTAAGGGTGACCTATCCAGCTCATGAAGAAGAAAAACAAGCCAAATGGTCTGAGTACAGATGGATTTCTCTGACCAGATTGCTAGAGGCAGCTGAGTCTCATGATCAAGCCCAGTTCTGAGCAGTAGTAACTGAAGACTTTTAGTCCACCTCTTCATTTATATGTTTACCAGTCAGGGTTGATTTTTCCAATCATGAGCAGTCGCTTTCTAAAAAATATTTAAGGCATTCAATGTTTCTATTAAGCAAGTGTCTTTGGTTATTGAGAGAAACTGATCATTAATTTATTGATTATTAGCTAGCCTGATTAATACATTGATTATTAATTAGCCAGAAACTTGTCTCTTGGGTTTTTCATTCATCACAAATGATATGATACTAGTTTTAATAACAGTCATTTAGGTAATATTTTAGGTTAGCAAAGGGCTTTACAAATGTTAACTCAATTGATCTTTACAATAATCCTTTGAAGTAATGGTTATTATTATTTACCCCCATTTTACATATGGAGAAACTGAGTCTCAGAAAAGTTAAGAAATTTTCCCAGAGTTGGCAAATGTCTGAAGCAGGCTTTAAATTGAGGTCTTCTTCAGTTCAGGATTTGCACTCTGTGATCAAGAAAGAAGAGTTGAGAATGACTTTGAAGTTCTAAATCTGGCTTATTGGGAGGGTGATGATGCCCTCAACAAAAATAGGGAAATCAAAAAGAGGGATGGATTTAGAGAAAGACAACAAATTCTGTTTTGGGTATACTGAGTTTGAGAGGCCTCAGAACATCCAGTTTGAAATGCCAAATAGTTGGTGATGTGGGCTTAGCATTTATGATTGGGAAGAGCAATCTAGGAGTCACATGTCAAGAAATAATTGAAGTCTTGAGAGCAAAGGAGAAAATCTAGTAGGAGAACAAAGAGAGAAAAAGGGATTTTTGGGAGTTTGCAAATATCTTTATTTTTTCTTTTTAAATAATATTTTATTTTCTTCCAATTACATATAAGAACATATTTAACATTCCTTTAAATTTTTTTATTTAAAGTTTTGAGTTCTAAATTCTATACCTCCCTTTCTGAGATGGTAAGCAATCTTTTTATACATGTACAATTAAGTTATACATGTAAGTAAAACAGTTCTATATTAGTCATTTTTATATCAGAAGACTTGAATAAAATTTGAAAAGTAAAATAAAGTTAAAAATAGTATGTTTCAGTCTGTATTCAAACATCAGCTCTAGAGGCAGATACAGTATGCTTTATCATTTGTCATTTGGAATTGTTCTGGTTCTTCATCAAACAATTTTGCTGTTACTACATACAATGTTTTCCTGGTTTTGCTCTCTTCACAAACAGCTTACTAAGAGAACTGTCATAAAAGGAATTATTGAATATATAATATTCAATTTCATTTATAAAGATTTAACATCATATTGGAAAAAAAACATGACTAATAATTTAGCTGCTTAACTATGACAGCAATATATGCCTCCTTAAAATGTGGGATTTACAGGCCTGGCTTATTTTTTTATGATGATATTACACTTAGAATCACTTAAGACTCCAGCCCCAGCCCCTTCTCTGGCATATTGAAGCTGTGTGACCCTGGGTCACCTGATATTAATGGAACTTTTTAGTGCTCCCAGGCAACCTAGAAGATGCTGAGATGGAGAGAATTGCCAGTCTCGTTGGTAAAGAGGGTTTCCTCTTTGGGAGTTCCCTAAACCAAAAAAATTTCAGGCCTTCTCTTAAATGAATTAAGAAGTAAGAATTTCAGTACCTTAACTCGAACTTCATAGGCTTTTGGTGGAGCAACTTCCACTTCCTCAATGGAAAAGGGTTGCTTCAGGCCCCATAGTACAGCAGCTTTGCATTTAATTACCTGAGAAATAACAAGATCTGTGACATATTCATATGCCCTTAACTCCTGATCATTTCACTAATATAAGCCAGGGAAAATCTCATACAAGAATCATTCTATCAGGGTGAGCTATTGAGCTAAAACTCCATCAAACCCAGAACTTTTTCATGCATTTACAAGCTAAAATAACAGAACTACTCCCTTTGGAGAAATATTTGCTTCTTCTTTAGAAGACTATAATCTTAACGTATATTTCTATTATGTTTAACATATATTGGACTACTTGCCATGTAGGGGAGGGCATGGGGGAAGGGGGAGGAAATTGAAACACAGGATTTTGCAAGGGCTAATGTTGAAGAATTGTCCACGCATGTTTTGAAAAATAAAAAGCTTTAATAAAAAAAAAAAGAAGGCTGTAATCATTGGCACGAGGAAAAAAAGGCTTGCAGCTTTCAAAGAATCTGTGGGTCCAGATGTGGAGAAAAAGGGAGAGACTGTGCAAATTAGAAATTAAGTTGTAGCAGGACAAGATCAGGAGGAAAATGGGAAAAATCTTTACTACAGTAAGTCAGGAGACAGAAGAACTAGGAAATGGGTTGAGGGTAAGGACAGGAATTCAGACCTCCACCAGCACCAGTCACTCTAATATCTTAAGGACAAGGAAGAAGAATTAATGCAGCAAGTTATTGGTACTCTAGTATGAATCAGGTGCTGGTAATTGAATGTTTGATTCAATACAATAATTTTGTAATTTCATTATTTTCTCTGAAAGTCTACCTCACAGCCCCTTCCAACACTCCATAATGCAGGGCTGACTTGGCAAACTTTTAAGGTAGACAAAGTCTATGACATTTTCTCATCTTGAGTTTGGGAGCTGACTTCCAGGTACAAGCTGGGAATCTCTATGTCCAAGGGAAATCCCTTGGACACAAAGGATTTTACTTGCTTTCTTTGTATTATGCTGCTTGCTAACTGTTGTCCGATATCTCTTCTGCTCTTTATGACTTAATCCCCCCAAAAGGCCATTTACACTGGATTCTTCTTCTTTCTTCTCACACTCTTCTTAACCCTCACATTCCAATATTATCATTTCCACCAAATTCTCAAGTTACTACATCTCTTTGTTGCTAAATTCAATAACTTTCTCAATCCTCATTATCCCCAATTTCTATGGATCGCTCTCTACTTCTAAATATTTCCTTCTCTCCAGGTTTTTGGGACACTCCTCTCTCCTCGGCCTCCTCCTACTCATCTGAATGTTCTTTCTTAAGTTCCTTTGCTGGGTGGAAATGCCAAAGAGATATTGGACAACAGTTAGTGAGCAGGGAAGGATCAGATGAAGGTTTATTTTTGTTTGTTTTATCCTTGCAGTATGGGGGAGACATAAGTGTGTTTAAAGGTTGTAGAGTTTGCAGCCAGAATCCAGAACACCTGTAAGGGAAAATTCCCACAAGATTGAAGGAGAGTAGAAGTGAAGATTCCAGTTTCATCTAGTCCATATGTTTATGAACCAATCACAATCTATTTTAGATCCTAAGGTTAAGATTATATTTGAAGATGTAACAAAACTTAAAACATTGCCTCTGGCACAAAAAGCTTTCATAAAACAGGAATAAAAAAATCACTTGGTAAAAATTAGCACTGAATGCCAAATAGAGAAAATAATTGACTGACATATTGATGGTGCTTTAATTACAGCACTGATGGTATTTGTAGTTGTTCATTAATACAAAATTTTGCTTGATCTTTTGAAATATTTTTGAGTTTTGATCCTTCTTTTACCTTCTGGGACCATTTTACCAAATAAGTGGCCAAGTTTTTTAAAACAGGACCAATCTCTATGTTTAAACACAAGCCTGGTTTAGAAAACTAGGAATGAGTATACTTATTGGTTATTTATATGACAGTAGATAGGAAAAAAACTAGATGGTGATGTGTGCCTGATTAGGAATTAGGAAGACTCATCTTCCTGAGTTCAAATGTGACCTCAGAGACTTAGTAGTTATGTGACTAGGGGCCAGTCACTTAACTCTACTAACCTGAATTGGAGAAGGAAATGGCAGACCACTCCTTTGCAAAGAAAATCCCAAATGGGGTCACAAAGAGTCAGATCTAATTGAAAAATGACTGAAAACCTTAGATAAATAATTTTTTCCCTCTGTCTTTAATTACTTTTTCTTTGATTCAATTACCTCATCTGTAAAATGAGAAAATTGGACTTTTATCTCTTTCACATGGTTTTGTGAGAATTACATTTAACATCTGGGAAATTTTTGTTAATAATTATAATACTCCACAAAGGGTTCATGACTTTTAAAAATTATTGCTTTTAAAAAACATTTTGATAACTCTTTTTGTAATTCTTAGCTCTATCCATATGCTCAGTTATCATTTTTTCATAAAAACAAGTCCTTAAACAGAGCCATCTTCACTTCTTGTTGTCACACAGGTAATTTGTAAAAATCACATCCTTAATAGAGCTTCAGCGTTAGCACATTATGCTTTGCATCTCATCATTTTTTAAATACAAAGTTGAGAGCAGAAGGTTTTATCTTTCTAATGAAAGGAAATAAACTATATTCCTTCTAATACTATTAAAATATCACAGCAAGAATATCCCTTCCCATGATTCTCTATTTATAATCTCCATTTTCTTCCCACAGTACTGAAAGGTTCCAATCAATGGTTTTGCTAAATGCTTGCCTACATAGGCAAACTTTTCTTCTCTCAAAGATTTACTTTCCCAAATAAACAGAAAAAAACCCCCAAACCCAAACTCTAAGGGTGCAGTTATTTATCTCATTAGTTTGTGATTGAAGATACAAAAAATACTTTGCTTACTTTTCCTGAAGTGCTCATCCTGCCTTTCTCTTGGTTTCTGATGTTCACCAGGCTTTGATGTCCTGTCACCAAAGTTTGAACAATCCTATTTTGCAAACCATTATATGTTGAGATAAATAGTCCTATTTCAAAACAAGGCCTTCAAAAAAGGAAAAAAAAAATCATTATTCAGAACTTTCAACTCTTTATCTCCCTACCCGGTCCCACCCCTTTGTAATGTTTAACTTCTGAAAAAAAGAAAAACTAACAACTATTAAGTGTATCTAAGGCAACTGAGAGTATCACCAAATAATAGTGAGTAGGGATAAAAATATTATTTATCTCAGACTCACAGTGACTAGATTATAAATTGACCACTTCAATCTACTCCCAAATTGTAAAAAGAAAATAATATAAAGAAATTCTGTTCAACAAAGGAAGAAAGAAAATGGGGGGAAAGGTTTTGTCTTCAAGGTTGATCTCCTTTGTCCAGAGAAGTATGAACAATATGGATTTATTTTGTTCCTGTTGGTTGGGCAGGACTTCAGGATTTCTCAAGTCAGTTCCTCCATTTTGAAGCCATAAGTTTGGGATAAGTTTGTTTCCCAAACTATTTGTGAGGTGGGGGAAAGAAAACATAACTGTATTTATTCAGGAATGTTCTCTGGCTGATCTTGTTCATCTTATAAATTTATAATCCATTTCCACCATGATGAAAGGTTCAACTATATCAATGCTGCTCTTTTCTTGTATCTTTTAATGTGGTGAATCACTGAGACCTGAGGTAAACTTTAGATGTTCTCGTGTTTTGTTTTGTTTTGTTTTCAGACTGAGTGGTAAAAAGTTATTTTATTTTTTAATCTATTTTTTTTTTTTTTTGCTGAGGCAATTGGGGTTAAGTACTTGCCCAGGGTCACATAGCTAGGAAATATTAAGTGTCTGAGGCCAAATTTGAAATTAGGATCTCCTGACTTCAGGGCTGATGCTTTATCCACTGTGCCATCTAGCTGCCCCTAAAAAGTTATTTTAAAAGACAAAATACCTTTTAAAGGTTCCTATATAAAGCTAAAGTTCATGAGTTTAGGAGAAGGAGGAATTTAGATAATTTTGAGGTTTCTAGTTCTGGTGTATGCTGAAATTCTTTTTGCATGTTTAGAATCTATTGATGGGTTCTCAGGTTGGATTACACAGAAGCACAAACTGCCAGCATATCAGCATCTTGAGCAATATAATCCCTGCTAGCAAACCTAACTGGTACAACTATGGGAAATGTCTTCTTACCCTGAGTGATTTTTTTTGGTTATCAAAAAATGCTTACCTCATGGTCTCTTTTCTATTTCAGCTCTTTTACTAGAGCACTTCAGTGTTCCTTCAGTTGCTTTGACTTCTTAATCCCTTAATCTTCTATATTTTCATGACCTACTTGTAAATTTGCTGGAGTTTATTAATTTGAGGTCAATCTTCAGCTTTAGAAAAATCTACTACTCTTACTACTAGTACTCCTAGTAATGCTTCTAGTTCTAGTAGAAGTACTAGTACTTCTATTACTATTACTACTACTACTACTTCTATTATCACTACTACCATCACCTCTACCTACTACTGCTACCTACAAAAACTACTACTACCACTGTGAAGTACTACTACTACTAATAGTAGTAGTAGTAATAGTAATAGAAGTACTAGTATTTATACTAGAACTAGAAGCACTACTACTACTACTATTACTACTAGTAGTACTTCTAGTTCTAGTACAAGTACTAGTACTTCTATTACTATTACTACTCATATTACTTCTTTTGTCACTACTACCATTACCTCTACCTACTACTGCTATCTACAAAAACTACTACTACTACCACTGTGAAGTTCTACTATTACTACTAGTAGTACTACTACTAGTACTACTAGTAGTGCTTCTAGTTCTAGTACAAGTATTTGTACTTCTATTACTATTACTCTACTACCACTTCTATTATCACTGCTACCATCACTCTACCTACACATAGGTAAAATGGCTGAGGCTAAGCATTGAACTGTAAATTCAAAGACAGAAACTAGATATCTCTTTTTACCAGGGCAATAAATTGAAGCCAAAAGTCAAGGCACTTAGCTGTTAACTAAGAGTTAGAGGGATAGATACACTCCAATTTAGAGGCAGAGACTATTACTGCTACCTACAAAAACTACTATTACCACTGTGAAGTACTACTACGACTACTACTAGTACCAATTACCCCTTTATACAAAAACAACAATTATTACCAGTACCACTGCCACCACTACCACTACCATCACCACAACCTCCATCACCATCACCTATTTTAGTTCCTTATACAGCAACTCTAAGGCATCTTCCTTTCATTCATCTATTCTTCATGATGACCTCAAAAGAACCTCATAAGTGATCTAGTCTAAACTTCTTATTTTATAGATGAGGAAGCTGAGGCAAGCAGGGTCGTACAACTAATACGTATCTAAGGTCATATTTGAAATCAGAAAAATGAACTGTCCCAACTCCAGACCCAGTACTCTTTTTATTAATTGCTTCACCTAGCTACCTTTTTAATTTGAGCACTTCCACAATATTCTAATAAGTGGCCATCTGGCCTCTGCTTGTTCTTTTCAATAATATTTGAATTAGTAAGATCTCTCATTGGCTTAGAAATAGCAGGATTTACATGAAAAATTCCAGATCTTAGAAAAATCTATGCAATTCCAAATGTATTTAGTTCAGAAGCACTTCTCTTTTATCTAAGTCAGTGATCATATTTTGCTGAGATGCTTTGTGATCTACATCTGAAAAATCTACACTTATCAGTTGACAGCTTCAGACTAGCCTTCTTCAGTTGACCCAACACCAGGAGTTCTATACTGCAATAAAAACATAGATTTTAAAAAGGAGGTCATTCAATAAAATTGCATAATAAAAACAAAAGCAACAAAATATTTGCCCCCTCCCCCAAACTGAGGAGCACTCATCCCAAAGCACACATAGCATCAGTGGCAAAAGAGGGTACAGGTATAAGGAACACATATGGCCAGCATGCACACAGGAAGAGGTGTATATATAGGGATGGAAGACTTGCCAATGCTGCACAGCCACTGGTGTCACTGTGCTACTCCTGCTGAGCCTGCTCCCTCTAGTCATGTAGTCTGTCAGTCAACCAAGAAGCATCTATTTAATGCTTACAATGTGTCAGGTGTTGTGCTGACCTGATAGAAATGCTCTCTCTCTTCTTCCCTCTCCCTCCCTCTCTCTCTCTCTCTCTCTCTCTCTCTCTCTCTCTTTGTCTCTCTCTCTCTTCCGCTCTGTCTTTCTGTCTCTGTTTCTGTCTTTCTGTCTCTTCTCCCTCCCTCCTTCCTTTCCTCTCTTCCTTCCTCCTCTATCTCTCTCTCTTTCTCTCTGTCTCTCTATGTCTGTCTCCCTCATCAGCTTTCTCTGTTTCTCTGTCTCTCGCTCTCTGTGTTTGTCTCTCTTTGTCTCTCTCTGTGTCTCTTTTCTGTGTGTCTCTGTCTCTTATCTCTCTCTATCTCTCTGTTTCTCTGTCTTGGTCTCTCATGGAACAGGAAAATACTTTGACCCAGTGGACAGGTAGATATTATATGCTGACATGATGCTACATACTAGGCCCACCGACAGTTGCTTGGCCTGAAGTTCTGACTCAGCAGAAATTCTTGTATTTCTTTTTCTCAAAGGAACAGAAGGTTGCTGACATTGATCTGAAAGCTCACATTTTCCCCTATCATCTCCCACTGCCACTAATTATTATTTTAAAAGAGGTCTAGGAAAACTATGAAAAAGCCTTCCCCCTCCCTCATCACCCCAGATCTTCATTTCCCCACCAGTATATCCTGAGCCCCAAAATCCAGCTGGCTAGAAATAAAGGAAGAAGCTTCCTGATTACCTCAGGTTTAATCATTTTCTTTAGATCAGGAATCAGTGTCCTACTGTCAGAGACCTCATTCTAGCTTATCATGAGCATTCTACCAAAATTTATACCTACCAAATTTAATCTTAATAGCTGAGGCTATAAACCAGGTAATGGTTTTTTGCCTCCAAATTACCCAATAGCTCTGGGATTCAGGGTTACTCAGTTTTCACACCCTAACTCTCTTCTGTTCTCCTTTATGGAGGAGTGGTTTTTTAAAAAACATAAAAAGTAGAGAGAAATCATGAAAACAACAAACATCATTGTCTCTTCCATCTATTCAGCCACATTTCAGGGCCTTTCAGATAATCTCCCCAGAACATTTAAGGGACTTTGCAATATGTTCTCACATTATGAAATCTTCTTTCTTATAATGAAAACAAGAAAAAAATTATTTAGGGGGATGAGTTCACTTGATGCTGCAAGGTATTATGTTGATAGACTTGAGAGAGAAGGTGAAACAAATATCTGAGGGGAAAGGAAAGTAACCCAAAGGCATCATGGAAACAGGATGATCATGTATGGGTCAGACCATTTTCCTGATCTCTCAAATGGATTTTGGGAGAATTTGGGAGAGACCTTAGAGGTCAATAGATGTCAATAAGGTGGAATCAACAAAGTGGAGAAAGTAGAAGAACAAGTATGAAGGACCAGTAGCATTTATAGGAGAAAGAATGGGTTATTCATTATGGGGGTGAAAAGTCTTTCTATAAATTCATGGAAAGGTGGTCATAATGTGCAAATCATAGTTTCTGTTTGCAAAACTTCAGGAAAAAATAAATAGACATTGCTGGGGGAACTTATTGAAAGCTGAAGGAATAAAAATAATAACCAATGGTAATGAATGTGGTCATGTTAGGTGAAGTGTGAGAAATAATTCATTTGGAACCTTACTCTATTCCAATCAGTATTATTCAGTTGGCTATGGATTCCATGATATATTAGGCCCTAGAGTTGTGAACTTCAGATTACATATTCACTTGCTTAATCATAGGAAGCTAGCTACAGGCCTTCTACTCTTGCTTTTCCTTGTTATGGTGACCAAGTTCAGCATGGCAGAGCTGACTCAATAACATGGAAAGTCTCCCAACTTAATTTTGTATCTTTGAAACACTCTCTCTCTTGTCCAACGTGAGCAGGGGACCATCTTATGCCCACTTAACCAGGGGAAATGCCCCATGCTTCACCTTGCCTGAGATCCCTCTGCAGACACCATTTCAGCTGATGCATAATTTTTTTTTGATTCTGTATTTTGTGTACTCCCTTTAGTATGTTCAGTATCAAATCTAATGTCAAGACTTATAAAAATAAGGCTGGAAGAAGGGGGCATTTCACATGATGAGGAAGATCTGAGATCCACTTCATTAGGGGGGACCAAAGTGCCATTGGCTCAGAGTTCTGTTTCAGTCTCTTTTGTTGTAGATTGTGTAATTTTTAATCCCCACAATCTAGTCTCAAGTATGTGGGCACAACTTCACAAGACAACCCAGTA
The DNA here is from genome assembly GCF_016432865.1 of Antechinus flavipes. Lineage (NCBI taxonomy): Eukaryota > Metazoa > Chordata > Mammalia > Dasyuromorphia > Dasyuridae > Antechinus > Antechinus flavipes. The sequence goes on from NC_067403.1 coordinate 151,035,018, forward strand.
TCCTGGATTAGATCGATAGAAGGATCTTCACTTTAATACAGTAAGCTCACCAGGGTTAGATTAAATACATTCCAAACTACTAAAAGAGCTGATAGGTATGATTGCTAAGCTGCTATTATGATCTTTAAATTTTAGGACTGATAGGTTCCTGGAGAGCCAGAACTTGCTAAGAATCTATTTTCCAGATATCTTATAAATTTCATCAAAGAGAATTTAAATTAAAAGGGATGGGGGTTGTGGTCAGAGAAATAGTCCATGAATGTACAATCACGTTAGACACCATAAAGAAAAAAAAAATACAATGAAATAAAAAGAACAATTAAGTACTCTAGAATTTTATAGGAGACAGAATCTAAAAAAGGATTCAGTGGCAGAGCATGTGGTCTCAAATATTTATATACAAATACCTAAAGTTGAGGCTATAAACAAGATGCTTGGAAGCTCTCAACAAAGAGACCTCATAATTATCATTATCAATCATCATTAATCATTAATCATAATTATCATATAGGCATGAAACCTATAGAGAAGATATGAATCTAGCTGGGCATAAGTCAAAACCAAATTTTTTTTATTAAAGCTTTTTATTTTCAAAACATATGCATAGATAATTTTCAACATTTAACTTTGCGAATTTTTTTTTGTATTCCAAATTTTTTTTTCCTTCCCTTCCTCCCATCCCTCTCCCCTAGATGGCAAGTATCCAATATGTTAAACACGTGCAATTCTTATACATTTTCCCATAATTGTCATGCTGCACAACAAAAATAAGATCAAAAAGGAAAAAAATGAGAAAGAAAACAAAATGCAAATAAACAAAACAAAACACTTAGTTCCTACAGTCCTCTCTCAGGGTGCAGATGACTTTCTTCATCACAAGACGATTGGAACTTATTTGAATTACCTCACTGTTGAAAAGAGCCACATTCCTCAGAATTGATCATCGAATAATCTTCTTGTCGCCATGTACAATGTTCACCTGGTTCTACTCACTTCACTTAGCATCAATTCATGAAAGTTTCTCCAAGCTTTTCTGAAATCATCCTCCTGATCGTTTCTTATAGAACCATAATATTCCAAAATATTCATATACCATAATTTATTCAACCACTCTCCAACTAATGGGAATCCACTCAGTTTCCAGTTTCTTGCCACTACAAAAAGGGCTGCCACAAACATTTTTCCACACATAAATCCTATTCCCTTTTTTACGATCTCTATGGGATACAGGCTCAGTAGAGATACTGCTGGATCAAAGGGTATGCACCATTTGATAGTTCTTTGAGCATAGTTCCAAATTGCTCTCCAGAATGGCTGGATCAGTACACAACTTCACCAACAAAGTATCAGTGTCCCACATCTCCTCCAACATTCATCATCTTTTCCTGTCATCTTAGCCAATCTGAGAGGTATGTAGTGAAACCAAATAGTTAAGAGGGTAAGGTGTTGAATTTCTCTATTAAGAAAAGACATTTTTATGAGAAAATCCAGAATTTGGAGAGTATGATGAATTTCAACAAAGGGGAAAAAAAGAAACAATTTAGTCATCCAACATAACTAAAGAAGAAATAAGTGAATCATTCAGGAACAGAAAATCATAAGCATAACAGAGAAATAATATACTAGTGATGGGAGACCTGAAATATGCAGATTTTTTGTGGAATTGTGTGTGCGTGTGTATGTATCTATTTCTTTTTCTCTTTGTGTTCCTGTCTTATTCTCCCTCTATATTTCATCTTCTGTTCTCTTCAAACTTCTCTCCCTGACATCCCCCATCCAAAAGCAGAACAATTAATAAAATCTTGGTTTACCTCAATGATAATTTTATCCTTCAAAATGAAATTCTATTCTGGATCTGATTTCCACTGACAGAAAGGAACTTAATGCTAAGGTGGAAATAATAGAAAGCTTGGGAAAGAAAGCGATCATATTCCTAGAGTGTGATTCCAAAATTATTGCTCATCATTCTCCAAGAGACATTATGAAGGTAATGTCTTGACTTGTGGTGAACTGGATTTAAATGAATCAGAGCTGTGCAAAGTCATCAGCTTTACTCTCACCTTGTTATTGGAATCCAGAGTCAAGGCAAGATAACAGGTGATGGTCAAGATGCAGTGGAAGACCTTGACCTTTTTAAGTGAAGGTCTTTCTCAGGTCTGAGTCTGAAGCAATATCCATACAGTGATCAAGGGTTAGTGATGTTGTTGTTGTTTGTCCTTTGTTCTTGAAGATGTTATGGAACATCAGGGAGGTGATGCTAGGACATGCAAGTGAACTGGATCTAAGTGAGAGAGGACTCTCTCCTCCAGAACCTTCTCGGTCCAGTGGCAAGAGATATATCAGAATGACTGGAAATGCCCCTGGATGCAATGGGAGATTGGCTTTTTAAGTGAAGGTCTTTTCAAGGTCTTGATTTGAGTGAGGCAATGCCAATAAGTGATTAAGGCTAGGTAAGAAATTAGGCAAAGGAGTCAGCTAGGTGGTGAAGTGGATAGAGCATCAGCCATGGAGTCAGGAGTGTGGAATAAGGTATGTAGGTTACTGTGAATAGGACAGAGAGGGAAGAAAAGGGTAGGGAGAGAATATAAGCGAAAGATTCATGGGTGGGGGCAAAGCAAGTTAAGGAGCAGAATTAAAGTAGTAGAGTTATCGGAGATAGGAAACAGAAATACAACAAAAATCAGGAGTAGAATTTACTAGAAAAAAATTAGGGCTAATAATCATTGATTTTAGATAAAATTAAACTTTAAAATTTAGTCAATAACACTCACTCCCCATCAGCAGCAGGAGAGTAAAGCTCAGCCTGTCCTTATCTGTTCAGGACAATCACATAAATGATGCTGACCTTGGAGACAAGAGCCCTGGTTTGAAAATAGGAATTATTATTTACAAGTTATATGATTCTGGGTAAATTGTTTAACTCTCTGAGTTTTAGTTGCTTATCTATAAAATGGGAACAGTATTTGTGCTACCTGTCTTTTGTTTTTTGTTTTTAACAAGGAAAGCATTTTGTAATGTTTGAATGCTTCTAAATGATAATAAATATGTTAATATTATGAGGTTCAAGTCTTCTATCACAGTTCAGACTTTTGTAACTACTAATTTACTCTAATTTGGAACTGAAAGTGCTGTGTATCTGTCTAAGAAATTTGTCTGCATGATTGTAGAGATACTACACACAAAAAAATAGAACAAACCAGAGCCTTTGGCCAGGAGTGGTTTAATTGCTTCTCATTTTATCTCCAGTTCTAATTCAATGTATGGTGCACAATAGAATCATTGCTGTTATTCTGTCATTTCATTAGATGCTTATTGATCGATTGATAGATTTTTGATTTCACAAAACTTTAGTGGATCAATGTACTCAATAATGTGGGTACTTTTCTGGTGCATATCATAAATCATTCATAATTGTCATTCTGTGGTATTATTTTCTCTATCATTCTCAAGATATAGAGAAAAAACTTAACCATTGTACGAGAAGACTTCTCCTAGAATTCTTAACTTTTGGTGGGGACCAGCACATCATTTTAACTCTCTGTTGTCTCCCTTTCATATCAAAACTCGCCTGCTTTTTTTGCTAAGCATATATTTTTTGAGTGATATATTTTTACTCCTCTTGATAAAATTCAAAAAATTAAAATACAATCAATATTGATTAAGGAGCTAGCTCCTACATGCAAGATACTGAACAGATGATTTGAGACAATGGGAAACAAATGAATTTTTTTTTTATCATTTTTGGCAATCAATAGGTTATTTATTGAGTCATGCTAAAAATGGTTTTAAAGTTGGTCTCTTATCACATTCAGAAGTGAATAGCCATTAATTCTGAATCAGCTATAAGAATGGTTCAAAAATAAATAACTAGTAAGTATGTAAGAGCACAAGTTTTTAGTATAGTTTCAAGATCCAATAATGGGATTTTCTAAAAGCTTGAACTATATTTATATTGTATAGAATTCCTATAGGGATTTTTGAAACCAAATTGAATATAGAGAGTCATTTTCTGCTTTTATTGTCTTAGCCTAATTTGAAAATTGTCAGATGATGCTACTTGAGACACTCACAAAATACAATTTGTTTTGCCCTTAAAATATCAATATATGTTTTCAAGAAATCTAATTTCATTGGGACACTAGGTAGCCCTATGGATAGAGCACCAACCCTGGAATCAGGAGAACCTGAGTCCAAATTCTGCTTCAGACACTTACTAGTTGTGTAATATTTTTGTCAAAAAAAAAAAAAAAAGAAACTCAAGGCCAGCCAACTTCTCAACCCAATGAGACTTTAATACAAGATGTTATTCTCTGATTTCAAATTAAGGCAATCCTATTTTGCAATGTTCTAAATGGTATTCCCCCTACTAATGATGTATGTAACTTGCTGCCTTTACTTTCTTATTAAACTATAGTAGCCACATAAGCAAACCCAGAAGTGTTTGTAAAATCAGAACACCCCAAAGTAATGTTTGTTGCTGTCTGGATTCATTTTAGAACAAAAATCCACCAATTCCTTCAATTGTCTCTTTGAGGAGAAGCTGAGATTCTGATTTCCATTTAGAGGCAAAGATCTTTTTTTTTTAATTTATTTTACTTTCAATTCATAGAATGTCAAGATGAGTCTAATTCAGCAAGTCTAATAATATAACCACTTATTTGGTTGGATAAGGACATCTTATCAAATTAAGATGTATAACTATTCTGTTCATCACTATTATTTTTGAAAAGGCAAATGGCGATCATGTTAGGAAAAACACTGACAAATCTCATTTTATATTCTTTGTTTCAAGGGGTTACCATGGTAAAATAATTTATCATCTAATGGTAAACCTACTAATGTTGAACTATTTTGTACTTAGCTAGACTGCTTTCATTATTTTTAGGGAAATACAACCTTTATTGAGGTGACATTTGCACACAGAATGGTCATTCTTACCGTTCTGAACTGGGTAAGTTCAGTATCAAGAACTAAGGCCTAGGAAATAGTTTGATCAGCAGAATAGAGGCGAAACATTCACCTAAGGGTTATTTGTTCTTGCCAGTTGTCTTATTTTGGGATTATATAATGTACCTAGAGTTCAACATTCACCCCAAAATATGTCAGATCTAGTACTCAATGATTGATTAAACAGGAGCATACAGAGTATGCATTCAGATGGAGGCAAACATTTTCCAATAGAGCATAAGCTCCTTGAAGGCAGACCTTATTGCATTTTTTGTAGTATATCCCCAGGGCCTACCACAGTGGCACATAGTAGGTGCTTAATAAATTCTTGTTCACTGAATTATGCCTCTAAAAATCTTTGACTTCTTTTAGGCCTTAGCTCCCTTGTCCCTATCTATAAAGCCTCCTTTATCCCTTCTCTCCCCAGATCAAATAACTTATTGATAGTCTCTGCCTTTGAGAGCAGGGATGGTTAATTTTTTTTTTTTTTTTTTTTTTTTTTTGGTATTTAGGAACTTAGCACACTGGCTGACACATGGTAATTGCTTAATAAATGATTTTTAATCAGATTGGATTGAAGTATCTTAATTAGATCCATATCTAGGAGAAGGAGAAGGAGAAGTTCCAGCATTGGGAACTTAGATTAGGGACCTAAGAGATCAGGAAAAGTTAATGGTGGAAACTAGGGCACTTTAGAGAAATGCAGATATGTAGAAGGGAGTCAATTTTGGATGACCAGAAAGGACTGAACCATTGGAGGAAGGTAGGGCGAGGAGCAAGGTTACAACTCCATTATTGGGGCCTAGACAACATAAAATAAGTCCTGGACCAATAGCAATGCAATCAAAATTAGTTGTGGAAGGAGAGAATTTACACGATGACCTCAGAAAAAAGAATTAAGATGCTGGGTAGAGAGAGATGCCAGAACACCAGATCCCATAAATAGAAATTTGGGGTAAAGCAGATTAAGTGGATCAGAGCAAAAACAATCTTGGTAGTCAGGAGGAGAAAATTCACTCCTAGACATATTGTTAGCTTAATTATTCTTGTTAAGTAGAACCTAAACCCAATTGTTTCTACCCCCTGAAGGAATTCAAGTGTTAGGCTAGTCTTTGAAAAGGCTAATCAGAGTGTTGTCAGGACCAATCTGGAAATATTTCTGTCAAGATAAGACCTTGGGACCAACAGTTATAGACTTGAGAATCTACATTCACTTCCATATTTAGATGACTTGTAATGAAACTTGGTGGAGAAATTTTTTACTTAATATCTTATGTTCTAATCAAAACACAATCCAACCCAACAAATTATATTTTGTTGTTATTTTTCTATTTATTTTCTATATGATTTTTCTAGTTTGTGGTGGAAAACTTATAGATATTAGCTCCTGGAACACAGGGATTAACTCTCTTATTTATATATACATTTTAGGAGGTGATATACTATTATAGGGAGATATACAACTCTGAGTATTAAAAGTGTGACAGATATTAAGTTGTCATATCCCAGAGGCAGGTTTTGGAACATAGATCACCCTGATGCTAAAGCTGGCACCATATTACCTTTGATAGTCATAGCTATGTGGTAGCAAAGAGCTAGCTACAAAATATCTATTGATTGAGGGAATGCTTAAATAATTGTGGCATATACACGTAATGTAATATAATAATTCCATGTGAAATGAATATGAGAAATCCAGAGAAATATAATAATTATGTAAAAGGGAGTTTCTTCCTCCTCTCCTCCAACCTTAGTTGAGATTTGACCCAGATTGTAATTGTTAATATGTTAGCTAGGTTATTGAGATGAGTCTACATTCTTTTATCAGATGTGAATACTTCTCTTATGTTGAGAAAGGAGCGAAGTAATTGAATCAGTAAACAAATTAGCTATATCTCTAGGTATTTTAAATATCTAAGTTCTAGATGAATTCAGAATCCCACATTTGGAAATATAAACCGGACAGGTGCTTTTGGAGGAGATCAAGGATTAGGGAGAGGAAAGAGGTATAATTTCACTCAATCGCCAAATTCATATTTGTTTCATAGTTTTTAGAAGGAGCTATTTAATTGTTAGACACTCTAAATCCAGCAAGGAGCAGAGGTAGATATAGATTTAGTGTTAGTTATCTGTAAGAGGGAATATTTTTCAGCAATGTGACCTCTAGCAGCAGAAAAGAAAGTAGGACGAAGAAAAGTACACTTCCCTTAGAACTCAGCTGAGCAATCTGCACAAGGAAAACTGCATTAAGACCCTACAGAGAAAAGATTTCTTTCCCCTTTAGTACCATGAGAAAGTCTAGAATTGCCTTTGCCCCATATGTATCCTACATATATACCATACTACCATTATGCTCTGGGTATGAACCTAGTCTTCCCATGAATATTGGATCTATTTGTGAGAGAGCATGCAACAAATTTATGGGACAGAAGGGTGATATTTTGGAATCACTTTTCTTACAATGGTGTTTGTGCTTTTGTTAAGACCTAATTATATCTGTTAGCTGATTGTTAATGGGAAAAAACCCAAAACACTGTTGGAGGTTAATAAGCTGTAGTGTTCAGAGAGCAGATGCAAAAAGTCTAAAACTTGAAGCGCCAATAAACTTTTGGGGAATAATCCAGATGTAAGTGCTATACTTTTAAAAAAAATTTTTTTAAAATATATATTTATTATATATTATCTAAATACAAAATAAGAAAAAATAGAATAGAAAAAAAGACAGAAAAGAAAAACAAAACGCCACATGCCCAGCAGAACATCAGGGAGGATTCAAAATATATAACAATAAATTTCCATTTCAACAAATCATTTATAATAGAAGAAATTTTATTCATGAGTATCTTTTCTTTGCTTCTTTGTAAGTTATTCTTTTATTGTCTGCTGCACATGTTCTTTTGGTCCCCATTTTATCCCCTCTTCTTTCCCCAAACAGGCTACAGTTAAGTACTGGGTGCTACATTACTATGAGCTGATACAGAATGGGAAAAAAAAAAAACAGTCCTGGAGGAATATTATAACCAACTACAGTGAAGTGAAAATTTTTCATCCTTTGTTTTTGAAGAGGGCCAATGACATCATAGTGTGATATCTTGACTTACACATCAATTAATTTTAAGTGAGGTAGAGGTACACAAATTCATCAGCTTCTCTTTTTTTTCCAGTCATTGAAGTCCAGTGGCAAGATAAAATTCAGGATTAGTGCTCATAGCCCAGGGAACAGTGGATGATCTTGGCATCTTTGGTGTCTGCCCAAGCTCTAAGCATTCCACAATGTCTGTTTCAGTTGCCTTTATGGTCATTGGAACAAATTATTTTCAGTTAACCATTCTGTCTGTGGAAGTCTTCACATATTTGGGTAGACACTCCTCTAATTCACAGGAAATTTTGAGGCCTGTCAGTTACCCTCAACCTGGCTTAAACTGTCTGCCAAGAGGATCTACTGAATTGCAGCTGCTGCAGACACCACAAGCTTCTCTAAGCTATAGTGAGAATTGGGTAAAAGATGGACACTAAAGGTGGATAAGCAACCCTGAAAAGAATACAATAAGCCCTTCCCCCCAAAAGGTGCCAGTTCTTCATGAACACCCCATAAATCCCAAATGAAAATAATTGTAAAGGGAAGTCAAATTCTCAGTATCTATAAAAAAAACAATATTGCTCCTAGAGAACAAGGAATAAAATATATCTCCTTTATTCTGCTAGACACTAATAGGGCAGACTGCTTCATTTTCAGAAATAGTTACCTTATCAGTTATAGTTGTTTCTTTTGAGATTGGAGATTGATGTACATCTAGACATTACTATGATATGAAAAAAAGACACCAATAAAATTAAATTTTATTTAATTAAAAAGATCCCTATTTCGAAAATTAGGGTGATTTATTATTAAATGAAAGTCTTCGTTTAAGGCTCATGTTCTTATTATTCACAAATCTTGAGGGATTCTTAAATTTTTTTGTATTCAAACTTTCAACTGTCATCCGATGAAACCCATGAATTCTTTCTCAAGATTAAATTTTTAAATTTTTGATGTAAAATAGAGGATTACAAAGAAAAACGGATATAGTTATCAATACGTTTTTAAAAACAGGTATCATCACTAAAAACCCCTCCCTAACCTGGTTTCACTTAGATGCCCTTTTTTCAACGCTCTAAAATCCCAGTTACTTAATTCCCCACGGTTTCTGAAAACTTAGTAAATAGGGTTCCCTTATTACAGGGGCATCTGAGGAACAAATTCTTGTGGCTAAAATTGCACGGGAAGAGAAGTAACTCATAAGGTAACAGGACATTTTGAAAGTAGCAAGAAAAGAGCATTTTGATCATTTTTGTTGTTTTTGTTTTTTAAAAAACTGCTTTTATTCTATTAGTAATTGATAAAAAATTAACTGATGCAGAAAAAAAGTTTAGACAGCTGTAGGGAATGAGAAGTTCCAAGGAGATTTTGACCACCAAAAAAGAGAATAGGTACCAAGCTCCTGCAGGAGATGAAGGGGAGTCATTATTATAAGAATAAGAAATAAACACTATAGATACCAAAATGCTTGAATTCAGACAAACCACTCCAATTTTTGAACTATCTCATTGACTTGGGATGAAACCAATTCTCCATTCACTAGCACCAGCTCCAGGAATAAGGGTGAGATGTTGGGGATATTCTGCAGAAAAGAAACTGTTAATGGCTCTCATTCATGGGAGAAACTAATAAATAGGGATTTCAAAATGTTTTTCCATTATAAAACCAAAGAAACCTTTTATAGAGAAAACAACAATAGGAAATTCAATTATAAAAAATTAATACATCTAAGTTGGGGTATGTGTATATATATATATTTATTTTTTGTAACATACATTAAATGGTACTAATTATACATAGCAACTAATAATAACAGCTGAGGCCTTGCCATTTCTGGGTAGGTCCCATTTTCAAACAATTGAATAATATCACAGACCTTATAAAAAGCTTTATGAAAGGTCCTGCTCTGAAGTGACTGTGCATTCCCCAGAGGGTACCATAGTGGACAGCAACAAATATTGTTTAGTGTAAAAATAATTAAAATTCAATTCACAAAAGTTATCACTTTTCTCTTTCTAGAAAGAAGCAAAAAGTTAAGAATTCTCTCGAATTAGTATCAGATGTGCTGGTGGGAAAGTGAGGAAGATAATTAAGAATAATGTCAGAGGGACCCTGATATTTACAGATAGTATTGGACACAAGACTGTCATTAAACAATCATAGTTGACTTCTAAATACAGGTAGCAAGATGAGTTTTGATTTGGTTATCTTAAAGTAAAATTATACATAAAAGAAAAAAGCCAGTAAGAATACATTAAGATTGATAAATAGCCCTTCAAAAATTAACCGGGTGAGGGCTTGGGCTTCCCACTGCGTTTACAAGACAAGGCATTCGGATTTTTTCTTTCCGAGTCTAACTTGCAAAGCCGCTCTCGTGGCCATTTCAAAAACCGCCCTCACACCATCTTTGGTCTTGGCTGAACACTCCATGTAACCAAATGCACCAATCCGATGAGCCATCTCCCGGCCTTCTTCAGGTTTCACCGGCTCCTGCTTCTTTTTGGCCAGCTCCATTCTCACCCGCTCATCATTTCGAAGATCTTTCTTGTTCCCCACCAGGATAATGGGCACGTTGGGACAGAAATGCTTCACCTCTGGGATCCACTTGGTTTGGACGTTGTCTAAACTATCGGAGCTATCGATGGAAAAACACGTAAGTACAACATTGGTATCTGGGTAGGAAAGAGGTCTAAGGCGATGATAATCTTCTTGACCGGCAGTGTCCCACAACGCCAACTCCACCTGTTTTCCATCCACTTCAATATCTGCGACATAATTTTCGAATACCGTGGGTACGTAAACTTCAGGGAACTGGTCTTTGCTAAACACAATCAGCAAGCACGTCTTCCCGCACGCACCATCGCCAACTATAACCAACTTTTTACGGATGGCGGCCATAGCTTAGACGGTCCTCGAGTCCCTGCGCCCGCAGCTCGCCGAGCGTTCGGCAACTCCGCTAAGTTTGACAAAAAACCGGCCGGCGGGAGCATCGGCTGGTCACCCCGGCTGGTCACCCCGGCTGGTCACCCCGGCGATCAATTCTATCATTCTTGAGTGAAGTATAGTTTATATTTTAAAAGAATTGTTGTGTTGAGTGCCTGCCATTTAGCAATTATGTGGATTATAACCGTTAAACTAACACTGACCGTTAAGAACTGCTTCATCAGCGCACATAAACACTGATCCGTTTCCATATACGTTACAGATATACACATATAATATCTACATTTGGTACAGAGAATACAACAGTTAATTCCAGAGTTAAACAGAGGAAAAGAACAGGTTGAATTGCTTTCAAGACATTGCAGACTAATTTTCTTTATTAAAGATCTATCCATTATTTACAATCTGAGAAATAATTGACTTTTTTTTTTCTGATAAAAGTTTGAGGTTCTTAGAGTTTCCAATCTACTACAAGATACTTACTAGCTGTGTGACTGAGCAAGTCACTTAACTCCTCCAAAAGGCTCTGTATTGGACCTCTCTTTTTTCTCTCTTTTTCTCTCCCTCATTTAGCAATTTAATCAACTTCCAAGATCTTTCTGCTGATCATTTTCAGATTTATCTATCCAGCCTGGTTAACTCCCAAGATCTTTTTGCAGATCATTCCCAGATTTACCTATCCAGCCTGATTTACCACCCTGAGCTCTAGTCTAAGCTAAGTGGGGTGGTTGAGGCCGAGAAGTGCTATAAGCCTTCCAGGATGGGATCTGATTTCAGTTTCCCTTTAGTGACACCCTTGACCGTTGATGTGTATAATAAACAGATATATAAATTGGCTAAACAGAAATACATCACAGTACATCTTAAACAATGCAGAAAGTTTATAAAAAACCTTTCTGATAGTGTCCTATGGTTGGCATACATGGAACGTGACCCTGATAAAATTGACACTATAGGGTATCAAATGACCTCTTATGAGGACACAACTCCTGGTGTCTTAGAAGACACAGATTTTATGCTCTTTGGGATAGTCAGAGCAGCTCTTAAAGGCCCCGCCCCCTGTCCTCTCACGCTGAGTACATAATGCCAGACTGGAGGATCTCTGTGTGGGGAAGAAGCCACGGCAGAGCCAGAGTTAGAAATCTTACCTCTGCTTCCACCTTTTCCTCCCCTGCCGGCACGATTGTATCCATCCTTGCCAAGATATGAGTATCCCACTCCCAGCACTCCAAAGATTTCTACAGAAACTAGAGAGCCCGAGCATAAGGGAACAGAAGGAACAGAGTGGATAGACAGGCTTGAAAACCTCTTATGGCTTTCTTACAGCAAGCGGCAGTTAAAACTCCCCCCACGGGTTGTACAGTTTCATTGAGCACAATAATTCATTTGTCAGTCCACAGAGCACGGCAAAACAGTCCAACTTTGTGTCAGTGGTGTGTTAACAGAGTAATACAACCCCTTAGGCAGGAATTTACCAATGCTTTGATTGTCCACTATATGGATGATCTGCTGCTGGCATCTAGCCATGAAACTCAATTACAACATGTGCATCAAGCAATCCTCACTGCACTGCAGCTTAATGGCTTATACCCTGCATCTGATAAAACTCAAACTCAATCTCCTTTTTCTGATTTGGGTGGTGGACAGAGTGTATGTTTCTCTACGTCCTCCCCAATTGGATATGACCAAAGTGAAGACTTTGAATGATTTTCAAAAGGTGATTGGGCTGATACAATGGATGAGGTCAGTAGTTCCTATTCTACCTTCACTAATGAAGCCCTTATATGACATTTTACCCAGTGATTCTTCACTATTGTTCCTCCGTTAGTGGACTCCTACAGCCAGAGACAGTCTTTACTTTATTCAACAATTATGGTCAAAACGGCTCACATACATAGATCCCACCCTTCCTATGGAGTTAATCATACAAAAAGATGCCCCCATATATGCCATGTTCCATCAAGGAGAGGACTCTAATCGAGTGGTTGTACCCTCGAAGAGCTACGAAGGTCACAGTGTCTTGGACAGACTTGCTGGCTGAATTTCTTTGGTCCTGCATACAAAGGACACTATGGCTTAATGGGACCTACCCAATTGTGCATGCTCCCATACCAGGACAATACATTTTAGCTGTTGCACAGGACAATTTGTTGGGGGCCTCCATAGTGTCCATTGTAAGCTTTAAATCTACCTGTGATAGTCTGTATCAGATGACCAGCCCCCTATGGATCCCTCCTAAGATAATATCTACAGAACCAGTCTTGGGCCCAACAGTGTTTACTGATGCCACTAAATCAGGGAAAGCTGGACAGTATGCCCTAATACTAGTCAACAATGGGTTCTCCACACCCCCTATGAGTCTACTTAACAGAATGAACTGTTTGCTCTAATTAAAGTTTTAGAATTCTTTCCTCAGGCATGTCACATTGTCTCGGACAGTACCTATGCTATAAAGGCTCTTATTCGTTTGCCTTCTGCCTTCATTGAAGATAGTAATACTAATATATCTTTCTTGCTTCAGACAGTTTAATCAACACACATAGCCCAAATCTCTCCTGTATTTATCATGCATGTTCGATCTCATACTGGTGGTCTTGGTCCCATTGTTTCAGGCAACTGAGCAGCTGATGCTCTGCGATACTCTTCTTCTTCAGTAGAAAAAAATCTCTCCTTCTTCAGCTCAGGTTGTTCATGAGAAGTACCATTTATCCACTAGATCCCTGCAAATACTGTATGATCTTAGCAGAGAGGAAGCAGCCACATTAATTCACCAGTGTGTTATATGTGGTCCCTTCCACCCCCCTCCTTCAGTTACCTCTCTGCAGAATCCCCGTGGTGACTGTCCTAATGCTCTCTGGCAAATAGATGTTATCCATTGGAGCAAGCAGCTTATTTTCCAGGTTCCTGTGGGCAACTATTCAACCAGGCAAGGTGACCAGGCATGCCATCTTACATTTGTATCACTTTCTCTCTTGCAGGCCCTCCATCATGCCTTAAAACTGACAATGGCCCCGCATACGCCTCTAAAGGCTTTGCTCTCTTTTTATACGAATTTGGTATTTGTCATTTCACAGACCTTCATATAACCCTACAGGTCAGGCAGTGGTTAAATGGGCCAACTGCACGCTGAAGTCCATGCTGCAAAAGCAAAAAAGGGGAGGTGGAAGTGGAGGGATGGGATGTAACTCAGTTCCAATTGGATACCACTCAATTTTCTTTAATTTTCATCTATCAATACCCTTATACCAACTTTACGCTTCTTTGCTATGCCACAGGTCAAGGATTCACAGGTTTCTCCCCATACCAGGACGGCTCCAACACAATGGTGAGCAATGTGGGAAGAAACATCAGACGGGTTATGGAAGGGGCCAGGGGTGGTGTACAAATGGGGGATAGGGTGTGATTATATCATTCCAAGTCCTGTTGAAACTAGACAGGAGTGCTCACCTGCTCCTTGTGACTCCAGGGACCTCAAGAACAAGAAGAAGAGCAAAAGGAGGTGGAAAAGGAGGACCAGGACATGCCAGTTGACAGAAAAAAGAGAGCAGAAGAGAAGACTGAAATGGCTGTGTTGTGGATTTACTCTAATCAAATCAAAGAATTGTCAAAGGTTGTAGCTGACATTAATGTATTAGTGAAAAATATTAGCCTCACTAAAAATGCTTCTCATGACCTTATTGATTGGATATATATACCACAATGCCAGTACCCTCATGGTTGTCTCACATTTTATTGTTAATTGCTTTTTTTATTGTATTGCTTTTGCTTTTACCTTGTATTTTCTGATACTTGCTTTTTCTCTCTCTTAAGACAGTCCCTTGCAGGACTGGTAGCTGAGTAGCACCCCCTTCATAGAAAACAAAAAGAGGGAGATGCTAGGGAACCTAGCAATAAGAATGCTAGGGAACAGAATAACAAGAGTCTGCATTAATCTTGTGACCATTGTGTACCTTGCCCACAATGCACCATTTGCATAGGCAACAAGACTGTGCAAAGACAAGTTTTGTGCTACCTCACCCTTATCGTCTTTGGCTGATTGGATCTCAGTCAGCTCACTCTTGGGAATGGATGTTGAGGCTTCGGGTGTGAGTTCTGCCTCATTGGCTACAAGTCCAGGGTACACATCCTGTAGACATGTCAGGACAGGCATCGAGCCCGCACCAAATCGAAATTGCTTCCATTGCCTCAGGAGTTGGGCTCCTGGATACACAAGCTAAACACATACTTGTTGTTGGGGCACGTTGGCAAGGGCAGATGAGAGGGGTATAAGTACAGGACAGCAGAGGGAGAGGGAAAAAAAAGGGAAAAGATGATGTAACCAAGCAATAAAGCTGCTCTGAACTGCATAATTGGTGTCAGACTGCTCTGTCATATCCAGAGACGTCTGAAGGTCAGAGAAGCGATGATAATTGTGGGTAAGTGCTCAGACTCCAGCTGGTGTCAGCAGGTCTGCACTAGCTGGGGACCCCAACAGGTGATATAGTTCCAAACATGCTTTTCCTTTACAATAGGGGTTCATTAACAATTTGAGGTTCATAGGTTCAACGATATGTTTGCATGGTATTACATGCACTTAATATTTGGATTCCAGTCCTTTCAGTTTTCTCCACTTTAGATTCAGGTTAACTGACTCTCAGCAGGTCAATGCATTTCTTTATATCCATGTGCAATTTGGTCCCTTTCTGCATTGGTAGGAGGAATTTCCTTTTGGAGAATTACCTATTCTAAAGAATTTCGTACATACTTTGGATCCTGAAATCTTTTGTTGTAGAAAGTCGCCTTGGTTGGGGGAAGGTAGGAGAGAAGGTGCTACAGGGTGCAGTGTTGAGGATCTGAGAATTGGAGTATGATGGTAAAAGTTACTAGTCAGAACAGTGAGCAGACCATACATAGAAACTCTGGAGAGAAGATACCAGGGACCTTGTCTGCCTTAGAATTTTCATTGTGGAGGTTGCCATGGTTTAGGCAGGTTCTCAGGGAAAATTATGAGGAACATTCTGTATTGAACTAAGCATCTAGTTACCTGCTTCTGGTTCATGGTAAATAGACAGTGTCAGTGACTTACTGCAGAAATTCTCCTTTCTTGTCTTTAGGGTGCTGGAGTGACTGGGGCTGGTCGAAGCCTGTATTCCTAGCCCTTATCCTCACTCCATTTTCTACTTCCTCTGTCTCCTGATTCACTTAAATAGGACTCCTGCAATTTGTCTCTCAGTCAGTTTCTGTAATAACTTATTTCTGTCCATGGGGGAAAAAAATCTGCCTTCAGAGATAGGTTGTGCTGACTGACCAGAGGTGTAATGAGTTGCTGGAAGGAAGGTATAAGGTAGGAATACTTAAGGATCTTGAGTTTGTTCCTGCAGCTCTGGGTTGCGGAGACAAACAAAATCTTCAGAATGCCCTCTTCCAATTCTTCTATTCTGGAGCCAAGAGCTTCTGGATGAGTGTGTTTCCCAAACTATTCCTGGGATGAAGGAAAAGGGATAAAATTGCATTTCTTCAAGAATATGTACTACTCTATATTATTGCTCCTATAAATCTGTAATCCATTTTTGCTGTTATTAAATTTTAGACTTATTTCTGTGCTATGTTTTTAACAGGATATTAAATAATCAGACTAAGGTAACTGGATTTTCCCACATTTTTTCCCACTGGATTATAGTAAATCAACCAAAAAGATAAAAGGCCCATTAAAAGCCTCTACATTTGAACCCAATTTCATGGTGGTGGGGTTGTTGTCCAGTAGTTTAATCATATGTGACTCTTTGTGACCCCATTTGAAATTTCCTTGGCAAAAATACTGGAGTGGTTTTTTGCCATTTTCTTCTCTAGTTCATTTTACAGATGAGGAAACTGAGGCAAACATGGTAAAGTGAAATGCTTAGGATCAAATAACAAAGAAGTGTCCAAGGCCATATTTAAACTCATGAAGATAAGACTGTATGACTCCAGGCTTGGCCCGTTAGCCACTGTGCCTCCTACTTAACCTCATTTTACAGATGAGGAAATTGAGGCTATGATTTTAAATGACTTTCCATAGCGTACAGAGATAATGAGTATCTGGGGTAGGATTTGAACTCAGGTACTTTTCATACTAAGTTCTGGGATTCTATACACTATACATTATACTATCTAGAAAACAGATTCCAGAAGATGAAATTAAGTGAATCTCAGTTTTATTTTATTGCTTCCCTCAACACCTAACCAGGGCTGACATAAATCAACGATTGACATTTGCTGCTCTGAGTGGATTAAACTGTCAATCAAAGTTTAAGAATGAGCTTTGAAAGCTGGAGCATAACCCTCCAGGCTTTCTTCTGTGGAACATTTATAATTAAGCAATGTACCCTGAAGTTCTGCAAATGAGTTCATCCATCTCTCCTCGGTTATATAACCCACCTACTTTGGCCATTTTCCAATTGCACTGGCTTAGATTTTTCCATAATTTGAAATGGAGATTGCTGAACATTGCTTTTTAACAAAATGTTTTCTTGCCAGTTGTTCTAACATACCAAACCCAGGGATCCTTGCTTTTTGATCCTAATTCCACAATGGCAAGCAAAATGATACGCTAGGCAGTCAGTTTTCAAACATTTATTTAGTACCTATTATGCAGTCTAACATCCATTACTCCATTTTGGTTGGGATTGCTGTCAATTGCTTTTTCAAAGACTATGGAATATTGCTTTTGCTAGGCTTTTGCTTAAGTAGGAAGATTCCTGAAAACTGCAGGTGGAGAACAATGTCATCTTTTGTTATTGAATCATTTCAATCGTGTCTTACTCTTTATGAATTCCTGTAGTGTTTTCTTTGCAAAAATACTGGAGTGGTTTGCAATTTCTTTCTCCACTCATTTAACAGCTGAGGAAATTGAAACAAATTTAAGTGACTTGCTCAGAGTCATATAGCTAGTAAATGTTTGAGGCCAGATTTGAAGTCAAGGAGATGAATCTTCCTGATATAAGTCCATTTTATTCACTGTACCACTTACCTGTTCAATGCCATCTTCAGGGCAGAAGTTTAGAATTAGAAATTGTGTACCCTCGTGGAATAAAATAAATGGTCTGGTTCCAATGATCTCATGATGATGAGAGCCATCTGCTCTCAGAGAGAGGTCTGTGGGAACCAGTATGGATCAAACATAATATTTTCACTTTTTATTTGTTTACTTAAATTTTATTTTCTTTCTCACTTTTTTTTCCTTTTTGATCTGATTTTTCTTGTGCAGCAAGATAATTGTATAAATATGTATGCCTATATTTGATTTATATATATTTTACCATGTTTAATATATGTTGGATTACTTGATCTCTGAGGCTGGGAAATTGGAACATAAGGTTTTGCAAAGGTCAGTGGTGAAAAATTATTCTTGCATATGTTTTGAAAATAAAAAGCTTCAATTAAAAAATTAAATAAATGATCTGGAATCCATTCACTTTATTTATTTTAAGAGCATATTTTTCTCAGTTAAATTCTGTTTCAACTTGAAGCAATGGAACACTCCCAACTAGGAAACTAGATGTTTAAAGCCAATTCAGTCCTCCCAGGGCAACTGTCCAGTAGACATGTCAATAAGTATTAAGCATTTACTATTTGACACTGAAGAAAACAAAGACAAAGCAAAAGAGTCATTTCTCACAAGAAGTTCACATCCTAATGTGAGAGACCTTGTACAAACAACTATGTACATACTACATGGAAAGCAGGCTTAAAGAGGAAAGCACAGAAGCTGGGATGGAGATAGGATTTGGGAATGCCTCCTTGATCAAGTAGCATTTGAACTGAATCATAAAGGAAGTCAGATTCTAAGAAGTGAGAATGGGGAGGGGAAGGGGATAACCCTTGCAAAGAAGAGGACACCAGAAATAGGGCACAATGTATGAGAAATAGCAAACAGGTCTTAGAGCAAGGAAGCTTCATACATTATGGATGATAAGGTTAAAAAAAAAAAAAACAGAGTCTCAATAAGGATAAACTATTTAGTTTTATACAAGGCAATGGAAACCATATGTCTAAGATTGTCATTAGCAATTGGGTAGTTCAAAAGAAAGATTGGGGTAGAGCTCAGTACGAAGTGATTCTAAAAAGCAAAACTTCGTAGGAAAAGATAAAAAGAGTAATTATGTTATATAAATGAGGTGCAAGAAGAACTGACACTGAGAAAATAGGGGTGGTAGTTCTGGAACCCTACTGTCATTGGGAATGAATTAAAGAAGGAACAATACATACATGTGTACATACATGTATATATATGCATGTGTGTATATATGCATATATATATATATATGTTTTCTAAATTAAAAAAACTAAGGAGAGATAAGGGGAGGTTATAGAAGAATATGTAGATTAATGAAAATTGGATAAAGTAAAAGGGAAAGGATGGGGGAGAGGATAAGGAAGGGATCATTGGAGTGGAGATAGTTTAATAGCAAGAAAAGGTAGCAGGTAGAAGTAAAGCAGAGGAGTCAGCAGGGATTGGAAGTAAAGAAATACAAACAAACATAAGAATGATCAGAAGTAGAATGTGTTAAGGGAAAAATCAAGGGTAGGTATCATTGATCTCAGACAAAGTTAAAGAGAAAAATAGGGAAATAGCACTACAAGTTAATCATATTAATCAATATTGTTTTAGATTATTTAAAATAACTAAATAGTATAAAATTGGAATACAGCTTTGGTGTAGGAAATGATAAGTTGGTAATGTTAGAAAAATATGGAAAGACTTGGACTTATGAGCAATGATGCTATCTGTCTTCAGAGAAACCGAGGACAAACAAACAGTATAGTCTTACATAGATGTACATGTGTATATGTATACTATTACACTATTTTTATCACTATATGCTATTTATAGTTATATATTTATGTGTATATTTTTATGTTTATCAATCTATGTCTGTGCTTAATTGTAGCCTTTTGGGGGGAGAGTTAAAAGAAGGAAACAGGGAAAAAAGAATAAGATAAAAAGTACACAGCAGAGAATAAAAGAAAACCTACAAGAAAACAAAGAATAGCTCCAAACACAACATGCAGTATTTATTATATAGACTTTCTTGGAATGGAAATTTATTGTCTCACATTTTGAATCCCCTCCTATATTCAGCTATGCAAATAACAATTTTTTTTCTTTTGTGTTTAAATTTTAAATAAATAATTTTTTTAAAAAGTCATTCTACTTCAAATGTGTCCACGTTTTGCTGAATCTCATATGAGATGGTGCTCCAAACAAGAAGTCTGGGCAGCAGTCAGTCCTACAGGAGAATAGAGTTATCAAAACTTATAGAGAAAATTATGTAAACTACAGACTAAGTGTTATCTACTAAAAAGAGGGAATTTTCATACCAGAGGATTACTTTCACTAGTGAAATCTCTAGCCCAGTCCAAAATAAACCAAAGCCACACCTCATTCCTAATTTACCAATAAAACATTTTGAACAATAGCCTCTTTAATAAAGAATATTAAACATCAGTTAGGCAAGGTTCTTGGCTGAGGGGGTAGGGATAGGGAGAGACATTGGAGATTTAAAAGTGTTGGGGAAAGCAATAGTGAGATAATTAGGGGTGTGTGAAAGTATTGCCTTGTAGCAGGAATAGTCTAGTGGAATTTATATAACATAGATTTATAGTGGACCCAGTCAATAGGTTTCTAAGATTTTTCTCCAGATTCACTCAGCAGCTCATGGAATGGAATAATCAGGATATAATGAGAGTGATATGAGACTGCAGCTTGCAAGAAAAGATCAACAGTATGATTTTGGATCAAAGGATTTAAGAGAAAAGAACACCATAGCATAGAGATGATTTACCAAAGTGTCAAGATGGAGAAATGAGAATATAGCTACTCTGGGGGTAATGGCCTGGAATGGAGGTTTGAGGGATTAGAGGTCACATTATGGATGATAAGCAGGTTTGGGGAACTGGAAAGGAGAGGGAGAGGTGGAATGATAAAAGATTGTGATAAGATAAAGGAATTTCAGAGTTTAATAAACATGGAAGTTGAGCATTTGTAGGTGATGACAAGATCAAAGGTATGATTATCTTTGTAGTTAAGATGGGATAGAGAGTATATTGTAGGAATTAAATAAATTATAGAAATAGAAAGTTAGGATATTTGTGGGATTATCATTATGTATGTTGGAGTCTTTTAGTAGAAAGGTCAGAGTTGAGAAGAAGAAAAATTGTGGAAGACACTGAACTCATTTATGAAAGAAGAAGCATTTCCTAAGTAGTTAGTAAACATCAGCCAGCAGAATTTTGTTTGTATAGGTTAAGTGAACCTTAAGGTGGAATAATTGAGTGATGGTGATGAAGAAAGAACCTGGAAGTGGCAATGGGGAGCAAAGAGTATTCCAACTCCCATACCTTGACCTGTCATGGAGTAAGGAAATGAATGAAAATGCATTGCCTACAAAGGAGTCATGAGTAAGGAGCCAGGTCTCAGTGAGAACGACAAGATGGAAGGAATAGGAAAGGAAAAGATTTCAGATGAATGCAGAGGGCACTGTGAAAGGAGTGAGTAACTTTTATTAGGACTTTCATTAGGAGTGGTGATGAGGGGAATAAGAATAAGGGATCCAGCAGTGGGGGAGAAGGAATAGAATTTGAATGGTTACCAATAAAGCTTTAGACTCATTGGGATGGAGAGAGTATGGGCAGGGAAGACTTTGTTAAATATGAGGGAAGACTTTAGAGATATTTTCAAAATTTATGGGATTTTGACTTAAGAGTAGAGTCCTTTTAGAGCCATAGGCAATTGGAACAAATACTTGGAGCACAAGGAATAGTGTTACTCTCCCTTCCCAAGAAGATCAAGCTGGAGAATTGATTAAATGTCCTTCTTCCACCATTAGCAATAAGGATATTAGGATACCAGGAGCCAGGAAAATCTCTAAATGCATAAAATATGGAATAATTGCTCATTTACATTTTTATGGAGAATTTCCAACATTGTGAGTCTCCTATACAAGGAGATTTTTGAGTCCACAGAAAATTCTGTCCTCTTTCGTCTAACAATAAAAACATATTTTGGATTATAGCTTTACTTCTCTTAGTACAAAAATTACTTGGGATTCTAAAATACTATCTGGTTAACTTACCAAGTTGGAAAATCTTTCTCTCCTGGTTGTTAGTTGAGGATTATTCTAAGTAGGCATTTCATGTAGGAAGCATTTCATTTACAACTAGGAGGATGATTAAGTCATAAAATACAATATAATGTGGAGAGATTGGGCTCCACATGAGTAAATGAACTGTACATATAAATTAAATTCCACATTTCTCAAAATATCAAAGTAGGCAAGGACACAAAAATAATTATAACACAGAAATACTATACCCAAAAGTGATAAGTGGACTAATTTCTAAAAGAGAAGGTACTTGTGAAGGTCAATAAAGCAGCATTCGTATAGAAATAAATTTATTAAAGCCGAACTGGACATTAATTTGGAAATTGTCAAAACGGGAATCTGACTACATTTTTATCATTTAATTCAAAATGGCAAAAAGGTAAATCTTTTCCTGAATTATGATAGCCAGTCTTGGAGTAAATACATTCTCTCTTCTTCCACAGTCACTTTTTAAATTTCCCTCAAGTTAAATGAGAAGTCTTCTTGTACTGAATTATGAAAAAATGCATTTATATTTCATTTTTACTTTTATATCCCTAGTAACTAGCATAATGTCTGGTATAGGGAATACTATAGATAAATTCTTACTGAATTAAGATGAATTGAAGTGTATTGTATATTTTTCTTAATTTTAAATATAAATATATATTTCAAAATAGAATGAAATAAGCTCTATCATATGATGACACAGACTATTTTATTTGGTAGAGTTTTTTTTAAAGCTGATTTAAATTTTTTTATTTCCTTTGAAACACAAAAAGAGAAAAGAGATAAAGCAAGAATTTTTGTAAACATAACCTGAAAAATCTTTCCAAGAGTTTTGTTATCAGTACTTCACATAAAAGATATCTGCTTTTAAGATATTACAGTAGCATCATCTTAAGCCATACACTGCCTTGTAGGTGATTAGAATCTTCTTAATACTTTTTGACACAAAGATATTGGAAATCTACTTTAAAATTCCAGTTCAGTCAAGAGTAATCAAAATTAAAAACCTTTATCTGGTGTTCTAGTCCGGTATAACTCACTTTATAAAGATTAAAACAACAACAACATTGGCACCTTCAATTACCCCAGGTAAATTGAATTACGATAATGACAGCTTTAATCTGTTATTTTGGAAAATGTTGTCCAATATACTTTGTTTCCCTTTGGAGCCTGGCCCACAGGAGACACTCACACAAGCTCTGATATAATTATATGAAAATGAAATCTTGGAGAAAAAGCCTAATATGCATCCATGGTTACTTCTAACCACATAGGAGCTCAAAATGTCAGGACTGTTCAATGTTGAAAGGGAAAAATGTAAGTTTATGTTAACAGCTTGTTTCCATATCTTCCAATCAAGATTAATTTATCAACAGATCTTTCTTAAAACTATTATAAATGCTTCTCTATCTAATGTGCACAGACAGTAATTGAAGAGATTCTATCCTGTCATATCATCCCTTCTCCCATTAAGCATTTTCTGTGTCTGAGAGAAATCATAGAATACACGTTATAGGGCCCAGTGAGACAGTTTTGGTTTAATACCCAAGTTATTCTATCCATGTTTCTATCCATGCTCTGCCTTCATCTTCCTAGAAACAATCCCAAGACTTCTCAGGATTAATATACATTTAATGTCCTATAGGACATTATCTCATAAAATTATGGCTTAGAGATCTTAGAAGTCCTTAAATCTAGTCCCATCATCTTACAGAGAAAGAAACTGAGACACCGAGAGATGTAGCTGCCCATGTAGTAAGAGGCAATGAACTCAGGTGACATCAACAAAGTGGAATTCAGTTCTGTGAGGGAAACAGGACTACCCATTGAATGAAAATAGATACAACATACCAGAAAAGAAAAAAAAAATATGTCCATCTGGAACAATGAAATATTAGTCCTATAATGACTTTATTTTGTGGGAAGCAGAGCTAAGCAAAAATATCCATATATTCAAGATAAGTGTCCAAATATTACATCATAGAAATTGAATTTTTCAAGTGAAAGTTACATACCTCCCTCCTTTGTTGAGATCAAATCCTTTGTGATTTTATTAAAAGGTAAAAGCCAGTTAACAAACTGGTTCAAGTCAAATTTCTTTGCTCTGAAATCAGAAACTAGTTTTGGGAAGTCATTTACTTAAAATAAGACTAGTAAAATTTTAACAGTCCATAAACAGTTGTATGTATTTACTATGTGCTAAACATGGTGGGAAGAAAGGAAGTCTATAAAGGAAGTATATAATTAATTAAATAGCTGATTAATTTCTGAAATCATGAAATGAGGCAGGCACATTTGGTTCTTTGGGTACTTTCCAGAAAAGACCATGATGGCAATGGAAAGTCATTCTAAGTCATTTCAAAATTAGTCCATTGCCCCATCACTTGTATCATCCTGGCTTCTTGAGGTTTCTTGTGTGAGCAAAAGCATTAGTAGGGAAAAAGAAGACAGAAGGATAGTGCATTTAATGAAAAAAGATAATGTGGTAGGGATACTTTAGATTTTTTAATTTTAATTTTCAGTTCTAAATTCTTTCCCTCCTTTGATCCTTTCCCTCAAGAGAGAGCAAGAAATATGATATCTATTGATAGAGCAAGAAATATGATATTCTTTATACATAGAAAGTCATGTAAAATCTATTTCCATAATAAGCATGCTCCTACCCTCCAAAACAAGAAAAACAAAGGAAAAATATTATGTTTCATTTTGTACTTTGACTCCATAAAATGTATTTTTTGTACATGTATAATTGTATAATTTATAGATTGTAAATGTTTTTTGACGGGGATGGTTTTATTGCTCCAATTTACTAATTCTTTCACAGTTAATTATCTTTATATTATTGTTATTCTTATGTAGATTTTTTTGGCTTTTTTCATTTCATTTTGCAAAGTTCATATAACCATTCCTGTCTTTATGACACAATCCCTTTCATCACTTCTTATAGCACATTAGTATTTCATAACATTCGTATGTTATAACTTGTTCAGTCATTCCCTTATTGATATGGAATCCTTCAGTTTCTAATTCTCTATTACCACAAGAAGAGCTGCGAATATTTTTGAGCATATGAATTTTTTCCCTTTTTCTTTGGTCTCCTTGGGGTATGGACCTAGTAATCGGATTGCTAAGTCAACAGATATGCTTAGCTTTACAATCCTTTGGACATAGTTCCAAATCATTCTCCAAATCATTGGAGTAGTTCATAGCTCCATAAACACTATGTTCCCAGTATGTACCTATGTTACCATACACCCTCCAGCATTTATAATTTTATTTTTCTGTCATGTTAGCCTATGTGATGGATGTGAGGTGAATCATTGAAATGGTATGTAATGGAAATCAGGAACTTAGGTCTTTACTCAATTGCTTGATCCAAGTGATCTGATCTCAGCTACCCCCCTTCTCCACCAATTGAAGCAATCTAAAACTTAGCCTGTACCCATCTATCCAGGACAACAGCATGCAGCAGAAATGACACTGGCCTAAGATGTAGGAGATCTGGTTTTGACCACAGAAACCAATATTTACAAACTATCTGATTATGGGTAAATTATTTAACTCTCTGAGCTTGAGTGTTCTGTGTAAAATGGGGACAATATATGTGTTACATGTCTTAAAATTTTTTTGCAAATTTAAAAAAAAATTTAAATTTAAAAATTTTTGTTGTATTTTTAATTTATGAAATAAAACAAGCATGCCCATAACATAGTATAATAAAAAAAGATGATTGCAAATGAAATTGCAAATCCATTATATACAATTTAATATTCCTTTAGAATATTTAATAGTTATGATGTAATGTCCCTCCTCCCTTCCTTCCTTCCTTCATTTATTTGTTCGTTTGGTCGTTCCTTCCTTCCTTTCTTCTTTACTTCCTTCCTTCTTTTCCTCCTTCCCTCCCTCCTTCCTATCTCTTTGTTTGCCCCCCATCCCTCAGTTTCTCTGTTTTTCCTTGTCTGCCTTTCTCTTTATCTGCCTCTCTCTCCCAACCCTTTTTTCCTTCATTATATTTGCTTAGCGCATAGAGCTAAAATACTATAATCTTTTTCAGAGACCAGTGTTGAATAGCAACTATTTAAAAATTGATTTGATTTATTATTGCCATTATCATAATCAGCATTATGACTTTTATTACTATTATTAAAGTTAGAAATTATATATAATGAAAAATCTGTAAAAGTATACTTATGTTATCAATTCCCTGGTAATAAATCTAAATGGTATTAGTTAAGAAATGAAGCAAGGCTAGCCAATAATAACTATAATAAATCAGAAATAACGCTTAGGCAACAAAGGATCCTCAACAGTGAGATTGTAAAGTGATTTTCTAGCTAACAATAATCATCAGGATTGACTTTGGGTCAATCCTCCATATTCTCCTTTTCACTACAAACTTGATCCTTAGGCCAGTACTATAGTCCTTTAGTTTGAGTCTGAACCAAATATACTAACAGAGATTTCCATTTGTTCAATTCTGAATTTTAGTGAATTATTTTCTTCATTTTTTTTACTTCTATTTGTATTTGTCCAATTGAATTTTTAAGTGAGTTGTTTTATTCTATGGAATTTTTTTCCATTTCACAAATTCTGTTTTTTAAAGGAGTTATTTTCTTTTTCTGTTTCACAAATTCTGTTTTTCTGGGAGTTGTTTTCTTTTTCCATTTTATCAACTCTATCTTTCAATAAATTATATATTTTTTTCAAACTCTTGCAAAAAAGTAAATTGTTCCAACTTTTAAAATAAAAATCTAGCTTTCAAACCTAAAATATATTGTTTTTTTTTTTTCATTTTGGAGAGTGTGGTGAGGCAGTCAGAGTTAAGTGACTCACCCAAAGTCACACAGCCAAGAAGTATTAAGTGTCTTAGGGTACATTTGAACCCATGTCCTCCTGACTCCAGAGCCAGTATTCTATTCACAGCACCATGTAGCTTCCCCAAATCTAAAATATCTTACAAAAAATAAGCAACCAAAAATTATATTCTTACAGACAGAGCATCTACATAATGGCTACAATGGGAGGAGGACTAGAGTAGTACTTAGCCGACAAGGAAAGTGTGCAGAAGCTACAAAATGGAGCCTGAGGAAATCCTTTAGATATAGGTCAACAAATGGAAGGAGAGGTTAATCCTAAGTGGGCCAGAAGTTCTAGCCAGTCTTGTTCTTTACCGTTTGTTTGTGATTCCTCCCAAAAGAATCAGGTTAAGAGGTCCCATGTATTCCCTTCAGGAACTAAATCACCAGAGTATACCTAAAGGAGGCAGGTTTTATTTTGCTATTGTTGTGAGCAAGCTGGACATATTCAGGAGCTTATTCATTCACTCCCTTGCAGAAAGGTACATTGGTTTCCAGGTAGTTGAAATTTACTGGGCTTGCAACAGCTGGTCAGAGATAGGGGTTTTGCTCCCTTATTAACTTAATTAACTTCTCTGGGTCCTTTCCACCTGGTATTATGGGACCTGAGAATTAATGATGTTTTGAATCCTTTAGTGCTAGCCAGTGAATTCTAGGTAAAAACTGATTTGAAAAGACTGCTTACATTCATTCATTCCTTCATCCATTCATTCATTCATATTTAGGCCTATGCACAGTCATAATCAGACCAGAGTTCAATTCTGCCTCAGACACATGCTAGTTGTATTGACTGCAGACAAATCTTTATTTCCTCATCTGTAAAATGGGTATAATAATAGCACCTACCTATCAAGGTAATTGTGAGGATCAAATGAGATAATGTTTTTATTAAAGCTTTTTATTTTCAAAACACATGCATAGATAATTTTCAACATTCTCCCTTATAAAACCTTATGCTCCAAATTTTTTTTTCCTCCCTTCCTCCTACCTCCTCCTCTAGATGGCAAATAATGCAATATATGTTAAATATGTATAATACTTCTATACATATTTCCATTATTGTGATAATATTTTTAAATCAATAATATAGTACTCAGCACATAGTATGTTCTTCCTAATAAATCCTTCTTCCTTTAGTCCCTTATGTTTCAGGCACTATGTCAAGAGCTATGGATACAAATAAAAGCTGACAAAATAGGCCTTTTCCTCAAAAAGCTGTCATTCTAATGGGAGGCAGCCCATAAAAGGGGCCTGGATAGCTAGAGTCAAAGCAGTATGATTTGGAGATGGTGGGGAGATGAGAATGATGGCTAGAATGGCCATATTAAAAAAAAAAAATCTTGGTTCAGATCTTGCCAAAGTCAGAAAAACTGGTGAAAAGAAAGGCAAAGTATTTTTATTATCATACCAAGGCAGCAAGTGGTTGGGTGTGGCCAGTCCTGATTCAAAAATATAGACAGGAATAAACAATTTCCATATAAGCTCAAAAGGATGTAATTGGTAATTAGCAAAAGTATGATTGGTAATGGCGAGGAGATGCAATGGCAGGAGATGCTGCGTCAGGTCCTCCCTCAGTACAGTATCCTAAGGAGATGGAATTAATGCAAGGGTAATTTTCAGGCTCCCTCTCTTGCAGATTGACTGCATATCTATCCAAAATCTAAATAAGATTTAAAAATTGAGTCATGCAGAATGACTCTGCACAAGAAGATGACTTTCTAGAATCCCTGCTTTGGGGAAATACCATATTTATGACGCAATATCACAATCAGACCTCTATCACTCTTCTATCCTCAACTGAATTATCTTAATCTCTGTTACTTGTGATTTGAAAGTAGGTATGGGAATCAGCTCTTTGCCTCAAGGGAGCCAGTGTAAACCCAAGCAACAAACACTCACTATGAGGAAACGCAAGCGAAAACGCACAGTCATGAAAGATTTGAGAGCCGAGTTCCCATGAGAACCTAGGTTACTTCCCATCCTTTTGGAACTTGTTCCAGGCATTACAAGTGAGTCCAAAAGGTCTGTATGAAGAAGAAAATTGACATGATACTCAAGGAATACCTGAGAGGAGGGAGCCTCTAACACAAAGGTTATATTCAGGAGAAGGCCAGTGTGTGGGATGGGTGCTAGACTCCCTTCCCCAAATTAACTAATTAGAGACATACAAAGAGAAAGCATTTATTCAGGCCCTGCAGGGAGGCTTCTCAGCTCCCAACATATGTCTGACGTGCTCAGCCAGAAATAGTAAAGCTGGTTAAATACCAAAAGACCCAAGTCTTTTCATTGGATGGACTAAAAAGGAGGTAACCATTATTGACCAGCGGTCACCAATGTTGTCTGCTTCCTGTGGGTCACGTTGCTTCCTGTCACTTCCTGAAGCTAATCTAGGTTCTAACCTTAAGAGATCTCTAGGTCTTGAGATCATATTCCTTCCTGTAATCTGCAGATCTCTGGGAATAGAGATCAAGTGACAGGCCTAAGGTTTGAGCTACTCCATCTCATAGACTTTGTGAGAAAACTTCACCTGGTCTCACCAGAAAAATGAGACATCCACTCCTTCCCCCAAAGTCTTGCCCAATTTTAATTAGCAAAAGAGCTAGACAAGAAACAAGATCTTCTGAGTCTTATTCTGGGGCCTCTTTCAATTTATAACTTTTTGGGGTTTCTGTGCTTGGATGCCATCAGGATGTCTAAATAGAAATGTCCAAGAGGCAATCAGAGTACCAAGACCAACCAAGATTGGACGGTACAGATACTGATACAAGAATCCTTGGCACAGAGAAAAATGGAAGAGTTCATTGCAGTCACATAATTCATGGAAAGGTAACTTAAGTATTCACACATAACAAATGCTGGATAAGTATTTGTTGAATTAAAGAATACAAATATACTGATTATCAGATTCATCACTAAGTTGTGCTGTTTTCATTCAGAATGTCCCTACATTGTTTTCTTTGCACTGGAAGCAAATTTAATTGAATAGGATGGGGAAAGGGGATGTAATCAGAAATGGAGATATATCCAGGGGTATTCTGGAGTCATGTTATTATTTAGTTGTTTCAGTCATGTCTGATTCTTTGTGACCCTATTTGGAGTTTTCTTAGTACATATACTGGAGTGGGTTGCTTATTTTTACAGATGAGGAAACTGAGTCAAACAGAATTAAATGATTTGGCCAAGGTCTCACAGTTACTAAGTATCTGAGGCCAGATTTGAATTTTCCTAACTTCAGTCCCAACATCCTCTCTACTGTGTCACTTAGCTGCTTGCTCTTTGGAGAGCTAATTGTTAAATTTTCAGTGTGAGCATTTATAACTCAGAAATTTCTACAAATCAGAACTTGATTTGTTATTTTGACGGGTTGTTTAAATCTGAGAAAGTGATGCAGATTAAACTTTAAAAAGTGTGTTGTTTGCCCACATTTTCCAGAGATCCAGTTGTAAAATATTTATCAGTACAACACCCAGTACATTCAACAGAGAGAAGATTAATGGAATAGGAGAGCTGCCCCATGGGGATCCTGGAAGCTTCGGACCAGAGTAATTGTGCTGAAATGATATCCCAGCAAAACAAGGGATTTGAGGAGTGGGTGGGAGTCTCTGTGGATTGGAAGCAGCCATTTATACTAGCACAATGGGCCCTGTTTATTGCATCCCTTCCTTTTTATTCCCATTGTTATTATTCTAACTCAGTATCCTAGAATATTAGAGGCAAAAGAGACATTGAAAATCATTTAAACCTATCTCCTCATTTTACAGGTGAAGAAATCCAAGGCCAAGATAGATCTAAGATCACACAACCAATTTTTCTTACCTATTTATTTAAATTCTTTCTATCATTACATATGGATTCCTTCATTATAATTGTAATTATATACATAATTATGCAATTGCAAATTATAATAATATTTGAATTTTGCTTCCTTTTTTTTTCTTTTTTTAAATCAGCCCTGTGATTTCACAGGCAGAGGGAGCACCAATTTATAAGCTCCTCATACCCATACAAATCTGTACCTGCCCTGAAATTTCTAATGCTGCAGACCTATTAGAAAATATAAAGTTAAGTGATTTGTCACAGATGCCACATATTTCAAAGGTAGGATTTAAACTCTAATCTTGACCTCATATTCTATCTAGTACATCACACTGTCTCTCTTTGCTTTCCATTTTGAAATCCTGCTGCACAAAGAATCCATCCATGTAGCATATGCCACATGGTTATATAAATATAATATCCTGCCAAGTTCAAAGTGACAAGTTGCCAGCAGAGCTAAGTTCCTATTTACTCAAGTTGCCATTTGCTGAATAAAATAAATAGATGGATTTTAAAAATTCTTTTTAAATATTAAATTAAAACTAAAGCAAGACTTTCAGAATCCAAAGAAAGGTTTACATTGCAAAGATTTCAGTTGTTAGAACTATGACTTGCAATTTTACTATTTATTCAGTTAAATAATTCCTTAATTAAATGAGTGGATCCCTTCAACTGGGGCCAAAGATATTTTATTAACTCTATCAGTGAGAAAATAGTATTTGTGTACTGTGTAACACATTAAGTACTATGTTAAGTGACAAGAGAAATAAACTACAGTTTTTATCCTTAGGGAACTTAAAATATAAAAGGATGGTAAAGTTGATTGACCTCAGAAGGTAAGTAGGAAGCTATACTCAGTATTTTGTTATTTCTACTTTGAAAGAAGTGGTAGGGTGAGCTATAAGAAACTGAGTCCAGAGGCATAAATGGACATTTGCCAGGCTTCTGGCAAAGAAGTAAGATAAATAAAGATATTAGATCAACTTTATGCCAAATGTCTGCATTTGTTGTTGGCTGAGAGTTGGGTAACTAATGAGTGATTTGTTACATCAGTTATATCCCCTCAAGAGGAGGAAAATATTTGTAAAAGTGTTCTTGAATTCATTCTAGAAAGTGCTAAAGTAAACCTCAACTTATTTGTTTTTTATCCTGGAACAGTTCAACCAAAAAGACAAGAGGGAGGTAAGAGATGCTTGGTTGCCCCTTTCCCTAATCCCTACCATATAGAAGGAATAACTATATATAATAAAGCCCCCACTTCGTGCTTCATTACAGTCTGAACTTGACTCGGGATTCTATAATTGCTTCTTACTTAGTAGGTCTCACCAAGCTGGAGAGTCTTATCTAGGGGCTAATTTTGTGACTATCAACTAAGGATCATTCTAGTTGCGCATGAAGGAGTTCATCATCAGAGAACTGTTAGTCCATGGAAAGTAGTACAATGTAGGATGAGAGTGCTCTCCAAAAGAGAAGAAGTGTGTGCATGAATGAAATGCCATATCTCTTAAAATAGTAAAGCAAGAAGGAACTCATAGTCATCTACGACACATAAATCTTGTACCCAAAAGTTTTAGAGTGGATTAATTTCCATAAGGCAAGTACCTGTGAAAATATCATGCTTAATTTCCCATCCAGAAGAATTTATATGCATATGTTAATTTGGAAATTGTCAAAGGGAAATGTCAATTCTGAAATGCAATTCCAAATAGTGAAAAGGCATCTATTTTTTTCTGTGAGTCATTTCTTATAGAAATATTTTCCTTTTTCCAATTCTATATTCTCCTTTTTCATTTCCATCTAATCATTTCATAATGTCTTTTGGAGTAAATTAGGAAAATATTCAATGCATATGAAATCAGTTCTTTGAGGGCAGGAATTATTTCATTTTTGCTTTTATATGTTCAATGCCTAGTCTAGCACCTGGCAAAAAGAAAGGGTTATTAAAGGCATGCTATGAATTGAATTGAAATGTATGGCATACTTTCCTTGAATTAAAACATACATATATTTGCATATGTATTACATATGTGTACATACATATTTATTTCATGTGATAAAACAATGTTACTTAGATGAAATTTATTTTTAATGTATTTTTTACAAGTATGCATCAAATTTGATATATAAAAGGAAAAAAGAAAGGAGAAATCAGGTCTAGGTTTTCTGTGGAGTAAATATGGCTTGAAAAGTCTTCCCAGTGCTTCATTTTAGCACTATCCCACTCCATTCAATGACTAGCTTGAAAATAGGTGATGGGAATCCTGATCCCAATTCTTGAATAATCTTAAAACTTTTATTACTTTTTATCCAAGAATCTGGTATTTCACTTAAAATTCCTATTTCAGTCAGAAGCAGTGAATGTATGTCTATTTTCTACAAATTAAAAAAATAACAACATGAATACTCTGCTACTATCCCAGATAAATTAAATGGTGTCAAAGACAATGTTAATCACAATTTATTTATTCCAAGGTACTCAATTTCTGTTTTGTATTCAACCCATATAAGATTGCACACATATTCCATCATAATTATAGGAAAGCAAAATATACGACAAAGAGCCAGCTGCTGATAGATCCACGTATACCTCCTGCCTCTTTGGAGCTCACATCAGAAGCACTGTTCGAATGCTGAAATAGAAGATGTCAAATGTTGTTAATGTCTTGTTTCTATATCTTTTAATAAAAAGAACTTAGTACCAAGTCCTGATTAAAAGATTAAAATAGTAAAGCAAGAAGGAACTCAAAGTCATCTATGACACATAAATCCTTTACCCAAAAGTTTTAGAGTGGATTAATTTCTATAAGGCAAGTACCTGTGAAAATATCATACTTAATTTCCCATGCAGAAGAATATATATATAACATAGATAGTAAGTGTAGTATTTCTTTAAATAAAGGAGGGATCTGGAAGATCAACTAGTAAAGCCCAGTGAGAAACTTTAGAAGTCTGAGAGATGCAGGGGGTGAATCCTGATGCCATTTTTCCTAGTCTCCAGATCTGTAAAAAGGGATGTATTTTAGATCCAAAACCAGGGCTCAGTTTTCACACATAGAAAGTGAAAGGTTTAGAATAAATGAGCTCTAGAGTCTGTCCAAAATCTAAATCTACTACTCATGAGCCTTTGCTCCCAGGAAAACACAATGTACAGCTGCTCTTGCAAAGAGGAAGAATTGAGACAGAGCAATAAATTTTTCTCATAAAAATTGTTTTCTTCTTCTCTCATTCAAATAAGAGATTATAGTCTCCTACGAGAGATGCCATTAAATATAAGTGGAATGTTGATATTCAAAATGGGAACTTTTGCCTCCAGAATTGCTGGCTTTTACCTAAAGTAGAAAGATCAAACTCAGCCACTTCTCTGGTTTTCTAGAGCCTTATTTCTATTCTGTAAAATGAAGGGATTGGGAAAAGATGCTAAACTGTGCATACCATTTGATCCAGTGCTACTTCTGCTAAGTCTGCATTCAAGGAGAGGAAAAGAGTCCTCATGTACAGAGTATTTATAGTAGCACTTATTGTAGTGGCAAAGAATTGAGAATAAAATGGGAGCTCATTAATTGGGTAATGGTTGAGTAAGTTAGGGTATATGAATATTATAGAATAACAGTATAATGTAAGAAAAAGTGAAGGGGATGGTCTCAGAGAAATTTTGGGAGACTTTTATGAAGTGAAATGTAGCAGAATGAGCAGAACCAAGAAAATAATTGGTAACATTAATATTGTAAAAACAGTTTTAAAGACTTAAAAACTGGGATCAATATAATTCTAGAACACTCATAAAGAAACATGAGATGCAGGGTAAAAAACTCAAGAATTTTTTGATTCAATGATTGAGACAAAATTTTTGGATATGGCCATAGAAATCTTTTGATTGACCCTACATATTTGTTACAAGAATTTTGTTTTACTTTTCTTTTTTCAATTGAGAAGAGATTAAAAGGACAAAAAGGAAATTTGAGTCAATTTTTAAAAATTTAAATAAAATCCGAGTCATTTACATTCAAATCATTTGCATCCTTGTTCACTTTCATCTTCTGGGGAAGTTAGGTGGTGCAGTGGATAGAGCACCATCCATGAAGTCAGGAGGACCTGAGTTCAAGTCTGACCTCAGATATTTAACACTTCCTAGCTGTGTGACCCTGAGCACTTAACCCCAACTGCCTCAGCAAAAAAATAAAAGGAAAATCACTTGCATCATCCTAGGAGTATCAGGGTACAATGTCAAGAATTCTTAGTTACTACAAATATCACAAGTTATCCCATAAGATCATGACTCAGAGACTTTAGCCATCTTCAAGGCCAACCTTATCAGAGACATGAAGTGACTCACCATTCATGAAGTCACATGATTATAAGGGGTAAGGTAAGACATTTGAATCCAGGTCATTTGACTTTATATTTGGCGTCCTTTTTACTACACTGAACCTAGCTGACATCATCAAAGTGACCTCCAATTTTGTTAAAGAAACAGAACTAATAGAACCAATGAATGAAAAAAAAATGTACAAATTACCAAGAAAATATAAATATGTATATATATTCATCTAGGATAAGGCAATATTAATCTCACAAAGATTTTTATATTTTTGAAATCTCAAATATCATGTGTATAGGATGATGAAACTTACAAAGATATATTATGCACACTGAATTTTTTGGTATGACCAACATTAAAATACTTACCTTTCTCCTTTGTAGAGTAAGTCAAATCCTTCCTTGATTTTATTAAAAGGCAAAACATGTGTTATTAACTCGTCCAAGTCAAATTTCTTTGCCATAAAATCAGACACTAGTTTTGGGAGATCATCTCTGCTTTTCCAACCTTAAAAAATTAAGTACCAATATATTATTATTTATACAATTTTTAAAAATCAGTAGGCAAACATTTATCAAGTGCTTAGTATGTGCCAGGCATGGTGATGGGGCACAATAGAAAGCAAAGAGTCTTTGCACAAAGACTAAACATTTCCATAGTCCTTCAAAACACAATGTGGATTGGCTTGCCTAGTTAGGATTTACAGGACTAAATGGATAAAAACTGCCCAGGTTGAGAAATTGTGTATGTATAGGGGTGCAGGAGTAGGAGGAAAGTTGCCATCTGCACTGGTTTTAAACCCAAGTGAATAGAATTAACAATCCATTGATCACTTAAGTATATTTCCCTAGACTTAACCTTTGAATGATATCTTTTTGAATAAAAAAAATCTAATGACATTCTTGGATTCTATAAAACATTTTTTTTTTTTGCAAGAAAAGAGTAAATTGGGGGCAGGGGCAGCCCAAGCTTTTTACTATCATATCCTTTACCAACTAACAAAAGTTTTATGCCATCCATGAAATCTCACTATACTGATCATGTCCTTAGGGAACTTAAGTAATGGAAAAATAGTTCATATCTATATAAATCTTTATAATTTGCAAATTTTTATATTAAAACAACTTGGTAAAATATATAGTTATTACACCTCCTTGCCCATATACTCACATTTTGTGATTCAATAACATTTTCCTATTTAGTGTTTCTCACAGGGGACACTCCATCTGGGTATTTTCCACTAGTCTTTTCCACCTAGAATACTTTTCCTCCTCCCCTCTGTTTCCTAGCTTCTTAATTTCTCAGCTAAGATCTCATATTCTGTGAGAAATCTTTCCTGATTCCCCTTCATGCTGTGCTTAATGCTACTTCCTTCCCTCTATTGACTACTTCCATTTAATATTCTGCATACATCTTGTTTATATAGAGAGGTTTTTCACAATATCTTCATTAGACTAGGAGGCAGGAACAATGTCTCAATGATGAAATGACCATTACTTGCTGGAAGTTTGGGAGTGGTCCAGCAGGAAACATAGCAACTTGAAACACTGATGGGAAGCAATTACTAAAGATATTGGCTGAGTACAAAACTATACAAATCTCTTAAGGGAGAAGACTATTCACTTTGGGCTTATTCTTTGTATTCAGGTGCAAATCCTTAAATTTTCAGTGATTAATAAAAACAAACAAAACTATTAATGTTTGAAGTTTGGAAACCCCATACCTACTGTAAGTAGTAGCTGGTGATTACCCTTTGGGCATATCATATACTAAATTTCCCAATTACCCAGGTGGGGATTTAAATCAGAGATCCTTGAAGTATAACCAGGACATTTTGTCTAGGGAAACTGAAGTATGTTGAATTTGTAAAATTCTCAAGGGCAGGGATGCCATAAATGTTTCACTTAACCATATATTGAACTCAGCAATGTCAGACCTTCAATAACATTTTCATGTATCTTACTTTCCCTTTTCTATTATTTTATCATTTGTTTCAAAGAAGTATAGAATTTTTTTTGACCTGGAAACTATTATAGAGTATTTACTAGGAGCAGAACTAAGAGAACAAAGTTCACAGTAACAAGATTATGTGATGACCAATTGTGGTGACTTGGATTCTTTTTAACAATGCAGTGATTCAAGGCAATTCCAGTAGAGTTGGGATGGAAAATGTCATCTGCATTCAGAAAGAGAATTATGGAGCCTGAATGTGGATCAAAGCATAGCATTTTCACCTTTTTTGTTGTTGTTTGTTGGTTTGTAGAAAAATTTGGCACTCAAAGTTTTCCCAAAATTAATGTTGAAAACTATCTTTGCATGTATTTGGAAAGATAAAATATTTTTTTTTAAAGCCAAAGTATTTACTAGAATCATAGAAGAGAAGATAATCGAGAGAAATAAGGAGAGGTGGTACATTTCATGGAAAAGAGATGGTGTTTTTAAAATGGTATATAACTTTGATCAGGAACCTAAGGACTTCACAATATTATCTGTTTCATGTTAAATTATATCTCCACTCAGTCTCCTTCTCTCTCCCCATCTCCTTGTCACCCCTTTTTTCACAAGCAACAAAATAAAGGTCAGTTTGTTCTGATCTATCAATGGCAACAGAATAAGAAAGTAAAAAAAAAAAAATGCTGTTGTTCAGGACAAAAGGCTGGTTTTGAGGACAGGGACTGATATTTATGAAAATGACAATGGCCACATTGCTTAACTTCTGTGACCTGCAATTGTATTATTTTTTTAAAAAAGAAAATAATGTCTGTGTTAGTTATATCATGGAATTGTTGTAAGGAAAATGATTCTGTAACTTTTAAACACTGAATTACTATTCAGTGACTTACTATTGTGAAGGTCAACTCATCTATCTTGGTATGAATCTACAACCTTTTGTAATTTCTTATTTACTCTAATTCAGGAACTGAAAATACTATTTAGTAGTCTAGGAAATATGTGTTCATTGCCCAGAATGATACAGCCTACTAGAATTTCCATATGTGTATAGAAATATAATTTAATATTATGGCATTATAAGAAATCATTACTATGGAGACTACAGAGAATCATGTTAAGACCCATATGAACTACTGCAAAATAAGCAAGAGCAATAAAACAATATGCAATGATAACAATGCAAATGAAAAGAATGCTTCCCATCCCACCCCAAATATACATAGACAGAAAGGAATGTTTTATAATTAAAATGCTTCAGCTTGTTCTAATAGACAGATGAGAAACCACAGTTCTCCTTTCTCTTTGTAGAGAACTATGTATGTTGAGGCAGCTAGATGGCTCAGTAGATAGAGTTCAGGGCTTGTGAGTTCAAATTTAACCTCAGACACATACTGGATGTGTGGCCTGGACAAGTAACTTAATCTTTGGAAAAGGAAATGGCAAACCACTCCAATATCTTTGCTAAGAAAACTCCACAGAACTGAGATCACAAAGAGTCAGGTACAGAGCTTTTTCTATAGTGTCAGACTTTTAAATATATTAATTTGGTGAACTTCTTCCCAACTCCCTTTATTTTTTCTTCTTTGCTACAGGAGGTAGCTCTATGGTTCTAGGCGTGTTAGAAGTGAAATTGAGATAAAAGAAATCAAATAAAAATTAGCCTAACCATTAATTATAGCCACAAAAACACTTTCTAGAGAAAATATGTCTATGAACTAACTCAAAATGAATTAAACCTTTTGAAAACTTGAATTGAGTGATGGTATTAAGACAATCAGTGGAAGAATTAGCTATTTCTCTCCCTGTTTTTCCTGCTCTAAATAGCTTTCTCTAAATATATATATATATATATATATATATATATATATATATATATATATATATATATATATAAAGAGAAAGAGAGAGAGAGAGAGAGAGAGAGAGAGAGAGAGAGAGAGAGAGAAAGAGAGGAGTTCTCTAAATATCTCAAAGAATTTCCTTTTCTTTTGGCAATGACATGCTTGTTAAAATATTATAACATTATAAGCTTTCTTTTACTTGGCAAAGGACATATGGGAATGTCAAGTCTCTTCTATTTCCAATATTCTTCTCATTCTAAAGCTGTCTCCATATCTGTGATCCCTCTTCTGTTTTGAGTTCCTTGCTCAAGACCACTATTCCAAAGGAGCCAATGCCATCCACACTCATTTCTCTCCTGACTATGAATTGTCCTTTACCCCTGCACTTCCCACTTCTCCTGTTTTCTTTTATGTGCTATTATTCCCCATTAGGATAGAAGCTACTTGAGAAAAAGGACTTTCTTTCCCCTTCTGTTCAGTTACATCTTCTTCTCTTCCCTTTCTTTCTTGTGTATATGGCCAATGCTCAGCACAATTTCTCACACATATTTGAATGAATACCTCCCATTTCTTGTGCACATACCTCCAAAAGCACATCCTTTCCAGGTGCGTCCAGTGAATAGCAGCATGGGATCGTAGGTGAGCATTTTAGATGATGGAGGAGCTCCTACCACCACACTAGTCCCATAGCTCATATGGCAGGAAGCCAGGGCATCAATCTGAAGTACAGTGAAAGAGAAAAATGTATTCCTTAAATTGTCTATCAGAATGGAAAAGGATCCATGCCTTATCCATAGCCATCGATGAGTTGTCTCCTAAATTAGGGAATCAACAAATTTCTTTTTGAAACTTACTATTTGTCAGACAGTGGGTTAAATGATTCCTGCTTTTTAGGATCTTACTTTCAAGTATAAGTGTAGAGGGGAGATGACATGTTCGCTTAAAGTATGAGAAGATCTAGAGAGCCAATAATTGAAAAAAATGTTAATTTTGTGGTGAGGAAGAGGTGCTAGCAACTGGGGTAACATGAAAAATGATGAATTTAAGCTGAGATTTTTGGAGAACTTGCATTTCTATGAAGTAGAAGCAAAGAGGAAGCTCATTCCAGGCATGAGGAATCATTTGTTAAAAAATTAAAGATGCCTCCACATGCTTACATAATTTTAATTTCTTATATAATGAAACCCATTTTAAATATTGTATAGGCCCTGAAGTTCTTGGTCTTCCTGCTATAAACATTTTCTCCCTGAAGGAAGGAAACAGAACTTAGAGTCATAGAATTGCAGATTGAGAGCTAGAAAAGACTTTAGGATTCTTTGAGAATATGCCCCTCATTTTAAAGATGACGAGACTGATGTTTAGAGAGGTTAAGCAGCTCTCCTAAGGTCCCAAGGGAACATGTGGCAGAGCCAGCTTTTAAACTCAGGTATGGAAACTTTGATGGTTTTGCTAACTGAGTTGGGATTTTTTTTTTCTATTTCTCTTCTCAGTACTTCCAACATTTCTCAAACAAGTTCCATGAACCACACAGCCTAAGATGAATGAATAATAAAACAGTACTGAAAATCTTTGAGTCATTCTCTCTGTTGATTTTTCATGAAAGATTTAAAAAGTAATAGGAAACATGTGCACTGGAAAAGAAATTTCCTGTTTCTTATAAACTGAGATTAATATAGGTCATTCCTGAGTATTAGCTCCTTTTCTCTTCCTCCCTTCCTTCCTTCCTCCCTCCCTTCCTTTTTTTCTTCCTCCTTCCTTTCCTTCTTTCCTCCTCTTTTTTCTTCCCTCCTCTCTTTTCTTCTTCCTCTCTCTCTCTTTCTGTCTTTCTTTTTCTCTTTCTCTGTCTCTGTCGTCTGTCTCTCTTTCTTTCTGCCTCTTTCTCTATGTTTCTCTCTTTTTCTGCCTCTCTCTCTCATCCCTCTCTCCAAGGTATTTGCCAAAACTAAGTTACTGAGCTTACTAATGCAGTTGTTCTCAGCATTTCCTGAGATTATGCAGTTGTTTAAATTTATTTTGACTCCTAATGATACCTACTGCAAATAAATTACTACTGTAAAAGTTTAATTAAGCATGCCATCAATTATCCTCACAATAAATCTAAATGGTATTAGGTAAGAATTGAAGCAAAGTCCATTAAGGACAGGCAAGCATCATTAATTAGGAGTTACTTACACCAAGTCACTGAAGAGCATCAACAGTGAGATTGTAAAATGGTTTCCTATCCAACAGTGATTGCCAGGGACTTTGGCTCAGCCCCTCTAAATTCCTCTCTTTCCTACAAACATCATCTTTGCTTGGGCCATCATTAAAACCCCTTAATTAAATTTGGGAACTTACTGAGAAACTTGGAGAATGGGGTTTCAATCCTTGCTTGGTAATCTGAGGTCAGGGTGCTTGAGCTAATCTGAAAGTCCCTTTGCCAAGGCTGATTTACACATCAACAAGCAGAAATCCCAGATGGGGAGAGTGAGGAGTGAAAGGGCAAGGATTCCTTGGGAACATGTAACCACCAAGATGGCCCCTGGCTCCATTTTTCCTTTCCTGTGCTCTTCAGGGAGATCAGTGGGGCAGATTAAACTCTTTCAAGTCAAATGAATGGACTTCTTTTCTTCTCATTAGACAGCTGGATGGGACAATGGATAAATTGCTGGGCCTGAAGTGCAGAAGATTTGATTTCAAATCTGGACTAAAATGCTTACTAGCTGTGCGACCCAGGGAAAATTCTCATCTGTCAAATGTGAATGAGAATAACACCTTCCTGCTAGGATGAAGTCTTTTGAAAATTAATTGTGCTGGGCCTTGAGTCAGCCTGACATTTATTAGACAAATCACTTAACCTGTTTGCCTCAGTTTCCTCATCTATAAAACAGGTATGAAATAGCATCTACTTCCTAGCAGTGTTGTGAGGATTAAATGACATAATAATTGTTAAGTGTTTAACATAGTACAGAGAAAGAGTCAAAAAGAAAGAGAAACAGACAACAGAGACAGATAAAGAGAAAAAGAAAGACAGAAAGGACTTTTTAAATTAATCAAATTATTGAAAGGTAAAGTCTATCATTGCTCAACTTTGACCTGAGGTTGACCATTTAGCTGAGCCCCTCCAAATCTTCCATTCTTGCTGACGACTTACCATGGTTTCAAGGCGCCCAACAACTTCAAAGGTATACCCGACAGAATTGTTAGTCATTTCACTCAGTACTTCATTGATGGGCTTTGTGTAGTCCTTAGGGTTGATGCACTCAGTGGCTCCTACAGACTTGGCTTTATCAAATTTGTCTTTGTTAAGATCAATTCCAATGATCCTGGAAGCACCAGCTGCTTTACAGCCCATAATAACTGAGAGACCAACTCCTCCCAGCCCAAAGACAGCACAGGTAGATCCAGGAGTGACCTATGGTGATGAAAAAAGATGAAACTTTAGAAATTAATGATTGTATCAATAAAAGCAAGGTTGTACTGTGAATATTAAGAAACATGAAACTTAGAGCAAACCAGCTTATAGCAACTAGTAAACTGATTCTAATAGTGATATTTTCACAGGATTAAAAACATAGACAATTCAGATATTAGAGATGGAGCAATCTACATTCTATCTGCCACCTCAAAAATTGTCATGAAAGGAAACACATGTAGGTACTTATGGAGGAAGAAGAATTCATAACCATATCATTACTACAAGAACCTTACTTAAATCTCCATCAGATATTCCTTGATTCTTCTCTCCCAATGTCTCCTTTATTCTGTTCCACCCAAGTCTTTATGCTTACTCTGAATATATTATTTCCTTTTATAGAAGGTAAACTTGTTTAGGACAGGGATGTTTCAATTGTTCTTTTTAAATTCCCAGGACCTAAATCAATGCCTGGAACACAGTAGACCTTTAATGGATGCTTGTTGATTAATTGTTTGACTTCTGCTTATTGACCATATTTCACTGAAGCCATGAACTCAACAATAATGGTAGTACAATGGTGTAAATCACAGCATAACTATAATTGATTATTCTGTCAGATTCTTGCTCATATCTTATCATTGAGTCTGTATGGAAAAATCTATCCAATGCCCCAAAGGACATTATCTGGGTCTCTTTACATTCAGTGGAAACCACTACATCCCTTCAGCTATCTGTAATCAACATTTCTCACCATGGAACTGACCTACTTTCTTTACCAGTCATACATTTTCTCAGTGATATCTTTGTACACAGTATTGGACACAAATGAACAAAAAATTCAAATATAACCAAGATTAATTAAGCATCAACTACATGGAAGGCAACAAAGAGTTTAGGAAAATGGAAAGCAAAGGAATTGTATTCATTTTGAAACTAGAATAGATTATTCTTGAGTTATTCTAGCATGATGTTCAAACCTGTTAAGAAATGACTAGTCATTAACATCAGATCATCCATAAAAGATAGTTCTGAAGGAAGTAATTAGTGGAGATGTAGAACCAAAAATTTTGAAAACACCTCCAGAGAAATCTGTTAATTGTAAAAAATCTTAATCATATCAATGTACCTTGAGAACATTTTGAAACACAATCATACTTCAGAAATAATTTTTTGCTGGCATAGTCTGGATCATTAGCTGGATCATTAACTATAGAAAATGTGCTGAGATACCCACAAAATACAGTTCTTTTAGACCTCTTTCCCAAAGAGCAACCAGGTCAAGACTCCAGTTCAGTAGATTACATACTGCCTACTATCATTTACTTCAATGTTCTACTTCATTAATATGCTTCACAGGTGCAATATAACATTATTATTTA
Organism: Antechinus flavipes; assembly: GCF_016432865.1. NCBI lineage: Eukaryota > Metazoa > Chordata > Mammalia > Dasyuromorphia > Dasyuridae > Antechinus > Antechinus flavipes. Next base: position 151,078,658 of record NC_067403.1, read on the forward strand.
AAGGTATTGGGGAAGAGAAGACCCATCTGAATTAGAGGAAAATAACAATTACAGAGTATTTTAAAACAATATAGTTCCATTGTGTTGTAGGAGAAATGTCTTAAAACCCTACCAATGTAAACTAGGCTAGTTATTCCTTAAAAGACATTTAAAGTGTCTTTAAGAATTAATTAATTCAAGTTATCAAACAGTGCATACCCTTTGATCTAGCAGCATTTCTATTGGGATTATATATATCCCAAAGAGATCTTTTTTCTTATTATTATAGCTTTTTATTGACAAAACATATGCATGGGTGATTTTTCAACACTGACCCTTGCAAACATATAAGGGAGTTACGCAGGGGTCAACGTTGGAAAAATTATCCATGCATGTGCTTTGTGAATAAAAAGCTTTAATAAAAAAATAAAAATAAAATAAAAAATAATAATTAATTCAGGATATGAAGCCTGACGTAGATTCTTGGAGTCCTACAGAAAACATAGAATAAAGAAGGAGTAAAAAGTCACCAGCTCTTCCCTCATGCTTTTTATTGACAAAATGAATGTAAGAAGAAAGCTACATCCAACTGAACCAAAGCTATATCCTTGAGAAACAGTTTTTCCCTGCTGGGGATAAATAAATCTCTTTTTGTTAACTGTTGGATGTTTTTAGATGTTGACTTCTTTCTTAAAACTGGGCAGTTTATTGTGAAGGGCCCCAGAGGAATAGAACATCCAAAAAGAGATTTCAGCTAAAATAATGCTGAGTCCAGTGTCCTTGGGAAGAAAAAGAAAATAAAAGCTCCAAGCTGACAAATATTGGGAAAAGAACTTACCATACTTTGTAACAATTGTAGTCATGAGCATAACATGACCAAAGGCCATGGTAATTGCTAAGGATGCTTATATATTCTTATATATGCATGCTTGTTTCCTCTTTAAAATGATTATTGGAGATATTGGATCACTTGTTGAAATGAGAATTTTCTTGGGTGAAAAATAGAACCAAAGAGTGCTTATGAGTCTAGGCATGACTTGTGCTATTTCTTAAGCCTCCAAAGTTGATCTAATTCACGGTGATATCAAATTTGTATCAAATTCAGCTGCCCTCATCTAATAGGCCACAAGACTACAGGAAATAAAGAAAATCAAATAGAAAAATTTTGGATGACATTTATGTTTCTAAGGAAGGCACAGAAAAATAAGTTTAAAAGGTTGTCCAGATGCCAAAAGCAATACCCTTAGTATTTAACATTTATTCAAATGTTATAAAGGTTTTTTTTGCTAGAATAAACAAAAACAAAAAATAAAATCCAGTATCAGCCACTTCTCACCTGAACTTGAGGTAGTAAGTACTTTTTTTGTGTTGTGCTTTACTTACTACTTTCAAGTTCAGCCAGTTCAATTTTGTAATGTTCTGAATGACATCATTCCTCTCATTTCATACTTCCTGGTAAGGAGGCATGCTTCTTGCTGCCATTTCCTAATTAAACTATGAATACCCACTGATGCTGCACAAAAACAAACACAGAAGTATTTGTATAATGAGGACATCCCCAAAGTGATGTTTCTTGGTGCCTTTAGGTTCACTCTTGAATCAAACAAACTTGAATCCACAAACTCCTTTCCTAAACCATTCCTAAAGCCAAAATTATCTCTCAACGAAGAATAACAATTTCAAATTGTCTAATATCTTTATATTTGTGGAAACAAAGGCATTTCGATGATTAGCTGGATATTTCAACGTTCAGATGTCTAATATTGTACAGATAGTAACTAAATGATAAAAAAAAAAAACACCTTATCTTTTGAAACTTTTAACATCTGCTCAAAGAAAGCATCTTCCATGAACTACATCATGAACATTCTTACCTGGGCAGTTTTCATTGCAGCCCCGTAGCCGGTGGAGAATCCACAGCCAATTAAACACACCTTCTCCAGGGGAGCAGCAGCATCGATTTTAGCCACTGAACTCTCCTCCACCACTGTGTATTCAGAGAAGGTACTGGTGGTCAAGTAGTGGTATACGGGCTTCCCTTTGCAGGTAAATCTGCTTGTGCCATCAGACAATACTCCCTTACCGGTAACACTATTCAATACATTAAAGACTACAGTAAGTAAATGCGGCTTAAATGTTAATTAGTAATGAAAAAATTAAAATGAAGTCTCAGTAGAAATGTTACTCACTCAGTCTTCACACACCAATTGCCTTTAGGATTCATGCATGTGGGACATTTTCCACACTGTGGCAGACAGAGTGGGAGGACTTTATCTCCTGGAAAAAATTATGTGAAACATTGTTTAAGAACCATCTTTTAAAATAGCCAAATTAATTAAGATTTTGGGGGCATTCGCCATATGCTTGGCATCCATCTTAGGTGCTTGAGGATTGTGTGTATGTTTGGGTTGATATAAAGAAGTATATAATGTAGGCTATGTTTTTTTTTAAGTTTGGAATAAAGTAAATAAAATTTAGGGAAGCAGCAGAATTGGTATTTAATACTCAGGCCCACTGACTCTAAATTTAATCCTCTGAATTACATAGCCCTGTTTATTCAATAGAACAAAGCAAATAAATATATGCATAAATGTCAGTTACCTAAAATGATCTCTCTGTGTTTGTATTCGTGTGTATTTGTATATGGTGTGCATGTATATGCATATATATGAATTTATTAAATGGCAATATTTTCTAAACAATGCTTTAATAACTAAATAATGCTTTAATAGCTTAATCAGCAAAATAATAAAATATATTCAAATAGATATTGATAGATAAATACAGATAGATTTTTAAAAAAAGAAACCACACTCTGAGCACCTGAAATTACAATTTAACGTAAGTTGGGAGAATAGCTTGAACCATTAGAGAAAACTATTTTTTTTATTAAAGCTTTTTATTTTCAAAATGCATGAATAATTTTTCAACATTGACCCTTGCAAATCCTTGTGTTCCAAATTTCTTCTTCCACTCCTTCCCCTAGATGGCAAGCAATCCAATATATGTTAAACATCTTAAAAATATATGTTAAATCCAATATATGTATTCGTGTTTATACAATTATCTTGTTGCACAAGAAAAATCAGACCAAAAAGGGAAAAAAAAATGAGAAAGAAAACAAAATGCAAGCAGCAACAACAAAGAGTGAAAATGCTATGTTGTGATCCAGACTCAGTTCCCATAGTCCTCTCTGGGTGTAGATGGTTCACTTCATCACAAGATCATTGGAACTGGCCTCAATCACCTCCTTGTTGAAAAGAGCCACGTCCATCAGAATTGATCATTGTATAATCTTGTTGTTGACGTGTACAATGATTTCCTTGTTCTACTCATTTCACTCAGCATCAATTCAAGTAAGTCTTGAGAAAACTATTTTACAACTTACATTTTTAGAAAGTTTTAGATGATTAATTACCTGCATAGAGTCACACAGCAAATATATACTAATGACAGGATATAAATTCATGACATCATAACACAGGATAAGGTTTTTAAATGCATAAAAGAAAATATATATAGGATTACAAAGGAAACTAATTATATTGAAATACAATTTCATGAGCAATCTTTTTTATTTTATTATGTTATGGCAATTCTTGTTTTGTTCCACAACTTAATAAAGAAAAAAAGAAATAGTTATTAAAAATTGTTTTTGAAAAAAGAAACTCAGTACCAGAGTTAAAAACCTCTGTCTCACCTGGTTTCACAGTAGTGACTCCTTCTCCAATACTCTCTACAATCCCAGCTGCTTCATGTCCCACAATTACTGGAAATCTAGCAGGCATTGCTCCAGTGATCGCATGGTCATCTGTACGACAGATCCCCGTGGCCACGATCTGCAAGGAAAGAGAAAGATGATTGAATCTGTAGATAACAGGACATCCTGGATGGGGTTTACTTAGATCATTCTTAAGTGAAATACAGTTTATATTTAAAGACAATCCTCTCGTACACACACACACACACACACACACACACACACACACACACACACACATATCAGTGCTTTCCATTGAGTTGGGTGCTTTGCCAACTCTAAAGTTCTTGTCCTGAGGGTGCTTTCATCATGAAGGAATATGACCCAACAGGGTGGGGATATGATATATGACATGACATACAGTGCTCAAATGGAGGAACCAGCCAAGGTGTGAGCATCTCATTAAAGATCTACATAATTTGGATTTTTTTTTTTTTTAGCTTTATCTCACATAACATTTTCCCCTGGGTTTGATCTCAAAGTCACAAGAAAGTGAGCTTTTTTTGAAGCCTTTACCTGTGATAATCATCCCCGTGATAGACATAAGGAACTGTTTGTTACAAGGATGACAAGCTGCAAAAGATTGTTTGATCTCAAACACAGTTTCAAGGTTATGGATTAGATAACTGAAGCATGAACCAGGGAAAGTAGCCAGCAAAAGAAATAAGAATGGTTTTAGGAAATTGGTTTTCACTCAAAGCACACAGAATTCCTAAATATTTTTTAAATAAGCAAAATAATATAAATTCATATGATTTATTTCAATTTATTTTTACTATAAAATGTAAATGTAAAGAATATATCTTATTATTTTATAAATTCCAATTCAACTAAATAAGAATTTGCTAAGATATCCAAGATAAAATGCTCAGTGCTAATGCAAATTTCTCAAGGAGCTTACATTCCACTGAGAGGAAATGAATAAATATAAATGAGTAAATACAAAAGAGTAAGTGAATATAAATTGCTTTGAAGTGAGAGGGAGATATAAAAGGTGATCAAGAAAGGTAGTACTTGAGCTGAGTCTTTAGGTGTCCTTAACAATCCTAAGAGAAGATGAGGAAGGAGAGTGATGTAGTTTCCTCTACAAATGCAAGGAGGTAGGAGATGTGATATTATGTAAAGAAAACGAAAACTAGATTTTCTTGAAGCTTCGACCCCCTTTACATACCATTGGATAATAAACTCCAGGTGCATTATATGGATCTTTACTAGGATAATTCACATCCCCTTTGTGTATTGCCCCTACTCCTCGCTGTCTCCTGCCCTAGACCTTCTTATCTTGACCCTTATCCTGTCAGGATTAAGTCCTGATCCTTTACTGGAATTATGGCTTGTCGTCTTCCCAGTGTCTCTGCACCCCTTATCTGCCCATTTCCCCTATGAGATTGCATACGTAGGTTATGTATTCTGTTTGTAAACCCTAGTTAGCTAAAATCCTATATAAGACCCCTGCCTTAGTTTATCTGGACCGATTTGCTTTGGACAAGAGTCCCATGTGGTCAGCTAGCTTAAACTCCTCATTAAAGATTAAAAAACAATCTCTGCTCGCTTCAGTTTCTCTGGCATTACAAACCATAGCATACATTAAAGGCAACAATGTGAAATCATTCTGGATTGATTATTTGGAGCCAGATTGTGAAGCGATTCAAATGTCAAGGAGAAGAATGTTGTGTTTTATCCTAAAGGCTAAAATTTCTTCAGTGACATGATCTGACTGAGTTTTTAGAAATATAAATTCAGCAATTCCTTGGGGGATGAACTAGATAATGGAGAAACTATATCAATAATGGGACTCTAGTAATTGTCAAAGTAGTAGATGAAGGAAGTCTGAATCATTATGTGGTATATGCAAATGGAGTGAAGGGAACAATTTTGTGGAAAGTTATTGAGAGAGAATTAAGACAGATAGAAATAGAAGCATGAAGAGGAAGGATGGTCTTAGAGCAGAGGGAGATAAGTTCAGATTTAGACAAGAGGTTAATCTGATACGCAAAATGAGAGTTCCGTGGACATTACAGGAACAGCACTCAAATACAAAATGAGAGTTAACAGAGTAAATGAATTTTCACATGATTTGCATACAGATTTGAATACAAATTGAGCACATGGGAGGTGAGGAGGAGGTTACAGTGAGAAGGGAGGAAAAAGCCCAGATCAGAGCCCTGATATAGAATAGAGCTCCTAGATACAAAGTGAGAAATGGATAATGAACATGCACAAAAGACTGAACAGGAGCAGTCAGAGAGGTAAAAGGAGAATCAGATGAAAGCCATGATTAGGAAAAACCAGTGTGAGAGGTGCTGAAAAGCTGGGTTTCCACAGTGTTGAAAGCCTCAAGGTTGTGTGGGATAGAATTGTGGGAGTTTAACAAAGATTAAGGTTCCACAGAAGAATTGAGTGATGAATAGACAGCTTGAGCAAATAAGGAATTAGGGAGCTAGGAAGATACAGGTGGATTCAGCCAATCAGAAGGACTCTTGTGGTTTTGAGAAAACCACAGATTTAAGACAATAACTGATCCAGCCCAAATTAGTTGGGGTCATTGCCGGCTTAATAGGCTAATTGAATAGTAAACAACACACCCCATAGGAGAAGTTTTCCCTTATTCCTGAACTGGGATGTATGATGGAGGTGGGGGGAGAACATATTTTGGGGAAACATGTGGTGGGAGTATCAGAAATCTGGAAGGAATGGACCAATCTGTTCTCTGAAGGGAGGGACTGCGCCACCCTAGCAAGTATAAAGCTTCTCCTGATTCTGTGCTCAGGGCTCCTTCTTTCTGAAGAAGAGCAGAACTTGCTTCGGGCCAGAAGGGTTAAGATGACTCCTTATGATTCTTGTTAAATGAAATTTCCTCCGTTTCTGATTTTCAGTGTCAAGAATGTATTTCTAACACTAGGAAAAGAGAATGTATCCAGAATGTGGAGGTGGTCAGCAGTGTCAAATGCTATTGAGAAGTCAGAAAAGCTAGGGAGCGGAAATGACCCTTAGATTTATTGGTAAAGAAAATAATCACCTCTGAACAACTGAAAATCAATATTACAAAATCTTAACATACTTGGTGACAAGAGACACGAAAAAATAAATTCCTCCTACCCTCGACTCCTTTGCAGAGTTGGGGCCCCTCTGACAGTTGAGCATGGCATGTAAGATTGAATTTTTTTCATATATGGGTCTATTTTGCTAACTATTTTCTCTTGCTATTTTTCTTTTGAAGAATTCTTTGTAATAAGAAAGCTCTCTCGAAGGATGAGGAAAGGGAAACAGGAGAAAGCAAGGTATTTTAGAAAGAAAAAGGGTTATTAAAATCATTTGAAAATAGAGGAACAATAATGAAAAAGCTAGACGGTTTCTTTTTTAAGAAAACTGTACTGTGCTGGGGTCAGAGTAACAGGAGCTGAAATAGGCAGGAAATGAGGGGAAAAGAATCAACAATTTACTAACAGCTTGGCTCTGCGAGGGAGGAGAAATAAAATAAAAAGAGCTTGGGGAATAGCTTGGTCTAGTTTTAACTTTTAAAGGACTCAAAGTGGGAATGTTTGTAAATATCAGCTAAAAGGATGAGGAATGATAGGATAATGGGGCAGGAAATTCAAGTATAGAGGGCAGTGCAGTTATATTTCTAATGTCAATCAATAGGAAATATTTTATGGCTAGCTGAGTCGAGGACATTTTGCAAAAAACAACAGTAACAACAAAACTATTACTTTTCAGTATTATTAGGATGCTTGTTCAATAAATATTTATTAAGAGAAAGAAAGATGCCTTGGTCCAAGTTTCATGGATCAAGAGCAGGGCTGGGCAGGGAAGGGAGGGAAGGGGAAGAGAAGGGAAGAGAAAGGAAGAGAAGGAAGGAAAGGGAGGGGAAGGAGAGGGAAGAGAAGGGAAGGGAAGAAGAGGGGGAGAGGAAGGGAGGGAGAGGAGAGAGGAGGGAAGGGAAACGAAGGGAGGGGAAAGGAGAGGCGAAGGAAGGAAAAGGGAGGGGAGGGGAGGTTGCTGATCTGCTTTGGAAGAGAGACTTTCTTTTTTTTGACAATTCCCTATAAAACAGAAATCTCAGGCCTTCTCTTAAGAAAAAAAAAGTCCAAGTTAGCAGTATATGTACCTTAATTCGAACTTCATCAGCTTTTGGTGGGGCAACTTCCACTTCCTCAAGAGAAAAGGGTTGCTTCGGGCCCCATAATACAGCAGCTTTGCATTTAATCACCTAGGAAAAATAGCAAGAACATGTTCACATGACATATTTCTATATACCCATAAATATCGGCATCTAATGTAAGCATGGGAAACTCCACTGCAAGAAGGGAATGACTAAACAACTTGTGGTATGTGATTGTGATGGAACCATATGGTGCTATAAGAAATGAGCTCAATGATCTTAGAAAAACATGGATAGAATTGCATTAAATAATGAAAAGACATCATTGTATACAGTAATAATATTGTTTTAATAGCTTTGAGAAACTAAGTCATATTGACTATTATCAATAACCAAATTAATTACAAAGGACATATATGAAGGAAGATACTATCTACCTCCAGAAAAAATACTGATAAATAGATGTATAGGATTTTTCACACACACACACACACACACACACACACACACACACACACACACACACATATAGGTGAATATGTCTTTGTGTGTGAGGGTATATATATATATATATATACACACACACACACACACATATTTGTGTCTTATGTAGCCATCTCTAGAGTGGGGAAGAGGGAAGAAAAAAGGGAAAAAAAGAAATTTACATGGTAACTTTATTATATATTTAAAAGGAACATCAAGTTGTAAGTCATAGATTTGGATGTTATATATAGTCATCTTTTTATTATTATAACACTATGTTATGGAAGTGCTTATTTTATTTCATAAATAAATAATTTCTTTTTTAAAGCACTCTAAGCTCTTTTTTGTGGTAACAAAAATTGGAAAATGAAAAGAGAATTTTGGAGTAGCTGAATAAATTATAGTATATGAAAGTTATGGAATATTATTGTTCTATAAAAAATGTTAAACAGGCTGATTTTAGAACCAGGAAAACATACACAACATTAGCAAGATTGTACAATGATCAACTATGATAGACGTGGTTCTTCTCAGTAATTCAGTGATCCAAGGCAATCCCAATAAATTTTGGATGGAAAAAACCATCGGCAACCAGAGAGAACTATGGAGACTGAATGTAAATCAATACATGGTATGTTCACTTTTTTTTTTCTTTCTGTTTTTTTCCTCTTGGTTTTTCACTTTTATTCTGATTTTTCTTTCCCAACATGATTCACATGGAAATAGATAAAAGATGAATGTACATATATAACCAAAAAAAAAGTTTTACATGTAACTGGAGAAAATAAAATTAAAAAAAAGAAAAAGAAACATTCAATCAGGGTGGGTTGTCCAGCATAACCTTCCTCAAGACTGGAACTTTTCCCATCATTTGCACGTTTGAGATACAGAATAACTACATTTGTAGAAATACATGGCTGTTTGAAGGCTGGAGACATTGGCATGAAAAGCAATGGAAGAAAGGAGAATTGACCTCATAACTTTCAGTATAACCATGGGCTCAGAAGTAGAGGAAAGAAAGAGACTGAAAATCAGAAACAGCTTAGAACTGTTGAATATGGAGCAATCTCCCTGGTGGCAGCTTCTAAGTACAAAGGATTCACCCCATCCATGTCCCCACAGAGCATTTCCTCCCTTCTTTGTGTCCCATTAGCTGACATAGTATTTCAACAATTAGGGATTCGGTTGGGTTAAGGAGAAACTTATTTTTAAAATGCAAATATTGTCAAGCACTAATATATTAGGGTTGTTTAATCAACAAACATTTATTAAGTGCCTATCATGTGCTACATGCTGTGTTAAGGGCTAGAGATAGAAATAAGAAAAAAAAAAAAAGTAGGTCTCTGCCCTTTACAAGAAGAAAACAGAAAATACCCATTACTGGTGTGTGGTGAAAAAAGTCAGAAAAGTTAAAGCATAATGCTGCCACATGAGAAATAAGGACAGTTCTGAACTTTTCCCCCTCTTTAAATGGAAGGTTAAAAGTTTATAGCGCCGTTCCACAATAAGAGGAAGAGAGAATGATGGTGGGGTGCCCAAGGCTGATGGGATCTTGCATAATGAGATTTTCCCCTCTGAGCTTCCTGGGCAAAAGTCAGAGAAGCCCCAAGACAGTGCAATAAGGTGAATTCTCTCAATCAGCTTTCTTGCCTCCCAACTTCCAGCAAAGGTCAGCACCCTTGGAGGAACTGGGCTTTTGCGTGCAGAATGTTAACAGCTATCTTTGCACCCTGGTACCTTTTTGTAGTAAAGGATGGTCCAAGTGGGTTACTGTGTGGGAGACACAAGGGCAGCAGTATGAGAGAATTAGTGATTGAAGTCTTACTGAGAGGTGATTTAGGAGAAAGAAGGAGTCTGAAACTGAGGCAGGAAGAAGCTTTGCCTACTTTGGAATTTTAGCAAAGCCAACCCTGCCTCTTGGGGTATGGAAAAGACCCTGGCAGAGGCTCTCAGGAAAGTGAGGGTTATCACACTATTTGAAGCAAGCAAGCTGGCTGATGTCAGAGTCAACAGTCAGTCACTTAGTGCTCATTCTTCCTAGTTCTTGAGGTGCTGGGGTATGTGCTGCTGGTAGATGCCTGAATCCCTGCTCATCATCTTCAGCCATTTTTCTAGTCCTTCTATTTCCTCATCCGCTTCAATAAGGACTTCTATTTGTCCCTGGTCTTAGTGATATTTGTGCCCATGAAGGTTATGGGGTGTATTAAGACACAAGATGTGCTGAGTGGACTACAAGACGATACATTCCTGGAAGAAAAGAATTAAGGGAAAATGGCAGGTGCATTAAGGGATGCTTAGGTCTAGTTTTAGGGCCTTTAGAATTAATTTTCACATAGAAGGGAACGACCAGGAAATTCTGGACTGCAAAGGGAAAGAAATGAACAAAAATAAATGAAAAACAACCCTTCAAAATCCAAAGCATCTGTAGAGAGATTTCCCCAAAAATAAAAGAGTGGAAAGAGAAAGCAGAAGGGATGAGACATCCATGCTAGATCCACCTTAGCAACAGGTGGGAAAATGTAGAAAAGTCATATGGAGGATCTGCCTAAACATTCCTCATGAAAGAAAGTGTCAGAGCAGCCACTATGGCTTGCTTTCCATGCTGGTCCCAATGGAGCTAACTCCATAGTTCCTTTTCTGAAAGGTGAGAAGCCTTGCTGCCTGTGCCCTGGAAAAATATCTTATTGGCTTGTATGTAACCCTGGGTAGACAAAGTTTAAGATTAGATGAGATTTAAGGGCCATCAGGAGATCTGATCATAAATTCATAGACTTTAGGTTAGTAATTCATTCAAAAAAGATGGTATTCAGAAGAGCTTAAATTAATTCATGAAAACTAGCATAGGAGGTAAGGGTGCAGTTACCAGATTCATATAATCTTTACATTAATCAGCTAGTCTCAAAATTAACCAAATGCATCTAAGGGAATTAAGACTTTAGTAATAATGGTGAAAAATAATGGAAACCATCCTCCCATCAAATTCATTCTCAACATTTCAAACACTAATGTTCAGTATATATTAGCTAATATATCTGCATGGCATAAAAAGAATTTAGGAAGAAAAAATAAGTTAGTTTTTCAAATAATAGATCCATGTCAAAATGAGAATATAATCGGCTTACTAAATTGGTTGTACTTCAGTTACAACTTTGGTTCTATAAATGGGTATTTTAACTGATGCATAAAAAGTTATTTGGTCCTTTGAGGTATTCTTTGTTCTTGTCCTTCTAGATCTTTTCCAGGGGTCCTCAAACTTTTTAAATAGGGGGCCAGTTCACTGTCCCTCAGACTGTTGGAGGGCCAGACTATAGTAAAAACAAAAACTCTGTTTTGTGGGCCTTTAAATAAAGAAACTTTATAGCCCTGGGTGAAGGGGATAATCGTCCTCAGCTGCAGCATCTGGCCCGCCGGCCGTAGTTTGAGGACCCCTGAGAGTTTAGGCCATTGTGCTAAAAGAAGCATATAAGGAAAATCTTTTTGACTTGAACCCAATCTCTGATATTTAAGCAACTTTTTCTTTTCAATTATATGAACTTGCAAGAAACAGTATAGAATGACAGAAAAACCATATTTCAGTTTAGAAAAAGCATTGGCCTGCTCTTAGAAAAATCACTTAAACTCCTTAAGTTGCTAACTTCTGAAGTGAGATAAATAGAATGTTATTGGTTTTACCTGATTGTTTTTAGAATTATATTTAATGGCTCAGAAAGCTTTGTAAACTTTAAAACTCTATCAGTGGTTCTCAACTTGGTGGTTTTTTTTACATTTCAATAACTGCATTTCAATATAATTATATTTTTATTTTTGTATTTTTATGTTATGCATTTAAAAACACCATTCTGAGAAGTCCATGGGCTTCATAGACTCCTAAAGAGTCCACCATACACACATGCTTCTCTCTTCTCTCACATGCTCAGTTATTTTTTTTGTTCACATAAACAAGTCTTTAATGAGAACCATCCTCACTTCTTATCCTCACATAGGTAATTGACAAAAATCATATCTTTAAGTAACCTCATGGGCATGCCCAGTCTTTTGGTGCTGTTATAGATTTAATTTCTACATTTTGCATAACATCACTTAACTGTATCAGAATACAACAGTCAGAGCAGAAGGTGTTAACATTCTAGTCAAAACTACTTAAAATATATTCCTTCAGCGACTGCCAAAGTCAGAAAGGACCATTTCTCCGTAATCATTCCACTTATAGTTCCCATTTTCATCCTGTAGCAATTAAATAGTTGTCTGCATGAGCAAACTTCTCCTGAAATTTCACTTCCCTAAATAAATAATTCAGATGCTAGAAGACTGCAGTTACCCTTCTTTCTTTTTTCTTTTTTTTTTTTTTCACCAGTTGATATACCTGGTTCCCCCAGTATTTAATGATGTTTTTTTTTTTTCTTGGAAGACATATTTCTTAGACTACCTGGTTGAATCTTATTGTTCAGTATTATAGTTTGTAGAATTCATATTTTCTTTTTTTTTTCTTTTTTCTTTTTTTAAAATAACTTTTTATTGATAGAACGCATGCCAGGGTTATTTTTTACAGCATTATCCCTTGCATTCACTTCTGTTCCGATTTTTCCCCTCCCTCCCTCCACCCCCTCCCCCAGGTGGCAAGCAGTCCTTTACATGTTAAATAGGTTACAGTATATCCTAGATACAATATATGTGTGCAGAACCGAACAGTTTTCTTGTTGCACAGGGAGAATTGGATTCAGAAGGTATAAATAACCGGGAAGAAAAACAAAATGCAAGCAGTTTATATTCATTTCCCAGTGTTCTTTCTTTTACCCTTCTTTCTAGTTTGTGATGAAAATACAGAAAAACTTTGCTTACTTTTCCCTCAGTGCTCATTCTGCTTCTTTGTTAGCTCTGGCTTTCAGTAGTCCTCTGACCAATGTCTCTACTCCCTTGTGTGTGAACTAGCATGTCTTTAGAAAAATATTCTATTTCAAAGCAACGCCTTCAAAAATATGACTCACAGCCCTCAAGACTTTTCTCTCAATATCTGGTGTCACCCCATGAACTATTGAAATTTTGCAAAGAAAGAAAGAAAAAAAAAACAACAACCAAGATTTAATGCATCTAAGGGAACTAAGATTTTAGTAATAATGGTGAAGAATAATGGAAATAATCTTTTTTTTTTCACTTTTGTAGCTACATGAAGCCAAAACAGTTTTTTTTTAAGTATCAAATGTTGAGAGAAGTTTCCTCTTGTTATGTTGTAGTCATTCACCTCAAGCTCCCATACACAGACTGTATGACATACATACATACATTCACACATATTTATATGTGTGTGTGTGTATATATATGTGTATGTATATATATACATACACATATATATGAACATAAGACTATAACATTTATTTACCAAATAGGAAAAGGGGATCATGTAGGGAAATCCTGCTCAACAAAGGATAATTAAAATGAGGAAAATATGAGCGTGATTATCCTCAGAATGGATCTGCTGTGTTTGGAGATGGTCGATTTCTTTTGACCATATTTTCAGAATTCCTTAGACCAATTCCCCTATTCTGTTCTTGATGAATATGTTTACTATTCTCTGGGAAGGGGGAATGGAGTTGAGATTGTACTTAACTCAGGAATGTGCTGTTGCCAATTCTGTTCTTCCTGTAACTTTATAAACATTTTCTACCTTGATTAGCTATTTGACCATTTCAGTATTCTTCTGAGCCTGTGACTTTTGACATGACAACCCTCAATGAGACATGATATAATTTTAGATCCTACCAAGTTTTTAAAACTGGGGAGTCAGCCAAAAAGATAAAATACTATTAAAGTCTCCACATTTGAACCTAATTAATAACACAAACAAAAATAACTAATATTTATCTAGCAGTTACTATGTGCATTGCACTGTGCTAAGTGTTTGAGGTGATTATCTCATTTGATCCTCACCACAGGAGGGTAGATGCTATTATTATTCCTACTTTACATGTGAGGAAACTGAGGTAAACAGGATTAAATGACTTGGTCAGGATATTATAGGTAGATTGGAACTCATCTATCTGACTCAGGTAGTATCTCTATTGTGCTACCTGAAATCAATTTCATTAACGTTGGGGAAAGATGGGATATTATGGAGGCTTATCTGGAATTTAGATGAGTTTGATCTAGCTCAGGCAGCTAGCTGGTGCAGTAGATGGAGTACCATACTTATAGTCCAGAAGACCCATTTTTCTGAATTCAAATTTGACCTCAGACACTTACTAGTTTTGTGACCTTGTACAAATCACTTAACCCTGTATGCCTCAGTTTCCTCACCAGTAAAAAAAAAAAAACTGGAGAAGGAAATGACAAACAACTCCAGTATTTTTTGCCAAATGGGGTCACAACGAGTCTACTATGTCTGAAAATGTCTGAAAAACAGCAGCTCAGGCTACCTCCACTAACTTAAGTTTCAGGAAACTTGTACTATTTCATTATATTCAATGTCACACATATTTATGTGACATATTGTGATCATACTAATGTATAAGCCAAGCTACATGGTCAAACTATGCTTTTAAAATGAAGGCACTCTAAGCCCAAAGTTTCTAGCAAGAAGAGAGAGGCAGAGAGAAAGACAGAGGCAGAGAGAGACAGATTCAGATAAAGAGAGGGCCAGAGAAATAACTACAAAGAGGTAAGGATCACTTTATGAACCTGGAAATACAAATTAATCTTAGCAACTGAAAGTTGTTTGTTCATGAGCAAAGGTTAGTATCAGCATGGGTGGTGTTGAATAAACAAAGCAAGATTTAATTGAGATATTTTCTGTTGACAAACTGACAAAGCTAACTAGTACAACTGACACATTAAGTCCAATATAAAAATGGGGAAGGATGGATGAATGCTAACAGAGACAATATTTAGTCTTTCTGCTGAATAATTCTATATTGTAATAATTTATACTCTTCTAAAGAAGAGTTCATAAACAGGAGAATGAATTAATAAGTAAAACAAAATTAAGACCTTAATATGTAAGAACAGTTGTACTAAATATTAGGAATACAAAAAGAAAAATCCGACAATCCTTAGTCTTAGAGAGGTAAACTTTTTAAAAATAATAACTTTTTATTTTCAAAATATATACAAAGAGAGTTTTCAACATTTACCCTTAAAAAACTTTCTGTTCCAAATTTTTCTTCTTTCCTTCCTTTCACCCCCTCCTATAGATAGCAGGGAAATGTTAAACCTGTGCAATTTTTTCTATACATACTTCCACATTTACCATTCTGCACAAGGAAAATCAGATCAAAAAGAGAAAAAATGAGGAAAAAAACAGGCAAACAATAACAAAAAAGGCGATAATACTATGTTGTTATCCACATTCAATCCCCATAGTCCTGTCTCTGGATATAGATGGCTTTCTCAATCATGTCTATTGACCTGAGTCTCCTCATTGTTGAAAAGAGCCACAGAGTTGATATCACTTTCTAAAGGGAGACAACTAGATGGGAGGTTTCAGCGGCAAGTCAGAAGGAAAGATCCCACGGTCCTTAGAGTGTAGAAATGAAGCATTTGGCAACGTCTCCTCATTCATATTCATATCACTTTCCATTGTACCATTTGACAGAGCAACATGACAAACAACTCCAGTATTTTTTGCCAAGAAAATCCCAAATGGGGTCACAAAGAGTCTACTATATCTGAAAATGTCTGAAAAACAGCAGCTCAGGCCACCTTCACTAAATTAAGTTTTAGGAAACTTATACGATTTCATTCTATATTCAATGTCACTCATATTTATGTAACATATTGTGATCATACTAATGTATAAACCAAGCTACATGGTCAAAATAAACTAGCTGCTTTTATGTGTGAGCAACTATGTTTTTTAAAATGAAGGCACTCTAAGCCCCAAGTTTCTTGCAAGGAGAAAGAGAGACAGAGGCCCTAGGTGGCAAGAGCTGGTGACCTTGCCCAGCCCTCCTCGCTTAAATCCAATTCACCTGCATGTCATGGTACACCTCCCTGATGTCCCCTTCAAGAAGGAAGCACAAACAGCAGAGAACCAACCACATCAATCCTGGGTGAATGTTTCTACCCAGCTCACTTTCCTGACTTCAGGAATTGGAAGGATTTATTGGTAACTTCATTTCCGCTTTCACTTTGGCCATTTGTGGTTATGTGCCGGAGAGAAAAGAATAAGTCGCCTGATGTTTCCAAGTTTGTGAAGGGCCTTGTATCATTCTAGGCACTCCCATAGGTCTTGTTTGCCTTAACCGTTGCCAAGAGCGAGTGCCCCATGTGTTCTTTGCATGTTGTCATTGTTTGCTTTTTAAAATTCCAGGTTAGTATTGTATTACGCCCTCAAAGCTTAGTGCAAAACTTTGTGTTCAAAGCCCAAGGATGCAAAGTCAGTGATACGCCTTTATAAGAAAAATAAAGATAATAAATCAATTTTGAGCTGGAATGTCTGCAGCTACTGTTGGCTGAGAATTGGGTGTTAACTAATCAGTGATTTGTTTTACCTGTTATATCTGCAAAAAGGAGGAAAGTATTTATAAAAGTCTTCCTGAATTTACTCTAGAAAGTGCTAAAGTAACTTTTCAAGTGTGTGATATGGGAATTGAGGAGAAAAGGGAAAAGCAGCTAAGTCTATGGCTAAATGAGATGCTTTTCACCTCTGCTTTTTTGTCCAAGATTGCCCACGCTGCTGCTTGTGCCATCTGGCTACAAAAATTGGCCAGTGATGCCCCACTGACTGCCTTATAAGGAGTTCCTGCTTGGACCTGAACTAGGGTCTCACCCTAACTCATTTCAATTTAACCACAGAACCAACAGAGTTCTCTTTTTCTCCCTTTTTTAACTTTGGGGTTCTTCTGACATATCCACTTCTATAACATGTCCTCTCCTCCAATGCTTCTCCTTTCCCCTACATTATTTATAAATTACTTCATAGTTACTATCTTATAAAAAGTGCAAATTATAAGAATTAGTGTTTTGTTATAATGGATTGTATGCCAAAAAATATATTTTCTAGAGAAAGATTAGAGTTTGGTGTTATTTTCCAGAATTCATATTTTTTACTTTTTCACCATTTTCTAGGAACACTGCCCTCCAAAAATTAAAATTGATTATATTAAAATAATATCTGTTTTTATTATATTTTATTTTGTAAAATATTTCCCAATTACATTTTAATCTGGTTCAGACTTCACTAAGGAATATTATAGGCCTGAGTGGGCCCGTGGGCTATTTGTTTAGTATCTCTACATTATTAAGGCTCTATGAAGATCTCCATATTACTCTTAGGAATTTCAAGGAATGCCAAAATAGGTAAGACTAGAGTCAACAGAAGGAAATACTGAAAGGAAATACTGAAAAGGTTTACTTAGCCAGAAACTTTCCCTGCTAAATTAATAGTCTCCAAATCAAAATGAATAGTTAGAATGCATTTTTCTAAAGTCCATGGGGGGGCAGCTAGGTGGGACAATGAATAGAGCAGGGGCCCTGAAGTCAGGAATATCTGAGCTCAAATATGGCCTCAAAAACTTACCCTACCATGTGCTGCTAGGCTAATCATTTAACCCCAGATGTCTCCCCCTAAAAGTACATAATGAAATTGAAGAAAGTAACTTAAATGCAGGGATTTCTCTTATAAGATAACCCCAAAGGAAATACAGTTTTTCATTTGGTTGATTAAAAAAACAACATTATGGACTTTTTAAAGCAAATTTCCCTTTTAAGGGATCTTAGTTTTTTTCATGTATAAAGAGAGTGGTTTGGACTAAATTACATTATCTCAAATTTGGAAGAACCTTTGATTTTAAGATGTAGAATCTTAGAAATCATAGAATATCATAGTTTATCCTTGACTCATGTCTACAAACTAAATTATATAGAGCCTGCTTTTATAGTGAGTCTGCATTTAGAAGGGAAGTTGTGAAAATATGCTAATATCTCCCAGCTGGAGAGAACTCCTTTTTTTTTTTTTTTCTGAGGTAATAGGGGTGACTTGCCCAAGGTCACACAGGTAGGAAGTGTTAAGTGAATGAGGTCACATTTGAACTCAGGTCCGCCTGACTTCAGGGATTCTGGAAAAATTCTTTAATGATGTGTTAGGAGAAGAGAAAGAGGAATGGTGGGGGGAGAGTCCAGCCCTATGCTAGAAATGGGTTTCTTTAGTTCCCACTTGAGTTCTAAAGATAAAAACACAAAGACACTTAGTAACACACAGGTGTTATCTGTGTATATTTTTTTGTGAATTTTTGTGTATATTATTTGTGAAAAATAATATTAAATTTATCATAGGTATTTCATAACAAAAATTATTTTTTGGAGGAAATCACAAAGGGAAGTAAGATTGAGGCGGATGAAAAACTGATAATGCGAGGGAAGTATCTGATTCCTTCCAAAAGCAGTAATCCTGAGGGGGTAAAGCCTATAGTATCCTGACATCTTTTCTATCCTAATAGTGTAAAAAGATACCAGAGTGGACAGAGTCAGCTTTAAAGCCTGCCAGATTCAGATTGAAGTCTCAACTCTGCCATATCCTTGTCCATTTTGTATCCTGCCTCTTCTCTCCTCTGCAAAGTAATACTAGCATTTTGAAGGTAATTTATCTATAGCAAAGTAAATTTTTTTGAAATTTTTGAAAATTTTCCCTCAATCCTTTATTCTGAGAGATAAGGAGGAAGTGCTTTTAAGTCTGGGGGACAGCCAGGGCAAAGGCACACAAGTAGGAAATGAAGTTTTGTGGATGAGCAATAATAAAAAGATCAGTGTGAGTGGCCCATAGAGCATGTGAAAAGGAGGAATGTATAAGTCTTTTGTTTATTGTTGTTCAGTCATGGCCGACTCTTCACGAGCCCATTTGAAGTTTCCTGGGCAAAGACACAGAGTAGTTTGCAATATTCTTCTCCAGCTCATTTTACAGATGAAGAAACTGAGGTAAACAGAGTTAAGTGACCTATTCAGGGTCACACAGATAGTGTCTGAGGTTGGATTTGAATTCAGTTCTTCCTGACTTCAGGCCCAAAGTTTTAGCCATTAAGCCACCTAATTACAACGTGTAAAGCTAGAAAGGTAGGATAGAGTCAAGTTGTAAAAAAATTTCTAAGTCATAAATAGAGTTTACATTTGATCCTAGAGATAATAGGAATACCATTTGAGAAGGAGAGTGTCATGATCAGACTTGTGTTTTAGGAAAGTCCCTTTAGCAGCTAAGCAGAGGGTGGGCTCAAAAATAGGATTAGACATAAGGGAAGATGACCAGTTAATGAGCTACTGGTCCAGGATAAAAGTTACAAATAGCAGTTTATCATTGGCTAAATTGAATGGAAAAAAAGCACATATAGGCAAGAGATATTATGGAGAAAGAATGGAGAAGATATAGCAAATGACTGACTATATTGGGAGAGAGAAAATGAAGCATTTAGAAAAGTGACAACTTTGAGGAGTACAGAAAGATGGTGATATCCTTGGCTGTAATAGCTAAGTTTGGAAGAGGGGATGGGCTTGGGGAAAAGATAATAGATTCTGATTTGCACATGTTGAGTTTGATGTACCTATAAGTCACCCAGTTGGAAATGTTGAATGGAGTAATTAGTTGTGATGCAACTAGAGGAGCTCAGGGTAAAACTGGGACTATACATACAAATTAGAAAGCTAGGGCAGTTAGGTGGTGTGGTGATGGTGCCCTGGAATCAGAAGGACTTGAGTTCAAATCCAGCCTCAGATATTTACTAGCTGTGGATCCTGAATGAGTTACTTAATCCCATTTGACTCCAAAAGAAAAAAAAAAGGAATTCATGTAAAGAATAAAATTAAAACTATAGAAAATGACAAGATCAACATTGAGAAAATATATAGAGAAAAAAAAGAGGATCCAGGACAGAGCCTAAAGGATACCCACCTTTAAGCATAAAGAGATGGATAGTCATCCAGTATATTAGGCTCAAAGGAGCTGTCAGAAAGAGAGGAGGAGAACATGAAAATCTACCAAGAAGACAGTATAAGTTACAGATTATTATCTGTATCAAAAGAGGAAATTTCCATAGGAAACTCCTCACATTGGTGAAATTTTAGGCCCACAACAAAATATTAGAAAACAAACAAAAAAATCACCATTCCACTCTCAACCCCACAATTACCAATAAAACATTTTGGAAAATGGGTCTTTTCATTAAGAATACTTAACACCAATGAATCAGGCAAATCTCTGAATTTATAAACAGCAAAATATGGCTTACTATAGGGAATTTCCATATTGTGAGTCCCTTGTTCTTATAAAATCTTAAATCTAGAGAAAATCCTGTCCTCTGTCTTGGAGATGACAGAAAATAATATATTACACTTATTCCTTCCACATCATGACTTACTCCATCACAATTTTATTATATTAGGGGTCAGCATAAAAAATTAAATGGGAATTTTTGGGGAGTTTTACAGAAGCTGCAGGTAACATGCAAAATCCATGATACAACACAGAAAAAGTATTTTTAGTAACATTGACTTATATCTAACATGACCAAATACTTAATCCAAAATTTGTAAATAAGGTACTGTAAGCACTACAAAAAATAATAATAAATCAGAATTCTGCTATGGTATGAAGAGAGGACCAAAATATTTTACATGAATTTTTCAGATTGTAGGGACACTGAACTTCTAATGCCTACAATGTGGAAGAAATAACTATCTATATTGAAGCCCCATGTGAGTGCTTCCCTACAGTGTCCTCTTGGAGAAAGAAAGACAAACAACAATGCAAATGTCTCAGTATTTTATAATTGTTTCTTACCTCCACAAGCTGGAGAATCTGACTTAGAGGGCTAACTCTGGGGCTATCAACTGAGGACCATTCTCATTAAGCATAAAGGAGTTCATTATCAGACTTTTGTTAGTCCATGGAATTCAATACAATGTAAGGTGAGTTTGCTTTCCATCAGTGAAGGAAGTGTGTACATGAATAAAATGCCTGATTTCTCAAAATGTTAAAGCAAGAACGATCTCAAAGTCATTTATGACACATAAATCCTGGACCTAAAAGTACTGGATGACTTATAGGTAGTGGACTAATTTCTGTATGGGCAAGTACTTGTGAAAATACCATGCATAATTTCCTATCCAGAAAACTATATATGCATATGTTAACTTGCAAATTGTCAGTGTGAAATGTCACTTCTGATATGCAATTCCAAATGGTGAAAAGGCATTTTTTTTGGTGAGAGTCCTTGTAGAAATACTTTCTTTTCTCCAATTCCATATTCTCCTTTTTCATTTCCATTGCATTATTTCATAATGCTTTTTGGACTGAATTAGAAAAATATGCAATGCACATGAAGTCAGCTCCCCAGTAATCAGGATAGTGCGAGGCACAGAAAATGGGTTTAATAAAGACACATTGAATTGAATTGAAATGGGTAGTATGCTTTCCTTAAATTAAGACATAAATATATCTGTGTATATTACATATGCATATAAATATATATCCACACATCTATTTCTAATGGAAGCAAAAATAATAAGATAAAGTTGCTTAACAGATTAAATTTATTTTAAAAAACATATCTAAAAAAATATCCACCTACTTTAATAAATAAAGGAAAAAAAGAAAGGAGAAATCAAGTCTAGGATTTTTATGGAGTAAATATGACTCGAAAAATCTTCCAGAGCTTCATTTAGCATCGTCCAACTCCATCCAATGACTTGCTTGGAACGAATGTTGGAAATTCTTGAAGGAGTAATCTTTTAAGTTCTTATTGCTTTTTTACTCAAAAATCCTGGGATTCCACTTAAAATTCCTATTTCAGTCAGAAGTGTGAACTTATACCTTTTACTGATGTTTTACTGATGTTAATCTAGGATGACCTACTTTCTACAAATTAAAAAATAACAACATGAATACCCTGCTACTATCTCAGATAAACTGAATGATATCAATGACAATGTTTAATTACTTATTTTGAAAAAAAAGTTTATTTATTCCAAGGTACTTAATTTCTGTTTTGCGTTCAACTCATATGAGATAACAAATGTTTTCCATCATAGTTATGTGAAAGCGAAATATCAGAGAAAAAGCCATGTGCTGATAGATCCACATATACTTTCTGCCTCTTAGGAGCTCACATCAGAAGGACTGATCGAATGCTGAAATAGAAAATGTCAGATATTGTTAATATCTTGTTTCTATATCCTTTAATAAAAAGTAACAGTACCAAGTCCTGATTAAACCAGGATATATCCCTTTCCTAGTATGCACTAGTATGCACATAGATAATAAATACAGTATATCTTTAAATAAAAGATGGACCTAGAAGACCAATTAGGAAAGTTCAGTAGGAAGCTTATAGAGGTCAATGAAGCTATATTAGCAGATCTCCAGATCTGTAACAAATGATGCATTTAAAATCCAAAACCGGGACTCATTTTTCACACATGGAATGTGAAGGGTATGAATTAAATTAGCTCTAGAGTCTGTCCAATATCTAAATCTGCTACCTATGTACCATTACTTTCCAGGAAAACACAATGTACAGCTGTTGAGGCAATGGTTTTACAAAGAAGAGGAACTGGCATAGAGCAATGGGTTTTTCTGATAAAAACTGGTTTCCTCTTCTCTTATTCAAATAAGAGATTACAGTCTCCTAAATGAGATGCCATTAAATGCAGATAGAATGTTGACATTCAAAATGGAAACCTCTGTCCACAGAATTTCTGGCCTTTACCTAGAGTAGAAAGACCAGGCTCAGCTACTGCTCTGGTCTATTCCTTTTCTGTAAAATAAAAAGATTAGGAGAAGTTTCTAAATTGTGCATACTATTTGAGCCAGTGTTACTATTGCTAAGTCTACATACAAGCAGAGGAACTTTATGTTCAAAAGTACTTAAAACAGTTTGTAGTGATGAAGAATTGAGAATGAAATGAAAGCCCATTAATTAGGGAATGGCTGAGCAAGGTATGGAATATGAATATTATAGAATAGTATCATGTTATAAGAAACAATCAAGGGTATGTTTTTTCAGAGAAACTTTGGAATACTTTTAAGAACTGATATATAGTAAAATGAATAGAACCCAGAAAACAAATTGTAATAACAGCAAAATTGCAAAAACAACTCTGAAGGACTTAAATATTGGGATCAATACAATTCTAGGGGATTCATAATGAATCCTAGAAAAACTTTCTGACAGAGAAGTGATAAACTCAGAGTACAAATGATTGGGACAAAATTTATGGATTGGATGGACCAATGGAGAAATTGTTTTTGATTGACCCTACATTTTTGTGATAAAAATTCATTTTACTTTTCTTTTTCAATTGTGGGTGAGAATATAAAGAGGAGAAATGGCGTATTTGAGCTAATTTTTAAAAATTTAAATAAAATTCAAATCATTAATGTACAAGTCATTTGCATCCTTGTTCCCTTTCATCTTCCTAGTCAAGGTACCTCAAGAATTCTCACTTACTACAAACATCACAAGTTATCCTATAAGATCATAACTCAGAGACTTTAACCCTCATCAAGGTCAACCCTATCACTATACATAGAAAGAAACATGAAGTGACTCACCATTCATGTTGTCACATTTGAAATCAAGTCAATGACTTTATATCTAGCATCCTTTCTACTACACTAAACCCAGGTAAGATCATCAAAATGGCCTTCAATTTTGTGAAAGAAACAGTACTTAATAGATCCAAATGAATGGAAAAAACATACACAAAATGCCAAGGAAAGTATATATTCACCTAGGATAAGTCAATATTAATTTTAAAAGAACTTTTTTAATTTTTGAGGCCTCAAATTGTAGCATATCATATGTATCAAATGATCAATTTACAAATGATATATTGTACAAAGTGCATTTTTTGTTATTATCAACTTTAAAACACATACCTTTCTCCTTTGTAGAGTAGCTCAAATCCTTCCTTGACTTTATTAAAAGGTAAAACATGGGTTATTAGCTGGTCCAAGTCAAATTTCTTTGACATGAAGTCAGACACTAGTTTTGGGATGTCATCTTTGCTTTTCCATCCTTAAAAAATTAAATATCAGTATTTTATTATTTATGTAATTTTCAAAAAGCAGTCAGCAAACAAATAGTTATTTAGTGCTTACTATGTGCCAAGAATGGATTGGGGGCATCAAGGAAAGCAATGAGTCTCTGCACAAAGACTTCACATTTCCATGATCTGCAGAGCGCTAGATGGATTGGCTTGGCTAGGCAAGACTTACAGAATAAATGGCTAAGAACTGCACAGGATGAGAATGTGTGTGTGTGGTTTAATGAAGGTGGTAGAGTAGGTAACATTTGAATTCAGATCTTCATCTCCAGACCCAGTGCTTTAATTCACTATGGCACTAGCTAACCTAAAAGGTAGGGAAATATAAGGCAAATCCCAGAGAAAAGTAGGAAATTATCCTAAACATTGAAACTAAGCAAGAAGTGCAAACAAAATGATGATGGATGCTTAAGGAGAGGGGAGCCAAACAGTAATATCTGACTGTAATTAATAGCCTAGTTGTGGGTTGAAGGCAGAGACCCACTCATGAAACAGAATAATAAAGAGCTTTTATATCTATTACAATCACCCAAGCCTCTTTCTGTGAAGTCTGACATTGTATATAAAAATTTAAAAATATGTAAAAATTAAATGTAATTAAATTAATGTAAATTAAATATGTAAAAATTAAAACTTACGAATAATGGAGAGGTAAGAGTTTTTTTGAGTTTTAAATCAAAATTTTAGACTTTCTGTCCAATCCAATGTTAGAGAACTGTTCCCTAAGAAAGGAGACCAATGCCATCTGCTGGAAGACAACAGACCTGCGGTGGGCTAATAAAATGAAAACTCAACACTAGGAAACAGGGACAATGCACCAATGATGAAATGACCATCACCTGCTGGAAGCTTGAGAGTGCTCCAGCAGGAAAGATAGCAACTGGAAACACTGATGGGAAGCAGTTACTGGTGATACTGGTGGAGAACAAAATTATACAAATCTCTTAAGGAAGAAGGCTGTTCACTTTGGTTTTATTCCTTGGACTCACATGCAAGGTCTTAAATTTTCATTGATTAGTAAAAATAAACAAAAGTATGAATGCTTGAAGTTTGTACTGTAAGGTGTAGTTGGTGATTACCCTTTGGGCATATCATATACTAAATTTCCCAGAACAGCAAAGTGGGGATTTGAGTCACAGAAATCCCTAAAGTATAACCAGGACATCGAGTCTAGAGAAAATGAAACATGCTGAAATTGTAAATTTCTCAAGGACAAGGATGCCATAAATACTTCATTTAACCATATACTGAACTCAGAGAATGTCAGAGCCTCAATAACAAAGAAAGGTAGTTAGGGAGTATTGCTAGATAAATTTTCATGTATATTACTTTCCCTTTTCTCCCATTTTATCATTTATTTCAAAGAAGTCCTACTTGTAGAGTAGTATGGTCATTAAGGCAGCTAGATGGCTCAGTGGATGGTGTCCTGGGTCTGGAGTCAAGAAGGTGTTAGGTCAAATATGACCTCAGACAGATAGTAGCTATGTAACTCTGGGCAAATCATTTAATTTCTGTTTGTCTTAATCACCCGGAAAAGGAAATGGCAAACCATTCCAGTATCTTTGCCAAGGTGCAGAATATTTCCTATAATGTCAGACATGGCTAATGCATTATTTTAGTGAACTTCCCAACTCCCTTTCTTTTTTCTTCTTTGCTATGGAGGATAGCTCTCTAACTATGCTCCATTTGGAAAATATACTTAGGAGTGAGATGAAGGTAAAAGAAATCAATAAAAAATTAACATACAAATTACTTATAGTCAGAGAAATGTTTTCTAGGAAAAATATTTCTATGGACTAACTCAAAATGAACTAAACCTTTTGAAAACTTGAGTTAGAAGAGGCAATATTGAGATAGCAATCAGTATAAGTCTAATTATTTTCCTCTTTTTGATATTCTTGTTATACTTCTCATTTTGTTTTCTAACTGTCAGTTGAAGAATTTCCTTTTTTCATTTTGTCAGTGACATGTTTCTTAATATATTATGAGATCATAGACTTTCACTTGGCAAAGGAAAGTATGAGAATGCCAAGTCTTTTCTATTTGTGTACCAATATTCTTTTCATTCTAAAAAATGCCACAGATATTGTGACCCCCTTTCTGATTTGAGTTCCCTATATATATTTCTTTCCTGGATCTGTACCTCACTCTGTGAATTATCATTCCTCATTAGAATAGAAGTTACTTGAGAGAAGGGAATATCTTTTCTTTTCCCTCTCCTCTTCTCTCTTCTCCTTTCCTCTCTCCTCTCTTTTTTCCTTCTTTCCTTTCTTTTCCTTCCCTTTCCTTCTTGTATTTGTATAGCCAATGCTATACTCATACAATTCCTCACACATATCTGAATGAATACCTCCCATTTCTTAATCACGTACCTCCAAAAACACATCCTTTCCAGGTGCGGCCAGTGAATAGCAGCATGGGATCGTAGGTGAGCATTTTAGATGATGGAGGAGCTCCTACCACCACACTAGTCCCATAGCTCATATGGCAGGAAGCCAGGGCATCAATCTAATGTGTAAATGAAAGAGAAAAAAGTGTGTTTCTTACAGTGACTATCAGAGTGGAAAAAGGATCTTTGTTTTGATCTATTACTATAAATTAGCAAAGTCCCCCAAATTAATGAATCAACAAATTTCTTTTCAGAGCTTACTATTTGCCAGGTACTGGGCTAAATAATGAGTATGCTGAACATGAAGTGGTTCCTGCCTTTCAGCATCCTACTTTCAAGTATATGGTTGGGGGGGGGGGGGGGGAGGACGAAGGTGACATGTTCACTTATAAATATAAAAAATCTATAAAGTCAATAATTAGAGATAATTTGTATGTTGGGGTGGGGAAAATGTGCTAATAGCTGGGAAATCAGGAAAAGCTACATGAAAAAATGCTGTGGTTAAGCTGAGATTTAAGAAGACTTTGCACTTCTATGAAGTAGAGGCAAAGAGCCTATTCCAGGCTTGAGGAATCACCTGTTAAAAAAAATTAAAATTCATGTCTTTAAAAAATTAAGCCACATGCTTACATAATTGTAATTTCTTGCAAAACGAAACCCATTTTAAATATCATAAAGACCTTGCAACCCTTGATCTTCTCACTATAAAAATTTTCCTCCAGAAGACAAGAAACAGAAAGAAGTCATAGGATCACGAATTTAGAGCTAGAAAGAATTTTAGGATTATTTGAAAGTATACTCCTCATTTTATAGATGAAGACACTGAGGTTCAGAGAGGTAAGAATTTCTCCTAGGGTCCCAAGGTAGCCTGTGGCAGAGTCAGGATTTAAATTCAGGTATAGTGGGTCAGAGTTCAGCATTTTTTCTACAATATCAGGGTGGGATTTTTTAAAAATTCCATTTTCTCAATATTTCCCTCCCTTTTGCCTTTCTTCCCTCCTTCCTTTCCTCCCTCCTTCTTCCCTTCCTTTCCTCTTTCCTTCCTTCCCTCCTTTTCTTCCTTCTCTTCTTCTTTCCCTCCTCACCCCCTTTCCTTTTTTTTCCTTTCTTCCTTTCCTCTTTCCCTCCCTCTCTTCCTCCTTCCTTCCTTCCTTTTCTCCCTCCCTCCTTCCTTCTTTTCCTCTCTTTCCTTGCTGTATTATCTCTTTCTAGCAGAATATAAGTTCCTTAAGAATAAGCACTGACTCTCTTTTGAATTTGGAATTCTGAAAACTAGCCCTATACTTGCACATGCTTCCTTAATTCTTGTTGAGCAACTGAAACTGACAAACTCAGTTTTTGTCTGGATAAGATCTGTGTCTTAAGGACCCTTTTAAATAAATCAAATTATTGAAAGGTAAAGTCTATCATTGCTCAACTTTGACCTGAGGTTGACCATTTAGCTGAGCCCCTCCAAATCCTCCATTCTTGCTGACGACTTACCATGGTTTCAAGGCGCCCAACAACTTCAAAGGTATACCCGACAGAGTTGTTAGTCATTTCACTCAGTACTTCATTGATGGGCTTTGTGTAGTCCTTAGGGTTGATGCACTCAGTGGCTCCTACAGACTTGGCTTTATCAAATTTGTCTTTGTTAAGGTCAATTCCAATGATCCTGGAAGCACCAGCTGCTTTACAGCCCATAATAACTGAGAGACCAACTCCTCCCAGCCCAAAGACAGCACAGGTAGATCCAGGAGTGACCTATGTGATGAAAAAATACAGGAGTTTAGTAAGTAATGATTGTAGCAATAAAGGTGAGATTATAGTAAGTCTGGAATATTGGAAAACATGAAATCTACAGCACAACTAGCTTATTGTAGCCACTAATAAAATGATTCTAATAGTGACATTTTCAAAGGATTAAAAACATAGACAATTCAGATATCAAAGATGGAGCAATCTACATTCTATCTGTTGCCTCAAAAATTTTCATGAAAGGAAAACATATGTGGTTACTTATGGAGGAAGAACTCATATTGTAAGTAAGTAAGTAATCTTACTTAAATTTCCATCAGATATCCCTTGATCCCCCTATTCCAATATCCTCTATCTCTGCCCCTTTTTATATTTACTCTGAATATATTATTTCCCATTATAGAAGTTAAACTCCTTTAGGGCAGATGTGATTTCACTTATTAATTACTCTTTATATTTTCAGGCTCTAGCTCACTGCCTGGTGTATTGTAGGCCTTTAATAGCTGCTTGTTGATTGATTGGCTTCTGTTTGTCACAATATTTCTACAGATCCATGACTTCAATGATAATGGTATTCCTATGGTGAAAATAAATAACAGTACAACTATAATTGATCATTCTTTCAGATTCTTGCCCATATCTTTTCATAAAGTCTATATGGAAAAAACTATCCATTACCCTGAAGAACTTTAAGTAGGCCTGTTTACGTTCAGTGGAGACTAGTACATTCTTTCAGCTGTCTATAATCAATATTTCTCATTTTACCAATCATAAATTGTCTCAGAGCCATCTTTTTACACTAATATGGGACACAAGTGAACAAGATCCAATACATTAAAATAAGACAAATATTAATTAAGCATCAACTACATGGAATACAACAAAGAGACAGGAAAATGGAAAGCAAAGGAGTTGTAGTCATTCTGATAACAAATAGTTTATTCTTGATTTATTCTGAGATGATCTCAAGCTGTTTTCTAGGATTAAGAAGTGACTAGCCATTAACATTGGATTGTCCAAAAAAGATGGCTCAGAAATAAATAATTAGTGTATAAATGAATTGATATTGATTATTGGTATCCTCCAAAAGACACAAAAAAGAAGGTATAAAAAAGTCACCAGATCTTCCATTGTAGTTATGATAGACAAAATGAACAGAAAGACAACTGAACCAATGCTATGTCTTTGAAAAAATAGTTTTTCCCTGCTGGTACTAAATTAACTTCTTTTTGTTAACTGTTTCTACAAGTGTCTTATTTCATTCCAATTCTGAGTATGCATTATCATAGATTTGGTTAAGATCTGAAATTTCTAGGGTTTGTGTTCTGTGGAGCATGGACTTTGAAAACCCAGGGCCAGATCTATGAAGAGCCTCAGAGGAATAGAACATCCTACAAAGAGATTTCTAGCCATAAAAAGGTTAGTGATAGAATATATAGAATGCTGGATCTAGGGATTGGGTCTCAGAAACTTAAGAGTTGTGTGAGCCTTGGCAAGACATTTAACTGCTATCTGCCTCTAACACCTACCTCTCAGAATTCCTGTAAAGATTAAATATTGTAAAATGTTTAGCATAATTCTCCAGCACATAGAAGGCACTTCATAAATACTTATTACCTTTCTTTATTATCGTCATCATATATCAATAATCAAATTGAGATTTATAGAGTGCCTAACAACTGTATTGCTTAACACCTTATGTCCCAATGTTTATCACTTTCACGCTGTCACTATAAGAAAGAGATAATTACCATATTAGGATAACTACCATTTTGTATTTTTAAAAAATGTTTTCAAGGGCTGCTGTGGCAAACTAATTCAAAATTAAATGGTCAGGCTACTGGTGATGAGATTTTCTGTATCTAGGTAGGTAGGTCTTTGGATAGTCAGTGTATTGGTAGGACAGTACTAGAAACGTAGTAAAACCTATCAGACCTTGAGCTCTGCTGATATAGTTCTTAAGAACCCATATAAATAAGGAGAGGCTTTGGAATAGACTGGATGGAAGAAATTTTTAGTTTAAAACAATTATTCTTATTGTGCCCAACTTATGCAAAATATAATATTTTGAGAACATAATTTTCTAAACCATATTTCTGACTTTAATAGAAACCTATTATAGGTGTTGACTCCCTCATTAGAATATGATCTCCTGTGGGGCAGGGATTATATTTCATCTGTTTCCCCCATATTTTGCTCATAATGACTACTTATTTTTTCACTTATTTCTTCACTCAATTCATTGATTTATTCATGCATCCATAAACACATTTCTTTTATGACACATGAAATTCATCCAAATCATCAACATATAGTAGAGACTTTCTAATGCCAAAATCATCAATAAATGAAGAATAAGAATTTCAGCTTTTGTTTATATTTTCAGTTTTTGTTTACATTTGTGGAAACAAAGGCATCTGGATAATTACCTGGATTTTTTCATTCTTCAGGTATCTGGTATTTTACAAAATAGCTGAGTGTACCTTGTGTTTTGAACCTTTAGCATCTACACATATATTTATTATGCCAAGAAAAACATTTTTCATAAGAATTAAGTCTTGCACATCCTT
Organism: Antechinus flavipes; assembly: GCF_016432865.1. Classification (NCBI taxonomy): domain Eukaryota; kingdom Metazoa; phylum Chordata; class Mammalia; order Dasyuromorphia; family Dasyuridae; genus Antechinus; species Antechinus flavipes. Next base: position 151,109,701 of record NC_067403.1, read on the forward strand.
ACCTGGGCAGTTTTCACTGCAGCCCCGTAACCAGTGGAAAATCCACAGCCAATCAAACACACCTTCTCAGGAGGAGCAGCAGCATCAATTTTAGCCACTGAACTTTCCTCCACCACTGTGTATTCAGAGAAGGTACTAGTGTTCATGAAGTGATAGACGGGTTTCCCTCTGCAGGTAAATCTGGTTGTACCATCTGACAAAACACCCTTTCCTGTAACACTGTTCAATATATAAAAGACACCAATAGATGAATTCAGCTTAAATATTAATTAGTAATGGAACAATTAAAATGAAATCTCAATAGAAATGACACTCACTCAGCCTTCACACACAAATTGCCATTAGGATTTATGCAGGAGGAACATTTTCCACACTGTGGTAGAAAGAGTGGGATGACTTTATCTCCTATAAGAGAAAAGATAAATATATAAAACTTTGCTTAGGAATTACCATTGAAAATAGCCAAATTAATAAAGATTTTTGGGGGCATTTATCGTATGCTTGGCACCCATGATAGGTGCTTGGGGATTGTGGGTGTGTTTGGAGTAATATAAAGAAGTACAAAATGTAGGCTCTGTCTACAAGAAACCATCTTCTGGGGTAGAGACAATTCTTCCATGTTATGGAAATGCTAATTTTATTTCTTTAAGTTTGGAATAAAATAAAACTTAGGTAAGCAGCAGAACTGATATTTAACACTCAGGTCCTTAGACTGCATGTTGATGCTCTGATTATTTAGTAGAACAAAGCAAAGTAACAAATGAAATAAGTTCAAATCAAAATCTGTTTGAGGGGTGGAATATATGTATATATGTAGATATATATTGAATTTATTAAAATGGCAATAATTTCTAATCAATGCTTTAATAACTAATGTGTAGCTTATTCAGCCAATTAACGAATTGTATTTAGGCTGAGGGGAGAGATTTAATAAAAGAGAATTCATATCCCAGGCACCTGAAGCTACAAATTAAAGTGAGTTGGTAGAATTGCTCTGAGGAATGTTATACAATTAAAGAAAACTATTTCACAACTTATATTTTTAGAGAATTTGAGATATTGAATTGCCTGCCTAGAGTTACATAACAAATATATACCAGAAACAGAATGTGAATTCAGGACACCCTGACACAGAAGCTAACTATTCATCTTTCTATCTCTATCCATTATTTCTCAGAGGCATAACAGCCCTTTTTGCAGAAGCAGAAAACTGGCCATAAAATGAATGTCCTTTGTTGGAATATTTAAACGAATAGTGGAATGTAAATATAATGGAATTTAATAATGTTGCAAGAAAAGAGGAATATGAGGGATTTAGAAAAATATGGAAATATCTGTGTGAGGAAAAGGAGTCCCATGGTTTGGAATGTAAACACAAAGCGTTAAGGATATGTTTGTTATCTCACCTATGAGTCTACATCCTGATACCTTTATGAAATGTGAACACCTGTCTTATTGAGCCTAGAATGGAATACAGTGATAGGACAAACAAAAAATGATAGCTACACAGAGGCAGCTAGAGATTGAAATGGATAACTTAATTTTAATTGGCCCAATTTCCTCAACTGTAAAATGGATAATAATACTTCCTATCCCTCAAGGATCAAATAAGATAATATTTATAAAGCACTAATCACAATTTCTGATACATAGCAAATATTTAATAAATGCTTATTTCCTTCCTCCCTTTTTCCTTCTCTCTCCTTCCTTCCTTCCTTCCTTCCTTCCTCCTTCCTTCAATCCTTCCTTCCTTCATTTTTTCCCTTCACCTTAGCCAGAAGCTGCTTATGGAATAGTAGCTGGTGCAGAGAGAGGGAGGAAAGAGAATTATCAGTCTATGTCTCTGGGGAGACATACATTATAGACAAATAGGAATAAACAGAGATGGTTCTGTAAGTGGAGTATGGGGTGTGGGGTGGGGAGGAAGCAGTTTCAAAGAGTGTGACCCCATCAACAGAAAAGAAAATAAGAGCAAGATGGAGACCAGTCCCTGAAAACCCAGCTGAATAGTCTGCCCAACGAAGGGCAACTGCAGGAGCTCTGTAAGAAGAAAGGCCTTCCAGACCCTGTGTTGTCAGTTCGGAACTGCCTTTGTCAAAGGTGTATCCTATACATGTATCTTATCATTATTATACTCTAAGCCCAAACCTACTCTTACTATAGACAACATTGTAACTGTTTGTGGGAGAGAAGGCCCAGGTTTATGGGCAAAGCAAGGATATATTATACCTACTTTTCTTGCTCTGACTTTTCAGTAATTGAAAATATAATTTCAATATTATTCAATCTTGTAATCTTTTTTTCTATCTTAAGATACCTCAGAAATCTGATAAAGACCATGATTCCTTCTCAGAATAAGGTTTTTAAATGTACATAAGAAAATATATAGAGAATTACAAAGAAACCAACACTGAAACACAACTTCTTGTGCACACTTTTTTCATTATATGATGTTTTGGAAGTTTTGTTCTATTTTGTTTCATAAATTTAAAAGAAAAGAAATACAATGATTAAAAATTGTTTTTGAAAAACAATAGACCCAAGGGTTAAAAATTCCTGCCTCACCTGGTTTCACTGTAGTGACACCTTCCCCAATACTCTCTACAATCCCAGCTGCTTCATGTCCCACAATTACGGGAAACTTAGTGGTCATTGCTCCACTGATTACATGGTCATCTGTACGGCAGATCCCTGTGGCCAGGATCTACAAGGAAAAAAAAAGTAGCTTTTGAGCTGAATTTTGAAGAGTACTAAGTGGGAAAGATGAGGAAGAAATGTAGTTCTGGTACTAACTCATGTAGAGGGAATCTGTAACATTATGTAAAGAACACAGAAAATAGGTCAGTTTGACTGGAACACAGCACATATTAAAGGCAATAATGTGAAATCACTCTGGATTAACTATGTGGAGTCAGATTGTGAAGAATTTAACTATCAAGAAGAAGAATGTTGCATTTTATCATAAAGGCTAAAACTTCTTCAGGTTCAGACTGAGTTTTTAGAAATGTAAATTCAGTAATTCCTTGGAGAATGAACTAGGTAAGGGAGAGACAATACCAATAATGGGACTCTAGCAAAGTCCAAGTGAGAGATGAAGAACAATTAAGTGGTGCATGCAAATTTGGCAGAATGTTCCTGAGGAAGAATCAAGACTTATCCATAGGGAATTAGAGAAAGTGGGGAATTGGAATTGTATTTCTTTGAGTTTGCACTCTGAATGACTAGAAGGGAGAAGGTGCCCTTGATAAAAATAGAAGTATGAGGCTAAAGGATGGTACTAGAGCAGGGGGATGTAAATTCAGATTTGGACATATTGAATTAGAGAGGTTAATAGGATACACAAAAGGAGAGATTTCCTTGGGTGTTGGTCTTGCAGGAATCAAACTCAGAAGCAAAAAAAGAGTGGGTACAGTAAATGAATTTTCACATGACTTGCATATAGTTTTCTGTTCAGATAATAATTGAAAATATGGGAGGTGATAAGGTCACAGTGAAACTTTAGAGAAAGGAGGGAAAAGAATAGAGTTGTGATATGGAGTCGAACACTCAGATACAGAGTGAGAAATGAGTAATGACTGAGCAGGAGCAGTCAAAGAGGTAAAAAGAGAACCAGAATAAAGTCATTGGAGGTAGTCAGTAGTGACAAATGCTATCAAGAAATCATATATGATAGGAACCAGAAATGATACTTAAGATTTATTGACAAAGAGAATAGTCACCCTTGAAAAATAAAAAAGTAATATTATAAAATTGTAGGAACACACTTGGTGACTTATGAAAATACAGCTCCTTCCTACCCCAACTTCTTTGCAGAGTTGGGACCTCTCTGAATGTTGAATTTTGCATGTAAGATTGAATTTTTTTTCAAAGATTGATCTGTTTTGTTAAATATTTTTCTTGTTATTTTCCTTTTGAAAAATTCCCTATAATAAAAAAGTTCTCTTGGAAGGAAAGGAAAAGGATACAGGAGAAATGAAGGTATTGTGGAAGGAAAAAAGGATTAATGAAATCTATTTGAAAATAGAAGAATGGAAAAAAAACTAGTGCTTTTTGAAAATGAGCTGTTTTGTTGGTACTGTGCTGGAGGCAATGGAAGCAACAAGTATCCATAGTTTTACTAAGAGTTTGACTGTGAGAGGGAAGAGAAATGTGGAAAAAAAGAGTTTGGAGAATATAAATCAAGTTTCAGTTTTTAAAGGATTGAGAGTCTGGGCATGTTTGTAAGTATTAGGCAAGGTACTGCAGAAAACTAAAATACTAGAAAGAACTGAGGAATGGAGCAGCAAGTTCTCAGAGGAGACAGGATGAACTGAGACCAAGAGCATAAATGGAGGGGTGAGCCTTGGCAAGGAGAAAGGCAACCTTTTTCTGGCCCAGCAAAGGAGGCTGGTTTGGGGAATGGTGTGGAGAGTGTTTGAGGAATAGAATCAAGAACAAGAGGGAGTATACCAAAGATAGACTCAATATTTTCAATAAAGTATAATTATGCTCTGCTGAGAGAAAGAAGGATATTATACTGTAGGTAGCTCTAGGAGAAAAGAAATGGTTTGAAAGAGATATTTTAGGGAAAGCCCAAAGTCAATCAAGGCAGAAGAAAAGGATTACTATGCAAAAGAGAGAGGAATGGTTAGGATTAGAGAACAGCAATTTGGAATGGATTCTGTCAGCACAGTTGTGTGATTTCTTGTGCCAGGATTTCATAGCATGAGAATGAAAAAGAGCAAACCAGTGTTGGCCTTAGCCCAGAGTTCATTATTTAGAAAGGGATGATAGGACAAAGGAGCAAGAAATTCAAGTATAGAAGACAGTACAGTTATGTTTCTAATGTTCAATAAGAAATATTTCATGACTAGCTGAGTCTGAGGACCTTTTGCAAAAAATAAACAACAACAACAAAACCATTACTTTTCAGTATTATTAGGGTGCTTTTTCAATAAATATTTAGTAGGAGAAAGATTCCTTAATCCAGCACAAATATGCAAATGAAACCTATGTTTCATCCATCAAAGGCAGGGCAGGGCAGGGCAGGGCAGGACAGGGTGGGGCAGTGCAGAGAAGAAAAGAGAAGGGAAGGGAAAGAAGGGAAGGAGAGGGAAAGAGAGGGGAGGGGAGGAGAGGAGAGGAGGAAAGAGAAGGGCAGGACAGGGGAGGGAAGGGAAGGGCAAGGGGAGGGGAAGGAAAAGTTTAAGTGACTTGCTCAGACCCATTTATCTTAAGTGATGGAAACTCAAGTTTTCCTAACTGGTAATTCCCAACAACCTTTAAAAAAAGTTTGACTTTTTCTTTTCCTAGTAGAAGTTTGAGTTTGGTAAACAGTATTGCAATTTCTTAAAAACAATCCCACCTGCTTGCTCACTCATTTAATTCTGGAATCAACTCATGCATTTTCTGTGTACATCCAAGATATAGACATACATATGTGTGTTTACATATGCATGTGTTATGTATATGTGTATTTAAGTATGTGTATATATGTACGTATTGCTGGATGAACTCTTCAAGGTTAGGTTTTCCATTTAACTAAACAAAGACTAAATTTCAAGCAGGATTAGGACATGATGCATTCCCTATCCATTTGGTTATCCTGTGTAAATTGTTAGGCCAAACTCTTTGGAATGGTTACATACCTTTTCTTGGAGGTTTTACAATTTTTCCGGGCTCAGAGAATCCTTCATAATGTCCTCAATGGAAAGGAACATTTAGAAGATCCTTTTATCTTTAGGGATTTCCCTTGAATCTTTAACTTGAACAATATTCTGGATCTGCATTATGGCAATGATCAACACCCTAGGAAAGCATACATCTACCTGTTTTATAGCTCATTTGATATTAATGATAAGATTGTATTGGGGGAATGGGGAAAAAGAAAGACAGAGACAGAGAGAACAGAACAGACCAGAAGAGAGAGAAAAGGAAAGAAGAGAAGGAGAAAGAAAAGTAGCTTACTTCCAATGAGGCTTTTTTTCTTTATATCAGGAATCCCATATTGGCTATCTGAGTTTGTTCCTATATAACTCTAAGTCTCTAAATTGCCGACGTGCTAATCTGCATTGGAAGATTGGGGGTTGGAGGGAGGACAGTTCCCTATAAGTTCATTGATAATTCTTTGACAGTTCCCTAGAAGAAAGAAATCTCAGGCCTTTTCTTAGGAAAAAAAAGGCAAAATTAGGATTGTCCGTACCTTAATTCGAACTTCACCAGCTTTCGGTGGGGCAACTTCCACTTCCTCAATAGAAAAAGGTTGTTTCACGCCCCATAATACAGCAGCTTTGCATTTGATTACCTAAAAAAATAACAGGAACATATTTGTGTGACATATTCATGTACTAATAAATCTTGGCCTCTTATTAACCTAAGCATGGAAAACTCCACTGCAAAAAAGGAATGATTGAACAAATTATGATATATGATTGTGATGGAAACATATTGTGGTATAAGAAATAATGAGTTCAATGATCTTGGAAACACATGGATAGACTTGTACAAAATAATGAAAAGTGGAAAGAACAGGACCAAGACAACATTATACATAGTAATAACAATATTGTTTTAAGCACTTTGAGCAACTAAGTCATTTTGACTATTATATATATACCCAAATGAACTACAAACAACATATGAAGGAAGATACTATCTACTTCCAGAGAAAGAACTGATAAATAGAAGTATGAATAGAATGATTTTACACACACACACACACACACACACACACACACACACACACATACATATATATGTGTGTGTATATATATAGTTTATACATATAAATATATGTGTATGCACATATTTGTATCTAACAATCATCTCTAGGATGGGTTGGAGAGAAAAAAAGGAAGAAAAGAATTCACATGATTTATTATATATTTAAAAATAAAAGCAAGTACAGCTAGGCAATGGATAAAGCACCAGCCCTGAAGTCAGGAAGACCTGAGTTCAAATATGGTCTCAGTCACTTAACACTTCCTGGCTGTATAACCCTGGGCAAGTCACTTAACCTCCATTGCCTCAGCAAAAAAAAAAAAAAAAAAAAGTAATAGCAAGTTGTATAGATTTGCAGTTTTACCCACAATCATTTTTTTTTTATTACTATTATACTATGTTATGGAAGTACTTGAATAATTTTTTTTTAAGAGAAGCATTCTATCAGAGTGGACTACTCAGCTAATCTTCCTCAAGACCAGGATTTTTCCCATGCATTGCAAGATACAAAACTACTATAATTCTAGAAATACATGTCCCTTTGAAGGCTGGAGACATTGGCATGAAAAGCATTTGGTAGAAAGAAAAAATGAACATATAACTTTCAGTAAAACCATCGGTTTAGAAGTGTAAGAAAGGAAGAAGCTGCAAATCAGAAACACCTTAGAATTGCTGAACCTGGGAGCTGTCTTCCAGGTAGGGCTGGTCTACCAGCCAGCAGCTTCTACATCCAAAGGATTCATCCCACATCTACTCAAATAGAACTATCACTTCCTCCCTTCTTTGTGTCCTATTAGCTGACATAATATTTCACCAGTTAGGGATCCAGTTAGGTTAAGGGGAATCTTCTTTTTAAAATGCAAATACTTACTTTCAATCACTAACATATTAGAGTTAAATATTATTAAGATCCTATTATATGCTAGGTGATATGATGTGTTAGAGATAGAAATAGGCAAAAAAAAAAAAAAAAAAAAAAGTCAAAGCGCTTACACAGAGATAACAGAAAATACCTAACACTTGTGTGTGGTGAAAAAAGTCAGAAAAGTTCAAGCATAATGCTGCCACATGGGAATTAGGACAGTTCTGAACTTTTCCCCCTGTTTAAATGGGTGGTTAAAAGTTCATAACTCCACTGCCCAATAAGAGGGACAGAGGATGATGGTGGGGTGGAACCCCAAGGCTGATGGGATCTTCTCCTATGAGCTTCCTGGGTGAAAGTCAGAGAAGCCCCAAGACAGCACAGTAAGGTGAATTCTCTCAATCAGCTTTCTTGCCTCCTAACTTCCAGCAAAGGTCAGCATCCTTGGAGGAACTGGGCTTTTGATTGCAGAATGTTAACAGCTATTTTTGCATCCTAGCACCTTTTGTAGTAAAGGGTGGTCCAGGTGGGTTACTGTGTGGGAGACACAAGGGCAGTAGTGTGAGAGAATTGGTGACTGAAGTCTCACTGAGAGGTGATTTAGGAGAAAGAAGGAGTCTGAAACTGAGGCAGGAAGAAGCTTTGCCTACTTTGGAATTTTACCAAGGCCAGCCCTACCTTTTGAGGTATGGAAAAGACCCTGGCAGAGGCTCTCAGGAAAGTGATGGTTATCACACTATTTGAAGCAAGCAAGCTGGCTGATGTCAGAGTCAACCAGTCAGTCACTTAGTGCTCATTCTTCCTAGTTCTTGAGGTGCTGGGGTATGTGCTGCTGGTAGATGCCTGAATCCCTGCTCATCATCTTCAGCCATTTTTCTAGTCCTTCTGTCTTCTCATCCACTTCAATAAGAACTTCTCCTATTTGTCCCTGGTCTTTTTCTGCTATAGAGATATTTGTGTCCATAAAAATTATGTGGTGCCTAAAAACACAAGTTGTGCTAAGTGGACTACAAGACGATATATTCCTGGAAGAAAAGAATTAGGGGGAAATGGCAGATGTACTAAAGAATGCTTAGGTCTAGTTTTAGTGCCTTCAGAACTAGTTTTCACATAAAAAGGAGCTGCAAACAGAAAGAAATGAACAAAAATAAGTGAAAAACAACCTTTCAGAATCCAAAACATCTGTAGAGAGATTTCCCAAAGAAATAAAAGAGTGAAAGGAGAAGGCAGAAGGGATGAGACATCCATGCTAGATCCACCTTAGCAACAGGTGGGAAAATGTGAAAAGACAGGCATATGGAGGATCTGCATAAACATTCCTCATGGAAGAAAGTGTCAGAGCAGCCACTATGGCTTGCTTTCTATGCTGGTCCCAAGGGAGTTAACTCCATAGTCTCTTTCCTTAAAGGTGAGAACCTTTGCTGCCTGTACTCTGGAAAAAATGTCTCATTGGCTTGTATGTAACCTTGGGTAGAAAAAGTTTAAGATTAGGTGAGATTTAAGGGCCATCAGGAGATCTGATCATAAGTCCATAAACTTCTTGTTAGTAATTCATTCACAAAAAGATAGCATTCAGAAGAGCTTAAGTTAACTCATGAAAATTAGCATAGGACTTAAGAGTGCAGTTACCAGATTCATCTAATCTTTACATTAATTAGCTAGTCTCAAAATTAACCAGATTCAGGTGTTCCCAGTACATCCATCCATCAAACTCATTCTCAACATTTCAAACCCTAAGGTTAGGATTATATTTATGAACATATCTGATTTTCAAACATTATCTATGGCATAAAAAGAATTCATGAAGAAAAAATACTTTTTCAAATAATAGATCGATGTCAAAATTAGTGAATAATTGACTGATTGTACTTCAGTTATAGCCTTGGTTTGATAAAAATTATATGGTCCTTTAAGATATTCTTGTATTCTAGTTCTTCTAGACCTCTGCCAAAAGAAATAAATACTGAAAATCTTTTTGAACTGGATCCAATCTCTGATATTTAAGCATCTTTTTGTTTTCGATTATATGAACTTGCAAGAAACAATATAGGATGGCAAGAAAACAAATACTACTTTGGTTTAGAAAAGCGTTGAACTGTTCTTAGACAAATGCCTTAAACTCCTTGAACTGCAGTTTACTAACTTTTGAAATGAGATCAATAGATTTGCTTCTATTGGTTTTACCTGGTTGTTTTTAGAACTATATTTAATATCTGAGAAAGCTTTGCAAACTCTAAAACTCTACCAATTCTTAATTTGGGGGTTTATGATCCTGTTTTGGGAAGTTTTTTACATTTCAATAAAAATTTTTATCCTATGCATTTTTATGTTGTCTATTTAAAAATACCATTCTGAGAAATCCATGGGCTTCAGATACCTAAAGAATCCATCATACACACAAACAAGATTAAGAACCTCTTTCCTTTCCTCAAGCTCAGTTATTTTTTTGCTTACATAAACAACTCTCAAATGAGAACCATCCTTACTTTTTATCCTCATATACATAATTGATAAAATCATATCCTTAAGTAACCTCATGGGCTTGTCCAGACTTTTGGTGCTGTTATAGTTTTGATTTCTATTTTTTGCATAACATCACTTAACTGTATCAGAATACAACAGTCAGAGCTGAAAGTGTTAACATTCCAGTGAAAACAACTTAAAATACATTCCTTCACTCCTAGAGAAAGGACTCCTTTCCCTATTATCATTCCATTTATAGGTTCCATTTTCATCCTGTGGCAATTGGAAGTCCTAATACATATATATATAATTTATTTATCGTTTATTTATATGTATACTACACTACAGAGACAGACAGACAGACAGACAGAAGACACTAAATGTTTGCCTGCCTAGGCAAACCTATTCTAAAAATTCACTTCCTTAAATAAATAATTCAGATGCTAGAAGGTTGCAAAGTTACTCTTCTCAACAGTTTGTGATGAAGATACAGAAATCTTTTGCTTACTTTTCCTGCAGTGCTCATCTTGCCTCTTTCTCTTAGCTTTGGCCTTCAGTAGTCCTCTGATCAATGTCTCGACTTCCTTGTGTGGGAACTAGCATGCCTTCAGATAAATATTCTTTTTCAAAGCAACGCCTTCAAAAATATGACTCACAGCCTTTAAGCTCTTCCTCTCATGATCTGGTCCCACCCCTTGAAATTATGAAATTTTTCAAGGAAAGAAAAAAAAGAACAACCAATATTTGATGCATCTAAAGGAACTAAGATTTTAGAATTAATGGTGAAGAATAATGGAAATACCTTTTTTACTTTTATAGCTACATGAAGCCAAAACTATTCAGACCACACCCTGAGAACTTAAAACCCAAGCATTTTCTTAAGCAGTTTTTTTTTTTTAAGTATCAGATATTAAGAGTTGTTTCCTCTTGTTCTGTTCTAATCATTCACCTCAAGCCCCCACTGACTATAACCTACAGACAATATGATTTTTGAACATATGAACATATGAATGTATTAATGTGGTGCAGTCCTTAGAAAGGATATAGCAATAACCCTAAGGCACTTGGCTTTGAGAGTGATGTAATTGGAAATGATGTATTTTTTCCCTTAGGCTATCCTGCCCCAATTTATTCTATATAAGAGGATCCTGAACTCACAAATATTGCTGGCTGTTAAATAACAGTTTGTTAGTAATAATAGGGTTTCTGAGACTAATGACCAATAGTAAAAAGGTGTTTAAAGTTGACACAAACACAGAACAGAATTAGGCATCTGCCACTTGATCTAGTGACATTTGGGGCCTAAAAACACATGCTCAGAGAATCATGAATACTGTACCTGCACACCAAGTCAGTACCAGACCACTCCTCAACTTCACTTCTTAGCCATATAATTCACATATCAATTACACGAAGCACCTGTTTTCTCTAAATTTTCCCTAAAAGTTTATCTTCCTGATCCTGATTTTTTGCTGACTTCTTTTAGAACTTAGTCCACTTTGACTGGCATTACAGTTATAGTAAACTTTGCTCCTTGACTTGAAGATGGGTCCCAGCCTGCAAATTCTTTTGATATACCTTTTAACATCAGTTTGGAACCCCATTTTGGGGGTCCCATTGAATTCCAACAGTTTTACAACTATTACATCTTTTCCAAATAGGAAAAGGAGGTCATGGAGAGATAATCCTGCTCAACAGAGGATTATTAAACTGAGAAAAAGATGAGAGTCACCAACTTTAAGATGAATCTGCTATGTGATAATTTGTGAACAATATGGATTTCTTTAGACTATGCCTTCAGAATTCCTTAGGCCAGCACCCCTATTCTAGTTCTGGATAAGTATGTTTCCCAAGCTATTCTCTGGATAAGGAGAAATGAAGTTGAAACTGTACTTACTCAAGAACTTGTTGTTGCTGATATCATTCCTCCTGATTTTATAAAATTTTATAAAAAGTTTCTGCTCTGAGTAAATATTTGAACATTTCAGTATTCTTCTGGGCCTGTGACTTTTAACATGACAACCCTCAATGAGACATGATCCTACCAAATTTAAAAAAAAAAAAACAAAAACTATGTGGGACAAGTCAGCCAAAAAGTTAAAATACTAAAAATTTAAGTCTCCACATTTGAATCTAATTAGTAATAAAAACAATAATAATTGATTAATATTTATATGGTGGTTACTATGTGCCAGGTACCATGCTAAGTATTTAAGGTGATTATCTCATTTGATCCTCACAACAACCCTGGGAGGGTAAATATTTTACTACTTTACATGTGAGGAAACTGAGGCAAACAGGGTTAAGTGACTTGGCCAGGATCATATACAGTTAGTGAGTGAATCTAAGATTAGATTTGAACTCAGGTACGTCTGACTCCAGGTGATATCTCTATTTATTGTACCACCTGCAACCAATTTCATTAAGATTGGGGGAAGACGGGATATTATGGAAGCTCATCTGGAATTTAGAGCAGTTCGATCTGGCTCAGGCAACTAGCTGGTGCAGTGGATGGAGTACAATGCCTGAAGGTCAAAAGACTCATTTTCCTGAGTGCAAATCTTGCCTCAGGCATTAGCTTCATGATCTTATACAAATCACTTAACCCTGGATGCCTCAATTTCCTCATCAGTAAAATGAACTTGAATAAGAAATGAAAAACACTCCAGTATTTTTGCCAAGGAAATCCCAAATTGAATCGCAGAGTCTGAAAATGTCTGAACAATAGCAGCTCAGGCTACCTCCACATTATTGCTGGGATCCACTGATATACTCTTTGTGTATGCTCTGATTCCATTGACAGATCTTCAGGATAGGTTACACTAAAGTTTTCAAAGCTGCACTTGCCAATACAATAGCAATTTATTTAATACAAACTCTGCAGGTTTGCTAGAAACCTAAGTTAGATCTAGGAACCATGTGATGGATCATATCTGGGTGGTCCCTAACTCTCTCTTTCCTCAAAGAATTTGGGATCTATTTCCTATTCCTCCTTTTCCACTCCAGCTTATGTTAGGGGACCCCAAAGTAACAATTATCTTGGCTTCCCAATTCTTCAGTCTTCTTAACTCTTTATGATCTATTCCCCTCTTCTTTGGAGTTAATTTAGAGTATTGAAAATGTCAGATTTAAGTTTTAGAAACCTTGTACTATTCCATTTCATATTCAATGTCCCACATGTTTATGTGAAATATTGTGATCATGCTAATGTATAAACTAACCTACATGCATTTAGTCAAAACAGACTAATGGTTTTATGTGTGACCAACAATGTTTTAAAAATGAAGGCAGCTCCAGCTCAAAATTTCTTGCAGAGACAAAGAGACACATACACACAGAGACAGAGAGAAAATGAAAGATAGAGACAGAGACACAGACAGACAGAGACACAGAAATAGAGACAGAGGAAGAAAAAAAGATAGAGAAAGAGACAGGGAGAGATAAAGACAGTGACAGAGACACAAAGAGACAGAGAGAGATAGAGACAGATGCAGAGAGAGAGACAGAGAGAGAAAGAAACAGAGAGACAGAGAAAGAGACAAAAACAGAGAGAATCACAGAGAGACACAGAGAAAAATACAAAGAGGTGGAGGCTACTCTATGAAAATGGAAATAAAAATTAATCTTAGCAACTGAAAGTTGTTTGTTCATGAGCAAAGGTTAGTGCCAACATGGGTGGTGTTAAATAAATAAGGATTTAATTGAGATATTTTCTGTTGACAAACTGGCAAAGCTAACTAGCACTTTGGACACTTAAGGTCCAATACAAAAATGGGGAGGGGTGAATGAATTCTACAGAAACAATATTTAGCCTTTCTGCTGAATAATTTTAAATTATAATAATTTATTGTCTTCTAAAGAAAGGTTCATAACTATGGGAATGAATTAATAAGTAAACGATAATTAAACACTTAGTATGTAGAATGAGCTATGCTAAACATTAGGACTACAAAGAAAAAAGTAAGACATTTCTTGGTCTCAGAAAAATCACCTTTTAAAGTGAGAGACAACTAGATGGGAGGTATCAGCTGCAATTTGTAAGGAAAGATCCCATTGTCCTTAAAGTACAGAAGTGAAGCAAATGGTAATGTCTCAGTTTCTAATATTGTACTATCTGACAATGCCAAGGCCGTAGGTGACAAGAGCTTTCTTTTCTGGGCCTTTAGTCATTGTGGATGTAACATTGTCAGGGGCAGTTTCCAGCTGCATCTCCATAGGAGTTCATTCCAAGTATGATGGTGAAAGGTAATGGAAATATTAAGGCCCTTGGGTTCAGGATTCTTGGATATCTCCATGAGGGACTGAAAAGAGAGTGTCTAAGGTGGGGAGTATGGTTTGACTTACCTGGCATAGTCTGCTTCCTGGGGACCATATTTTAAAATATATATATATATATGTAACTATTTCAAGACAATTGATTTCCTTTGTATTTATGTACATTTATTTTATGCTTTTGAAAATAAGAGATTCATAGGCTTTCCTAGACTGCTAGATATTTCTATGACACAAAAAATTAAGAACTCTTGCATTAAGAAAATAAGCTCAAGGCTAAGTTGAAAGATCTGAAAGGACCAATCTGTCTTTCCAGCCATCTCTGTTTTGGCTTCCTTTTTCTGTTGTGGCCTTAGGAGAAGACTGATTCAATTATATATTTTACTCGGCCTTCCAGTCATTTGCTATATTGCTCAATCACCATTTAAACTCTGCCAAATCTCAGGCCTCTGGTAATTGTACCACAAATGCTCTTTTGTTTCTATTCCTATGCTACAAAATGACATTAGAGGAAATCAAGGAAACTTCCCAACTAGGTCTGCTAAAAATTCACATTATCCAAACTCACCAAGGCCCTTTTTTTGCTATGTGACAATCCTTTTATTCTTCCCTATCTCAATCACACTACCAGCTGCAGCTGTTCCAGAATTTTTCCCTACACAGACCCTATGTCTATGTTTATCCCCTTTCGTCTCCCCCTCAGATGAAGATTTTTTTTTTTTTTTTTTACTTTACTTAGAAAAATAGAGGATTTCCACGATGGATGTCTTCTTCATCCCGACATCACAGCTCAAAATCATTTTATATGATTCTATGCCATTCTCATACTTCTCTGCATCTTATTTCCAATCTTTGGGAATGAGGTGGCCCTTCTCCTTGCAAAAGGTAACCCCCTAGGTCTTTATTTCATCCTTTCCTACCTCCCATGAAAGGGTCATTGACTCTTGCTCTCATTGTCACTTTTATTTACTGACTCCTTTTCTGCTGTCCATAACCCCCACCTTGATCTCAATCATCTTAAACACAGATGAACAAACAAACAAATATCAAGTATCAAAACTTGTTTGACCTTGTCATCCCTTCAAGCTACTTACCTGCATCTTTTTTTCTATTTCAGTGAATCACAGAAAATCAGAGTTGGAAGAAAAGCTATATCTCCCTTTCCCAAAAATCTGACAACTCATTATTTAAGCCTTTGATTTCAGACTTTACGTGAAGTTTTTTACTTGCTGCTGCCTTTTTAGGCAGAATAGCTATTTTTCTTAAATCCAGTTGCTTTTCTTTCTGAACCCTTTCCAACTTCTGACACTGACAAACGTGCCTTTCCAGAGTATCTCTCTTTTCTTGGCTTCCATGACATTGCTCTCGCTTCATATTCATCTTCCCCTGTACCACCTCATACTCTGTGGTAGAGGAGAGAGAGAACCTTAGGTTCAGGGTTTAGTTCATTCCCTACATAGCACAATCCTATCATCTCCTAGTCTGGACTCAAGTTCTAGGTGCTCTGCCTTTTCCTCTGGACTGGCTGGTTACACATTTAACCTGGATCCAGAGTTTCCATATCTCTCGCTCCCAAAACCAATGGGGATTCTTCCATCTGTGCTTTGCACTGAAAAGGAAAAATGAAGTGGGTCAAAACAAAATCTCAAACTAAAGTCCATTTCTTGGGGCCATATAAAGTAAAAAAGAGCTGAAGAGAAGATATTCCATTCCTACTCACTCGTTTAGTTCATGATAACTCATGCTCTGAGTGAACTTGAAGCTTCTGCTTTTTGGACACGAGGGGAAAAGACTGTAACTGTCTCAGTTAACAGTTTTAAAGATTCAATCTGTTCTGGCTACTAAGCCAGTGGAAAGAAACTGTTGCTAGTCATGTAGTAGGAGCATGTCAGATCTCTTCATCTCTAGCAGAATGTCTTCATCTGGCATATCCAAAACTGTTGTTTATTTATATCAGTTAAAACTAAACCACCATTTCCTCCTATTTCTCCTCCATCCCCTGGTCATATGTTGCCTTCTGTCCTCCATCTCCACACAATAAACATTATCCTTAAAGGTAAAATGATGAGAAAGGAATCTCCTTTGTGGTTCCAACGAAAGTGATGTTAGTTTGGCACAATTTTGCTAAGTCATTCTGAACAATGTTGTTGAAATGGTAAAATTGTGGAGTCATCCTGAATCACTGTGGCAGCCACAATGGCACACAGAGAGGGTGGGGCTGACATCTTGGCTCTGACTCCAAAGGCTTTCTTCCTTCCCTACTTTCCCAGGAGGAAATCTGATACGTACTGGAGTAGGAATACTGAATAGAAGACACAGAATAGGAAATTGACAGCCATTAGAGAAAACTACCCTCAGTCCACCCTCAACACCCTTCTCACCCGTTACCCGTATTCTCCAATTTTCCAAAAAATGACTTGTTATTGATGTCATGGTATCATGGAGTCAAAGAACCTGGGTTGAAACCTCACATATGCAATTATTGTGAGTAAATTGTACCTTGTTCCTCTATTTTTTTCTTCTATAAAATAAGGATCTTTTAAAAGGTCTCTGAAACTCAGAAAAGCCTGAAAAGATTTACATGAACTGATGCTAAGTGAATAGATCCAAGAAAAAATTGTACACAGCCACAAAAAGATTATGTGATGATCAAGATGATATGTGATTTTTTTCACAGTTGTTTTCAACAATGAGGTGATTCAAGGCAATTTCAATAGCTTGCATTGGAAAGAGCCATTCACATCCAGAGAGAAGATTTATGGAGTCTAAATGTGGATCACAACATAGTATTTTCACCTTTATTGTTGTTGTTATATGTTATTGTTTTTTTTTCTCATTTTTCCCCTTTTGATCTGATTTTTCTTGTGCAGCATGATAAATGTGGAAATGTATTTAGAAGAATTGCACGTAATTAACCTATATTGGATTACTTGCTGTATAGGGGAGGAGGGAGATAGGAAAGGAGGGAAAAAATTTGGAACACAGGTTTTGCATGGATAGGTAATTGAAAACCATCTTTGCTTGCATTTTGAAAAATAAAAAGCTATTATTAAAAATTAAAAATAGAAGGTCTCTGAAGCCTTCCCCTATTTCTAACCCCATGTCCCTAAAACAAGGCTCTCTTCACTAGGAAGGCAAAATTCAAAAGGGAAGAAGTGAAGTTTTGCTCCAGCAGATTCAAATTTCTGCTAATCCAGTTTTAAGGAGGTACTGCCAATGCTGAGATCCAAATCATAAGGTTATGTTTAAACTTCGGCATGCCTCAAAAATTTTTCTTTGACACGCAAACCCAGCCCATGCAGAAAACCCAAAGCAGATTTCCAAAACAAACTGAAGTTTTCCCAACAGATGCTTATAAGCCTTCCCATGATTCATACCACCAATTGGGTACAAAGCCAGAGGTTGTTGTTCACAGAGCTCATGGAAGGAATTGGCCTCTAAGCATTGCTGATAAGGCCAAATTTCCTCCAATAATTCACATCTCTATAATACTTTGAGATGAGTCCTCATCTCATTCCTTATAATATTCTTGGGAGGTGAATTGTACTAAGATTGTAATTCTAATAATAACCATAATTGCCATTTAGATAGTGCTTGAAAGTTTGCCAAACCCTTACATTCAGTCTCCATAGTTCTTTCTCTGAATGTGGATGGCATTTTCCATTCTAAGTTTATTGGAATTGTTTTGGATTATATTGCTGAGTAGAGCTAAGTCTATCATAATGTTTCATCACATAATCTTGCTGTTACTATGTATAAGGTTCTCCTGGCTCTGCTCATTTCACTCAGCCTCAGTCCATGTAAATCTTTCTAATCTTTTTGAAATCAATCTGCTCATCACTCCTTATAGAACAATAATAATCCATTACATCCATATACTACAATGTTTTCAGCCATTCCCCAATAGAAGGGCATCCACTCAATTTCCAGTTCCTTGACACTACAAAAAGAGCTGCTACAAACATTTTTGCACGTGTGGATCCTTTCCCCTTCTTTTATGATCTCTTTGAAATATAGATCCAGAAATGACACTGTTGGATTAAAGGTGAGATATCCTATTTAAGACATCTAAGAATGGGGAGTCTGTCACCTTCTATAACAATAATTACTAATTCAGAACATTAGTTCTAATTTTTAGGAAGTTTCTCCTGACTTTAAACCCAAATTTACTTCTTTGTTTATTCCTGTTTATTCTTATTTCTTCCTTGTTTATTCCTTTACTACAAAGTCAAAAAAACAAACAAACCCAAAAATATTCCCTTTTCAACAAATTCTTGGATCCATGCCCTTTAGTCTTCCCTCTTTCAGTTAAACATCCCCTGTTCCTTCCATGTACTAGTCTTCATGCTTATGAAATTGCAAATGATTAACATGTGATGGCAATTATTTCCAGGTTCTCTCAGAGTAGCATAAAAGACAGATACTCCTCTAACCAAAATGAGGAGTTACTGCTATTCATCTTTCTTGAAGAGGACCAATGACATCAGGCCAGTAATGTCTTGACTTGCAAGTGAATTGGATTTCAGTGAGGCAGGACTGTGTGCTCACTTGTCTCACTCTCTCCTCAGAATCACTGGAATTTAGTGGCAAGACAGGACAGAACAACTGGTGATGGCCCCCAAAACAAGAATTTATCTAAGGTTTGAAGGAGGGAGGACACGATTGTGGAATGTGATTTCATGCATACTTTGTATTTATCCATTAAAGGCTTTCTTGTGGCACAAGTAAAATCAGAGAACTATAGAATTTATGACTAGGAGAAGTATGATACTTCAGTAATGTGCTGATTTAACAATTGATTTTGGAAAAAAAAATTTAAGCATAGCAAAATAAACACAAGATTTACTTGCAAATTTAACTATTCATTTTTTAGTGTAGCTAACAATCAAAATCAAGCCTTGATATATAGAGATTGCTGATTTCTGAGAAGCAAACAATCCCACTGAAAATTTAACATTTGGCTCTTTGGAGCTGGCACTAACATCCCCTGGATAAAGTGCCCAACTTGGAGTCAGAAAAATCTAGATTCAAATCTTGCCTCAGACATCTGTAATCCTGGGCAAGTCACTTAACCACCTTGAGATTCAGTTTATAAACTAAAGTCCCTTCCAGCTCCAAATTCTATAAATCCTTAAAAATCCTGCAGACCGACCTCCTTATCTTGCAAGAGAGGAAATTGAGGTTCACCCAGGATTTTGTTTTCTGCCCAGTATCACACAATGAATTTGACAGAGTTGAAGCAGGAATGAATATAGGAGCCTATAGAATAGCATATGATGCCTCCTCTGATAGAAAGTGCTTTCCTGGAGGATAGGGACTATTTCACAGTTTTTTTCCTCCTGATTACCAGCATGTAATACTATCCCAGGCATATAGTAGATGAATAATAAATACTTGCCAATTGACTGACAATGGGAAAGTCTTACCCCAGAACAATGAAGTCATGAATTCTTGAATTGGAAGTAAGCTTACAGGTCATAGAGTCCAAGTCCAATTCCTAAATTCATCTATGATGTTTAATATTTCAGCTTCTTTTTTAAAATTTGCCCTAATGAGGAACTTTCCCTCTTTACCATTCTATTTATCATCTGGAAATTCTTTGTATGGATTAAAAACACCTTCATATGACTTCCTAATTCTTTTCTTTAGATTTAAAGCAGAATGACCTTATCCCTTTTTCACATGAGTGGTGAAAATAGATATTGTGTGTGTATTTATGTAAAATATTGCTCTATCCATATTCTTTTCACCAGGTCAAATATTCTCATTTCTTTTAAATGTCATCACTATCATCATCACACTGCTCCAGCCTTTTCATGGCTCTCCTAAAATGTGGTACCCAGAACTGAATAGTATGTTCAGGTATAAGCTGTTGGATATAGAGTAGATATCCCTTCTACATCACAACTTTCCTTATCTCAGTTTTAATATATTGCTGGTCAGCATAAAAAATGAAATGGGAATTTTGGAGAAGTTTTGTGGAAACCACAGACAATACAATATATGACACAGAAAAAGCTTAAAAACTCAGAAATGTGTAAAATATTGGCATAGTATTGTATAATATTAACACTCTAAAAAAAAAAAAAAAGAAAAAATCAGATTTCTTCTCTGTTACAAAGGGAGAGCCAAAAAATTTTACTTGGATTTAATCCTATAATGTGGAAGAGATAACTGTACAATAGACCTATCACTTCCTGGTTTGATTTACTAAGCAATTACTATACACAAGACATTGTACCAAGTAATTCAATACAAGATCACATTCATTTTTGTGTTTTCATGTCCCATTGTTTATTCATATTAAACTTGAAGTCATTAAACTCCCCTAAACTAATGCCTAATCTTTTCTCTTCCATTCTGTATCTATGTAGTTATTTGTTCTTAATTTAAAATATCTCCCTCATAAATCTAAAATTCCTTTCATTATACATTCCTTTAGGGTAAGACATTAAAAGCTATTGCAACATGCAAATATTATTTAGGAAGGATAATATAGAGAGCTATTATCACTAATAATTAGCTACAAATTATTTATCAGAGAAGCCCTGTTAGAAGCTGGGCTCTGAGGGGATAAGACAGAATCATTGAGTTTTGTTCCTTTAAGAAAGTAGTCTTCAAACTTTCTTGATCAAAAATCCCTATTTTTTTAAAATTTTGAGTATGTAATCCCAGTTTGTGAGCATTTACTTACTTTTTTATTTGTTAAATTTATTTTATTTTTAATTTTTGAAATAAAACAAGCATTTCCATAATATCGTATAATCAAAAAGATGATTGCAAATGAAACTGTAAATCTACTATATACAACTTGCTATTTTTAAAAAATATACAAGTTATCATACAAATTTCTTTTTTCCTCCCCTTCCTCCTGCCCTAGAGATGACCAACACTAAACACAAATAGGTATAGATATATAAAATTATTCTACATATACTCTGTTCTTACTTTCTCTGGACACAGATAATGTCTTTCTTCAAATGTCCTTTATAGTTAATTTGGGTATTTATGATAGTCAAAATGACTTATTTGCTCAAAGTTGTTCTTAAAATAATATTGCTGTTACCATATATAATATTCTGTTGGTACTACTCATTTCACTCTTCATTATTTCATAAGAGACTTTCCAAGATTTTCTGAGATCATTGAGCTCATTATTCCTTCTAGCATAATAGTATTCCATCACAGTCTTCTACCACAATTTGTTCAATCATTCAACTGATGGAGATACCTGCAATTTCTAGTTCTTTGCCACCACAGAGAGCACTGCTATAAACATTTTAGGCCATATAAAGGTTTAGCAATGCCAAATCATAAACTATATTATAAGGAGTAATAATCAAGACTATCTGATATTGGCTAAGAATTAGAAGGGTAGATCAATGAAACAGAATAGAAATGTAATTTATAGCAGCATATAAATATAATAACCTCATATTTGACAAATGAAAAGACTTAAATATTAAGATATGGATTAATTACTTGATAAAGATTGTTGGAAAAACTGACAGAAACTAGGCATAGATCAATATCTTACCCCATACAACAAGATAAAGTCAAAATGGATATATGACTTAGATATAAAGAGAGATGCTACAAGAAAATTAGAAGAACATGGAGCATATTAGTTTTCAGACTGATAGATAGATGAGTAATTTATGAATAAGCAAGATACAGAGAGTAAAGTTAGGTATACAAGGGATAATTTTGATTACATTCGTGGAATATTATTATTCTATAAGGAATGATGAGTAGACTAATTTCAGAAAAACCTAAAAAGGCTTACACTGATTCCAAGTGCCAAGTGAAGTGAGCCGAACCAGGAGAACACTGAACACAGTAATAGCAATTACTGATCAATTATGATAGATTTCATTCTTCTCAGCAATGCAGTGAAGGAAGACAATTCCAAGTGACTTGGGATGGAAAAAGCCAACAGCAACCAGAAAGAGAATTGTAGAGAGTGAATATGGATTATAGCATTGTATTTTCAGCTTTTTGTTTGTTTGTTTATTTGATTTTTTTTTCTCATGCTTCCCCCACTTAGTCTTCTTTTTTTTTTTTTTTGCACAATGTGGCAAATATGGAAATATGGAAAGATTTAACATCTTTAATTTATATTGCTTGCTGTCTTGGTGGGGGGCAAGGGATGGAGGGAAAAATTTGGAATGCAAAGTCTTACAAGGTGAATGTTGTAGACTATCTTTATATGTATAAAATATAATATTGTTGATTAAAAAAAGAAATATAAGCCTTTTACCTTTTTCTCTGATATCTTTGGAGTATAGGTCTAATAGTATTATATCTAAATCAGAGGATATATATAGCTTAGTTTTTTTTTTTTAAATTAAAAGTCATTTGAAGAAATTAACTGTCCTCTAAATTCTGTCTTGACAATATCTCATTGATTTTGATAAAAATGCATATATATATATTTGGTTTTTTAAAAAGTTTTATCATTGTGTTTTAGAGTCTTTAATGAGCATTAAAATGTTTTCATTTCTATTTGGTTGAATATCTTTTAATTCTGCTTTTTAAAACTTTATTTCTAATTTTATTGCATGACGATATGAAAGTACAATTTGTAGAATTTCTGCTACTTTTTATTTGCTGAGAATGTTTTTATGACAATATTTATAGACCTGGATATTCTTGTCATCTGAAGGTCACTCTACCTAATTTTGGAGAAGCTTTGAAGAGATGGCAGCAAGTTGGATAATGTTTTACCTACAATACTTTACAAAGTTGTCTATCAAAACATTAAGGGGATCTCGGTTTGCATTGCTGAGAGAGGTAGTCACACTGGTGAAATTATGGATCCTTGTTTATTAAAGTGTTTGTGACCCAGGATGGAATGAAACACCTAAATCTTTGGAAAGGAAACATTCTCTTAGGTTATTCCTAAGAGCTCTTCAAATTAGTTAGTTTTATCTTTTAATATTGCATTATTGAATTATATAATTACTCAATTCTTGATCAGCTTGAACTATAACATTCTGACAACATACTTTTGTCTCTAATTATAATATTTCCATTTGTGCACTATTTTCAGTTTTTCTTTTATTAATTTTGTTACCAAGTTCAACCAACCAATCAACAAGTGTTTATTAATCACTTATAATGTACTAAATGCGGGTAATAACAAAACAAACATTAAAGAGTCCTTCCTCGTGAAGGGATCCAACCATTCTGGAGTGAAGTTTGGTGTAAAGTTCAGAAACTTTGAATAGGTGCACTTGAATCTGACAATCAAGCACTTAATGCTAATTACCTATTCGACAATGACTATTAGCATAAGTTTGGAATTGTTCTTCTTTCAATTAATGCTGGCTCAATGTTTGGGGTTAAGAGAATTATAAATAAGGATTAGAGGGTGGGGTGAGAAAGGTGAGAGAATTTCACTTGGTTACAAGATCAAGAAGAGAAAAGTGTGGAGATTCTGCACTCTAGAATCAAGAAGGGATCCTTGGCAAAACTCCTGGCAGTTTAGTCCTCCTCCTTCACTTCTTCTCCTAAAGACCAAGGACTTTTGCTTATTCTGACTCTGGCTGATCCTGAGGCCCCCAGAGGGCTAGTCCGGACTTTATAATTTGGAACTATGTTCCAAAAGTTATCAAACTGTGCGTACTCTTTAATCCAGCAGTATTTCTACTCGTTTTATATCCCAAAGAGATTTTTAAAGGAGGGAAAGAGACCTGTATGTGCAAAAATGTTTGTGGTAGCCCTGTTTGTAGTGGCAAGAAACTGGAAACTGAATGGATGCCCATCAATT
Source organism: Antechinus flavipes (assembly GCF_016432865.1). NCBI lineage: Eukaryota > Metazoa > Chordata > Mammalia > Dasyuromorphia > Dasyuridae > Antechinus > Antechinus flavipes. The sequence continues at coordinate 151,133,769 of NC_067403.1, forward strand.
GGAGAATGGCTGAATAAATTGTGGTATATGAATATTATGGAATATTATTGTTAGGTAAGAAATGACCAGCAGGATGATTTCAGAAGGAGAGATTTACATGAATTGATGCTGAGTGAAATGAGTAGGACCAGGAGATCATTATACATGGCAACAACAACAATATGACAATCAATTCTGATGGACGAGGTTCTCGCTTCAACATTGAGATGATCCAAACCAGTTCCACTTGTTCAGTGATAAAGAGAGCCATTTACATCAAAGAGAGAACTGTGGGAACTGAGAATACAACATAGCATTCTCACTCTCTCTGTTGTTATTTGCTTGCATTTCGTTTTCTTTCTCAGTTTTTCTTTTTCTTCCTTCTTGATATGATTTTTCTTGTGCAGCAAGATAACTGTATAAATATGTACACACATGTTGGATTTAACATGTATTTCAACTTATTTAATGTGTATTGGACTACTTGCCAGTTAGAGGAAGGGGTGAGGGGAAGGAGGGGAAAATTTGGAACAAAAGGTTTTGCAATGGTCTGTGTTGGAAAAATTACCCATGCTTATATATGCTTTGTAAATAAAAAAGCTTTAATAATAATAATAATAAAAGAATCCTTCCTCTAACAAGCTTCTTGTTCTACCAGGGAGCATGAATTTAAGAGGTAATTTTGGAGGAGAAGCACTAGCATCTGGAAGATGTGTGAACTTAAAAAAAAGGCCTTATGCAAAAGATGGTATTTGAGCTGAGTTGTGAAGGAAAGTAGGCATGATAAGAAGTACAGGTAAGGAGAGAATATATTCCAAGCATGGGAGAAAAGCTTGTGCAAAGGTACAAAGATGGAGTATGTCCTTGTGGGAAGAACAATAACAGTTTGAAAATTCAAAAAGAAGCAAAAAAAATAGACCCTGTCTTCAAGGAGCTTACAATCTAGTGAGGGAGAAAACAACCAGACAAACATGTACAAAGCAAGTTATATACAGAACAATTAGGAAATAATTAACAGAAGGAAGGCACTTGAATTGAGAGGGGCTGTATTAGACTTCCTATTTAAAAAAAGGAATTTTAGTTGGGACTTGAAGTATGAAAGGAAATTTCAATATATATCTATATAATGGATATACTAATAATCTAAATTTTTTAGAACTACTATTTTCCAAATAGAAGTAAGAGTTTCAAAATGCAGCTTGGAATGATCAATTCAATTTTTTTTCTGAGTATGTTAAATGAAGTGAATCAAACATTACATAATCTATTCCCACCACAGGACTCTGGTCTTGGGAACTGTTCCCACAGGATTGGAGAGCACCCATAATGTCCTGAACTCGTGAACTTGGTTCACGAAAATGATTGTACTATAATACCTTTACTGCAACAGATAAGATCTCCTGCCCAGGAGAGTTTCCAGTTTGCAAACTGAATTTCTTACTCTGAAGTTATTAGTTCAATTGCTATTTGTTCTCTAAAATCTTGTCTAGACCTGCTTTGTAAGGTTCCAGGTATTCAGTTTAGAGACCAATACAGTAACATTCTGTTAACAGAAAGCAGGGAACTCAGAAGATAAAAATTGAAAAGAGAGAGTGGTATTCTAGAAATGGAGGACAACCAGACAAAATTCATGGAGCCAAGAGAATGAATGTCTTGTTTGTGGAACAGCTGGGAAGCCAGTGTGGAAATGGAAATGGACATGAAGAGGAATAGGATGTAAAAAAGACTGGAAAGGTAGGACAGGGCTTTGAATGCAAATATAGCATTTTGTATTTGATCTGTAAGCAAGAGGGAACCATTAGAATTTATTGAATAGGAGGAAGGGGAGTAACATGGTCAGACCTATGCCTTAGGAAAATCTTTTAGTAACTGAGTGGAGATTGATTTGGAATGGGGAAAGACCTGAGACAGGCAAACCCATCCGCAAGCTATTGCAATAGTCCAGATGTAAATCAATGAAATGTTCTAAAATGGCAGCAGTATCAATGGAGAAAAGGACAAAAGGAATATATCAGAGAAAGAAAAGAAACTGCAGATAAAGGGGACAAGTAGCAGCAACAAAAGAAGAAATTGCTGATTCACCATGAGAGATGGAAGGCCTTTCTGTGAAGCATTTAAATAGTGTACACAATGGGCAAATCTTTGTTTCTGCTTACTAAATTTCAGAAACAAGGAATCGCTATGGTTGGGAAATTTCCTGAAAGCTGAAAAACAAATAACAATCACGAATGGCAGAGGAATGAGGTCAATTCAGGTCAGATTGAGATGCTTGATTTCACAATCTAGCCTTGGACTAACTCAGACTTGTCTTTATCTGAGAAGCCAGTATCCTGGACTAGTTGAGAGGATGGAAGGAGTTTTCAATGCAAATCTCAGCAATTTTAATTCTTAAATGTAAAAAATTATGTGATGTGATTTTTTAAAAGCAGATTTGTGAATGAAATATTGCTGAGGGAAACTCTCAGGGAGACACTCCCTCTACCAATACAGATTAGTGCCAATATAGCAATTTATAATCTCAGCTGGCTGAGTCAATGAGAGATTAAGTTATATGAGCAGTATGAGGGAGAGGCAGGTCCTTCTTTTTCAAGGTCAACCAACTCTATCCACTACAATTTACCATTTAATGGAAACTGTTGTTAATGAGCCTCTTAGCAGGTCCCGAAGATCAAGATTAAAGAATCCATTTACACCCAACCTGAAATTCATATTTAAAAAGCATGAACTGAAATGTGATACTCAGATGAGGGACTAAAATATCACCGCAGCTAGTGAAGAAATGTTGAATCTATCAGTCAACAAGCATTTATATATTAAGTGGTTACTTATGTGCCATGCACTGTGCCAAGTTCTGGGGATACAAAGAAAAGGAAAAAGAAATAAAAAGCCAACTACAATCCCGTTCTCAAGTGGTGTACCTTTCAAGGGAAGAGGAAATATGTAAATAGGTACTTATGAGTTAAATACAGAACAAATAAAGATAATTTGAAAGGTAGGTTAAAGAAGGAATTTATACAGATGGTGAATTTTGAGAAGACTTGAAAGAAGCCAGGAAAACAAAGAGCTAAAGATTAGAAAGTAGAGCATTTCATGGCTGGAAAAGAATCAGCAAAAAGACACGGTACAGAGACATTGGCCAAAAAAACATAACCGACAGCATGGAAGCTCCTTAGGGTTAGGGACTATGTCTTCGTTTTGTTTTATTGCTGCTCGTTTAGAGGCAAATAGGTAGAGCTGGAGTTATCACTTCTTCAAAGTTCTCCTTGAATCAGGAAGATCTGAGTTCAAATGTGACCTCAGACTCAGTTGTTTTATGCTGGACAAATACTTAACCTCTGTCTGCTTCAGTTCCTTCAATTGTAAAATGGGAATTAAAATAGTCTGTTCCTTCTCAACACTTAGCTGGGACTGACATAGTAGAACAAAAAATATTTGTTAATTCCTTTATTGTGAGTAGATTAAATCATCAGTCCAAAGAATAAGCTCTGATAGCTAGAATATGACACTAGTGGAACAGATTTATAATTAGTGGAATTAGGTGAAGTGCTCTGAAATTCTGCTAGTGAGTTCATCCATCTCTCCAGGTTATATAACTATTTCATAACATATCACTTGCTTTGGCCATTTTCCAGTAGCACTGCCTTCAACATTTTTTTGCATGATCTGACATGGAGATTGCTGTACATTGTTCTTTCCAAAATGGTTTTTTTTTTTTCCTGTCTTCTTTTTAGGTCAGTCTCAGTCTTTTCCCACCATGCTAGATTGGCTCAGTATCTTGGCTCCAGCTGTTTCAGTATCCCAGATCCAGCCTGTACTCCTACTTCTCATCCTCAAGTGCTGCCCCAAAATAGTCAATCAGTAGTCATGGAATATTTATTTAGCACCTATTGTGACATCTGAAGTACTGTGGTTTACTCCAATTAATCAGGATTGCTGTCATTTGCTAGGATAATTCTGTTTCAAAGATAATGAAATCTTGCATGTATTAGACAGCTGCCTATATAGGAGATTGTTGAAGACGCAGCAGATGGAGGATAATGACATCTTTAGGACAGAGATTAAGAACTACTTATCTACCCATAAATTCTCCCCTTGCCTTTAGTTTCACAACTCTTAAATTCCTGGAGGCAGCTAGATGGTGTGGTAGCTCTCTACTTCAGGAGGAACTGAATTCAAATCCAGCCTCAGTCACTGCACATTTACTAGCTATGTGACCCTGGGCAAGTCAACCCCAATTGCCTCTCACACACAAAAACACAAACAAAACAACAAAAACCCAACAGCTCCAACTTCTTGTTGGCAGTCTCTAACTGGATTCCCATAGATATGTTAAATTTAACATGACCAAACCTGAACTCTTTATCTCCACCCTCCTCCAAAATTTTCCCTTTCTGTCAATCCAATTCTACAGACTCACAATCCAGGTGACAGCCTCAGCTCTGCAATCTCCATACTCCCCCCTCCATATTCCATCCAAATGTTGAATTTACCTTCATAATAACTCTTTCATAAACCTTCTTCTCTCTGACACTTCCATCACCCAGATACAGACCCCATGCTTGGATTATTGCAGTAACCTGCTGGTTAGGCTGCCTATAACAAATCTTTCTCACTCCGTTCCATCCTCTACACAACTGCCAAAGTGATCTTCCTACAACATAAATCTGATCATGTAACTGCTAATCTTCTCTACAATAAACTCCAGTAGTTTCCTTTCATCTCTAGCATCAAACATCAAGTCTTCTTTTTGGGGTTCAGAGCTTTTCAAAGTCTCTTCCCTTCCTACCTTTCCAGTCTTCTTACATTTTACACTCTCCATATTCTGCTATCTGGTGACATTGTACTTTGTTGCTTCTGGAATAAAGTACTCCCTCTCTCAATTCTTGATTTTTAAATTGGCTTTCCTCCATGCCTGGAATTCTCTCCCTTCTAAATGCTACCTTTAGATTTCCCTCATTTCCTTCAACTAAAATCCCACTTTTTCCAGGAAGCCTACCCTAGTTGACTTTAATTGTCATAACAACCTCTGAGATTACCTCCAATTTATTCTGTATATATCCTATATGAACATAATTGTTTTCATGTTCTTAAATTGTGAACTCCTTTAGAGCAGGGGATTTTTTAAAATCCCTAGCACTTATTACTTTGCACATGGTATGTGATTAATAATGATTTGACTGATTTAATGATATTTATTAACCTTGACATCTACAATGAATAATAGGTTTTTAATTCTGTATTCTTCACGGTAGACTCAGTGGTCAAGGAGAACTTGATAATGGCATGTTGATCAAGTGAGCAGACATAATGACTATCAGAATATGGATTTGCTGATAAAGTTGGATTTCATGAATCCCAAAGTCAAGTTATTGAATGATCACAACATAGAGAAATTTGGAAACTGCAATGGAGAGAAAAATTTATTTTGATTTCCCCAGAGAGATTTGTGAGTCAGCAAACATACAGTGCTGGAAAGAGTAGCTAGGAATGTCAGGAGGGAAATAAATCTCAATAAGTGTCACAGCATAGAAGAAGGAATTGAGAAAACTTAAAATTATCATTTAACATAAGAAGAATTACCCTTGGGTAATATGAGAAGTTTATCAATTATGAAGCAAATATTCCAGGATTCATAATGGGAGAGGTGAACAGAACTAAAGTGGAATATTGTGAAGACGGAGTTGAGGGGAATGGGTGTGGAATGAAAAGAATAGTCAGAAAAGGACAGTAAAAATCTTGTTATCTTGTCCTTTTTGTCACAGAGAAGTCAGAGTAATGCAGGAATATTCTCATTTCCTGGATATCATTTTCAAATAGTTTCATTATGAGTCCTTCAGAATTGTATCGTGTCATTGCATTGTTGTGAATAATTAACATATACAATTGATCATCTTGCAATTTTGCTGTTACTAGGTACAATGTTCTTCTGGTTCTGCTCACTTCACTTTGTATCAGTTCATGTAACTCTTTCCAGGTTTTTCTGAAATCATCCTGCTTATCATTTCTTACAGCACAATAGTATTTCAACAAAATCATATGTCACAACTTGCTCAGCCATTTCCCAATGATGGACATCTCAATTTCTATTTCTTTGCTACCACAGAAAGAGCTGCTATAAATATTTTTGTGCAACTAGATTCTTTCCCCCACCTTTTTTGGAATTTCTTTGGGATATAGACTTAGTAGTGGTATCGTTGAATCAAAGAGTTTATACAGCCCTTTACCCCTTTGGGCATAGTAACAAATTGTTCCCCATAATAGTTGGATTAGTTCACAACTTTACCAACTGTGCATTTATGTCTCAATTTTCCCACCTCTCCTTTAACATTTATCATCTAAATTTCCTGTCATATTAGGCAATGTGCTAAAGATGAGGCAACTCTTCAAAATTGTTTTAATTTGCATCTCTCTAATCAATTGTGATTAAGAGCACTTTTTTCTGTATGAATATAGACAACTTTGATTTCTTCATCAGAAAACTACCCATTCATATTCTTTGACCATTTATTAATTCAGGAATGACTTGGATTATTATAAATTTGACTTAGTTCTCTATATATTTGAGAAAAGAGGCCTTTATCAAAGACACTTGCTATAAAAATTGTTTCCTAACTTTCTGTTTTGCTTCTAATTTTGGTTGTATTGGTTGGGTTTGTGCAAAACCTTTTTGATTTAATATAATCAAAATTATTCATATTACATCTTATAATTCTCTCTCTCATTTGAACATAATTTTTTTAATTTAAAAGAATTATTATTTTTTTCTGATTATACATGCATTTTGACTTTTAAAAATACATATTTCTTTATGAATAATGTTGGGAGAGAAAAACCCAAACCACAGGAAAAAGATACATGAAAGGAAAAAAGAAACAGAAAAAAGAGATGAACATAGCATATGTTGATTTATATTCAATCTCGAGTTCTCTTTCTGGATGCAGATGGCATTTTCTATCTAAAGTGTATTGGATAGAACTTTTGCAGCATGACCATGCTTCCCTGGGCAGGGACACTTCCAGTCTGTGTGGGATTATTTACTGGTCAGCTGCTAATACCCATACCCTCACTGTGGGCTTTGGCCTGGAGTAGTGACACTTTCACTGCTCAGATTCTAGCCCCAGGGCAGTCCTTAACTCACACAGTGGGGTTCTTTACAGGGAACTTCTGCAGCTCCTCAGTGCAGGCCTGAATTACTTCCGGGGAGGGAGTGGTGGGGAGAGAGAGAGAGACTCTTTCCCAGAGCACTTCCGTACCTCGCTTCTCTTTGTAGCTGATTAGCAGGACAGCTACCTGTCCATAAACCTATCAATGCTCTGCAGAGGAAGCTGGTAATCTCCTGGCCCTGAAGGTAGACCCTACAGGCTTTGAAAAAATGAGTAAAAAAATCAAAAGAACAATCGATAGCTTCTATACAGAAAGAGAGCAGCTTTTCAACCCTGAGGAGACTAATAGCAGACAGTCTCCAGACAATTGTTGGTTCCCAACACAAAAGGCTCTCCTAGAAGAGACTATTAGAACCTTAAAAGAGAACTAGAAGAAAAATGGGGAAAGGAAAGAGAAATTATGCAAGAGAGCAAAAACTTCCTGAAATGTGAATTGGAAAAGGTAAAAAAACTTCCAAGAAGTTCAGGGAAACAGAATTTATGAATTGGAAAAGGTAAAGAATTCCCAAGAATGTAGGATTTGTGAATTGGAAAAAGAAAATAACTCACTAAAAAAAAAAATACTGAAATGGAAAAAAATTCCATAGAGCAAAACAACTCATTTGAAAACTCAATTGGACATATACTAAAAGAAATAAAGTTTATTGGGATTGTCTTGGATCATTGAACTGCTGAGAAAAACCAAATCTTTCATAGTTGATCATCACTTGGTTATAATTTTTTCTCTTCTCCATAGATCAGACAGGTAAACTATTCAATATTTCCCTAATTTGTTTGTGATATCATCCTTTATATCTAAGTCATGTACCTATTTTGACCTTATTTTGATATATTCTGCAAGATGTTAGTCTATACCTAGTTTCGGGCATGCTATTTTCCAAGCAGTTTTTGTCAAATAGTGAGTTCTTGTCCCAAAAGCTTAGGTCTTTGGATTTAGCAAACACTAGATAGTCATTTACTACTAATCTAGTCCTAATGTAGTCCACTGATCTACCAGTCTATTTCTTAGTAATAGATTGTTTTGATGATTATCACTTTATAATACAATTTGAGATCTGGTACAGCCCTATTCCAATTTTTAATAGCTTTTCCATTTTAAAAAGGAAACATTTTCCTTTACTAACTCTGTCACTCTTCAACATCTAATGATATTAATTATCACTTGAGATAAACAGAATGTAGTAAATATTACTTCCAAATGACAGCTCTCCAAGTACTTAGCTGCTACTGCCATGATCTCTTAACTTATCTAAGCTAAATATTCCCATTTCTTCTGGTTAGTCCTGACATTGCATGAATTCTAGACCTTTCCCTAATCCTGGCTGCCCTTTCCTAGGTAATCTCCAGATGATCAATAACCTTCTTAAAATGTTTTTTATTTATTTACTTAAAAGATGTTTATTTTTATTTTTAATTTGTGAAATAAAACAATTTTATAACATAGAAGAATTTTAAAAAGATGATTGCACATGAAACTCCAAATCTATTATGTACAACTTGCTATTTCTTTTTCTCCCCTCAAGAGTATTTTATTTTTCCAAATACCTGTAAAGGTATTTTTCAGTGTTTATTTTTGTAAGATTTTGTGTTCTAAATTTTTTCTCCCTTCCTCCCTTATCTCCCCCCTCCCAAGACAGCAAGCAATCTGATATAGGTTATACATATACAATACTATTAAACACATTTCTTTATTTGTCATGTTGTGCAAGAAAAAACAGACCAAAAGGGGAAAAAAAAATGAGAAAGAAAAAGCAAACAAAGAAATAAACAAAAAAAGTGGAAATATTATGCTTCGGTGCACATTCAGTCTCCATAGTTCTCTCTATCTCTGGATGTGGATAGCATTTCTTATCCAAATCTTTTGGAATTGTCTTGGTTCACCATATTGTTGAGAAAAATGAAGTCTATCATAGTTGATCATCACATAATCTTGCTGTTATTGTGTTCAATGGTCTCTTGGATCTTCTCACTTTACTCAGAATCAATTCATATAAGTCTTTCCAGGCTTTTCTGAAATCAGCCTGTTCATCATTCCTTATAGAACAATAATATTCCATTATATTCATATGTCATAACTTATTCACCCATTCTTCAAGTGATAAGTATCCACTCAGTTTTCAATTCCTTACCACTACAAAAAGAACTGCAACAAACATTTTTGCAAATATGGGTTCTTTTCCCTCTTTTGTGATCTTTTCGAGATACAGATCCAATAGTAGAACAGCTTGATAGCCCTTTGGATATAGATCCAAACTGCTTTCCAGAATGGTTGGATCAGTTCATTAATCAAGGCATCCATGTTCCCTTCAACATTTATCATTATCTTTTCCTGTAATCTTAGTTAATCTGATAAGTGTGAAGGGGTTCCTCAGAGTTGTCTTAATTTGCATTTCTGTAATTAGTAGTGACAGAGCATTTTTTCATATGACTATAGATTACTTTAATTTCTTCATTTAAAAATTGGAAAAGTATTTCCAAAAATCTGAATAGCAGCTTTTTTTGTAGTGGTAAAGATGTTAGATAGATGGATAGATAGATAGATAGACAGACAGACAGAAAGACAGACAAATAGGTTGATGGATGACCAACACATAGATAGATGACATACAGACAGATAAAACATTTATTAAACACTTACTCTGTGCTAGGCACTGTGTTAATTCTGAAGCTACAATCAAGACAGCACTTACTTTCAAGGAGCTTATACTCTACTAAAGGAAGACATTACATAAAGGTCACCTAAAAAGTGGGAGAGGCAAGGAAATCAGTAGGGGCAAAGATGAAGGTTATCCAGAAAGGGGCAATGAAGTAGGTAAACAAGAAGTGGGATTTCCCACCTCTCCCAAGAAGGTCTAAAGTAAAGTGAAGCATGATTAGGATCCCTATGATGGTGATCCAAGAGAGGGGGAGAGGGAACCACCAATGAAAGGAGTGAGATCCTGGGATAGAAGTTTCTTGGGATAATGAAATGAGAATTTGAGGAAAAGGAAGAAGAGGATTTCAGAGAGTCTAGATAGGAGAACTGGAAATAAAGGGAGCCCTCATCAAAGAAGGAAAAGATAGACAAATTATGCCATATTGAAGGTAATGAAATACTATTTGTCTTGTTAAAAAAAAAAAAAAAACTAAGAATAAGTTTCTGAAAAATTTTGGAGGATTTGGATAAACTAATATACAATGAAGTGAACATAACGAGAAAATCAATTATATTGTAAAGACCAATAATTTTGAAATACTTAAGAATTATGTCAGTGTAATGATCAATTGTGATTATAGAGAACTAGTGAGAATACTTAATACCCATTTCCTGACATATAAATGATGGACCTCATAGAAAAAAATGAGACATACATTTTTGGACATAGTTAGGGAATTTCTTTTGCTTGACTATGAATGTTTGTGTAGCCCAGGTTTCCAACTAAACTTAAATCAGTTTTTTGTAATGTGTAGGAAATAAACTTTTTTTGTGTGTGATATATATTTATAATGAATTAATGCGGAGAATGCTTATCACAACATGATACATAAGGGGCAAAACTAGTGAGAGAACTTGAGGGAAGAAATATTCTTCCTCTGAGAAAGAATATACATGATGTATGAGCATAAATGCTCTTCCTACTGTAATGCTGGAGAAACTGAGGCAAGACAGAGATTAGAGAGTTTTAATATTTTATTTGGATTTCTGAGAGGGAGAAATTTTCTGGGACCAAAGGATCCATTTTGGTTCCAGGGCTGAATCAGACTTTCATCTCAAAGAATCCAGCAGCGAATGTGTGATTCCAATGAAATATATATGTTTCCATAGGTCAGGGTAGGCAAAGAGCAGAGTCAGAATACAGAGAGGAGGAATTTTAAAGAAGGGACCATCAATCTGGTTCTGACAGGCTGGTGGGGTAGGACCATAAATTCTTGATAACTTAGGAGTTCTTAGGAGCCAGTATGTCTGAATTTCCCCTTATCTTGAGATTATACATTTACTTTTATAACCTTAGAGTAGCCCTAAGTTATCTCAGTCCTAATAGTCAGGACGGAGGGTGTGTTGCAATCAGGGGGATTGAGGCAGAACAATTAAGGGAACTGAGACAGAACAATTTAGGGAAACTGAGGCAGAACAATTAAAGAAACTAAGGCAGTACAATTAAAGGGAACTGTGGCACAACACAACAACTCCAGAGAGAGGGACAGAAAAAGTCTTTGAGAGTTCAGATGCATAGAGGAAGGCAGCTTTTCAACATGCTCCTGATTTTCAGCCTGTCTCACTAGAGACTCTGAAAAAAATTTCCCCTCTGGTGAAATTGAGGCCTCTATCTTGATTAAACTGAAACTCATCTTTCCTCCCTCTAAAGAATTCATTTATTTGGGGGGATTTTCTAGTATATTCTAATCTTTATAACTCTTCTGCTTTCTTTTTATGATTTTGTTGATTTACTCTCTAATAATTATTTGTAATTATTTTTTGTGTAACCAGAGTTCTGTGGGAGTGGGCCAAGTCAATAGACTAGGGCAACCTTCCCTTCTTAAGGGTTAGTGACCAAGGAAGTACTTTTTGTTTTGATCCTAAAATCATAGATAAATAGAACAGATAGGTAGATAGAATTCTAGTTCAGTGCTCTTATCAGACAGTGGGGGGAAAGAATGCCCAACTTAATGATCCTTCTGTTTCTTTTCCATGCAGGAGTTGGTCTCCTTTGGAGAGGGGTGGGAATTATTGCAGGGACAGCTAACAATGCCTCTCACAAACCACATTGAGTAAATGCACATGAATATTCATTTCTTATATGGATAATATACACCATTCTACATTGCTTACACAGGTTTAGTTTTTCTTACTTTTTTTTTTTTTTTGATTGGAGATCATGGGAGAGGGAGAAAATAAATGCTATTTAACTGGAAAAAATAATAAAGAAGAGCAACATAATAAAATATGCTTATACTTAAAGGAAAAAATAAAAATAGAAGACATCAATGGTGCATTGGAAAAAACATTGATTCTGTATTCAACTGACACTTGTTGTCTGTTTGATCTTGAGGAAATTATTTTATTTCCCTGGTCCTCAATTTCCTTGACTACAAAATAAGGCAATTGGATGAGATGATCACCTCTGATATTCCCTTCAGGCCCACACTTACAATCCTATGAATAAAACTAAAAGCAGAAGACAAAAAAAAAAAGAAAGAAAGAAAGAAAGAAAGAAAGAAAAGAAAAATTAACAAAATGCACAGTCTAATTAATCAGAAAGAACCAAAACTTTAAATTAATAAAATGAGGAATGAGAAAGTCAATGCGGCAACCAAGAAAGTTTTTTTTTTTTTTTTTTCCCACCAGGGGAAATATTTCTAACTATATACTAGTAAGAGAGAAGTAAATACAAAGGGATAACCACATATTTAAAAAATGCCCAAACTGATGCATCAGGTAAAAGAGTATAGATAAACTGATGTAATAGAACTATGTTCCCTGATCTTTGTGGGGGGAAATTCCTAAAAATATTCCCCACCCATTTCCCATAGGAATCACCCACTTCCTATTAACCTGTGAATCACTTTGGTCTGGGAAACAATCACTACCTTTATTGATTTGAAAATTAGCCCTTAATCACTCCTTAGCTCCAAACCATAGAAATCTAATATAATCAAAGCCTATATACCCAAACCTTTGCTAAATTCCTCTTTGGAACTACCTCTCTGGGAAGTTTTTTCTCAGTTAATAAACCTTTTTTTTTTTTTTTTTCTTTTTTTTTTTTTTTTTTTTGCCAAAACCTCACCTGCCTGCAGATCTGGACTGCAATTCTTTTGCAAAAACCTGCAACCCCAGCCTGGGAAACTCCATTGCTGTTAGGGTATCTCTTACCTCTCATCTCTCATACTTCAACAAAAACCAATAGCTATGGAAAGAATTAAAAGCATATTTTTAAAATGACCTCCTTAATGCAATGTAGTTACTGGATAATTTTTCCAAGTTTTCAAAGCACAAATCATCTTGATTACATAAAAGCTTCAGAAATCTATAATTTCATCATGCAACTACTCCCTCATTCATGTCCCTCAGCCAGCCTGATAATGAATCTATCCAGACTTAACTAGGTTGGGCCTCCTAGACACACAATCCCTCATCAGGCCCAAACGTGAAGCCTTTCTTATTTACTTAAACTTGCCAGAACTTGTAGATTACTCACATTTGTGAACCCAAGATTGAAGAAAGGACCCTGAAATCTCCTTCAACTCTGCCTCAGTGAGGGACCCCACCCGAGAGGAAACAAGATAAACAGTTTCATTCTGTTATCTAAGTGGGGTTGGTTCAGTCCTGAGCTAAAAGAATTCCAACCTTATTGAATTAAAGAGACTCATTCAATGCTATTCAAATTCAGCTCAAGCTGAAACCCAGCTTGTAAACCAAAACTCCTATTATAAAAGAGCCAATTCTAAACTCATTTCTTTGCAGAGGTCCTGACATGCCAGCTAGGCCAGGCTTGCTAAGCCAAGGAAATCTCTAACCTCTGGAATAATATTCTCTTCCAGTGTTACTCTCTCTTTATCCTCACCTATTTCCCTAACAAGACTTTATGGCTCTCTGTCAGGATTTCTAATCTTACTTCCCAATGCCTATAATAAACCTTTTTTTTTTTTTTTTTTTTAAATCAATCTAGCCTTTTTTGCGTTTGTAAATTCCTTTACAGAGAATCTCTGTGCTGCCAGAAGCGGGTATCCTTGTGCCGAATCCCAAAGGGATGTAGGGGAGCCTAACCTCTCCATTTGGTTCCTGAACCCCAAACCTGCCACTAGACCTTATCATTTAACTCCCTGACCACCAGGAACCCTAATCTCATTTTAGTTCCCTAAATCTAGACCTCATCATTTGGTTCCCTGAAAGGGAACCCCAAAATCTAAACCTCATCAAGACTACCTCTATTTCAGATTGAAGCTTCATGGGAAGGCTTTAGTATTTTAGGATATGTACTATTTTATTTATTTAGTATGTTTACTTTTTTTTTTAGCATATTAGTATATTTTACTTATTTAGTTTATTACTAGGAAAGAAGATATTTCCAGGGTCTGTGATTTCATTGGCAGATGATCCTGTAATGTCTGGTCATTCCCCTCTTGGAATATCAATTTACCTATGATCAAAAAAAAATTTTAACACAAAAGAAAAAGAGGCACCAAGCATTTGTGGACATAACAAGGCCAGGGGCGGGGGAGAGGTGGGGAAGAAAGGGGAAAGAAGAGGAAAATGCCCTCCTCCTTCCTTTACTGAGAAGCTTAAAGCAATTCTTTCCTCATTTACTACAAGGAAAGATTGTTATTGTTGTTCATCTTTTGTTCTAGAAGAGTCCAATGACACTAGGAGTCTTGAGGACCTACTGATCTTTTCACATGTAAATTGAATTCTGTCACATTAATCAACCAGAAGGCTCCTTGTCACCACATAGCAATAACCTTGCCTGTCATTCATAGCCTGAGGTAGTTTGGGATTAGAACCAAAAGGAAAATGTTGTACAGACTCTATTGTCAGGGACATGTTGCAAATTTTTAACAAGCAGTTCTTTACTCCCCATACCCCAAAATGTGAATGAGACACTTTTAAGTTTAATCTGCATTATTTGACAATTTCTGAAGTATAAATGCTCACACTGAAAATTTAACACTGAACGGTCAGCACACTCCAATATATAAAATCATTAGGAAGAGCAAAGCTGAGAATGCTTTAAGAATGGGCCTTCTTTGGTCCATCATTCCTATTACAAGGCAAAATTAAAAAAAAAAAATTCTTTATCCCTAAATCCCTAAAAAATATCCCTAAATATCCCTAAATCTCTAAATCCCTAAAAATCCCTAAATCCCTAAATACAACCTTTCTCTGTGGAAGTTGGGAGAACAAGCCCAGAGAACACAAGATTGGGGTCAATCTTAAACCACAAATAATTCCGATATAATCTTGGTACTTATATAAACAAATAATATATGCATGTTATAATATAAAATAACAACATACATAGTCTATATATATAGTGATATAACATGATATAATAAATAAAACAATATAATATAATATAATATAATATAATATGATATTATATATCAGAAGAACAAAAAGGGCAAGGGAAGTGGTAACGTAGTCAATTGTGAATCCCAAGTTAGCACCCTGGATACATTAGAATCAGCTGGAGTCAGGATAAGCAAAAGTCCTTGGTCTTTATTCTTGGTCTTTAGGAGTAGAAGTGAATTGGATGGACACAGGATCTTTATGACCTTCCTTTTCCACCTCTGTCACCAAAGTGACCTTGGCTTATCTTACTCCACCCCCTAATCCTTCCCACAATTCTCTGTATACACCAAAGGATTGAATTAGCACAGAATAGTGGGAAGGGCCATTTTCCAAGTATATGCTAATAGAGTATTGGCCAATCGGTAGTTAGCCTTAAGTGCTCAGTTGTCCAACCTCAGTGCATCAACTCAGAGTTTCAGCCCTTTATAGTCAATGTGTTTCTTTAAGAGTCCTGAAGAGGACAAGGATCTAAAAAGGATCAAAAAAGCCAACAATTGAAGAATAACTGAAAAAATGGGGGTACATGAGGTGCATCATTGTGTTGCTAGGGATGACAATATGAAGAAATCAAAGAAAGAAATATGAAAAGATTTGTATGAAAAGATGTGACTATCTCTAATCAACTTTGGTTTTGAGAAAGTCCCAGACAATTTTCACTTCATCCTGTTTTATAGCCATCTTTCCCTTGCTAAACTTTTGCTATCCTCATCCCTTATTCTCATTGCCTCCTACTCTTTCTTGTACCCTGAACTATGACTGAATCGATTCTTCCAATGTTCTTGGATTGGTTGTGTCAATTTACTCTTATTTTTGCCTCCCCAATTCCTTGTTTGCTCAAGGTTTCCGAGAGATTGAAACTTAATTGTTTTGTGGAAACTTAATTTTGTTTAGTCTCTCACAACTACAAGTAGGCAAATATATACAAATTATATATAGGAAAAATAATAAATAATTTTAAAAGACTAAGCACTAGGTTGAGAAAGATTTCCTGTACAACATGGAATTTCAGTTGGGACTTGAAAGAAACCAAAGAAGGCAAGGAAGCAGAGATTAGGGGATAGAGGATTTTAGGCATGGAGGATAGCCAGAGAAAAAAAGTGAAGATCTGAGAAACCATCAGGAGCCAGTGTCACTGTATTGAAGAGGTCATGGCAGGAAATACTAGACAGATGGTGGTAGGGGGTAGGAGGCCGATTATGAAGGATGATTCAACAAAAACTGTAGGTAAAAGTGGAAAACAATCTGGCAGAAACTAGATTTAGACAAAAATTTTATACTTTATACTATAAATTCCAAATGAGTACATGATTTTGACATGAAAGGTGATATTATACCTAAATTAATCTACTTATTCAGTGCCATACCAATCAAACTCCCAAGAAGTTTATTTTATAGAGCTAGAAAAAGTAATAACAAAGTTTATCTGGAAAAACAAGTCAAGAATTTCAAGGGAATTAATGAAAAAGGCGAATAAAGGTGGCCTAGCTGTACCAGACCTAAAACTATTATAAAGCAGTGGTTAAAGCAGTGGTCATCAAAACCATTTGGTACTGGCTAAGAAGTAGAGTAGTCAATCAGTGGAATAGGTTAGCTTCATAAGACACAATAGTCAATGACTATAGTGATCTAGTGTTTGATAAACCCAAAGACCTCAGCTTTTGGGATAAGAACTTACTATTTGACAAAAATTGCTGGGAAAATTGGAAATTAGTATGGCAGAAACTAGGCATAGACCTGTTATGGGCCAGAACTCTGAACTTGAAATAAGGATTCTTACAAGGTGCTAATTCAGTGGAATTGATGAGATAATGGTTATCTAGTTTAGCATGGTGATTAATAGTTCTCTAAACTCAGTATGATTGATTTAGTCTTACAACAAATAATGGTTGCCTAGTGATATAATGATTGGTTTATACTCATTGTAGGGCATATAAGCTAGGAGCTTCAGCCAGATTCAGGGAGAGCTAGGAAAGACAAGCAGACTGGAGGCTGAGGCACAAGCCCTTGGACTCAGATTCATTCATCCCATCTCACACTCTTTGGTAGCAGACCTGTCCTCTTGCATTTTCTCCACTGAAACCAAGACTCCTGAAGGACCTCCAGAAAGCTAAGCTGAAGCCTCAGACAAGGAGACAAGAATTTGAAGGAGACAATAAAGACTTTTGGACTTTAACACCTGCCTATTCTTGTGGTGATAAATCTGCTGAAAGGAAGACTGCTCAGAGACCTCATGAAAACCAAACCTAGAAAATTAGATAAATATATATTGACTAACTCTTAACACCTTATACTAAGATAAGGTTGAAATGGGTTCATGATCTCGGTATATTTCATGAATTAGCAAATTAGAAGACAAAAATTAGTCTACCTCTCAGATCTGTGAAGAAGAGAAGAATTTGTGACCAAAGAACTAGAGGACATTATGAAATATAAAATGGATAATTCTAATTATATTAAATTAAAACCAATGCAACCAAGATTAGAAGGGAAGCAATAAGCTGGGGGAAAAAAATTTACACCCAAAAGTTCTGATAAAGGCCTTATTTCTAAAATATGTAGAGAATTGACTCAAATTTATAAGAATATAAGCCATTCTCCAATTGACAAATGGTCTTCAGATGAAGAAATTAAAACCATTTCTAATCATATGAAAAAATTCTCTAAATCACTATTGATCAGAGAAATGCCAATTAAGACAACTCTGAGGTACCACTACACACCTCTCAGATTGGCTAAGATGACAGGAAAAGATAATGATGAATGTTGGAGGGGATGTGAGAAAACTAGGACAGTAATACATTTTTGGAGGAGTTATGAATCGATCCGATCATTCTGGAAAACAATATGGAATATGCCCAAAGGGCTATCAAACTGTGCATACCCTTTGATCTAGTAGTGATCCTCTGTTGTGCCTGTATCTCAAAGCGATCATAAAACAGGGGAAAAAACCCACATGTGAAAAAATTTTAGTAACAGTCCTTTTTCTAGTGGCAAGGAACTAGAAACTGAGTAGATCCCCATCAATTGGAGAATGGCTGAATAAGTTATTGAATGGCACTGATTAGATGAATATTTCTCAGTACTGAGTCACATGATCTCTATTCCAAGAACTGGGACCCTGGAGAAGTCATTTGATCTCTGAAGAGATGAACTTTGAATCCTGAGATATAGGAAATTGCAGGAAGTTGCAGGATGT
Organism: Antechinus flavipes; assembly: GCF_016432865.1. NCBI lineage: Eukaryota > Metazoa > Chordata > Mammalia > Dasyuromorphia > Dasyuridae > Antechinus > Antechinus flavipes. The sequence goes on from NC_067403.1 coordinate 151,152,154, forward strand.
GACCTGTGGGAGGCAGCTAATATTGGTGACCATTGGTCAAGGATGGTTACTTCCTTTTAGTCCATCCAATGAGAAGGCTCAAGTCTTTTGCTTTTAAACCCTGGACAAGCCATAAGCTGGCCAGGTTCCAGGAGTACATGGTAGAGTTGGGATGGCTCCCAGGTATGTCCCTTCAGGAATTAAATAAATTCTTTCTCTTTGTACCTGATGATGTCTCTGATTAATTAATTGGGAAGGGGGTCTTGCACCTAACCTGTCCCATACAGTTTATGGGGGCTCGTCCAGCATCTGTGTCTTCCCAGAGAGATGGCTGGGATCCTGATTCAAAGTAAATACCAGGTTGGGTTCTCTAACTGATCTGGAGATCAGACTCTCAACCTCCCTATCTCTGAAGAATGGGCCTAGGAGAGATGAATTACTCAGAAACAAACAGAATGCACAAAAGTCTTCAAAGATAAAACCCGGATAAGAGAGAGTCAGGTAACTTACACATGCGTGATGCTAGAGGCACTATCTGTTAATGTGCCCTTGAACTATCCTTGTGGGCCCTAGGATCATCAACCCCTGGGTGATCCAGATTAAAGGGTGAGGGCCAGATTAAGGAGTTCTGTTAATGGTACAGAATAGGGGCCTTCTATGCTTGACTAGGAAAGTAGGCAACTCCTTCTGACCCTGGTCTGCTAAGCTACCCTGGGGGTGGGGGGGTTGGCTGTGCATTTGCTGGAAACCAGGGGGTGAGATTGGATGCTCTGAGAGAGAGCAGTCCCACTTAAATCTTTGGAGCAAAGAGGAAAAAAAAGTGCACTTAGGTCTTCCTGTTATATGTAGGGAAAGAATGGTCTCTTTCTTATAATTTTTGTCTGTGTTTGTCTTTGTGCAGAATGTCTTTGCCATGTTTGTTCTGTGAGCTAGAATTTGTTAGAAAGGTCTGACTTTCCTGAAGGCTCCAACTCTAGCCAAAGTTGGAGTTTTAGGAAAAGTCCATTGGGAATAATGGTTGGAGAATTTAGCAATTGTTCATTTCAAAATTCCAAAACAATTCAATTAAATTGGGGAGGATTGTTCAGAGAATGAAGAAAGAGTAAAGATGGTAGTTTTTTTTTTTTTTTTTCCTTTTTTTCCCCCTGACTGCAGCAGGGCCACGTGAGGCCATAGGGAAAGAAAGAAAGAAACTATGCTGTTTAATAAAATTCATTATTTGAAATATGATAGGAAAAGCAGTTCTATATTATTGGGAATTTAAAGCTGTATTTGATTGGATTTTAAGTTAAAATATAGGTTATTAAAACAAAATGCTAGTAGCTTATCTTAGGGAAGATTGTGTTTGTATCTCCCTACTTAGATGGTATGTTACTTTCTAGAAGTATTGGGTAATTTGTAAACTGTCAGCTCTGTTGGGTGTATGTATAAGTTTTATGAAATTTGGTTCAAAGTTATTTAATTGCAAATCTTGAAGTTTAAAGTTTTTTTAAAAAGTGATTTAAAGCCAAGGGACAAAAAAGATTGATTTGCAAAAGCAATTAATAGGATAAATGGAGCATCTAGTTAAAAGGTTGATTGGTTTGGGAGTATGTTTCAAGTATATTGGAGAAGGTTTGAGCACATACACATTGGGAGGAGATAGAGATGGGACAGGGGAAAAGATGGTGTGAGAGGAGGAAGAAAGAGAGAGGAAAATGGCTAGCTGGAAAAGGAGACAAAAAGGCACAAGCCCCTAGTGAATTTGCCATTTGCCATAGGAAAGGAGCTACCTCATGAGGATGGGGCCTTTCTTTAGCTGGCAGATTGATGCTTGGGGAAATCGGCACACTAAAAAGGTTAGCTGTGAGAAGTGGGGGTCAGGAAGCATGGTGGAGTAGAGGAAGAGCAACCACGTGGAAAGGGGCTTTGTCAGGTGACAATCTAATTCCCTTCCTCCTCATTAAGTATGGGGGCTTTTTTTTTTTTTAAAACAAACTGCAGCTCTACTGGTTCAAACATTAATTGCTTCTACTGTCTAAAGAACAGCCTACATTTACTTGGTGTAAATTTATTTTTATTTTTCAACTCTATAGCTGCTCTAAGAGATTGGTTGGAACTGTAAGTTTTCTGAAAGCAACTTATTTCTACTAAGATATACCATCTGTCTTCAGCAAAGTGTATAATAATCTCCTTATTTAAGGAAAATGATAAAAAATCTAGAGCAGAATTTGAATCTGATCTGATAATTTGATAGGATTATTTCCAAAAGTTTATTTTTTTTAGAATAAAGAAAGTATTAATGTTAAATTTGAAAGTCTCTTTTATATGGAAACAGAATGGACAATATACCATTTAGAATTTCTATGTATTAGGTATTTTAAAAGCAAAATTATCTGTGAAATGTTGAACTTAGAACCATATACTTAGATATGAAAGTTGTATAAGCTATGAACTTTCTAGGATGAATCTCTAATTATGATCCTTAAGAGATCCTCTGAAGATTTGATTAATGATAATTGTTGTAGGAGATAAAATCTTTTGGGCCTGCAGCTGATATTTATTTGGAGGTTCAAATTCAGGTATAACTGTCTGGATAGATCATCAAAGCAGTGCTCCATCATCTGAAAAGAATATGTCACAAGCTACTCAGAAGAAGCTGTTACAGGTGCAAGGTCATATTTGGGAATGAATTAGAAGGACAATCTTGGTCTCTGCTGAAGGTAGGATCCTTCTGACTCAATTTCCTAGTAGTGTTTTTTTGAATGAGAATCCACCTGATTATTCCTGAGTATGGATTAAAGTGGAATGGTTAAAAAAAAAAAATTAGGACAGTTACCTGAAGTAAAACTGCTTTAAATAAATCATATTCCTGATTTTTTCCTCTTACTGCAAATGTCTATAATCAGAGCAAGTGGTCAGTGGAAGATATAAAACACAATATGAGTATATAGATATTTTAATTTGCAGCCCAGTCCTGGAGGACTTTCTGCTTGCTGCTATCATATGTTTTAACTCTTTTACTTCCTGGGACTAGAGTTTCTTTATCTAAAGGCCTACTTTGCCCAATTATTTGAGGCCACTCCCTCTTTCCCAAGGGAACAAAAGTTCTTTGAGAGAAAGCCGGCAATCTTATCATGCCCTAATTAGGCTAAGGTTTATTAGGACCCTAAAAGTTAAACTAATTTGCCTAGAGTCTTTTACACTATACGTTGATGGAAAGTGGGGCTAGGTCCTTGGGGTCTCTGGAATCCCAATCCTAGACCTTTGACTTATTTATCAAAGATCTATACTGACTTAAAAATGCATTTTTCATGTTTTGAATGATCATGGGGGGCTATGTGGAAAGAGAATTTTTGACACCCAAACAATTCCCCATTAAATATGCAGAGAAAATTATTACTGCCAGCTATCCATGGACCTAGAGAGGTTTCTGTTGTTTCTTAAATAAAAGGAATTCACTCCGAGTGAAGGGAAGCAGGTTTACAGATCAGCTGCCCATTTTGCTGATTGTTTGCCTCTGACAACGGCAACTTTAATTCCCCAACTCCTAATTCCTGCATTCCCTCATAAAGCTCCCAGGCAGGTAAATTCTGAAAAGGGGCCTGCTTATTCGCCTCTTGCAGAGGCTTCAACTTGCTTTTGGTTTTGTTAACACCTATACTAATTGGATAAAAATCTTCCCTCATAAGGGTCTAGAGCAGGGTTCTCAAACTTTTTAAATAGGGGACCAGTTCACTGTCCCTCAGACTGTTGGAGGGCTAGATTATAGTAAAAATAAAACCTTTGTTTTGTGGGCCTTTAAATAAAGAAACTTCATCCTCAGCTGTCGCATCTGGCCCGAAGGCTGTAGTTTGAAGACCCCTGGCAGAGTATTTTATTAGGAGAGATCATGCTCTCTGAAGGGCACAATGTTCCACCCATTGCCCTTTGAGGAAACAAAAGCAAGAATTTGGAAAAAACATTCTTTGGTATCTGTCCTAGGAAAACTGTTAGGATGAGAGGCATTTATATAGCCTTATCTCCCCCCAGCCTTCTTCTGGGTAGGTTTCCTGGTTACTGTCCCTAGTAATCTCTATATTAATTCTACCTTTGTTTATTCTTCCTTTTTTGCTCATATTTAATCCTTATATTTTTAATCTACTTGTGAGAGTTGCTTCTTGCAGACTCTGAGTCATGAAATTCCAACTACTTGGTCTACCTGAAATCACCTGAAACCTGATTCTGACATTCAGTACCAGATGCTACTGCTGCTGCTGCTGCTGCCTACAACTTGCCCATGTCCCCTCTTCAGTTTGGACCCCATTGGGAAGGGCCAGTTATATGTCCCTTGTCAGCCTGAAGCAGCTCCAGAAGATGAGACCTTCTTCCCTTTGTCCCAAATGAGTTTGGATCTGGACTGCTTGAGGTGGGAAGGATGTGACAATGGCCCTGAGGCCCTCAGGCCTCCACAGTGCTGGAGTTCTATCGCTGCCAGACGCCATTCTGTTCTGTGATGACTGGGGTTCCAAGGCAGATAGTGGGAATGGGTGGAAGTGGGGTCTGATTCCTGCTCATTGTTTTAAGCAGCATAACCTGTCACCTGCTTGCTTATGCACTTAATCATTAGAGTAATTCAAGATTTAGCCGAGTTCAGGAGTAGCTAATGTGGTTTCTGAAACCTTCCACTGATGGATGTGTGTTGGTTCTAAAAGATAGAGGATGAATTATAGTTAGTACTGAAGAAGGACCAGCCTGAAGGCCCAAGTCACAGAGATGCTCTGGAGGAAGATGTATATATTGGGGTGAGAAATCTTCAAACTGATGAAAAAGAGAGGGGACTGACTGGATGAAGTATTTCTCAGTATTGAGTCAAATGATCCCTGTTCCCAGAGCTGGGACCCTGGGGGGAAGGAGAGGGTCATATGATCTCTGGAGGGATGAACTTTGAATCCTGGAATACAGGAAGTTAAAGAAGTCGCAGGAAGTGACTTGACCTGTGGGAGGCAGCCAACATTGGTGACCATTGGTCAAGGATGATTATATCCTTTTAGTCTGTCCAATGAGAAGGCTCGGGTCTTTTGCTTTTAAGTCCTAGACAAGCTGGAAACTGGCCGGTTCCAGAAGCACATAGTGGAGTTGGGATGGCTCCTCCCTGCAGGGATTAAATAAATGCATTCTCTTTGTACCTGCAAATGTCTCTGATTAGTTAATTTGGGAAAGGGAGTCTTGCACCTGTCCCACACAAACATAGACCTTGACTTGCCCAAAGTTATACAGCTAATAAGTATGCTAGTTAGGACTCAAACTCAGACCTTCTGAATCCAAGACCAGTTTTCTTTCCACTCATTTCAATTCACAACAGATTGTCACATAGTAAAGAAAATAAGACTGTGGGTCTTGGAAAAGAGAAAGTTGTGAGGGATTGGGGTGGGGGAATAGGAAGGAAGCAATGTTGGAATCTTTAAATATATGAAGGGTTGATATATTGGAGGAGAGATTAGAGTTGGGATCATTAGATTATAGTATGAAACTAGGATCCTTGGAGCACAGATTAGTGTTTCTGGTACATAATAAATCTAACCTTGTCATTTAATAGAGGAAAAAAACCGAGACTCAGAAGAAATTAAGTTACCTGACCAAGGCCACAAATATAACAAAGGTGAATTGACATTCACTCAAATCCAGCACCCTTTCCTTTCAAATGTTCGAATTCTGCTGGGTTCTCCAAAGGCAAATGTGGAATTAGAAGGTAAAAATTATAGAGAATGAGTGGATTTGCTTCTGTTCTAGCAACAGTCTTTCTGAAGAGGAAGCTGGTCAATTTCAAAATATTGAAAAATGATAGTAGGGACATCTAGGTTGCTCAGAAGATAGAGCATTAGCTATGAAGTCAGGAGGACCTGTGATCTCAAATACATACTAGTTATGTGACCTTTGACTAATTATTTGACCTTAATTGCCTCCCTCCCAAAAAATAAGAAGAAAAAAATGATGATTAAACTGATGGTTGCGGAGGAAGGAGAAAAGGAGGGGAAATGACATTGTAAACTGCCTGTCACTGGAGGTTGTTAAAAAAGCCTGGATAGAAGTTATGATCTGGAGAGTAGTTGGACTAAATTACATCTGATGTTCCTTACCAATCTAAGATTCTCTGAATCTAAACATCAACTATGAGAAGAGGAGATACAACCTACAATGGCCAATGATCAACTAGACTCATCCCCTTAAAATAACTTCAAAGTAATTATCCCACATGCATAAATACATCAGGCTTTGGGATCCATGGGTGGGTTTTTGACAAGTAAATCCTGAAGCAAAGAAAAAAAACAATCAAACCAAAAGCTTTCCTTGCCATCATAATGTCTTTCATCATGAAATACTATTCTACAAATAATATAAAAATGGGCTATTACCTATAAATGCCAAAGGTCAGTGATAAGCTTATCTGTTTATTCTCTTAACAGAGATAACAAAAGCAAGCTTAATGAAGTAAATTAAGAAAACAGATTATAGCTAAACCAAGAAGCTGACAATACAATCTCAGACTAAAACCCCTAACACTGGTCACTAGCATGGAGCTGGGATCAGTTTGGGAGAAGTTAGCCTTTAAAGAGAAGGATCAGACTCTTTTTTCATACTATGTGGCTCTTAAAATCCCCCAGCAGAATTTGAAAGTTTGAGAGGAAAGGGTGCTGGATTTAAGTGAATGTCAATTCACTTATCACCTTTATTATATTTGTGGCCTTGGGCAGGTAACTTAATTCCTTTTGGGTCTTGGTTTTTTTCCTCTATTAAATGACAAGGTCAGATTTATTATGTACCAGAAACACTAATCTGTGCTCCAAGGGTCCTAGAGAGACCTGCATGAACTGATGTAAAGTGAAATGAGCAGAACCAGGAGATCATTACACAAGGCAACAACAAGACTATACAATGATCATTTCTGATGGATATAGCTCTCTTCAACAGTGAGATGATTCAAACCAATTCCAATTGTTCAGTGATGAAGAGAGCCATCTACACCCAGAGAGACAACCGTGGGAACAAGTGTGGAACACAATACAGCGTTCTCACTTTCTCTGTTGTTATTTGCTTGCATTTTGTTTTCTTTTTCAGTTTTTCTTCCTTTTTTGATCTGATTTTTCTTGTGCAACAAGATAACTGTATAAATATGTATACATATATTGGATCTAATAAGTATTTCAACATATTTAATATCTATTGGACTACCTGCCAGCTAAGGGAGAGGGTGGAAGGAAGGAGGGGAAAATTTGGAACAAAAGAGTTTGCAAAGGTCAATGTTGGAAAAATTACCCATGCATATGCTTTGTAAATAAAAAGCTTTAATTAAAAAAAAAAAAGAAGAAGAAGAAAATCACTTCTTAAAAAATAGATTTAGTGAAATGGAAAAAGAAAACAATTCCTTGAAAAACAGAGTTGGTGAAATGGAAACAGAGAACAAATAGAATTAAAATATAATTTAAAAAATTATATTAAATTATAGAATTTAAATTAAAATAGAATTGGCGAAATGGAAAAAAAAATCCATTGAACAAAACAACTCATTTAAAAGTTCAATTGGCCAAATGCAAAAGGAGATAAAAAAGATAACTGAAGAAAATAATTCACTAAAAATTAGAATTGAACAAATGGAAGTGAAACATCAAGAAACAAACCCCCCAACATGGGGAAAAATAGAAGAAAATGTAAAATACTCATCAAAGAAACAACTGACCTGGAAAATAGATCCAAGAGAGACAATCTAGGAATTATTGGACTACCTGAAAATCATAATGAAAAAAGGAACTTAGATAACATCTTTCATCAAGGAAGACTTCCCTGATATCCTAGAAAAGGGTAAAATAGTCATTGAAAGAATCTACTGATCACCTCCTGAAAGAGATCTCCAAATGAAAACTCCAGAATTATCAGCTCAAGGAGAAAGTACTGCAAGCAGCCAGAAAGAAACAATTCAAATATTGAAGAGCCACAGTCAGAATTACCCAGAATCTAGCAGCTTCCACTTTAAAGGACCAAAGATCCAGAAGGCAAAGGAGCTTGGATTTCAGTCAAGAATCAATTCCCTAGGAAAATAAAGCATTGTCTTTTAGGGAAAAATGGACATTCAATTAAATAGGGAATTTTCACTTATTTTTGATGAAAAGACCGGAGCTGAACAGAAAATTTGATCTTTAAATACATGATTCAAGAGAAGCATAAAAAAGGTTAAAAAAAATTAAGGTTAAAATGTTTACATCTCCATATGGGAAGATGATATGTTTAATTCTCAAGAACTGTATCTGTTAAGGGTATATTTAGAGGGTGTAGCTATAATTTGACTTTATTGTGATAATATAAAAAAGAAATTAGAGATGGAAAAGGGATTGTACTGGAAGAAGAGGAAAAGGGAGATAAAATGGGGTAAATTACATTGCAGGAAGAAGCAAAAAAGACATATTACAGTTGAGGGAAAGAAGGAAAGGGGATGAATATTTTTGGAACTTTAATGTCACTAGATTTGGCTAAAAAGAGAATATCAGACATATTTTGTTTGATACAGAAACCTGTCTCACCCTATAAGGAAGTAGGAGGGAAAAGGGGAAAGAAAAGGAGAAGGATAATAGAAGAGAGAACAGAAGTGGAAAGGGAAAGGCATAAGGAAGGGAGGAAGAGCTGTAAAAGGGGAAGGTTGATTGATAGAGATAGTGGTCAGAAGCAAAACACTGGTGAGGAGGGAAAGGGAGCAAAGAAAGAGAAATATATAACTTGGGGAAAATAAGATGATGGGAAATACAAAGTTAGTAATTTTAACTATGAATGTGAATGGGATGAACTCTCCCATAAAGCATAAATAGATAGCAGATTGGATTAAAAGCCAGGATCCTACAATGTGTTGTTTACAAGAAACACATTTAAAGCAGAGTGATATTTACAGAGTAAGGGTAAAAGGCTGGAGCAGAATCTATTATGCTTCAGCTGAAGTCAAAAAAAAAAAAAAAAGCAGGGATAGCAATCCTGATCTCAGATCAAGGAAAAGCAAAAATAGATCTAATTAAAAGAGATAAGGAAGGAAGCTACATTTTGCTAAGGAGTACCATAGATTATGAAGTAATACCAATAGTAAACATGTATGCAACAAGGTGGTATAGTATCCAGATTCCAAGAAAAAATAGACAGCAAAACTATACTGGGGGGGGATCTCAATCTCACCCTATCAGAGCTACATAAATCAAACCACAAAACAATTAAGAAAGAAGTTAAAGAGATAAATGCAATTTTAGAAAAGTTAGGTATGATAAACTTTGGAGAAAACCAAATGGGGACAGAAAGGAACATACTTTTTGCTCAACAATACATGGAACCTAGACAAAAATTGACCATGTATTAAGGGCATAAAAATCTCAAAATCAAATGTAGAAAGGCAGAAATAATAAATTCATCCTTTTCAGATAAAATAAAAAATAAAATATGCAATAAAAATTATATGTAATAAAGGGTTAGAGAAAAACAGGCCAAAAATTAAATGGAAACTAAATAATCTAATCTTAAAGAATGTGTGGGTGAAATAATAAATCATAGAAACAATCAATAATTTCATTCAAGAGAATGACAATAATGGGACAACATACCAATATTTATGGAATGCAGCCAAAACGGTTCTTAGGGGAAATTGCTAGTATCAAAAATGAAAAGGATGAATTTTCCACCAATGAAGAGGAAATTAGAGCAATTTTTGGAAGCTATTTTGCACAACTGTATGCCAATAAATCTGATAAACTAAGTGACATGGATGAATACTTATAAAAAAATAGATTATCCAGATTAACAAAGGAGAAAATAAATTACTTAAATAGTATCATTTTGAAAAAAAAAATTAAGCTATTAATCAATAACCTAAGAAAAAATCTCCAGAGTCAAATAGATTTACAAGTGAATTCTACCAAACATTTAAAGAACAATTAATTCCAATACTATGCAAACTATTTGGAAAAATAGGAAAAGAAGGAGTCCTACCAAATTCCTTTTATGACACAGATGTGGTGTTGATACTTGAATTAGGTAGGGTCAAAACAGAGAAAGAAAATTATAGAGCAATTTCCCTAATGAATGTTGATGCAGAAAATCTTAAATAAAATATTAGCAAAGAGATTATAGTAAATTATCACCAGGATCACCATGTTATCACCATGAACAAGTAGGATTTATAACAGGAATGCAGAGCTGGCACAATATTAGGAAAACTATTAGCATAACTGACTATAACAATAACCAAATTAATAGAAATCATATGATTATTTCAATAGATGCAGAAAAAAGCATTTGACAAAATCCAATACCCATTCCAATTAAAAACACTAGAGAATATAAGAATAAATGAAGTTTTCCTTAAATTAATCAGTAGCATGTTTTTGAAACTATCATCAATTATCATATGTAATGGGGATAAATTAGAACCATTTCCAATAAGATAAAACAAAGCTGCCTACTATCACCATTACTATTCAATATTGAATTAGAAATATTAGCTTTAGCAATAAGAGAAGAAAAAGAAATTAAAGGGACTTAGAGTAGGTAAGAAGAAATAAGGAGAAATTCCATTTAAAATTACTGCAGATAATATAAAATATTTGGGATTCTATCTGCCAAGACAAAGTCAGAAACTATATGAACATAATTATAAAACATTTTCCCTACAAATAAAATCATATCTAATCAATTGGAAGAATATCAAGTGCTCATGGATAGGCTGAGCTAACTTAATAAAAATGACAATTCTACATAAATTAATCTACTTATTCAGGGCCATACCAACTAAACTGTTAAGAAATTAGTTACAGAGTCAGAAAAAAATAACAAAGTTCATCTGGAAGAACAAGAGATCAAGAATTTCAAGGGATTTAATGAAAAAAATGTAATGAATGTAGTCTTATTGTGTCTGACCTAAAACTATATCATAAAGCAGTGGTCATCAAAACCATTTAGTACTGGCTAAGAAACAGAATATTCGATCGGGGGAATAGGTTAGGTTCAAAAGTCACAATAGTCAATGAGTATAATCTAGTATTTGTTAAACCCAAAGACCTCAGCTTTTGGGATAAGAACTTACTATTTGACAAAAATTGCTGGGAAAATTGGAAATTAGTATGGCAGAAACTAAGCATTGACCCATACCTAAAACCCTATACCAAAATAAGGTTGAAATGGGTTCATGATTTAGACATAAAGGACATTATTAGAAGAACAAAGGATAGTCAGTTGAAGAGAAGCTTAATAAGCTATGGCATATGAATGTTAAGGAATATTATTGTGCTATAAGAAATGATCAGCAGGATGATTTCAGAGAGGCCTAGAGAGATTTACATTAACTGATACTGAGTGAAGTGAGTAGAACCACGAGGCTATTGTACACAACAAGATTATATGATGATCAATTCTGATATATGTGGCTCTCTTCAAGAATGAGCTGATTCAATCCAATTCCAATGACCTTGTGATGAAGAGAGCCTTTTGCACCCAGAGAGAGAACTATAGGGACTGAGTGTGGATCTCAACAGGGTATTTTCACTTTTTGTTGTTGTTTGCTTGCTTTTTGTTTTCTTTCTCATTTTTTCCCTTTTTGATCTGATTTTTCTTGTGCAGCATGATAAATGTGGAAATGTATAAAAAAATTGCACATGTTTACTTGCTGTCTAGGGGAGAGGGTGGGGAAAAGGAAGGAAAAAATTTTGGAACACAAGGTTTTGCAAAAGTGAATGTTGAAAATTATCTACACAAATGTTTTGAAAATAAAAATTAAAAAAAAGAAGATCCAGTGTCCCCATTTTGGATTTTGTTGGCAAAGATACTGGAGTGATTGAACATTTCATTCTCCAGTTCATTTGATAGATAAGGAAACTGAAGTAAACAGAAGTAAGTGACTTGAACAGGGTCACACAACTGGTAAGTGTCTGAGGCTGGATTTGAACTCAGGTGTTCCTGACTGTGGGCCTGATACTCTATTCACTGCACCAGCTAGCTGCCCCCAGTTCCTAGTATTCTTGAACTATTAATCTTGCAAATTATTCATGTTATTCTAAACATCTCTGTTTTCTGCTAGGAAGTCAGAATCCAGAAAGAATCACTCTGTCTGGGGAATTCAAAATCTCCCATCTTTGCAGGATTTCAGAGTCCAGGAAATAATATTATCCTTGAATTTCTTCACAGTCTGTATTCAAATATAAGTTTCCTATGTTCAGGTGTTTCTGCTGTAAAATGAAATTACTGAGGGGAACATAAAGAGAAATCCCTTCCCTCATTTGCTACAGTCTACAAGAGGCACAAGAGAAAAGGCAAAGAATCAATCTTCAGAGATTCCTCTGAAAGCTTTCTTAAGAACAGACTCAGAAGAGAGTCATAAAGAGCCTAAATAAGCCAGTATATTGCTGGAAATTCCCTATGTCCTTTCAGTTTCCTTAATGACTAGCACAAAATAACATCATCAAATTATTTCTTCCTGTAAACAGATTGTTTCAGTAACTTGTTTATTTGCCCTCCAGGGTTGTACAGGATAATAAGCCAACTGGATCAATAACTCCCTCTTTGATGTTGCTTTTTAATTCTTCCAGGTTTATATTTAAATGCCCTCAAGATGATTTCACTTAGTTGTATTTCAGGTCAAACTTTCTGTAGACTATCTTTTCCTCTAATTCCTTCTTATTGTCTTATGAGATGATGTGATTCATAGTCTTTCACCATTTTTCTAGCAACAAGTCTATCCTCTCAGCTGATATTGCCCATGGCTGCTACTGTTCTCTTTATGGCAAAGGTGTGTAGGCTAAATATATCCTCTTTTAGTATCTGTTGTGGTTTTTGACTTGTTGGTTAAAACTTTCTTAGGAAATGGTCAAAGTCTATATCAATGTCTATTATTATTTTTTTTTTTTTACTAAAAGAGCTGACCAATGAATCTAGTCATTTTAAACATGCACAATAAGGTTTATTGATCTAAGCTCTTGTTGAAAAGGTTGGGCTTTTGCAAAGATACAATGCAGGTAATGCAATGGTCCTGTTCCCCAAATCATTATGTACTTGTTTTATTTATTTTCTGTTATCATTTAAAAAATAGTGTTTTGACTGATTAAGTTGAAAATGCTCCTGAAAGATCCTAACCAAACAATTTGACCTTCTTGTCTTCCTGGATGCCTTTGGCTATGGACATGAAGAATGTTGTAAAACTCTGGAGTATGAGCAAGAGCTCCTGTCTTTATCTCCTCAGACTAGCTACCAAAACCCATGAACACTGGTATCTGTTTTTGCCTTTGTTCATTCCTACTTTTTAATAAAAGAATATCAGAAAAGGTTATGACCATATAGTCTTTGATAGATCATCAGAGTGAGCTACCAGATACCTGGGAATCAGAGTACATGCCTGATTTTGAGGAAGCCAAACCCAGTGAAGGACAAGGTCCTGAGCAAAGTCCTTGACTTCTATAGAAATGGATTAAAATCAGCCAAGAAGAAGCAATAATGAATCAAACAACAGCTGTCTCTTACTTGGAAGTGACTTGGTGGAGCGAATGCCTTCACATTGAGTCAACTATTCTCAGAAACAAAAGTAATATAGGAATAGTATATAGCCCAGGTGTTGGGGGGAATTATTTGTATTTTTATCCTTCCTATATATTTTCATCAAATATCTCTTTATAACAGCTAACTGATGCTATTTGGTTAAATAAAAATGGAGAACTAATCCTTTGTAATTAATACTGAGGAAGATACACTAGAATTGGGCCTTGAGTTTTCATTAAAAAATTGCCCCAATCCCTCAATAATACCCCTAGAATTCTGAGAAGATGTAGCTTTGCTCAGTGATCTTACTCATTAGCGAGAATAGGAATTGGAATAAGGATCCCCAGAGTTAATGAGAACTTCAAATCCATATCCCATTTTTAGGAGCTCATAGATGATTTAAATGGTTCCATAATAGATGCTCAATAATGAATGATCTTCTGAATTGAATTATGCTCCAGTTGCAGCCTTCTATGCTTTTATCTTTCTTAGGACACATACATACATACATACATTTCTTTTGGTCCCCAAAAGCATCAATTATACTCTGCCCAGCTATGACAAGCAGCTACATTGGACCATCTATATAGATAGCATTTTGTCACCATCTAGTGGAAAAAAAGGTAAACTCCTAAACAGTCCACCGGGCTAAGAAACATGTAATTCTGCTTCTCCCTCAGGAATGAGGTGTAGGAAGTAGAGTCAAGGTCAATATTGTGTTTTCCAAATAATTCATTGTCATTTGCTAATCCTTGTGTTGCAGACACTCACAGGAAGAGTTATAGTTCACTCTGATGGATTTCTCACTTCTCCAGCTCCACTCGGAAAATCTAGAAAAATGACTATCTGACAAACCATATGTTAACACAAACTCCCCTTGTAAGAATGCAATTTATTATTTTTTGCTTTGGTTTTTTATTTACTTTCTCTTTTTGATTCAATACTTTGTTCCTCAGGTTAGTTTTACTTATACTACTAGGGTTTTCCTTTATTCCTAAAGACTGGCTCTTCTCCCCCAAATTCCAATTTGTGCAAATATTTTATCTTCCTGGGCTTCAGTTTCCTCATCTGTAATATGAGAGGACCAGGTTAGATGGCCTCTGAGGTTCCTTTAAGATCCAGGTCTATCTATAATCCTCTATGATCTTTATCACTTTGAAGCTAGTCATTACTACTACCTCAGTGGAACAGTCTGCAGAAATTGGTTCATGGTCAATCACTACACAGGAATTCACTAAACACAACCAGGTTCACCATTTTAAAAATGTAATATCACATTTATAGGTAAAAATGCAAACATCTTGTGTCACATTTTTCTTTGTAGATAATTATACATAGGCATATATATGTATGGAGAAAGAGAGAGAGAGAGAGAGAGGTATAAAGGGAAGGAAGTAGACCAGAAGGAAGTACAGAAGAAAGCCCCAGCAGAACAGCTTTGAAAATCATGTGTGGAATTTATTATATATTTTTAAAAACTAAAACAAATGGTATTAAATAGAAATTCATGCTTTCATGTATCATTTTGTTTCATTCTAATATATATGTGTGTGTATGTGTGTGTGTATAAATGTCCTGTTAAGATGTTTAAGTTCAAAATAAAATGCAAAATTTAAAAACATTACATATACAATTGTATGGAATAGAGGTGAAGAACTTTCAGGAATGTATGAATTCTTTTTCTGTATTTTATTTTCATTATGTCTGTGTTTTCCCTATGACCTGTATAATATGTGCAGGCTCATATTTACTTGAATCTTGACCAGTTAGAAACATATTTACTTAACCTGAGCTGATGACATTTATTGGTATTTGACATTTATCGATATTTAGTCTATAAGCTGGACTACTGTCTGTTTGATTGAGTCTGAAGGCTTGGCTTTCTGTTTCCTAGAAATCTGGAGATTTTGGGGGAAACAGAAACCTTCCATTCCAATCTCTCCAAACAGCAACAACCAATTAGATGCCTCCCCCTCCCCTTCTCAGTTGCTCTCTTACTTGTGATGTAATTTCTTGTTATAAAAGCTATGTTTCTTTATTACTTCTTTAGTCCTCCTACTACAAGCTTTCTCTTTCTTATCCCGAGACAGGACGGCTCATCCTCCGGACGTTTTCAATAAACAACTTTTCTGCCTTCTACTGAATGATCTCTAAGTAGTCATTTTGGGTAAGGGTTTTCCACATCCCTCATACATATATGTACACACACACACACACACACACACACACACATATATATATATATATATATATACACACACACACACACACACACACACACATATAAGGATGTGGAATATGCTAGGAGAGTTTTTTTGGGGGGGAGGAATAAATATTTATTGAATGCCTACTATGAACCAGGAATTGTACTAAGTGCTTCACAAATCTGGGCTCTCTAGTTCATATTCCTCTAGCACTGTGACATTGGACAAGTGATTTACTAATCTGAGCTTCATATTCTTTACCTCTAAAATAGGTAAAAGAATATCTACTCTACTGAATTGAATATTATGAATTTCAAATAACATAATGTGAAAATCTTTTGTAGAACATGAAGAGCCTAGAGAAAGGTAAGGTGGGATTATTATCTACAAGGACTTGAAACTGGATAGGTTAAATCATGAGAAGCAGTATAGCATAGTAAACCCATAGTAGATAGGAATTTGGGGGTTTCAGTCCAGCCAGTGATAGAACCTATACTAACTGAATAACAATGAGCAAATCACTTCAGCTTTCAATGCTCTCAAGCAAAACTTGAAGACTGCGCTTCTGCCTTGGAGAAAGGAGATTCCTAACAGAATAAAGATTAGGTCCAGATCTACATAAACCTATTTTCTTTTTTCTTTTGAGGCAATGGGGTTAAGTTATTTGCCCAAAGCCATACAATTGATAAGTGTCTGAGTCTGAATTTGAACTAATTTCTCTTGACTCCAGGGCCAATGCTCCATCTATTTGACCACCCAGCTGCCTCCTAATGATGATATTTCTTGAAATAACATTTTACCTGCAAGTATTTTCCTTCAGATCAGTGATATGGAAGAATTTGTTTTTATAGAACATGGGAAAAATTTTAAACAATTTTCTAGTACATTATTTATAAAACAGATCAATTAAGAAACTACTTAGAGAACAAACTTTTAATTTCAATTTAGTAAAATAATACTATATTCTCTCTTTAAAACGAGATATATGGTTTCTTTACATCTTTTCTCCTTTGCTGCTTTTTTTCATGTCATTATCTGAAAATAATGTTTATGATTATAAAATAAAATTATATGATGTCATTTAAATGACAGAAAGCTGAGCTTGGAATCAGAAGGCCATGTCTGTTCTTTATTTATTTGTGTGACTATGGGTCACTAACCTCTCTGAACATCAGTCTTCTCATCCGTAAAATGAGGATAATAATACTTGTAGAATCTACCTTCTAGGGCTGTTTTGAGCATATACCAAGACAATGCACGTAAAGCAATTTGCAAACCTACAAGCCCTAAATAAATATCAGCTATGATTGATTGTCGAGTGGATTTTGCAAAAGATTTTGTTTCTTAAGTTCAATTAAAAGCAAATTATTAAACCAAAAAGCAGTCTATGCAATAGACATATAACTGTAGGTTCCAAACTTTGGTATGTTGTAAATATAGCTTTAAAAAAATTACATAGTCAATACAGAAATTTGTTTGGGGGCCTTTCTAACAGAACAAATATATACTAACCACTGTCGCTTACTGGAGAGTTAGTCTGACTTCCTTGAGAGTACTAGCAAAGGAGCAACAAAATGTGATCATATATATTTGTAAGAAGAATTTTGTTTATCCTTCATTCTTAACAATTTTGGAGGATAGTAGGAGGAAGTGGAGATGGAAAGAAAATTTACTGATTCTTGCTAATTGGGGAAAATACCATACTTTAAAAAAAAAAATTTAATAAAGTATCTCAAAATGTCTTCAGTGATTAGAGAAGTAGCTGGTACTTGAATTCATTATCTTAGAATGACTTGGCAAATTTTTAAAAATCTCACAAGCAACAAAACCTTTTATGTGTCTTGCCCACACTTGTAAATACCTCACCACACCTAAGATTATCCATTTTTCCAAGCTAACAGATTAAGAATCAAGTCATCTTTCTGCTACCGCACCCATGTAGAGCACATAGACTAAAGCTTTCTGTGAGACTTTAAAAAGAGAGCAAAAGAGGTAGAGCTTTGAAATTTATGATAATTCTAACCTTTTTTCTAATGTATTTTAGATCCTGGCTATAGGAGAGTACTAAAGAATGGAATATTTCCTTAGCCACCATGAAGAAGCTTAGCTTACTTTCCAAAAAGCAATAATGATTTATACAGTAGCATGCCACAGTTTACAAAGCACTTTCCCCATCATTTTATCATTTCAGTAGTGTGATGTGGTTGTCCAGAAAATTCATATCATCAAGTGCATTAAAAAAAAGACTCACTGTGCAATTCTAGGAAGATCAACATCTCTCTGGACGCTTCCCTAGCCTGCATCTGAATTGTTGGTCTGTTCTGTCTGCTACAGTTTGTTTGTTTGTTGTTGTTGCTTTTAAAGTAAAGCAATCAGGGTTAAGTTACTTGCCCAAGGTCACACAGTACTGTCTGAGGTCACATTTGAATTCAGGTCCTCCTGACTCCAGGGCTGGGACTCTATTCAACATGCTACTTATCTGCCCCTCTGACTGCCACATTTCAAGAAAAGCATTTTGGAGAGAAGAAAATCGGACAATGATAGGATTCTGGTCAAGGCATATAATAGTCTGGTAAAAATATATTCACCTAGAGTTTTGTAAATTTCATTCAAAAAAAGATTTTAAAATGAAAATGAAAGAAGACAAATACCCAATTAAAAATTTCCAGGAGACAAAATTCAAGAACAGAGCCAGTAATGAAACTCACGACCTCAATTGTCTTTATACAAATGAAGTAGGTTGAACTTTCTCAAATACTCAAATGGTTCTAAAATCTCACTAATTGCAGTTTCCTCCAAAACTTGCATAACCTATGCATGTCTATCTCTACTCTCATCCATTTCCTCCCCAAAATTTGTCACTACTGGTCTAAGTTTTTCTAATTTTTCTTCCAATATTATGAGGGTACCAGTGGAACTATCTACATGTCATCCTCTCCTCTTTATATCTGACAAATTCATTTAGAGGTCCTAAAAAGCAAATTTGATTTGGTATAGTAAATATCACTGAACTGTGGTAAAATGACATTAATAGCTGGATTTTGACTCTAGAATGGTATATCTTGTTAAATTTTCACTGTGATCACTTGAAAATCAACAAACACTACAAATCAGGCCTGGATTTATCAATTTGTGGATTGTCTAGACTTGATATGATAGAGACATGTTAATAATGCAGATTAAACTTAAAAATGGTTCCTATATTCTTTTTTTTTCTCAGAACCTCTTGTTAACATTTATTAGCACAATCCTGGGTATGTGCCCTTATTTAAAAAACAAAAACAAAAAACATAGCCCTATCTTAATGAATTAGATAACAACAAAGTTCATATGCTCAGTAACTTCAAAGAAACCAGGGTGAAAAAGATGCAAAGGAAGCAGATTCAGTAGTATTAGACCCATTTTCTAAGGTGAGAACATTGCTGAGGTATAAGAATGCAGAAAAACTTTTCATAGACAATCTCTCAGAATATAATGGGGTTGGAATATTGCTATGGTGTAATAAAAGAATTGGGTGAAGATTTGGTTTTTACAAAATTTAAATTGGAGAAGTACAGATTGATGAAACTTAAATTAGAAAGGTGAAACTTAAGAAATGAAGCCTGGGAGGCAGAATAAAGAAACAAAAGATGTCTGTTGATCCCAAGTATTCCTATTCTTTATGATACTCACTTCTGCAGTTTTATAATTAAACAGTTTTAACTTTACCCCTCCCAAGTCCAATGGAGTTATTTCTCATGTGCTGGAAATTATGAGTGGTTGATTTAGAAAAACAGGGAAAGATTTGTATTTATGAAGGAAGATATAGTTCCTATATTATAGATAGGGCAAAGGAATTAGACATATACAATTCTATGAAACTTCTCTAGCAGGTTTCCCTTAAAATGAGTCTGAGATCTCTGGATCCCCAGTAGAGGATTTAAGTTGATAGCCAAGTAAAAATTCTAGCCTAAACTAAAGAAAGATTTCTGTCTGAGACTCAGGTCTGAAAGACCAGGAAATACAATTACAAAAACAGAATTAAGCCTGAAGGCACCAAAAAAATAGAGACAAAGAATTTTGCTCCACTGATTTTCCAGAAAGAAAGAAAGAGTTGGGGATATATTCTAAGAAATGAATTAATTTTAAAACATACTTATTAAGTTCTTAAGATGTCAATAGTCAATAAGCATCATTGTGCCCACTTATATGGACAGGAACTATGCTAAGTATTAAGGATACAAGAAAGGCAAAAGAAGATCTCTTTCAAGAAACTTACATTCAAAGGACCTCCAGCCAAGATGGTGGAGGAACCCACATCTACTTAATCTTCATCTTTGCTCTCAAAATTTACTTCATGACAAGGCCTTGGAATTAATGCTTGACTAAAAAAAAAACCCACAAATAATGACCAACAGAAGACATCCTTGAAATTCGCCAGAGAAGGTCTGTTTTTGCTCGAGGGTGGGTACGGTTAGATCAGGAGCAGACTGAAGGCAGGCAGCAGCAGCACAGCAGACAGAGTGAATATGGAGCTGACTGGGGTGGGGTGAGAGGGTGATCTCAGTCATTTCTACCGGGAGATCTTTAACACAGTGTGGATACTTTGCTCTGGCAGCAAGCCAGTAGATCAGCAGAGATCTACTCTCTCTGCTTAAGACTACAACCCTCAAAAATTAGGGTCTCTTGAGATGTGGACACTCCCACCTGGAATGTCTTAGCACAGTCTCAGAGTCTCAGAGCACAGACACAGCGCAGCCATAGCTGTCCTGCTAGTGCCTCACTGCTGTCCCCCGCAATCTGTACAGGAAGCTTGATAATACCATCCAGCCCTTCTCCCCCACCTAAAAAGCAGACTGTATTTATTTTTTTTTGCTAGTTTGTTTTCTTCGATTCTTCTTTGACAACATGAGCAAAAAATTAAAATAGACTCTAACTATTGATAGCTTTTATATGGATAGAGAGCAGACTTTAAACTCTGAGGAGACTAAAAACAGACTGTCTCCAGATGACTCCCCAAAAGGAGATATGATCTGGTCCTCAACACACAAGACTCTCATAGAAGAAATTAAAAAGGCTCTCACAAGAGAGCTAGAAGAAACATGGGAAAAGGAAAGGGAAGCTTGGCAAGAGAGTCTGAATAAGTCATTCCACTCATTTAAAGATAGAATGGATAAAGAAATCAAATCCTTGAAAAACAGAATTAGTGAATTGGAAAAAAATTCCATAGAACAAAACAACTCACTTAAAAACTCAATTGGACAATTAGAAAAAGATATAAAAAAGCAAGTGAAGAAAATAATTCATTGAAAATCAGAAATGAATAAATGGAATTGAATGACACGAGGAGATATCAAAAATCAGTCACGCAAAACCAAAAAAAATGGAAAAAAATGTCAAATACCTTCTTGGGAAAATAACAGACCTGGAAAATACATCTAGGAGAGACAATCTGAGAATTTTTGGACTCCCTGAAATATGATGGAAAAAAAAGAGCCTGGGCACTATTTTCCAGGAAATTATCAAAGAGAACTGCCCAGAAGTTATAGAAACAGAGGGTAAAATAAACATAGAAAAAATTCATTGATCAACTACTGAAAGGGACCCTAAAATCAAAACTCCAGAACTATCAAACTAAGGGAAAAAATATTACAAGCTGCTAGAAAAAAATCAATTCAAATATAGAGGAGCCCAATAAGGATTACCCAGATCTAGCAATATCCACATTAAAGGATCAAAGGGCCTGGAATCTGATATTCCAAAAAGCTAAGGAACTTGGTATGCAGCCAAAAATAACTTATCCAGCCAAAATGAGCATTTTTTTTCCCAGGGAAGAAGATGGACATTCAACAAAATAAGTGAATTTCATCTATTTCTGATGAAAAAACCGGAACTACACAAAAAGTTTGATCTCCAAATATAGAACGCAAGAGAAGCCTAAAAAGGTAAAAAGAAATCTTGGGAACTATATTTCTGCTATAAAGATATATAAATAACACATGTATAATTTGTTCTAGAAACTAGAGGTGGAAAGGAAATTGTACCAGAAAAAGGGTAAAGTGGGGGTACTACATCTCATGAAGAGGCAAAGGAAACCTATTATATCTGAGAGAAAGAATGGAGGGAGATGAACGTAGTGTGTATCATACTCTCATCAGAATTTGCTTAAAGAGAAAAATATTAGACATATTTGATTTATGGTGAAACTTCTTCCACCTCATTGAACAGGGGAAAAGTGAAAAGGGAAGGAGTAAGCTAAGCAGAAGGGAATACAGAGATTATGAGGAAAAGAGGTAAGATGGGGGAGGAACTCTAAGGTGGGGAGAGGGATACTAAAAAGGGAGGGCTGAGAGAAGCAAGTGGTGCTCACAAGTTTAATACCGGGGAGGGGGGTAAGGGGAAAGGAAAGGAGAAAAGCATAAGCAGGGGTTAACAAGATGGCAAGTAATACAGAATTGGTAATTTTAACCATAAATGTGAATGGGGTAAACTCCTCCATAAAGAGGAAGCAGTTAGCAGACTGGATTAAAAGCCAGAATCCTACAATATGTTGTTTACAGGAAACACACTTGAAACAGGGCGATACATATAGAGTAAAGGTAAAAGGTGGAACAGAATCTACTAAGCTTCAGGTGAAGTAAAAAAAAGCAGGGGAAGTCATCCTCATCTCAGATCCAGCAAAAGCAAAAATTGATCTAATTAAGAGAGATAAGGAAGGGTACTATATCTTGCTAAAGGGTAGCATAGGTAATGAAGATAATGAAGTGAATCAATATTAAACATATATGCCCCAAGTGGTATAGCATCTAAATTCTTAAAAGAGAAATTAAGAGAGCTGCAAGAAGAAAGAGACAGCAAAACTATAATAGTGGGAGATCTCAACCTTGCACTCTTAGAATTAGATAACTCAAACCACAAAATAAATAAGAAAGAAGTCAAAGAGGTAAATAGAATACTAGAAAAGTTAGATATGATAGATCTTTGGAGAAAACTAAATAAAGACAGAAAGCCGTATACTTTCTTCTCAGCAGTTCATGGAACCTATACAAAAATTTACCATATATTAGGACGTAAAAACCTCAAACTCAAATGCAGTGAGGAGAAATAGAAATGCATCCTTTTCAGACCACGATGCAATGAAAATTACATTCAACAAAAAGCCAGGGGAAAATAGACCAAAAATAATTGGAAACTAAATAATCTCATACTAAAGAATGATTGGGTGAAACAGCAAATCATAGACATAATTAATAACTTCAGAGAAATGCAAATTAAGACAACTCTGAGATACCACTACACACCTGTCAGATTGACTAAGATGACAGGAAAAAATAATGATGAATGTTGGAGGGGGTGTGGGAAAACTGGGACACTGATGCATTGTTGGTGGAGTTGTGAACGAATACAACCATTCTGGAGAGCAATCTGGAATTATGCCCAAAAAGTTATCAAACTGTGCATACCCTTTGATCCAGCAGTGCTACTACTAGGCTTATATCCCAAAGAGATACTAAAAAAGGGAAAGAGACCTGCATGTGCCAAAATGTTTGTGGCAGTCCTGTTTGTAGTGGCTAGAAACTGGAAAATGAATGGATGCCCATCAATTGGAGAATGGCTGGGTAAATTGTGGTATATGAATGTTATGGAATATTATTGTTCTGTAAGAAATGACCAACAGGATGAATACAGAGAGGCTTGGAAAGACATATTACATGAACTGATGCTGAGTGAAATGAGCAGAACCAGGAGATCATTATACACTTCAACAATAATACTATATGAGGATGTATTCTGATGGAAGTGGATATCTTCAACAAAGAGATCTAATTTAGTTCCAACTAATCAATGATGGACAGAATCAGGTACACCCAGAGAAGGAACACTGGGAAATGAGTGTAAACTGTTTGCATTTTTGTTTTTCTTCCCAGGGTATTTTTGCCTTCTGAATCCAATTCTTTCTGTGCAACAAGAGAACTGTTTGGTTCTGCACACATATATTGTATCTAGGATATACTGTGACATATTTAACATGTATAGGATTGCTTATCATCTTGGGGAGGGAATGGAGAGAGGAAGAGGAAAAGTCAGAACAGAAATGAGTGCAAGAGATAATGTTGTAAAAATTTACCCAGTCATGGGTTCTGTCAATAAAAAGTTATAATTGAAAAAAAAAAAAAAAAAAAAAGAAACTTACATTCTATTAAAGGGCCATAACACATAAAAGAAAGTGATGGCCACAGAGATACATTTTGGTTGGGAAAGCTTCAAGGATGGTGATTGGAGACTTATAACCCCATAAAGGTTTCTGCAAATATGCTGTGAGCCGTGGACAGATTTATAGGGGAAATTTAACCTCAGACATTTGACATAACTTGGATTTCTTGGCTGGACACAGTAAAGTGGGGCCACTCACAATAGCTTGGACATCCCTAGACAACATTCACAACACTGATTCATATCAGTGCCCTTTCCTAACTGCTTGGACATCCCTAGACAACATTCACAACACTGATTCATATCAGTGCCCTTTCCTAACTGCTCCAGAGAGCAATTCGATCAATATTTTCTTTTTTCTCTTCCAACTATACTCAGGACCTCATCATTTTTTTTCCTTCCTTTTTTCCCCTTTCTTTTTTCTTCCTCACTTCTTTTCTCTTTTCTTTTTTCTTCCTTTTTTCCCTCTTCTTCCTCTTCCTTTTCTTCCTTTCTTCCTCTTCCTCCCCCTCTTCCTCTTCCTCCTTTTCCTTCTCTTCTTTCTTCTTCTTTTTCTTCTTCTCCTCCCTCCTTCTCTACCTACCTAGGCACAATATCCCATATACAGTATGGATTCACAAGATCTATTTGAGTCCTTCAGTCAGATTGTTTTCTCTCTCTGAACCTCACTCTAAAAGGAGAGGATTAGATTAGATGATCCAAAGATCAATCTATTTAAGCCTCAACATTTTGTGACTTTATGAAATGTTGCTGCTGATAATGATGGCAGATAAAAATCCTTTATGTAGCTTCCAGTTTGAAAGAACATTTATGTATGGGATAAATTCAATGAAGACCTCTTATAAGAATGTGGCCTTTAATTGTGACTTGAAACTTTGCAATAACAAGTTGAGCTGTAGCTTGAAAGCTTTAGATGTTTGATTATCTTGCATGACCATTTTCCTCTCCTTTTTTTCCACCAACTCTTAATTAGTATTTAAGTACTTCTTTTAAAGGTGATGATGGCTTTAGGAATTCAGGTAACAGAATATCTGTGTGGATAGCAGTACTCTAGAGAAATTTAAATTAAGACTTTATTATTTATTAATATTCTTCTGTTTCTAAGATAAACTTCAGTATTTAGAGAGTTAGCTTGGACATCCCTAGATAATGAAAAAAAAAGAGTGGAGTGCTTCTGCAACCAGGGTCTATTTAATCTTGTGTTTTGTACTCCTTTACTGATAACACCTTGTTTGTTGGGAGTTATCCTTTCTCCTGAGATCATAATAAATCTTTTTACCTTTTCTTTACCTGGAGAGTCTCTGATTGTTTTTTTGTGGCTGTTACTGTCTCACACATTTGTAAATTCAAGAAATGCTGAGTAAACCTTATAAATTAGGCAGGTTGGGGAGAGAGAATTGCCATTTGTCACTCCTTGATCAACAATCTCTCCATTTGTCTTCCACTAAAGTTAATGGAATGACTGCCAGATATTCAAGAGTATGTATATATTTCTCTGAATGATTTTCAAGAGAACTGACACAAAAGGGTCTTTTGCCCAGGTGTCTAAACTAAGGCACCCAGACACCAGAGTCATGTGACTACATCTGTTGTGCTCAACCATCAGGTCTTTCCCTAATCATTTCTGGGACCATCTTTAGGTAATTACAACTCAGTAGACCAAGACTACCACCCAACATCACATTGTTATCTATCTCATTCCATGGCTCAGGTAACAAAGGCTTCTAAGAATATCAAGTAAAGAGATTCTAGATATCCTACCCAAAGAATGTTAGCTTGTTGCCAAGGTATCCCTTCAACTACAGAGCCAAACAGGCTCTTTGGAGTGAAAGCTGTGAGTTCATTTAGAGTGACTTATATTTCTTTGGAACAGCAACCTCTGGTCTGTCCCTGCCATTTAATGGGCCGTGGATCAAGAAAGGTATTACGACTTAACAATCTCAATCTGTTTTCAGAGTGTCCAGAAGAAAAGCTCAAGCTAGGATTTCCATCTTCTTTCTGGATTGTCCTCAGGTATTTTTCTTTAAACTTCCTATTAAAACCATTTTGGAAATTTTTTAAATGCAGTTCAGTGGCTGATACAGAGGGAAGAGAAGAGAAAGTGAAATAGTTTCATCATAAGAGGGTAAGAGATAATATCCATAAAAATCCACCTTTAGAAAGAACATATATTTTAGTGGAAAGTGAGTATATTTGAGGGAAAGGGAATTTATCCTGAGGGAAGAATATTTTATAGCCATTTTTGTATAAGATGTACTTTGTTTTTACATTCCTGAGGATTCCAAGAGTTATCTACTTATCTTTTTAAACTATACAGAATTACATTATACATGAAGGGAAGAAGCAATGCAGAAAATCCCCATTGCATAAATATTTGGTTGTAGTCCAACAGGCAGTTTAAGAGTAAGTTGTTTGGAATATAGAATGTATTTTCCTATAGAAAGAACATCATAAATGGTGATTAGATTCCCAGGCCAATCTACAAAATTTTTGCCCACAAGAAATTTGAATTTATGCTATTTAAAGTATAATTAATCATCATTTCTGACACCATTTCTACAGGGAAATGAATTTGAAATTTCATCACAACCCTCTCCTTCCAAACCTAAATACACACATCTGTCCCACCTCTTACAATGTTAGCAGAAACTCTTTTTAGCACAGCAGAGAGGAAATATACTTTCTTGAAGAGAGAGGAAAAAGTAGCATAAGTACTTCTGGGCACCAATAACTCATCAAATTCTCCATTTTGCATAAGAGAAGATTCTTCTAAGTCAACCACTCCCTAAGTGTTTTGAATTGTGAATCAATATCAGGCAGGGACAAAGAAGTAGGGAAAGTCATGAAAAACTGCCTTTCAGATCTCAAGTTCATACATACGGGCTAGTTCATAAGATAGGGGCTACAGTTACCACTTTCTAACAATTTCCATTTAATGGCTAATCTTCCTAAAATATCAAGTTTCTTTTAACTTTTTACTCCCCCAATCCACATTTGTATTGATAGGTTAGGTCTCCCATAGGGAAACTGCTACTTTAGTTTTCAGGGTGACTCCTGACATCGTGCTTGATAAAGTCCTACTAGTGTGCTTCCCATTAACTCTCTTGGAAAAACATAAGAGTTGGTGGGAGTCAGGGAGACCTCCCCAGATCCTCTGTTTAAGGAGGAGACATCTATTTTCCATTCAGCTGCACACCTCTGGACTTCATCATACCTCCACAGGATACCCCTTCCCAGCTCTCACCCTCAATTTTAAATTTTGTTTTATTTTGTTTTTTTTTACCTGCTGCCTTTCTCCATTAGGTTGTTAGCTCTTCATGAATAGGGACTGTCTTTTGCTTTTGAAACTAGAGTTTCAAAACCAGTATTTAGTGCCTAGCACATAGTACCCACTTAATAAATATTTATTGACTGACTGAGGGAAGTATGGGTACAAATAAAGCACAGTTGTAGTGAGGGGCATTAAATCTGTGTGTTCCTCTGTTTCTGTCTCTCTCTCTGTATCTATCTCTCTTTCTCTTTCTTCCACTCTGTCTCTATCTTTCTCCCTGTCTCTTTCTTTTTCTGTCTTCTTTCTCTCTATTTGACTCTTATCTGTCTCTGTCTCTATCTCTCTGTCACTCTGTCTCTTTTTCTCTGTGTATCTTCCTTCTCTCTCTCTGCCTCTGTCTCTCTCTCCCCCTCCTCCCCCACTCCCAACAATCAGGTTTAAGTAATTTGCCCAAGATCACACAGCTATTAAATGTCTGAGGCCATATTTGAATTTAGGTCTTGCTGACTCCAGCCACTTAGCTGCTCTAAAGTTGCCCTGTCTTTCTACAATGACTCATCCCCCCAAAAATATTTGGGTCCTATTTTTACTTTCAATAGCCTTTGATAACTATATTGATATGCTGAGAAGCAGAATCATTCCTGGAATGACACCAATTTCACCATGGAGATGGTTTGTTACAATATAACTTCACATAATGCTGTGTCTCAAAAGATTAAGAAATGTATCTAATATTTATTTATATTAGAAATTATATAGCTCTTTAAGTTTAACAAAACACTTGACATATATTGCCTCAAATTTATCCTCATAATAGCCCTGTGAGAAGGTAGGTGCTAAGATTATCTTCATTTTTACAATTAAGCAACCTAAGGCAGATAGAGATTAAACAATTTGTCCAGCAAATACCAATCATTTCTGTTTTAGCCAGAAACCCCGAGGTTTATTTTTGTCTGTCTTTCAAAACTTCCCCGGTTTATTTATTTATCTATTTAGATTTTTTATTTGGGGGAGGGGGAACTAGATGAAAGAGGAGGTTTTTTGCCTCAATTGCTACCTAGCCTTAATCACTGAATGGGTGCAGCCTTGATCAAATTGAGATCTGTTGAAGACCTGAGCTTAAAAAGGTCAAGGTCTCCCATTGCATCCAGGGCCATCTCCAGTCCTTCTGATAGATATCCGGCCACTGGACCCAGATGGCTCTGGAGGGGAGCATGAGGCAGGTGACCTTGCAAAGCCCTCCCTCACTGAAATCCAATTTACTTGCATGTCATGGCTTTAGCTCCCTGATTTCATGGTTCTCTTCAAAAACAAGGAAAAACAACAACATAGCTAATGACTGAGAGCTTGGAACAGAACTTAAACTTAAATTGTTGATTTCAGGTTTCAGCACATTATCTTTGGTGCTACCTGCCTGGAGATAAGCATATTTTAATGACCTAAAAATTTGTCTGATTTAAAACTCATTAAAAGCCCATAGGTTATAATCAAGGCTAGATAAACTTGGGGGGGAGAGGGGGAAATAAATTCTCATCAAAGATATGCTTAACATTTATCCTGCTAAGTGTATTTTCATAATGAAGGAAAGAATGTGTCAGAAACTTGCAAAATCAGGGTCAAATTGCATAAAATAAATGATTGCAGCAAAAAAAAAAGAGCATAAATAACATATTAAATTTTTTTGAATATGTGAAAACTAAGATTTATTATATACAAGTTGATTAGCATAATTATTCACTTTGTTCCAGTTTTTTTTTTGAACATTGTAAAGCAAGTAAAAAAATTAAAAAACTATACACCTGACTTCAGATTCTTTCAGCCCTAGTATTTTTTTTATATTATAATAACTTTTTATTGACAGAACCCATGCCAGGGTAGTTTTTTACAACATTATCCCTTGCACTCACTTCTGTTCCGATTTTTTCCCTCCTTCCCTCCATCCCCTCCCCCAGATGGCAAGCAGTCCTATATCTGTTAAATATGTTGCAGTATATCCTAGATACAATATATGTCTGCAGAACCAAACAGTTCTCTTGCTGCATAGGAAGAATTAGATTCAAAAGGTAGAAATAACCTGGGAAGAAAAACAAAAATACAAACAGTTTCCATTCATTTCCCAGTGTTCTTTCTTTGGGTGTAGCTGATTCTGTCCATCATTGATTAGTTGGAACTGAGTTAGATCTCTGTCAAAGACATCCACTTCCATTAGAATACATCCTCATACAGTATCGTTGGTGAGATATATAATGATCTCCTGGTTCTGCTCATTTCACTTAGCATCAGTTCATGTAAGTCTCTCCAAGCCTCTCTGTATTCATCCTGCTGGTCATTTCTTACAAAACAATAATATTCCATAACATTCATATATCACAATTTACCCAACCATTCTCCAATTGATGGGCATCCATTCATTTTCCAGTTTCTAGCCACTACAAACAGGGCTGCCACAAACATTTTGGCACATACAGGTCCCTTTCCCTTCTTTAGTATCTCTTTGGGGTATAAGCCCAGTAGTAGCACTGCTGGATCAAAGGCTATGCACAGTTTGATAACTTTTTGGGCATAATTCCAGATTGCTCTCCAAAATGGTTGGATTCATTCACAACTCCACCAACAATGCATCAGTGTCCCTGTTTTCCCACATCCCCTCCAACATTCATCATTATTTTTTCCTGTCATCTTAGCCAATCTAACATGTGTGTAGTGGTATCTCAGAGTTGTCTTAATTTGCATTTCTCTGATCAATAGTGATTTGAAACACTCTTTCATATGAGTAGAAATATCCTTTGACCATTTATCAACTGGAGAATGGCTTGATTTCTTATAAATTAGAGTCAATTCTCTATATATTTTGGAAATGAGGCCTTTATCAGAACATTTAACTGTGAAGATGTTTTCCCAGTTTGTTGCTTCCCTTCTAATCTTGTTTGCATTAGTTTTGTTTGTACAAAGGCTTTTTAATTTGATGTAATCAAAATTTTCTATTTTGTCAGTAATGGTCTCTAGTTCATCTTTGGTCACAAATTTCTTCCTCCTCCACAAGTTCTCAGCTCTAGTTTTCTATCACACTTCACAACCCATCCAGCCCAGTCCCTAAGCCACTTTACCATTTGCTCCACCCTTGTTTTGCTTCTGCTCACCTGGAACCAGGTCTTGATCAGACCTGCAGGAACCAAGTCCTAGTTCTGGAGGAATTAAGCCATTTAGCTTTAAAGTTCCTGACCTGTGGTGAGTGGAATGAATGAAAATTCACTTAGTTTATACTATCCAGTTGGCCCTTGATTTAGATCATGCTTTTTCTCTCAAGCAATTATCTGGATGTCTGGCCATCATTGTTCTACATGCCATGGCTTGCTCTGGGAACAGTAATCAAATCAGTGATATCATTGCTTTAGAAAGGATGAGTCAAGAAATCGATCAATTAGACAGATCCACTCATCATCTCTGTGACTTCTTGGATCAAAATTCCATTGTCTGTCTGTGGTGATTTTCTTCTTTTAAATATAATATATAGATGGTTCTCTCTGGGAGAAAGCAAGTTTCTCGGGGAGGTTTTCTGGAGGCAGCCTTAGTTGCAGTTCAGATCAATAATTACCCCAAATGCAGCCAGGTGATAAAAGTTCAGATCTTTTATTGTCTCCAATATAGCCCGGTTAGTTTAGAGGCCTATCTCTCTGCTTGGTTCCAAGAGCTCCTTCAGCTTTGTCCTTTGCTTCTACCTCTACCTTCTTCAGCCTTCAATCCCGCTGAACGCTCTTGACTGGGTTTATATATGACTCTTCTGAGAGAATGGGATTATGGGTTTTCTCCCAGAGTGCTCTCTGGCCCTAAGAGCTTCAAGGGGGGTGTGAATTCGGACATCTCATACTAAACCTGAAATCTCCTAAATGTGTGAACTCCAATGAGTAAAGGTGTGAACACAAGCATTGTATCAATTACATTGAGTTAACACTAGGATTCTAACATCTCCCTTGAGTTATCACCTTGTTTCAAGTTGAGTTAACACTAGGATTCCAAGATCTGTCCTCTTTGCACTGTGTCTTTTATGTGATGTACTCTTTTCTTAAAATTGTAGGCCCTTGAGGACAAAAGCTCTCTCATTTTTGTTTTGTACTTCCAGGTCTTTGCACGGTGTCTGACCAAGAATAAATGATTAAAAAAAGTTTTTTTTTTTTCATTCAATCAATTAGATTCCAGGTTTTTCTTTAGGCTTGAGTCTCCTTTTTCTTATCTTTCTTCTTTTTCTAGGGCCTATTTTTCTCTGTCTCTTCAGTCACCAAGGACCACCAAAATTTCCTTGACCTTTGTCTCCATTAAAGCTTGCTCTCAAAGGAACTGATTAACTGCTTAATGGGTCCATGTACCTAGGAAGAGGATTATAAATGGAAGCTGAGCAAAGAGTCAAAGATCACCACGTCAGACAGTATTAAAAAACGTCATTAAAAAAGAGTAGATAATGCTTTCATTTGAATTTAAATCTTCATGTCTACATCTTGACTTTATTTGATATTAGTGTTGAGCTCTGCTCACTTCTTTTTCTTCTAAAGCAATCAGAGTTAAGTAACTACCACTTCTCTTAAATAAATCTACTTTTTGTCAAAAGTTCATATGTATCTGAGGTCACAGTTGAACTCAGATTCTCCTGACTCCAGGGCCAGTGCTCTGATTCATTGGGCTACCTAGCTGCCTGTCTACTTACTTCTAAGGGGAATGTCCAGGCTGAAGTTCAGTCCTTTTATGAACTTCAGCTTGCTTTCACAGTTCAGTCTGTGAACATGCAATGCTTCAGTGTTGGAATAGTGATGTACTCTAAGGAGCCGTCTATTCACCATCCTCCTGGATCTGATCTCTGCAAGCTCATGACTTGGGTTTGGATCTGTTGGCTGGTGTGTCATTTCAGTGGATTGCTACTGGATTCAATCAGTGTTAGCTCACTGGGAGGTCCTGCAGTTTCAGAATGATTGTTCTTAGTCTTCTATCCTGATAATTCCATGTTGGGGCTAAAGGTTAGAACTGAGCTGCCACTCTGCTCCTGGACTCAGAGCCAATCAGCTAAATTTCTGGAACTTGATCTTTGCTCAATGCACAGGAGGGGGAGGGACCCTGGGGCCCTTCCTCCTTCTTCACTGAGACAACTCCTCTCCACCCTGGATCTGTGAATCTGAGCTTAGATAATGGGCGACAGAGCTACCAGATGGCATGTGTTTCTGCTCCCAATCAGAGGTTTAGGTGCTGTCTCAACTCCCTTAGCTAAAATGTTCCCCATCCCAACTCTAATGTGATTAACTCTCCTAATAAGAATTCAGTTTGGTCCATTTTCTTGGTTGTTTTGGAGGATTTTGGAGGAACTTCAACTATAGTCACTTAAACCTCACTTGACCTCAGTTTTCTAAAAAAGGGGATAATAATAATATTACCAACCTCAGAGAATTGTTGTGTCAATCCACATAAAGTACTTTGTAAAACTTGAAAGATCTTTGTAAGTGATTGCTCTTGGCTATGTAAATCATAATCAAATTCTTCTTGTTTTTGTTTTTGTTTTTGTTTTTTTTGTTTTGGGGGGATTGTTTTTGTTTTGTTGTTGTTTTGTTTTGTTTTTGCAATAATTAAAACCCATTTTATCTGTGAAGTGAGACTTGAATTTTGAAAAATCATGCATAGTTCATTCTAAGAGAACATCATTATCAAACTATGATGTGCTGTAGATTTGTGTTTCTTTGCAATCAGACACATCTTTCTACCATATCACTCTGATGAGATGATGAGGATGACCTCTAACATAGAGAAGGGTTTCTATATTATGTGTATAATCTAAAAAAAGTATGGGATATATGAATAGTGTCAAATAAAATATGTATTCTGACATGCTTTTAGGACAGCTTTTTATTGTGATACAGAAGCACTGGGGGAAGGGAGATAAACTTTTCCTATGAGAAATGAGGCGGGTTATGAGGAACCAAAGATTAATAGCCCTAGACTTTTCTTAAGATTTCCTTCCAGGTTTAAGTACTTTTCAGGACTAAGCCCACTATGAAGTATTCTCTCTCTGTCATAATGTCTTCCTTCTAATGGTGCCATTCTCCTTACTCTAGCTAATTCTAGCCAATCTAACCTGCCAATGGCTTTCTCCCACTTCATGCTGTAATCCTTTCTCCTAAATAAATCTTCCTTTTGTAGATTCTGCTTTTCTATCTTTTGAATCAAATAATCAAAGATCTTGGGTATTATATATTATAAGCAACTGTAAACAGAATTCTTCTTCATCTCTCTCACTCCCAATCATCTCACCTGTTGAAATAATCCCTTTTTTAAATTTTTAAATTTTTTTTATTTTATTCTGCTGTTTCTCTTGCTCATGTTTTGATTCTCATAAATTGACCAGCACTGACAAATGGAGACTTTTACAAGATCAGTAACTTGTATCTCTAGTTCCAATACAATCATTACAAAGACCACTCAGGCAAATTTGTAGTTATCCAAATAAGCTATACTTTTTTCTTTTTTTAAATATATTTTTATAGTAGCTTTTTACTTTCAAAATACATGCAAAGATAATTTTCAGCCTTCACCCTTGCAAAACCTTGTGTTCAAATTTTTTCTCCCTCCCTTTCCTCCTTTCTCCTTACCTTAGACAGCAATCAAACATGTGCAATTCTTCTAAACATATTTCCACATTTATCATATTTAAGCTATACTTTTAAATGAAATGGGCCAAAGGGATCATTTAATAAGTAAATAAGAAGCAGGGTACTTTAGTGGAAAGAACATCAGACTTGTGGTTAGAAAGCCTGGACTTGAGTTCTGGTGCTGCTGTTTACTAGTTGGGTAACCTAAGATAAATTACTTACCTGGACCTCTATTTACTCATCTCTATAGGGAGATAAGGCTTCATGACCTTTCAAGTCAGAATTTATGTGAATTCACAGGTCCAGTGAGATTAAGGAAACCTCAAAAACCTCTTTGTTTTCCAGGCAAGGATATTGAGATCCAGAGAGAAGTTAAATAATGTATCCAAAGTCACAGATAATATCTATCAGAATCAGGATTTGAACATGGGCCCTTTTTTCTTTAGAGATGGTGTTCATCCCACTAGACTATTTCCTTTCTGATTCTGTAACACTAAAATGACTAGATCTGCAAAGCATGCTTTAAAGACACACATTGCATATATTTATGTTTTCCCTCCAAATATCCAAATTTCCCAGGAAAAGTTTTCCTATTATTCTAGATTTCCCAGAAATTTTGCTTCTCAGATCAGTATTATCAATGAAATTGCCAGAGAGATGAAACTTTAACTTTTCTGTGCTATAAAATGTGGAGAGTCAGTCATCAAACTGGAAGAGAAGAATGACAGAAATAGAAAAAAAGAACAAGGATGCATCATATATCTTCTAGTTATGATGACTGGTATTCTTCTATGATTTCAGTGTCTGACCCATCCAGCGTGGAAGTCCTTTCCCAGTGGGGCTCATCTGAGGTGTGTGTGGCCCCGGAAGTTTGGTGGTGACTTGGAGAGAGACAAAAAGACATACATGAATATCAACTTCAGATCCCAGTTTGACCCATTACTTGGTCATGATACTTCTTTGATGACCAGAAATGCAAATTGTTTTTTAGTCAGACACACTCCTCATCCCCGGAGAGTCTGTCACATTAAAGGTAAGGTAACTTAGTGCCATAGAATCTGTCTACAGACTGCTCATTTCAACTGCTTAATAATCCTGAGAGCAAAATTATGTTTTACTGTTACTATTGTTTGTCCTTTGTTCTCAAAAAGGACATTAGGAAGGTAATATCTTGACTTGCAGATGAATTATATTTAAGTGAAGCAGGGATGTGCAAAGTCACCAGCCTCATTCTCTCCTCTGGGCCATCTAGGTTCAGTGTCAAGATATAGATCAGAACAACTAGAGATGGCCCCAGATCCAGAGGGATACCCTGTTCTTTTTAAGCTATTTACTGCAGATGACATTTTCAAGAGAGTTAGCCAAAAGGGAGGAGGTATACCGAATGATAACTATTAGGGATGGATGGATAAAAACACCTTGAGTGAACTTTTTTTGGGAGGATAAAGGGAGACATGAGTGTGTTTGTAGGCACTAGATGTAATGCTAGAGAAACTGAGGCAAGATAGAGATTAGAGAGTATTTAATAGTTTATTAAATGGAGAGATATACTGGGATCAAATGGATCCATGTTTGGTCCCAGGGCTGAATGAGACTATCATCTCCAAGAATCCAGCAAACATCAGAGTTCTCAATGACATATATACACATGGCTCAGATGCAGAGGGTAGACTGAGGCAGGGGTGAAGTCAGGGTACTGAGCAGGAACTGGACTCTGACAGGGTGGGGTGAGCCACCTGAGATGGGATGACATAATCAGGGGGAGGCACCCCAGACTTGAGGAGAGGTATCTTGATAAGATGGTATCTAACATTCCATAGCTTGGGATAGGAAGAGGCATTCTGATATTCTAAAACATAAGATCTTCTATCCTTATCAAGTATTCTGATAAAGAGGGAGGGGAGGTTTTGCAGAACTGAGAAGCACAGAAACCGAGGCAGGATTGAATCAGGATAATTAGGGAAACTGAGTCAGGACAATAAAAGAGAACTGTGGCATAACATAGGGAAATAGATCTAAGATAAATGAGAGAGGGCAGATGATCTACCAGAACATAGGAATGGAATAAGATCACTTTTGCATGTAGAATAGTCATCTTGGCAAAGAGAAGGGCCACCTCTCCACATGAAACAGGTGAAGTAAGAAATAGTTGAACTCTTCTGACTGGTATGAAAAATAGGGAAGAGATGAAAGAGTGAGCTCTATACAAAAGGCCTCATTTTCCCGCCAGTGAAATTGGAGGCAAGATTCTCAGCTGAGAGAGTGAGAGGAGGAAAGCTGTGGGAGGTTTGAGATGGAATGGAAAAATTTGGAAAAGTCACTATAATAAGTGGGAGAATGAACTGATTAAGGAGGTGTTTAAAAAGATTGTCATGTTGAAATGAAAGCTTAGTTGAGATTATGTAAAATAAATTTGTAATAAAGTGAATAATTCATAATAAATACTTAATAAGCATTTACTATGTGCCAGTTACTATGAAAAAGGCAAAAGACAGTTCCTGTTTTCAAGGAGCTTGCAATCCAATGAGGGAGCCAATATGCAAATATAAATACAAGGCAAACTATATCCAGGATAAATAGAAAATACCTAACAGAGGAAAGACAGTGGAATTAAGAGAAATTGGGTTAGGCTTCTAGTAAAAGATAGGATTTTAAGCAAGGGAGTTCAGTAGGTTTATTAAGTTTGGTAGATACAGAAGAAGAAACAGAGTTCCAGAAATGCAGGTCAACAACAACAACAACAAAAAAGCCCAGAACTGAGAGTTAGAGAATCTTGTTCATGGAAGGACCAAGAGGACAGTGTTATTGGATCAAAGAGTAAATGGAAAGGTAAGGAAAGGTCTAGTCTTTGAAAGGCTTTAAATGTCAAACAGAGCATTTTGTATTTGATCCTGGAGGAAATAGGGAGCTACTGGAGTTCATTGAATTAGGAGGTGATATGATCAGACTGGTGCTTTAGGAAAATCACTTTAGTGACTAAATGGAGGATGTATTGGAATGGGGAGAAATTTAAGGCAGGCTACTGCAATAATGCAAGAATAAGATGAGAAGGATCTCCACAAGAATGGTGGCAGTAAGAAGAGGAAAAGGTCCAATTTGAGAGAAGTTGCAAAAATGAAATAAACAGGCCTTAGAAACAGGTTAGATGTGGATGGGGTGAGAGTTAGTGAGGAATCCAAGATGACTCCTTGGTTATGAGCCTGAAGGAACAGGAAGATGGTGTTGTCTTCTATGTTATAGAGAAGATAGGAGTATGGTGGGGAGGATTTAGGGGGAAAGAAAATGAATTGAGATCTTCAATAGTATATGAGAAAGCATAAGAATAAATGGAGTTTTTCTTAAAATGATAAATAACATATATCTAAACCATCAGCAACCATCATATGTAATAGGAATAAACTAGAAGCATTCCCAATAAAATAAGGGATGAAACACTATCCCTTACCTACTATCACTATTACTATTCAATATTATATTATAAATGTTAGTTTTGCAATAAGAAAAAAAAGAAATTGAATAAATTAGAGTAAGAAGGAAACAAAATTATCACTATTTGAAAATGGTATGACAATATACTTAGGGAATCCTAGAGAATCAACTAAAAAATGCTAAAAACTATAAAAAAAAAACTTTAGTAAAGTTGCAAGATATAAAATTAATCCACATAAAAAATAAAACTGCATTTCTATGTTACCAACAAAATTCAACAGCAAAAAGAGAGAGAGAGAGAGAGAAATTCCATTTAAAATAACTGGAGATCTTCAATAGGATAAAGGAGCTTAGGGCGTGGGATATTGGGAAGTTAGGGAATTTAATGAGTATCAATAAATATTTTGAAGTTCCCAAAAGTATGAAAATAGGAGTTGAGGAGGAAAGAAAAACTGAGCCAAGCACTGAATTCACTGAGAAAGAAGGGAAAGTGTTCTTAAGGTTTGTATCCACAGCTACCTGAATCTTGTTTGAGTGATAGATATGGATTAAATAAACTTAAAGGAAAAAGGACTGAGAGACAGCAGTAGAAGAGCTGATGGATGACAATTGTTGGCAAGGAATATCCAGTGAATTGAGTGGGAAGAGAGGGTGTGAGTGAAAGTGCAACCATTGTTGCACAGGATAGCCAGGGAAAACTGGATCATCAGGAAGGAATTGGTTCTCAGTAAATACAATAAGAAGGAGGGGCACATAGAGGACAGGTTTAAGATGAAAGTAGTTTTGTTATCAATGCAAGAGGCATTCTATGGGGCACAGCAAGCACATCACAGAGAACACAAGTTAGAGTGGAAGTTTAAGGCATTGGGTTGAAATGTATAGTAATAAGCAAAAGGGCAGTCAAGATTAAAAATGGGATTTGGGCAATAGCAGCTGAGACAGTTCAAAATCACTGGGCTGGACTAAGCCCTCCTGGCTTTTAATGCCTGTCATTCTCTAACAAGATATAGTTTCAAGAGACTGATTTGCAGTCTCCACATCTGAATTTAATTTCTGGTTCTTATCTGATTTTATCATTCATTCCCTATATGACTTTGGAGAAATCACTTCATCTATATAGGGTTCAATTTTCTCTTCTAGAAAATAAAGGTGTTGGAATGATCTCTAAGCTGAGTCTGTGATTTTATTTTTTCTTGAAAGGCAATCAGAATTAAGTGACTTGCCCAACTAATATATGTCTGAAGTCAGATTTGAACTCGTTTTCCTGACTCCAAGCTCAGTACTTTATCTATTGCACTACCTAGCTGCCATGCCCTCCACCCTCACCCCAAGCCTGTGGTTTGTGATCTCCTTAGGAAAGGAAGATTTCATGCGCATCTTAGAATTCTTCAAGTATGAAACTTGAGTTAAAAATGCAGTTTCCTTTTTAAGATTTCTACCCTTTTAAGTCTAAAAACAACAATGTGCCTAATTCTCATTTAGAATGTGTTGATAGATTAGTTTTAAGATTGAGAGCAAATGCTGTGTAATATTTATCTTTGTGCCTCTAGTATCTAGCACAACTCAGGCAAATAGTAATTGTTTAATAAACATTTGTTGATTGATTGACAGATTAGTTGGCTGGTTGTTTTTAAGTATTCTCCAAGCTTTCCTATTTGCATTAGTTAGTCTATGTACTTGTCTAAATATTTTTATATAGACCTGATGATAAAAAGTATTTCTTTTATCCGAGATGGTCCTCAGGTAAGTTTAGAGAGAGAATTATCACAAAGTTTACCACCAAATGATGACATATTTCATCTAAAGAATCTCATTAAGAGTATCAACTGAAATATAGAGTGGGAGTAATTTGTATTGGTGGAAAAAAGAAATCCAGTTTGCAGGCTTTACATGACCCAATAGATGGAGTTCTTGACATGAAGTCAGGAAAACCTGAGATTAAATACTACCTCAGACACTTATTATATGATGTAACCTCTGTGTACCTCAGTTTTCTCATCTGTAAAATGGGAATAATAACACCCATTTCTCAGGGCTGTTGTGAATAAGATTGGTAAAGCACTTTGGAAACTATCATCATCATTCTTAATTACAATTATAGTTACTTAAGCCTATGTCCTTTTGTTTTGGATGGAATATTAATAAGTCATTGTCCCCATAGAGGAAACCTGAAAATTTGCATCTTAATAAGTTAGAGATTTGTTTTTTTTTTCCATTAATCCAGGTTTAAACAACATACCCATCTGTGCTGTGAATGATGAGAGTTTCTTTAAAGCATTGTATGATGCTAGCCAGTTGGGTACCCCAGATAAGGACACACCAGCCATCAACAAGGTTGCCTCAGCCAACAACATCAGATCTTTCCATAACCCAGGATCAAACAAAATGAAAATGCTCCCTCGGCCTAATTCTGGTATGTCATGAAAAACTTGATGACATGGTGGATGATGGAATTAAAAATTTAAAAAATCAAATCATGTTTTTTGACATTTTGCTAGATTACAAATGAAACAGATTCTTTAGGGCTTTTTCTGTTAGGTTAAGATTCAATATATTCTGCATTGGCTAAGTCCTGATCCCACAGGAAATATTCTTCAACCACTATTAATAGAATATACTTTTTGAATGAAACATAAATTTTCAGATTACTTTAGGACATTTCCAGCCAAATTCTGGATTTGTTTTGCTTAAATATTCTTACTTGCTACAAGGGTGATCTTTTATTTGGGGAAAGGAGATATTAAAGGGGTGCATGAGAGAAGAGATGAAAATAAAGAAAAGAATGTTAGGAAAAACAATTTTAAAATACAGAAAGAGCAGAAAGAAGTGCAAAAGGGATAAATAAAGCAATGTTAGAATTACAATGTAGAATTATAATATATTTAATATGTAAATCAATATATTAATATTTAACTTTTTAAAACAAGCTATATATAACATAACCATATAAAATTTTTTTCTGTTCTGGTTTGTGTAAAAAAATCTTTGATGATAGTTGTAGAGATAATAATATAATAGAAAAATTTAAGATAATAATTATTCCAAAAAGGTCCCCCAATATGTTTACTGTTTGTGTAATGATGGTTAAGTCACTTAATATCCCTGAGCTTTGATTTACTCAGCTGTAAAATGAGGGAACTGGACTAAATGGTCTCTGAGGCTCCTTCTTTCTTTACTTCTAGGATCCTATGGTTTTATAATCAATAATAAAAGGGTTTAATTGAACCAAGAAGAGTCAGTTTCATGGTTTTCTCATAAACTTGTCTCTCAGCCAAGAAGGAAGAGGAAAGTGTCACTGATAGGGATGTATAAGTCAGAGGCAGCAGGTTTTGGAGTGCATTGATCTGCAGGCCTAAGACAGTTGCTGAACATTTGATCTGAATCCATTTACTGACTCTGTATATGCTGGGCTGATTGTTCTGGTTCAGCAACTCCTAAATGGCAAGAGTCCAGGCTGTTCCACCATCATTCTCCTTCCTGCCCTGTCTCTGACTTTCTAAACTTAAAAAACAGGTCCCTTGTATTGAGCATATTCTCCTCACCACCCATAAAGACTTTTCAAATTCTTTTATGTAAGCTCTTTGAGAGCAGAGTCTGTTTTTCTTTTTGCTTGTTTTAGCACAGAGTCTGGCATATAGTAATACTACATTTAATAAACGGTTGTTTTCTCCATGTTTCCTGCTCTTCCTTTTTTATCTCCTCCCTTTTTTCTTTTCTCCCTTTTTTTTTTTCCATTAATCCAGGTTTAAACAACATACCCATCTGTGCTGTGAATGATGAGAGTTTCTTTAAAGCATTGTATGATGCTAGCCAGTTGGGTACCGCAGATAAGGACACACCAGCAATCAACAAGGTTGCCTCAGCCAACAACATCA
Source organism: Antechinus flavipes (assembly GCF_016432865.1). Classification (NCBI taxonomy): domain Eukaryota; kingdom Metazoa; phylum Chordata; class Mammalia; order Dasyuromorphia; family Dasyuridae; genus Antechinus; species Antechinus flavipes. The sequence goes on from NC_067403.1 coordinate 151,193,240, forward strand.
GATCTTTCCATAACCCAGGATCAAACAAAATGAAAATGCTCCCTCGGCCTAATTCTGGTATGTCATGAAAAACTTGATGACATGGTGGATGATGGAATTAAAAATTTAAAAAATCAAATCATGTTTTTTGACATTTTGCTAGGTTACAAATGAAACAGATTCTTTAGGGCTTTTTCTGTTAGGTTAAGATTCAATATATTCTGCATTGGCTAAGTCCTGATCCCACAGGAAATATTCTTCAACCACTATTAATAGAATATACTTTTTGAATGAAACATAAATTTTCAGATTACTTTAGGACATTTCCAGCCAAATTCTGGATTTGTTTTGCTTAAATATTCTTACTTGCTACAAGGGTGATCTTTTATTTGGGGAAAGGAGATATTAAAGGGGTGCATGAGAGAAGAGATGAAAATAAAGAAAAGAATGTTAGGAAAAACAATTTTAAAATACAGGAAGAGCAGAAAGAAGTGCAAAAGGGATAAATAAAGCAATGTTAGAATTACAATGTAGAATTATAATATATTTAATATGTAAATCAATATATTAATATTTAACTTTTTAAAACAAGCTATATGTAACATAACCATATAAAAATTTTTTCTGTTCTGGTTTGTGTAAAAAAATCTTTGATGATAGTTGTAGAGATAATACTATAATAGAAAAATTTAAGATAATAGTTATTCCAAAAAGGTCCCCCAATATGTTTACTGTTTGTGTAATGATGGTTAAGTCACTTAATATCCCTGAGCTTTGATTTACTCAGCTGTAAAATGAGGGAACTGGACTAAATGGTCTCTGAGGCTCCTTCTTTCTTTACTTCTAGGATCCTATGGTTTTATAATCAATAATAAAAGGGTTTAATTGAACCAAGAAGAGTCAGTTTCATGGTTTTCTCATAAACTTGTCTCTCAGCCAAGAAGGAAGAGGAAAGTGTCACTGATAGGGATGTATAAGTCAGAGGCAGCAGGTTTTGGAGTGCATTGATCTGCAGGCCTAAGACAGTTGCTGAACATTTGATCTGAATCCATTTACTGACTCTGTATATGCTGGGCTGATTGTTCTGGTTCAGCAACTCCTAAATGGCAAGAGTCCAGGCTGTTCCACCATCATTCTCCTTCCTGCCCTGTCTCTGACTTTCTAAACTTAAAAAACAGGTCCCTTGTATTGAGCATATTCTCCTCACCACCCATAAAGACTTTTCAAATTCTTTTATGTAAGCTCTTTGAGAGCAGAGTCTGTTTTTCTTTTTGCTTGTTTTAGCACAGAGTCTGGCATATAGTAATACTACATTTAATAAACGGTTGTTTTCTCCATGTTTCCTGCTCTTCCTTTTTTATCTCCTCCCTTTTTTCTTTTCTCCCTTTTTTTCCATTCGTTTCTTCCTTTCTCCTTGTTTATTTTCCTCCCTCCCTCTCTCTCTTATTCTTTTTTTCTCTCCCTCCCTCTCATTCCTCCCTCTTCCTTACCCCTTAAGCCTCCAGGAAGAAAATTACAAAATGTCCTAATTATGACAGCCTTGAAAAAAATAGCATTCATAATGTCCTGGAGCCTTTATAGATTACTCTTCAAACTTCAGTCATCTAGCAATGGGCCATTTAAAATTTAGCTAGATTGGTCGTCTGATAACACACCATGAATTTCCCACTTGGACTTGATGCTTTTCCAGCTGATGATTTGAGGGGAAAGAGAAGGGTAGAATCATTTGAGTAGAATTTCAGTAAAGGAAATTGATAATATCTTAGAATTTTGGCAACATGATTTCTGGGTTGATTTCAGTTTTTAAAATCTTTTACTTTCCATTGTATTTGAAACTAGTTTATTTTGCATTTGTTTGAAACTTTCCCAAGTACTGAAAGGCAACACTGATTTTAATGTTTCTGTACAAACTTTTCCTTCCTGAAATATATTTAATTCCACAAGAGTTTATGAAACACTTATTGTATCCCTGGCACTGTGCTGGGTCTTCAAGATCACAACCTTCTTTAGTCAACCTTATGAAATTTGGAATTGTCTTTGATTCTTTATTATTCCTTACTCTCCATAGCTACACACAATTCTGTTTCTACAATATTTCTCACATTTGCCTCTTTATCCCTACTCATAAGATTACCAGCTAATTCAAGTATTCAACCACTTTTTAAAAATTTATTTTTATTTTTTAAGAAATGTTTTACCTATTTTGTTATTTTTATTACCATAATTTCTCCTAATATCCCTTCTTTTTCCTACTTTCAGAAAGCTATCCCATATAATAGTGTGAAATAATAAGTATGAAATCAAAAATAAGTATGAAAACCAGTATAACATATAAAAATAGTAAACCACTCACGATTGCCAAGGAATTAAGTAATGATACTTTATATATTTTCTTTTGATTTATAATTTTGCAACATAAACTTTTGATTTTTGGTAATTATTTTTCCATCATTATTGTGGTATTGAGCGTGTTGCTTTATTGCTTATGACTCTTGTCATAAGAAGGAAGCTAGAATAAGAGTGGATTTAGATGGAAAGATAATGAGTTCTGGGTTTGAGATACACTGAGTTTAAAATATTTATGGGAATTTTAAACGTTTATGGGAAATGTCCAATAAGCACTTTAGAGATGTGACACTAGAGCTCAAGAGACATGAGGGAAAGATGAAAAACATTTGGGAGTCAATCATGTGTTTAAGAATGTTAATCAATTATAAAGGGGCTGAAAAGTTTGCCAAAACAATGTAGAGACAAAATCAAAAAGGATACATATCAGAGTCCTGGGTACCCCAATACAATAAAAATGGTATATTGATAATGGAACAGTACAGGCCGGCTTTCAGTTAGAAGTATACCTATGCCAATATACCCATGTACATTGGACAAATCACTTAAGCTTCCCAGACTTTGGTTTCCTCATCTGTAAAGTTAAAGGATTGAGCTTGATCACAACTTCTTAAATTGTGAGTTTCAATGTACATGGGTCACATAACTGAATGTTGGAGTCATTAAATTATGATTTGTTATCAGTAAATATTTGATTTGTATGCGTATTTTATATATCTATATACCTGAGGTTGCATAAAACTTTCTCAAGTGAAAAGGGATTGAGAGTGGAAAAAGTTTGAGTCCTGGACTAAATTGTCTCTAAGGTCCCCTCCAACCCAGCATCTATAGATGCTATATAAAGAATATTGAGATGGAGTCATCAGACAGTAGGGAACAATGTCATGGAAATCCAGGAAGGAGAGAATATCTAGGAGAGGATAATCAATAGTGCCAAAAGCAAGATAAGAAAAGCTAAGAATTCAGGAAAGACCATTGGATTTAGCACTTAGGATATTATTGTTGAAGTCAGAGAGAGCACTTTCCAGTTACATTGTGTATTTGGAAGCCAGTTGTATCCTCTGGCAGAATACAAAAAGTGAACACATCAATGTGGACTCCTGAGCTGTAGTTTTTAAGAACTTTGAATCTTGGAGAAGTTGTCTATTAGAGGGTTCGACCTTGAGTGTTGGGTAGAAGCCCAAGGTGCTACTTGTTTGTTTGTTTGTTTCTTAATTTTCTCTTTAGTTAAAAAATAGAAAAGAAAAACAGAAAAGGAAAATAAAAGAAAACAAAATAAAACAGAACATCAAGGAGGATTTAATATATAATTAACCATAAATTTCCAGTTCGAGAAAAAGATATATAATAGTAGAAGAAATTATATTCATCAGTATCCAATTTTTCTTTGCTTCCTTTTAAATTGTTCTTTTGTTCTTTGTTAAGCTTCTTTTTTACTCTATTCTTTTTTTCCTCTTTCATACCTCCTACTGTCCCCTAAGCAGGCTATATTTAAGCACGGATATATTTAATAAATACATATATACATACACATATATACATACATATCTACATATATTCAGACACAAATATATAAGCATTTACCCATATGTAAACATGTATCTAAAATAATATTAATATAACTGACATATAATGTAGATTTCTTGATTGAATCTTGAAGTTTGACTTTGTCTAAGATCATTGTTTATTAGCCATACTTTTTTTTTCCTAATAAATTTGGCTTCTGATCTATATTATAGCATTTGTGTATATCTCTTCTTTTCTATTCCTGCTAATTCTTCTACTCTAATTCTTTTCCTTAACTTGCCTTACTATTACCTAATCTCTCCCCCACATACATCCTTCTCTTCTCTTCTTCCTCCACCCTTTAATTCCCCTTCCAATCATCCCTTCCTCCTTATTTCTCTATAGATTTTGGAGAGTGCTATACACTTCATGGTACATATGTAGTGTTGCCTATTTAATCCATTCCCAATATAAGTAGATTTTTCGAGTCCTCCTCCCTTCTCTAATGCTTCTGTGTCTATTCTTCCTGTACACCTCATTTATATAAATCTTTCTTGTGAGCTACCCAATTACTGACATCAATCTTAAACATTTGGTATCCATTTCTATGTAAAAAATATGATTTGTCCATGTTAACTTCTTGAAATTAATCTTGGCTATTCGCTCTTATATGTTAATTTTTCTATTGAGTTAAGGTGTAGTTGAAAGAAAATCCTGAATTTTTTTTTCATTCAACATTATGGATAATTTTGCTGGATATGATATTTTTTACCTCAGGCCTCGTTCTTTTCATTGTTGGTAGATATGATTCTAGGTTGGTCTTTTACTGTGGTTGCTGATAAATTCTGTATAATTCTAATGGTAGCTCCAGCATATTTGAATTGTTTTTTTTCTTGTTTCTTGCAAAATTTCCTCTTTGATCTGAGGATTTCAAAATTTGGCAATAATATTCCTGTTTTTCCACAAAGGATCTTGTTGGGGTGAACAAATCAGTGGATTTTTTTTTTTCTATTTCTACTTTCCCCCTCATGTTCTATCGCTCAGGATAATTTTCTTGGATATTTCTTGCATTATTGTGTCAAGGTTCTTTTTCTTGTCACAGCTTTCAGGTAATCCAATTATTGTTATATTTTTTTCTTCTTGATTTGTTCTTCAGATCTGTTTTTTTTCTTATGTTTAACATTCTGTTTTTTTGTTTTGTTTTGTTATTTCTTGATCTTGATAGCTTCACTGGCTTCCCCCTTGCCCAATTCTAATTTTCAAAGAGTTATTTTCATCTTTAAGACTCTGTATCTCCTTTTCTAGTTACATAAATTTTTTTTCATAATCTTGTTTTTCTTGGATAGCTTTCATTTTTTTGTTTTGTTTGTTTGTTTTTCTTCAATGTCTCTCATTTGGATTTTTAAAATCTTTTTTGAGTTCTTCTATAAATTCTCTCTGAGCAGAGAGCCATTTAACGTAACTCTTTGGGGTAGAAGAAGCTTTTTTACATCAATGTCCTCTTGTGATAATGAACCCTAGTCTTCCTTATTCCCATAAGTTAATATGGTTGGGTACTTTCTTCTTTGTCAATTCCTTTTTTAAAATAAGAAGTTTTTTTTTTAATAACGTATTTTTCTAAATAACTTTTTATTGATAGAACTCATGCCAGGGTAATTTTTTACAGCATTAACCCTTGCATAAAATAAGAAGTATTATTGTAAGCTCTCTAAACAGTGATTAAGGGGATGGTGCTTTTTTACTTTAGTTCTCCCCTCTGATCTGGAACTCCAAACCAAGAGCTTCCCCTTCCTTGTTCAAGTGCCCACAGCCAACAGTGTCTCTGTCCCACTGCTTCTGCACTTACAGAGTATACTGCTTCCTTCTAACTCTGAAGCACCTCTGCAGCATAGCTGGGCCTAGCTTCCTAACCAGAGGTTTTCTTTATCTTCCTGGACTCAGATCTCAGACTCTGCATGTGGTCCCAGAGATGAAAGTTTCTGTGGTTCCCGCTGAGGCTCCAGCTACACTCAAATCATCTCAAGGGTTCTTACTCAATGTTTCTGTGGAGTTACCACTTCACACTAGTTAATCCTGCTTTGGAACTTTCTTTGGATCTTCTTGGGCTGCACCAGGAAAACCTTGTTCTACCCCAAATCATCTTGATGTTTCACCAGTCTATGTTTGCCCTGAGGCATAAATTTATTCTATTTGTGAGGGAAACCTGGAGAACTTGAAATTTGCTGACCTATTCTGCTATCTTTCCAGAATCCTCCCTCCCAAGGTGCTACTTATGGGAATCCATTATAACCAGAGCAACTGAGTATTTGATTCTGTAGTTCATCTGTGAAGGTATGACGATAGATACTATAACATAAGAGCAAAATCCCCTTATGGTTTGACCCAAATCTGTTTTTCCTTAATTCAATTTCAGAACCCTGTAAACAAACAGAAGACTTCTTTGATGATCCCAGTGATGGTGCTTTAAAGATTAAAAAGGCAAGAAACTATTACCAGCTATCTATGTTCAATTATCTATAGATTATTAGTCTTTCATTTTCTTTCACATATTTTTCTTACTACTTAATAAAGGAACTGTTAATTGTGATTAATAATAGTAACAAAATTAACTTATATTTACATGCTTAATCCTTTTATAAATATACTCATCCAAGTCCACATAACTAATTAGCTTAAAAACAGGTTGTAAGAATCCAAATTTCCTAACTTTTAGCACCAAACTACCATAGAAATGAAGGCATAGAGGGACTACTCCCTTGCCCTCATTTGTGTGAAAAATAATGTATCTCTCTAATTATATTTTATAGGATAGCACTTGTTGCCTTATATAAATAATCAGCTAAGCATAAGAATGGTCCTGGTAAACGCCACAAAGGATCATATATTTTAAATTTTTATTTAATGAGGTCCTCATTGACATTATTAAACAGGGAAAATTTGTTCCAAAGGCTTTGTCCTCCAAATTAATTCAAGACATAGCCATTATCATCCTCTAGCTTAGCAAAATAATTATATGATTTGCCCTAGTGCATTGTAGTAACTGAGTCTTGGAATTTGGGAGATGCAGATAAAAATCCATATTTTCCTACAGAATACTGCTAAGGCTATTGCATTAATGGAGAACTAGGGACACATAGAAAGAAATAAGATAAAATTTGGGCTTTGGGGACTGGAGAACAAAGCATCAAAAAGAAAAAGAGATGCAGTGTGGTGTGTTCAGAAACAATACTAGGTCCAGACTCAGAGTACTCCCATGATCTGTCTCATAATCTGCAATTCATCATCACCCTAATGCTTACTCTCTTTTTTAAAAAAGAAATCTTCCTTTTAATTCATATTAGCTATGTGATTCTGAGCAAGTCACTTAACCTCTCAGTATTCTATACAATTTTCTACAACTAAAAGTTGAAGAGAAGGTACACAACTGTGTTAGAGAAAGGAGTTTTTTCATCTGGGAATTTCCTAAATATGTGAAAATACAGATATAGTCTCCATTCCCTAATTTTCTCCAGAATCACAGCCTATTTTCATGGGTCATAAAGTCATTTGTCTGATTACTATAGCTGTTTTCTAAAAATTAATTTGGTGATTTTTGGCTTAGTAGGCGCTTGTGCTTTTAAATAGGAAACTTCTGTAATAATAACAATAGTAATAATCAGCATAATGATATTAATAGCTAGCATTTACATAGCACTAAGGTTTGGAAAGCATTAACTCATCAGTGATTCAAGGCAATTCCAATAGACTTGTGATAGAAAATGTTATCTGTGTTCAGAGAAAGAACTATGGAGATTGAATGTGGATCAAACTATAATATTTTCACCTTTTTGTTGTTTTACTTGCTTGTTTTTATCCTTCCTCATGTTTTTGATTTCCTTTTGATTTGATTTTTCTTGCTCAGCATGACAATATAGAAATGTATTTAGAAGAATTGCACATGTTTAACTTATATCAGATTGTTTGCTGTTTTGAGGAGGGGGAGAGAAAGAGGGAGAAAAATTTGCAAGGTAAGGTTTTGCAAAGGTAAATGGTGAAAACTATCTTTGCATGTATTTGAAAAATAAGATATTATTTAAAATTTAAAAAACAAATATTAACTCATTTTATCTTCACAATAACCTTGGCAGATAGGTACTATTATTATCCTATTTTACAGATGAGGAAACTGTACACAGACAGTGGTCAAGTGACTTGCCAAAAGTCATACAGCTGAAGTCATAATCAGGTCCAAATAATGCATCATTCTATCCACCTCAAGACTTAGCTATGTGTCTGTGTATTCACTCATGTATATATCTTTTGTTAGTCATATATTTTCTTTAGTTTTAGCATGAATGTTAACTGGAGGCAAGATGTCATAATTGCATTATGTCTTTGGTTTAGGAAGAGCTCCGGGGAAGAAGTTACCTTTCAAATTCAAAAGCAAACAAAAGTCTTATGGTCTCTGAACATAATGATTCTAAGAAGGAAATGAGAAGCAAGACAATTTGCATACCAAACTATCTGGATCAGGAAATAAAAGTAAGAGCCATATTTAGCATTGTGATTGTAATCAAAGAATGTATAAATAAATCAATTATTCCATCAACAGATCTTTATTAGGTGACTGCTATTGGTTAGGCATTGTACCAGACCCTGAGGATCCAGATATAAATGATATTCTCTGACATCAAGAAGCATGCATTCTAACAGAGTAGATAGTTTATATATCTATTTATACAGGAATCTATAAATTAGATACAAATACATACAAAGTAACTTAGGGAGGTAATTGCATTTAGGGGGAATCAAGACAAGATTCAAGTAGGAAGTTGTACTTGAATTTTTTGAAGGAAACTGAAAATTCTAAGAAGCAGAGATGAGAAAGAACTGTATTTTAGAAATAGGGCATAGAAACAGAGCAAAGATACAGAGACAGGAGATGAAATATCATCTATAAAAAACAGTAAGAAGTGAAAAGGCGTAGTAACAAGGAAAAACAAGAGTGACAGAATGTTGTTTATGATTTTTTTCTATATGCATTGAATGATTGTTTGAAGGGAGATTCTAGGAATTACTATCTATATGAGCATGTTTTAGAGGGTTGATCTATTGAGGGTGACAGATGCTTCTTGCTAAATGCTAACAGTTTCTAGTGAGATGGAAGTAAATCAATTAGGAAGGGACAAAACTAGGAAAAAAAATAACAGCTTTCAGGAACACTCTTTGTAAGGAGGATATCTTCTGGGATATTCTATTTATTGGTTATTTCCTCAAATAACCTATAGTCAAAGTGTTAGCGGTTATCCTATAGTTCTCAGTTTCCTCATCTATTAAATGAGAGGGTTTGACAAGATTGTTTCTGAAATTTCCTTCCAGTTCTGATTCTATGATCTTTATTTCATATGGAAGGTATGTACTGCCCACATGAGTTGATTTATCAACATGGATTGTCTAATTGTCATTTGAGGGGAGGAATGGAAAATCTCCTCTACCCATGGGAAACTTTGATTTTTTTTCCTAGAGGAGAGTTGGAAACTGGGGCTTCAAAGCTGGCATTCTGAGAGAGAGGTTACTAGACTAGAAATATATCTGTTTCCTAAATTCTTGTTCTGACTATAGTCGTCGTCTTTGTTTGTCAGAAAGTTTGCCTCCATGACATCTCACAGGTTCAACACCTGCTATAGTGCTGTATTGCGCTCCCTAGCATGTGGACTCAGTTATCTTAGCATGTGAACTTAGATAACAGCCATTGCATAAACTTACTGACCATGTTGTGGGGGAAAAATAATCACACTCCCATAAAACAAAAAATGGAGAAGAGTTAAGGACCATGCCTAGGTGAAGGGGCAGGTCAATTCTCTGAAAGTCTCCACAGCTGTGAATCATAACACTTGAGGGAGTTGCAGGGCTGCCTTTGCATATGTTCCTTGTGGATGGGGAATGAAATAAATTGGAGACAAGAGGGAAGAGGAGAGAGGTCAGATAACAGCAACTGCCTCTCAATCTTCTTATATCATCATCAATCTCTCATATGAAGAAAACCATTCTACAGGTCTGAGTTAGACCTCCAGCAGCCACTGGCAGGTCACTCCCTATCACAACAAAAGCCCTCTATTTAAAAAAAAAACAAAAAACCTTAGTCTGTAATCCTCCTCAAAAGCTGAATCACTCTAGATGATAATGAAACTTAAGGTGATCAGCTAATCCTGGGAGAAGAAACTCTCTGGAGAAGAAATCAAGCAGAGTTACAGGTAGAATATAAATATTACTGTCCTAAGGACACAATTTTGGGGTTCAAGCCACTTTTCTCATATCTATCCAAATAAAGGGGAAAGAATAACGTTAGTTTATGCCTTATGGACTTGACTCTATCCCACTAAATATTAGCTACACAAAAAAGATCATCATAAATCATGAAAAGCGAATAAGCCCATTCATTTACAAATAAGCCTATTTACAAATAGCAAAAAGAGAATAGCAAAGTTCTACATATTAGGATATTTTAGAAAACACAGAATCAATGAATTCTCCCATTTTGAGTGACCAAGAAAGATATTCAGTATTAAAAGTACTAGACCTGTATCCCTAAAGAAATGAAAAAAAAAGGACTTATATGTACAAAAATATAACAGATCTTTTTTGTGGTGGCAAAGAAATGGAAATTGACAGTATTCTTATCAATTGGAGCATGGCTGAACAAAATGTGGATGATGATTGTGATGGAGTATTATTATGCTATAAGAAATGATGGGGGAAAGGGGGTGTTTCTGAAAAAAAAAGTGAGGAGGATTATGCATAGTGAAGTGAGAAGACGCACAGTAATAACAATGTTGTAATAACAATCAATTGTGAAAGACTCAGCTACTCTGATTAATGTTCTAACACAATTACAAAGGACTCATAATGAAAAACTATTATCCACCTTCAGAGAAAGAATTGATGAACTCTGAGTTCGAATTGAAGTATAATTTTGTCAACTTATTTTTTTCTTTTTTGTAATATGGCTAATATGAAAATGTTTTGCATGATGCCCCACCACAATTGATAGCATATTTTTTGCCTTCTCAGTGGGCAGAGGAGGAGTTGTAGGGAAAGAGAGAATCCAGAACTCAAAATTTAAAAAGAAAAGAATGTTAAAATTAATAAAAAAGTTTTTAAAAAAAATTAAATCAATCAAATCTGAAAAATAATAAGAAAAATAATGTAAGAAACCAACTTGTACAAAACCTCTTAGTAAAGCTGAAGAGTTATAATTTCCAGAAAGCATTGAGACACTTTAAGGAGACAATGGGAAATATTGTAAACATAACTTTATTATTAAGGGACCAAAAAAAAAAGAAATGATGAATGCGTATTAATGTCCATTGAGAGAATAGATTTCTTATTCTAACATCTTAGATTTAGAAATCTACTTGATGCAGTTTTCTGCTTCTGGAAAACATTTTTCCTTGGAAATTCTGTGTCAAAAGGGTCCATCTTTGATTACCACTTACAGATTGTCAAATTCAATATTAAAAACATTTTTATTTAAATCTTTGAATTTCAAATTCACTCTCTCTCCTTCCCCTTCCCTTCAATGATAAGCAATCGGATATAGGTTACAGATGTGCAATTATATGAAACATTTCCATATTAGTCATTTTGTACAAGAAGACTCAAATAATATAAACAAATCAAAATAACATGCTTCAGTCTATATTCAGCTAATATCAGTTCATTCTCTGAAGATAGCTAGCAATTTTCATCTTGAGTCCTTTGGGATTATCTGGGACTATTGTATTACTGAGAATAGCTAAATCATCCACAATTCTTTATCATACAAGATTGTTGTTGCTATTGTATGATATTTTCTTGGTTCTGTTCACTACTATGCATCAGTTCATGTAAGTCTTTCCATGGTTTTCTGAAGTCATCCTACTTGTCATTTCTTATAACACAATTATATATAATTACAATTATATATAACAAGCAGATCTTTTTGTAGTGGCAAGAAACTGGAAATCGAGTGGATACCTACCAGTTGGGAAATGGCAGAATAAGTTGTTCTATATTAATGTAATGGAATATTATTGTTCTATAAGAAATGATCAGCAAGATGATTTCAAAAAGGCCTGAAGAGACTTACATGAACTGATGCTAAGTGTAGTAGAACCAAAAAAATTTTTATATACCAACAAGAAGATTATGTTATGATCAATTGTGATGGACTTGGCTCTTTTCAACAATGAGGTGATTCAGGCCATTTCCAATAGACTTGTGAAGGAGAGAGCCATCTGCATCCAGATAGAGAAATGTAGGGACTGAATATAGATCACAACATAGTATTTTCACCTTTTTTTATCGTTTACTTGCTTGTTTTTCCTAATTTTTTTTCTTTTTGATCTGATTTTTTTTTCTTGTACAGCATGATAAATGTGGAAATATGTTTAGAAGAATTGCATATGTTTAACATGCATTGGTTTACTTGCTGCCTAGGAGAGAATGGGGAAAGGAGGAAGGAGGGAGGAAAATTTGGAACACAAGGTTTTGCAAGGGTGAATGCTGAAAACTATCATATGTATTTTGAAAAATAAAAAGCTATTATAAAATTTTAAGACCATAATTATATATAACAGCTTGTTTAATCATTATTAGCTTAACAATAATTTAAACAATTATACCTGAATTCAAAACTCAGAACAAATAAAATTACAATTTATAGCACAATAATATTCCATTACAATTATATATAACAAGCAGATCTTTTTGAAGTGGCAAGAAACTGGAAATTGAGTGGATGCCCACCAGTTGGGAAATGGCAGAATAAGTTGTACTATTTTCTTTGTTTTCTACTAAAACTTGATTGGAAAAGAGATAATTTAACATTAGACACCTGGAATGAAAAGTATATATTTTTTTCTACCAATTCCCAGAAAAACTGGCAGTAATAACAGATATCAACAAAAGATCATTAAAGAGGCCAGAATCTCTCTTTTTTTTCTTTTCTTTTCTTATTTTCCTGATTAAAGACAAAAATTATCAGGGATTTCAGAAAATTGTTGATACTCCAAAAAAAAAAAGCACATATATGAATCAAGCAATTGGGTATTAGGTGGAAAATATGATGAAGAATGCCAGTAGCTCTTCTCTGGAAAATTCTCATAAGGAGATAGTTTTCTCTTTTCCCTAGAAGAAACATTCATTATTTTTTCAAAATTTGTTTAACAAATTTTCAGGATTCCAATAACACATTTGTTTTAGGAGTTTGACCTTTATTTTATACCCTTTAAAATTTGTAAAGGTCTATGTTCAAAGGTACCAAATCATGGCCAAGGCCAATTCAGTAGAATAAGTATAGAATGATAATTTAATTGGATAGAATTCCAAAAGTATAGACTTAGACCATTTCTGTCTGAAATCTATTTCCAATTATTCAAAAGTATCTAGAAGAGAATGACCAGATCCCATAATGACTACTGATGACTAAAAATTTTTGTGGTTTGTGTTAGGCTTCTCTATTTTGAATGGGATAACTACTACTTAGTTGAGTTTGACACTAGATTCTTGAACCTCCATTCTTTAATATAATGAATTGATAAATTAGATAGGAAAAAGGCAGCCAAGATACTGAATAAACATAAATTATAATTAGAAAACATAATACAAAAATATACAAGAGAGCTAACTATTCTTGTAGATATCTCAATTCAGAGCACAAAAGTGTGGACCTGAAATTTTTTTACTAGGTCTTAAATTATTGAACTCAAGAATTGGATCATGCAGTCTCAAATAAGGTCACCAGAATTGCTGTATGAATATTCTTATTAATTTGATAGATGAAAACAATAAGCCAGCATGAAGCAGAAGATCGACTTCATTGTAATCCAAATATGAGAAACCTTACCAGCAATTGATAGAGAATGCATCACTCACAATTCAGCAAGCAATATTTTTATATTATTTCAAACAACAACAACACACACACACACACACACAAAAAAAAAACCCCTACTGTAATGACTGTTCATTATACAACAGCTGATGATAGGAAAAAATAGTATGTTTGTTTTAATTATATGAGACAGTGCCAGACTTAGAGTAAAGAAGGCTCATCTCCATAAATTCAAATCTAGTATTATTTACTTACTATGTGACCCTGAGCAAGTCACTCATTCATGTTTGCCTTAGTTCCTTATCTATAAAATAAACTGGAGAAAGAAATGTCAAGGCACTCCAGTACCTTTGCCAAGAAAATCCCAAATAGGGTCACAATGAGTTTTTTGGAAATGACTGGTTAATAATAATAGGAGATATATAAGAGTTGTGTCTTTGTTAGTATAACTAATTTTGCTAATTCAGAGAGAGCTACCAGCTGGACAAGAGAAAGGAACATTTTAGAAATTCTGAAAGCTTTCTTTAAAAAAAAAAAAACAACAATTAAGTCTTTTTATATAAAGTAGAGGGGGAAGGAAACATTGAAGGAGACCAGCTGCTGCAGCTGGTCTTGCAGTTCATTCAGAGGTTAAAAGCAGCAAAATGAAGGCAGTTAGGTTCTCTCAAACATATACTTTCAACAAGGAAATTTTTCCTTTGCCTGAAGAATGTTTTCCATTTTCTCAAATACATATAATCTTTCATGTTCCACTATGGCACTCCAACTACCTTTTCCCCTAAATTCCTCACTGGCATTTCTACATCTGTGAGATTAGACTTATTATAAATTATTAGACTTATTAGAATTAGAATAAATTAGACTTTTTATTATTATTATTATGAAATCAGAAATCTCTGCAACTCTCTGATGAGGAATTGTATCCTCAAGGACAGTTAATAATCATAACTGTGAATGTGAATGGAATTAATGCTCCCACATAATTTAAGTGAGTAGCAGAGTGCATTAAAAAGCAGAATTCTAAAATATGTTGTTTACATTTGAATCATACAAAAAAGAGAGAGAACCCCACACATAACTCAGCATACCTAGGCAAACAGGAAGCTCTCAGCAATGGAATCTACGGGGATCCACCTCATGCTTCAGTGTAGTCCTAGGGAAATAGCCAAACACCAGTGTAGGAACATTCTGCTGGCCTTAACATATAGCAGCACTGGGACCCTGGATCAGCAACAAAGAAGCTTCCAGATCCCTTCAGCCTTGGCATTACATCCTCATCCCACCCCCTCAACATAGCACCAGACATGAGGGTCCCCCATGGGCCTCAGGGCAACATCAATATAGCATCAGATAATTAGCTAGGTCCTATAGCCTTTGGCACAAGAAGCCTGAGACAATGCACCTTCCACCCTAGGAGCAAAGATAAAATTTAAAATAAAGGAAAAAGATCAAAAAAGATTTTTGAAAAAAAAAATCTGACTACAGAAAATTATTATGGTGACAGGGAAGATCAAGACACAAACTCAGAAAAGGACAACAATGTCAAAACATCTTTGGACTAAGTCCCCCCGAAACCAGAAAGTGAATTTAAGATTAAAAAGAACTCATAGAAGAGGGTAAAAAGGAGTTTAAAAATCAATCAAAAGCAAAAAAAAAATTTAATTAAAAGAGACAAAAATGGAAATTACATCTTCCTAAAAGGTACCATAGACAATAAAGTAATATCAGTATTAAACATCTAAGCACTAAATAGCACAGCACCCAAATTTCTAAAGAAGTAAAATGAATCACAGGAATAGAGAATAAAACTATACTAGTAAGGGTTTTCAATTTTCTTCTCTCAGAATTAGATAAATCTAACCATAAAATAAACAACAAAAAAAGGAAGTTAAGGAGGTGAATACAATTTTAGAAAAGTTAGATATGATAAAATAGAGATAAATATACTTTTTTCTCAGTGGTACATGGCACCTATATAAAAACTGACCATGTATTAAGGATAGAAATTTCACAATCAAATACAAAAAAGTAGAAATATTAAATGCGTCCTTTTCAGATCATGATGTAATAAAATTATACTTAACAAAATGCCACAGGAAGATAGCTTAAAATTTAATTGGAAAGTAAATAATCTAATCCTAAATAATAAGTAGATCAAAGAACAAATATGGAAATAATTTCATCAAAGAGAATAACAATAATGAGACAACATACCAAAATTTATGGGATGCAGCCAAATCAGTACTTAGCAGAATCTTTATATTTCTAAATGCTTACATCAATCAAATGGAAAAAGAAATCAATGAATTAGACATGCAACTAAAAAAGCTAGAAAAAAGAACAAATTTAAAAACTCATAATTTACCACCTAATTAGAAATCCTGAAAATCAAAGGAAGGATTAATAAAACTCAAAATAAGAAAACCATTGAACAAATAAGTAAAACTAGGAGCTGATTTTATGAAGGAAACCCAATAAAATAGAAGAAAACCAAATTACCAATATCAAAAATGAAAAGGTGACTTCATCACTTGTGAAGAAGAAATAGAATTATAGGTCAGTGGAATAAAGTAGACACATAAGACACAGTAGTAAATACCATGGTAACCCAGTATTTGATAAATGCAAATACCCTCACTTCTGGTATAAAAACTCAGTATTTAACAAAAATTGTTGGGAAATCTGGAAAATGGTGATCTAGGCATAGCTCAACATATTTCACATCCTAGTCCAAGATAAGGTTGAAATGGGTTCATGATTTAGACATAGAGTGATACCATAAGCAAATTAGGAGAGCAAGAAATAGTAGTTTACCTGTCAGATCTATGGAGAAAGGAAAAAAACAACACATTTGACTAAACAAGAGCTAGAGAAAATTACAAGAGGTAAAACAGACAGTTTTTGATTATATTAAAAAGGTTTTATACAACCAAAATTAACACAATCAAGATTAGCAGAAAAGAAGAAAGATCCAAAACAATGTTAAAGTATCTCTGATAAATGCCTCATCTCTTAAATATATTGAGAATGTAGTCAAATTATTAAGAATACAAGCCATTCTCCAACCTATAGTCAAAGGCTATGAACAGGCAGTTTTCAGATGAAGAAATCAAAATTATCTATAGGTATATGAAAAAATTCTCTAAATTACTATTTATTAGAGAAATGAAAATCAAAATAACTCTGAGGTACCACTTTACATGTATCAGATTGGCTAATATGACAGAAAAGGAAAATGATAAATGCTGGAGAAGATGTAGGAAAATTGAGACACTAATTAATTGTTGGTGGAGTTGTAAATTGATTCAAACACTCTGGAGAGTAATTTAAAACCATGCCCAAAGGGCAATCAAACTATGATTTTGATCCAGCAATATACTACTATGTCTGTATAACAAACAAATAATTTTTTTTTTAAAAAGGGAAAGACTCTACACAAACAAAAATATTTAGAGCAGTTCTTTGTGGTGGCAAAGAATTAGAAATTGAGGGGATGTCCATCATTTGGGGAATGACTGAACAAGTTGTGCCATTTGAATTCAGTTTCTATAAGAAATTATAAATAGGCAGATTTCAGAAAAACCTGGAAAGATTTACATATACTGATTCAAAGTGAAATGAACATAACCAGGAGAACATTGTACACAGTAACAGCAATACTATACAATAATCTACTATGATTACTACTGTATTCAGCAATATTATCATCTAAGACAATTCCAAAAGACTCATGATGGAAAATTCTATCTACATCTAGAGAAAGAAGTATAGAGAGTAAATGCAGATCAAAGAATACTATTTTCACTTTTTTTCCTCTTTTTTTTCTATTTCTTTTTTCACAACATGAACTAATATCAAAATGTTTTAAATGATTGCATATATATATAACCTATATCAAATTGCTTACTGTCTTAGACAAGGAGAAAATTTGGAATCCAAAAAAAATTTTTTTAAATGAAAGTCAATGGATGCCCATCAATTGGAGAATGGCTGAATAAATTGTGGTATATGAATATTATGGAATATTATTGTTCTGTAAGAAATGACCAGCAGGATGATTTCAGAAAGGCCTGGAGAGACTTACAGGAACTGATGCTGAGTGAAATGAGCAGGACCAGAAGATCATTATATACTTAAACAACAATACTATATGATGATCAATTCTGATGGGCATGGCCATCTTCAACATGAGATGAACCAAATCAGTTCCAATAGAGCAGTAATGAACTGAACCAGCTATACCCAGGAAAAGAACTCTGGGAGATGACTATGAGCCACTACATAGAATTCCCAATCCCTCTATTTTTGTCCGCCTGCATTTTTGATCTCCTTCACAGGCTAATAGTACACTATTTCAAAGTCCAACTCTTTTTGTACAGTAAAATAACTGTTTGGACATGTATACATATATTGTATTGAACTTATACTTTAACATATTTAACATGTATTAGTCAACCTGCCATCTGGGGGAAGGGGTGGGGGGAAGGAAGGAAAAAGTTGGAATAAAAGAATTTGCAACTGTCAATAATAAAAAATTACCTATGCATATAAAAAGCTATAAAAAATGAAAGTCAAAATTTGTCTTTAAATGTAATTGGAAAAAATAAAATATTATTTTTTTAAAAAACCAATAAAGCACCAAGTAGTTATTACTATGTAACTTGTAGTTACTACTATTAGTTACTATGTAGTAGGGCAAGAATAGTCTTTTTGTGTCATGGATCTCTTTTTCAGTCTAGTGAAGCAAATAGAGCCCTTCTCAGAATAACATTCTTAAGAGCATAAAATGCATAGGACTATAAGTGAAATTAATTATATTGAAATATAGTTATCAAAGTATTAAAAGAACAAATTTTCAAAGTCCAGGTTAAGAACTGTGCTTGGCACTGGCAATATGCAGACAAAAATGAAACAGTCCTCTTCAAAAAGTTTAATTCTGTCAGATATGTAATATCTGATGCCTCTACTTATTGGTAGAATAGTCCAGGATAATTATATAAGTGAAAGAACAGAATATTCACTACATGAATATTCCTCATCACATCACAAATGTGCTTCTTTCAGATTTTGTCAAAGCTGTGTGAAATTTTACAAACTGACTCCCTGGCTGTACTCCTAGAGTGGCTACTCCAAGCAAGTGTGCAAGGTAAGAGGCAGGAACATTAAATGCCTCAGGTAAGCTATTCAGAAACTATGGGGTGCTTTCTTTCCTAAAAGAGTCTTAAAAACTAGGGGAAATTTGATTCCTCTACCATGAATTTATATGAATGCTGGTAGGGCAGTTTAGACTACCAGGAAGTATTCCAAGATTACATGTTTGTCTGTTTAAATGATGTTTCCTCCTATTGCTAGATTCTATTCAACATGTCTCATGTCAAAATGAGTATCTTCTCCCCAAATCAAAATTTCCTTTTAATGTCAATGTCTTAAAGTCTTTGGCACTACTCTCCCAATTGTCCATGTTTGACTTGCCCCTCTTCTTCATTTCCCTAGAAGCAACCAACATTTCCTATCAATTCTTCTAAAAATTTTGAAATTTCACTTTGTCTTTATATTCCCAGTGATGTCATTCTAATCTGGGACATCACTACCTCCAAACTTAATACATACTTTATATCTGGCGCCTCTGACACCAATACTTCTTTTTCTATTCCATTAATAAAGCAGCAAGCATTTATTAAAGTACCTACTGGGTACTTAAAAACTGTGGTTTTTGTGGGTTATTGTAGTGTTAATACCACTCCTTTTGTTATATTTTATATTCCCATTTCAAAAATCAAGCTGACTACCCTAAAGACATTACTCAATTTTTAATCACTTTATGGATACTACAAACTCTGACTTTGAACTAATTCCACCAAAGTAATTTCCAATTCCCCAAAGGAATGATAGACACTCCACTATTTTTACCTCATTTCTTGAGATCACAGATGAGACAAGGAGCAAGGCAGGCAGATCCTAATGTGGTCTGATAAGCACTTCACAATAGACATATTTCATGTCTTTAGGTACTTGGAGATATATAAACATCCTTTAAGTTAATATTCTCACTCTGAGACACACAAAAAATGCTCACAATCACTGAGTCTGAAGTAATTAACAAGTCTCTGAAGCTTTCTAGATCTCAGGTTCCTCATATGTAAAAATCTGGAGATTGGAATCCATTATCAAAGATCTTATATAGTTGTATCATTCAATGATTCCAAGAAACTGAGAGGATAATATAAGAGTCTAACTGAATTGGGTGGTTGAGACCATCTGTTAGGAATTGTTTGATGATTCATTCCTTCAGTCAGATGTAACTATTTGCCTGAACTTTATAAACTGTTTCCCACTCATGTGCTAATTCTAATTTCAATCCTAATTAAGAAATATATTAGAAGAAAAATGTGCAGTATCAGAGTTAATTTTTCTGTTTATTCCTGTACAGGTATTAAACTCATTTTAGATTCATCTTTTAGATGCAACTTTATGGATTCCTGATCTTGATTGCATAGCAAATCCAAATATGGATTTTGGTTCAATAACTTATAGTCCCTGGTCTTCTCCTTACTTTTTATTCAATTCCTCTATAGGAATTTCAAACAAAATGTCAGACTTTAGGGGAGACATTTGGAAAAGGAAGGATCCTTTATGTGCCTCCTGCAGTAGTATGTCATTAATATATTATGTGAGGTAGAATGAATAATGAATATTCAACTTGGAATCCCAGACATTTATTGGCTGTGAGATCCTGTCACTTAAACCACTTAACGTTTTGAACCTCAATTTCCTCATATATAAAATGAAGAGGCTGGACTCACTGAACATCAAGATTCCTTCCATTTTAAATCTATGATCCCCTTCTATGGTTCAAGAGTAAAGTGATTTTTGGGGTGTGAGCCATTCTGCACAGAATGTGTTTATACAAGGGACAAGGTAGAAATAGCTAATACTATGTTGAGTCTACAATTATAACTGCACCTTTATTTTCCCTTTCAAATCAGAAAAAGAGTGGGTATCAGCTTTGATCCATTCAGAGCTCTCTGAGATCAACTTGTTGAAAAACCGGGAGCCCATTCCTCAAAAGAAATCTGGAAAAGAGAAATCATTTTCTTCTGTCAAAACTGGCATGACTCCTTTTGTAGAGAGCAAGACTTCAGTCCTAAGCAAGGAAGAGATGCCGAAAGTCAATAGGTAATTAATGCTCCATCATGAAGAGCCTAGGTTACCAGCTGATGGTCAACTGGAGTCATGAGAAAAGTTGTGGAAGTCAGAGTTCAAAATTGCAGATCACATAATTATGAATCACAAAGTTATAGATCACGAAGTTATATGCTACCTTAACACTTAGCTGTCTTCTTTTAAAAAGTAAATATTTATGATACCTATTTCACAGCATAACCTTCTATAACTAAGGGGGTTATTGATTTTATTTAACTGCTTCTATGATATTTTAGACTTCAATCTATTTTTCATGGGGAAAAAAATCTATTTTCCCTCCTTCCTGCCTCATCCTCATTTAAAAAAAATAAAAAAGAAATAAAGTTCTATAACAAATATGCAACCAACCAAAACAAGTACAACAAATTGTTCACATGCAAAAATATATATTTGGCTTTATCTTTCAAGAAGAATGAATGTAAGGGGTTTATATGGATTAATTATATTAATATTTATTAATAGCTAGATTATTTTTTTTAATAACAGGGCTTTTATACTAAAAATTCTTGAATTTCCTCTCTCCAATATTCAGGAGACAATTTTTCCACTAAGTTATCTAATTGAGCACCTTTTTTTTCTATCATCTCTTTTCTAAGTTGAAAAGCAAAAGAAGACCTGAACAGGGAACAAAAAAAAATGCACATTGCTCTAAAAATTAAGAAAAGGGATTATTAAAAATGACTTACTACAAGGCTTAGATAAGATTTAAATT
This sequence comes from Antechinus flavipes, assembly GCF_016432865.1. NCBI lineage: Eukaryota > Metazoa > Chordata > Mammalia > Dasyuromorphia > Dasyuridae > Antechinus > Antechinus flavipes. The sequence goes on from NC_067403.1 coordinate 151,214,839, forward strand.
ATTTCCACACAAAGAGGTGCTATATTCTGATAAGAAGCTAAGTAAGGGAGTGTAGAACAGATAGACAAAAGATAAGATATGTGATTTCATTGACAGGTGTATCCAGTTGAAAAAAACTATCCGCAAATGCAGGTTAGCAATTTCTCTACAACTTAGAGTCTTAGAGAGTTGCTTAAAGCGCTGAGTGGCTAAGTAACTTGCTAAGGATATTGGATACATTATTTAAAAGACTATCCCTTAGGCCTAAGAAAATATTCTACATTGCATAAGGGAAAGAATAAAATAGAATAGTAGAAAAACAGCATCTACCTAAAACCCAACTGCTAGTATCACTTATGCAAATAGGACAAAAACTTTCCTTTAAAAAATGTATGGTTTTTGGAAGGCCCTATGAGATATAAACCAGTGGAAAAAAAGATAATGTATCATTTAGAAAAGTATTTTGAAAAAGGCAAAGGAAAATGAAATTAAGGTGAGAATATCTTTTTAAATTACTAGTTATGCAGGTGACAAAGTTGCTTTTTGGGGGCGGGGGAGATTATCTATTAATGCAGATTTTTTCTTTTTATAAAAGTATTGTCATCTTCCAGTTATACTTTTTCCTAATATTTCTACCATGAATCCAAGTAATAAATCAATATTATCATAACTGGGGGGGAAGAGGGACCAGAATCAAGATGGCAGAGTGAAGTCAGGAAACTACTTGAGCTTTCACAGTTTTCCTTGAAAACTACATGAAGCCAAGTTTCTGAATAGAGTCTGATGGAATGAGGATCTTAATTATAGCAGATCAGCAACTAAGATCCTCAGTTCTGACTCAGTAGGAGAGCAGACCAATGGGGCAGCCTCCAGTCCCAGGGCAGAAGGCAAATTGGAATCCCAGAAAACCAGACTATCACCTGGAGAGAGCAGGTTAGATGTGAGCAAAACACTAAAAATGGACCTCTGTGCTCAAAACCAAGGCTCAGAGAAACACAGGAAGCTAGGGACAGTACCATCTGTACCTCAGGTACAGAGCTCAACCTTAAAAAGAAAAAAGAAAAAAAAATGAGCAAGGAACAGAACCTTAACCATAGAAAACTACCCTGGTGAAAAGGAAGACCAAACACCAACTCAAGACTAGGACAAAATGCCCAAAGGGAAAATCTCAAAAGAGTGATATGGATTGATCTCAAGACCAAAGCACTATAAAGGACTTTAAAAAGTAAATTAGAGAGGTAGAAGAAAAACTTGCAAGACAGAGTCAACAGCTTGGAAAAGGAAAGACAAAAATTGACTAAAGAAAACAATTCCTTAAAAAATATAATTTGCCAAATTAAAAAAGATCCACTGAAGAAATCAATTCCTTTAAAAAAACAAACAAACAAACAAACAAAAAAAAAAAACAATTGGCCAAATAGGGGGGAAAATGCTTAAGAAAACATCTTGAAAAGTAGAATTAGTCAAATGGAAAAAAAAAAGATAAGAAAGCTAATTGAAGAAAATCATATATTAAAAAGTAGAATCAGGCAAATGGACATCAAGAATCAGTCAAACTAAAAAGAAAGAAAAAAATGGAAGAAAGGAAAAATACCTCATTGGAAAACAGTTGACCTTGATACAAGAGACAATATAAAAGTTATTGGTCTTCCTGAAGGTCACAACTCAAAAAAAGAGCTTGGTTAACATTATTCAAGAGATCATCAAGAAAAACTGCCCTGATATACTAGAACCAAAGGAGGAAAGAGTCATTGAAAGATTACATCGACCATTTCCACAAATAGATCCCATAAGGAAAACCCCAAGAAGCATTATTACAAAATTTCAGATCATTAATCTCAAAGGAAAAAATACTGCAAGCTGCTATAAAAAAGCAATCCAAGTATTGAGAAGCAATAGGATTACTTAGGATCTGGAAGCTTCTTCAATAAAGGATCTAAAGGACTGGAATACCATATTTCAGAAGGTAAAGGACCTAAGGTTACAACCAAGAATCAACTACCCAGTGAGACTGAGCATCATCTTTCTGAGAAGGAGATGGAGCTTCAATAAAGTAAGATGGCTTTCAAAAATTTCTATTGAAAAAACCAGAACTGAATCAAAAATTTGATCTTCAAACACAGGACTCAAGAGAAACATAGAAAAGTAAACAGGGAAGAAAAAAAAAAAAACTATTTAATTGTTAAATTGTTTACATCCCTAGATGGAAAAATATTTGTAATTCTAGAGAACTTCTTTTATTGGGGCAATTAGAGGGGGCATACGTAGACATAGGTTAAGGGTATAAATTGCTGTATTGTGATGATAGAAAAGGACATTAAGGATAGAAAAAGGATTATTCTGGGAGATGAGGAAAGGAGAAGTAACATGGGATTAATTAGATCTCATGAAGAGGCACAAAAAACCTATTGCTATAGAAGGAAATAAGGGAAGGAGATGAGCATTATCTGAAGCTAAATCTCATCAGTTTTGATTCAAATAGGGAATAACATATTCACTCAGTTGAGTATAGAAATTTATCTTACTCTTTGCCCTATAAGAAAGTAGTAGAAGGGGCAGCTAAGGTGGCACAGTGGATAGAGCAGCAGCCCTGATTCAAATCTGTTCTCAGACACTTAACACTTCCTAACTGTGTGACCCTGGGCAAGTCACTTAACTCCAATTGCCTCAGGGGGAAAAAAAGAAATTGGAGAGAAAAGAGGAAAAAAAAAGGAGTTGGAAATACTAGGAAGAAGGAAGTAAGAGAAAAGAGAAAGGGTGATAGAAGGAAAGGCAGGTCAAAGGTAGCATGGGTCAGAAACAACACACTAATAAGGAGAGACAGGGTGGGGGAAAAAAAGACAAAAGTATACACAGAAGAGAAAATAGTATGGAGAGAAATACTGGTAATCATAACTGTGAATGTGAATGGAATGAATTCTCCCATAAAATAGAAGCAAATAGCTGAGTAGATTAAAATCCAGAATCCTACAATATGTTGTTTACAAGAAACACATTTGAAACAGAGACAACATACAGAGTAAGGATAAAAGACTAGAGGAGAATTTATTATGCTACAGTTGAAGCAAAAAAAAAAAAAAGCAGGGGTAGCAATTTTGATCTCAGATAAAGCAATACCAAAATAGAGCTAATTAAGAGAGACGAGGAAGGAAACTACATCTTATATAAGGGTACCACAGACAATAAGTGGTATCAGTGTTAAATGTATATGCACCAAGTGGTATAGCATCCAAATTCTTCAAGAAGACAGTTACAGGAAGAAATAGCAAAACTATACTACTAGGGAACCTCAACTTCCCTCTCTCAGAATTAGATAAATCTAATTACAAAATAAACTAGAAAGAAACTAGGGAAGTTAATGGAATATTAGAAAATTTAAATATAATAGGCCAACCTCTGAAGAAAATTGAATAGGGAAGAAAGGAATATATCTTTTTCTCAGTAGTACATGGCACCTACACAAATATTTATCATGTATTAGGGCATAAAAACTTCACAATCAAATGCAGAAAGGCAGAAATAGTAAATGCTTTTTTTCAGATTACAATATAATAAAAGTCATATTCAATAAGGGGCCAGGGAAAGATAGACTAAAAACTAATTAAATCATCTAATTCTAAAGAATAAGTGGGTCAAACAACAAATCACAGAAACAATAATTTAATCCAAGAGAATGACAATGAGACAACATACCAAAGCCTATGGGCTGCAGCCAAAGCAATTCTTTGGGGAAATTTCATATCTCTAGTTAACATGAATAAAATAGAGAAAGAAGAGATCAATTAATTGGGCATGCAACTAAAAGAGCTAGAAATAACAAAGTAAAACTCCCCAATCAAATACCAAATTAAAAATCCTGAAAATCAAAGGAGAAATTAAAAAAAAATGATTGAAATAATAAAACTGAAGAGTTGGTTGTATGAAAAAACCAGCAAAATAGATAAACCTTTGGCTAATTTGATTAGAAAAAGGGAAAGAAAAAAATTTTTAATTACCAACATAAAAAATGAAAAGGGTGAACTCACCACCAATGAAGAAAAAACTAAAGCAATAATTAGGAGCTATTTTGCCCAACTACATGCCAACAAATCTGGCAACCTAATTAAAATAGATGAATATTTACAAAAATATAAACTTCCCATATTACAGAAGAGGAAATAAAACCAATGCAGTAAAGATTAGAAAAGAAGCAGAAGCTGAGGAAAAATTTTTTACATCCAATGGTTCTGATAAAGGCCTTATTTATAAAATAAATAAAAAGTGGAGACAAATTTAAAAGAATACAAGTCATTACCTGATTGATAAATGGTCAGAAGTTGACAATTTTTAGATGAAGAAATTAAAGCCATCTATAGTCATATGAAAAAATGCTCTAAATCAGTATTCATTAAAGAAATGAATACAAATTTAAAAACTTTCAAGTAGCACCTCACACCTCTCAGATTGGTTAAGATGACAAGAAAAGATAAAGATAAATGTTGGAGGGGATGTGGGAAAACTGAGACACTGATGCACCGTTGGTGGGATTGTGAACTGATCCAACCATTCTGGAGAACAATTTGAAACTGTACCCAAAGAGCTATAAAGCTGTGTATACTCTTTGATCCAGTAGTGTCTTTACTGGGTTTGTATCCCAAAGAAATGCCCCAAAAAGAGGGAAAGGACATGTGCAAAACTGTTTGTAGTAGCTCTTTTTGTGGTGGCAAAGAATTGGAAAATGAGTACATGCCCATTAACTGGGGAATGACTGAATAAGTTATGGATTATAAAAGTAATGGAATATTATTTTATTAAAACAAATGAACAGACTAAATTTTAGAAAGGCCTGGAAAGATTAACATGAACTGATGCTGAGCGAAACAAGCAAAACATTGTGCACAGCAATAGCAAGATTGTGCAATGATCAACTATGACAAACTTGGTTCTTCTCAGTGATTCAGTGATCCTAGGCAATCCCAACAAACTTTGGAAGGCAAACATTATCCACATCCAGAGAGAAAATGATGGAGACCAAAAGTAAATTGACACATTCTATGTTCAATTTTTTTTATTCTTCTGTTTTTCTTGTGGTTTTCCTGCTTTGTGCTGATTTTTCTCTCCCAACATGATTCATAAGAAAATATGTAAAAGAAAAATGAATGTACATGTATAACTAAAAGAAAAGTCTTCACATAACTGGGGAAAATAAAAAAAAATTAAGTTATCATAATGAGACTTCTATGGATATCAGAGGCTTTGGAAACATTAAAACACTTTTAAGACTTTCATCCTATATACCAAATATTTTTTTGTTACAAAATTATTCAATTTTCTGAATAGAAAGCAGATAGTTTATCTAGAACAAAAGCCCTAAAGATAGTATTGCTATGTTTTATCACTGAGACTTTGGATGATAATCTACAGAGGACGGGCAAATAAGGTGTGTATGGAATTCATTTTTTTTTCCTCTATCCAATTTAGAGTTCAAAGTCAAAAACTGGAAAAATACAAAGAACCAAGACAAGGTTAAGTATTATTTGAACATATTAATGATAAGATTTAAAAACATGAGTCCTACCAATCCTTCACAAGGTATAACCCAGTTGATGAGCCTATCACCCTTAGAAATAACATTGGAGGCAGAAGACCTTGATTTAAATCTTAAATCTGTTAATTCCTGCTTGATTATGACCTAGGGAAAATAATTTAATCCTTCTGTGGCTCACTTTATTCATATCTATAAAATCAAGATTAATCTTAATGGCTTTTAAGCTCTCTTCCACATAAAAATCTATGATTCTCTTCTTCTAAACTCAGTTGTAATAAAAGCAAGGTTTTGGTTTTCATTAAGCAAGGGATTCACATAAAATAGTAGAAAAATTTTTTCAGTATCAGAAATCAAAGTTAATAATGGATGTTTCTGGAATGCTTACTATAATTGACAAAATCTGATTGGATACCTCTTAATAAAAACCAACACTATTTGCTAAGATTGATAAAAATTTAACTGTTTTATATAAATGTTATATTGGGAAGACAGTTGGCCAAAAAAAAAAAAATTAATGAGAGCAGGGCTATGTTGGAGCAAACCCTTAATGGCTCTCAAGAGCCTGTTGTTAACTTTTTAGTATGAGCATTTACACCTTGGAAATTAGCAAAGGCTACAAATCAGGGCCTGATTTATTGATTTTCTAGACTTGAGCAGATTAAACTTTAAGTCATTCAAACTATTTTTTTTGCAGAGTTGGTTGTTAAACACTTTCTAGTAGTAATTCTCCACGGATCCCACTTAGCTCAGTTTCAGAGTTCCACATTATGTAGTTCCTTAATGGACGCTCAAAACTGAATTTACAAAGTTTCAATTCCCATGTCATCTTATCTGGGTTCTATTTCAGAGTCTGAGGAAAAGCCTGGATTGATTAAAGAGGCAAATAAGTTTGAAGAACTCATTGAAGAATATTTTAGCAACACAAAGACTCCTGCCAAGAATCTGAAGATTTGGGAGAGAAATTATTGCCCCTCACTCAGTAGCAAAAGCAACAATATGAAGAAACCAACAAGGGAACAGTTTGTATTCCCCAAAACCCAATAATTACAATATTTTGAAGTTTTGAGTCAAAGAAATTAAATTAGTAGTAAATACCAAGGGGAAAAGGCCTATTCTGGCTTTTCTTATCAGTAAGCCCAAGTTCATCTATTTTTACTCTCGCCCAAAAAATGTTTTCAAGATGGCCTATAAGCCATATAAGCATGGACAAGTTATTGAAGTAACAAATTTTAGTCTTCAAATATTGGTAAATTATAGATAAATCTGAATGTTGATTATATTTTAATTATTTTTAGCCTGTTAATTTTGAATACGTATGAAATAAAATACATATATGCACACATGTTCTATTTTCATGATTTGCAGAGTCACTACATAGTGGTGAGGACCTGATAATTTCATCACGAGATAGGGCTGTCTGAACCAGGTCTGACTCAATTCCATATCCCCTATCCATGCTTGGTGTCTTCATTAAAAAAAAGATTATAAATCTCATGGGGTTGGTCACACAGGATTTCTCCCCCTCTTCCTCCCACTTAACTGCATATCATTGGAGGAGTTGCATATTTGAAGTCTTATTCTCCAAAATAATCCAAGAGTGAGCAGAATCTGAGCATAAAGGAAAAACCCACCCTCCTCTAGTCATTTTCTCAATTTTTCTCATTATTTTAAGTGGATAATAGTGTAGATGATGACTTTAATTTGATATCAATTACTTGGTCATCTGCTCTCCATAATCTTTAACTTTCATACACCTATAAAATTATAAATATAAACCTTTGAAATTCATAAAATATCTTTAGCTGTTTTTTGAGAAAAGGTGGGAGGAATGGGGTAGACAAGAACCATTACATCAGGATTTGATGGAAAAAAACAAACATAAAAATCTACTTTTTTAAAAAAAGTAATTAAATAGCATGTAATAAGAAAGATTAATTTAAACCCAATTACCAAGTAGAGCATTTAGGTAGGCTTCCTAAACATTCCCTGACACACTGGAACAACTTAACTGTAGACAGTTACCAACAACAGATAAAATATTCATATGAAAAAACATAAAGGCAAACACTAGAAGACTGAAGGAATAATAATAATTGAAATAATTAAGATTTATTTAACACTTTAATTTACAAAGTTCTTCACAAATGTATTATCTTGTTTCATGCTCGCAATAAGCCCTGTGAGATGAGATATGTGCCATTACAGGAGCCTTTTTTTCACCAATGAGGAAACTGATGTGCCCAAGCTCCCCCAGCTAATGTCTGTAGCAAGATACAAACTCGAGGTCTTCCTCACTCCAGGTCCAGTGCTCTATCTAGTCCTGTATGCTCTGTCTGCATAATGTTCAGCCATTAAGTATTAATTCCTTAGACACTCATTTTCTAAACAGTTGAGAAGAAATGAAAAAATTGTCTTTGTTCAGTTAGTATTCAAAGGACTCTTCAATTTAGAATAACTAATAACTAAATAACGAGCATAATAGGGATGTAGATTTTGTTTCCTATGCCAGAAGTTGGGGGCACCTCTGCTGCTCTCTCTGCAGACATCACTGCTGAGATTATGTGCTGTCCATTCTGTCTGGCCCCTCTCCTTTTTGCGGTGGGTCCAGCACATTTTCAGTGTTTTCTTCTGCACTAGAGTCGCTCTCCTCCTCATCCTTAGCCCTGTTGCTGGCATGTTCATGTGAAGAGTTTTCACAGACTTTGTCTGCGGGGACAGCACCTTTCCGCTGAGGAAGGATGCTAAAAAATGCTTCCTGCCAGTCTCTTGTCTCGAGGTATTCTAATACGATCTCAAAAACTATAAAGAAAAAAAAAACCCAAATTTTTTTAGCAGAGCAATCTATAATACTTCCCACACCCTGTAAAAATGCACTTCTTCCTCTATACTCTCTGTCAAAATATGCTGACTTCGAAATCTCAGGGTCAGGATCTGAAAGCAGCATAGGACCCTTCCCTTTCTTCTCACTACTGAATTCAGTTTTTCCAAAAGTATAGAAACCATTTCTTTTCTTTTTTCCCGTACTCTTTTTGCTCCCATCATACTTCTGATATGCCATAACAAATTATATTTACTGTAAAGCAAAAACCATCAGGAAGTAGAAGTTTAAGTTTCTTCCAAAAAATGAATGAGGTAATCACCTCTGCAGCAAAGTCTTGTAAATAGTCATTTACTTCAGGCAGATGCCCTTATGTCCTGGAGAATCCTCTCTTGAAAGACTAGGTAATCAATTGTACCTCAGAGCTACGTAAAGCATGCCAAGGATATCGGAACCCAGATTGAAAGAGACTTAGCTGTGATGCTAATGGAATGTTTTCTGTTTAACCACTTCAGAACTTACCATGATTAACAGCTAAAACTTTTCGACTATTCATTTTCACAAAATCCCCAAGTGGAAGCTGTGCATGATGAATTCCATGCTCTGATGCTTGTCTATATGTGATACCCTGTAACAAGGACACTATAATTGGTATTAAAACATAATTATTTCAAAGCAAGGTCTGTGATATGGTGGGGCAAGGGAAAGACCCTAAGCAAATCCTACGCAAACAAATAAGCAGACTAAAGAACGCGTTCTGGGGAAATTTGTCTTTTTTTTTAAACTGTGGTTGGGAAAGATACTTCTAATATTGATTTGCTTTTACCTCCTACAATCATTCTTTTTAGAATGTAATGTGCCTCCCAAGCTCTGATCAGATCTGTGTCTATAAAAGAACACATCAGATCTCTTTTTTCTTTTGTATCCTTCTAGTTATTAATAAGTATTAAAGCTTAAAACTTCACCAGGACAGGTGGGACACTATACAGTCTAACATACTGAATTTCTATAGAAGCATCATTAATTTTCCTTAGCAGAAGATACGGAGATAATGCATATTTGTAATACAAAATGAACTTTAATCTTTTTTTACAGCAATAAGATAATAGAATGTAACATAAATGCAACAGCTATATTTCATTTATATAGTATATCCCAAAAAAGTTTTAGTGAGATTTTAACCTATTTAAGTTTTAATAGCTTAGAATAATAGTATAGTTATTAAAGCTTAAAGTGGCACTAAGATTTTTGGGATATAACAAGGAGGAGCAAAAAAATAACATGAAAAAAATGAAATATACAAATCACTCTGTATCAAAAAAAAAAAGATTTTTTTTGTCATTTTTTTGTTTTCTTCCCCAAGAAAATTTTATCAAAGCTACTAGCCAAACTCACTGATAGGAATTCCAACTCTTCTCTGCTCCCTGTAAACCCTTGAGGCAGGAGTCTGAAAAGTATTAAAATGGTCAAAAAAGACAAAGAGCAGATGGAAAAATCGAAGCCAAGTCTCTGAATTATCCACATACTGGATAACCAGCATATAAATTACTGAGAATTAACTTTGTAGTGTGTATTATATACTATAAATAGACGAATTAAGGTATTTTTTTAGTTGAAAAAGACGTAACAGAAATAAACATGGCCACAAAAGAATGTAAAAGATTAATTTATATTTAAGGAGATAGCACAGGAAAGCTTGAAAGCAGCTCATTGTATACATTTCTTGAGAAGTTTACAGAGTAATACATTTTTTATTCTGGGGGGCATATTGTATTGATAGATAAGTTACTTTCACTTTCTGTAGAAATTTTCATCTGTCATTTAATAAATACTTTTTTTGTTAAATTAATTTTAGTATATTGGCAAAGTACTGTACGATTCCCTCTGGAAAAAAGCAGCTCTGTAAGTTGACATTCTGATGGAAGGCAAAAGTAGACCAAGACAAAGCAAGGAGGCAGGAAAATGAACTAGATCATATCATCAAAACCAAAGATCCAAGATGAAATGGATACTGCCAGAGTCAGTGACCCAGACCCATCTTTTCTCTTTCATTACCAAATGCTAAAAGCAGATTTTGTGGGTACTGGATCTGTGATCTCACAGGCAGGGGAACTTCTACTGAAGAAAACAGTACTGACAGGCAATTGCTCTGCAACTTCCCTGTCTGAGGGTTGCTTGGGGCCCTATGAGAGGAAGGGCTGCCCCTTGTCACCCAGCCGGAGAAGCATAATCACCTTATGATGATTGTGATCAACCAGTCCTCCAATCACATAGGCCTTGGACTCATCTAGTTCCTTCAGTATATTAGGTGAATCTGACGTAAGATAGATCAGGTCCTCTTTCTTCATAAGTTCACTGTAGTGCTCTGGTTTGATATGAATATCCTTGAAGACACAAAGTAGGAGAAGTAATTAACCAAAAAGTTATTTAGCTAAAGCAAACTCAGGAGTGAATACTTTCTTCTCTATTTTACCCCAAACTTTTAACACATGTTTTATAAGTAAAACAATTCTTGTCAGAGTAAGAGAAAAGTGTTTAATAAAATGTAGGTCATATTCAATCCAATTACTTAAATGAGTACAATAGATTACTATGCTTCCTTTATCAGATGTTTCCTACTCTAAACCATCTTATATACTGATGTCCCAATAACTTTTGGATCTAATCTTTCATCATTTCACTCACTCAAAAAATTCCAGTGGCTCCCCATCATCTACAGTGTATAAAGTATAAGTCTTTTAATTTAGCATTCATAGTTGAAATGGGTCTTTCCACTTTCATCTTCTATTACCTCTTTTCCTAACTACAAATTTTTAGAATTTGTCACCTCCCAAAAGGTGCTATCAGGGAAAAATCTGAATCATCCAAAAAGATTTGGACAAATTCATTATGGTAAAAGTCATACATGTTTAAAATGAGGGGACAGACTTTAAATCTAACATACCATGGAGAATAATCAGGGCTTCTTAATACATTTGTAAGGGCTTTTGAGGCAAAAGAATCCTGGACTGGAATGAACCAGCCTTTCTTGATCACCTCAGCTCTCTTCTTCCTCAGAATTAATGTACAATCTTTTATTTATATCTATAGTTAACTCCAATTCTGCACCTGCCCTCAATGTCTGTACTTTTGTCCTATAGTTAGTATGATTTGTTCCCTCAATCCTAGAGAAATTATAAAAACAAAAAGTTATTTAATCTCATAAGAATATTTTTCCAGTTTTGTAGTTATAATTACATCTGTAATATACATGAGGAAAATAAGATCCTTTGGCTTTATACTCTCTTTTGTTCTCTCTCATTCTCTCCACAAATATTCATTTATATGTATTTATATATGCATGTATATAGTCAATTCCTAAAATCTGCCACTTCTTCCTATGTAACATTTTATGATTTCACCTTTCCTTCTTAATTCTAACAATCTCAGCCTTGGTCCAACTGCTGTCACTTCTTTTCTAAATGGGACCTCTTACTCACACAACTTATTAATTAAAAAGATGATTCCTGTTGAACAGAACAGCATATGCATAAAATATCTTATCTTCATAAAATGTTTTACAAATTGCTCAAGTAATTGTTGTGCATAAGATGCATAGATTGGCCAAGAGAAGGCAAAATGAATTTGGCGAGTCCAGTAGTAGTTCCATAGACAATGTCAACAAATTTGTGGGGAGGTCTCTAATGACTCTCCATTTTCTGCTGGCCTCAAACAGCACTGCAAAGGCAGATTTGACTTAATGTACTATTGAAGAGAGTTGTCAAAAATTGGAAGTGCCTTAGGATGGCTGTGTAGGCTTGCCAGAGCTCATGCTCTGCTAGTACAACCTTAATAATTTCAGCACTATGCCATAATGAGTCACTAAATGATGACTTTAATAGATGCTAGTACAGCTATCCTTTCCACATTACAGCTTTTCTCATTGAAGTGAGCTACTCATCATTGGAGATCCTCATATAGAGGTTGGAAAACCACTGCTGCAAAGGAGATAGCATTTGAGGAATGCTTTCCACTGATGTGAATATGCCACATGCCTTCTGTAAAGGTCTGACAGGACTTCTATCAATTTTACAAGATCTTCTGCCTCTGAAGAAGGCTCTTCAACAGATGCCTCAGCTGGTCTCATTTCCATGTTGCTGCTTATCATTATAATCAAAAGCCTTTACTTGCTCAAATTAATTTGGCCCTGTACTAAGGTTGACCTCTTTGCTCCTTCCAGACAAATTTATTCATTTTTCCTTAATCTGATAAAATGAAAGCTTCTCGAGAACCTTCTCTCAGGTCTGTCCTAGAACAATATTCAAATCTCAGCTTCTCAAGCTCCCTCTCTCTAGCTACTCAGACAGTTCCTCCCAATGACTAATCCATTAATCATTACTTTCCTTCACTTGTCCCACTAACTGCATATAATGTGAATAATATGAAAGCCTTAAACTTGGATTTGTCAAAACTGTGTCATAGATCGAAGTATTCTAAGAATGAATCTTCTGATGAATGAACTTCCTTGAATTTGGCTCCAAGCAGTCTAACATTACACAAAGTTCTACTTTCTTTGGTTATGTACTTACTTTTTGTATTTGCTTTTACTTTTCACATGTATCTGTTCCATTAGTTTTACATGATTTCTATTTTAAACTAATAAAAAGAAACAACATCTATTAAATGTGTTTTGTATATTAATCAGAATGAAGCCAGGTACCTGGGGGCATAATTAATGTTTTTCAAAGATGGAGAAATTTCAGAAGTGAGAATTAAAAACTGGAGACAAGGGAGAGAATCAAAGTAGATTACTGATTCATTTGACAAATACAGTAGAAGAGTTTTCTCATTGGGAATTAAGATTTAGAATTAAAATTTGATTTTGCCACATTATTTTTGTTACATTGGGCAAGTCACTTTAGCTTTTGTCATTCAGCTTTGAAAAGCATTTTTCCTCAAAAATTAAATTTGCAAAATATAGAATCAGAGTATCTTTTGAATGAATATAGCTCTCACATTTATTGCTTAGTGAATTCAAAACAACATTTTAAAGTAAGGTAATTTACAAATTTAAAAAAATCAAATAGTTAACTCAGAATTACACAGCAAGTCAGTGCCAGAGATAGGTTGAAAACCAGACTTCTAGCTTCCAATGAAGGACTCCATCCAAAAGATTAAGGATAACGCCATCTAGTGGCCTCCTAACATTATACTTTCTATATATTATACCTACCCTCTTGCTTTGATATCTCTTGTCTTCTATCTATTCCCATGGAATGTAATCTCTTTGATTAAATATGGTCCTTGACAGGACATATTTCATTTTAGTCTTTGTATCTGCAGCACTTATAAGCACTTACTAAATATTTGGCACTTTAAATTCAATTTTCTTACTCATTTTGTTCTAGAAAGGTAAAGTGGAAGTTAAGAAAAAAATACTGGATTTGAAGTCTAATGCCTTCTCTGCCATTAAAAACCTATGAGTCTTTGGACAAATTCCTTAACTTTTCTAGGTCTCAATTTCCTCATCTATAAATGAGTGGGCCACACTAGATCTAATTTCCTTTCCATCTCTAAATCTTTGGTTCTGCGATCCTTTGCTGCTCACTATGTTGTTGCCAAAGAATGTTCATTGCTTTATCTGGCTAAGCTCTAGTATGATATATATATACACAACAATTAAGGCAATAAAATGTAGAAATTTAAGCACATTCACATTTGAAGCAAGACATTTACCCTGACTGAATTACCTTCCAGTTGACCCATCCTTTGTCATTTTCATCCATGATCTTTTTCAGCTGACCTCCATGACTGGTCAAATAATACTGGATGGAGATTGTAGAATGAGAGACAAGAAATTAGAAAAAAAAGAAAAAGAACAATGAATATTTAAGTTCCATATATAGTTTTCTAACAAATACTTATTTTTCCATCAACAATACATAGGGAAAGGCAGCTAGGTGGTGCAGTGAATAAAGCACTTGCCCTGCAGTCAGGAGAATCTAAATTCAAATCTGGTCTCAGACACTTAACACTTCCTAGCTGTGTGACCCTGGGCAAGTCACTTAATCCAATTGCCTCAGCCAAAACAAAAAAAAAAAAAAAAAAAAAACCATAGGGAAAAATTCCTAAAAAAAAAAATTCTTTGTCCAAGGAGGATAAAAATCTGAATTATGCTTCCTCACCTTTATTAATTTTTTTTTTTTTTTTGCCAATCCTAATAGATGGCTATTATTTCCTATGCATATTCCCACTCCAGGGAATTATGAGAATTAAATGAACTACATTGACTCCATCTTGTGATTAAATTCTAGAGCTAACTTAGTTTCCTTTCTATTCAAATTCTATTTTAGTATTTTCTTGTTCCTTTGATTGAATACAAATACTTGGGGGATTAGGAAACCTCTTTTTCTGATTTCAGGGAAATACATGTATTTGCTCTCCCCCTCCCAAATTGGAAAGTGCCTAATCTTTCTTCCAATTAAAATCAAATGACCTAATTTTCTATCCTGGTTTTCTATCCTATTAATTCTTTTTAAAACAATACATAAATGACTGTCTCCCCTGTATTTGGGATCCAGTGCTAAGATGAGGAGATCTGGTCCTGATCTGTTATGCAATTGGCACTCACTGCTTAATAAAAAAAGTAATATTCTTGAAAGCTAAAATTTTTGTTTCCTCAGTCATTTCAGATTTCACCCATCACACATTCAAGAAGCTAATGGCTATCTCTCCTCCCCCAAATTCATAGACAATTAGCATTCTGTACTTTGGAAAGATAAGAAAAGTGAAAAGAGCCACTTTCAAATATCAGCTACATTCAACATATTCTGCCAAGTATTAAAGGAGAAACAAAGATAAATGAGATACAGTCCTTGCCTTTATGGGATTTATAATCTACTAGCAGGGAATTACAGAAACATAAGAAAAGGTAGAAAATAACAGTCAAGGCCCAAAGTTCAAAATTCTCAGTTCTTATTCACCTCTATTCCCCTGTCATCATTATTATAATACTCATAAACTCAAAAGCTCAAGAACTGTGGAGACCCTGAAATTCCAGAAATTCTAGATTCTGTCACCTGCCAGCTCTTCATCAAAACTCTAAAAGAAGTCAAGGAAATCAGCACCAATGAGGGACTAGAAGAAATGTATGGAGGTACAAAAGAAAGGCTACCTCTTTTTTACTTAGCTAAAACATCTTGTAGACTCAAAACCTACAAAATACGTAACAATAATATAATTCAATTCCTCTCTTACCTCTGTCTTTAAAACAAACTAAAAAACTCGAACAAACAAAAAATTAAGAAACTAAATCCCAGAAAATTTAACAAGTATGAAATGAGAGAAGTAGATCTAGGACCAAGGCCTTCTAATTTCCAGTGTGGTACTTTTTTTTTTTTTTTAAGAAAAAAATTATCTTTAAAATTCATTAAAAAAATTTTTTTTGAGGACCAAATTCTCTCCTGATTCTACTCACTTCACCTTGGATCAGTTCATTTATGTCTTTTTTATATTTTTCTGAAACAATCTGCCTGATCATTTCTTATTGTACAATAGTTCTCCATCACATTCATATGCCACTATGCACATAGTTTGCAGTAAAAAACTGTTGATAGGTTGTGAAATGATCTAACCATGCTAAAAAATGATGTGGAACATGTCCAAAGGGCTAAAAAACTCAATATTAACAATTCTTTCTGTGGTGGCAAAGAATGAGAAATTGAGATGATACCCATCAGTTTTTAGTGTACTTATTTTCCTTCATCTCCTCCAGGATTTGTCATTTCTATTATGTGTGAGATAGTACTTCAGATCTATTTTACTTTGCACTTTTCTAATTAATGATTTAGAACATTTTTAAAAATATAGCTTTGATTTCTTCTGAAAAAAAAATGCCTCTTCATAGCCTCTGACCACTTATCAAGTGGAGAATAGTTCTTATTTTAATAAATTTGGCTCAATTCCTTATATATCTGAGATGAGGCCTTTATCAGAGAGATTTGCTGCAAATTTTTTTCTGTTTCCTCTTAATTTTTGCTGCATTTGGTTTTATTTGTGCAAAACTTTAATAATTTTATGCAACCAAAATTACTTCCATTTTACTTCCCATGATCCTATCTTGTTAGGTCATAAACTCTTCCCTTATCCATCCAAAGATCTGACAAATAAATTTTTATATGCTTTTAATTTGCTTATGATAGCACCCTTTAGAACTATATCATATACCTATTTTAACCTTATTTTGGTATAACAATGTGAGATGCTGGTCTATGTCCAGTTTTAGCCAAACTGCTTTCTAATTTTCTCAAGAATTTTTGTCAAATGCTTGGATTTTTGGGTTTATCACATGCTAGATTACTATAGTCATTTACTATTGCATACTGTATATTTAATCTATTCCACTGATCTACCACTCCATTTCTTAGCCAATATCAGATTATCTTCAGGATCATTACTTTGTAATATAGCTTAAAATCTGGTGAAAGGCCACAGTTCACATTTTCTTTTCATTGACTTACTTAATATTTTTGCCCATTTTTTTCTTTCAGATGCATTTTAAAATAATTCTTTGATAGTATGATTGACATGGCACTGAATAAGTAAATTAATTTAGGTAAATTGTCGTTTTTATTTTACATCTTGGCCTATCCACAAAAAATTAGTATTTCTACAATTATTTGGATCTGTCTTTAATTGATTGGAAAGTGTTTTATAATTATGTTCATACAGTCCCTAGGTTTGTTTTAGCAAGTAGACTCACAAATATTTTATATCTGAAGTGATCTGAAATGGAATTTCTCTTCCTATCTCTTCCTGCTGAGTTTTGTTGTAATATACAAAGAGGCTAATGATTTATATGAGTTTATATATACATCCTGCAGCTTTGCTAACGTTAACTTGTTTTTGACTAGTTTTTGAGTTGATTCTCTAAGGTTTTCTAAGAATACTATCATATACTTTTTGCAAAGTATATAACAATTGCAAAGAGTAAGGTTTTTTTCCTCTCTGTCTATGTATATTCTTTCAACTTCTTTTTCTTATCTTATTGCTATAAGCTAACATTTCTAATATTATGTTAAATAATAATGCTTGACTACTGTTGTCTGTTCTATTCTAAAAGAGGATCATGTCATCAGGGAAGGGGATGTTATATCATGTAAGTGAATTTGATTTTAATGAGGATGGGCTATGTAAAGTCACTAGCCTCACATTCTTCCCCAGAACCATCTGGATATGCTGGCAAGATATAGATGAGGTCAACTGTGGATGGCCCGCAATAGTAGTGATAATGATTATCCTTGCTTCAATTCTGATCTTACTGGGAAAGCTTATCCCCATTCCAGATAATTCTTGTTCTTAGTTTTAGAAAGATACTACTTATTACTCTAAGAAAAATTCTATTTCTAGTGTTTTGAAGAGGAATGGATGTAACTTATTTAAAAGCACTTTCTGTATTGAGATCATCATTTATTTTTGTTTTTGTTGTTTATTGTTATTTATTTATAATTCCCTTAATATTGAATCAGTCCTGCATTCCTGATATAAATTCCACCTGATCATGAGGTATGTTTTTTGTGCTATATTGCTGTGGTCTTTTTACTAGTATTTTATTTTAAAAATCTGCATCAATATTCATTAGAGAAATTGGTCTATAACTATCTTTCTCTGTTTCTGCTCTCCCTGTTTAGGTATCAAAATAATATTTGTATCACAAAAGGAATCTTGGACTCCTTTACTTATTTGTTTGTTTGTTTTTAAACAATTCATATAAATTGACATTGTTTAATATTTGATAAGATTTCATTTGTAAATCCATTTGGTCCTTCCTAGGGATTTTTCCCTTAGGGAGATCATTTATGTCTTGTTCAATTTGTTTTTTCTAAGATAGGGTTATTTAAGTATGTTTTTCTTTTTCATTAATCTGAGCAATTTATATTTTTGTAAATATTCATCCATTTTACTTAGATTGTCAAGCTTAGGCAAAATTATGTTTATTAATTGCTTTACTTTCATCTTCATTGAGTTCATTCGTTCTTTCTTCATTTCCCATAAAACAAGTTCCTAGATTTATTAGTTCAATGGTTTATTTTTTCTAATTTTATTCTTTAATTTTCAGAATTTCCATTTTGGTGTTTAATTGGGAATTTTTAATATGTTCTTTAAAGTTTTTTTTTCTTTTAGTTGCATGTCTAATTTATCAATCTACTCTTTCTATCATTTATTAATTTTCCCCTATGTACTAGTCTGGTTGAATTCCACAAATTTTGGAGTGTTGTCTCACTGTTGCCATTCTCTGATGAAATGATTGATTTTCTATATTTCTATGTTTGTTCTTAGACCCACTCATTAAAGAGTAAAATTATTTAGTTTCCCATTGATCTTTAATCTATTTTATTGTATGTAGTTTTTATTGCATTATGGTCTAAAAAGGATGCCTGAGGTCTTTCTTCAGATCTTCTTGGGTTGAACTAGGAGGACACCATTCTGCCCCAAATATTGATTTTTTTTCAGTCTATATTTGCCCTGAGGAACAAATTTGTTCTATTTGTAGGGAAAATCTGGAGAGCTTGAAATTTACCAGCCTACTCCACCATTTTACCAGAAGCCTCCATATTCATTTCTTATAGAACAATAATATTCCATTACATTCATATACCATAATTTATTCAGTCCATTTCCCAATTAATGGGCATCTACTTAATTTCCAATTCCTTGCCACTACAAAAAGAGCTGTTACCAAAAATGTTTGCGCATTTTTCCCCTCTTTTTCCCCTTTTTTATGATCTCTTTGGGATATAGGTCCAGCAGTTACACTTCTGGATCAAAGGGTATGCACAGTTTTATGATCCTTTGGGCATCGTTCCAAATTGCTCAGTTACCAACTTCACCATCAATGCATTAGTATTCCAATCTTTCCTTCACAATCCCTCCAATATTCTTTATTATTTTCTCTTGTCATCTTAGGCAATTTGAGAGGTATGAGGTTGTTGTCTTAGTTAGCATTTCTCTAATCAAGAGTGATTCAGAGCATTTTTTTGTATGATTAGAAATGGTTTTAATTTCTTTGTCTGAATATTGTTCATATCCTTTTACCATTTATCAATTGGGTAATAACTTGTATTCTTTTAAATTTGAGTCAGTTCTCTATATATTTTAGAAATGAGGCTTTATCAGAAACATTGGTTTAAAAATCTTTTCCCCCAGCATTCTGCTTCCCTTCTAATCTTGACTGTGTTGGCTTTGTTTGTGCAAAAACTTCTTAATTTAATGCAGTCAAAACTATCATTCTTTGCAGATGATATAATTTTGAATGTTGGAAATGGGTGGATTCCAAAAAAAAAAAAAAAAAAGGCACAAGGACACAAAAAACAATGAAAGATAATGTGAGAGATTGTACATTTTAAATTATCTTTCCTAAAAGCTAATGCAGACATCAAAAAAGATTGGATTTTGAGTTTTGCAGGACTATGTCCAAATACACATTACAGACTGACTAGAAACAGCACAAAAATATCATACCTTTCTGACATTAAAGTAACAATCTCTCTCTCTCTCTATTTGTCTCTCTCTCTCTCTCACACACACAAACACACACACACACACACACACACACACACACACACACACAAGCTTATTTTAAATTACTGGTACTTACCTGCACAGGATGTGATGCTCGGCGATTTTCTGCATAACACCTCTGAATCTGTTTATGAAGCTTTTTAATATCCTATAAACAAAATATTTCATTTTCAGAAAAAAGTTCCCAAAATCAATTGCTAATGTAGTAATCCTCTTGCTTAAGGGCAATAGAAAAGTCTGCCATCAAAACAAGAGTTGCAATAACCCCAAATCCAAATGATTATCATATAAGTGCTCTGCAATATTATCTATGTAATCCCTAGACAAATTATGCCATTCTATAAAGTCTTATTACTTTGTTCTACTGCCAGATCCATCAATTCTGAAATTCCCTCAACCAATTTTAATTTCTTGTCATTTTACCTCTCTAACTTCCCTGCAACTCCAAATCTACTTCTTCCAAACTATGATTTCCAATCCCTTAATTCCTGATTTTTTTTCAGGTTTTGAACAATGCATTAACTATATTCTCAACAACCCTCAGTAGATCCTTAGAGGAACTATGCAATCCTTTTCTCTTAAATGCTTATTTTATTATCAATTTTGCCCTGCCAAACCTATGCCTTATATTACTTCCTCTGTCTTCACTCCTACTCACAAGTGGCTGAAGAAAGCTAATGAAAATCACAGAACTGTGTTACTTGGATAAATGGATTTCTTATTTATCTCAATTTCAGCGAGATAATTTTTACACTCATTAATTCACATCAATTTTTTCTAAATTATTCATCCTTTCTCAAATCCTCCATGGCTTCCTTATCCCCCTCTTTCCCACCTGAGAACCTTGCCTCATGCTCGTTTCACACAATGAGATGATCTTTCTCCTTGACAAGGCACATGTCTTTACAGGAACCCTTAATCTCTTCCCCATCTATCTCCTCTAGCAAACTGCCACCTTTATTATCCATCACTTATCTTCAATCTCTCCCAGATGACTGGTTGTTTCCCTACTGCCTACAACATGTCCATGTCTTACTAATCTTCAAAAAAACTTTCACTATCCATCTCCTCTAGTTAGTATCCTGTGCTTTTCCTCCTTCTATGGCTACATTCTTTGAGAAAGAAATTCTTATAATTTACACTCCCTTATATAGCCTGCAATCCAGTGACACTGACCTCTTGGCTGCTCTACAAAGAAGACCCTCCAACTCCTGACTTCAGCATTTTCTCTGGCTATAATGTCTCCTTTCTCATTTCTACCTCCTGGTTTCTCTGGCTACCTTCAATTAAAATCTCATCTTCTACAGAAAGCTTTTTCCAATTCTTAATTCCACTATCTCTATACTGATTACTTCCAATTTATCAGATTTTTAACCTATTTGTACATAGCCTTGTTTGTAAATTGTGTCCTTCATTACATTGCAAGTTCCTTAAGAACACTGACTATCTTTTTACCTTTTCTGTGTCCCTAGCACTTAGCCCAATGTTTGACTCACCACTGGCGCTTAATAAAAATTAATTAATTTTGTTCAATAATTAAAATATGATCTCTGTTAATGTGGTTTAAATAATTAAGTTTATTGGGCCATCTTTTCAAGTACATTAAGAAGGGATCATCATTTTCCATTTAGAGATTATGGACCATTTACCAAAAAAAATCTATGAAGAATAGTTTTTATTAGTTGTCAAATTGAAATAATGCTTTTTTTTTTTTTTTAATTGAGGAATGGAGTCCAGATCTTTAGGGAAGGAACTTCTGTTATGGAAACTCTTTTCACTAATACACATTAACAACCTTTTATTAGTAGTTACACAATCTATTTAGATTCATTTTATAGGTATGAAAAAGCAATACAATTTATTATATAATTTATTTTGGCATAGTAAAACTTATCTGAAAGATATAGTGGGTAGAGGTCTTAGAGTCAAGAAAGCCTAAAGTCAAGTACAACATTAATTCAACAGACAAAAGCTCCATTCTAAAAGTAACTCAATTCCAAAGATCTATGAAAAAATCTGACATTTGAAAATGATACCTTTGAAACCATCAAATTGTCAAAACTGCAGTCAACAATAAGACGGAGTGGACTGGGAACAGCTTCACTTCGAAAACGTTTTCTATCATGGCCATCTGAGTTTGATTCCAGGTGAGATTGGCGTTCCAATTTTCTTCTCTGGCGTCTTTCCTTGCGTTTTTGCCTAGAATTGGTTAATGAAAAGTAATTTTTTTGTCATATACTTAAACAAAAAGGAAAAGGAAAAAAAGGAAGCTAATATTTGAAAGAGCTTTTGCTGACAAGAATATGAGTTGACGAAAGAAATCTAAATATTTCTACTCATATACCATCTGTGCCCCAAATTTTGTTTATTCTATTAGCCCAGCAGCTGTACTGCATTAAATACTTTTCCTTATCCCTTACAGATATCTCAAGCTGTGTTTCAATAAAATGGAGCAAACACTCAGCAGAATAATGTGTAAAGAGATTACAGGAGAAATTTTTATGCTAATATAGTCCATCTAAAATATCAAAGATAAAATCACATACATTTCAGGTAAAAAATAACTAGATGTAACTACAATGGGGCATATAAAATAAGTTCTACTTCTTTTGGTCTGCTGCCCCAACTCCAGAGTTTTCTATTCCCTCAGAGGCATTCCAAACTCTGAGATGACTTAAGCCAGAATTTATAAATTCTAATACTGTATTTAAAATGTTGTATGGCTAAATTTGCTTGAAAAATGCTGATTCAGAAATGGAGGAGAAAGACTGATTTTCCAACAACTGTTTTTTTATCTAATTACAACCAAGCTATCTGATTCCCTAACTTCTACCAGACTGAATAGAGATTTCAGTACTGTGTACTACCAGTTTCAATATATGACTCTAGCTAAACTTGCAAAGGTTCTAAACAAGACCTGTGTGAAAAGTGTGATCTATGTGTGAGGAAATTAAACTTTTTTTTTTAACTTTATGCAAACAGAATATAGTCTAACCCCACCAGTCATTTCATAAAAGGGTATTATTACTACTACTAGGTGGCATAGTAATAGTGCATATATTTTACATTATTACATTATTTATATTAATTAATTTTAATGAACATTATTTATTATAATGATTTAAATATTTAATCCTCACAATAACCCTAAGAGATAGGAACTATAATTATACTTATTTTGCCCAGGATTACATAGTTAATAAGCTTCTGAGACAAGGTTTGAACAAAATTTAAGTTCAGATCCAATACTCCATCCACTATATCACATAGCTGCTTATTTCAAGGTAAATGACAAAAATGGATGACTCTGCAAGACTATGCCTTTTCTCAGAGTGGATCAGTGTAGGACAGCACATTAAAATTGCAACATGCAAGGCTACTATATTCAACCTAATTTTAGTCTTTATTTTCCCAGGAGTTTATATCACAAGGCACATATGCTGAAATACTCAAATCTTAGGGGCATACTCTCAAAAGTAAAATAATACACCAATTTTGAAAATCATACTTGCGGAGTTCTCTTTGGTCTTCCCATTGTTTTTGCCTCATTAGTTTCTTCATCTGTCGCTTGGACATCTGCTCAGGAGCTTCTCCTTTGTCAAAACTTGGCTTCAGTAGTTCAGTTTGATCCTTACTCGAGTCCAGTTTTGTTTTCACACAATCTGACTCAGGAGGTGTTGGAAGTACATCAGTTGACATATTTATTATTTGGTATCTGTACAATTGAGAGGCAATCTTTTATCAATGCTGAGGATTCACAAACATGCAAGTCAAAAATGCTACTTTCTTGCAAGAATGTATTTAATTCATCAAACATTTCTATGCTTAAAAGAGATAAAAAGTTTAGACAAGACTTTATCTTCTCATGGTGTTTCCAATTTATTATATAAATTCAAAGTTTTTAAATATAAGGTATTTATTCTGATGTTTACAGAATATTTGGTTTGAGATGTCCTGTTGGAATTTGAAGTTCAGGACAGATAAAGGATGATACAGAACTAGGGATTATCTGCACAGAGATGCCTATTGAATCAACAAGAGTTAATGGAATCACCAAGTAAAAGAATGTATCTGGGGAGAAGAGAGTCCTTCCCATCCCTATCATCAATTAGTTAGCAGACATGATCTAAATGAAGTTCCAGCAAAGGAGATTGAAGAATGGTCAGACAGGAAGGAAGAGGCCCAAGAGAGAACAGTTTCACAAGGAAAGTGAAGAGGATATGTGTAGGGAAGTGAGTAATCAACAATGTTAGATAGTACTTTAGAGTTTACAGTGCACTATATATATAATCTCATTTTGTCCTCAGAATGACGCTGTGAAGTAGGTGCTCCATTATTGCTCCCATTTTATAGATGAAACAGGCTGAAAGAGGTTAAATGATAAGCTCAAGGCAAGGTTACAGAGCTAGTAAGTATTTGAGATAGGATCTGAACTCAGATCTTCCTGAAATTACAACTTCTGCACTGAACTCACAGTTCCATCTAGCTGAAGAATAAGAAAATGGACATTTAAAAAAATTTTAGTAACTTCAGAAGAAAAAGTTCAGCTAAATGATGAGATCAGAAGCCAGATTCAAAAAAGTTTTGAAGAGCTTGAGATGATAGAAAGTATAAGTACTGAAGGTAATAAGTACTGAATTTCTCAGAATTTAGCCAAAAATGGAAGAAAAAAGTTAACAGCTAGCATAGATGGTTGAAGCAAAAAAAGGGCATTTTTTAGGGATGGAGGAGATATTTGTAGGCAGCAGGGAAGCAGCCAGTAACCAAAGACTGACAAAGATAAGTGAGAGAATGGGGAGGGAGTAATCTATAGAAGGGAAGTGAAGCAGGGTTTCCCTGGCAAGGAAAAAGGCCACCTCTTCAGATTGGACAGGCACAAAAGAAGAGATATTGCGAAAGCCTTGACTGAGTGATATAAGACAAGGAGAGAAGAGGAAGCAAATGGCCCTGATTTGTCAGGTTAAGTATGCGGCAAAGCCTCTAAAACTATATGATTCTTAGCCCCTTTTTCTGCCACTCTGCCCGCCATCACTGCAGAAGAAAGTTGCATATAAACAAGTAATCTTATATTTTTATTTCATGGGTTGCTATGGCCAATAATTAGTCTGTTGTGGGGAGGAGGGGGAAACGGGAAAGGGAGATTGAGCATCTCTAAGCATTACCTAAATCTGACTCAGGGAAAGCAGAATCTGCTCCAAGGAACGGACTTAAAACCATTTCAGCATCATAGGTTGTATAAAGCTGGAACTCTGGAAAAGTATACTTGAAACAAGGATACTTACAACAAGGTGTTAATTCAGTGGAATTGATGAATTGATGATTCTCTAGTTTACATATATTTAGTACTTAGCATGGTGATGTGATGGTTCTCTAGTTCACACATATTCAGTATGCTGTAATGATGTAATTATAATAGGGTATTTAAAGGCTAAGAGGACTGGAAATGAGACATTCCATCTTTGACCAGGCTGATCCCGAGGTCCTCCAGAAAGCTAGCCCAAACATTACAATAGGATCCCTTAGGAACATGAGGAACTGGCACAGTTAACATTTATGAAATACTAGTTATATTACAGCAATTGTCAAAAAAAAAAAAAAAAAAAGGCAAGGAATGCACCCTCTAACAATGGAAACAAGCAAATAAGTATGTACCAAAAAGACACAAGTGAACAAGATGAGGTGAGATCTCTCAAGACAGCTGTGAAAATAAAGTAAGGCTTCATCTACTTCCAAGTTGGCCTGAAGGTCTTTGAGCATTGACCCAAACGCATACTTAAGTTTCTTCCTCCCATGACATCATTTTCTTCCTACTTCAATCAAATATGGGCAACTATGTATATACTGGCCAAGTTCAATTTCTTGGGAATTTCCCATGTTTAGAATGTAAGACCCTCAGCCAATGAGGATGATGGTCAGTGGTTATTGTAATGTTTTGGTTGTTTTTCTAGAGGTCTCGGAGCAGCCTTCATTTCAGTTGAATAATCATCACAAGAATAGTCAGGTGTTAAAGTCCAAATCCTTTATTGTCTCCTTGCCTGGGGCCCTGATAGCTTCATCTCAGTGGAGGAAATGCAGAAATCCAGCCACCACAGTGGTGTGAGATGGAGTGAATCTTTCTCCTTGGCTTCGAGAGCTTGAGCTCCTACCTCCAGTCCTCTGTCTTCTCTGAGTTTGACCCTGGCTGAATTTGTCCCAGTTTATAGGCTCTATTATAATTACATTATCATAGGTGTGAATCTTGTAGAACTATAATAAGTACTAAATACATGTACTGAAATAGTGAACTATTAATCACCAGGCTAAACTAGATAACTATTGTCTTATCAGTTCCACTGACTTAACACCTTGTAAGAATCCTTATTTCAAATACAGAGTTCTGGCCCATAACAAGTGGTGGGAGAGGTTTTGCATTAGGGACTATTTAAAGTGTAGTCCCAAAAGATGCTTCCTCCTTTCAATTGCTTGCTCAACGGGAGGGACACCCGCTTCTTTCGAGAATGTACAATAAACTTTTGCTTTGCTCCTAGAGATCTCTCCAGTTTTTTTATTAAATGGTGACCACTCACCAATTTGAGCAACAGTTTTGGGGGTTTGTCTGAGATCACATGACTTGAATAGGCAAATTCTTGAGTGCTAGTGGCACGACTCCCTGCTTTGACTTAGGCAGCCCGCTAGCATCCAGGTGCTTCTCCTGGCTCCCCAAAGTAAAGTGAGCCTGAGGTGGAGAAACTCAGAGCAAAGCAAAAGCGAGAAACTCCGCAGTAAAAATTCTGACTGACTCGGTGTGAGGACAAGCAATTTGCTTCGCAGCAATCCAGAAGTAAGCCCCCATCAGCCCCTTGAATCAAGTTACAGACTCTGGAGGGGTGCTCTGGACAGGGAAGGATAGGCCTTCTTAGGTGACTGAAGTCAACTGGTGACAATTGATCGTGTTGGGGCATTTTGGAATTTAGATTCCATCCCAATTCAATGGGTGTGGCCCAGTCCCAGCCATCCCTTTTGGAGAAAAATGAGAAAAAAAATGGTCAGAAAATACTGGTAGACAGTCCCTTGGATAATAAGTAATTAGAACAAACTGCCAAAATATAAAGGAAAAAGCAAGAAAAAGATGATATGGTATTGTTGTTTTTTCTGGGGTAACAATGATATTGGTGGAGGCACCATTTGGCCTAAGTATGGTTCCCTTGAAGACTGGGTGTGACAAAAACAAAATGTGTATGTTAATATAAAGAATCTGTTAATCCAGAGGAGACCTTATATGCCAGACTATGGCTCTCAAGAATCAAAGTAAAAAGAATATAAAGAAGGAGACTTTAAAGACACAACAATGAAAAACATTGTTATCTCTCCCTCCTCCATACTTAGCACCACCTTAGGAAGCCATGGCTTCCAGACCTGAAAAGGAAGGAGAGGACTTAATTCAATCAGCCCTTCCAGGGGCCCTGAGGGCACAAGAGGACTTAATTCAATTAACCCCACCAGGATCCTCAAAGGGCTATTTGATTCACTAAGGAAAGAATTAGAGCAAATTCAAAGGTATATCCAAAATTACCCTCTTCCAGGGCCCTAAACCCCAAGTCTCTAGAGAGGAACACTGTCACTTAGAGTTAATTGATTTTCAAACAAAAGTAAGAGAGGATTTACAAGAATTGCCAATATCTAGGGGACTAAATTCGTTTATAGATGGCTCTTCCAGGATGGTAGATGGGAAAAGGAAAAACGGATTTGTTATTGTGGATGGAGATAAAACTTCCACTGTTACCAAGAGCAGTCTACCTGCCCATTAGTCAGCTCAAATTTATGAATTGTATGCCTTAAATCAAGCATTGAAGTTATTGAGGGACCAAGATGGGAATATATATACTGATTCAAAATATGCTTGGGGTGTGACACATATATTTGGAAAATTTGGGAAGAACGAGGATTTGTAAATAGTTAGGATAAAGAACTGGTCCACCATACACTAGTCAGAGAGGTACTGGAAAACATTGTGGCTCCTAGCAATGTATAGTAATACACATAAAGGGCCATCAGATGGGAAATTCTTCTGAGGCAAGGGGAATTAGATTAGCAGATGAGGAGGCCAAAGGAGCTGGAGACCAGGAGGTTACTCCTATAATGGCCTTGATACCTATATTTCCCCCTAGTCTGCCCTCTCCCAGTTTTGCCCAGAAGGAAAAAGAGAAGCCCTCATCTCTCAGAGCAGTTGAGAACTCAGAAGGGATGATGGCTCTTACCTGATGGCAGAGAGGTACTGACCAAAGCAAGTATGAGGCAAGTCCTTCAGCAACTGCACCAGGGCAATCTCTGTGATGTCCAAAACCTGTGTGATGCTGTACTGACAAGGGATGTTTCCCCCGGCCTATATACTATTGTGATGACCGTGTTAGCACCCTGGATACCTTAGAATCAGCCGGAGTCAGGAAAAGCAAAAGTCCTTAGCTTTTATTCTTGGTCTTTAGATGTAGGATTGAATTGGATGGAAGCAGAATCTCTGTGACCTTCCTCCTCCCTCATCTACCACCAAAGTGAGTCTGGCTTGTCTTACTCCACCCCCTAGTCCCTCCTACAATTCTCTGTGTACACCAATTATCGAGTCAGCACAGGATAGTGGGAAGGGCCATTCCCCAAGCACATGCCCACAGAGTATTGTCCAATTGATAATTAGCCTTAAGTACTTGAACCAACCTCAGTGCAACTACTCAAGAGTTTTAGCCCTCTACATACTATGACCTAAAAACTGGTGGAAAACTGTTGAAGAATTAACAAGGCTGTTCAAAGTCCCGAAAGGGGGATGAGCTCTGGGAATCAGATCATTTCAAAGTATCCAAGTGGACTTCACTGAGCTGCCATCAGTGGGTCGCCTCAAATATTTGTTGGTCAGAGTGGACCATCTAACCTCATGAGTAAAGGCATTTCCCTCATCACAAGCAACTGCCTCAACAGAAAGTAAGGTCTTATTAGAACAATTATTTGCAGATGTGGAATAGTGGAGAGGATAGACTCGGATCAGGAAACACAATTTTCTGCCCAAGTATTGCAGAATCTGATTAGGGCCTTAGAAATCACTTGGGATCTCCATACTCCTTAATATCCTCCCTCTTCTGGGAAAGCAGAAAGGATGAATCAAGAAATAAAATGACCACTGACTAAATTATCTTTAGAGACCCAACTACCTTGGACTAAATATTTTCCTCTTGCTCTGGTCAGAAACAGAACCAAGCCACATAGAGATATTGGGCTTTCACTTTATGAATTACTGTATGGACATCCTTTCCAGGTTTATATGGGAAACTGAGACCCTATTTTAGGGACAAAGGATTTATTTCATAAGAGATACGTTAAATCATTGGTACAACTTTTACAAGAACTACTACAAAAAGGATTAATATCTCAGACTCCTACTCTAGGTTTCCCTGTTCATAGAATTCAGGTTGGACATTGAGTTTTGATCTGATCCTGGAGGGACGAGAAGTTACTCCGTGGTGGGATGGACCCTATCAGGTGACACTGACCTCAGACATTGCAATTAGGACCCAGGAATGAGGCTGGACACACCATATCAGAACAAAAGGACCTGTGGCATCACCTTTATTGGAGTGGACAGTTGAAGATAAGAGAGACCTCAAATTATGTTTGAGAAAGAGGCCTCCACTGAATGGAACACAATCTCTGAACCCAATGCATTGTAATTATCTATGTATCACTCTTATTACTTTGGGCCTCTTTGCCTGTTGGGAGCTGATATATTTTCCCTTAGGAATTTCACCTTAACCTCACAGCAAACTCACCTACTTCTTAACTGGATGCGGAACTATTATATGGATTAATAAAGCCAAAATTTTTATTTCTTCTTAACAGGCAGACAAATATTTAGACATTCAGCTGTATGATGATTTGGAAAGAGGGAAACAGAGTTCCATTACCCAGACTGGAGATGCAAATGGTTGGGGTGACACTTGGTTCCCAGAAAGAATACAGAGTATGGGCCAGCCACCTGGGCTCAAGATGGGAGTTGGGGATACAGAACCCCAATATATGCTGAATAGGATAATTAGACTTCAAGCAGTTGTAGATATTATCACCAATCTGTTGGAATCTTTATAAACTGCTAACTAATTAGAGTTGATCTGATCTTACAAGAAGATGTTTTGGGCCAGAACCTGAAACAAGGTACTAAGTAGAACTAATTAGTACAATGCTTGCGTTTACATCTTTACTCATTGGAGTTCACAAGTATGAGAGATTCACAAAGTAAACTTTGTAACTTTGTGAATTCATACCTCCCTTAAAAGCTCTTAGGGCCAGAGAGCACTATGGGAGAAAACCCATAATTCCATTCTCTCAGAAGAGTCAGATATAAGGCCAGTGACTGGGCCAGCTGGCACCTCTAATTACAGTACGATCTGCACCTGTGTCTACCAATCCTTTCAGTGGTATTCCATTCACATAAATAGTGAGCATAGGTCGGTCATCTGTCACAGCTACAATCCAAAATATTCCTGGACTCTGCTGCTTGAAGTCAGCATCTGGGCAACCATCATCAGATTGTCTATCAGGGTTATGTAATAGTAAGCCTGATGCTACTACTTCTCCTGGTTGATAAATCACAGGCTCTCTACCTGTGTTAGTGAATGGGATATTAGCTACAAATTTCCCAGTTTCCCACATCGGTGTGTGGATGGCCACTATTTTGTAAGCACCCTCAGGAGGTGAAATGGTCAAGCCTACTGTGGCAAGGGATCCATAGGCTGGACAGGACAGATTCCACTTCTCCAGGGGATATCTCAGTAGTCTCTACTGCATACAACTCTGTTTTTCCTAATTGCAATCCCCTTTTCCCCTCCGATTGCCTTTTGGCTAATTAATTGTATAATCTCCTTCCATCTGTTTGCCTTTTGGTTGATTGATCATATCTTACTATCGAATTTCTAAAGACTCTCTGAGTGTAACCTTGGCTGCCATCTTGTCCCACCTGGGGTCCTGAAGCTGGGCTCCGCCTCTCATTTCCCTGAGTCAATCTACATTTAGAGGCCCAGTGAAAGCCTCAGTTACATTTTGGACATGGGGTTTTGGGTTTTATTCTCTTACCCTGTCTTCTCATTGTATCTCTGTATCTACATTGGGCTCTTAGATGTCCAACTTTTCCCCACTGAAAACATCGACGAGTTTCTCTAGAATTCCTTTGCCAAGAAGGACCTTGTCTTTCCATGTTCATCATAGTTTGGGCATAATAAGCATTTATGCCCACTGTGGCACAGTGTCTTATGATCTCTTCTGAAAGAGCATCTATGTCTAGCCCCCATATAATTCTTTTGCAAACCTCATTGGCATTTTTCTTAGCCAAATGTCTAGTCATTATTTCTGTTGCTGCATTATCTCCAATGGTTCTTATTACAGCTGTTTGTAAATGTCCCACAAAATCTGCAAAAGGTTCATTGGGACCTTGCTCTATTTTTGTGAAAGCATTATTTCCATCTTTCTGTCCAGGGAGAGAACTCCAAGCTTTTAATGCAGCCTTAGAAATTTGCTCATACACTGTTATGGGATAATAAATCTGTTCTGAACTCTCTGCATACTGACCTTTACCAGCTAGTTGGTCAAAAGCAACTTGTACAATAGCTCCTGTTTGCCTATTGTGTTGGGCTTGAATCCTACATAATTCATGAAACTCCGGAAGCCACAATAAATTTTGTCCCTAGACATGTTCTCGCTATGGATTTCCAGTCATTCGGGGTTAGGATTTCATAAGACAAATTATCTAGTAACATCTTCACATAAGATGATGTAGCCCCATAAAGAGTGCAACCCTTTTTCAAATCTTTAATTTTTCCCAAATTAAAAGGAGTGTATTTTCTCTCTTTTTGACCTGAAGAGTCGATCTTTTCAATCACAGGATATGTGTTTATAAAATCAGATATATCTTCTCCTTCATTTTTTGCTTTAATTAATGCTTTTTCTAATCTTGTCAAATTCTGCTTTACAGGAGAAGCTGACTGAGTTTCTGCCTCTCTTCCTCCCCCTTCTTCTACCCATGAAGGGTTAATTGAGGGGGGAAGGGTCATGAGATGTGGAATCACCTAATTTCTCCTGCTGTGAAGTAATTGAGGGGGGAGGGTCATGAGATGTGGAATCACCTAATTCCTCCTGCTGTGAAGTATCACACTCAGAACTGTAATTAACTCCATTCTCATCTGATTCGTCCTCCTTTTCACCTGGTGTAGTTGACACTTCTCCCTGCTGCTGTTTCTTATTTTTCCTTATTTTAATACTTATAAAATTTCCTAAAGCTAGTTGTATTAAATTATATGTATTAAGTATGTCTTTGGAAATTGAGTTAGGCCCATTTTTATTATAGAATTGACAAAGATCTTCTCCTACCAATTTCCATTCGTTTAGATCTAATTCCTTTTTCAGAGAGAAACAAGGACATATGTGCCTTACAGTTTGTAAAAGTTCAGTGATTTGCTGTAAACTTATAATTAAACCTTGGCTTTCCATAACTTTGACAATGCTCTCTAAACACTTTCCTTGAATAGAAACAGAAGGCTGTTTTCTAAACATCTGTCCCATCTTAGATGAAATTCTACTTTAACTCTTTTATCAAAATTTCTTTGTTGCACTCACCTAATTTCTGGGCTGAAGAGTCTTTTCCACTGGATCAGGATCAGAGGCTTTTCCACTTGAATCAGGATTGTAGCTTTTCCATTGAAATCCACTGAGGGGTCTGTTAGTCCCACGTTCAGGGCGCCAAAATGTTGGAGTTCTTGTTCTTCTCAAAACACAGCCGGTTTAGCTTAGAGCCCTCCAAATGTCTCCAAATCCAAAAGTTTTGTCCTTCAGCCTCTGCCTCTGCTTTCTTCAGCCTCCAGCCAGCACAAAGATGGAATGAATCTCTTGTCTCCTTCACTTGGGGTTCGGCTAGCTTTCTGATAGGTCTTTCAGATCAGGTTGGTCTCAGTGGGGGGCGTGCAGGAGCCCAGACACCAACCACAGTGGTGTGAGATGAAGATGAATCTGGTTGTCCGCTGAACTCTCGACTCGTAGCTTCTTCCTCTGAAAACTCTTTCTTCTGCCACCAGTCAGGCAAGTGGAAAATATTCTTTCTTGCCTCGGAGAGAGGGCTTCTGGAGTAATTCCGCTGAAATCTCTCAAAGTGCTCTGTGTCTGCACCAGAGTGCTCCTCTCCAATCAAGCTGAACTCTCTTCTGCCACCAAATGGAAAATATATTCTGGAATAGATCTCTCTTCACTGGCCTTATATCTTCTGAGAGAATGGGATTATGGGTTTTCTCCCATAGTGCTCTCTGGCCCTAAGAGCTTTTAAGGGAGGTGTGAATTCACAAAGTTACAAAGTTTACTTTGTGAATCTCTCATACTTGTGAACTCCAATGAGTAAAAGTGTAAACACAAGCATTGTACTAATTAGTTCTACTTAGTACCTTGTTTCAGGTTCTGGCCCAAAACATCTTCTTATAAAATCAGATCAACTCTAATTAGTTAGCAGTTTTTAAAGATTCCAACATTTCCCCCTTTCTTTTGATAACTAGAACAGTCCAAAACTCATTATCTAGAATGATTAGTTTGGAAGGGAAAGCTGAAGGGTCTATTAGATTGATGGTATTAAAAAGGTGGAAGCCAGTGCCCCAAGAAGACCCACAGGAGCCAGAAGGGGATGAGGAATTGGATAGGGAATGTGAAATTACATTTCAAAAATTTGAAGAGATCTTGAGGTGAATGAATGAGTGGAATTCCTTCTGCTCAGAGACTGCAGGTGCAGGTTGGGAAGCCAAAGAATTTGCTAACCTCAGAGGCAGTGACAAAAATAGGAGGATTTATTGTCAAACACAAAGAGGCATTCTCTTAGTGGGCATATTTTTCTCAAAGGAAAGAAATCTGCAAAGAATAGTTTCCAGAAAACCTATTTTATGAGTAAGTCTAGGGGAAATTTGATAATTCTCAATTGAATATGAAATCTTTCCTGAGACAATGACTTCCTGAAAGATCAACAGAAGTTTGATTTGCCTTTGAATGGTTTTATCTCCCTCTGAAAAAATATGAAAGCATTTGGAGTTTAAGCAGATCAGAGGGATGTGGTTTGTCATTTTACGTAATTTTACACAGTTCACTCAGGTCATACGGAGTTCACTCGTGTCAATCTCAGTATATAAATGGGGGGTGGGGAACTGAACAAGATGAGGTGAGATCTCTCAAGGCAACTGTGAAAACGAGTAAAGCTTCATCTACTCCAGAGTTGGAGTAGGACTAAAGGTCCTTGAGCATTGATCCAAGGGCATACCCAAATCCCTTTCCTGCTATCTTCCCATGACATCATTTTCTCTCTACTTCAATCAAATATGGACAACTATGTACTTACTGGCCAAGTTCAATTTCTTGGGAATTTCCTACATTTAGAAAGACCCTCAGCCAATGAGGATGATGGTCATGGTGGGAGGAGTGTTTACGTTAGGGACTATTTAAAGTGCATTTAAAGTGTCCCAAGAGGTGTCTCCTCCTTTCGATTGTTTGCTTGCTAGTAGGGAGAGTCGCCCACTTCTCCCCAGAACAATAAACTTTTGCTTTGCTCCTAGGGATTTCTCCAGCTTAAATGGTGACCACTCACCATTCTGAGCCACACACAAGGCAAGCTAGAAATAATTAGAAGAGGAAACACATTAGAATTAACAGGAGTTGAGAAAGGTTCCCTGCAGTAGACAAGATTTTAGTTGGGGTTTGAAGGAAGGAAAGTCATAAAGTGCAGGGAGGTGAAGGGAGGAGGGAAATTTCAGGCGCAAAATAGGTCCTTACAATCTCGGTAGTTTTAGGCAAATCTCTGGGCTTTCTAAGCTGAAAAGTGAGAGGACTTTGATTAGACGGCTTTAAGGGTCTTTTTCTATTCTAGATCTATGATCCCCGGGCATTCCCCGTTTCTCTCCGCCCGTGGGCAACAGTATTCTGACCAATAAAATGGGGGATTTATACTAGATGATTTCTTCATCGCTTCAGTCAGAAGTAGAACGGTAGACTGCAGGGGGAGGAGCACAGCGCAGGTCAGAGAGCACGTGACACAAGCGGGGGCGGAGCTAGGGAAGCACACGCCTTCTAAAAAGCCACTGGTCATTTCTGGGCGCTCCGGCCCGCTCTGTGTAAGGTGGAGTCCTGGATATATTACGTGCAAAGGCAGAATCAGAGAAGGAAGCCCGCGCCCTCTAAAGCCCCTTCCTATTGGAGGACTCGAAGTCTTACGCAGCGTGTGAAGCCGCAAGGCTCGTTACGTGGAGAGGGTGGACTGGTTCTCAACAGCGGGGTGGAACCGCGAAGTCTATTACATTGGGGGAGAGGGGGGAAGAAGTCTAACATACCCCATGGCCCCACCCCCTTCCCCATCTCCCGCCCTACGCAGGGGGTGGGGCCATGGAGTATGTTAGGCTCCGGGGGCGAGGAGAAAGGAATCACGAGCTGTCCAAAGCCACACCCCCATTTCCGGTACCGCCCTACGCGGCGCGCCGCCCGTCTCCCGGAAGTCTTAGGCCCGTAGCAAGTGCCAACAGTAGTAGATTCTAGCCAAGGGGAGGACACTCATCCTTTCCCCAATTCTGGCTACGAGCCCCCTTACCTGAGCGAGGTAGCAGCCAGTCAACCGTTTCTGACCTGCAGATCGTTTTGCGATGAGTCTTGCTTTTCCTACACTTCGCTTTCTGAAGGGACTTCAACTCCCAGAGGCAGAAGCCTCGGAGGCCACGGCGGCGGCTTGACGTAGAAAGCAGTAGGAGGCCGCTCCGGGTCGTGATGTGACGTCGTCACCCTGCGCCAATTCTATTCCTCAGGAGGGCTCCACGGAAATTCTTTGCGCGCATGCGGAGAATGAACCATGTGGGAGGGCGTGTTTCAATACAATTAGGACTATTGCCCCAGAATAGTTGGATGCTTTTGGCCAGTTCTCGACTTTCACCTAATTTCACATAGATCGTACTTGAACCCAATGCTTCTGATTCCAAAACCCCTATTTTTCTACTGTGCTTTTCAAGGGGCAACAATAAAAGGTAAATCACGTTGTCATTTTTTTTTTTAACAAAAAGATTGTCTTGCAGAAATTCTTCATAAAACCACATCAAGTATCAGCACATAATTTTCTTAGCTAGCATTTTATTAAAATAAAAATAATAAGCGATTAATAAAAATAACTTAATATAAAGGATGATTTTGGCGCTTTGGTACGAGGGATTCCCAGATGAGAAAATTCAGAGGAAGGTGGGTAGAGGGAAAAGGCTGTTCCAGAAGGTGGGACTTTTTTTTTCTTCTTCTTTTTTTTTTTTTTTTTTGCTGAGGTGACTTTCCCAGGGTTACAGGGCTAGTAAGTATTAAGTGTCTGGGATCACATTTGAACTCAGGTCCTCCTGATTTAAGGGCTGGTGCTCTAGCCACTGCGCCACCTAGCTGCCCCGAAGACAGGATATTTTTAAAGTCATCAACACTATCTATCAGAGGTGGGTCTTCTTGCCTTTGAAGCCAGAAGACTATCCATTAGACAGCTAGGTGTCCCCAACATAACATACACAGATATTTATTGAATTCACATGCTTCAAATTCAAAAACACCAACTTGAGAAAAGTCATCTGTGCCATTGGTCAATGTATCCACTGGCAATGCACTTCTCTTCAGATTCAATTCAGTAGTTCTGGCATAAATTCATGCTGCTATATTAAATAATCAAATCCAACTTTCAAGTTGGAGTGTCTATCCATTAAAACATGCTCCATGCTCTATGAATTACTAAAACTGAGTTAAGAAGAAAATTGAAATTCAGCTTTGCTGACTTTAGGTTTCACCACCATTCCTGCACACTGTAATAGAAGGTACACTGGATTTAAAGTTAGGAGCAGATTTATAATTGGAAGGATCCTGGGAGGTCATTAGGTCAAACTTCCTCATTTTGCAGACTAGGAAGTTGAGCACTAAAGAGGGTAAAAATGAGGTGGAAAGTCATACTTACAGAAAGCAGAGCCAGAATTTTAATCCAAGCCTTAGTACAAGTATAGTACAAACACAAAATTCCTTCCCCTAGAAGACCTAGGATCAAATCTAAGAACCACTGCTATCAGCTCTATGTTGATGCCTGCATTCATTTACAATCATAGGCATCCATGAATGTTTGTATTACTCAGCCACATTTATTGAAGCCCTATAAGCATTCATTAGGTCCTATTATATCCCAGATACCGAGATAGATACCAGGAATACAGTGACAATGACAAAAACAAGTGTTCCTACCCTCAAGAAGTTATCTTCTAATTGGAGAAAAATAACATGTACTATGAAAATTAAATGTAAAATATGGACAATATAGATACAAAGTAATTTCTGTAGAGAAGGTACTAGCAACTGGTAAAGAGGATAGGCTTTATAGTAGCCATAACATTTGAACAGTATCTTAAAAGAAACTAGGAATTTTATTACCATAAATGAAGAGAAAATAGTTCTTCAAGTAGGAGACAGCCTATGCAAAAGTGCTACTTAATATTGTAATTATTGTTATCTAGTACATATAGAAGTTTTAAGGTTTGCAAAAATGCTTTATAATTATTGTCTCTTTTTATCCTAAGACTTTTGAGACACCCTGTTCTGAAAAGGTAATCATTTCTTTTTTTTTTTTTTCTTTTTTTTGCTGAGGCAATTGGGGTTAAGTGACTTGCCCAGCATTTAGTAAGTGTTAGAGACTAGATTTGAATTCAGTTCCTCCAGATTTAAGGGCTAGTGCTCTATCCACTGAACCACCTAGCTGCCCCTAAGGTTATCATTTCTAAGCAATTTTTGTACTACTTCCTCTTATGGTTAATATTGCTTATCTATTTATTGGTGGAGTTTGTTTTCCCTAGTCAATTGTGCAAGATTTCAGGAATTACTGATTATATTATTGTCTTCAATTCTGACTGAACCTTTATAACTACACCACAGCTAATAAATAGCATGGTCTTCTGAATTTAGACTTTGTGTTTTAATTTGGAGTAAATTTTATTAAACACTTTACTGAATTAGGAAAGGAAGAAAGGAGTTGAAATAATCTTGCATGATGTCAATTAACTGGTAGGTGGCAATACAAGCCTGGATTTACTTCTGGTCACTTAGTAGGCTGCTTCCTTCAACTGCCTCCTTGATCAGCAAAGAGAATGCTCAGCCAAGATTGGTAATCAGATACACAACCCTTTACATGTAGGTCACAGAATTCAGTCTGGAATTGTAGTAGCCTAAAACTTTCCCTTTGACAGCTGCTCAGTTGACAAGGAAAACTGATAGTGGCCTACATGGGATCTGTTTTATGAAGAACTGAGTATTTCTTTCCAAAAAGAAAAGGTGCCACCTTTGCCACCTTTTTATTTCTCTCCAATCCTTGTACAGTGTCTAGCAATACTAATTGATTGATTAATTGATTTCTTATTCTTGTCAAGATTTTAAGTTTTTTCTTTGTCCTTTTTTCATAACTTCATATATTGTTACAAAGTGCTTTATGTACATTAAATAAATTTGATCGTCACAACAACTGTATGAGATTGGATCATAGGTAGCATCATAGAACTAGAATGGGAAGAGACCTCAGAAGTCTTCCACTTTAACCCTCTCATTTTACAGATTAGGAAACTCAGGCCTGCCCAGTACTACACAGATAATAAGAATTCAAGTCAGGATCTGAAGGCAATTATTATGACTTCACAACTCTGCCTGGGTGACTAAAAAATAACCTGAGGATGAATGTTTCCAGCCTTGGCCAATACTTTATAGACTCAAAAGATCTGAAATCATTAGAAGATTGAAGTAATACTCCCAGCAGCAACTACAATTCCTAGCAGAGGAAAGAATGAACATCAGAAGGAGAAAAACCCCAAATCATTCCCAGAGTACATAGATGTTTGAAATTGATTCAGAAGTAGAGTCAAGGGGAAGATGAAAATGAGCAGTCCCTGCAAATAATTCATATTTTGGCACTTTAAATATTAACCTCTTAGAAGAGTACAATAGGAATTAAAACAGCTTATGAGCATCTTGTGTTTTAAATATTTCTTTTCTTTGTGAAAGATATAAATAGCACCACCATACCTTGTTTTATATACTGAGTAGCTTTCTAGAATATACTTTGGTCCCTTTTGTAGATACAATAGACATGATATTTATGTTTATACAGCATCTACTCAATATATTTTTCATCTCTTGGTCTTTATAGGCTGTCCTTTGAAGCCTGCTTTCCTGATTAGTGAGTTCCTGGTCTGATATACATTTTCTGAAAGGACCTACACATGCTGTGCTCATTTCATTCATTCCCTGGACTTGGATTCACTTCACTACCAATTGCCAAGTGCTCTCTTCCTCCCCCCATACTCCTCATAAGCTTGTGGAAAGTAAGGACATTCTTATTTTCTACAGTGTCTGAAATATAGTATTTGGTTTGTTTGTTTGTTTGTTTTAAATTCTAATTAGCTAGCTAATTTGTTTGTTTGTTAATCTGTCATCTACTTTATCATTTTGTGTCTGTTACAGTTAGAAAACATTCATTTTTGTTTTACCATTATCTTTTTCATTGTTGTAGTCATCATATTGCATTTTTTAGTTCCACTTAGTTTATTTTGCATTTGTTTATGCCTTCCCATGTTTCTCTGAATCATTTTTTAATATATAGTCCAAGAATTATATTCATCTATCACAATTTGTTTAGCTATTAACATAACATATTAATAAACACTAATTAAGTGCCTACTTAATTAGGTGCTAAGTACTGAATCAAGAACTGAGCTAGAGAAAATCCTTCAAGATATTGATCCTATCACAGTCTTGGTACTCCTTGAAGTATATACATAGTAGTGAGATCTCTGAGTCAAAGAGTGGACATTTTAGTGATTTTTGAGGGAGAATTCTAAAAAATTAGACAAATTCACAGCTACACTTTTCCACAGCTCCTCTAATACCCTTCCCATTTTTGGTAATCTTTGCCAGTTTGCTAGTTATAAGGTAAAAAGATCAGGATTGTTTTAATGTGTATCTTTCTTCTCAGTAATATAGAGAATTTTTTCATATGGTTATTAATTATTTGGAATTGCTCTTTGACAAAGTGTTTGTTAATATAGTAGTTGTATCTTGAAAAAGCCAGAATTTAATACTGGAGACCTTATGGATTCCAGTCTCTCAATTACTGGGACTCTTTCCTTATTGATACAGCACAGAAGCTCACTAGTTGTTTTTTTCTCTACTAGGTAGCCTGACAGACCGAGAAGATGAAGTTTGCTGTAAATGTAAGCAGACATTGTCCAAACTTTCTTCCTGAAGTTGCCCACTTTAATGACAGTCACAATGTCTTATCTTCAAAAACCCATTGTGAGAACCTCGCTGACTTTAAACACAAAATTCCTTTGCAGTATTGAAAATAGGATTTTTTATTTAACAATAGATATATTATAAACCTTTTGAGGAATACCTGTTACAAAAAGTGGGATATATTTGCATATTATAAATTTAAAATGCTATTCAACTTCTTTACAACAACATAATAGATAAACTTCGATTCCACATTCCAGATCTTTCTCTGCTTCCCTTATTTCAATTTGGTATCATACACCTGGTTTTCTTGATCTATTTCTGGGGTTATGATATATTCCTGTCCAAAGTTAACTCTTTTAATGGACTAAAGTTCATTAATCTTCTAATCTAGCAAAACTCCTTCCTCCTACCAATCTCTAGTGATAAGAACAGAAGGAAAAATGTACTTTAGAGTGAGTCAACCATCTTTAGATATTTCACTAGCCGTTTATAAAAGTATAGCATAGTAGTCTGAAAGACACCCTTCAACATAAAAGGGAATCTCATTCCCTTGGATGGAAAGGACCATGAGAAAAAGACCATGCCAGTGAATTTGGTGGGTGCCTTCTTCCTGGCTGCCTCCACCTGCATTCTAGTGTCCCATTCTGTCAGAAACTTAAGCCCTTACTCCTGTAACTCCGGACTTTGATTTATGAGTATTTCACCACATCTTGCCTAGTTGCACGACCACCACTGTCACTTCCTGACCCTCTCTGTATCTTGCTACTTAACATTTCTGTCTCACCCCATACCTCTACCCTTTCCAGCTCTAATTCTAAGAAGATTGTTCTTGTCAAGATTTTAAGTTTTTTCTTCATACTTTTTCTATAACTTGCATTTATATATTGTCACAAAGTGCTTTATATGTATTAAATAAATTTGATAATCACAATAGCTTTAGGAGGTTGGATCATAGATAGCAAATCAGCACCTACCATCCCTACCAAGTACAGGTCAGTCAATTGTCCTATGTCTCCAGTTACCATTCTATAAGACTCCCTTGTCCATTACTGCCCTTAAAAACCTTCTGGGCTCCTGTTAGAGTGTTAAGATCCTCGAGGGCAGGAAATGCCTCCGTTCCCTTGCCAATGCATTGCCAGCACTTACATAGTAACTAGCATATAATAAATGTTTAATAATTCTTTTGGGAAAAAAAGTTCTTTATCAACTTCAAAGGTATTAATTATGAAAGAAGGTAGAGTATGAATTTACTATAGAAGGAGGTAGCATTTAGCTTTTAAAGGCTGTGTAGGAATTCAGTGGGCATGTTAGGGGAGGGGAAAAGAGATAATTCAGAGCATAGTCAATAGTGTGGTTAAAAAAAAGGGTAGAAATAGAACAGAGTAGATAGACTAGAGAATAGTTAGTATTCAAGTTTAATTAGAACAGGGCTTCTTAAGATTCGGTCTGTAAATTTGCTCTTTTAAAAATATTTTTTATTTTTAATTTATGGGGTAAAATTAGAATTTCCATAACATAGTATAATAAAAAAAATGATTGAACATAAAAACTGCAAAGCTGGCTATTTCTTTTAAATATACAACAAAATTATCATGTATATATTTTTCCTCTTCCCTCCAGAGATAGCCATCTTTAGACACAAATAAGTTTGTGTATATAATATATGTAAAATTATTCACATATACTTCTATTTATCAGATCTTTCTCTGGACGCAGATAGCATCTTTGAGTACTTATAATAATCAAAATGACTTATTTACTCAGTCATTCTTAAAACAATATTGCTGTTATTAAATAAAATGTTCTGATTCTGCTCATTTCACTCTTCACTATCCATGTTATTCTAAGATTCATTGAACTCATCATTTCTTATAGGACCATAGTATTCCAATACAGCCATATACTACTACTTGTTTAGCCATTTCCTTTCATGATATTTTGATAACTGTTTCAGTAAAATTGGCTTCCTTTTGTAACCCTATATACTTTATGCTTTTAAAAACATTTTGAGAAGGAGTTGATAGTCTTGCCAAATTGCCCTCTTGATAGTACAATACACAGAAAAAGTTTAGAACCTCTGGACTAGAGCAGAGTATGTGAAAATAATAATAATAAAAGAATAAAAGAAGGAGTCTGAGCTTTCCTTGGTGGGCATTGGGTAATTACTGACAGAGTTTGTATAGGAGAGTGATATAAGCCAGAGCTTTTTTGACTCATGACCCCTTTTCATCCAAGAAATTTTTACACGACCCCAGATATATAGATATTATAAAACATACAAATCAAACATTTAATTATAATAAATCATAATTTCATGACCATCACATTCAGTTACATGACCTCATATCCCATAATTTAAGAAGCTTTGATATTCATGGGGCAGACAGATGCACTAGTGGGTGAGTTAGAATACAGAAAATTTGTAGAGACAAAAAAAATGTTAGAATAATGAGTCCAGATAGGTGTCCTTAAGGGCCAAGACTTAAAGGTAGAGGTGATGAGATTGGAGGAATGGATGAAAAACAAACTGGTTTGGGGAGGTAACATAAGACTTCAGATATGGAAAATAAGGTGAGTGATGAGTACTGCCAACAAACAATGAAACCAAAAGGAATAGTTTTTCATAAAGATAACAAACTGGGTTTTAGACATAAGCTCATAGAATTTGGAATCTTAAAAAGAATTTTAAAGATCATTTTGCAAATGAAGAAAATGAGGGGATGGGGAGTAAACTGACTTGAGGTCACATTAATAAGTAACAGTTAAGATTCAAATTCAAGTTTTCTGATTCTAAGATCAGACACTTTTCTACTCTAGCACTTCTTGAGTTTGAGGTACCCGTGGTATATCTAAATGGAGATGGCCCATAGATGTTTGGAGATGTGGGTCTGAAGCACTGAAAAGGAATCAAAGCTGGGCATCAAAATGTGATTATCTACTTTGAGCTGATGGTTGAATCCATGGGACCAGATGAGTTCATTAAGGGAGGAAGTGTAAAAAGAAGAGAATTAGGTTAAAGGCAAAACAATGGTGAACACCTAACTTAAGGGGTATTAAGAATGAAGATAAACATAGCAGTTCTGAATCTTTCTATGCCATGAATCCCTCTGGCAATCTAGTGAAGGCCATAGACCCCCTTCTCAGAATAATGTTTTTAAATGCATATAAAACATACTTAGACGGGCAGCTAAATGGGGCAATGGATAGAGATTCCAGGATAGAGACCTGGAATTTGGAAAACCTGAATTCAAATCCAGCCTCAGATGATTACTGTGTGATTCTGAGCAAGTCACTTAATTCTTTCAAAAAAAGAAAAAAAACAGACAAAATAACACAAAATTACAAAGAAAACTAATTATATTAAAATATATACATAATTTTCCCATCTAGCCTCATAAGCCTACTGAAATCTAACTACAGACCAATCCATGGACCTTAGATTCAGAATCCAGATTTAGAGTTTTGTCCCAGTTCTTCCAAGGACGATCTTGGAGAAATTACTTCACTTTTCTGAAACTTTTCCTCGTGAAATGAGAGGCTTGAGTAGATCTCTAAGTGATCCTGCTACTCTGACATTCTGTGAGAAGGAACAATTATAGAGGCAGGAGGAGAACCAGAAAAGTAGGGTTTTTCAAAAGCCAAAACAGGAGAAAAGAATAATTATCAGTTATTTATTAGATGCCTACTATGTATCTACACAGGGCTGAGCACTAGGTATACAAAGAAAGACAATAGATTCTCCTTAGTCTCAAGAAGCTCACAATCTAAAGGCAGGGGCAACATGTAAATAGCCATGTACAAGCAAGATATATACAAAATAAGTTAGAAATACTCAACAGACAGAAAGTGCTAACATTAGGGGGCATTGGGAATGGTTTCTTGTAGAAGGCAGGATTTTAGCAGATACTTCAAGGAAGCCAAGGAAGCCAGAGATGAAGAGAAAGAGAATTCCAGGTTCAGAAGAGAGCCGATGAAAATGCCCAGAGTTAGATGAAATTTTCAGTAATAACTCTAAAGGATATACACTGGAGCCAGCTGGGTAAGATATGACTGCCTTCCACTATTTCTTTCTCAAATATATGCCAGTTCAATTCCCCAAAATATATATTATCCATGTTTATGTGCTTACGCGAGGCTGTCCAATTTTGTGAGTATCAATTGAGCAGCAGCATATGTTTAATTGTTCATTTTAAAAAATTAATCATCCCTTCTGGTAAACTGAATTTGGTTCTCATTTCTCATTCTGTATTTCCTAGCATTTTAATTCATTGGTAGACAAAAAGCTGTCTCTGGTTCCCTGCACCTTAATTTCTATTTTGAGATTATTTTGCCTTTGACTGATCTTGACCTCACTGATAGAATGGTCCCTTGTTTTATAAACCATATTGGTAATGATTCTTTATAACAGGAATATTGCTAAGCAAGTGAAAACTTTATAAACATCAATCTTTTGCTGGGGAAGAAGGCGGGAA
Source organism: Antechinus flavipes (assembly GCF_016432865.1). Taxonomy (NCBI): domain Eukaryota; kingdom Metazoa; phylum Chordata; class Mammalia; order Dasyuromorphia; family Dasyuridae; genus Antechinus; species Antechinus flavipes. The sequence continues at coordinate 151,259,498 of NC_067403.1, forward strand.
ATCGCATACTAAGATTTGTCTATGATTTCATGAGATACAGAATATTTATGTTAAATTTTACTGTGGAATTTATGCAAGCATTTATAGGAATCCTGAAGAGAACTTATTGGTCAAGAAGGCTCATTTAGATATTTAAACCAGTTTAATTAATTACATCTGAGATCACAGAGTACTATGCTGTCTGACTGGGGAGGCTCCCAATTTTTTCATTATTATTATTTTTTTTTAATTAAAGCTTTTTATTTACAAAACTTACACATTGGTAATTTTTCAACATTGACCCTTGCAAAACTTTCTATTTCAAAGTTTTCCCTCCTTTCCCCCACCTCCTTCCTTAGATGGCAGGTACATGTATGTTAAAAATATATGTTAAATCCAATATATGTATACATATTTATACCTTGCTGCACAAGAAAAATCGGATTTAGGAAAAAAAAACCTGAGAAGGAAAAAAAAATGCAAGCAAACATCAACAGAAAGCGTGAAAATGCTATGTTGTGGTCCACACTCAGTTCGCACAGTCCTCTCTCTGGGTATATATGGCTTTCTTCATCACTGAACAATTGGAACTGGATTGAATCATCTTATTATTGAAGAGAGCTTTGTCCATCAGAATTGATCATCGTATAGTCTTGTTGCTGTGTATAATGATCTTCTGCTTCTGCTCATTTCACTTAGCGTCAGTTCATGTAAGTCTCTCCAGGCTTCTCTGAAATCATCCTGTTGGTCATTTCTTACAAAACAATAATATTCTGTAACATTCATGTACCACAATTTATTCAGCTATTCTCCAATTGATGGGCATTCATTCAGTTTCCAGTTTCTAGCCACTACGAAAAGGGCTGCCACAAACATTTTTGTACATGTGGGTCCCTTTCCCGCCTTTAAGATCTCTTTGGGATATAAGCCCAGTAGAATTACTGTTGGGTCAAAAGGTATGCAGAGTTTGATAATTTTTTGGAGGTTCCCAATTTTTTGTTCTTATTTTATTATTGGGCTTTTCCTGTGGACTTGAAAAGCCATCTTATCCAACTCTTTATCAAACCAGAATAGGTGACTGTCATCAAAAATAGGTATTGGAAAGATTCTCATATGTATTTTGAAATATCTATTCAGTGGAATGACTAATAGAAATCTTTTATTGGAGAGCAAATGTTCAAAAGACACATCATTAGTTTTATTAGGCAATAAGGGTATGCCCTTTATTTGTTGGACTCTGGAAAATGCATGACAAGTGAGAGTACTTTAACCAGAGGGACACGTATTATATACCACATAGTTTAACAATGAAGTACATTAAATAATAGTGCTATTGAGATAATCAGTGAAGGATTCTAGGTTTTTCAGCAAGTGAAACAAGTTTATAAAGTCCTATGCCTCTAGAATATCTAGTAGCTATCTTAGTGTTATGTAATTCAAAAATATAAAAGACCAAATTTAACAACTAATAGGCCATGGTCATTTGGGGAAAGGATAGGAGCTAAATCTGTGATTTCATTGGTAAAAGGAATTCCCAAATGAGGAAAATCCCTCTATCAATACCAGTCTACACTTTCTCTGCAATTCTTTGTTAAAGGATTGTGCATATTATTAGAGTTTAAGTGACTTACTCAGGATCATGCAGCCACCACAAGTCCAAGATTGCACTTTAATTCAGGTTTTCCTTGCTCTTAAGGTTTAGAGAGCTAACCTATGTCATGCTGTTTCTTGGGAGGTGGGGGGAATTTTCATGGGATTTCAGTAAGAACATTATTTTTGAAAGTTTGTCCTTTTTGCTTAATCTCATTGACCTTGGGGTACTTTATAGCAGATCAGTGGATATTTTATAGCAGACCAGCAATGGTTTGTTTGTATTTGGCATCTACTTCTACAATTTGTATGTAAAACTTGAGAGCAATGAATGCTCTCCAGTATGAATAAGAGAGAGTTAAAGACAGATAATTGGCATCTTGTAGTCTTTTATATGATAAATGTGAAGATATTTATGTTCACATTCTTATTCTATAATATCATTCTGTGCCACCCTTTATCCAGATTATTCTGGGCATCTGTTGGTCAGAGCTCCAGATGGTATCTGGGATGATTGATAGGGAGGCCCCTCTCATTCCAAGACTGAGATTTTGGAAAAAAGGATGAAACTAGGTCATGAAGATCTGTCTTTAAATATGATTATATTATATAAGATTTCTTGTCTTGGGAAGGAGGGCAGATAAGAGGGAGAGGGAAAAATTTGGAATTCAAAATCTTACAAAAATGAATGTTGAAAATTATCTTTACATGTAATTGGCAAAATAAAATACTATTGAGCAAAATAAATAAATCTGGTTTCATATATGTGTGTGTGTATGTATGTATGTATGTATTTATGTAGATGTACATGCACATGTACATATAAGATCTTTTAAAAAATTTTTCTCCTTTATCTTTAATTTAGTAAACTCTGGAGTACTCTTTTCCTGAGGAGTCCTATACACAAATAGTCTTGCTTATAAGAAACTTAAACCAAAACATTTTAATAGTCTTTTTTGGGGGGATCTTTTAACTTTAGTCTCAGAGTCACCTATGATGGAGTAGGGCAGGGTACTATGCTTTGGGTTGAGTATCTGTGTTGATGTCAGCCCTCTCTCCATTCATTCATTTATCGATTAATTATTTATAGAGTACTTGCAATGTATAAGATTCTGGGAGAGTACAAAGATAAGTGAAACTCCAATGGGAATATTAAGAGGAAGGCAAGAACACAAATAATTTTAAATCAGTAGAATAGAATTTAACGATCATAAGAATTTAAAAGTCATGTAATTTCATTAGAGGGAGACTTCACTTTTAATTGGAATAGTGCCCTAGAGATTAAGAAATCTTCAAGGGGAGTTGGTATCCAAGTTGAGTACTGAATGGTGGCTAGAATAGAGATGAATGGCAGGTCATTTAGTGGGGAGAAAGAAGGAGGAGGGAAAGGGAAATGCAAAATTTTGTCTCATGCAGGGACTTATCAAGACAGATACTAGGATCTAGCCTAGCATGGTAAAAGTCATGCTGTAGATTCCTGAAAGCCCTAGTCATGTTACATAGGTGATTTATCTCTTCCTTAAGGACAAATGGTCATGTTGGCATTTCTCTATATACCGATTTCCAGAAAGAGAATTCAGGGGGTACCAGGATCCTTTTAGTTAATGTTTGGCACCAGGTGCCTGCCATGATAAAAGGGTATGTGTGTGTAATTGGTTTTTTTCCCACACATATTGAGACTGCTCCAAAAATTATGGAGCTCAAGTTATAGACAATATCTCAAAGTATAAAGAATTATCTCTTCTTTTAATTCTCCCTCTCTTTCCTTTCTTCTTTCCCCTTTCTGTTCTATCTTAGTCCTCTCTGCTTCCCTCTTTTCCCTCTTCTCCACCTTTTCCTCCTCTCTTTTTCTCTTCTTTCTCCTCCTCCTTCCCACCAGGCATCTAAGAAGTGGATAGAGCAATAGACAAGAAGTCAGAAAGACCAGAGCCAGATCTTCAGACATTTTGTGACTCTGGGAAAATCACTATATTTCTCTGTGCCTCAGTTTCATACCTGTAAAATAAGGAGCTTGGACTAAATGGCCTTTACAATTGTTTCCAGCTTTAACTCTGTTATTCCCCCGAATGTCTGGTCTGTGGATTCATTTAAAATTGCTCATTATGCCAAGATTTCCTGGCCAACCTCTTTTGTTGAGCCTTTACCATAATGCTTCAAATTAAAGCTCTCCCTGGCTGCTTTTTGAACTGCTCTTTCTTTCACTATATTGGTACCATTTTCTTTCTTTCTTTTTTTTTATTAAAGTTTTTAATTTTTTAAAACATGAGTGGACAATTCTTCAACATTAGCCCTTGCAAAACATTTTGTTCCAATTTTCCTCCCCTCCTCCCACACTTGCCCCTAGATGGCAAGTAGTCCAATATAATGATGTTAAATCCAATATATGCATACATATTTATACAATTATACTGCAAAAAAAGAAAAACAGAGGAGCAAAATAAAATGCAAGCAAACAACAAAAAGAGTAAGAATGTTTTGTGAACATGCTCAGTTCCTATAGTCCTCTCTCTGAGTGTAGATGGCTGTCTTCATCACAAGACCATTGGAACTGGTCTGAATCATCTCATTGTTGAAGAGAGCCACTTCCATCAGAATTGATCATAATATAATCTTGCTATTGCCATATAAAGTGGTTCCTCTTACTTCACTTAGCATCAATTCATATAAGTCTCTCCAGGCCTCTCTGAAATCATCCTTCTGGTTGTTTCTTACAGAACAATAATATTTCATAACATTCATGTATTACAATTTATTCAGCCATTCTCCAATTGATGGGCATCCATTCAGTTTCCCATTTCTTCTTGATTAGCACCATTTTCTCTCTGAGATTGTTAACTTGGCATCTATAACTTTTTAAGCATATCTATTTACATATATGTATATATGTCCATATGTATATTTGATTACTTAATTTCAGCATAATTGGTTTGTGAGAATTTTCAGTAGCTGGTCCCCAAACCTGGAACTCTTTGTTAATTCATCTCTGCCTCTTGTCTTCCTCCAAAGCTCAGCTAAAATCTCTCCTTTTTACAAGAAACTTTTTTTGATCTCTCTTAATGTCGTATCTTCTCTTCCCTGGGTTTATTTCCAATTTATCATATTTATGTGTATGTGTATGCATATATTATATATATATATATATATATATATACACACACATATTCACTTGTGCAAATATATGTGTGTGTACTTATAAGCATATACATATATATATATATTTATGCAGAATTCAGACTTTTACATGTTGTCTCCATTAGGATGTAAGCTCCTTGAGACTAAGGATAGTCTTTTGCCTGTTTCTTTGTATTCCTAGTGCTTAGTAGGTGCCTGATATGTAGTAAATGCTTAATAAATGCTTGTTGACTCACTTATTGACTTTGTAATATTGTGATTTTATTCACTTAAACACATGATTCGAATAGGAGTCCATGGACTTTAAAGGAGTCTGAAAGACCAAAAAAAAAGTGAAGGACTTGCTTTAGCGCAAGGCTGCTCTGGCCTAATTCCCCAAAATGAAAAGAGAAAGAAGTGAAACTATAAAAAGGGGGTAAAATTTGCAACCCCCCCAGTGCTTAATGATTAACGGAGAACATTTTATTGAACTTAGGCCCTGAAGATGGAATTTGGAATCTGCCCTTTGCCTGAAGATAAACCTGATTGTCACAGGTGCTGAGGTTTTTCCCCTGCTTGGCGGCAATCAGAACAGCTCCCTGGTAGGTGCAGGCAGGCCTGCCCGGAACTCCATGCACTGCTGTGGACACGACTAGAATCAACGATGATTCTTCTTGCTGTTCTTTTCCTTTGCTTCATTTCCTCATACTCTGCATCAGTTAAAGGTAAGTGCGTGCTGCCCATTGATTTCTAAAAACTAAATCATTGGAAGATAAAAATGGCATATTTTACTTTTAAAAAGTCTTGTATAAAGCCTTTTTCCACGATGGTTATAAAGACAGAAGTGGGGGGAGGAAGGGATGGAAAACACCCTTGGAATCTGACGTTCATTGAATAAAACTAGGCTTTCTTGGAGGTTTTAGTCTGCCAAACTAAACTGCTTTTTTTTTTTTTTTTTTTTTTTTTGCTTGAATCACCCATTCATACTTTCCTTTAAAAAAAAAAAAAAAAAGACTTCTCTTGTTTCAGGGAAACTAGCAGTTCATTCACAGAAGGTTTCTCCCTCATTTGACTTGTAAAAAAAGGTCCAGAGCCAGGATTTCCTCTGGAGTTGCTTAGCAATGCAATGCTTAGTAGCACTTTGCCTTCAGGAAAAATTAGACTCCAGTTTGAATGGGCCTTGGGGGCCCCTTTCCCTAACTTCTGATAATAAAGCCCAGAGCCATTTTCTTAGCCTTGGCCAGAGAAGCATGAATTGGAACTATTAAGAATCTATTAAATTTTGTTGTCATTTATCAAAACTATAACACTAGCAGCAACTTGCAAGAATTACAGTTATATTATTAAGCGGGAAATTTGCCATCTTTGGGGAAAAAAGCAAATGAATAATTCACATTTTAAGATACAGTTAATTGGTAGAGATATATGTGATTTAATTAAGAGTAAGAGACAATCTTAATTTTAAAAGGTCCCTACTTGGTAGGTATAAGTCTCAATAGAGCAATGTGTCATAAATATCTTAGTATGATAAATGATTCTAGTTCAGTTTTGAAGCAAATGCTATCTTAGCTAATCATCCTTAAATATTTAAAAGAGGCCAAGTAACTTGAAAGGTTTACTGTTAGTTAAAAATAATTAAGCAACCTATTCATGATGGCTTTTCCCTTAGTAGGAATTATATTTATTCATGGCTTTTAAAATTTTAGGTCTTTATAGTAAAAAGTAGTTTATAAATACAACTACTGTTTGCTTGAGCAAAAGAGGATGGGTTAGAAATGATATGCGTGATTCATTTAAACTCACCACCCTAAATTTTTGTGTTAATAATAAATTTTTCTCCAGTTCTGAGGTAGTATAAAGAATACTGGATTTGAAACCAGCAGTCTGGGCTCAAATTCTAGCTCTGTCCATTTACAATGTTTGGGATTTTGGACAAGTCATTTAGGCCTCCTTGTAAGAACCCAATCTAAGGCATCAGTTCATATTTGGGCAACAATTCAAATATTCAACTGAAGTTCCCTAAAAGGTCCATGTGGCTAAGCCTGGCAGTCTGGGAAGCATTTAGTGATCTCTTGAGAAACAGAGCTCCTATAAATAATAGTGTCTAACATTAAACTCAATTATATGATTCTTTGAGAAATACTAGAGAAGAGGTTTGCTTTGAATTATCACTTTTTCCATTTGATCTGAAAATTTCTAGAAGCATATAATAAAGCATGTTTTAAAGATGTTTTCCACCAGTACTAGATATCTAATGTCACAAAATAGGGAAGTATGATGTTTGAGATTGCTAATTGTTTGAGATGCCTATATAGTACTTGCCAAATATATTAATAAAGAGCACAGGACTCAACAGCTGTCCCTACCAGACACTGCAACCTTCTGTATTATACAGTATCATGATTTAAATATAGAATTGGCACGGCCCTTTTAATGATTGACACCTATTTGTTAATTGTCCACACTATAAACCAATCTGTGCTCAACTTTTGACCTCAAACTAATATCTCAAAATATTATTGGCCCTTTGGAATAAACTATTGAAGTTTAGATAAATTATCCATTAAGCCTTCACTTTTGGGGGCAGTAATAGAAGAATAGAAGATATGGATGGTTCCTTTAGGACAGGAGGTGCTGGTAGGGTTTAGCATAGGAGAAAGAATTAAGGACTGGGGGGTAGGAGGAGAGAGGGGGAGGTTGGAATAAATCAAAGATATATTCCAAGGGTAAAGGAATCAAAGGCTTTAAATTGTCAATCTCTTCTTATTTACACTTGTTAATAATATCCATTCCCAAATTAGGCCACATGCTATTCTGATTTCAGTCCTAATTTTGGCTCTAAAGGCCTCCTTTCCATTTTAACTCCTGAGTTTTCTCTTTACTTCTGTCAGTTCCCCGGAATAGCTGCAATATCTTGATCACATTTGCTTTTTTAAATTTATTAATATTTTTTGTCATACCATAACCAAAATTTCCATTCTCCCAGAAGAGGCTTTGGTCAAAATTGGTCATTGCATTGAAAAAGTCTGAAAATATATGCAGTGTACCACACCTAAGGACCTTTCACCTCTGCAAAGGGGTGGGGTGCTAGTATCTTTTCTTATCTTTTTTTTGGAGTCTCACTTGTTTTTTGTAATTTTCTTACATTTTTTGGTAGCTGTTCTTTTATTTGCTTCACCTTCTTGCCCTTTTTGAAACTTGATTCCTTCCTTGGCACCTAGTGGGTGGTTAATAAATGCCTGTTGGTTTGTTTATTGGCTTTCAATCATGTAGGATTCTTTCTTAGTTATTGGCAGCAAGTGCTGACACAGATCTTTACCTCCTTCCTTTCTCTTTTAGTTTTTACAGTACTTTCTTCCTTAAAAAAAAAAAAAAAAAAAAAAAAGTTTAGTCTCTAGTTCTATTCCCTGCCCTTAAAGTGTGTTCTTTTTGTGTGTTCTTTCTCCTCTCCAGAATCATCCTCTTTACTCTTTAGACTTTGATGTCAATTTTTCTTTTTAATTTAATTAATTTTTAAATTATTAGCCTAGCCTTATATAAATAGTATATTGTGTAATGTCTTATTGTATATAATAAATTATTTAAAGTAACCTTTAGGGGACTTCAGCATGCACCACTTTATATTCTGATTGCTATTTTTTTTTTTCTTACCACTACCATTGATTTTGATAACTTCTGACACTTTTTTAACTTAACTCTGTGTAAAAACATCCATATATCTTATCACCTCTAGACATTGTGTTTTTGTTTCTTTACTCTTTATTGTTTTAAAAATTTTCCACTGCTTATCTCTTTCTTGATCTTAGTTGTCCCTAATTTCTTCTACCCTTTATTTACACTCTCCTCTGGTATTTTCCCACTGATGTCTGTCTTAAAAAAAAAAAACAAACCTCCAGAATTCTACCCACTTTTTAATCATTTTGTTCTTCTTTTCAGATCTCACTGTGGCTTACCTCAATCTTATCTTCTTGTTTAAGCCAATTAACTATTATTCTATTCATTTGAGCTTGACTAAACAAGAAGGGAATTTGTTTTAAAACCATTTCCTATGAAGGTCCCTAAAACTAAGGAGATTATAATGCTTCTAATTAAATTCTGTGGAGCAAGTTAAAAATTTTTGGATTTGCACTTAAATTTCTGTTTTTTTTTTTTTTTTTTTATTATGTAAAGCTCTGAACTTGGAATCATTCAATTTGTTTTCAGATGTCTGTTCCTTTATTTACCACTTTGAGCTAATCGGGTGGCTGTCTCTTCTGTTAAGGGAGGAGGTTGAATAAGGTGGCCTTTGAGATCCCTTTCAGCTTTAAATCTGTGATCCTATGAAAAGATTTATCTATAATAGGGAACACAGTTTTGCTGCATATAAAACTAATCATATGTCAAGTAATGTTTAGCTGGCTAAAAGTAGAAATAATATGACCAGATAAATAATGAAAAGTAAAAAAGATAACAGGATAGCAATAATAACACACTTAGACATCTATTTTTTATATATATATATATATATATATATATTCTGTGTGTGTATATGTACATATATATTCATATGTGGGTATACATATATATGTATGTGTATATATATATATATATATATATATATTATATATATATATTCTGTGTGTGTATATGTACATATATATTCATATGTGGGTATACATATATATGTATGTGTATATATATATATATATATATAGGCATGCATATACACACAAGATTTTCAAGTCACTGGAAATTTCAATGTATGCAAAAGAAATTTTTGGGAAAAAAAAGACATTTTCTTATTGTATTTATTTAAAATAATGCCTCTTTCATGCCCATGGAATGGTCAAAAGTTATTATTTTTATTTTATTTTGGTTAGTAATAGAAAAGTTTTTTTAAAAAATTACAGTAGTTATAATAGAATTAGAGTATTTTGAACCATCATTAGATAATACTGAGGAAGGGTGACTTTTTCTACAAATTTTTTTTATAACCAAATATAGCTTAATATTTCCTCCTAAACAAATACTTCTCACTTTCTTTATCCTTTCTAAGCAGCTTCATGCAAATTTAAAAGCTATTCTATTAAGTTGTAATGTTTTCATGTTATTTTGATAAAATAAAAATTTCAGAACAAAACTAAATTTTGAAAACCAAATGAACATATTTAGGCAGCATTTGGAAATATTATTTATTTTTAAATTATATTTTTATTTTTAGAAACAATGATTGTGTGGGCTGAATAAGGGTCTGTTTCTGTTTTTGTGAAAAGAGAAACTAGAATCAGTGCCTATGATTTCACAAGGTTCAGGGAACTTTTGGAGAATTTCCTTTTCCCAATGCAGATCAACAATTGTTCCACAATTCTAGTCTTTGAAAATTGTCTGCAATATTGATAAAGTGAGTTGTCCAAGGTGACATTGCTAACATGTGTCTTAGGAAGTACTTGAATTTAGGACCTCCTAGGAGGCTGGACCTCTTTCAGTTCCCCTGATCTTTCTCAACATTACTGATGAAATAATTTCCATAATGACAAACTTCTAAATAAAGTTTTAAGGGGCAAAGACTTTAAGGAAATAGGCGAATTAATGACAGATCAAAGATCCAGCCACTATTGTTCTCTTTTACTTTGGCAGATTCTGGATAAAGCACCTAGCTCTTAGGTGAGAGAGCCAAAGAGGATATGCCCCTAATTTATTTATAAAGAATTTCCTACTGATATTATTATCAGACCATTTTGAACATGGTCTATAAATAAAGGAATGCTTTTGTTTAGAATTATCAGTTTCTATCTCTATTATCCATTATGCTTAATAAATTATAAACACATAAATTTATATATTATGTTATATTTTATATATAAATTTATAAATGTGAAATTATAATTATATATTATATATGTATATATATTTATTTATACATATATTTATATATATAAATTATATAAATATGAAAATATAAAATATGAAATTAAATTATAAAATAAAATATTGCCTATGTAGGATTATCCTATGCATATCAGGCATTTAATATATATTAATGAAGTAAAGTCTATGTGTGCTCTTGGTAGATGTCCTATCTAGTATTTGGAATGCTATGGTTGCTCACATTGACTTGTGTGCTTCCTTCTTTAAGCCTAGAAGAAGTCAGGATGTCTCTATTAATCAAGTTTTGCTATACTTGTAGTCAGCCCATTAGTTTTTGTTTTCTTTTGTTTTTTAAAACCAGTTCTCCTTATCTTACTCAGGCTAGCTACTCAGTGCAGCAACTGATTACTCCCAACCCTAATCCCATTGATGTTCAGCATTGAAGTTTTGACCTTTTCTATTTTTGACAGGGACCTGTTTGTCTTTTCTTAGATAGCCTGGTGTCTCTCTGCTCCTAAGGCTGACCATATTGTCCTATATTAGTCCTACTGCAGCTCAGAACTCCCAGATTCAAGCAATCCATCAGCCTTGACCTCCCATAGAAGCAGGAATTATATATAGGTGCATTCCATATTCAACAGCCTCAGTGGTTTTGTTAAAAAATCTTTCTGACATGCATAAGAATTCCTCTCCTGCCACCACTTTATCCATAGCTGAGCAAATTTTTTAAAGGAAAACCCCACTGTCCAAATGCAAACTTAACACAGAGTAACATATAATCACATAATATAATCACATAACATGTAATCACAAAATTGTTTAAATGCAATCAGATCTGTTATTAATGAAACATATTTTCCTAAAATCACTATACTATTAAAATCATACAGTAATAATCATAGTTTGTATGGGGGAAAGAAATTAGGCCCACAGTACTCAAAAATTTTTCAGTGATGCATTAAGAAAAAAAAAAAAAAAAAAAGATAGGACCCAAATAGAAATGGTGATGTAGTTTTGTATATGTTAAATAGTTAAGAAAAACATACATATTATAATAAATAGCATAATCTGTGGCCTTGGGCTGATGCATTGGCAGCTCCCTGTGATCTACTGGGTCTGGTCATAAAGTAAATGGCTAACGGTGAGAAGGTGGCCTCTTTGGGCCACAACTCCAAGTCTCTATGGCTAATAGCTACTGCCACAGAGGAGGATAGGGATGAGTAGTTGCAAACTAATCCTCCTCCACTCATAGCTCCTATATGCACCAACAGATGTGCAATAAATCTGACACTGCCTAGAAAAAAACCAGAGGTTTGCTTGTGAGTGTCAGAAAGATTGCAGTTTCTGAATTATTGTATAGTATGGTTTTCTGCATTCTTACTATTTGATACTTTGGTTGGTGAATAATATTGAGTTTTAAAAGAGACTGTTTGATGAGTGACTCCCTGTGGATAACCTCATACAAGAAGAAGGTCATCAAAACTTTTTTCAAGAGAGACTAAAATAGTGAAGTTTGGAAGATAAATATCTTCTTAGAAAGCATGGGGTAGGAGTGGGGTCACAGCTAAGTAGTGCAGCTAAGTAATAGCCTGGAGTCTGGAGGACCTGAATTCAAATCCAGTCTCAGATATTTACTCTTTGTGTGATACTGGGTAAGTCACTCAATTCCAGTTCTTCCAAAAATAAAATAATTGCCTATTAAAGCTGCCTTATTAAAAAAAATAGAAGAAACTCAATTAAAATTGGTGGAACAAATTCATGTTTTCAAAACAAGCATTAAGGCAGAACTGATTGTATAGGAAAGGTTCAGGCTTGCTACTCACATATCTGACATATAGAATTTTTCTTCCTTTTTTCTCACGTTCAGAGAAAACAGAAGACTAATATTCTGTACTCTGTATTGTACATATCAAAGAAAAAAGGAAAACTATATATAGTCATCTCCTGAATCTACGACTTCTTTCTAGTACTCCTCGTCCACCTTTCCAGGGTTATAGAAAATTGAGGGAAAGGAATTATATGTTTGTCATTCCTCTCAGAGTTAGGAAATCATACCAAAAGAAATATGGTGAGGGAAAGCTATCCTTCCCTAGCCTTTGAGGTTTCTTGCATCTCCTACACTAGAATTTGCCTTCATTTCAGGATCCCATTCATATTGTTGATCCATTGTGGTGCACTTGTGATGCTGATTCATTGTGGTTGGAAGCTTGCATCTCTGCTTTCCTGTCCATTGTTCCTAATGACTGGAATCTTAGGGTCAGATGGTGGCCACTGAGTCCCTGCTAGCCACATGGTGAACAGAATTGTAGCATCACTGCCTGTTCCACCCTTCACACCAGTTCTCCCAGCAGTAAGCTTGTATCAAGGGCAAAGAGAAAAAGGGGAGATATTGTTCACCTGCACTTATTATGAAACCATCTCCCTATCTTTATTTGCTTTGTTTTTCACTTTGGGTTTGACCTATCTCACAGACACATAGCAAATGGAGAAGGGCTTAGTAACCCTTGCCCCCCAAATCACCTAAGACCCTAAGATAAATAATAAATCAATGATAAGAGGGCATGGAATAGGTATCAGTTACATTTATGACACAAGAAATAACCCTCTGGCAGGTTAGTCTTCTGCAAAGGAAGAGTTTTGAGTTGCTTGTCTACAGACTATCTCCCTAGCAAGCTTGAAACTATGTTTATAATCCAGCATCAGACAGTCGTCATTTTAATTAATGCATTTTGACCACTTGGTGTGTTACTTATCAGAATACATAAAGGCACTAAAAGGGTATAGAAAACAAAAGTGTTGTTTAAAAATCACTTATAGAATAAAAGATTGAAAGGGCCATCAAATTAAGACCTAATTTCTAAAATATTAATTTAAAACTCAAAATTTTAGCATAAAGAAATAGGGGTGAGTATCAAAAATGAGAGGATCATTGATTTAAAGTTGGAAGACACCTTGGAGATCATCCAATCCAGTTCCCTCATTTTACAGAGGCAGTGATGATCCCAGAATATTTAAGAGATTGGCTTTAAAAGAATCTGGATTCCAGAACCTCAGCTTCCTGAGTCAGCTGTCTCTTGCTTCTTGCTTGGCACAACTGGATAGTTGACTTCATTTAATTACTCTTTATGAAAAGACAAATTTAAGGTTCCGTTAAAGGTTTCTTTTTTTTTTAATTATTTATTTTCTTCATTTTTGCTTTAAAGGCAAGTGATTTTGTGTGTGTGTGGGGGTGTGTGTGTGTGTGTGTGTGAGAGAGAGAGAGAGAGAGACAGAGAGACAGAGACAGAGACAGAAACTATTTTTAAGGTAAGGAACTAAAAGAAAGCCTAATTTAGTGGATAAATAAGCTATTGACAGTATGACTGAGTAAATCATGTCCTTTCCATGGCCCCCAGATAATTCTTTAAGATTATAAATTGCAGAGCAGTTGAGGATTTGTATTAATAGAGGTTTCCTAGGAATCCCTGACCCAGATATATTTTAATATATCTTTAATATATATTTATATATTTTGTGTTTATATTATATATTATATAAAATATAAATTTAATATATATTATAAGATCTTTAAATAAAAATATTTTTAAAAGCGAGATGAAAGGAGGAATTAAGTGATGAAAAGAAAAATATGTGTTGAAGGGCATTTAGGTGGGGCAGTGTATAGAGCATCAGCCTTGGAGTCAGAAAGATCTGAGTTCAGATGTGGCCTCAGATATTTGAAAATTACTGGCTATATGACCTTGGCCAAGTCACTTAACCCTTGCCTTGCCAAAAAAAATTACAAAAAAGCAATAAGTGGAAAAAAGAGAAAATAAAAATATGTGTGAGAAAACTAAGGCAAATCACTTCCCAAGGTTTGAATATTATTTCTCTTTTACCCCCACTTTGAAAATTTATCCCCCCACTTTTAATTTTAAAATTGTGCTGAAGTATGTTATTGTTTATAGGAGTGTTTGCTTTTCTTATAGCATTTTATCATTAAAAAAATACCTCACCTTCATGAAGACCAAAGTTTTCTGGCATTAATCATACATGCATTAAAAAAAAAAATCCTATCGAAAATGTTTACTCTTGTGTCCCATGGTGTCAGGTCCTAAATGGCTCCCTGACTGCTGAGCCTTAATCCTACCTCAATTGTAAAGCTTTATTGAGACTGGTTTTTTGGTCTCTGAAATCCTACAACTTTAGAGATAAAAGGAACCTTAGTGATAAACTGGATTGTCTGTCTAGTACAACTCCTTCATTTGACATATAAAGAAACAGGGACCTAGATAGACAAAACAATTTTCCTGATTTCACACAACAAGTGGCACAGTATTTTAAAGATCAATTTAATTAATATCTTTATTTTTCTATAACTTTTATCTCTATATAAATTCCCTCCCTTTTCCTCTAGTCATAGAGTCATTTTATATAATCCAAAAAAAAAGAAAAAAGAAAAAACCCCAACACTTTAGCAAAACTATCCAACCATGGGCTAATTGATAGTATATTCAAAGTTCCACATCCATTGTCCCCCCATCTATGTAAAAAAGAGAGAATGATAAAATTTTTTAAATCTTTTTTTTTTGAATCAAAACTTGATCATTATAATTACATAATGTTTGATTTGGGTTTTATATTTCCATTATTGTAACCATGTATATGGTTCTCCTGGTTCTGCTTGCTTTGTTCTGCTTCAATTTATTTATTCTCTCCACATTCCTCCAGTTCCCCTTAATCATCATTTATTACAGTGTGGTAATGTTCCATTTAACTGACCAGGTTTTTTTTAGTCATAACTTAATTGATGAGTATTTACTCTATTTCAGGTTCTTTGAAGAGCATTTTAAATAAATTATTTCTAATTCTTTCTTAAAGGGAGTGGGGGGGAACTATTGCTCCTACTGCTTTAAGTCTTAAACTCGACGAAGCTTTTAGATAAAACATGATATTCATAAAAATGAGGCCCCAAGCCCC
Source organism: Antechinus flavipes (assembly GCF_016432865.1). Lineage (NCBI taxonomy): Eukaryota > Metazoa > Chordata > Mammalia > Dasyuromorphia > Dasyuridae > Antechinus > Antechinus flavipes. The sequence goes on from NC_067403.1 coordinate 151,274,984, forward strand.
AACAGCCTAGAGGTGGTACGTGGCAAAGGAGTTCAAACACAGCTTAAATTTCTCTAAATCTCAAGATCCTGTCACTACACAAAGCTGCTTCTTTAATTTTGTGATAAGATACTATAGGAAACCTCACTTATATAGAGTCTGCTAGTGATTCTTCAAAGACAAGTCTCAATGAAATTAATCTTTTTAGAAATTTAATTAATGTATTAGAAGGATTTGCTCAACAAATAGGCATAGCAAATTAAATTGGAGGAATGTTTAGTCTACTTAAAAAACTATTTTTAAACACTAAATTTTTTTTATTAAGTCTTTTCCACAAAAAATCCTTTGATTATTACAAGCAATTCTTATTGATTCACTAAAGATGATTTTGGTAGGTACCATTTATTAAATTATTTTTCTTTATGTATTTGAAGCAAAGCAAGGTGCTTCCATGGACAGTGTATTCAGGAAAACCTTGGGTAGTCTTGATGTTGAAGTCTCATCCCTTTGTGACCATGGGAAGAATCACTTGACATCAAGCAATTTTCACCATTTGAGTATTATGGAGCCCTTTGGTACTTAGGTGAAATCTCTGTATCCCTTCTAAGAGTCATGCATTAGGCCGATAGGGAATGAAGGGAATAAGCATTGATTAAGCACCTACTACATGCCAGGAATTGTATTAGGCACTTTATACATATTATCTTATTGGATCTTGGGGAGTAAAGGATATTGTTACCCTCATTTTATAAAGGAGAAAATTGAGACTGAAAGAGATTAAATGACTTTCCTAGGATTATACAGTCAAGTAAGTGTCTAAGGCACATTTTGAATTCAAGTCATTATAAATGCTAGAACTAGCATACTGGAGTCAGCTCCTAGGGCCTCCAAGAGTGATTGTTAAATTTTCAGTGTGAGCACTTACAGTTAGGAAATTGGCAAAGGCTACAAATAAGGGCTTGATTTATTATTTTGTTAATTGTCTTGATTTAAGAGAGTGATGGGAAAAAGAAATTAATAATCAAGATTAAATTTAAGAATGTGTCCCATGTACTTCTCCCATACACATACCTTACCTCACATAAAACTGGTTCTTAAAAACTTCATCTCTGAACTCAGGTCTCCCTGATTCCAACTCCATTATATTAAATATCTAGTTGCTTAAAGATAGAATGTAGACAGGAAAAATGGTATTATAAAATAAGAAAAATTTGCAAACCAAAATAAATTTAGAGAATGGGGAAGTTGGATCAGCAGCCTTCTATGGGAAATTTATTTTCAAAAATTAAAAATACTTTTTTGCATCTTAATTCATGTTCCTCATCCAGGACACACTACTGGACTCTCTCTGAACAATGACAGGCTGTATAAACTCACATACTCCACCGAAGTGATTGTTAACCAGGTTGGAGAATCACTCCAGGATGGTGCAGGCTACAAACTTTCTTCCAATGTGGATGTTGTACTAGTATGGAGGAATCCAGATGGCGATGATGATCAGCTGATTAAAGTCACGGTGAGCATTTTCTCTTCTTACGCAGAAAATCTGCATGTCGGGGGAAATCCTGGAGATAGGCAGCCATCCACAGTGAGCTTCCATATTTTTATGGTTTGTAACCAATCACTAAAAATTATCTATAGATTTTATCTGCCATAGAACTTAGGCAACAACATTCTGCACTACCTGAAAGATATGTACTTCTGGGTACCACACTTTAAAGAAAATACTAACAAACTAGAGGATATGCAAGGCAGAGTGACCAGGTAAATGAAGGCATGTCATGAAGAAAAGATTTAGGAGCTCTGGAGGTATTTAGTTTGGAAAAGAGAAGTATAGAAGTTAAAAGGAAACAGATATTCTCTCAAAAATAAGGAAGAACATTTTAGTGATTGGAGCTTGTCCAACAATGGAACAACAGGGTTCCACAACACAAGAAGTATTTGAACCAGTGCTGAATGACCAGCTATCTAGCATGTTGTAGAAAGACTTTGGCCATGAATTGAATTGTTGGATGATTGCTAACATACTTATCAACTTTAAAAATCTAAGACTTTAGGAGTCATTTTCTAGAACTTTTGTTTCCTGTTTCCTAAATATAGCAGAGCCCTACTAAATCCTTGATGGGAATAGCTTTGCTGTTAAGAAAGAATACCCTTGTGAGGCAAACTTTTTGCTATATAGAAAGAGAGGTGTAATATTACATGGAAAATTATATGATCCAATGCAACTGAATCTGTGGAACATTAAATGGGGTTTACTCTCAGATATTTGATCTAGTCAATAGATATACTCTTCTTACCCAAGTTAAAAACTCAATAGTCTTTCCTGTTTTTTGAGTTGTTTCTCATTGGGCTATTATCATACACTGTAGAAAAAAATCATACTTATTTGTTCATTCACTTACTCATTTATTTAATAAACATTTATTCAGTACTGATAAGTTGCATATTATGTTGTTAGTCACTGAAAAAAATGCAGAGTTTAAATGATATACAATCTGTCTTTTTGGAGTTTACAGTTTAGTATAGAGATGAGACACAAGCAGATAATTATTCTGCCCAATATTATGTGAAGACTACTCTAGAGAATTACAAAATAATGCATGGTCTAATAACATGCATTCTAAGAGAAAACGATTTTACTGACTCAGATGATCAGAATATGCTCCGTGGAGAAGATGACCTTGAGATGGGCTTTAAAGGGGGAATATTCAAAACTTAGGGAGCAACATGAATGAAGACTGAGAGAGGGCAAAAGATCAAGAGTGTACAAAGGGACAATGCTTAATCAAGTTGGCTTGAACATCAAGTGCACACAGGAGATGAATCTAGAAGATGCCATATTGAGGAGAGTCTTGAATGCCAGGAATTTGTATTTGTGTTACTCTTGTGGAAAGGATGTAAAAGTACAGATTAGATGATAATACAATTGTAAGGATTCAGAATGTAATTCTGAATATTCAAAAGTAATTATTAATGGTCTGATGTCAATTTAGAAGAATCTTCCAGTGAGTGTGCTTCAGATACAACATAACTTGTGTTTTCAAGCATTTTGATCAGTGACTTGAATAAAGACATAAATTGCATTCTTATTAATTCTGTGGATGACATAAAGCTGGGAGGAATAATTAATAACATACTGAATTACTGTCAGAGTTCTAAGTGATCTGGACAAGAAAGAACACTGGAACAAATTAGGTAACATTAAATATAATGGGAATCAGTGTTCAATCTTATGCAAATTAAAAAACTCAACTTCAGAAATGTTAAAAGCATGGCTAGATAACAATTCATCTGACAAAGATCTAGGGGTTTGAGTGGATTGCAGACTCAGTAGAAGCCAACAGTGTGATATGTCATTCAATGGGCTGCATTTCCAGAGAAAGACTAGAATAATTTGCATAAAGTAAAAAAAAAAACCAAAACTTAGGGAAACATGAAAATTAACTCCAAGTATTTGAATGCTCTTATGGAAGAGAGAATAGATTTGTTCTCCTTAGTCCTAGCAAGCAGAAAAAGGAGCAGTGAATGGAAGGAAAAAAATTATTTAGTCTTGATGTGATTCTATATGATGTTATAGTTTTTTGAATTATGTACAAATTAGAATCAAGAGGGTTTGGGGAAGGTAGATGTGGGAATCTATGAGAATTAATCAAGAAATTGAAAAGAGAAAAGAGATGAATTCAACTCAAGTTTTTTGCATCTTAAAAAAATCTGTCACCAGTCAAATAGTTATTTGCTCTCAGATTATTGTTTTTAACCATCTCCTTAAACCTTATATAGCCTTTTGATGAAGCCTTATCTTAGGGGAGGTGGGGTTAGTAAGAATCCAAATAGTTTACTTTTTTTCCTGTTTACCTTGTAATAACTTTTTCCATCTCACTTTCCATAGCTCTTTGGGAGCTACATACAGGATATTTCCCTAATGTATTTCTCACTTGATTACAGATAAAAGATGTTAATGTTGAAAATGCAAATCAAAGGGAAGGAGAAAAGAACATCTTCAAGGGGAAAAAAGTCTCTCAAATCATAGGAAAAGATAATTTGGCAGCTTTGCAGACGCCAGTGCTTCTCCATTTGACACGAGGAAAGGTAAGAAGCCATTTTAAAAGTACAAAAATCTTCTTGTTTTCCATTTTCATCATTGTTTCTCTGCTATAGAGAGAGGACCTTGTGAGGTCAAAAGAAATGAAAGGGTTGTCCCAAGAAGATAGTTTAGGACTTCTGTGAAGACATGAAGAATCCTAGACAAAGGCCCACAAGTTGATTTACTAGAAAGCAATGCAATTAATCAGATGCTAAATTTCTTTTTGTTTTTTATTCATTTATGATTGCTATTATTTATAAAGAAATGCATGTGAATATAGAAAGAGGTGCTATTCCCCCATGACAGGTAAGCATTAGGGAAAGTTATATTAAATAGTAAATTAAAGATGGTAGAATGTGGTGATCACTAAAGTTTAGAGAAATGAACAGAATGAATATAAATAAGACCAAATAAACATAGAAAAACAAGACTTTCAAAGGGTAGAATATTGATAAATTAGATAGATTTTAAAAATTAAGAGAATTCATAAATTATATCTAAATTTGAAAGTATTCCAACCTTAAAATAATGATAATGATAGTTGATATGTATATAACATTTTCAGGTGTGCAAAGTACCTTATATACCTTTGTGCTTTACAATAACCCTATGAGATAAGCACAACAGGAAGTTTAGTCCCCATTTTATAATTGAGGAAACTGAGGCTCTAAAAAGTTATATAATTTACCTACGGTGGCACAGATGGTAAGTTTAGAAGTGGGTTTTTAACACAAGGCTATTCTAATTTCAAATCCAGTACTTTTTTTCACAAAAAAAGAACAATATGTACTACTATAGTATTAAAAGTTAGGTGGCAATGTGGGTAGAGTGCTGAGTTTAGAGCTCAAATCTTCACACAGTAACTTACTAGCTTTTGCAACTCTGAACAACTCTGGACAAGTAACTTAATCATTCCCAACCAAAGTTTCCTCATCTGTAAAATGGGAATAATGACACTTCACAGAGTTACAGTGAAGATTAAATGAAATAAGATATAGAGTTTTGTAAACTATAAAGGGATTTTTTAGTAATGATAATAAATTAACTCATTCAAAAAATTAGTTAATAAATTTATTTGCAAACATCCACTAGTTATATTCCGAGTCTGTATTACAATGGAGTCTAGAAAATATAGCAATCAATATTTTTTAGCTATATAAATCAAAGTAAATCAAAGAAGATATGATGCCCATTTATGGAACTGAACTGAAGAAAAAAAAAATTAAAAGAACCTGAGCTTCATATAATCTTTATATTAAAATGTGTTTTTCTACATGGCATGGAGGATAGAAATTGAGTCTTAGAGGACTGGATTCAAATGATAAAGGCCTGGGTTCAAGTCTTCCATCTGATCCATGCTGGCTTTGTGATTGTGGGCAAAAGACTCTACCCCTCATGCCCTAGGAGGCTTTTCACAGCTATCAGTAGGAGGTGCTGATCTGTATTGGTAGGAGAAAGTTTCCACATTGAGAGTGTCAATGAAATTATAGTTCTGGTTCAAAAAAAGAAGTGTCCCTAAATATTGAAAAAGAAAAGAAAAGAAAAAAAAAAAAAACAGAATGAGACAAACAATGCAGCATAGCTTTTACCTACACAGCATGGAAGGAAGGATTATTTTTTCACATAATTAAGATTAGAAATAGAGGTTTATACAAACTCAGGATAGCTAAAGTTTATCTTATAACAAAAGGCTATAGACTATGAAGAACATTTGGACCTGCAAAGACTGTTGGGAAAATTCATGCTCTTTGGTGGAGTTGTATATCCTCCTTTCTGATTCTCCTCAAAGATCTGGTTACTCAATATCTATGTCCTTGATGACATGAAACTGTCTACTTTTCTTCTTTGCTTCCTACAACCTAGCAAGACACGTGTACCAATGTAATATTAATTGACTTTATAATCTTAATGGCTCCCAAGTGTCACCTCAGAGCAAAGTCTTTTGTTACTCACAAAAATAGATCGGCCCATGCAGGTCAAAGGCTGCAATGTGCTTGCCACATCATTATTTCAGCAACTCAGAATCTTTCAGGGAAGTTTCTTCCCCAGGTTAAAGTACACAATAGTATCTTTTAGGCATATAATGCAATAATTATGGAGGAAATGAGATGTTGAAGCCATGTTTTAGCCATGTCAGCATTCTCAAGAATTCTTGCTTGGACATCTCATTTTAATGTGAATATGACAGTAGTTTAGCAAAAATCCCAGCTCCTCAGAGGCAAACCAAAAAAAAAAAAAAAAAAGGTTTACAATTCCCTGGGGCTGCTTCTTAACTCTTGGACACTGTGATAATTTCAGTCCTGGCTCATCAGGCTTTGATGTTCATCATCCCAGGATTGGGCTTCCAGAACAGATTGAATTTCTGATCCATCATTCTTTATCCTGTGAGCAATATGACCAAGTGCAAATAAAGCTTAGGTCATGCAGCCTAAGTCTCAAAATTGATCTGATTTTGATGTAATGTCTTCTAATTATCTGTCATGATCAAATAAATCTATTGAATAACAATCAATTTTTCATCTCAAGCTAATCCACTCTGGAAACTGGCTATCTCATTTTATCACCTACCACTGATGAAGTCAGACAGAGTTGCCTAGTTCATTTTGTTTTAATGAAAATTCAGTCTCTTGCTGCGACATATGTTGTATATTTTTTAAAAACTCTCAGCATAACCTGGGTACCTGCACTGGGCCCCTAAAGTGTCAGGGTCAAGTCAAATCAACAATCACTCATTAAGTAGTGCTATGGATACAAAGAAAGGCCAAAGATAGACCCTGCTCTCATGGAGTTCCAAGTCTAATGGAGAAGACATCCTGCAAACAATTTTGTACAAATTATCTAGAGGCAGAGTAAATGAGAAATAATCTTAGAGGTAAAACACCAGACATAAGAGGGATTGAGAAGGCTTTTGTCAAAAGGTGTGAATTTAACTGAGAATCCAAAAAGCAGAGATGAAAAGGGAGTGTATTTCAAAGATGTGAGAGTCATGTGAGAATCAGCAAAAGGTCAATGTCACTGGATTATACGGGTAGATGGAGGGCAGGAAGGTATGAGGAGATTAGGAACGATTTTAAAAATCACCCACAGTCTTTTATATTCAATGCTGGAGGTAATAGGTCATCACAGAAGCTTATCTAAGTATATATAATATGCTAATGTTGTGCTAGCTACAAACAGAAGAGATTTTCTAGAGAGGCAATGGAGGTGGAGGGAGGAAATGAGATAGTAGCTGAGATTTCACTAGGATAGGGAATTCCAGGTGAGGATACTCCCTCTTTCAGTGCTGGTTGTCACCTCTCCTCTTATAGAGAGTTGTCTAGAGCAGAGGTGTCAAACTCCCAACCTGTATACTTGTTCAATCAGATTAACTTATATTGGGAAATGTTTATTAAAAGGAATAGAAATGTAATACAATACAGATAGTCTTAATTTGTGGCTTCATGAGACAATGTTCAGCTTGCAAGGATATACTTCTGTTTAAATTGGGACACCACTGATAGAACACACTGAGTTACCCAGAATGGCAGAACCTGTGTATATCAGAAATAGGGCATAAATCCAGATTTGAGCACAAATCTCCTTTTACTATGTCATGATGAATTATCATGTAAATATGAAGATATACTAGGACTTCAGTTTCTTTTGAGTTTTTCTGCTTCCTGCCCCATTTTTGCCTCTTACTTAAAAAGCTTCCCCATTCCCCTTCCCCCTCCTTCTTTACTTTAGCAGCACCTCCCTCCCCCATTCTAATGGATGGGAGAACTGATTCATGTTTGCTAGGCTCCTCCCTGTTATTATTATTTTGAGAAATTTTTCTTAGCTAGTAGGAGTTTTTGAAGATGCAGATTTGATTTTTGTTCTCCTTAAAGATAAGCTTAGAGAATCTTCGTAGAGGCATGTTGTTCCTGGGGAAAGCCTATAAACAATTCCCACTGAGTTCAGTGAAATGTTTATTTCCAATCAGATTATAGCCTGAAATCTTCCTCTCAGTCCTTCTTCCCATCTGTAGATACTTTCTCTCCCTCCCCCTATTTGCAGTTAGTAACAATGTGCCCCTGATGATCTTTAGACATTTAGACTTTAGGGGAATATTTTCAGGTAACCATTCTAGGCTTTTACATGGCCAGTGCCCTTTTCAAAATAGAATGAAGTCATCCTTCATGGTCAGAGTATGATTGAACATATTCACCTCCTGTTGTGAAATTGTGACCTTCATTTGACTACAGTAATGCAGGCTGCTGACTGACAGCTGCTGAGATAGAACTGTGTGCCTATCCACCAGCAATTAGAAAGAACACTGATTTTGAATTAGGAAAAAGCGGGGTTCAAATCCCAACTCTAATCCTTAGCCCCAAGCAAACCCTTAATCTCTCTAGGCCTCAATTTTCTCTTCTGCAAAGTGTGAAAGTTGGACAAATGTTTTCTAAAATCTTCTTAAGTCTAAACCTGTGTTCCCATAATTCTGCCATAGAGAAGCAAAATCCAAGTATCAGTCGAGCTTCCACATTTTGCCAGTTTCACTTGAATAATAGAAGTTGGTATTAAGAATAGAAAGAAACATAAATTCTCCCTTAAAATTCACCTCAAACATAGGATTCTTGATTTAGAACTGAAAGCACCTCTAAAGCCCTTCCTGTCTGGCCCATTATTTTGTAGATGAAGAATCTAATGCTTAGGGAGTTGAAGGGGACCCCCAATCTCTACCCAGATAACCCAAACAGTAAGGATCAGGATTGTGATTTAAGCCTTGCTCTTCTGACTCCAGAGCCAATGAGCAAGCAGCCTCTCCATCATTATCTAATTTGAGAAAAAAGTCACCATTAAATGTCTTCTGAAATCACCTAGATAAAAATCAAATCTAGAATCTATCAGTGAGCATAAAAGAAGAGCATATTGTAGATGTTACACTTAATTAATAAGCATCTATTAAGCACCTGTTGTATGCCAGACACTGTGTAAAGCACTGGGAATACAAAGACAAAAATAAGTCTTTACATTCTATATAATACATTTTATATGGAGAGGCATTAAAAAGAATATACTTTTTTACTTACACATGCAAATATATTTGTATATGTAGGTATATAGGTAAAGTGTTTCAAAAATTTAACTCTTAGAAATTTTTGAGAAACTTTATGTATAAAACAAGTTTTTACTAGAGAGGGATTCAAGTCAAAATTAGTATGATTCTTGACTCCTCCCTAATAATGCCAAAATGACCCTGAAAGTTTAATATTTGATTTAAAATCTAGGCATGCAAACCTAAAAAATCTTGGCTCTGAGGGGCAGCTAGGTACACCAGCCCTGAAGTTAGGAGGACCTGACTTTAAATCTGGTCTCAGACACTTAACTCTTTCTAGCTGTGTGACCCTGTGCAAGTCTCTTAACACCAATTGCCTCAGGGGGGAAAAATCTTGCTTGTACACCATGTAACAAGAAATAAGGCCTATGGCCACCTTGTTTATATGTTGGAGATGTTAACACTCTCTAAGGGCCATCAAAATATCTGCCTTAAAATCAGCAAACGATAGTTATCCTAAGAATGAATCAGAGATTCAGATTACAATTAATGTAAGGTTATCTACATAAAAATATAAGGCATTTTTTTTTTGTGGGTTGGAAGATTGTATTATAAAATAATAATACTCCAGGATTTTTTCCTACCAGATCCTAATACCTGCCCTTTGAGACATCTAGAAAGTAGGCCAAACCAGTGATCTCATAATCAGTCATAATCTGCACTCTATCATGTGAGAAATCAATCATGGTGTATTTCTTAACACAGGTGCAGTGGTAGTAGACTTTAGATTCACTTTATTCCTGGAAATTATCCTAACCTACCTTGATTTGGGAGATTTGAATACATGCCGGTCATGCTGTTGAAAAATGGAAAAGACCTGGTTTATGATATAACGCACGAGAAAACTCATATTTCATGCTGATAGTTTGTTTGCCAGTGATTTGTTTGAGAATTTGTTTGAGAAACTTGGCATTTTCAGACACTGAGATCATTGTTCCAATTCCCTTTTAACTGGAACAAACACTAACCTGACATGCATGGGTTCAACCACCGCAGAGACTAAGAAAGATTACCATTTTAATGTTCATTTTATTAGTAAACTTGTTAATAAGCTTAGATCCTCTTAGACAAAGAGAAGTAGAACCTTGAGGTATTCATGAGAATGGGAAGGGGAAAAGATCCTATACGCTCAAGCAAAGTTATACATTTCTTCTGCTAATTGTGTGAATTTTCAATTCTTTGGATAATTGTTCAACTTTTTCCTTCACTTTCTGAAGCCACAGTTTACATTAGGTAAAAAGGGATGAGAAAGGATAAGGTATTTCTATATGAATACTATCAAATTAAATTAGGTGATATTTATTAATGTATATGTGTGTCTTGTTCCATCCTTTTCCCTAAATGCATTTGTCTAATTGTGCCTTTGTTTATACCTTGTATGCATGTTAGAACTAGCAGCATGACAGTCTAGCAAATTGGCCTTATTGGAAGTCAAACTTATGATAAAGGATAGTCAGTGAGGATGAAAAAGATCTGTTGATGCTCTAAGTGGAATTGGGCACACTTTCTGAGGCCCTCAAAGAAATGAAGCATCCACACCAACAAAATTCTAGGTTTTTATAGGGTTCTTATCAGGGTTAAGCATGTCCAGGAATTGTAGGGAAGGAGACTGAATCTGGTACTGATTCTTGCTAATGGGAAGTAGTGAGAAAGAAGCATTTTAGTGTAATTGGTGATTGGTTATTAGTTAATATTCAGATGCTCTGCCACTGGGAAAGGGATATTTGGTGTTACTACTTCACAGAATGACTCAAGGCTTTTAAGCTTTCCTAAAACTTCTTCATTTAATACAGTGGGATGATAATATATTTTGAATAGATTGGGGCCAATCATTGGGTCTCAGAGATTGATCTTCTAGACAGTCACTTTAAATATGTCTAGGGTTTATAGCAAAGAAGGAAAATAGCCTACAACAGTACTTGTTCTCACTCTAGAAAAGTCCTTAACTCTCAGCATTTCCCCTTTCAGTGAAACTCTTCAAAAAATTTAAAGGCTCGGTACTAGAATAACATATACTAAGGGAAAGAATCTGAATTTCTCTGCCATTGATTTAATGATGTCTGATTGATAATGCTTGTCTTTCTTTTGTATTGTTTCTATTACCTAGGTTACAAACTACTACTCATATCCAAGTGAACCAGTTGGTGTTCAAAATCTCAAGAGAGGACTGGCCAGCCTGTTTCAGATGCAGTTAACCTCTGGAACCACCAACGAGGTTTGAACTATAGCGGGTTATCACGAAACAGCTATAACTTCTCATTCAGTAATTAAAAAAAAACAAACAAAAAACTGATGCCCTAAGTTATAATTTAATTTTTTTTCAATGAACAAGCTCCCTACTATGTAATTCCATCAGGGAAAAAACCTCAAAACTCTCATAATAAATGTGTATTTAATTTTAAACTAAACAGATTCTCCCATTGACTACATCTAAAAATGTACGTTTTATTCTGCCTCTTAAATTCTTAATCTTTCTGTTGAGAGGTAGATAGCATGTTTCATCATCAGTCCTTTAGGATTTGGGTTGGTCATTTCACTGAGCAGAATTTCAAAGTCTTTTATTTTATTTCTATAGTTATATATTTATTTTTAATATTTTAGTTTCAAATTTTATTTCTTCCTCTCACACCTCCCACAGTCATTGAATAGGCAAACAATATAATTTCAATTGTACACATGAAATCATGTAAAACATACTTCTATATTAGCCATATCACAAAAAGGGAAGAAAAATAAAGTAAAAAATTATATTTCAATTTACACTCAGAGGAGGCTAGCATTTTTCATCATGAATCCTTTCAAAGCATCTAAGTGTTTCACTGTCGATCATCATTACAAAATTGCTGTTACTGGATACAGTGACTTTCTGTTTCTGTTCACTATGCTTTGCATCAGTTCATGTAGGTCTTCCAACAATTCTCTTTCTTGTCATTTCTTATAGTACAATGGTACTCTGTCACAATCCTATGCCATGTCTTGTCTAGCTACTGCTCAACTGATGATCATATCCTCAATATTCATATTTTTGCCATCATAAAAAAAGCTGATATAAATATTTTTTCCTTTTTCTTTGAATTAATTGTAGTACAGACCAAGTAATAGTATTACTGGATCAAAGGGCATATACAGTTTTATAGCCTTTGGTTATAGTTACAAATTGTTCTTTGGAATAATGGAACAATTTTACTACTGTGCCACTATTTGTTAGTATACTTATTTTCCTTCATCACCTCTATCATTTGTTATTTCTGATAGGTGTGAGGTGGTACCTCAGAGTTGTTTTAATTTGCATTTCTCAAATCATTAGTGATTGAGAGCTTTTTTTCACATAATTAGAGGTAGCTTTGATTTCTTCTTCTGAAAACTGCCTGTTTATAGTCTTTGACCATTTATCAATTGGGTAATGACACTTAATTTTATGAACTTCACTCAGTTCCCTATATATTTGAGAAATGAAGTCTTAATCAGAGATATTTGCTACAAATTTTTTATATTATTTCATTATCTGTATCTTTTAGTAAAATGTAGTTTTCCTGATCATCCCTTTTACGTTTGTTTTTGCTTTTGCTTTGTCAGAGATCATAATTCTACATTTGCCCTTTTTTACTTCAGCTGAAGCACAATCAGTTCTGCTCCAACCCCTTATTTTAACTCTGTGTATCTTTCTGTTTCAAGTGTGTCTCTTCTAAACAACATATTTTTGCATTCTAGTTTCTAATCTGTTTTGCTATCTACTTTGGTTTCATGGGTGATGTTATTAAACTATTTATTTTCTTCTGTCTATCCTTCTCTCTTTTTTATCCTGTTTTTCCTCAAGTTTTTTAGAAGTTGCTAAATTTTATGTGATTCTGACTATGCCTGAAATACTTGAATTGTTTCTTCCTGGCTCCTTCCAATATTTTTTTGCTTGATTGGGAGCTCTGGAATTTGACTATATTATTCCTGGACGTTTTCATTTTGAGATCTTGTCCAGGAGATGACCACTGACTTCCTTTGATTTTTATTTCTGGTCCAAGGGTAACAGGCAGTTTTCCTTGATAATTCTTGTCATATGATGTCTAGATTCTTTTTTTTTTTTTTTTTTTCATCATGGCTTTTGGAGAGTCAAATAATTCTTACATCATTTCTCCTTAATCTGTTTTCTAGGTCACTTAGTTTTACAGTGTACTATTTCATATTTTTTCATTCTTTTGATCTTGTTTTATTGTTTGATATATCATGGAGTCATTAATTTCTATTTGACCAATTCTAAATTTTTTTTCTAAGGCATTTGGGGTTAAATTACACCAAGGTCACACAGCTAGTAAGAGTCTGAGGTCAGATTTGAACTCAGATCTTCTTGACTTCAGGGATGGTACTCTATCCACTACATCATCTAGCTACTCCCTAGACCAATTCTAATTTTTAAGGAAATATTTTCAGTGAGCTTTTGTTCTTCCTTTTTCATTTGGCTTTTTAAGATGATATTTTCTTGAGTGTTTTTGTGCTTCTTTTTTTAAAAAACCAAGATGTTAGTTCTTGTTTCATATTTTTTTTTTGCATCATTTTATTTTCCTATTTTTACCTCTATCATTCTTATTTGTTTCTTTAACTTTCCTAAGAATTATTGTAGGACTTCTGTCCAGTTAGGTTTTTTTTTTCTTTGAGACTTTTTGTTTTTTGGTCTTCCCTACCACCACAGTATTTTTAATAGTTAAATTCTTTTTGTTTCCATTTCTCCAGCCTATTTCTTGACTATTCATTTTGGGGCTGGGTAGTAGGAAGATACTGTTCCAGACTTCAAGCTTTTTCATGCTGCTGTTTTTAGAACTAGTTCTAGGGATCTTCAGGTTTTCAGTGCTTCCAAAGTAATGTGATCTGGAAAGAGATGTCACTGGCCTCCTGGTCTGTGCTCTGGTCTTTAACCAGGAAAAGTTCCTGATCTCCTGCAACCACCAATGCTAGTGCTCCTTTTTGCCTTAGAACTATGTCCAGAACCCCTTACTCCCTTGTGTTCCTCTGCACCTTGGAATTGTGACTGAGAGTGTCTGTAGGTAAGAAAGTGGCCAGTTAGTACCAGTTCAACTCAAGGCCAGCAAGATTCCTCTGTAATATCTTTCTGATCCATTCGTTAATCCCCTTACCATCTCTGGACTAAGAGCTCCCAAATCTGCTACTGCTGCTGTCACAGACACCTCCAAAAGTTTTTTGAAGTTGTTTGTCATTACAGTGCTGTTGATATTGTATACATTGTTCTCTTGGTTCTGCTCCTTTACTCTATATTGGTCCATACATATTTTCTAGGATTTCTCTGAAACTATTCCTTAATTTATTTCTTTTGATACAACAACATCCCTGTAGGAACTTAAGACATTCAATGAAAGCAGTTACACAGACAGACCCTTGATTAGGACTGCTTTATCCTGGTAAAACCCAGGAGAACGAAGTACATTGTAAAGTGGAAATTGTCTGGGTAGCATAATTTAATTTTGATAGAAATATACATGTCTGTTACCAGGACTAGAAGAGAGAAGAGTCAAGAAGTTCAGTTGATTAGATGCCCTGGTTCCAAGTGAAGCTCTAGAACTGAATGAAACTTGAGAGTTCATTTAATGCAATCCCTCTAATTTGACAGCTGAGAAAACTGAGGTCTAGAAATACAATGTGGCTTGTCTAAAGTCACACAGAGAACAGATGAGAAAGCCAAGGTTCAAGTTCCAGATTCAGCTTTCCACGTTCATGTTGCAAATGAGAAAACAGAACCAGAAGATCCAGTCAATTTCCAAAAGTTAGTAACTGAAAGTACTAGAACTTTGTCTGGCCATCATACTGACCACATTTCAGATAGATCCATTATATAGAGGAGAAATATATTCAGACAAAGAAAGCTATTAGAGGCCCAGCCAAGATAACTCAACTAAGTTAAGATAGAACCTAGATACAAATCAAGATTCAAACAAATACAAAAAAATTTGGGATGATCATTAAAATCTTGTAATAAAACCCTTCAAGCCTGTACTCCCATCCTTCCAACAATCTGAGATATCAGAAGGTGACATCAAAGCAAAGTTCTACCCATAGCAAGCCCATTTTCCTAAGTCCCGTTATTGGCAGATATCAAAGAATATCAAGGAAATACATTTTGTGGTTCCTGAGTTGCTTGTGGAGTTGTGGTAAAATTTAACTGGAAGGCACAGGAAAAATAATGATGTGCTAGAAGAAATGTATTTCCATTTCCTCCTCCCATTGCAAGTGACCTAGGAAAAAATTATAATTGCCTAGTAGTAAGGGTGACCTTTCTTAAGGCCTTTCTCTTAGAATCAAATAATAAATGAGTTCATTCCAAATTATGTTTCCTCTTTTTAAAAAAATTTAGGTGGACATTTCTGGGAATTGTAAAGTGACCTATCAAGCCCATCAAGATAAAGTAACCAAAATTAAGGCCCTGGATACCTGCAAAATTGAAAGGCCTGGATTTGCCACTCAAAACAAGGTATGAACAAGACCTCTTATTTCAGAGTTTCTAAAAAGTTGTTGTTTGGGAAGAAATGGAAAAGGAGCAAGCATTTATGAATCATCTCCTACATGCCAGGCATGTGCTAAACACTTCACAAATATCATCTCATTTGATATTGATTTGACATAATAAGTATGAAAAAAGAAGTTAGAGAATAAACAAGTATATTTTGAGTCTTTAGTTAAATAGAGACTCCATTGTAGATATGCCTACCATACAAGTTAAATGGATGGTTACTTTGTTTTCTTAACTTGATCCAGAAATAAATAACTGGATCTTGTTGTTGTTGTTCTTATAAGTGCTTTTTCTCTCCTTTTTCCCCCTCTGTTTCCCTGCCGCAGGTTTTAGGGATCAGTTCCAAAGCAGTATCTCTAACCACTTATAAAATAGAAGACAGTTTTGTCACAGCAGTTCTGGCAGAAGAGACCTATGGTTTTGCTCTCAATTTCCAAAGAATGGCTACAGGCAAAATAATATCTCGGTAAGATAAATATTTGAAATTTTAATTAAAACAAATATATTGTTCTCTTCAGTTCATTTCTCCTGACTAGCACAATTTTTTAAAATATAAAAGCTAAAGCAAAATAAAACTAAAATAAACAAGAACCTTATACATTTCTGTTATTTGATTGTGAACGTGTCTTATACTGAAAAAAGGAAAGGACTCCAGAAGAAGCCTGGCTTGGTTAACAACTGGTGTTAGAATCAGCAGGTGCTGGGTCCTTCTTGGACACATCCTTTAATTTTATAGTGATGGGCTGCTCCCTTCTTGGCAGAGCAGATGCTTCTCTGAATGTATAAAAAAACTCCCCTGAGAATTTCCTATTTCTATAAAATCACAAGTACAATTATAAAAGAAGAAAGAGAAGAAATTATTTATAAAAGGAGCATGTCAGATATATTCTCTGGTCTATTTTATTACAACATCTTGAACCTATATTTATATCTTATTTTGATTTTTAGATTGGGTTCAGTAACAGTTCCCATGCTACTGGCTCATAGAAGATAGCAGATCATTATTAGAGTTTAGTTAAGAAATGAGAAATCTCAGCCATTAATGTTGAAATATTTCCCTTGCATTATTTGACATTCTCTTCCTACTTGCTTGGATGTGAATGCTGATCATGAGATCTTTTTTCTTTGGTTGTTTTACAGGCAGAAACTGGAGCTAAAGACAACAGCAGCAGGCCCAGGATTGATGCCTGGAAAAAAAGTTGATGCTGTGGTTAAGGCTGTGGATTCCAAATACGCACCCATGCCCCTGATTGGACAACTCTTCCAGAAAGAATGCAAGCGGTGTCCTTCTGTAAGTTCTCATGGCTCTTCCTGCTGCTATAGAGTGGAATGACGACCACTCACTTGGCTTCTGTTCAATTCCATAAACATTTATTAAGCATATGCTGAATGCTTCACACTGTACTATGAACTTACATTCAACTGGGGGGACTGAGCTTGTACAGTGTACACACAGAATATGATCTAGGACCAGAGACTGGACCTGTCATTTTAGTAGTGCAGAGAATTGCTGGTTAGGGAAACTTTCACTATGAATATCAGTCAGTGCCTTCTCTGCAGTCTTAAAGAAGAGATTCTTAACCCAGGGTTCATAGACCTGATCTGTTAACTTGGATGGGAAGAAAATTATATATTTATGTTTGTATAATTGGTTTTCTTTGTAATCCTGGGCATTTTATTTTATGCATTTAAAAACATCATTCTGAGAAGGAGTCCGTAAGTTTTACCAGACTGCTCAAGAGGTCTACTACACCAAAAAAATTAAGAATCCATCTCTTAGGGAGTTGCCAGTATGTTTCAGAGATGAAACTTGAATTTAGATTTTCCTGGGTCTGAAAATAGCATTTTGTCCACTAGAGATATAAGCTATATACATAATAATTTTAGGAGGAAGAAAGTGCTTAAAACTGACGGAATCAGGAACTATCTCATGGAAAAGGTGGCAATAGTCTGCTCTTTTTAAATAACAGATCATTTGTTCTTTAAAGAAAGTCAGGTAGATAAGGATGGAATGTATTCCAGATATGCAAAGTCCCAAAGGTGGAAGATAGAATAGATAGGAACAGCCAATAGGCCAGTTTGACTATAATGAGAAATATATGAAAGTTACTCATATGAAATAAGATTCAAAAAGCAAATGGGAATCTGATTATGGGAGTCTTTAAATATCAGGCTGAAGGGTTGTAGTTTTTCCTAGAAATAATAGGGGTGGGAAGGTTGACATTAAATATTGTTGAGGGGTGACATGATCATATGTATATTTCAGAAATATCAGTTCAGTAGTTCTTGAGACCAACTAGGAGAGAATTATAATCATGCAAATATAAGGTGAAGATTCTGATAGAAATGTGAAAGAAATGGATAGATGGGAAAGATGCTGAGAAAAATGAGTGTGATCATATATTGTATCTAGGACGTACTATAACATATTTAACATGTATAAGACTGCCTGACATCTAGGGGAGGGGGTAGAGGGAGGGAAGGGAAAATTCGGAACAGAAGGGAGTGCAAGACATATTGTTGTAAAAAATTATCCATGCATATGTACTCAATAAAAAGTTATATAATTAAAAATATTTTCAAGATTAAAAAGAAAAAAAAAAAAAAAGGAAAATGAGTGTGACTCATCAGCTGATTAGATGTTAGGATGTTAGGAAGAAGGAGTACTCATGGAAGATACCCAGACCAAAAGAAGGAAGCTTGGAGGAGGAATGCATTTTGGCCAAAATATGAGTTCTATTTTAGACACACTGAATTTGAGATGCCTTTATTAATTGCAATCAATTCATTTGAAGACAGATTCAAACTTAAAGGCTAAATAATTTAATCCTAAAGTACAGGTATTCATACATCTTATCTAACTCACAGATAATGTGGGTCACCATATTTTGGTTCTAAGGGTAGCCCTGAGGGGTCAGGGATAATTTTATGATATCATTGTTCTAAGCTCTCTTTGGAATACTCCCCACCCACCCACCCAGATTACAAATTGAATGTCTATTTAATAAATAGTTTGGAGAAAGAGTTATTTTTAAGATTGTATCATGAGATCAGTTGGTACCAAACATCTGTGACAAACTTTCTCTCCACTACATGCAAAATTCAGGGGAAAGTGGGCTCAGGCTTAGATTGCACATATTAAAAAAGGATGCCTTGCTGGAAGTCTTTTTCTCCCTTTCATGAGATTCTCAATAACTTCCCCCTTAGGTGCTTGTGTAGTCATTTTGCTAGGCCCCTTGGAGGGCCAGGAGTCCAGCCTGACCATGGCTCTCAGTGATGAAGACAGTCTATATAGATGCCATTTAGGCCTTGGATTAGAAGCTCAGCTACTTTCCTGGACATATCATATCAAAATACCAATGGAAAGATGAGTAATCTGACAAGTCTTCCTCTAAACTAAAGTGGGGAAGAGAAAGGCAATTTGAACAAAGCTTTTCCTTTTCCACCAGGCAGGCTGTTCTTGTGAAGAGTCTCAGCTAAGACTCTACACGCATATTCCAATTTCTGGAATCCTGTGCTTTCTCAACTGTTTGATAATTTGTTGATATCCCTGGGGCATATCCAAGTTTCCTTGACCCAACTATCTGTGATTCTTGTGTAACTAAAGACATTTTAGCACTTGTTTGTGGTTTGATAGGACAGTTTGTGGTTTATACAAGCTATGATTCTACCTTTAGAAACAAATAACAAAAAAAAAAAAGATAATTTCATCAAAGAAAATTACAACAAAGAGACAGTTTTAAAAATTTTAAGGGATATAGCCAAAGCTACATTTTAGGAGAAAATGTACATCTTTTAAGAAAAGATTGGTAAATTAGGCAAACAGAAAAAAATAGCAGTTTTGAAAATCAAAATGATAAAAAAATCTATTGAATTGATGAGTAAAACTAGGAGCTAGTTTTTTTTTAATTAGTGAAATGGACAAAACATTAGGTAATCTTATTTTTTAAAAAGGAGAAATGGAAAATCAGTTTTGCCAAATCAAAAGTGAAAAAGAGAATTTATAAATGCTTTAAAAACATGAGGTCACTAGTAAAGTGACTACAGACACTTGTGGAAACTGTTAATTAAGTAAAAAACAAAAAATATTTTGGATTTTTTTTTTTTTTTACTTCTCAAATATTCTAGGAATTAATGTAAAAATCTACCCTTTTTTTTTTTTTTTCAACATTAGTGGCAAAGCCCTGACCTCAGTTTAAAACTCTATAAAACAATAACAAAGTAACTTATAAGTGAGTGACTACTATTTTAGGTTTTTTAGGTTAAGTAATACTAATTAAGCATGGTTATTTCTGTGGCCTAATAAGAACATAAGACAACCCAATATATATGGTCACCATAACTGAGGGCAATACCAAAAGTGTGTTGTAGGATATAGAGATTTTGCTAACACATTGGTTTAAGTTACTTGAAACTTATAAAATAGGATTTATTCTAGGGAAAAGTAATCAGCTCTTTGTAAATGATTCTGAGAATAAGACATCATACTGAAAGCATCACACTGGATATGAACTGATAGTCATGTTTTTCAGCTCTCTGAGTTCTGGCAAACCAAGAAAAACCAATTGCAACCTGACAACTTGGGCAAAGCTGACTCCGCCAGAAGCTTCTTAGACCTCATCCATCACCTCAGGGCAGCTAAGAAAGAAGAGATTCTTCAGATTCTCAAAAAAGAAAAAAAAGAAATCCTGTAAGTCTCTGGAGCTATCATCTGCTTTTCTAAGGTCAAAAATGAAACTGGGGCAAGAAAAAAAAAAAAAAAAAAGCTCTTTACTTGGATGATTGTTAAACAGAATAGATTTGAGAGCAAAGCTAATAGAATTGT
The DNA here is from genome assembly GCF_016432865.1 of Antechinus flavipes. NCBI lineage: Eukaryota > Metazoa > Chordata > Mammalia > Dasyuromorphia > Dasyuridae > Antechinus > Antechinus flavipes. The sequence goes on from NC_067403.1 coordinate 151,295,466, forward strand.
TTCTTGGCATTTTGGGGGTGTACTTTTGCCACAATCTTATGACATAAGGTTAAAAATATAGAATCACTTGACCAGAAAAGGATTTCATAGTAACTGTGTGAAATCTTGACAAGAAACATATTGGAATATTTAAGAACAAAAATTGGTCTTATCCTTGTGCACAAGCAAAAGGTATAGTTCAGTGACTAATACATAGTAAGTGCTTAATAAATGTTGATTGAGGATAACTATTTTTGAATATTGAATAAACTTTGTTTAGATTTTAAAAGGTTTCAATCCTGGTGGGGGGAAAAGGTGACTTCAATTGAGAATTGTAATTTAATTCAAGACATAAATGAAAAGATCAATCAACAAAAATTTAGTAAGTACATACAATGTTCCACCAAGTACTGCTGATACAAAGACAGAAATGAAACAGTCCCTGTCCTCAAGGAACTTTAACTCTAATGGAAAAAAAAAAAAAAAAACCTTTTCGGAGTAGGAGGTCAGGAGTTTCCTCAAGATGCCATGGTTTAAAAAAAAAAAAAAAAGCTTGAGGGTCAGAAACAGAGTTAGGAGAGGAATGATTGGGCCTTTCCTTAAAATGAAGAGTCTTAAAGGAATCCCTCTTTTGGGAAGAGGGGCATAAGGATTGTAGGGATGTTCCAGGGTAACAAGATATATTCTTAAGAATATAGTGGGGGCAACTAGGTGGCACAGTGGATAGAGCACCAGCCCTGAAGTCAGGAGGACCTGAGTTCAAATGTGATCTCAGACACTTACTGATGATACTGTGACTCTGGGCAAGTCCCTTAACCCCAATTGCCTCATCAAAAATAAATAATAAAAAGAGATTGGTAGTGGATTCTGGAGGGTCTGCAGCAGAATTGAGGAATGAGTTGATCTTTGAAGAAAGTAAGGGATTCTCAAAGGCAGAGGGGAGAAGAAAATACATTCCAAACATAGAACAGCCTATACAAATGCCTCTTTTAATATATTTTTTTTCTCACAAAGGCTCTCTATATACTCAAGATGAAGTCAAAAACTGAGTAAAATCATCCTGATGATTCATACCAAAAATTTTCCCAAATTATCTGATATTTCTGAAGAATAGTGAGCTTCAAGAACAGCAACCTGTCTTGTGGACAGAAAGCTGATTTCTGAATTCAGAAGACTTCATAATCCACCTAAGACATATATTGGCTTTGTAACCCGTATAAACTCTCATTGCCTTCAGACAACTCTCTAAGATTATAAATTTCAGTGAAGGTTCCAACTTGCATAATAGAAAGGCAGCTAGTGTCCTAGTGAATATAGTGCGACACCTGGAGTCAAATTGAGCCTCAGACACTAGTTGTGACTTTAGCAAGTCACTTAATTTCAATCTACCTCAGTTACTTCAACTGTAAAATTGTGATAATAATAGCATTTACCTCCTGGTGTTTTATGAGGTTCAAACAAGGTAATATTTATAGAAGCACTTGGCATAGTGCCTGGGATTTGGGAACTGTGCCTTTTTATTTTTGGTCATTCAGTCATTTCAACTGTGTCCTACTATTGTAACTCCATTTGAGGTTTTCTCAGCCAAGATACTGCAGTAGTTTAGCATTCCTTCTCTAGCTTATTTTATAGTAAGTGCTGAATAAATACTTCTTCTCCATTTCTCATCTGTTAGTTCATCATGTCACTTAAATCACATTTCCAGTCCCTATCTTGTATTGAATTTGACTTTTCAAATTCATTAGTATATAAATAAATATATAAATAAGTAGTTATTCATTCAACCCAAATCACTAGTCTATTTATTCATTACTCAAAATCTAGTCAGTCTATGAATGCTATTAGTTTTAGCCCTTAGCACAACAGAAAGTATGAACTAGTTGTTTTTATAGAATTATAGATCTAGACCTAGAAGGCACCTAGAAAGTCATCAGATCTAACTCCCCAACTTTATAGATGAGGAAGACAAAGCTTGTGCCTTCTTTGTGCTTGCCCTAGTCTCACAGAGCTGGTATTTAGTAAATAGAAGAGCTGGCATTGGGTCTCAGGTCCTATATCTCCTCATTCAGGTTTTTTTTTCACCCTCACATTACATAAGTAGAATCAATGACTCATTGAATTTCCTGAGAAATCTTTAAAATACTTTCACTTGAACTTACTTTTTGGAGGGAAAGCCTGCTTTTTTAAAATGATAATATACTACCTTGAGTTTGTTTTCCTGTTGATATGCTAAAGGAAATATACATAGACATGAATTAGATATGAGATAAATATCCAAAATAGTAAATCTCTATTTGAATAGACTCTATTTGAATAGAATTTTCAATAAGATAATATAAGATAATCAATAATCAATAAGATAAGATATCTTCATAATAAAGAAAAAGAAGCCACATCTTTTAAGAATTTAAGCTCTCTTCCCACTCACCAGATCTAAATTTGAATCCTGCCCTTGTGTATAACTAGCTGTGTGACCTTAAAATTCCTTACTCTCCTTGGTCCTCATTTTACCCTCTGAACAATGACAGCAATGCAATTTGTCATACCTACCTCATAGAATTATTGGACCAAGTCTTCTCCAAATTTAACAAAGCAATTGCGTGTGTTTGTATTAATTCAGCAGTTAGTCAAACAGCTATGCATTATAGATTGTAGGTCCTGAGCAGTTTTTCATATGTTCTAGAGTGTGATTATTAAAAAAAAAAAAGAAAAAGAAAAAGAAAAAGGCATCAAGTAGCCTTGGGGCTAACTTTGGCTCTGCCTAGACACTAGTGGGCTGGAGCCACTTGATCCAACAGAGCCTATTAATTCAGTTTTGAAAATTGACCAACAATACCTAATTTATTTTGTTGATTGTTTAGACTTAAGAAAATGCTGGAGAAAATTGTAATAATGCAAATTAAACTGAAAAATGTCATGTATATGTCTGGCCTTATTCAAAAAATATATATGTATGGGCACATACCTGTAACACACATTGTGTGAATGTTTCTTGATAGAGTAATTAGTGTTAAGTACATCTTACTTACAGAAATATTCCTCGGAACTACATCAATAGAGAAGTTTTTTTGTGTCTAGGTTATACAACCCATTCTGAGTGATATCCCCATATTCTAGATCCTCAACATACTGGGGTCAAGTGAACAAGCATTTATTAAGAGCTCAATATAGGTCACACTCTATGGTGAGAGCTGTAATAAGCACTATAATGGCTTTCATAAAATAGATAATTTTAAAGTCAATACTAATTTCCTCTGAATCTTATGAACTTTTTCTTCATGCTTCTATTTTCATATGTAAAGACCCAGTAAAATATTTAGGCTTTTGATGCATAGACACTTAGTTATTTGAAAAGGCAATGAGCAAGGCCAAGAGTGTCTTGGCATTCCATGCATTGCTAACAGTGGAATATAGATGTGTTGATAATCCTTAATAATGATAATGATGATTAACATTTCTATAATGCTTTATATGTATTTCTCTCTTAATAAAATAACTTATTTTTAATGTACTTGAAGATTTACAATGTTCTTTATATTATCTCTTTTGATCTTTATATCAACCCTGTTAGGTAGATGCTATTATTACCTCCACTTTATAAATGAGGAAACTGAGATTAAAAGAGATTTCAGTTGGTAAGGGACTGACTGGGTTCAATGAGAAATTGTAATTAAAACACTTATTTGCCTCTTTTTTCCCTAATTATTTCATCTTGGTCTTAATGCATTTCTCTAGCACTGGAATTCATTCATGATTTTTCTTTTCCAATGGATTTACTTTTCCAATTTTATTTAGCTTCAGTTAATATGAATATTAGTTTGCATTTTTCTGAAAATGCATTATTCAGAATAAGGAAGAAAGGAAGGAGAGTCCCAAAGGAACAAATGTCCTGCAATTAAATAATTTGCTGACTATTCCATAAAGCAGATAATCAATAGAATAAAGATTATAACTAAAATTTCATATTAAAAATACTTGTAATAGTATTGGTAAGAAAGGGTGAAAATTAGGTCTTGTTTTCTTATGGTATTTTTTATTTCCTTGGAAAGATTAGAAATTCAAAGCCTACGTATAGTTGAGCTTTTAAACACCTTCTTGAGTACTCACAGTAAAGATTAATATTTATTATTTAATATCCTTCATTTATTTGGCAAGCATTGTCTTTCAGCTACTACATGGCAGGCAGTCACTGTGCTAGTACTGGGGATGCAAATATATTGAGTGTTTTTCTTCTACAGACCTCAACTGGTAGATGCTGTAACATCTGCTCAGACCTCCGATTCTTTGGATGCCATACTGGAGTTTTTGAATTTCAAAAGTGAAAGTGATGTTATTCTCCAGGAGAGATTTCTTTATGCCTGTGGTTTTGCTTCTCATCCCAGTGAAGAACTCCTAAAAGCTTTGCTTGTAAGTACAAAAGGACTGTGTGAATCTGTGAAAGTAGGGGAGGAGGGGAAAGAAAGCAGTTCTCTTAATGCAATGAACAGAATATTGAAGGGTGAAATTAGATCCGAATTTCTAAAAGAATGTGATGTGATTGTTTATTTTCTCTAACTTTTAACTTCTCATTAAAACTTCCTGGACTGTTTCATAGGTTAGGAAGTGGATCTGCGATTTCCGGGTTATGAGATCTTTTGGATGTTGAACCTTCCTCTATGAGTTCAGGTCGACACCTTCTCTGCAGTTTTTTTAGAGCTTATATCTTAAAGATTTTTCCTAAGAGTTTTAGTGAGAAGACCTGGGTTTGGAATCTACTTCTGGAGATGGAGTCTGGATGGTGGACTAATAGTTAACATTTTTAACTAGCTCATCCAACATACCTTCTGTATATCAATCTATAAAAACAGCAAACTGAATTCTTATGAGGAAAGCCAAGGGAAAAAAAATCATAGTAAGGTATTTTTTCACCTCAGAACAGTTTAGGAAGATAGAGAGATCTGTGGACACAAGTTGACCAGATGCATAGAGCATGGAGGCACCAGAAGTAGTGGTAAGGAGCATTCTAATACCTAGGGACCATAAGGAGGGTAAGACTGAACACTAAGGCTGAAAATATCAGAACATCTGAACCAACACTGGAAACAGAAACAGGTGGGTATCAACTGGCAGTTCTGTCACCCATTATCCAGGTCTACGTTCAGGGAAGTGATGGATCAGGAAGAAGCTCAATTTGATGAGTCATCATAGGGAGGACAATATGCATCATCTTCTGTTGTTATACTTTAACCAATGTTTCTTTCTAACTTAATGTTAATCTCAGCTATTTCTATCTTCTGAAGTAATTCAAGGATTATCTATCATCAGTGACTTCCAAATGGCTCTGGAAAATGTGTTGGGGTCCTAAAGCATGAAACTTTAATACTTTTTGTAGAATAAAGCCATTTTACTTGTACAGTAGAATATATGTTTCTCTACCTATATACTGCAGAAAAATTAAATGTATCAATAACATCTATTTCTATTTGACTAACAGAAGACATTCAAGAGCCCCATTGGAAGTAATGATATCAGAGAAACAGTCATTATTGTGACTGGTGCACTTATCAGAAAATTGTGTCAGAATGAAGCCTGCAAAGCCCCAGTAAGTGACAATCATTTTGCTAATTTCTTTTACAAACTGTCAGTCATCCAGCTATTTTTGGTTTATTTTGAGTGCTTCCTTACATGCCTAGCATTATAGGGCCTTAAGTACAGTTATGCTCTTGGATATAGACAAGATTTCTGAGAATATCTGAAAACAGAAGTCAACCCACAATGGGAATCTTTTATTTAGTTATTTCTAATTATTTAGGAGTTGCATACTTCTTTAATCTGTGTATTTTGGTTTTATATGATAAAAGTCACTCCATTTGTTTAGAAAATCTGCCAGCTCCATATTTTCATATTTTAAAAATTAAAGTTTTACTGATTTCTCTTATTTTTAAATCATAATCATTTCTGAATTCATTGAATCCTACATGCATATGTCTATTCAATGAGCCTCTCCTTGTAATAAAGGAAAACATCTAAGCAAAACTAAATGACATTCTTGAATATGTCTGATAGGCTCATCTCCATACCACATCCCCACTGATTCCACAAAAAGAGAGAGGTTAATTTCCATTTCTCTTTAAAAGAGTCAGGACACTTATGAAATGTTTGAGTTTTTGCTTGCATTTTTGTCATTGTGCATCTTGTTTTCCTGGTCTTAATTATTTCACTGTACATCAGTTCATATAAGTATTTCTATATTTATCTGAATTCCTCATATTCATTTTTTATTTTGGTCTAATATTCTGCTTTATTTATACGCCACAATTTGTATACCCTTGTATACTATGAATATTTAATTACATATGAGATTTTTCTTGTCCTCCTTGGGATATGTGCCATGTTGGGAATCAAGGCTTATGGACTGTTCAGTAACTTTTCTCACATAATTACAAATTATTTTTTAGGATGTTCAGAATAATTCACAACTCCTTCAATAATATATGACTATACCAGTCTTTTCATAGTCCAACATTGCTTCATTTTTTATCTTTGACAATTTACTGAGTGTGAGGTAAAACTTGAGAGTTATAATTTGCATTTTTCTGATTATTAGTGATGACGCACCAGGGAAAGCTCTTGATCTCTATGTCTGGGATGCCAGACTTTTATTAGCAGTACAAAGATTTTTTCTCCCAATTGTCAGTTATTATCCTTCCCACTTAAATTTTGTTAAAGTAAAAGTTATGTCATATATGTATGTAAGTTTATAAATTTTATCCCTTAATTAAGAATTCTCCACCTAGAAATAGCAATCAGAGCAAGCAAAATGCTGTTTTCCCTTTTATTCTGTTTTTTAATGATGAGAACGTTTATATTCAAATCTCTGTGTTCTTTTAAGACAACACATACACACACACAGACAGAGCTACCTTTCAAGAATAATTGAAAAGGAGGAAGCTAAGATTGATCAAAATCAAACAAAACTCTTTTTTCTGCTGTGAAGATGATAAGCTTATGAAAACATACACTTTTCCCCCCTGCCAGTGTTAAAAATTTCAAAGCAAGTTTCAATTATGTTTTATCCGTTCACTCTCAGAAAGATAGGGTTTCACTTTCTAAGGGGTACTAAACAGCTATAACAGCTAAATTAGTGGAGTTTTGAAACAGAGAAAGATGCAAGCAGGTGTAGCTTTTACTGATATCATCAATAAATGTAGAGTTAAGTATTTGTCAAATGGGGATCCAAGTCCCATTTGCCATTTGCATATTATCTAAGCTCATTTAGTGATGGCTGAGAAAGGCAGAGAGACATAGAGAGCCGGCCTTGGAGCCATAGAGACCTGGGTTGAAGCCTTGCCCCCAATACACAGTGATTTTGTGGTACCACTCAGTGTCCTTGGCAGTACTCAGAGATTCTGAGCTGTAGAGAATATGAAGAGAAGTTCTACTGACCTTATGCCAATGATATCAGAAGAATAATTCCCATCTATCTGAAGGATATTATTGAGTGACAGATATTTTTGCTTCCTTGTAATTTAGACTTGAGTTCCGTTAGCTTAAACTTGTTTGCTTTCTTAAGAATGAGGGTACTAGGAAGGGGAGTATACAGAATGCCTGGAAAATAGAAAGACTTCAAGAAAGAGTTCAAGTCCAGCCTCAGATATTTATTATCTGGGTGACTTTGGGAAAGTTATTTAACTCTGTTTGCCTCAATTTCCTCAACTGCAAAATGGCTGTAATTATAGACTTAAAGGTTACTGTAAAATTAGTAATAATTGTAAAGCCTGGCACATTTTATAGTAAGCAATACATATTAGCTTTTATTATTATTATGAAGCTGATATCTATACATATTTGTTTTTCTTGTTTTATCAATATGTTGGGAATGAGAGGGTGAGAAGGAAAGAATGCAGACTTGAAAATAAAATAAAGTTGAATTTTTTTAAAACTACATAAAACTGATATGCCTGATATCTGTACTAACACACTTGAAGCTTGCTTGAACTTCCAAAACAGTAATTAGTTTTAGAGGCATTCTGTATGCACTAATTGATGATAAATTGGAAGACTCCTGCAAGCAGGTTTTGTTTCATTTTTTTATATTTGCATTCTCAGCACTTAACACAATATATGGCACATAGTAGGTGCTTAATAAATGCTTGTTGATTTATTGATGATATCATTAAAATCTTGTGTAATTGACCATTTAGATACTTTGACAATTTAGTTTTTCACTCAATAAAAAATTTGCTAAACATTCAACTATGTTATAGGGAAAACTAGATACTATGTATAAAATCATACTTTTTTTTATATATTCCCAGCCTTCAAGGAATTTATATTTTACTAACTTTTGAGACCATTGAGCATGAAAAATACAACTTGGCACATTCAGAATATGACAAAAACTATTACCAATCATGTTCTTTCCTTCTAAAAATGCCTTAGGGTTTTGTTTTAAGACAATCAGCTTAACTTACATTTAATTTACTAGTGACTGGCATGTTTGGGAGAAATGTTCTGGTTCATCCATTCAAGTGAAGTGTCATAAAGAATATCATCAAAGCAATAAGTGATTGAAAATGAAGTGGGACATAAGCTTTTTTGGGAATCTAGGCAAGGGAAAAAGAAAACTTTATATAGCCTTTGTGTCTTTTACCCATTGTACATATTTCTGAAATAATGTCCTTGTTCTCTTTAGGCAGTGGTTGAAGCCAAGAAACTGATCCTGGGAGGCCTTGAAAAAACAGACAAAAAGGAAGACATTAAGATGTATTTGTTAGCTCTGAAGAATGCTCTTCTTCCTGAAGGGATCCCATTGCTGCTGAAATATGTGGAGTCAGATGATGGTCCCATCAGTCACCTAGCTGCAACAGCTCTTCAGAGATATGATAGTGCTTTCATCACTAATGAGGTAAGAAGATTTACTGGATGGCTCCCCCAAATTCCAAAAGCTATAGTTAACCAATAAAATCCAAAGGCTTCCCATTACTTTTAGAATCAAACACCAACTGCTCTGTCATTTAAAGCCCTTTACGATTTGGCTCTAGTTCACCTCATCAGACTAAGTTCCCATTATTTCCCTCTATACATTGTACCAGCCAAATTCTCCTCTCTTCTTCACATTTCCTATCTCTAGGTCTTTGCATAGGCTTATCCGCCATTCTTGTCAGGCCCTCCCTTTTTAACACTAACCCTTTTTTCAAAGCTGGACTCAGATGCCACTTCCTACATTGGGCCTTTCCTGATATTGCCAGCTACAGTATACATTTATTTAAAATACATTTATATCTGTACATATTGTTTCTCTGGGTAAATTGTTACCTTCTTGAGAACTAAGAACTGTTTCGTTTTTGCCTTTGAATCACTAATACCTAACATATTGCCTGGTGTATAGTAAGTGCTTTATAAATGCTTGTAGATTGATTAAATTTAAGTGAATTTTGCTTCATTGTCCCACCACAACATAGGCACCATTGCAGATCTTTGTACCACGTCATACCATGCCATGTGATCTTAAGCATGGAAGCAAAGGAATATGCTTTCCAGTAGTTCACATCTTCCTGTGTCCCTGGACCTGCTTCACACACGGCCAGTAGCATAAAGTATAGCCTGGACATTTGAAACAAATTAAATATACTTTTTTTTTTAAAGGGATGATTAATTTGGATCAATTTAACAAGCATTTGTTTAGTGCCTCATTATGTGCTTGGCACTGCACTAAGCACTGGAAATATAAAGACAAAAACAAAACAGTTCTTGTTTTCAGAGAATTTTCATTCTACTTGAAATACAAAATGTACACACATAAATAACTAAATATATGAAAAATAAATACCATAAATACCAAGTCATGGAGTGAAGAAGAATACTACTCTCTGTTGTAGAGTGTGTCAGTTGAGCTGAGTCTTGAAGAAAGCAAAGATTGACTCTCTTCCTCCATACCCTCTCATTCTCCAAGTATTCTTGCTTTCTGTATTCATTTTTATCCATTTCTTTATTCATGGGGCTGCATTCTCATCACCTTTCCCCTGGATTTTTGTAACAGCATCCTGATTGGTCTCCTTGTATTCAACTTCTCCCCTCTCCCAATCATATAACACACAGATGCCTAGTCCTCAAGTCTCGAAGTATCACTCTCCTCCTCAGGGAACTTTAGGGTTTCCAAGATAAAATACAAATAACTTTGTCATTTGAAGCCAATCAAAATCTGGACCACACAATTTCTGTATTCTTGGCAAATTGACCTAGTTGCTAGATTTCTTCATGAATCTCCCCAAGTGTAGAATTTATCTCTGCAACATTTCTTAGAATCACATAGAGACAGCAATAACTGGGATCATGGACATAGGAGAAGGGTCACTTCATTCTCTGAGATAATGGAGAATGATATTGAAGTGATTTGACATGTAAAATTGGGAGGTTGAGGGATTGTGAGATGGATGGTGTCTATGTTTTCAGTAATTAATATGTTGAGGTTATCTGTTAGAGTAGAGGAAAAAGGGAGATGGTGAAGATAATGAGGAGAGAAGAGAAGATTTGTCAGTGCTGTGGTGAATGTGATAGTCAATTAAGAAAGAGTAAAAAGATTGATTTGTAGCAGTGAGGGCCCAACTAAAATTAAACAACAGAACCTTTTGGTGATCCCAATCCAGAAAGTAGTATGTCTTTCTCTCCTGGTAGTGGTGGAAAAATCTAGGATTGGCTTTTGGACAGGAATGAACTTGATAGAATAAAGGGACAAGTGGTTAAGAATAGAAGATGGATTTGGACTATTTAACTAAATAGTCATGATTTTGAAGGGAGGAAAATAAGGCCAGAGTAGGGAAAGTAACAAAGTAGGTCCCAGGAAAGAAGTGAAGAGTGGAGAACTGGAATCAACTAGTGTTTATTAAGCATTTATTATATGCCAGATGGAGAGGGATAGGGAGAGATGAAAAGATAGGAAGTTAAAATTGGAGGAATTTTCAGAACTGTGCATTATGGATCCTTGTATTTGACTAAAGTGGATAAAGATGCAAATTGTGGAAGTAATTCAAATTGAGAAACTGGGGGAAAAGGTCTTTTGAGGGGATATCAAAGTGGGCAGGGATTGAAGAGAGGAATATTGGTGTGGGATCAGTGTGTAATTCCCCATAGGATCTGGATAAGATATCTGTCTCACTGGAGTGAAAAGAGAATGGGAAAAAAGAATGGGGGAAGTTGCAATGAGGAGCAAGAAGCATATCTACTCCTGCTCCTGGCCTGGTAGGGAGGAAGATGAGAAAAAGTACATTAGGTAGTGAAGAGGGTGGACAGCAGTTCACTCTCTGCAAGGGAGAACCCAGCTTTTGAGGTTTCAAGAAGATAGATGGAGCATGAGAAGAAGAGGTTTGATATGAAGAGTAATTTGAAACAGAGATTCCAGAAGGCACCTGTTATATTTGGAAAGTACAGAGAAGGATAATGATATAGAAGAAGTGAGACTGACATGGATGGTTATGTGGGAACTAAGAATAGTAGCAGGGGAAGACCTAAATAGCTTCCTGGATCCCAGGAGCTTGAGTGGATGAGAGAATTACCCTTCAAAGGGCCAGGGATATACTGGGGCCAGCTCAAACCATTGCTGATTGTTAAATTTTCAGTGTGAACATTACAGTTCTAAAACTATAAAGCACTATAAATTAGGGCTTTATTTATTTATTTGTTTGTTTTTATTTTATTTTTTAATTGATTATCTAAACTTAAGAAAATGATGAAGAAAATGGTAATAAGAAATCCTTAAATATGTTTCCTGTAGACTTTTCCCACCTGGAGAGCCAGTTGTCAAACAATTCAACAATTCACCACTTTGATAACATCATTAGCATCAGTAGCTGTGTCCTGAACCTCAGATCAAATGTGATTTAATTATCATTTCCTGAGCAAAAGGTGAAAGAAAGTAGCATTAGCAAGAATCCTGATCCTGGGCAGAAGGCCAGCTTCTCTGGGGCCAGGTGGCCTAGTAATAAGCATCAGAAAAGAGAAAAGCTTGTTTCTATGACCTCATTAATTATAGAGAATTAAGTTTTGGCTGGTTTATTCTCTAGCCAACTGACTGGGGCCCGAGTCCAATATTGGTTTGTTTTTTCTTCCCCTACAATATTTGGCGGGGGGAGGCACAGGTAGGTCCCTGGTTCTTGTACAAAAACCTGGAGGTGAGAGGCCTATGAGTGGGCTCTCTTTTATGGTAGAGGCCTGGAGCCTGGTTTTATTCTGTAGTTATCAATGTTGCAAGAACAGGTTAAAAGGATAATTGAAATGCAGAACAAGGTGAGTTGACAGGTACATTTTTTCTTATAGTAATTTATATAAAATGACAATATTTGCTGCAAAAGACCTCTTTTTCCTTTCCATCAAGGCAAAGAATTTTCGCTAAGTATTTTTGTCATTTATTTTTTCTCTTATTTGTGTGGTTTATTAGTTACTCTTATAAAGTTATGTAAAGGACAACTTTGAGCTATCCCTTGTGCTTTTTTAAGAAGCCCTTCTCACTTCTTTTTGGGCTTTCAGTTATTGTTTAACCAAATAGTGGAAGTTGCAGGATGTAATAAGTGTGATGCTACTGTTTTATCATGTACCTCAAGTCCCAGATCTTTGTCCTGCTCCTCTACCAACCTCAGTGATTTTGATGTCTAAAGCAGACTCCAGGAGCAGCAAAGTCTCTCACGATTCAATTTAAGGAATGAGAGAGCCAGGCACAGAAAAATAAAAAAATATTCCAAATGCCTGGCACAGTGTTAAAACAAAGCAAGCTCTCAGCTGCCATTTACCTATTGTTTTAAAGTTTATGAAGTACTTTATAGATAAATATATATATATATATATATATATATGTATATATATATATACATTTAATATAGGTGTTATTAATAGCACCATTTTACACATGAGGATCTTCAATTTACCATATCTTTTCAAAGTTAAGTGATTTCCATCTCAAATGCTTGTTGACCAATAATAATAGCTGGCATTTATATAGTCCTTTAAGGTTTATAAAGCAATCCTATCTCATTTAATCCTCACTTTAACCCTACAAGTGAGAAAATTGAAGCTGAGAAGGAGTAATTTGTCCAGAGTAACACAGCTAGTAAATATCTGAGGCAGATTTGAATTCAGGCCTATCCTGACTGTGCTAAGTACCTAGCCTGACTGTGCTAAGTACTTTATCCATTGCCCTACCTAGTTGCCTTTCTGAAAAAAGGAAAAAAAAACAAACAAACTAGCATATGTGACTAGCCAATGCTGCATTTATTCACAATGGATTTTCTATGCTGACATAAAGTGAGAAGGATAAAAGGCAAGGAAGGAAGGCAGAAAAGCATCACTGAAAATTGTGCTAGGGAAAGAGTGCTGTCCTCTAGCCTTGCATGAAACCTGAATGCCAAAGAGGCAGATCTGCCCTGACTAAAATGAAACCTTCTATGCCCAGGTGAAGATCGTCATGAATAGGATTTACCACCAAAATCGGAAAGTCCATGAAAAGACAGTGCGCACCACTGCAGCCGCTATCATCCTGAAGAATAACCCATCTTACATAGAAGTCAAAAACCTCCTGCTTTCTATTGGAGAGCTCCCCAAAGAAATGAACAAATACATGCTCTCTATGTTCCAGGACATTCTCCACTTTCGGTCACCTGCAAGGTAAGAGTATCCCTTCAGCCTGCCTGATGTTGGCCATGTCCTATTGCCCAGATCTAAAGACGATATTGAGATTCTGCTGAAGATGGTCCATAGCTGGCTGGAGCAGAAATACCTCCTCAAACACACACACACACACACACACACACACACACACACACACACACACAATAATATTAGTGTTGTACTGATGCTATGGGGACATTTCAGAAAACAGTCTGGTAGACAAGTGCCTCCCACGTATTCATGTTTTTAAACCATCTCTTCTCTATGCTTCCTTTCTAAACTTGGGGAGATAAGATCCCAAACATGACTACAATTCATTGCCTTATATCTTTTGATGGTGAGCCAAGTGATCTCAGGTATTATGTGGTCCAGTGCCCTAGAAGAAAAACAAAGCAAAGCTCAGAGAAAGAGTGATAAAATTTCCATGATCTCTCAGCAAGTTAGTGGCACAGCTGAGGTTTCTGGTGCTCCATTAACCCAGGTCCCTGATTCTCACCAAGCTATTTTCTTTTGCAGTTTCTGTTAGGACTGTCTATAAAAGTTGGTGTGTGGTAGATAGAGAACTGGTCTCACAGAAGGACCTACTTTTATAGCTTTGTGGATGATTTGGGAATTTTGGGAGATGGGAGGGTACACTTGAGGAACTGTGGGAAGAATCAGACCCATGATTTTGTTAGTATAATTACTGCCAGTATAAGGACCACTTATCCTTTAACTTTTTTCTTAGAGAATTGCCTGAAGCACTCATTGGTCCAGGGGTTTGATGGAGCCAGCTAGAGGCGATTATTAAATTTTCAGTCTAATAGTATTTTCACTCTTTTTGTTGTTGTTTGTTTGCATTTTATTTTGCTTCTCTTTTTTTTCTTGTGCAGCATGATAATTGTATAAATATGTGTGCATATATTGGATTTAACATATATTTCTACCATGTTTAACAGATATTGAACTACTTGTCATCTGGGGAAAGGTGTGGGATAAGGGGCAGAAATTGGAATACAGGGTTTTGCAAGGGCTAATGTTGAAGAATTGTCCAATATGTTTTGAAAAATAAAAAGCTTTAATAAAAAAAGTTCTATCAAAAAAAATTTTTTTTCAGGGTAAACCCCATAGAAATCTTAAGTGTTATAAATCAGATCTTGGGACAGGTAGGTGGCACAGTGAATAGACTACCAGCAAGTCTGGAAGATCTGAGTTCTTATCTAGCCTCAGACACTTGACACTAATTAGCCATGTGACTCTAGGCAAGTTACTTAATCCCAATTGCCTCAGCAAAAATAATAATAATAAAATAAATCAAGTTTTGATTTATTTTGCTGATTGTGTAGGCTTAAAAAAATGATGGATAAAATGTTCATAATGAAGATTAAACTTAAATGTGTTGTGTGCTCTCAACGGTTAAACAGTTCCTAGCAAATTCTTCTCAGGGTCATGTAACCAATACATAGCAGAGGAAGTACTTGGACACAGGTCTTTCTGGCTCCAAGACTAGTTCTCTATCCACTATACTACACTTTCTTTATAGCTTGTATTAAATTTTTAAAAATACAAAGTAAGGCTATGCAATGACATGCAAGGAGTACAGGAGCAGGCAGGTTACAAGGATCTTGGCTCTGCCCCTAACTCACAGAGGAACCTCTCTGAGCTTCAGTTTCTTCTTCTAGAGAAAAAGATTATGCATAAATTAACAAGAATTGGGTAGGATTGGTTAAATAGTTACAATAAACTATGCCCAATGTCAAACAACACAGTCTATGCATAGTAGGCACTTAAAGGTTTTGTGAGAAGCAGTGGGTAAAAGTGACAAGAGAGGTAAGAGTTTAATTTGATATAAAGAAAAATTTTCTCACAATTCAGAACTGTGGTTTTTTCCATACTGAATCTCTTCAAACAGAGATAGTTCAACCAGTTACTGAGAAATTAACGGAAAGATTTGTTCATAGTTTGGTAGCTGGTTTCTGTCTCTTCACCCTCACCCCCTCCAACCCTGCTCTTCCAGTTCTTAGATTCTTAAGAAGCTGGAGGGTATAAAACTTGATCTGGAGGTAGCAAGACCTTAGAAGATAACATATATAAAGTACTTTGTCAACCTCAAAAGAAAGAATGTCTTCAGGACATGTCCCTTTGGGACTTCTCTAGCCTAGGATGCAAAGTAAACATAAGGCTTGAAAAAAAAATCCATACTTCTATTTTGTAACTTCATTAACTAGTTATCTCCTCAAAGAAGTTTAAAAAAAAACTGTAGAGGTCTATGGGTCAAAGATTTAGTCTTGGCCAGAACCTTCTATCAACACTGTCATTCTATAGATAAGAAAATATGAGGTCAGTAGTGTTAAGTAATGCCCAAGATCATACCAATAGCAATGTACCAAATTCTCAAATGAGCATTTGAATTCATCTCCTCCAGATTTCAAAGGTTACTCACTTTCATCCTTCCGATATCCAAGACCACACCTGCTTTGGCATATCTTCCACACAAGGGGGTCAATAATCCTATAGTCATTTTCCTCATACAAGCTGTATCCTATTAAGGGGATGCACCCACCAAATGGATCTCAAGCAGGCTCCATTTCTATTGGACACACTCTCACAACTCTCACTTTTGCATTGTTAATTTCCAAATGTCAAAGGTATAGAAGAGATGAGCTCTAATATGTCCTTCTCTCTAGGTTCTTCTTTAAATTTAGAATAACATTAGGAAAATTTAATCTTTCTTTTTCTCTCACCACTATATGTACTCTAATCACAGACAAATTTAACTTGGAAAAGAGTTATTTTGTTACCATTAAAATGCAAGTTTTCTCTTTTTCTCTATTGCAGCAAAATGGTTCGTCGAGTCCT